>NC_082678.1:3755000-5005000 GCF_025265405.1 Mesoplodon densirostris
GGACAGTTGAAGTTTGGAAGAGACCTCAGCAATCCAATCCAAGATGGGACCAGTTTGTCCTATCTTAGTAACAGGATCTTGATGGCTTTGATCTGGGGAATAGTTTAAAAATGTCGTCCTCTCCACCTTCAGGACATAGGGGAGCCGGACTGCCAGGGCCATCACTGCTGCCATAGTGGGGCTGGATGGAACAGCAGGCAGAACGTGTGCTTTAGAGCCTGACAGATCCGGACTCAGTTTCCTTCTGTCTCTTAACAGCTCTGTAATCTTGGGCAGGTCATTTAACTTCTTTAATCCTCGGCCTCCTCATCTGTACAATGGGAGGATAATAACAACTACTTTGCTGCATGCTCATGAAAATTAAAGATATTTGTGTGAAGCACCTGGAACGTAGTAGGTGCCCAATAAATAAATGCTGGTTACTATGAGCATGGAGACCAATAAGGCTGCTCCAGGTACAAAGTGGACTGCTGACTAAAATGAGGCATGAGAAGCAGAGGGGCGGCAAGAACGGGAGACAGACACTTGTGGCAAAATCTGTCTGTTTACCCCTTTAGTGGAATGAGGGAAAGGAGTAGAAAGGGCCCAAGTCCTGGGCAGATCTCAGTGGGCTGCATGGTTCAACTTTGAGGTGCGATAAGAACATGGCAGTGGGCAGTGGTGATCTTGGCAGTCACGTCAACAGATCATGAGCACCATTAAGTAAGGAAACATCTAGAAAGTGGGAAATTGAAAGGGCTGGAATCAAAGGAACAAAAGCAGAGGGGTATCTGGAAGAAAAGAAAATGCCCTGAGTCAGAGGCAGAAACCCAGGCAGTGCAGGAAGTCAGAACAGCTGAGTTTTCTGAGACAACTGCATTGCGGTTGAATTTCAGGCTGATGAGTGCCAGGCAGATGGAGGGTCTTTGCTTCTGGGAAACCCGGGTGGCTGCGGGTCAGGACCAGGTGGGGTGAAAGGGGGCCTGGGGTGAAAGTGGAGTGAGATGTCTACTGTCCAGGGGCTGGATCCCTTTCCCTCTTCTTTCCAGGAAAAGATGGAAGGATCTAGGAAGACAAGACAATCTGGTGCCTATAAATAAATGGGAGAGGGGGCTCAGGTTTCCCATTGAGAGTCAGATCCTTGCTCAGGGGTTAGCACCTTAAGAGCTGCAGCTTTGGGGAACAGCCAGAGGCCAGCGGGCTGCAGGGAGGAGGAGGAGGAAGAGAATGCCTAGAGGTCGAATCAGACTTAACCCAGGAATTCGAGTAGCAGGCTCTGCAATGTGAGCCCGTAACTCTGTTCCGGACATGGCTGTGAACTGAGGTGCAAAACCAACTAAGTCAAGATTGGCAGGCTGAGTGCACAGAGATAAAACGATATGGACGGAGAGGGCTGTCGATTTAGCCGTGGACACAAAGACCCAGAGCACTTCTTGAGATTCTGCCTCTCAGGGGTCCAAGAGTCGGGAATGAAATCTGACTGATCTGAAAGTACAATCCCTGACATCTGGGAGGCACCTCGCGTGTTCCCAAGTGCCTGTCCTCTACCCCGCAGGGCGGCTGCTCTAACCGGATTTCACCCACGAGGAAACTGAGGCTCAGAGCAACCTCATCTGCCAGATCAGCTTATGATCAAATGCAGGGCTGGAGCTAGAATTTTGGTCTGTCAACGTCTAGCCCAAAGATCTTTGTGAATATACTTTTATCCAACAAACATTTGCTGGGAACTGACTTATTTAATAATTATAACGCTACCAACGATATCTTCCCTTTACTATGAGCTTACCAGGGGCCCCACAGGCTAAGTGTTTTAAGAACATCAATTCCTTTAAGCCCCAGGAAACCCTCCCAACTTGTAGTCAGGTTGTCCAGATGAGGAAACCGAGTCTTACAAAAGAGGGATTCGCACAGATGAATCAGACCCTGATTCTGGATATGAGAATGTGTATGTTTGGTGGGGGGAACCACACACAAAAAGATCGATTTTCAAGTGGCTTGTAGATCAGTTTAGCCGTTTAATAGTCGCACTTCATATTCAGGACAGGTCAACCAACGGTGGTGGAATCGGGGCCGTACCTGCGAAAATGAGTCAGCCTAAATTCTGCTCGGGCTGTACGAAATAGACTGTAAAGACAAAAACGAAATTAAAAAAGCAGATGGTAGAGTCCGTAGGGAAAGCCAACCGAGGCAACGAAAAAAATTAGGAAGTTGATCAGAGTGCCCCCTGCAACAAAAGAGTCACTTCAGGAGGTCAAAGCGGCCGGTTCAGGGAGGCACCCACTGGGAAGGGAGTTTCGTACCCGGTCGCACAGGCCATTCCTGGCGGGGGAGGAGAGGGGAACACCCCTACCCACCGCGCTGGATATCTCAACCAACTCTGATCCTGAGAGAAGTTTTTAGGTGGGCGACGCAAACGCCCTGAAATTCTGCACTGTGTTGCATAGGGTTGCACTGTGTGTGTGCATTTGTTTTTCTCAAAGGAATCCAAGACCCTTCCCCAAAATTATGAACCTTGGGTTTAGACATCCAGATGAGAATCGGGAAGGAATGGTGGCAAGGGGTCGCGCAAATCTTTGCAGAAGTGTCCTTTCCCAGGGCTGTCCCGGCGCCTGCCCCAGCTTTCAGAGCCGGGGGCGCGCGGGGGCGAGGGTGGCTCCTCGGGCGCAGGGCGCAGGCTGAGCACCTCTGGGACCGAAAGGAGCTCGGGTGTATTGGAGAGGCGGACCTGGGAGGCGCTGGGGTTGCTGCCTAAGGGTAGATGGAGAGTGAGGGCTGAGGCGCAGGTAGAGACGGGCCAGACGGATGGGAAGAGGAGAGGAGGAGGTTACTCAAAAAAAGGTGAGTGGCCGGAGAAAGAGAGCCGGGCAGCAAGAGAGAGAGAAAGGACCGGGGAAGGTGCTGGTGGGGAAGGAAGCGGCGGGAGAAATGGTGAAGGAGGGCAGCGGCCAAGACCCGCTTCTCACGGCCCAGGTCTGGGGGTAGACCGGACACATCCTTGGCGCTCAATCCTGTTTCCTTCTTTTCTCTCAGTTCTGGGGCAGCGCTGCCCGACTGGGGCGGGTGGGTGGAGGGCCGTGGAGGCAAACGGCGCCCTAGGTTGACTCGGTGTCACCCCCAGGACCCGCCCCCTCCTCCATTCCCGCAGGGTCAGAGTCCTGGGTGCCCGCCAAACCGAGACAGCTCGAGGGCAGTTTTCCACTCGACGGGGCGGGCCCCGGATCCTGGGAAACACTCCGCCCAGGCCCCTCGCCCCAGCAGTGCGGGGGCCAGGGAGGAGCGAGGGAGGGGGCAGGGTGCCACCTAGATAGCGATTCCCTCCGCCCGCCGCCTCCCCGCTGGCCCGGCCCGGCTCGGCCTCTGGTGCCGCAGAGCCCGCAAGGGTTAAAGGCGGCCACAGGTGAGGTGGGCGGGGCCGCGAATTCGGGCAAAAGGAGCGCAGGGCCGAGGATGAAGGCAGAGAGCGCGGTGAGTCACGGGCGGAGCTGTCCTCGCTCGCTCGCCGGCTCCCGCCCGCCCTCCGCCCTCCCGCCGCCTCTCTCCGCCCCTCCGCCGCCGCCAGCCGCCGGGTCTTGTTGCGGCCCCCTCTCGCCCTCGGCTCCTGCCCCTCGCCGCTGGAGAGGCCGCCGGCGCGCGAGGCCCAGGAGCGCCCGTCGGGAGGGCGCCAGCCTGCCGTGCCAGGCGCCCGAGCGCAGCCTCGAGGTAGGAGCCCGGGTCCGGGCGGCGAGGGGTGCGCGCATCGGGGATCGTCTCGGAAAGACGCGCCCGGAACGCGCCACAGCCTCCTCTGGCCTCGGGGGAGGTGGTCTTAAAGAATCCGAGGGGCTTAGAGCCCCGGCGGAGTGAAAACGGGGCGGACGGGCGAGGCTGGAGACTGGGGAAACTGGAGCGACTGGGACAACTGGAGGATTGGACCCCTGAGGACCGGGAGTACAGAAGTCCTGACCACCTGAGCACCGGTGATGGGAGAGGCAGCCGGCGGAAGGGGGAAGGAGGGTGTCTCTACCAGCCTTCCCGCCTTGGGGAGCGGCACGCAGGGGTACGCGCCCGGCTGTCTCCCTTCCCGAGATCTCGGTAGCAGGCGAGTGCATCCCAGGATCGGGCTCCCTGGCCCTGTGGCGGGAGAGGCCACTCTGGAGCCTGGATCGTTAGCCTCCCCCCACCCCCCCGCCCCCAACCCCTGGGGCCGTTCCCAGGCGCCAAAAGCTATTAGGGTCCCAGGCCTCTCTGCTCCCGCCCAGCCCCTGCTGGGCTGCCCCGCCTGGGCCTGAGGCTCCATTCCTGCCGCTTCTCCCTGTTCCTTTCTTGTGGTGAGGCACCAGGAGCCTGAGCAGGCGCCCCAATCCCCCTCTCCCTCCCTCTCCCCGACCACCAGGGCGACCTCCCTGGTCCCAGAAGCAGAAGGTGGTAGGGTCATCCGAATCCTGATTTAGGAAGGAAAAGTCCCGCCCTAAACCACTGCGTCTCCTCCCCCATCATCAGAGAAGGCTCAGGCACCCAAACCCACATACTCCAGGCATCACGGCAGGGCTCCCAGACCTCAGGGAGAGGTGGTGAGACGAGGGGGAACTTCAAGCGACAGGTATGTGGTCCAGAGAGGGGTGGGGGGTTCTTTAGGTTCCCGGTGGTTTAGGGAAAGAGAAACAGACCAGGACTATACTGTATATACCTCTGGTTCACAGAGGTATATACAGTACCTATTTACTGACTGAATAAATAAAATTTTTTTCAAGTGACTTCTCCAAATATGGCCTCAGTTTTCTCTTCTCTAAAATAAGAGAACTGGCCTGGAGCAGTAGTTCTCAACACTTGGCTGCATGTTAGAATCATCTGGAGAGCTCCTAAAAATGATCCAGGCCTAGAATGCACCCCCTATATAATCTCTTTGGGTAATTCTTCCTCTTAATTTCTGTGTGATTCTGGCTTTTCCTGTTGCTTCCCCCACTCTGTCCCTGAATCCCTTAGGGGGGTGGCAATTTTATCTTCCTGAGCATGCTGGTAAGCTCTTCTCTGGCTGACCCCTCCGAGCTTCACATCTGGTCTCCCCTAGATTGGAGGACGGCAGGGGTAGCAGCCAGAAAGCGGGCTGGGCACTGGTGTAGGTCAGGACAGGGAGGGGGGCTTAGTTTCTCTGGCGGGGAGAAGTCTTCTGGAAACTGGCACTGCAGTTGCACCCCAGGGAGCTGAAGTCCCTGCCAGAGGGAAAGGGGCATGGGAGTGGGTTTGGTGGGGCTGAGGCAACCGAGCCAGGCAGGGAGCTGGGGTGAGTGGTGGAGAGCAGTGAAAGGCTCTTCTTCACTGAGCATGCCTCAGGGATGGAAGGAGAGCTCTTTTTCCAAAACCTCAGAACCTGCTTTGGGCTTCGGGAAGTCAGGTCACTTTAAGCTTTGGGTTAGACCACCTCCCTCTCCCCAACTGTGTCCTGAGTTAAACGGGGGAAGCTGAGATGGGCCTAGATTCTCCATTTGGGCTGGCAGCAGATCTGCGGGTGGGCGGGCATGGGGGCAGGGGTTATGGGGCAATGCCACTGCCCCTCCCACTGGGCTGGGCAGCTACAATGGTTCCAGCACTGTACTCTAGTTGTATCCGACTGACCTACTTGCCTGGGACCAGCCCAACTTCCAGGATGAGCTGGGTCCTATAGGAGGGATCACCCAGCACAAGGTAGACTTCCCCCATCCTCTGCACCTCACACCCTCAACCCTTCCTAGCACTCCCAAGTTCTCTTAACTGATCTTTAGTCCCCACCCAGACATGCCTTCCTCTTTTTCACCTGGGGATGGGAAAGAAGCATTTGACAGGGAAGGGAACTGGGCTAGGACGGGAAATGAGACGGTTACTGTCCTCACTTTACCTCATCTTTTCCTCCTTTAGGTCCCACCTGAGGTGCCCTTGACCATCCCTGTCCCCCACCCCACTCCGGATCCCGGCAATGCTAACCGCCGTCTGCGGCTCTCTGGGCAGCCAGCACTCGGACGCGCCTCCCGCCTCCCCGCCGCGCCTCGACCTGCAGCCCCTCCACACATACCAGGGCCACACGAGCCCGGAGGCCGGGGACTACCCCTCCCCGCTGCAGCCTGGAGAGCTGCAGAGCCTCCCGCTGGGCCCAGAGGTGGACTTCTCACAGGGCTATGAGCTGCCGGGGGCCTCCTCTCGGGTAACCTGCGAGGACCTGGAAAGCGACAGTCCCTTGGCCCCGGGACCCTTTTCCAAGCTCCTGCAGCCGGACATGTCACACCATTACGAATCGTGGTTCCGGCCGACACACCCAGGCACCGAGGATGGCTCTTGGTGGGACCTTCATCCGGGCACCAGCTGGATGGACCTCCCCCACACGCAGGGCGCGCTGACCTCACCTGGCCACCCCGGGGCGCTTCAGGCTGGCTTGGAGGGCTACGTCGGAGACCACCAGCTTTGTGCCCAGCCGCCCCACCCACACCCGCACCATCTCCTCCCAGCCGCCGGAGGGCAGCACCTCCTCGGGCCTCCCGACGGGGCGAAGGCCTTGGAAGCAGCCGCCCCGGAATCCCAGGGCCTGGATACCAGTCTGGATGGGGCGGCCCGGCCCAAAGGCTCCCGGCGGTCAGTGCCCCGCAGCTCAGGCCAGACCGTGTGCCGCTGCCCCAACTGCCTGGAGGCGGAGCGGCTGGGGGCTCCGTGCGGGCCCGATGGGGGCAAGAAGAAGCATTTGCACAATTGCCACATCCCGGGCTGTGGGAAAGCCTACGCCAAGACATCGCACCTGAAGGCACACCTGCGCTGGCACAGCGGCGACCGCCCCTTCGTGTGCAACTGGCTCTTCTGCGGCAAGCGCTTCACGCGCTCCGACGAGCTGCAGCGCCACCTCCAGACCCACACCGGCACCAAGAAGTTCCCCTGCGCAGTTTGCAGCCGAGTCTTCATGCGCAGCGACCACCTGGCCAAACACATGAAAACCCACGAGGGCGCCAAAGAGGAGGCTGCCGGGGCGGCGGCGGGAGAGGGCAAGGCCGGCGGAGCGGAGCCCCCCGGGGGCAAAGGCAAGCGCGAGGCCGAGGGCAGTGCGGCTGCCTCCAACTGAGCTCCTCGTCCCGCCTCCCCGTCCCGCCTCCCCGTTGGTCTCCCCTGGGGCCATCAGAAGAGCGCCCTCTGGCCTCATGCCCTTGTGGGGGTGGCTTGAGTAAGAGAAGGTGGTTATTTATTGAGAGGGAGGGAAAGTGGTGCGGGGGTCAGGGAGCCGGGTCGCTAGGGGTTTCATAGTCTCTGGGGCTGGACAGGACGGACGCGTTTGACTGGGCGGGGAGGAGCTGCGCATGCCCATCAGTTCTCCCCTTCCTCGCTCTTTCACTCACGCCCCGGGGCTGGGGGGTTGGGGTGGACTACCCTTACGGTGGCTGGAGGGCCGAGGGGATAGGTTGGAGGATACGGCGCGTCCCCGGAGCAGAGCGGAGTGGGGCCGCCCCGGGCGCTCGGGGTAGTTGTCTGGACACGTCGTTAGCGCCTGGGAACCCGGACATAAAAGGGCCTCTGGAGCCGCGCTGCAGCCCGGGTCCCTTTCATCCCCCTTAGAGTGCTTTACCCCGGGGTTTCCGGAGGGAGAGCTGAGATGGGGTAGCAGAGGCTGGGGGTTTCCCTAAGGGAGGAGTTTCTCACTGGCTGGGAGGGTTGTCGCCGCAGAAATAAAGTCTCTGATGTGCCTCCTTATTAAGCCTTCCAGACCCCGTCTGATGGAGCCACGAGGGAAGAAGGGAAGAGGGCCAGAATGGGCGACAGCTTCCAGCCAGAACGGTGGGGTGGAGGAGGGAGCTAGATGTGGAGGTGGGAGCTAAATGTGGAGCTTGAGCAAGGAAGTCTCCTCTAAAATGAGAGGAAGGGATTTGGTCAGGGAGTGGAACTAAGCCCTTCCCCCCTCTAACTCTGATTCAGTCCTTAACTCTTGGTCTTTATAAAAGTAAAGTTCAGTAGTCCACTCTCACCTGTCACCCCAGGCAGGCCTTCAAGGCAGCCAAGAGCCCTTGCTCCAGAACTGATGTAGCTCCTCACCCTTGGTGCCTGGCATTTGCCCTCCCCTTAGGGATGGAAGGAAGAGGGTTCCCTCGGTTGGGTGAGGGTAGGTGGGGGTGTCCCAGCAGAGGGACCTCCAGCGGTTCCTGCTCAGAGCGCAGGACTCTGTCCCTGCCTGGCCATCTGCTTGCAGAGAAGCTAAGCCCCACTCTTTCTTTAGCTCGACGCTCCCCTTTCATGCTGCCTACAAGCCTTGCCCCTCCTGTAGAGTGTGTTAGGAGGCTCCTCCCCATCTCATGTCTTGTGGGGCTCCCCGTCCATATGAGGAAGTTGTCCTGTCACTGGAAGGGGCCTGCCTTCTGAGGTGATGTCCACTGTCCCTGTTCCCTTCTTTAGATGCTAGAAATACATCCTGATGGTGATCCTGGAGTGGGGAACGTGGGGAGGGGGGAACCCAGAAGAGGCTGAGCCAGGCAAAAGGAAGAAAGCTGATGGGGGCAAGGACTGACAGGCCACAGGAGCCTGGAACTAGTGGGCTTTCCCAGGCTCCAGGTAGAGGCCTTAAGATTCCCCCCGACCTCCCGTTTCCCTGCCTTTCTTTCTCCACCCAGAGCCCTGTGCAAGGATTAGTTGTGTATTGAGTTTTTAAGTTATAAGCAAAGGGTATTTTATTTAATATTAGGACATGTGTGTTCATGTTGTGTGTACCTATGTATGTGTGTGTTTCTGTGTGTGTGTGTGTTTCTCTACTGAGCCTGGGGTCTCCAGCCAGGGAGACCCCATCTTGTTCACCCCAGCCGAGGTCCTGGAGCCTAGGCCCACAGCATCTCTTCCTTCCTTGGGGATATCAGTCCAAGGACTGGGTGCTATTGGGAAGTGGGGCTGGGATCTGGGTGGGAATATGTTTGTGTAGAAGAGAGCCCTTCTTAAGAGGGATGGGGTGACTCTCCCTGAAGGACACGTGGGCCTGGGGTACGTTAAGAAGTAACATCCTTTCTTTATGCTCCCTCTTCCCCTACCTCCTGCTAATCCGACCAGAGGTCCCTTTCCTTGCTGAGAGGGCTGGGGGCAGAAGAGAGTTGGCAGTGCCTGCAGGTTGCCTGGCCAGGTGGATGAGGGGGAGAGAGGGAGGGCGCTGTGGGTGTGAGATGCCGTTTTCCTCCAGCTGAGGAAACCAGCCACCTCTCCCTTTGCCACTAGGACAGCCTTTCCCAGTGACCGTCCTCAGGGGAACTCCCAAATGTGTGCTGGGGAGAGGACAGCACGAATACTCCCCCCGTGGAGGCCCCGAGCTCTAGGGTGTGCTGGTGAGGGCTTTGGATAGGCTTTCCTCTGCTCCCCTCTTTCATAGATCTAGGTTGCTTGGCTGTCTGCCCCCTTCTAGGCAGCCCCCTAGAGGAGAAATGTAGGATTTTTTTTTCTTGAAGTGCTGTGAACCCGTTTTGGGGGGGAGGAGGAGGAAGAAACAGCCTGTGTTTTTTATTCCATAATAAAGTCATCAACCACATCACTGCTTCATTTGTCTTCCAGCTCCGGTTTCCTTTTTGACTCATGGTGTCTCAGCAGCAAGGACCAGGCTGGCTGCAGGGTGGGGTGGACACTTCTCTTTGATCCTGCAGCCCTGGGCAGCCTCACCTCCCTTTGTTTGGGGGCAGAGCTGAGCTGATTGAAGGGTCTGATCCTGCCCGGAGGTTGTTGATGCAGAAGGAGGGTGGCGCTCCCTCGGGGTTGATAGCTGGGCTGACTGTCCCTCCCTGGTCTTCTCCTGTGGAGACGAAAAGGTTCTAGATATTTCCTTCCTCTTCCACATGGAAGCCCCCTCTTTCGCCTCCCCTGCCAAGAATGCCGGTTCCCTGCCTTCCCACAGATGGCCAGCCCCTTGGCCCCCTCACCCCACCCCCGTGGGTGTGTGCCTGTCAGTCAGGCCTTCTGGCTCTGAGAGAGGTGGGGGTGACTGACAGCGATTTCTTCACCCAGGATGATCCCTATCAGGGACAAGGTGATGAAAGGCAGCCAGGTTATCTGATGGGCTCCCACCCAGCTGAAAAGCACGAGGGAAAGGTTCCTAGTGCAACTCCCAGCTAGAGACCTGCCACAGTTACGCAACCACGGTGTGCACAGAAGTTCCTCACTGGACCCATCGGGAACCCCCGGATATGCACAAATGCACACTTCCCCAGGCTGCTCAAACGCCCGGTGTGCAGTTGGTGCCTAATACACGTCAGATGAGTAAAAGCCTCATGGCTCCAGAGCCCCAAACCTAGGAACGTTGACACAGGATCAGTTTTGGGCTCCGAGGGGGCAGAGTAGGTTGTTACGTTCTTTCACCTTTTTCCATCCTACGTCTTGGCCAAAATTATCATCTACCCCAGTGGGATTCCTATTTCCCCCCACTCTAACACTAACCTAATTTCTCAGAGCCAAATCTGGTACCCAGGCTGGCCCATTCCACCACTTGTTTGGGAGAGTCTGGGGTCACAAAGTTTCTTAAATGGGGGCATCAGAATGATTTAGGTGTTACAGAGGAAAGCAGACCAGTTGAGGGGGCCAAATGTTTGTTTCTGTCTGCCTGGGTGGAGGAGGGACAGGCGAGTTACGGTGACCTCAGGCCCACCCCACTCCCTGGGGCTCCTCTTTTGTCTTCCTGGTTCTGGGGCACTTGTCCTCTCCTGCTCTCCCCCATTGCTGCCCCCAGGGACACAAGGGCAGCTGTGGGGCCGGCTGGGCCTGTCTGGGCAGGGCTGGGACCGCCCCTCCTCCCCTTGCAGCTCCTTCCGCCTCTCACTGTTGCGGCCTCTCCCGTTGCGGAGCACAGGCTCCGGACGCATAGGCTCCGCGGCCATGGCTCACGGGCCCAGCCACTCCGCGGCATGTGGGATCTTCCCGGACCGGGGCACGAACCCGCGTCGCCTGCATCGGCAGGCGGACTCTCAACCACTGTGCCAACAGGGAAGCCCTGACCTGCATTATCGGGGGCCTTTGGTGGGGCTCTGACGCTCACTTGCTCGCTCTGACGGCAATGCTGCCTGGCTGCCGCCACTCCCCCACCCCAATGGAGCCCGAGGCCACCTCTGACCCCTCAGTTCTGGCACCCCTGGCAGGACAGTCCTGGAGGGACTGAGAGGGAGTTTGGGAAATCAAAACACCTGGGCTGGCCCTCTGGGCAACGTCTGTGAGCCACCCTCTCCTCTCCTGTGGAAGTGGGAATAGAATCCCTCTAGGGTGGTTGAGTGAAGTCAGGAATGGGAAAGTGACCGAGGAACCTGCAGCCTGGGGACTGCAGCCTGGGGCTGTGCTGTTCTGCCCGGTCCTGCCCCCCAGCGGGCAGCTGGGGAAGTTCAGGATGTGAACTGGCTTTCAGGCCAGTCACCTCGGGGACTCATATGTTTATCACCACACAGTCTTGATGTTTGCTTCTGGAATGACGTCCAATGGCAACCTCCCGACCCCCACCCCATACATCACACCAGAAGCAGCCTTCACCTCCCATTAATCCTTGCGAGTCTGACTGCTCAGCATCTGAGCAGTGTAGGTTTGAAAAGAATCTCAGGCACCAAATAGTCCAGTTGCTCCCACCCGGTAGAGGGCATATTAGAGTCACCCATGGAGTTTTTCCAGATGTTCCAATTCACTCCCCAACATCCCACCCAATTATGTCCCTTGGGGGTGCAGTAGAGCAGCGCTTCTCAAACTTTACACCTGGGGGTCTTGTTAACATGCAGATTCCTATTCAGTAGGTTTGAGGTGGGGCCTGAGATTCTGCATTTTTAACAAGCTTCCAGATAACGCTGATGCTGGCAATCCGTGGACACTTTGAGAAGCAAAGTATTATATTGTGTTGTGCAATGGGAGTTGCGTCGTTGAAAACTAATCCCTCCTCATACCAACCACGGCTGAGAACCACTGATCTAGTCCAATGCCTTCATTTGCTACTGGAGGAACTGAGGCCCTGGCAGGTAAGGTGACCTGCCCGAAGAGCCCCGCGGAGCTGTGTCCTAGCAGGAGCAGGATGAGATGCCAGCCTGCACAGTTCCGGGTAGTGATCTCCTCTGCCTCCAGCCCAGCTTCTAGGTCAACCTTCTGTGCAAGTGGCAGTCCCCTTTCTGAAAGGGAAGCCCATCTCCCTGGAGACAGCACCCTCTTGGGAGTCATTCTTGTTTATCTAGAGGCAATCAGAAAATATCTCAGATTTCAGATGTCCCAACAGCCTTATCTGGCAGGTTTCCCCCGGCCATCACCCAGCACACCTGCCCGCAGCCTGCCTCCTGGGGAAACCTCGACCTCAGGCTTCATTCCCATCCCAGGAGTGACCACAGGCTGGGATGCTGTGGCCAGGGCTCCGAGCAGCAGCCCTGATTGTTTGGCAGGGTGGATGTGGGAGAAGTATATAATCTGCAGTGTCTCCCCTCCCCCCTTTCCTGAAGGGCTCCGTAGAGCAAAAGGGTGTGAGATGCATTAGCTTAAATGCTGGTTATGGAGATGGTTTATAGAGGAAAATGACCTGGGAAGCAGAACATTTGGGCTCGGAGTCTACCTCCACATGGATATGTGCCCCCTTGGCCAGGATTTCTCCTTTGCTGTTTCAGTTCCAAATCTTTGGACTAGAAATTTCCAAATTTCCTTTCAAAGCTAACCTCCAGTGAGTTTGAGCACTGTGGGGCAGAATTGGCCTTTTGGAGGTCGGATGGATTTTGTGCCTATGTGCCTTAAAAAAATGCATTAAATTATTCCTACACCTCCTGACCTGTGACCACTCTTTTTTTT
Source organism: Mesoplodon densirostris (assembly GCF_025265405.1). Taxonomy (NCBI): domain Eukaryota; kingdom Metazoa; phylum Chordata; class Mammalia; order Artiodactyla; family Ziphiidae; genus Mesoplodon; species Mesoplodon densirostris. The sequence continues at coordinate 3,767,724 of NC_082678.1, forward strand.
TTTTTTTTTTTTAGCATCTGTATTGGGGTATAATTGCTTTACAATGTTGTGTTAGTTGCTGCTGTATAACAAAGTGAATCAACTATATGTATACATATATCCCCATATCTCCTTTGCGTCTCCCTCCCACCCCTTTAGGTGGACACAAAGCACTGAGCTGATCTCCCTGTGCTATGCTGTGCTATGCGGCTGCTTCCCACTAGCTATCTATTTTACATTTGGTTGTGTATATATGTCCACGCCACTCTCTCACTTCGTCCCAGCTTACCCTTCAAGCCCTCCCCGTGTCCTCAAGTCCATTCTCTTTGTCTGCGTCTTTATTCCTGTGTGACCACTCTTATAGATCTTATTTCCGAGGGGTTGGGGAGTGGGAGGTGGGAGATGGGGAGGAGTAGGAGGGACAGGGCAGAGAGAGGATGCAGGGGAGGGGGCACCAGCCTGGCGTTGTACCTTTGTAATTCAAACCGGGTCACAAGTAGCTGAGGTTCTTCCGTCATCTCCGGATGCCCTAGCATTCCCCGTTCTCTAACAAATCAGCCAAGTTTTTCTTTTCTCCCCTTTCACGGGGGCTCCTTTCCACCCCCCAGCTCCCTCTCCCGACCGTGACCCCATCGGAGGAGCTAGCGCATTCATCGCAGCCCTTATCTGGCCTGAAAGCTGCGCGCGGGGTACGGCAGGCAGCCAGCAGGACTCCGAAGGCCGCCTCGCTCCAAGAAGTGGTGCTGGCGCGCGCTCTGGTGGAAAACCAAGGAGCTGCAGGCGCTCGATTCCGACTCCGCCCCCAGGCCCAAAGCCTTCCAGGTCATTTAGGAGCCTCCGCCCCTTGAGACCGACCTTACCCGAAGCGGAGGCAGTGGCGCTCGGGACTAGGCTGCGGATCCTGGAGGGAGAGAGGGTGAGGGGCATACAGTATTGGGGAAGCGAGAAACTGGCAGACAGAAGAGTGGTGTGCGACTCTCGGAGAGGGGTGGGACAGCGAGGTAGACGCTCCCGCGACTGCCCTGAAGGGTCAGACTTCTGGTAGAGCACGGCCCTCGAAGCACGCGGCCTGCGCCCATCTGCTGACTCCCAAGCCTGGAGCCTGGGGAGAGAGTGGGCGTCTCCGTCGCGCACGCCGGTCATCCAGTGTGCGTGCGGTGCTGAGCGTCCAAAACCCGACGGCAGTGTCTTCCCTGAGTGTCTGCACGTGTTGGGAGAAGGGCTCCCTAGGACTGCGCCCCGCTCAGGATAATGGAGAGGTGGCACGAGAGGGACACACTCATCTCCACCTCTCCGCAGATGGCATCGTGGAGCCCTGACACCCCATGTTCCTGCGACTGCTTTGTCTCGGTGCCCCCGGCCTCGGCCATCCCAGCTGTGATCTTTGCCAAGAACTCTGACCGGCCCCGGGAAGAGGTGCAGGAGGTGGTGTTTGTACCGGCAGGCACTCACGTCCCTGGGAGCCGGCTCCAGGTGGGTTAGGCCTTATAGGGTGCTGGGAGTTGTGGCAGAACCAGGCATTCTTCTAAGACCTTCCTCCTCTGCTCGCCCCACCCGGGAAGCTGCCAGATGTGGTGAAATGAGCATGAGCTTTGAGTCTACCGACCGGAACCTAACCTATTATTTAGGCTCTGTCGACCTCAGTTCCCTCACCTGTAAAATGGGAATAAGACCTTCCACGAAGGGCTCTGTAAGGTGATGGGCATAAGTGCCACCACTTTATAGGTACCTCCTCCTTTCTGAGTGGACTCTATCTTTCTCCTCCCTTATCTCCAGTGCACCTACATTGAGGTGGAACAGGTGTCAAAGACCCATGCTGCGATCCTGAGCCGCCCTTCTTGGCTGTGGGGGGCTGAGATGGGCGCCAATGAGCATGGTGTCTGCATTGGCAACGAGGCGGTGTGGACCAAGGAGCCAGTTGGGACAGGGGACGCCCTGCTGGGCATGGATTTACTCAGGTGTGGACCCTGCCTCCCTCAGCCCCTCAATACACCAGAAATCTGGGGCTGAGTACTGACCCAGGCCATCCTCCCTGCCCTGCCCCCAAGCCTGGTTCCCAAGCGCCTCCCCCTTTCTGCTCACTTTGTCATCATCACCAGGGAGGCTGCCCCTGCCCCGCCCCTCTCTCGGCCCCATCTCCACAGTCCGTTAAGGAGCTCCCAAGTGTGGCCATCTCTGGGCTTCTGCTGGCCCAGAAATAGGACAGTGGTTTAAAATTTTTTTCAGGAGAAGTAACGTTTTTTTTCAAATGAAATCTCAGGGAGAATTTTGATTTGTAAAACCACTAAACATGGAGCAGCTCTGATTGAAGAGGTTGGAGGGCTTAGGGCACTTCTTTCTCCAAGAATATGTTTCAGACCTTTTCATGAACCCCTTAGAGCACAGCTTGAAAACCACTGGCCTATATGTGCTTAATACAACCAATGTTGGCCGATTTTCTCTGTGACTTGGGCCTGTCACCAAACCTCTCTGGGCCTCTTCTGTCCGCTGAAGCTCTGCCACCAGCCACTGATACCCCATCGCCCTCTGTCCCCTGGCCTCTCTTTGTGCCAGGCTGGCTTTAGAACGGGGCAGCTCAGCCCAGGAGGCCTTGCACGTGATCACAGGCTTGCTGGAGCGCTACGGGCAGGGGGGCAGCTGCCGGGAGGACCCCACGCCATTCTGCTACCACAACACCTTCCTGCTGGCCGACCGGACTGAGGCATGGGTGCTGGAGACAGCGGGGAGGCTGTGGGCTGCGCAGAGGATCCAGGGTGAGGGGCCTGGCACTGGGGCCCGCCTCCCAGAGGTGTTCCCCTTTTGGGGTGGGAACAGTGCTGGGGGCAGGGAAGGCCCGATCCAGGAGCAAATGTCTCGGGTGGTGGGGGCATCCAGGGAGATGGGAAATGAGTCCCCTCAGGAACTTATCCTCGCCCCTCACTTGGTTGAGTCCTCTTGTGCTCCACCCTGCCGCTTCCTCTGGGGAGCCTTCCTGGACTTCCTGGTGGCCAGGTTTCTCCCTTAAACGCAAGCAGGTTCCTCTTCTTGATGCTCACCACAGCTGCAAGCTCACCGTTATTTCTGTGATCGGTTTGTCTGTCTCCCCCTCCACGAGGGTTGTCTGTTCCCTTCACCGCTGTGTTCTCAGCACCTAGCTGAAAGCCTGGCACAGGACAGGGACTTAACGATAAACGAGCGACTCCCCATCTCCTCCGCAGAGGGGGCCCGCAACATCTCCAACCAGCTGAGCATCGGCACGGACATCTCAGCAGAACACCCTGAGCTCCGGCCCCACGCCCGGGCCCAGGGCTGGTGGGGTGGGCAGGGTGCCTTTGACTTTGCCCAGATCTTCTCCCTGACCCAGCAGCCTGTGCGCATGGAGGCTGCCAAGGCCCGCTTCCGGGCCGGGCGGGAGCTGCTGCAGCAACAGCAAGGTCAGCGAGTGGATGGGGTGGGGGCCGGCCTCCCTCCCCTCCCACAGCTTCAGGGGGCTTAGTCTGAGGCCGGAGGGCCCCCTTCTGCCCTGGCAGGGGGCATCACGGCAGAGGCGATGATGGGCATCCTCAGGAGCAAGGAGAGTGGCATCTGTATGGACTCCGGGGGCTTCCGCACCACGGCCAGCATGGTGTCCGTGCTGCCCCAGGACCCCACGCAGCCCTGCGTCCACTTCCTCACTGCCACGCCGGACCCGTCCCGGTGAGAGCGTGGGGAAGGCGGCTGGGGAGAACGGGCCAGGCAGGGGAGACGGACGGGTGCGATGGCCCTCAATCCTTCCGTCCCTGTCCCATCAGGTCAGTGTTCAAACCTTTCATCTTCGGTGTGGGAGCGGCCCAGGTCCCCCAGGTGCTGTCCCCCACTTTTGGAGCACAGGACCCTGTTCGGAGCCTGCCTCGATTCCAGACTCAGGTGGATCGCCGGCACGCCCTGTACCGCGGACACCAGGTGGCCCTGGGGCTGATGGAGAGTGAGCAGGTAACCCCCAGGGAATCCCCCACCCCCAGCCGGGACTCTGGAAACGTGAGGGGACCTGGGAGTGGAGGAAAGACGGCAGAGCTGGGGAGAGGAGTGTCTCCCTTCAAAGCCAGCGTCCAGGAGAACGTTGCGTGCTCTGGGCTTTCTCCTGCTTCGGTGGGGCGGCAGCCACGCCCCCCTTCCCGGGGGAAGCCGGTCCCAGGGACTCAGCGCTGCCTTTCCCGGGCAGGATCGGGGGCAGCAGCTCCGGCAGAAGCAGCGGGACCTGGAGCAGGAAGGCCTGGAGGCTGTGCGGAGGCTGCTGGCCAGGGAGTGGGCCCCACCCCCGCAGGAGCCGGGCGGCCTCTTCCAGGCCTTTGTGGAGAAGGAGAGCCGGGCATATGCCTGAGCCCGGCTCCTCCTGGCTTGGCCTGGGGTGCAGCGGGCTGCAGTGGGCACAGGACCCCTGGGGTAGAGGGAGAGAGCAACCCCTTCACCACCTCCACCTTGTTCTGAGTGGCCGGGTCAGCCTTTGCCTTAATAAATGTGTTCTATTTCCTCGTTCAGTGTCCAGGGCCAGTGGGTGTGGGAGAGCCGAGAGAGGGCACAAGGGCAGCCCTGAGGTGGATGCAGGGCCTCTGGGTGCCTTGCTGGGCGGTGCGTTCTTCTGACTTGGTGAAGGTCTTGGGGGGCCCTGTGGGGAGAGGAGGTGGCCCCCAGGCGTGTGGGTGTGTGTACACGGAGGAGCATGCGTGCCTGGCACAGCAGGTGGCTGCTACGTGGGGAGGGTTAGAACCACGGCTTTTTGGTCCTTGACTTGGACCTCGGAAGGGCACTCCCTAGGGGGGGGTGGTGAAATGTGTGCACCGCGAGACGGCCTGAGACGGGGTGCCAGTCCCTCGGGTAGTTCCTGCAAGACCCTATTCTTTAGAATCAGGCTCTGTATTCCTGCCACTGTTTCTGGGTGCTTTTACTGACAGCTTCCCCTGAGATTCTCCCAAGTGACACGGAAGACACATGCAAGGCCTGGAGATACTTTATTGGGGGCAGGCTCCTGCCACAGGCGAGGGCTCTGAGGGGGAGGGGAGACCCACTCCACTCCTCGTTCCTCCATGTTCCTGGGGCTTTGCTGGTAGCGATGGGCTGCGCTTCACTTCTTGATTCTTTTGGTCACAGTTTTGGTCGTGCTGGGGGCCCCAGCCGGCGAGGCCTTGGCGGCTGCAGCCGCTCTGGCCCCCTTCCCTGACTGAACAGTGCTTTGCTGCCTCCTGGAAGCCAGAAGGCATGGTTTCTTGGTGGCAGAGGAGGCTTGTGGCAAGGAGACAGGCTCCGGGGATGTCTCCTTCCCTTGCCTGGGAGTGACGGAAGGGCTGCTGTCCCCGGCCACAGGCGCCCCTGGCAGCAGTGGGAGGTCGGTGAGGGCGGGCCGCATCTCCACCCTCAGTAGGTGCTCCAGCAGGGCTGTCTGCTGCCTGTGCTCCCGGTGCCTGCTCATCTCCTGCTCCAGCTCCTTGAGGAAGCCTGTGAGGGGCCAGGACGGTGGGTGGTGGATGGAGCCCCGGGCTTAGCAGGAACAAACTCTCCCCTACCGTCCCTAATGGGAGGAGCCTAAGATGGGGTGGGGAGGATGAGTCACCTGCATGCCCAGACTGGTCTGGCCCTGGGACCACCTCCCCAGACACCTCCGCTGTCTTAGCTTCTCCCAGATCCCACAGGGCAGGCAGGGGTGTGCTCTGGGGAGGCTGCAAGCCTTGGAAAGCAGGGTCACCTCGCTCTGAGCAGAACGGGCCTCTCAGCTCTGGGAACTCCTCGTCCTCATCGCTTGAGGCTTCATCCTCCTCGTCCGAGGTCCAGCGCTCTGCCACAGGCTGCCCGTCTAGGTCCAGGAGCAGTGGCAGGGCTTCTGTCACCAGCTTCCTGCAGGGCAGAAAGAACAGAGGCTACCACCCAGGAGGGCGCGCCTGGGCGTGGAGCCTGGGAGGATGCACAGACACAAGCCACAGCAACCACACCAGGAGGGGAGGTGTTCTCGAGCTGGAAGATAGGCCTGTGGTCAGGCCAACCAGCTGAGGGCAGGCCCCAAGTGGAGTTTTGGGGGGTGGGAAGGCCAAAGGGGGCCAACTCGAGCTGGAGTGAGGGTGGAGAAGGTGCCAGGGACGGTGCCCCCAGGTGTGCAGGCCGTCACCCCTCTCTTCCCACCTTCACTTCCTCCTCACCTGTAGCTATCCTGGTTGGTGCAGCTGTTTCCAGTCAGGTTGAGGATGAGAAGGCTCTCGGGGAATTCATCTGCACACAGCAAACAGAGGAATAATGAGGGTCTCACACCCACCTTCCTGTCTAAAGCCATTGCCTCTTGGCACAGCCCCCCAGAGCCCCGGAGGATGTGCCGATAATGCAAGCACGGGGAGGGAGAGCAGAGAGGAGGGAGGGCACCACCGGGACTTATTCCATGAGCCAGGGCAAGGGCGTTCCTACCCAGCTTCAGTGTTTCTATCAGGTTCTCAGAAAGGTCCAGAAACTGGAGGTGTGGGAGGTCGCGGAGGTTTTCCACCTGCCTGATTCGGTTTCCTGCCAGAGACAGGAAGCTGTAGGGGAAGGGAGGGGGAGAGACAGCTGAATCACGGAACAGCTGAAGCGGGGGACGGGGGCACCAGGCGTCCGGGGCCCCCTGGCTAGGCAGCCCGATGATGAATGGGCACACATGGCCTTCTGGGGTGAGGGAAGCAGAGCTAGGCTTGCAGGGTCCTCGGCTGACCAGCAGCTGGGCTTGGGGAGATCTGAGCCAGTTCTCTGGGGTATTACCAGGTTCCTCCCCTTCACCCTCCCTCTTCTTCCCTCCCCCGACCCGGCCTGAGCCCTGGCACCACGTACCGTACCGTAAGGAGGGGACGCAGGCCAGGTTCTCAATTCGCTCGATCTTATTCTGCAGGAGGAAACCGAGTTGGGGAAACCAAACTGAGGTCAGCTGAATGGGGGGCCTTTTAAAGGGACAAAGCCCCAAGACCATGTCTACTCTTGAGGCTGGAGATCTGGCACTTTGGGAATGATCACCCCACTTCTTGAACTGGTTGTCACGACCTTGGGATGATTTGCTTTCTCCAGGTGGATGGTTGAGGGCATAAACTTGGGGCTGGGCTAAACTTGATTTAAGTACCCTGATCGCCCCACAACCAAAGAGTGACCTGGACATCAGAGAAGGAAACCAAGGGGAAACAGGGAAAGGGAAAGGGCTTTGGTGGTGGATTACACACATGGAGGGGACAGTGTACCTATACTACTTTGATCTGTCAAGTTTCTGTGGGGGAAGGTTAAGGGATCTGGGTATATTCAACCTGAGGGAGGCTGGAGATCAACCAACCACACACCCCCACTACCACCACCACCAAAAAGCCTTCAAGGTTCTGAAGGATGCTGAGGAATCTTGTGGTTCCTTCTTCCTTTTCTTCAAAACAGGGAATGGACTTGAGCTATATAACATGAGAGATTTAGGGCAGACACCAAGAAGGACTTCTCGAACAAGAGAATTGTCTGACAGAAAAACAGTGACTCAAGAGCATGGTCAGCATCTCTTTTGGGTGGATTGGTCTTTCAACTCAAGATAATTCCTGATTGATCTGGAAACAGTTTCTATGAAGGTCTGCCTGTCTGAACACCAGTAAATGGGCAAGATGACCTGGTTGGCTCCTTTCAGATTAGACAGACATGGCCCACAGGGGATGGAGTCCTCTCCACAGGGAGGAGTAAGGGCAGGAGGCAGGAAGTTACCCCTTGCAGATAGAGGCTGTGAAGATTCTGGAGGCCCTCTAGGTTCCTGATAGTGGTAATTCCCTCCCAGTCCAGGCGGACAGTCTGCAGTTCAGCAAGCGTGTGGAACCTGGGCAAACGGTCAGCAGGGTTGGCTAACAATGCCACTTCTGTGGTCTCTTAGGAGGAAGATGGAGGGGAGGGTGTTTCAGGGAGGGGGTGGATGGCTCAGTGACTGATCAGATGTCAGGGACACCTGCTTGACTCATGAGGCGGGGTCTAGATCGGGGAACCTGGGTTGACTTGGAGACCTGGGTATCTGTCAGTAGCACTGGGAGGGATAGGAGTGAGAGGTGAGTAAGGGTCCTTGGACTGGGAAACTGGGTGATGGCAGCTTTTGGTTCCTGCAGGGGCAGGGGAAGACTTCCTCCAGCCAGCTTGGGTAGGGGAGGCAGGGGCTGGGACAGAGAGGAGACAATCTCTGCAGGAAGATCCTTCCTCACCTCCCTTCTGAGTGGTCCACGGAGGGAAGATCACTTGTTCCACCCACCCGTTCATTAATCCCCAAACATTTACTAAGTGCCCATCAGAGACAAATGAGAGAGTCCCTGCCCATCACTACTAGGGAAGCTGGCCAAACATCTATGACAAGTGGATGACAGAGGCATGTGCAAGGGACTAAGGAATTCCATGGATTATACAATGAATTCAGACTGGGGTGTTCAGGGAATGCTTCCTGGAGGAGGTGACATATGAGTAGGAGTTAGCCAGGAAGGTGAGGGGGGATGAGGAGAAGGCATTTCAAGCAGAAGGTATAGTATGTGCGAATCCAGACTTTCTTGAACTTTAATGTACCCATGAATCCCTTAGGGGGTCTTGTTAAAGTTCAGATTCTGATTCAGTAGGTGGGCCTGAGACTCTTCATTTCTAACAAGCTCCTAGGTGATGCAGATGCTGCCCACTTGTCCCAGCACCACTCTGAGTAGTAAGGTGCTAAGATGTGAGAACACGGGGTCTTAGAGAAATCACACACTTATGGAGAGTGGCAAGAAATAAGGCTGAAAAGGCAGCAGAGGTCAACTCAGGCTAAGGTGTTTGGATTTTATTCTGGAGGTACCAGGGAGTCAGATTCTACCAGATTTGTCATTTAAAAGGATCACTTTGGCAACAGTATAGGGTGCCTGGACTGGGGGTAGAGAGACTAACTAGGAGTTTGTTGAGAGGTGATGACTTATTTAAGACCCGGACTTAAAGCTATTGAGTGGGCATGGTGAAAAAGAAATAGAATGATTTTTAAGGAGGGAGAAGAAGTTGGACATTGCCACTGACTGACTGTGTGGAGTTAAGTAAAGAGAGGGACAAAGAAAGATAAGTTGACAAATCAGTAGAGCTCAGGGGACTGGTCATCCTGTGTGTTTCAATCTTCCAGCACCCCTTTCCCCTCCCATGCACTCACATCTTCTCTGACAGGTCGTCATCCTCAGGGAAGGCCAAGTTCCGCTTAGTGATAAGGGCTTCAGTAATGCACACACCGCCTTCCTCTGGACTCTGGGCAGGCTTAGCTGTGAAGAGTCCAATTGTTACATTTCCTTATTCTTGGAGGCCTGACTCTACTGTTAGTCAATTGTTCTACCCGACATCCCACCTCCCTACTCACCTCCAGCCATGATCTAAAAGCTGCTGGCTTGGGGAGGGATTGGAACGAGGAGGAGCGGAGCAGCTTGGACAGCCCCTGGGAATGGAGGAACCCAGGATGGTATGAGGAGAGAGAAGCTCAGAGAATTGGGGGACAAAGGAAAGGGGTTGATTCAGAGCAAATTGTTGGGGTGGCAGAGAAGACGAAAGTAAATCGAAGTGGAGGGTCTGGAGTTTGAGGGGTGTATAGGGGCTTTACTGGCCGCCTACGGGGGGCTTGTAGGTAGATGGTGGCGCGTGCGGATGGAAAGAGCGGTTGGAGGAGTCTAGCGTCGTTGCTAGGAGACTGGACGCCAGATGGGTCATCCGGGAGGGCGGGCTCGCCGGTGCGGGCTCGGCGCATTCATGTTGCTGCTCCAGCCGGCGGCCCCGCCCTCCGCTTCCGGCCCTGGGACTACCCACAATCCTTAGCTCCTTCCGTTTCGCTAGGCTCCCGGCCGTTCTTCCGGTGGCGATGGCTGCGGCCGTGGCTGGGACGCTGCGAGGGGGTCTCCTGCCCCAGGCGGGTAAGGAGCGGCCCACGTCTTCTCGGCGCGTTCCGACCGATGCTCTCTACTCGTCTCCCTCCTCTACTACTAATCCCCTCCCGAAATCTCTGATCCCAGACACCTCCTGATGACCCCTGACCCCAGCTAGCTCGCCGGCCTCCTTCCCCCATCTAATTTCCTGTGAGTCCAGACTCTAGTAATAACGACAACACAGCAAAAACGTCAGCGACAACCACAGGATTTATTCTCGACGCCCCAGCCCCCCTGCCTTGTTTGGGGTTTCTCTAGCCCACCACCCAGCTCTTTCTGCCTCCAGAGATTCCTTAAGGTCTCAGCCTAAACGTCATCTCAGGCCTTCCCTCACCACCCTCCGCAAAGGCTTCCCCTGTTAAATCTGTATCTCTCACCCTGTTTATTGACCCCTTCGCCTTATCACAATCTAATTTAGCATTTCTTTATTTGTTGTTTTCTCTATTAGACTATAAACTCCGTAGTGGCAGTGCCCGTGTTCATTCAGCATAGCCAGCATGTGGCATGGTGCCTGACGTTAATAGGCATGCTATAGATATTTGTTTAATGAATGATTTTGAGTACGTAATATAGGTCAGGCACAGTGATAAGTACTTTACATGTATGATTTCATTTAAACCTTAAAGCGTCCTTTGAAGAAGGCATTATCTTCCCCTCTTTACAGTTGAAGAAACTCAAGTTTAGACCAATTGAGTGACCGGTCCAGGTCACAGCTAGTAAGTGGCAGAAGAGAGATTAAAATCTGGTTCCATGTGTGTCAATTATATCTCAATAAAACTGCAAAAATTTTTGAAAAATCTTGTTCCATCTGATGTAACTTAACAGTTAGGTTTTGTGGCCACTGGCAAGAAAACCTCTCACTTAAGCAATCTCCATGCTCTCTGTTAGAGCCACCTTCTGGCTGCACCTTTCTCTGAGATCCCATTCCGGCCTTGGGAAGGGCTGAAAGTGGGAAGCTCTAGCTTGGGTCCTTTTGTTGAGCGTGAAGCGGTTACCTTGGCTTAGGGCTTTCGAGTGGCTCCCTTGTCTTCTGAGGGGTGCTCTCCAGCGATGCCTGTAAACAAAAAGCATAGAGAGGAGGGAGACTTGTTTGGGGGAGCTGTGAGGACTCTATAACTTTTCTTCTTGCTTCAAATCATGGGGGAAGGAGCAATGCGTAGACAGTGGTTCTCAAACTTTAGCCAGCATCAGCATCACTTGGAGGGCTTGTTAATACTGTTTTCTGGGCTCCGCTCCAGAGCTACTGACTCAGGAGATCTAGGACGGGGCCCAAGAACTTGATTTTCTAACAAGTTCCTGGGTGATGCTGATGTTGGGTTGGGGAGGGGTGCTGGTGGTGCACACTTTGAGAACCACTGGCTTACAGCAGGGGTTGGCAAACTGTGGCAGCGCTGGTCACCATCTTTCCTACGTAGTTGTATTGGAACAGCTACATCTGTTTGTTTACATATTGTCTGTGGCTACTTCCATCATACAGTGGCAGAGTTGAGTAGTAGCGATAGGCCATGTGGCTCTCAAACTTAAAATTTTTGTTCGGTCATTTAAGAAAATGTTTGCCCAGCTCTCTCCTCCTTTTTAAAATGTATTCAAAATACTTTCTCCTTTGTTCTCATTTTTTCCTTATCTCTGTGCATAAAGAGCTGGAGAAATGGGCACCTCCAAGGATCAAGCACCTGACCTTAGTCACCAATTAAAGAGAAGAGAAGGTTCGGGGATTCAGGCTTTCTAGCAGAGTTCCTTGTCCCACTCAGCGCTGAGGCTAGCTCTGTGAACTCTGGTTGTCTGTGCCTAGGGGGTGGGTTTTGTCCATCTGGTGCAGACAAAGAGGCTGCTTCTCACCATATGGCTGTTTCTTCTCCCAGGCCAGCTGCCCACCTGCCAGCTTGTCCGCTATGGCTCCAAGGCTGTTACCCGTCACCGTCGTGTGATGCACTTTGAACGGCAGAAGCTGATGGCCGTGACTCAGTATATCCCCCCCAAACCTGCTGTCAACCCCAGATGCCTGCCGCCCCCTCCCAGGCCCCCCCAGGAGGTAAGAAACAGGCTGGGCATGTCGCCTGGTGGTGGGATGGTGGATTAAAGTGATCTTGTCTCTGTGGCCATAATGAAGTAGCACTCGAGGACATGGTCATCCACATCATTTCTTCCCCACTTTGACCCTGTAGTCCAGATACTTTCAGATGAAATCTGCACTTGATTCTGCGTCGGCCTTTTGGGCTCCTGGTTGGACAGGGCCCCTGGATTTCCTTCATTCCTGTCTCCAAAAATGTGTGTGTGAAAGCTCTCCACACAGGCGGAGGTAGGAGAGAGCATCGCTCCCGTCTTGAAGCTTCCATGTTTTCTTAGAGGAACAATACGAGGTTTTTTGTCCTTGAAAAAGGACAGAAAGACCAGTGGAGAATTGGTAACTTCATGGTGGTTCTCAGCTCCACAAGTTCTCAACTTTGAGAAACACTGTCTTGAGAAAATGAAGTCTTGTTCTGTGAAAATACCTCAATTTTGAATTAACATTGAAAAAGTAATCTTATATTTATAATTGGTAAAATAATTCAGCATGAGTACAGTGTCAGGGATAATTAAATGATTTTGACAGTATTATTATCAAAATAATGTTTGCTGGGTCAGACGGCTGTCCAGTTCAAGGGGACTGAGTGTTCTCAGGTTCTAAAAACACTGCTGTAGGGAATTTCCTGGCAGTCCAGTGGTTAAGACTCCGTGCTTTCACTGCCGAAGGCCCGGGTTCAATCCCTGGTTGGGAAACTAAGATCCCACAAGCCACACGATGCAGCCAAAAAGTATAATAACAAAAACTTTAAAATATATATTTATTTACTTATTTAGGCTGCACCTTGTCTTTGTTGCGGCACATGGGACCTTCCTTGCAGCCTGTGGGCTTCTTTAGTTGCGGCATGTGGACCTCTTAGTTGCAGCATGCATGCAGGATCTGGTTCCCTGACCAGGGATCAAACCCAGGCCCCCTGCATTGGGAGCGCAGAGTCTTACCCACTGGACCACCAGGGATGTCCCAATAATAAAATTTTTAAAAATTAAAAAAATAAAAACACTGTTGTAAGCCTGTGGTTATCAAATGGAAATGAAAGGATGGAGTGGGAGATAGAACATGTCTCAGAGTCAGGGGCCCAACTCTCCTGCCTGTACCCTGATCTTCGTTAGGGCATCACTGGGAGCTCCAGCGCCTGTCCCTGAGGGAGTAAGGGGTGTAAGGAGTCGGGGCATTTTACGTCCCCTTGGTCCTCCCTTTCTGACTGCAGGAGACAGGCCTCATCCGGCTCCTCCATCAGGAGATAGCAGGAGTTTTCCGAGACAACCGAATGATAGCTGTCTGCCAGAATGTGGCTCTGAGCGCGGAGGACAAGCTTCTCATGCGGCACCGGCTGCGGAAGCACAAGATCCTGATGAAGGTCTTCCCCAACCAGGTAGAGAACGGCCCCCTGGCGTGGGTTGCCGTATTCCCCTCCCTCACCCCCATCTCAGACCCCAGCATCTCTCCCAAGATACGGCACTCCCGACTCCTCCCTGCCACGGCAGCCCTCTAGTCCGGGGCCTAATCTGTGATGAGGGTTTGAGCAGACCCTCGGCTTGAGCCCTCAGCCTGGTGTGGCCTGTGACCAAGGTGGGTGACACTTTCTGCTACTCGACCCCAGTAAGCCCTTCTATCTTGCTGTTCCAGATCCTGAGGTCCTTCCTGGAAGATTCCAAGTACCCAAGTTTGCTGCCCCTTTTTGTGGGGCACAACCTGCTGCTGGTCAGTGAAGAGCCCAAGGTCAAGGAGATGGTGCGAATCTTGAAGAGTGTGCCTTTCCTGCCGCTGCTGGGTGAGTAAGCTGCCCTGCCAGTTGGGGGTGAGGGTGAAGGGGAGTGGGTGCTAGAGCAGCCTGGTGCTCTCTTCAAGGCTTGTGTGGGTAAAACTGTGGACATGCTTGGAGGGGACCCCCTCTCACGATGGAGCCTGCGTCAGTAGCACCATTTGATGAGGGCTGCTTGTGTGTGTCACTCCGCGGAGGGGAAGTTCAGACACCTTGAGTCTAGTAAGGGGGTAGTGGGTGTTGAAACTCAAAAAGACAAAGATACTTAAGACAAACAGCCCAAGTGAAGGGTGTTGAGGGACAGTGAGCAATGTTTCCTAGAGTTCCCTGATGCCGAGAATCCCTGGAGGTGCTTCTTTCAGAGAATCCTGATTTCACAGGTGTGTGTTGGGGGGCAGGAATCCGTGTTTATAATACAGGCTCTCCCCCGCCTTGCCCCCCCGCCCCAAACACACATTCCATGGTTCTTCAGGGAAGTTTAGGAAACAGTGACGTAGTGGGGCTTGGAACAGGTAGATGTATTATGTAAGGGTTTTCTAGGGAAGCGTTAGGAAGGAAGGGAGAGGGCTGATCTGAAACAGTGGGAGTGGGGCGGGGCACAAGTGGGAACTAGATTTGGGGGAAGGCTGGGAGGTAGAAAAGGGCAATGGAGAGCAAATTCCTAGGGTTGGACCATTGTTTTTGGAGAAGAAAAGCATTTGTGGGAGCCTCGCTGATCCTGTGTTCTTCCAGGTGGCTGCATTGATGACACCATCCTCAGCAGGCAGGGCTTCATCAACTACTCCAAGCTCCCCAGCCTGGCCCTGGTGCAGGGGGAGCTGGTAGGAGGACTTACCCTCCTCACGGCCCAGACCCACTCCCTGCTTCAGCACCAGCCCCTCCGGCTGACTGCCCTGCTGGATCAGTACGTCAGACAGCAACACGAGGAGGACCCTGTCGTGCCAGCCAGTGGGCAGCCGGATCCTCCCGACCCTGTTCCGGACTCGTAGCCAGCCTCTTGTACCCAGCCTGCCCATAAATACACTCTGCCCCGTTGGCTGTTGGAGATATGGGGAACTTGGGGTGGGGAGTGGCGTTTGTTACCTGGCTTTCACTGACAAAGATCTCGTCCAGTACATGGCAACCCAGAGATGCAGAGGGATCCCATTTCAGGACGGAGGCGGCTCGTAATCACTGTCTTTGTCCCTAGTTTTCCCAGCTTGGGACCTGATAGCAGCGGTCTCTTTCCGCTCTCCAGGTCCAAGGCGGAGAAGCCTTTGGTTTCTGTGTTCACTGTCCCTTGCTGCACGCGCCTCCCAGCCTATCCCCTCGTGGCTCCAGTGTGCCAGAATAGCTCAACTGAGTAATTAATTGTGCTGAGAGTGGCATCTGTTGAGAGCCTACTATGCCAGGCTCCCTTTACACGTGCTAGATCCTGTATTTCTCACGTTATCCCCATTTCACAGAGAGGACGACTAAGGGGAGGAGAAGTTGAATAGCCCGCCCGAGGCCATGCTGTTGGTAAGAGGCAGCACGGACTGAACCAGGCTCTTCCTGCTCTGAAGATGCTGCCCTGGTTTTCTACACTAGAGCTTTTTCATTAGGGTCCCAAGTGTGCCTGGGTGTTAATTCTGCGCCCTCAGGGTGTGCCATGTCGTGGAAGAGTTTGGAGCACTGCTTTATGATAAAGTGAAATGTATTTTACTTACTGTGTTTTGCTGTTGACAAGCTTATCCTCCCTGTAGACTTACTCCCAAGGTCATCTCTGACTCACTTCTCTTCCTAGGAAATCCTTCCTCTTCCCCTGTCCAAGCCTGTTACCTCCCTGTACCTGCTCCCACAAACGGCATTGCTTAAATGCTTGTCCTTTTGAAGGCAGCTGCCCACTTTGTCCAGTATCTGACACATCTCAGGTGGTTCAAGACAAAAGAGCTGGGACTTCCCTGGTGGCGCAGTAGTTAAGAATCCACCTGCCAATGCAGGGGACACGGGTTTGAGCCCTGGTCCGGGAAGATCCCACATGCCACGGAGCACCTAAGCCCGTGCACCACAGCTACTGAGCGTGCACTGTAGAGCCCACGCCACAACTACTGAGCCCACGTGCTGCAACTACTGAAGCCCGCGCACCTAGAGCCCGTGCTCTGCAACAGAAGAAGCCACCACAATGAGAGGGCTGTGCACCGCAACGAAGAGTAGCCCCCGCTCGCCGAAACTAGAGAAAGCCCGCGTGCAACAACGAAGATCCAACGCAGCCAAAAATAAAATAAATTTATTTAAAAAAAAAAAAGAGCTGAGGGAAAGCCAGGATTCTGTTTTAATAAGGGGGTCAGGGGGCTCTTGGGTAGGAGGCCTCATCCAAGTCTCAGGGAACTGGAGGTTTTTAATGGAGAGGCGGTGTATGACTAGAAGCCCACCCTTGTCCTTGATTGGCGTGCGTTCCGGGTGGACACGGGTGATGTGGGGAGTTGGTTGGTGATCATTGCTCTGGGAGCAGGGCCACAGCTTCCTTAGTCCTGGGCAGACACTGCTCTGGCGATGATCTGCAGCAGCTTTTCCTTCCCCAGTTCAGGACCAACTTTCCACAGTGCCCAGCTCTGTGCCATTCGCCCAGGGATGCTCAATCAATAGGAATTGAATTAAAAGGCCCTTGAGGCTCCTGGATGCCAGAGCTGGTCTGGCTAGTGCTGCCCAGTACTCTCCCTGGCTCCCAGGACCCTGCCAGGTGCTAACGACGCCCTCCTGGGGTGGCAGGGACTGCTGAGGTTCTGAATGGAAGAGAGCAGGCATCTCCCGAGAGATGTGTAAGCCAAGGCCCATGGGACAGCTGGCTGGGGAAGTGGCCTATGTCATACTGGGAATCAAAGAAGAACCTCGAATGGCATCCTTCGCCTGCTGGCGTTGCCTGAAGCCACAGCATTAAACCCACTTCTTTCCAGAAAGTGGCTGCAGTGCACGTAAAGCTGTCAGTCCAGTTCATATTCATTTGAATGAATTCTAGACCTTTCTCGAGAGGTAATTTTTAATTAGAATTGAGCAGCTGCACACAGTACTCCAGCAGAAGGGCAAAGGTATTCAGAAAGGGAGGCCAAGGGTACCAGAGTTGGCTCCAGCTAGCCTTTTAACAGCCAGGTGGTTACTGCCCCAGACCTGCTCCCCATCCAAAGACTTGGTAGGCAGGGGGGTGGGGGGTGTCTTACCACATAGGTGCTTCTGGCCCCCATGGGTCCTGACCTGGTGGGACATCACCCCCAATGACAGCCTCACTGTGGTTCTCTCGAACGTTGCCCTGCTGACTGCCTTTGGCACTGTCAGTTGTGGTTCCATAGGGGCATCCCTCCCTCCCTGTCAACCTGCAAGCTTTGCTGGCCCCCAATTCCACAATCTATTTTCAGATGTAAAACGAGAGGCAGGGGTTAATAAGGAAATGGCCTTGGGTACTAACTGGGGTCAAGGCCATGCTAGTGTGAGCGAACTCTTCATCAGCACTAGCTTGGGGCCAGCAGCTCCCTAGTCCTCTGTGGTCTGTCTGGAGCTGTGCCCACTGGGGACTGCTCCCACTCCCAAGCTTTCTGGGCGCTGGGGAGTCGGCTCAGCCCTGAGTCCTCCGGGGAGCAGGGGGGCAGAGCTGAGCGGCTGCCCGGAGTTTGGCTGGAGGAGGGGCCGCGGGAGGGGGAGGTGAGGAGATCCGGCTAGAGGGGAGGCTCCGACGTCTCCTTCCTTCCTGGTTCCTGCTGCAGCTGCCGCCACTGCTCAGGTCCGTGAGCAGGGAGCTGGCGGCTCGGAGACGGTGACTCAGAGGCGGAGCGGTGCGCGGGCCAAGGAGCACTGGTGTCCATGGACCCTGGGGTAAGGGGGCCGCGCTGGCATCAGCTGACATTCCCCAAGAAGGAGACATTCACCTGAAGCCGGTGGGTCTGCTCTTCCAGAGATGAGGGCGGGAATGGAGGTGGAAAGGGGGCACCCACCTGGCTCCCCTCGACCTGCACCCTCTCCTAACAGAGCCTCCCCTCCACCCGCAAGCAGTGAGGGGCCAGAATCCCACGGGGCCAGGAGAAGGGCACAGAGACACCCAGAACACTGGCAGAGTTTGTTAACTTTCAGTGGCTGAATGTAGGCGTTTCCCCCCAGGTCAGCCTCCGGAAGCCTAGGCCCCTCTGCCCTGACCTCCTGGCCACCCGCACCCCACCACGTCCCTGTCCCCTCCTGGCCTCAGCTCCACCGGAAGATCTGGGCTGCTTCCCCAGCCTCAGGCCAACCTTGCCCCTCCAGTCCCCTCCCCCGTCTCACACACAGAGCCTCATGCATTATTGATCTCCCCGTGGAGCCAGGAGGACCAGGGCTGGTGCCAAGGGCGCCTGTGGGCACTGCTGCCGGACCTGTGCGGTCCTCGGCATGTGTCTCCAATGGCCCGTCCCCTGCTCTCTCCAGGTGGATGGCACTTCTCAGGAGCCCCAGGGACGGGGATGAAAGAAAGGAGGCTTGGGGCACGGGGGGACAGAGAGTCCGAGGTGGGCATCCTAAGGGGGCTATTGATGGGAGGCACAGGGGAAAATGCGGGCTGTCTCAGGCCTCAGTTTCCTCAGGCAGAAAAATGGGAGCCCAGGAACTAGAGGATATGGAGGCCAATTGGTGGGGCGCTGGGGTCAAGAGGCTGGGGGGCTCGGTAAAGGGATGAGGGCCGAGGAGCCTCCTGCCGTGGTGCTGGGGTCACAGGGGTCCTGGCGGGAGAGGAGCTGGGCTGAGATCTCACTGTCCAGTCTCTGGATCCCTCTGTCCTGTTTTGGAGCCTCTTCCTTCCCTCCCCCGCCTCACCTCTGATTACCCCCAGGGAATCCTCCAGAGAAAGCACAGGAGTGTCTCCTGGAGCTGGGGAATGCGTGAGTGCCCAAGGTGGGGCAGGGCTGACTTTTCGAGGTTGTCTTTTGGCGCCGGCCTGCCCGCTGCGCGCTCCACCTCTCTGGGCAGCGGGCGCGGAGACCTGCCCAGAGTGGGATGGGGACAGGCTTGGGAGAGGTGTGGCAGGTGAGCAGAAGATGTGCTCAGGGGCTCTCCTCCCAGAGGGTGCAAGAGGGGCTGGAGGTGGGGAAGGTGATAGCCGAGTCTGTGCTAACAGGGTCTCTCTCTGCTTCAAGGGCCCCCTCAGGACAAGGTGACATCTTTCCCCTTCCACTCTTCTCTACGTCCTCAGCAGGGAGTGGCCACTCCCTTCCTCATGGACTTCCAAGAGCGGGACCCTCCCTCCCTGGCTGAGAGCACACAGTCCGCCAAGCCCAGCAATGCCCAGCAGGTCTGAGGGTGGGGAGCAGGCGGTGGGCGCGCCGAGCTTGGCCCCCAGGGGAAAAAGGCAGAGGTGGTCGCTTCACTGGCCGCTCCCCGACTCTGTCCTGGACTGCAGACCTCCGAGCTGTGGGAGGTAGTGGAGGAGCCTCGGGGCCGGCTGGGGGCAGAGGGTATCATGCCCGAGAGGCAGGAAGGCCACCTGCTCAAGAAGAGGAAGTGGCCTCTGAAGGGCTGGCACAAGGTAAGGAGGCGGGGCAAAGGGAGGGGCCACATGGGGGCGCCGGACGGGGGTGTGTGGGGTTGCCGGGCGGTACAGGGTGTTCGTGTGTCAGAAGAAACTTCTGTATGGTTGCTCTCTCCCCACATCCTTTCCTCTCTGCCCCCCGGGCCCGGTCCCTTCTGGGCAACGTCACAGAGATACTTTGTGCTCGAGGATGGGATCCTTCACTATGCAACGACTCGGCAAGATGTGAGTCAGGGCCTCGGCTGGGGGACGAGGGAGGAGTTTGGCCCCAGAGTGCCCTGCGCGGGCAGGGGGCTTCTGGAATCCCCCAGAGCAGGGTCTGAATCCCAGGGACACCAATTATTGGGTGTGGGGTCTTGGGCAGGTTACTTCCCTGGGCCTCAGCTCCTCATCTCTACGGTGGACAGAGTGCAGCCACCCATTTATAGAGTCTTTGTCTTGGTGAGGGCTCTCAGGACAGTGCCGGGCATAAAATAAGTACCCAAGACATGGGAGCTTTATCATCCTCGTCCTTGTCCTCTGCTCTTGCAGGAACAAGGACCTAAAGGCCTAGACACCCAGGCTCTCTCCAAGGAGGTGCTCCTTTCTCAGCCTCGCAGATTCCTGAGGGTGGGAAAAGTTTTCCTCAGTCTGTGACTGCCTAGAGCTCAGATTGTGACTTGACGTAGTGGGATGTCCTGCGCGCAGGAGGATGACTGACAAGTCCTGCTGATACTGTGACTTGGGCATGAGGGTGAACCTGCTAACTGGCCCTTGAGCCTAGCATGACCTCAGCGATGGTGGCCCTGGTGGCCTAAAACCAGTCCCCCCTTCCCCCTCCGATCTCTCCACCCCAGATCACCAAGGGGAAGCTCCATGGCTCCATTGATGTCCGACTGTCGGTCATGTCCATCAACAAAAAGGCCCAGCGCATTGACCTTGACACTGAAGACAACATCTACCACCTCAAGGTGACATCCCTGGGAGCCAGGTGGTGGCTTGGCCCCCAGCCTGTCGGAGGCACTGGGGCACGCAGGAGAGAGGGACAGGAGTCGAGGGTTTGTCTGAGTTTGACCAGAAGGGAGTTCCTACCATGTACAATAGCCAATGGCAAACTGGCCCTGTTGGTTGTTGTGTGAACAGGAACAGAGCTGAAGGCTTGGACACCTGCAGAAGCTGTTCCTGCCTCCCCGCGAGGGACCTTTGCACAAGCTGTGTGCTATAGGGGGAGACCCTGCCTGCCTGCGGACCAGAGCCCCAACTTCTTGCCCCTAGAAAGCAATCCTTCCTTTCATGCATCCCTCCCCTTCTCCATCACCTCTGCAGATCAAATCCCAGGACCTGTTCCAGAGCTGGGTGGCTCAGCTGCGTGCCCACCGCCTGGCCCAGCACCTGGATGTGCCCCGAAGCCTGCTGCCGAGCACCACTCACCGGAAGGTAAGATGGGCCCTGGGGCAGCGACAGGTGATGTGGGGATTCAGGATGAGACTCAGGGAGGCAGGCACCTTCCTGACCCTTGACTCGCCCCGCAGGTTCCTGGTGCCCAGCTTCCGGCAGCGGGTAGTGCCTCAGCTCTGCCAGGGGTTGGACCTCGGGAGAAGGTGTCTTCCTGGCTGAGGGACAGTGATGGGTTAGACCGCTGCTCTCATGGTGAGGGGCCCCTGGCACTGCGCCTCCGTGGGGAGGGCCCATGCTATTGCATCTAGGTGGCACCAGCAGTCACAAGGAGGAGAAAATGTTACCTCCACCCCTGCCTCTGGGAGCCCCAGTCTGATGGGGGAGACAGCCTCCGTCTCTAGGCTGATCAGGTCTCCTAGGGCCCTGCCCTGGGGAGCCTCAGGCTTACAGAGAATGGTGGGGCTCGTGCTCTAGGCATATAGACAGACCCGGACACAGGGCCAGGACTCATGGAAAAGAAGATCCAGAATGCCAACGCAGGGAGGGGTCCTGAGGAGTAGTGCCAGGGAAGGGGTGTGGACTAGAACCGGATTCCTGGAGTTGCAGGCTGTGCTGCTGGCCTGGGAGAGGGAAATGCAAACCAAGGGGGGAGAGCAAGAGTGGGAGCCCCCTGGCCTGTGTGGAGGCGGCCGAGGTAAGGTGTGGTCTGGGGACAGTGCAGATTGGGGTGCGGGCACTCCCGTGAGGCCAGACCAAAGGGTGGGAGCTGGGAACTGCTTTGGGCTCGTGAGTGGGGGGAGGGCAGCCAGTGTCGGGATTTCCCTGGCTGCCGGTGACGTCTTTGGAGGAGGAAGGGAAGCTAAGGGGCAGACTGGGGGGCCTGGCCAGTGTTGGGAGAGGGACTTCCTCATTCATCCTTCCCACAGAGCTCTCTGAGTGTCAGGGGAAGCTCCAGGAACTCCACAGACTCCTCCAGAGCCTGGAGTCCCTGCCCCGGATCCCCTCAGCCCCTGTTATCCCCACACACCAGGTAAGGTCCACGGGAGGAGGAAGGGGCCCGCCCAGGGCTCTCTCCGCTCTCGCTGTCTTCATCTCCGTCACTTCCCCGGACAGGTCCCCAGTCCCCCTTATATGCTGCGGTTTCCTGGAGAGCCACCATCTCCCCGTTGCCCCTCCCCACCGTGTCCAGACCGCCTCAGGGTTGTCTTTCTGCCCCTTTGGAGCGACCCCTCCTTCCTCCTGTGCCCGGGCGGCTGCCAGGCTGTCGGTCTTCTGCCTCCGGGATGCTGGTGTCTGTGCGCCCTCCTCCATGACCGTCTGCCTCTCTCCCGGCTCTGGTGGTCTTCCCCACCCTGAGACTGAAACTCCCTCACCTCGACTTGCCAGGCCTCGGTGACGACCGAGAGACCCAAGAAGGGGAAGCGGACCAGCCGCATATGGTGCACACAGAGCTTTGCCAAGGACGACACCATCGGGCGGGTGAGCTGGGGGGTGGGCCCCGAGATGCTGGGTGGGAGGCTCTGAAGGAGGCTGCGCCCTTCAAACCCTCCCCTTCGCCTACAGGTGGGTCGTCTCCACGGCTCTGTTCCCAACCTGTCTCGCTACCTGGAGTCCCGGGACCCCTCGGGCCCCCGCGGGCTGCCACCCCCAGACTATGCCCACGTGCAGCGCAGTTTCTGGGCCCTGGCTCAGAAGGGTGAGTGCGTGCCCTGGGGGTGGCTGGGGGCAGGCGGGGAGAGGGAGAGGGAGAGGAAGGGAGTCTGATGGCTGGCCTGCCCCCGCAGTGCACAGCTCGCTCAGCAGTGTCCTTTCCGCCCTCACCACTGAACGGGACCGACTGAGGGACCTGCACCAGGGTTCGGAGCCGTCCAGGCTGGGGGTGAGGCTGGGGGCAGGGTGGCCAGTGGGAGGAGCGGGCCCGAGCCCGAGGACTGCAGGCCTGGGGGTGGTCGCGGACCTGGGCCGGGAAGGGAGGTTGGAGGAGGCAGGCTGTGCCTGGCAGGCTGGGGAGGGCTTCACCCGCCCCATCCCGGCACCTGTGCCCTCACCCTCTCCCTGCAGGTCTCTGAGGCCGCAGCCGGCCCGAGGCGCCTCCATTCGCTGTCCGTGTCTTCCGACACCACTGCAGACTCCTTCAGCTCCCTCAACCCCGAGGAGGTGGGAGCCGGGGTGGGCTGTGGGGACCATTCCTCTGGGCCTTCTTTCAGCAGAAGTGAAGGCGTGGTTGGCTTTCAGACCTGAAACTCCAGCCCCTTTCACGGAACACAGGCAGCAGCCACATGTGGGTCATTTCTTAACAGCGTGCAGAGTGCTTTTACTTTTAAGTCAGAGTCCCATGAGGCAGTGATTGTTACCCTCAAGTTCACAGATGAGGAGACTGAGACTCAAAGGATCTAATTGATGGGCCCAGGCTCCCGTACTACATGGGTTTGAATCTGGCTCCACTGTATGCTGGCTTCATGACCCAGAGCCTCAGTGTCCTAATCTGCAAAGTGGGGGTAATAATTGCACCTACCTGGTAGGGTGAGTGTTGGGATTGATGGAGTTGATACACGCAAAGGGCTTGGAGCCGGGCTCAGAGTCAGTGCCCAGGCAGTGTAAGCAGTTATTGTGGAGCCCGTGTCTCCTCACTTCCAGGCCGGGATCTTTCCACCAGGCCTTCCTACCCCACTACACTCGCTCCCCTCCGCATCTTCTCCTGCTCAGCAGGTCTCAGACTCAGATAGAAAAAGTCCCCAGTCACACTTCCCTCACAAGGGAGCTGTCAGGCCAGGGGAGCCCTGCCTGACTCTCCCGGCTGGGCCTTGGGCCTGACACCTGTCCCGCTCCCACAGCAAGAAGCTCTGTACATGAAGGGGCGAGAGCTGACGCCCCAGCTGTCCCAGAGCAGCGTCCTTTCCCTCGCTGATTCCCACACAGAGTTCTTTGATGCCTGTGAGGTTCTCCTGTCTGCCAGCTCTTCTGAGAATGAGGTGAGGGACCCTGGGAATAGAGGGGTGGGGTCCCGGGAGACTGGAACCTGTAGACTCCCAAGTCCTTTCTGACCACCTCGGCCACTTCCCTGGGAACACGTCCAGATCTGCTGGGTTCGTGTGGCCCTGCGTAGAAATCTCTGCTGGGGACCCTTCTTCCAGTGTGATGTGCTCCATCCCCATGGGTTCTACTGAACATGCTGCCTCAGCTGCACCCCGCCATCTTTCTGTGACCTGTTTCAGCCTTAGCACTCCCTTGACGCTCACCCTCCTGACTCTGAATCCCAGTAATCCCCAGCTTCCCTTCCCTTAGTGTCCCACCAAGTCCCTGAGCTGTCTCCCTGCTAGTGGTAAGGCCAGGCCCTCTCCCTCCCAAGGTGTCAGGGCACACCATGATGCCAGGCCTCCCAGGGCAGTGGCTTAGGGCTCAGACCCTCCCAAATATATTCTCTTCCCCTTCCCACCAAAGGGCTAGCTGGGCAGATTCTTGCCAGGCCCTGGGCACTGTCCAGCTGCCTGGGGGAGGCCTAGTCTGCCCAGCCTGTCATCTGTCCCTGGCCCAGGGCTCAGAGGAGGAGGAGTCGTGCACCAGTGAAGTCACCACCAGCCTGTCCGAGGAGGTCCTCGACCTCAGGGGAGCTGAGCGCTGTCAGAAAGGTGCCAGCCAGACGGGCGGGAGGGAGGGCTGGAGGTGGGCACAGCAACGGGGTTTGTCCAGGCCCAGGCCCCGGCCCCTTGGGAAGTAGTCCCTTGTAGTACTGGTGGGCTAATGGCTTCGGGTGCTGACTCCAGGGGCGGCCCTGGAGGTGGGGCAGGCTCAGCCTGGGGCTAGCCTCCACTCTGGGCTTCTGCGAAGGCTTGCATGGGCCTGATAAGCAGAAGGGCCCGCTTTTTAGCAGTGTGGCTTTGTACGTGTCATTTTCCTTCTTGGAGCCTGTTTCCTCATCTATAAAATGGGCTGAATAATTTTGACATTGGTTTCTGTGCTTATGAAACGGAGCAGAAGCCAAGGGTGAGACTCAGGAAGGGCTTCTGGGGTGCAGGGAGTCTGTGTCCAGTAGTGGGAACTGTCCTCTGGTTCTTAACTCTGCGGCTCACCTAAATCCCCAGGAGCTCATCAAGAATTAACCACTCCCCACCACCCCCCATCGCCCCCCCAGCCGCCTGCCCCATAGTGAGTCGAGCCTGGGGCCTGGGAGCGAGCAGACCTAGGAGCACCTCAGGAGCTCGGGAGGCCATGGGCCTGGATGCGAGGTGCCCAGGGCAGAGTGACAGGCGGGTTGGCCCCGGGGTTGTGTTCCAGCAGGAGCCGTGGGACCACCCCGCCGCCGATGCCTACCTGCGGCCAGTGGGCCCGGGGCCGACGTGAGCCTGTGGAACATCCTGCGGAACAACATCGGCAAGGACCTGTCCAAGGTGTCGATGCCCGTGCAGCTCAATGAGCCGCTCAGCACCCTGCAGCGGCTCTGCGAGGAGCTGGAGTACAGCAGCCTTCTGGACCAGGCCAGCCGTACCACCGACCCCTGCGAGCGCATGGTGGGTCCGCCCCGCCCCCGCCCAGGCTTCGGCCGCCTCCCAGGATCCAGTCTACCGGGCGGACCCCAGGCCCCCGTCCTGGCTCATGGTAGGGTGGGGGCGGGACGGCATCTCCTCTGACCCCCCGGCGCCCCGCCCCCCGCAGGTGTACATCGCAGCCTTCGCAGTGTCAGCCTACTCCTCCACGTACCACCGGGCGGGCTGCAAGCCCTTCAACCCCGTCCTGGGGGAGACCTACGAGTGCGAGCGGCCTGACCGAGGTTTCCGCTTCATCAGTGAGCAGGTGAGGCCCTGGAAGAAGTGGGCTGGTCGGGGCAGTCATGTGGCCAAGGCCGGGGAACACCCGGGTTTCAAGGGGCCAGGGCGTGGGCGAGAACACCCGACAGTCGGGCAGTCAAGGGGGGAGCTCCCCGCTCCTTGGGGAGACAGACTTCAAACAAGGAGTTACTGTACCATGTTCTAGAGCTGGGATTGTGGAAGCTCACAGGAGGTTATTCAGCTCTATTGGTTGCTTGGTTTTTAAATCCTGAAGGCCACGGGGAGTCACGGGAGAGTTTTAAGCAGTAGAGTGACATGCTTAGAATTGCACTTTGTAGAGAACACTCAGGCAGTGGTGGGCACCAGGGGATGGGGAGAGGCACGGAGGGCAGGCTGTGGGGTCCCTGAGTTCAAGGTTCCAGATGGGGAGCTGTTCTAACGAGGGCAAGGCCGAGGTTTTCCAAGGGTGTGTTGTGGAGATCGCAGGGTGATGATCAGCTCTGGGGGAGAAGATGATTAAGGAAGAGGATCCTCATGGGAGGGCTGGCTTTCAGGCAGGGCATGGGTGGAGGCCCCACCTGTCGCTGCTAGAGGGCTTGGGCAGGGTCTCTGGAGGGCACCATGCACAGGGTCGGCATGGAGGGCCCTAGAGGGGAGGGAGGGAGAAGGGAGAACGTAGGGGCCTCGTGGGAAAGGAGAGCGAGACGGAATTTGGGTGGTGGCCAAGGACACCTAGACAAGAGACCTGGAACGAACTGGTCTTCTGGTTCCTTGGGGAACTGGGGATGGGGTGAGGGATGTTGGGGGCCTGGGGTCAGGAGCAGACCCCAGGGTCCTCAGGAGCAGCCTCTAGAAAACTTCCTTGCTCATCAAGGTCTCCCACCACCCCCCCATCTCGGCGTGCCATGCGGAGTCTGAGAACTTCATATTCTGGCAAGGTAAAGGATGGGGCTGGGGGTGAAGCACAGAAGCGGGAGGGGCTGGAACACTCTCTGGTCTTACGTCTCCTTCCCCCACCCAACTCCAGACATGAAGTGGAAGAACAAGTTCTGGGGCAAATCCCTGGAGATTGTGCCTGTGGGGATGGTCAATGTGAGCCTGCCCAGGTGAGTGCGGGCAGCCAGGCCCAGCCTACAGGCCCTCCTCCCCGGGCTGGGATGGGGAGGTGGGAGGGACAGGAGAGAGAGGCCTGGTGTGAAGCTGCTCAGGGTGGGGCAGTGTCTGTACATTTATACCTGGGTTAACAGCAGTTGTCAATAAAGAAAGGTGAAAAGTCTTAGAGCTGGAAGGGCTCATCAAGGCCATCTGATCAAGTGGCTTTCACACTTTTTGACCATGACTCACAGTAAGGAGTGCATTTGAGACTTCAAGTCAGTGCACCGTAACCCATTCTCTCTCTCTCACACACACACACACACACACACACCCCTAAAGTGATTCTGAAGTGATTTCAGGAGGGCTCACAAACCACATTTGAAGCACCCTCATCTAGCCATGTTATAGGTGGGGAACTGCAGCCAGAGGCCAGTGCAGGGGTGGGGAAGACCCTGGACTTCATGGTCAGAAGTCCTGGGTGGAGTCTTGGTTCTGCTACTTAATAGTTAGACAAGCGGCAAAAAGACTTGACGCCTCAGAGCCTTGAGTCTGCTTGTCTATAAAATAAGAGTAATAAGTAATATTCGACAGAAGTGGGGAGTAAACAGGCTGATATATGCGAACAGACATACATCCCAGGGACATGGACCCCGTCTATGTTTTTACCCCTGTGACTTAGGCACTCTGGAGCTTTCTCAGCAGATGGAGACGTGTTAGTTGAATACTTTCTGTGAAGCTGCTTTGCTTCGTAAATATGTCGGCCTTCACGGAAGGACCGTGAGCTGGAACCAGGACCCCAGGGTTCCTTTCCCAGACCCGCACGACCTGCTCTGATGAGACAGGCATTCCCCGGCTCAGGGTGGCACTTGTTCCCCAGGGCTGGCCAGCTGCCCCCCGCCATGCTTTGTCTCTCTCAGGTTTGGGGACCACTTTGAGTGGAACAAGGTGACGTCCTGCATTCACAACATCCTGAGCGGCCAGCGCTGGATTGAGCACTACGGGGAGGTGCTCATCCGGAACACGCAGGACAGCTCCTGCCACTGCAAGATCACCTTCTGCAAGGTGGGTGGCCTCCCTGCCCCACCTGTCCGCCCCGGGGAAGGGGAGGGGACACCTCCCTAAGCCCCCTGTCCCACCCCCACCCCAGGCCAAGTACTGGAGCTCCAACATCCACGAGGTGCAGGGCGCCGTGTTCAGCCGGAGCGGCCGCGTCCTCCACCGACTCTTCGGGAAGTGGCCCGAGGGGCTGTACCGGGGACCCCCGCCGGGCGGTCAGTGCATCTGGAAACCCAGTAAGCGGGGCGCTTGGGGCGGGCTGGGCAGAGGTGAGGGCAGCTGTGCACAGTCCACCTGCCCCAGCCCCCTGCCTTCCCCCTAGACTCAATGCCCCCAAACTATGAGCGAAACTTCGGCTTCACTCAGTTTGCTTTGGAGCTGAATGAGCTGACGGCAGAGCTGAAGCGGTCCCTGCCTTCCACAGACACGCGGCTCCGGCCAGACCAGAGGTCAGTGCCGGGCGGGTGCCGCTCCGGAAGCTCCGGGCTCCTCCCTCCCCACGTGGGTTTCCACCCAGACCTGGGACTGTGTCCTTCCTTCCTTGAGTTGCCTCAGGGAGATGGGACCTGTTTGGGGGCAGAACCGGGCAGGCCCAGTGGCCTTGGATTTGGGGGCTTCTGAGAGTAGGCAGTTCCGCTGACTGCAGTCTGGATGCTCAGGTACCTGGAGGAGGGGAACATACAGGCCGCCGAGGCCCAGAAGAGAAGGATTGAGCAGCTTCAGCGAGACAGGCGCAAGGTGATGGAGGAGAACAGCATTGTCCACCAGGCTCGCTTCTTCAGGTGCCTCTGCCCCCCTCCTCCTCCCCACTAGCCCCTTCCTGCTTTGAGTGGGGCCGGCAGTGTAAGGCAGCGTCTCGGGACCCCGGCCTCAGTGCTGGGTGTTCACCCCTCTTCTTCCACGGCCCCCTTCCCCCAGGCGGCAGACAGACAGCAGCGGGAAGGAGTGGTGGGTGACTAACAACACATATTGGCGGCTGCGGGCCGAGCCGGGCTACGGGAACCTGGACGGGGCCGTGCTCTGGTAGCCCAGGCCCCAGGGGCAGGAGGCCCCGGTCCCCCCGTCCTGCCCCCACCCCCCCCCACGGACACATGGGCGAGGCCAGGCTCTCCCACTCACTGCCCTGGAGAGCAAAGGGGAAGCCCTGGCTCTGGCCCTCTCCCCTCTGCCGGCCGGAGGGGCTGCGCCTCAGCCCATCCCCCACCCCTGTTTGGGGTGGGAAGCAGTGTCCGTGCTTCCCTAGTCTGGTTGCCCCAGACAACCAGCATGTAAGACCCTCCTTGCTCTGTCAACCCTCTTCCTTACCCCCTGGGGTACTTGGGGGAGACTCCAGGCCCCCCAGGATCTGTTCCCCATTTCAGTGCCTTCCTAGGACACAGGGGACCCCTCGACATTCCCCAGGATTCCTATGCCCAGGACTCTGGCCCCAGCTGCGAGGCTGGAGTGAGTGAAGGAGAGCAGATGGCCTTTTCTCCCACCCCCGTCCCTCCCACGCCCCATCTCCAGCATCTTCTCCCCATGCCCTGGCCCAGAGGGGCTCCCTTCGCTTGGCCCTGGCCATTGCTCCTATCCTCCTGGATCTCCTTCTCCCAAACTGCAAAACGCCTGCAGCTGCCAGCTCCTTCGTCCCTGGTCCTCAAGTGGTTTCCTTCAGTCTCAGCTCAGTGGATCCCCCAGAGCAGACAGGGCAGGAGGGGCGCCTGGCCTCTCACCCACCCGGACTGAGCGGGCACTCATGAGAGTGTTGGTTTGTGTAGAAGAGTGTGTGCGTGTGCCTGTGTACTGCTTGCGGGCGAGCAGGATTCCTCGTGTAGGCCGTATGTCCCCTGCCGGGGGTCCGCCAGCATTGCTGCTCATTGTACCAGTCTGCCTGTGATTAAGGTGAATTGCTATGACATTCCAAACTCCAGTAAAGACTGTCCCAAACTTTGGCCTGTGACCATTCATTGAAAAACACATGCGCTGAAGCCCGGTGAAGGCCCATAGCTCCCCACTCACCTGGGCTAAAGACCCAATGTCATCTCTCTCCCTTAATCCTCACCTCCTGTCAAGTCTACCTCAGTGTCTCTCTGGCCCCTTCTCGTGATTGCACCTGGCTTAGGCTGGGCCCTTATCAACCTTTGCCTGGACTACTGCAGTATCCTTGGAGCCTCCAGTCACTTCCATTCTAATGCTGGCTTTCAGGGTGATATTTTAAAAGAGAAATATGGCACCTCGTACCTGCTTCAAATACATCCATTGCTTCTGAGCGCCTCAGGGGAAAACCCAAACTCCTTAACCAGGCAGAAAACTGTGTGGTCCCTGTCCCCCTCTGGCACAGAAGCTGCCCCCACCGCCAGCATCCTCGGTCAGGTCTGTGCTCACCCTCTCACCCCCTCAGTGACTTTTCAAGGGAAGGTGGGGGGGGGAGGGACTAGAAGGGATGGGAGAACAGGGCGAGCTGCACTTCTCCCCCTCCCGCACTGCCTTGGCTCTGTTATTCCAAAGCTGTTCTGATCTTGGTCAAGTGCCTTGCCTTTCTGTTCAGGGACTCCGTGGTCCTTCATTTGGCTTCTTTTGTGTCTTAGAGGAGAATGTATGTCCAGGCTCCTGATTTCATTAGTTGTCTCCTAGCCCCTCAGCCCACCGCACTGCACACACAGGCCCTGCTCTAAGAAAAGGAAGAAAAGGAAGTCAGGGCCCTGTGTCAGGTGTTGGCTAGAACAAGCAGTGAATTCTGCTGGCAGTGTTGAGCTTTCTCAGGCAGGCATCTGAGGGGACTGGGGTCATCCTAGGGACACAGGCTGCTGGAAGCTGTGCTAGAGTTTGGTCATCTCCTAGTGCAGGGGTTTGGGCGGAGTCGTTATGTGCTGATTTGCAGCTCTCAGGGGACACCTCACTTCCTCTCCTGGAGGACAGGGTCCGGACCTGATCCCCTGAAGCTGGAGGCACCCACCTCCCTGCTCCCCAACGGCATGCAGCCCAGGTGGCTGTGAGTGGGGTTTTCCCACTGGCTCTGCTACAGGGAGAAGGAAAGCAGCATCGGGGCAGTGGTGGGGATACCCTCAGGGTCTGACCAACGCCTGCTCAGGATGCAAAGGTGTTGATGCCTGACTTCAAGTCCGCTGGTTTTGGTCTGTCCCTGAAAGGCCCCACTATTCCCCTTCTTCACAGGCACCTTAAAGATCCCTGGTCACATTGCCTGGGATCCTCTTTAGGGAAAGCTCAGGGGGCCCCTTGTGGCTGGTCATTAGCTTAACGATGCCCTCTTCCTGGAAAGGACCCACCGCACAAGTGACTTCCCCCTTCAGAGACCCTCTGCTTCCCGCATGGGCAGAAAAGGAGGTGGGGCTTAGTGCTCTCCCCCTGGGACCTGTCTCTGTGCCCCTTAGGGGGTCAGGGAGGGCAGCAGAGACTTCAGAGGGACCCTCACAGGCTGCTCTGGGCTAAGTCTTGCTCACCTATTCCTGGTACAGACTCTTTTTTTTTTTTAAGAATTTTCCCGAATATGAACTCAGAATAGATTGCAGGCAGGATCAGATTATATTTTTATTTATTTATTTATTTATTTTTGGCTGCGTTGGGTCTTTGTTGCTGTGCACGGGCTTTCTCTAGTTGCGGTGAGCGGGGGCTACTCTTCGTTGCGGGGTGCAGGCTTCTCACTGCGGTGGCTTCTCTTGTTGCAGAGCACGGGCTCTAGGCACATGGGCTCAGTAGTTGTGGCTCGTGGGCTCTAGAGCGCAGGCTCAGTAGTTGTGGCGCACGGGGCTTAGTTGCTCCGTGGCAATCTTCCCAGGCCAGGGCTTGAACCCATGTCCCCTGCATTGGCAGGAGGATTCTTTTTTTTTTTTTTTTTTTGCAGTACGTGGTCCTCTCACTGTTGTGGCCTCTCCCATTGCGGAGCACAGGCTCCAGACGTGCAGGCTCAGTGGCCATGGCTCACGGGCCTAGCCACTCCGCGGCATGTGGGATCTTCCCGGACCGGGGCACGAACCCATGTCCCCTGCATCGGCAGGCGGACTCTCAACCACTGCGCCACCAGGGAAGCCCCCGGCAGGAGGATTCTTAATCACTGTGCCACCAGGGAAGCCCCTGGTACAGACTCTTAACCCGGCCACCTGGCCTGAAGAGTTCAGGGACTGATCCATCCTGATTCTTGCCTCATCCTCTCCTCACCTGCCCCCATGCAGAGAGGGGTCACTGAGAGCTCTTGAGATCCCCAACACACCAGAGTCAGCTCAGCTTGGGGCTCTGGGGCAGGGTGAGCTTGGCCCTAGGAGTTGGGGTTAATGAGACTACCCATGTCTCATTAACATATGTCATCACATGGTACAAAATCCTCAGGTTGCTAGAAGATGCTTCCAGGCCCTAAAGTATTTGGAGGGGTGCTTTCCTATGGGCAAGTCCAATGGCACTATGCCCCATGATGCCAGGGCACTGGGGATGCTGGGCCTTGCTGGTTCCTAACATAAGAGGCCTCTCAGAATGATGGGTGGGCTGGACTATGGGGAGGCTGTAGATGGAAGAAGAAATTGGAAGGGTCTGGACAGGAGCCAGAAGGAGAGAGACTGGGGAGGAGAGTTGGCTTCAGAGTCCCTGTATGCAGGATGGAGGTAGTGAGATTCGTCAAGTATCCTCAAGAGGGCGCCTGGGTCTCCTGAAAGGACCCATTCAGGCACATCCTGAACCCACCTGGTGAGTGGCTGGCTGCATCCACTGTTCGCTCCGAGTATCAGGCCCCCAAGAATCTTCAGTGGCTGGCTCCCTGCTCATCAGTGACAAATGAGAGCACAGACACCATTTATCAGCAGTTCATCCAGCCGCTGTTCACCTTTACTCTTCAGAGAACACTCACGGGGCCAAGAAACCCCCTTTTCTCGGAGACCCAGGTGTCCCGACCACTCCCAGAAATGGCCCAGGTGGTCTGGGGGAGGCACTCTTCTGGTGCCTCCTCACTGCCAGGTAACAGTGTCCCCGGGGGCTGTTTCAAGACCCCTCCACCACACGGAGCCCCTATGAGAGAACTTGCTGCTAAGTTTCCACTAAGTTTCTACTAACACCTCTCCTGCTTCTGCAGCCCCCAGACCCATCACACCCTGGGTCAGGAAACTCTGAATTAGTCTTTTACCCTAACTTTGAACTTCCAAAGAGAAAGGCAGGTAGAATGTAGAGTAGGAAGAGGGCCATCCTTAAGTCCAGACAAGAGGTGCCCCTGTCAGGGCCCTCAGCTTTGAAAGGTCTGGTTCTGGCTTTCCTCTGACAGCGCCCCTCCCACAGGGCTGCAGATCTGTGGGGTGGACGGAATTCCTGACCAATTGGCTTCTAGGCCACGGAGCAGGTATCTTTTCCAGGCACACCCTATCAAGGGTTAACTGCCCACCAGTGTGAGCAGTCCCACCCATGACAGAAATGAGGATCTGCTGTTGGCCTAGTGCCAGGTCTCCCTACACTGGCGAGGAACTTGGAAGAGTCTGGAAATTCTAAATTCGAACCTGACCTTTCAGGTCATAATGAAGTTATATTTTGTCAAGTTTGGAAAATAGAACATATTTGTTAGCTTGGTTTATAATGTTTAAGTATTTAACACATGATATATAGGCCTGCATTTGTACTCCTGTTCTGGGCCTGGAAAGACTCCTTGTGTTGTGTTTTTCAAGGGTGTATGCATGTGTGGGAGGGTGTGGGGTGTGAGGGGCATCCGTGTGCCCTCCTGGGAAGGATGAGACTGGGGATGCGAAGGGAGCTAGGTCAGTGCCAGTTTAGCAGAGAAGTCTTGGCTGCTGTGGGAAGTCATCTTGCCTAGGACCCCTGGAGAGAGCTAGAGAGTGGGAGATAGGGAGGGCTGGTCCCATTAGCTCCCTTCTCTATCACCGAGCAAGATACTCCAGGCCTAGGGCAGCTTCTCTCCTCCAAGCTAGTCCATCAGAGGCTGGCACACTCCCCTTCCACCACCTGCGAGGCAAGGTGGGCAGGGGAGAGCACTGGACTAAGAACCAGGAGGTCTGAGTTCTGGGTCTGGCTCTGCCATTTATTCCCTTCCTCCGTTTTTCCCTCTGTAGGGGGGGTATAATGATAATGGCCCAGTTTCTCTCCTTTGTCAAAGGAGATTGTGGGACACAGCAGTGGGGCACTGGACAAGGGTGGCTTCAGATGACCTGGACCAGAGTCACCACCGGCTCTGCTGCCCCAACACCTGGGGCCTCCCAGTGCAGCGCTAGTCCTCCCTGAGAGAGAAAGATGCAGAGTTCAAGGGTGGGCATGCAGACACCAGTCAGTGCCCTAAGTTTCCCAATACTTTTTCCAAGAAAAGGAAGATACAAAGCATCTTCCCCAAAAGGTGGGTGGTTCAGGCACTGGTCAAGGGGAATGGCCACCACCCCTCACCTCTGTGGGCCCCTCACCATCAGTGCCTGAGACGGAACACGGCATCCCTGTGTCTGTTAGCTGACTGATCCTCTCTCCCCAGTTAAGGAGCCTCGGGCTCTGAGAAACTCCTGTCCCACCTGAGTCAGACACTCCAAGCTAAAAGGGGCCAGAAAGTCCTGGAAGGGCAGTCAGTCCCTGGCTGACAAAGATGAGGGTTAAGGGACGGAAGTGGGCACCTGCCCCAGGCCTCACCTTCACCTTCACCTGTGGCACCGACACGGTGTGGCCGGGGTGGCAGGTGGCCCGGGCGCGTGTGGACACCCAGCTTCACAGGAGACCCGGGGCCAGAGC
This sequence comes from Mesoplodon densirostris, assembly GCF_025265405.1. Taxonomy (NCBI): domain Eukaryota; kingdom Metazoa; phylum Chordata; class Mammalia; order Artiodactyla; family Ziphiidae; genus Mesoplodon; species Mesoplodon densirostris. The sequence continues at coordinate 3,801,910 of NC_082678.1, forward strand.
CGCGCCTCCCAACCCGGCCGCTCGGGTGCAGCTGGCCCGGTGACCGCGGGGCGGAGCCCGAGGACCGGAGACGCCCGAGCGCGGGGCCCGGGCCGGGCGGGAGGGAGCGGCGCGCCGCGTCCTCGGTCGCCTCTGCGCTTCCCCCGGGGCTGCGGGGCTCGGGGCGCCGGGGAGGCGCGGGGTCCGCGAGGGCGGCCGGAGTCTCCATGCCCTCCCTCCGCGCGCACGAACGCCGGACCCCTCGGCCAACACGCGCACCGGGCGCTGCGGGACCCGGGACCGCGCCCCCGCCTGCGGCGCTCCCTCTGCGGAGAGGGCAGGCCCGGGAGCCCAGTCCCGGACGGCCTCCCCCAACAGCCTCACCACTCATCCTCCCCACCTCAACGAGTATGAGGTGCGTCCCGGGGATGATCACCTGGAAAAGGAAGTCCTCCCCGGGGGGAGGACAGAGAAGGGGCAGCGCGGGCTGGAAGAGCCGCGAGGGGTGAGGACAAGAGGCGGGGAAGTAGAGGTGTCTGAAGGCAGAATAATCTAGAGCCCCTGTCATGGAGAGGAGTAGAGACCAAGTTCCCTTTCTAGGTCGTCGGGTTTTCCTTTTATTTCTTTAAAACGACAGCAATATAGCGCGTGGGTTTTTTCGTCTTTTTTTGTGTGTTTGTTTTGTTTTTTGGTGTTTTGTTCGCTTGTTTTTACCCCCTCTCCACCCCTGTTAAAAATAATTTATGTTCATTGTTGGACAGTTAGAAAATACAAAAAGAATAAAGATCTGTCTCCTAAAGCAAAGGAAAAAAAAGCAAAGATAAACAAATGGGACCTAATGTAAAAGCTTTTGCACAGCAAAGGAAACCATCCACAAAACGAAAAGAGAACCTACTGAATGGGAGAAAATATTTGTAAATGATATGACTCATAAGGGGTTAATACCCAAAATATATAAACGGCTCATACAACTCAATTTCAAAAACAAACAAGTGGATTTAAAAATGGGCAGAAGAAGGGATGTGGGAACAGATGTATATGTATGACTGATTCACTTTGTTATAAAGCAGAAACTAATAAAGGTAAATAAATAAATAAATAAATAAAAATAAAAATGGGCAGAAGACCTGAATAGACATTTTTCCGAAGAAGACACACAGATGGCCAACAGAAACATGAAAGATGCTCAGCAACACTAATCATCAGGGAAATGCAAATCAAAACCACAATGAGATATCACCTCACACCTGTCAGAATGGCTATCACCAAAAAGACCACAAATAAATGTTGGTGAGGATGTGGAGAAAAGGGAACCCTATAGGGTTGGTAGGAATGTAAATTGGTGCAGCCGCTGTGGAAAATAGTATGCAGGTTTCTCAAAAAGCTAAAAATAGATCTACCATATGATCCAGCAATTCCACTCCTGAGTATATATCCAAAGAAAACAAAGACACTGATTCTAAAGGGTACATGCTCCCCAATGTTCATAGCCGCACAATTTACAATAACCAAGACATGGAAGCAACCTAAACGTCTATCAACCGATGAATGGATAAAGAAGATGTGGTATATATATATACACAATTGAATACTCTTCAGCCATAAAAAAGAATGAAATTCTGCCATTTGCAACAACATGGATGGACCTAGAGGATATTAGGCTTAGTGCAATGTCAGATAGAGAAAGATAAATACTGTATATTATCATTTATATGTAGAATCTAAAAAATAAAGCAGGGCTTCCCTGGTGGTGCAGTGGTTGAGAGTCTGCCTGCCGATACAGGGGACATGGGTTCGTGCCCCGGTCTGGGAGGATCCCACATGCTGCGGAGCGACTGGGCCCGTGAGCCATGGCCTCTGAGCCTGCGCGTCCGGAGCCTGTGCTCCGCAGCGGGAGAGGCCACAGCAGTGAGAGGCCCGCGTATTGCAAAAAATAAAAATAAAAATAAAAAATAAAGCAAATGAATGAATATAACAAAACAGAAACTGGCTCACAAATAGAGGGGAACAACTAGTGGTTACCAGTGGGGAGAGGGAATTGGAGAAGGGCAAGATAGGGGTAGGGAACTAAGAGGTACAAACTACTATGTATAAAGTAAATAAGCTACAAGGATATATTGTAAAGCACAGGGAATATAGCAAATATTTTTTTTATTTTCTTCTAGAAGCTTTATAGTTTTAGTATGTATATTTAAGTATATTATCCATCTTATATTAACATTTGAGTATTACATAAAATAGGAGTTGATTTTTTACGTATGGACAGCCAATTATTTTAGCAATATGTGTGGAAAAGACTTGAAATGAAAATCAATTGCCTATGGAAGTGTTGATTTATTTCTGGACTTTCTATTCAGTCCATTTATCCATTTATCTATCTTTATTCCTGCCAAATTGCCTTTATTTTATTTTATTTTTTTATTGGAGTATAGTTGCTTTAGAATGAATATTTTATAATAACTATAAATGGAGTATAATCTTTAAAAATTGTGACTCACTATGTTGTACACCTGAAACTTATATTGTAAATCAACTACACCTCAATTTTTAAAAGTCCTAAAAAAATTGTTTAAAAATATAGCCCACCGTGAGCCATGGCTGCTGAGCCTGCACGTCCAGAGCCTGTGCTCCGCAATGGGAGAGGCCACGAGAGTGAGAGGCCCACGTACCGCTAAAAAATATATATATATATATATATATATATATATATATATATATATATATATGTATATGTATGTATGGCCCATAATCCCATATCCCAGGGACTGTCTTCCACTCATTAGCATTTTCTTCCCTAACGTTGCATGATCACACCGTATATATTGATAGTTTTGTATCTTACATCAGGACTACATTCCCATGTCATAGTCTTCAAAAATATGATTTTAAAAGTATATACATAATATTCCATTGAAGAATATGAGGTTTAGATTTATAGCCTTTAAAACATATCATAATAACACAGAAATGAAAATTCTTGAAGCTTTATCCACATCTGATTTTTTAGGCTAAATTACTAAACATGGAATTATTAAATCTAACGCAGCAGGTTTCAAGCCTGGTTGCACATTCTGCTGCTCTGAGAAGTTTTACAAAAGACCAGAGCCAGAGTGGTCCAGGTGGGGCCTGAGCCTCACTATTTTCAAAATGCTTCACATGCAGCCCAGGTTGACAACCGCTGGTTTAAGGGTAGGAATATTTTATCTCAGTTTATTTTTGTTCTGAAAGTAACATATACTCCTAGAAAAATATTCAAATGAAAGGAAGGTATAAAAGTTATAAGACACAATAAGCATCCTGCCCCCACATTCCCTCCCACTGCCAGGGGCTCCTCTATTAGCTGTTTGGTGCTAGTGGTCCTGCCTTTTTCAGTGTGTGTGTATGTATATAAATGCATGTATATGTTCAAACACAGAGATATGTTTATGACGGGCAATGGCATATCAGGCAAATAATAGCAAAATAATACATACTCATTATAAAAACAAATCAAGAAATAAAGGAGTACATACCCCCAAAGAAGGAGATTCTGGACGGCTGGCAACTTGAGCCCGTATCATTGAAGCTGAACCACAATTCCAACCACTATTGGAACTGCCTTTCAAATACTGTGGATTTGGGGCTTCCCTGGTGGCGCAGCGGTTGAGAGTCCGCCTGCCGATGCAGGGGACACGGGTTTGTGCCCCGGTCCGGGAAGATCCCACATGCTGCGGAGTGGCTGCGCCCGTGAGCCATGGCCGCTGAGCCTGCGCGTCCGGAGCCTGTGCTCCGCAACGGGAGAGGCCACGACAGTGAGAGGCCCGTGTAGCGCAAAACAAAACAAAACAAAACAAAAATACTGTGGGTTTTATGAGAAGAATGAAATGGCGAGGAGCCACAAATGTTCTGGGAAGAGCAGCAAAGAGCAAACTGCACTGGTTCAGGCAAAAGATAACACTCACTTGGCTAGTGCTATAGACTGAATGTATCCTCCCCAAATTCATATGTTGAAACCTAATCCCTAATGTGACAGTATTGGGGGTGGAGCCTTTGGGAGGTGATTAGGTCAGGAGGGTGGAGCCCTCATCAATGGCATTCGTACATACCCTTATAAAAGAGTCTCCAGAGAGTTCTCTCACCCCTTCCGCCATGTGAGGACTCAGAATACAGCCATTTATGAATGGGCCGTCACCAGACACCAAATCTGCCAGCGCTTTAAACTTGGATTTCCCAGCCTCTAGAACTGTGAGAAATGAATTCCTGTTGTTCATAAGCCACCCAGTCTGTGGCATTCTGCTAGGCCCAAACAGTCTGAGACAGTTAGGCTGCTGGCGCTGGTGCTGGAGAGCTCTCTAGTCCACCAGCCCCATCCACATCTTGCTTCCCTCACCACCCCTGGACCCCATGGTCACTGACTGAACCAGCCTTGCTATGGAACCTCCCTGCTTGTATCTCTCTTCCTTCTTGCTGGCCTCCAACCTTGGATCCTCCCACGGTCTGTTCCCACACATGCGGCCCGCTTCTGGGACATATTGCCCAGCTATGGATGGATGAAGACTGTCAGAGATACGTGGCCTTTAATATGAGATCACATCAAAGTTCTTGGGGGAATTCCCTGGTGGTCCAGTGGTTAGGACTCTGTTTTCTCACTGCCAAGGGCCCAGGTTCAATCCCTGGTCAGGGAACTAAGATCCCACAGGCTGTGCAGTGAGGCCAAAAACATAAAGAAATAAAATAATAATAATACAAACCAAAGTTCTCAGCAATAGTTCAGAGTCTCTTTGCATTTGAGCAACTGCCTCGCCTTTTCTCCTCTGACTTCCAGGCTCTCCTCACCGAAACACACTCACCCAAATATATAAATTCTGACAAACTCGATAGTAATTTTTATTTCTTCAATATGAATCAAATAATAATGGTTTTTCTTTCTCTCTAGTGGATTTTGGTCATTTATATTCTGAGAAAATTGCTCATTTAATCCACATTTCCAAATATATTAGTATGTAGTTGCTTGTATGTGTTATTTTCATTAACCCAGTAACTGTTAACCTTTCTTTTTTTAAAAAATATTTATTTAGTTATGTAGTCATTTGGCTGTGTCGGGTCTTATTTGTAGCACACAGAATCTTTTGCTGCGGTGCACAGGCTTCTCTCTCTAGTTGTGGTGCACAGACTCTAGCGCACGCAGGCTTAGTTGCCCCACGGCATGTGGGATCTTAGTTCCCTGACCAGGGATCCAACCCACGTCCTCTACATTGGAAGGCAGATTCTTAACCACTGGACCACCAGGTAAGTCCCTCCCATCCCCTTCTTAATTCTCAAATTTATTTCTGTCTGAAGGCAAAGATTTATTTTTATTTTTTATTTTATTTATTTATTTATTTTTGCAGTACACGGGCCTCTCACTGTTGTGGCCTCTCCCATTGCAGAGCACAGGCTCCGGACGCACAGGCTCAGCGGCCATGGCTCACGGGCCCAGCCACTCCACGGCACGTGGGATCTTCCTGGACTGGGGCACAAACCCGTGTCCCCTGCATCGGCAGGCGGACTCTCAACCACTGCACCACCAGGGAAGCCCTGAAGGCTAAGGTTTAAAAGACTGATAATACAAAGTGCTGGAAAGGAAATAGAACAGTAGACCTCTCTTACATTGCTGGTGGGAATGTAAATTGGTACAATCACTATGGAAACTATCAATATTAACTAAAGCTAAAAATGCATATATATACTCTAGGACCAACAATGCCACTCCTAGCCATAGTCCCAACAGAAATGAAGGCATGTGTTCCCTAAAAGACATGTATAAGAATGTTCCTAACATTAATTATTCATTTTTACCAAAATGGTGGATAAATTCCAGATGTCCATCAAGAGGAAAATGGATAAATAAATTGTGGTATGCCTATACAGTGGAAAATAAAACAATAGAACAATGAAAAAGGAATGTATCACTACTTACAATAACATGAATGAATATCACAGACATAATATTGAACAAAGGAAGCCATACTATGTACTGAATGACATCATTTATGGAAAGTTCTATGGTGTTAAAAACCAATTGGTGATGACCTTTACAGAGAGAGGACTGGCTGAGAGGGATTCCGATGAAAATGTTCTAAATTCACCAAGCTATACATTTTAAATCTGTGCACTTGACTGTGTGTATAATTGTACCTCAATACAAAGTAAAAAAGAAAAAGGGAAGAGTACTTCTGTTTTGCAATATTTTCCCCAAATGTGAATTTCCTCTTCCGGGAGCTGTTCATTTCCTTCTTGTTTCACATTTTATTAATGGATACCATTTGTTTATTTTTAAAAGTTTATTATTTCTAGGGACTTCCCTGGTGGTCCAGTGATTAAGAGTCTGCCTTCCAGGGGCTTCCCTGGTGGCATAGTGGTTAAGAATATGCCTGACAGTGCAGGGAACACGGGTTTGAGCCCTGGTCTGGAAGATCCCACATGCCATGGAGCAATTAAGCCCGTGAGCCACAACTACTGAGCCCACATGCCACAACTACTGAAGCCCATATGCCTGGAGCCTGTGCTCCAAAAGAGAAGCCACCTCAATGAGAAGCCCTCACACCACAACAAAGAGTAGCCCCTGCTTGTCGCAACTAGAGAAAGCCCACGCACAGCAACAAAGACCCAACGCAGCCAAAAATAAAAAAAAAAAAAAAGAATCTACCTTCCAACGCAGGGGACGCGGGGTCGACCCCTGGTCAGGGAACTAAGATCCCACATGCTGCGAGGCAACTAAGCCTACGTGCTCTAGAGCCTGCGTGCCACAACTGGAGAGAAGCCCGTGTGCTGCAACGAAAAGCCTGCATGACCCAATGCAGCCAAATAAATAAATATTTTTTTAAAATAAAAAATAAAATGTTAATAGTTCTAGAGTGAGCATAATTGAATAACACACATGCTATATGCCCAGGATTGTCATGGCTGGCTTTTCCTAAGGTTTTATAAATCATTACTTGAGGATTGCTGTGAACCTCCCCTCTAGGTTTTAAAAATGCACATAGTAATTTTATTATATTAATTTTAATTGTGGTAAAATGCACATAACATAAAATTTACCATCTTACCTTTTTTTTTTTTTTTTTTTTTTTTTTTTCTTTTTGCGGTATGCGGGCCTCTCACTGCTGTGGCCTCTCCCGTTGCGGAGCACAGGCTCCGGACGCGCAGGCCCAGCGGCCATGGCTCACGGGCCCAGCCGCTCCGCGGCATATGGGATCCTCCCAGACCGGGGCACGAACCCGTATCCCCTGCATCGGCAGGCGGACTCTTAACCACTGCGCCACCAGGGAGGCCCCATCTTACCATTTTTAAGTGTACAGTTCAGTGGCATTAAGTACATTCACATTGTTGTGCAGCCATCACTACCATCCATTCTGAGAACTTTTTTATCTTCCCAAACTAAAACTCTATACCCATTGATTAATAACTCCCCATTCTCCCCTTCCGTCAGCCCTTGACAATCACCATTCCACTTTCTGTCTCTATGAATTTGACAGTTCTAAGTACCTTACATTAGTGGAATCATACACTATTTGTCCTTTTTGACTGACCCATTTCACTTAGCATAATGTCCTCAAAGTTTATCCATGTTGTAGCATGTGTCAGAAGTTCTTTCCTTTTTAGGGCTGAATAATATTTCATTTTGTGTATACACCACATTTTGTTTATCCATTCATCCATGAGTGGATGCTTAAGTTGCTTCCACCTTTGTGGCTATTGTGAATAACGCTGCTCTGAACAAGTGTGTACAAATGTCTCTCTGAGATCTTTTTAAAATTATTATTATTTATTTTTGGCTGCATTGGGTCTTCGTTGTTGCATGTGGGCTTTCTCTAGTTGCAGCGAGCAGGGGCTACTCTTCGTTGGGGTATGCGGGCTTCTCATTGTGCTGGCTTCTCTTATGGAGCACGGGCTCTAGTCGTGCAGGCTTCAGTAGTTGTGGCACGTGGGCTTAGTTGCTCTGTGGCATGTGGGATCTTCCCAGACCAGGGCTCGAACCTATGTTCCCTGCATTGGCAGATGGATTCTTAACCACTGCGCCACCAGAGAAGTCCCTCTCTGAGATTTTGCTTTCAACTCTTTTGAGTATATATCCAGAAGTGGAACTGCTGGATCATATGGCAATTCTATTTTTAATTTTTGAGGAACTGCCATACTGATTTCCCTAGTGACTGCACCATTTTATATTCCCACCAACATTACACAAGAGTTCCACTTTCTCCACATCCTCCCCAGCACTTGCTGTTTTTTATTTTATTCTGTTTTGGTTATAATAACCATTTTAATGGGTGTGAGGTCAGCAAACAGTAATATTTTTGAATCAGGTTAATTTTGCACATTGTGATTTGACAGGAATTTGAAGAGGTCAGTTGCTGCCTGAAATATGATGTGAATGTTACATGGGGAAAAGTATGTTTTCAGGCACTAGAGAATCATATTGTCAACACTAAAAGAAAAGAAAAATATTTTCTTACATATTTTTATATATAAGAAAAATATCAGGTGGAAGAGTTGGAAGCCTTAATCATCTTAACTCCAAGCCTGGACCCAGCACAAATTCTTTGGCTCCTGCCTTGGGCAAAATCCAGAACCAGAAGAGTCAACAGATTCAGAGTTGAGAACACTGATGACTTAGGATAGCATTGCAAAACCCCAAGGGGTGAGAGGAGAAGTTATTTTTGTCTCAGGAGAAGGGAAGGCAGCAGAACACTTGAGATGACCCTGATCTGTCCAGGGTGCTGACAACTCACAAGCCATCCTGCCAAACACGTTGGAAAGATTTGATGCTAATTATGAAATTAACTCCAGTGGCTTTATGGCTTCCAGTCTCAAGGAGGGTCCAGAATCCTCCCTCCCCCCAACCCTGGAGAAAATTAAGTCAGAGACATCGTGTCCTGAACCAAATAGGCTAGAATCCCAAGGAGCCTTGAAAAGAGTTACAAAGCTCAAAAAGAAGTACAACTAAATAATACCTTGTTTAAGAATATATGAACATTGGATTATAATTTTTAAACAAAAAAGTAATAAACTCACAACTCAGGATAATGGTAAACTCCGGGGAGACTAAGGCAGCTGGGTAGGGAAAGAGGACACAGATAGATGCAAAGTTATTGGTATTGTTTTGGTTCTTAATTTGAGTGTTTGATTCATAGGCATTTATTTTAATATTACACTTTAAGTCCTAGGTATATGCCACATGTATTTTTTTACATGAACCAAAAATGCGATATAAAAGATAATGAAGATTAAGAATATCCCTTAAAAGAATCTTGAAAAAAAATTAAGCCTAGGGATGTGTTTACCAGGTGCTGAAAGAACTGGGCCACCCAAAGAAATGAAAGTTTTTGTTTTTTTCATTTCGGACATTGTTACTACTGAAAACATTTAAATTGTTAATTTTGCACTTTTATATTGAAAACGTCATTATATAAAATTATGCAATATATTATAGACTAGTTTAGAAATATTGCTTTGTCACTCTCGCATTTTATGAAACTTTTTGATCCAAGTTGCTCCTTTGATATCATTATACTTGTTTTCACTACTGGGACTGTTTGAGCGCTTCCATCCAAGCTACTTGAGGATAAGCAATTTTTGCATCACGTATGATGGTGTCCCTGGAAATGTTATCCCAACATACCCATTCACTATTCGTGATCTTCACAACAGAACAACCTATTATATACTTTTTGTGTGTGTGTGGTGGGTGGGCCTCTCACCGCTGTGGCCTCTCCCGTTGTGGAGCACAGGCTCCGGACGCGCAGGCCCAGCGTCCATGGCTCATGGGCCCAGCCGCTCCGCGGCACGTGGGATCCTCCCGGACCGGGGCGCGAACCCGTGTGCCCTGCATCGGCAGGCGGACTCTCAACCACTGCGCCACCAGGGAAGCCCCTATTATATATATTTTTAATTTTTATTATGAAAGCATTACAAAACACAATGACCCCCATATTCTCATCCTCCAGAATTAGCGATTATCAAACTTTTCCCACACTTGCCTAATCTATTCTTTCTGTTATTATTGTTTTAAACTCTGGACCTCACATATTTTTCAATCCTATAGATTTCAGTATACATCTCTGATATATGGATATTTTCTTCAAAACTCCAGCCATTATCATGCCTTTAAAAAATAATAATTTCTTTGGTGTCATCTAACATCTAGTCCATTTTCAAATTTTCCAAGTGTTCCAAGAATGTTTTTTTTATAGTTGGTTTGAATCTGGATTCAGTCAAGGTCCACACACTACACTTGATGATGTCTCTTAAATCTCTTATTTTTTTAAAGTTAATTAATTAATTTATTTTTGGCTGCATTGGGTCTTTGTTGCTGTGCACGGGCTTTCTCTAGTGTCCCCTGCACTGGCAAATGGATTCTTAACCACTGTGCCACCAGGGAAGTCCTTTAAATCTCTTTTAATCTAGAGTAGTCCACCCTCTTCTCACCTTTCTTCTACTATGAGGTTGTTGAAGAAACCAGGCCTGTTTCCTTGTAGAATATCCCATATTCCAGATTTCTCTGTGCCTTTGGGATGGCATTTAACTTGTTCCTTTATCCTCTGTATTTCCTGTGAACAAGAAGTTAGGTCTAAAGGCTCGATTCGATTCAGGTTTAACTTTTCTCTTGGATAAGAACATTTCAGAGGTGGTGCTAAGTCCTTCACATCACATGTCCCCAGAAGGCACATAATGTCAGGGTGTCCCATTCTTAGTGATGTCAATATTGATCAGTAGGTAACAACTTGAAACCTCCACTGTAAAGTTGCTCATCAACCTTTCATTTATTCCATGATTTTAAAAATAACACCATCCTCTTAATATATAGAAAAATGCAAACATACAGAGAGGAGAAAATAATCACTCATGTTCCTACCTCCAAAGGCAATGATAAATTCTGCTTTTTAGATCATTTGCTTCCATGTAATGCATTCATTTTTCCTCGCTGTGGTCATATTAGTGTATATTTTTATAAGGTATTTTTATAATACCACTGAAGTACTTACAGGTGTTATTAAAACTTTATGACCATCAGTTTAGTTGCAGCAATGCACTAATTGTTGGTTGTTACTAAAACTTCTGAGCCAGTGTAGGGTAGGGCTGGCAAGCAATGGGAAAGAAGCTTCATTTCCTCCAGGGTGAGTGGGGTTGGTGGTGACATGCAGAACTCTGCGGTGTCGGGGAGCAGATTCTCTGCCCCAGGTCCCTCAGGCTTAGAAGCTTCACTCCCTGCTTTCACCTACTCATAGAGAGAAGTGCCCTTTGATTTTGACATCCTAATTTTAAAGTTGTATCCCATATAATAAAAGCACAAACAAGGAGCAGATATTTATTGCAGCACTGGTTTGGATAGCAAAAACCTTACCATCCCACATGGGAACAAATGAATTAAAACCCAACAAAATAGAAATTAAAAAGCTACTTTTCAGATGCATATGAAATGGTTTTCAGGTAAAGACTACAGATTGAACACATATACATAATTTTTCTCTCAGCCATATCACCCACTAAATGTACAAAATAGGTAACTAATAAAATCAAATAACATCATTTTAGCAATATTTAATTGCAGTGTAATCATACAGTAAAATTCACCCTTTTTAAAGTTCCATTTTAAATTTTTCTATGCATTTTAATTTTTTCTATGCATTTTAACAAATGCATATCTCCCAAAATTTCTCTTGTGCCTTTGTGTTGTCAACTCCTTCCCACACCCCATCCCCTACAACCACTGATCTGTTTTCTGTCCCTGTAGTTTTGCCTATTCCACATGTCATATAAACGGCAAAATAGAATATATAGCCTTTTGAATCCGGCTTCTTTCACTTACCATAAGACATTTGAGATTCACATAGTTGGGTGTATCAACATTTCATTTCTTTGTATTGCTGACTCATTTTCCATCGTATGGATATATCGTAGTTTATTCATTCACCAGTTGAAGGACATTTGGACTACTTCCAGTTCTTAGCAATTATGAATAAAGCCACTATAAATATCCATGTACAGATTTTTGTGTGAACTTAAGTTTTCTTTTCACTTGGATAGATATAGAGGGGTGGAATCGCTGAGTCTTAAGTGTATGTTTAACTTCTTTATAAAAAATTGTTAAGCAAGGGCTTCCCTGGTGGCGCAGTGGTTGAGAGTCCGCCTGCCGATGCAGGGGACACAGGTTTGTGCCCCAGTCCAGGTAGATCCCACATGCTGCGGAGCGGCTGGGCCCGTGAGCCATGGCCGCTGAGCCTGCACATCTGGAGCCTGTGCTCTGCAGCGGGAGAGGCCACAACAGGGAGAGGCCTGCGTACTGAAAAAAAAAAAAAATTGTTGAGCATATCTTTAACTTTATGAGAGACTGCAAACTGTTTCCCAAAGTGGCTGTGTCATTTGCATTCCCACTAGGAATGGATGAAATCTTTATTGGTTCCACATTCTCAACACCACTTGTATTATTAGGGATTTTTAAATTTGTTTTTTTGTTGTTGTTTTGAGCTATTTTATTTTATTTTATTTATCTTTGGCTGCCACATGGTTTGTGGGATCTTAGTTCCCCATCTAGGGCCACAGCAGTGAAAGTGCCAAGCCCTAACCACTGGACCGCCAGGGAATTCCCTGTTTTGAGCTATTTTAATAGATGTGTAGAGCTATCTCATTGTGGTTTTAATTTGCATTTCTCCAAAGAGCAATGCTCTTAGCATCTTTTCATGTGCTTGTCATTAATATATCTCCTTTGCTGAAGCATCTGTTTGAATCTTTTGCCCCTTTATCATTGAATTGTTTTCTTATTATTGTATTTTTAGAATTCTTTATATATTCTATGTCCAAGTCCTTAATCAGATAAGTATTTTGCAAATATTTTCTCCCAGCCTGTGGCTTGTCGTTTTATTCTCTTAACAGTATCATTTGAAGAGCATAAGTTCTAAATTTTGATGAACTCCAATTTTATCAATTTTTCTCTGCTTTTTGTATAGTATTTAGCAGATCTTTGCCTAATCTAATGTCAAAAATATTTTCTTCTATGTTTTCTAAAAGTTTTATAGTTTTACATTGAGGTCTGTGGTCTATTTTGAGCTATTTTTTTTTAGCAAATTCTCTTTTAGAGTGATTAAAAATAAGAAAAAATAACCTTATTGTTACTTTAATTTTTATCATTTTTACCACTCTTCATTTCTTTAGTGGAGTCTGCTTATCACATTCATGGGTTATTTTTTTTAAGGAATTTTCCCTTTTTTCTTTTTTTAAAAAATTTTATTTATTTATTTATGGCTGTGTTGGCTCTTCGTTTCTGTGCGAGGGCTTTCTCTAGTTGCGGTAAGTGAGGGCCACTCCTCATCGCGGTGCGCAGGCCTCTCACTATCGCGGCCTCTCGTTGCGGAGCACAGGCTCCAGACGCGCAGGCTCAGTAATTGTGGCTCACGGGGCTAGTCGCTCCGCGGCATGTGGGATCTTCCCAGACCAAGGCTCGAACCCGTGTCCCCTGCATTGGCAGGCAGACTCCCAACCACTGCGCCGCCAGGGAAGCCCCCCTCATGGGTTATTTTAAAAAGATATTTATAGACATTAAAAGGAAAACATAGCAATTGAGGTAGGAGACAGTCTCAACAACATTTTGGAAACCGGAAACAAATGGCCAGTGATCATACCGTGCAGCTAGCAGTGGGAAAAGCCCAGTAACGACCTTGATGTCTATGTAATTCCCTAAAGGCTCTTGGTATAGAAGTTACCAGGTACTTCTGGAAGTAGGGGAGAAGGTAAGTTTGGAAAAAGAAAAAGGAGGATTGTTTAAAAGCCTGTTTAAGAAACATGTACGTCCTCTAATTTTCTCCATACTCAACACAGCTGAACAACTTCCCCTTCCAATTCCCCAAAGAAGAATGGAGGTTTATTATGTGGAGAGATTAAAATAAATAGTCTCTGTGGGGCTTCCCTGGTGGCGCAGTGGTTGAGAGTCAGCCTGCCGATGCAGGGGACACGGGTTCGTGCCCCAGTCCGGGAAGATCCCACATGCCGCGGAGCGGCTGGGCCCATGAGCCATGGCCGCTGAGCCTGCGCGTCGGGGGCCTGTGCTCTGCAACGGGAGAGGCCACAACAGTGAGAGGCCCGCGTACCACAAAAAAAAAAAAAAAAGTCTCTGTGTTGTGAGGTGCCAGATGTAGCTGAGGGTGGGACTACTATTCAGAAAACAGGAGGAGAAGTGATGTTTACATGTTAAATTTTGAGACTCCCTTCCCGAACCTCTCCTTCCACTCAGCACCCAGACACTGGCCACGAGGTTTAAACTCCATAGGCAAGGGGTCCAAGCGGCCTTAAAGAATCCTACCAGCTCATGAGGAAAGATGCAAAAGGGGTGCCCTAAAAAGGTCCAGACAGATCACTACATGAGTCTTCTGTAGATAAAGCTCAACTACTCCATGCACTCAGCTCCTCCAATAAGCGCTTAGTGTCCCATTCTCAAACATAAACAGACAAAAGGGTCACTTGCTCTCTGAGAGCCTGGTGACAAGGCTTTCCCAGGTGATAGCCCATTACCTAAGTGTGGGTTGTGAGCAGAAGCTTTCAGAAGAGATTTCTTTTCTGGGGGGTGGGAATAGAACCCGGGCCCATGGCAGTGAAAGCACAGAGTCCTAACCACTGGACTGCCAGGGAATGCCCAGAAGAGATTTCTTCATAGAAGATAAGACGGACAAAAAAATCTAAAATAGATTCACTTCAAAGCACACCATCTCAAAACTTCCAAATACCAGGGACCCAGAAAAGATCCTACAAGTTTCCTGAGAAAGAAAAAAAAAACTATCATATGAAAAATAAAGAACCAGAAAGGCTTTGAACCCCAAGAGTAACATCGGAAGTTAGAAGACAATGAACCACTACTTCTCTGAGGGAAAGTTAATTCTTAGAATTTTGAACCCACAAAAACTACCAATTTATTGTGAATTGAAACAAGAAGTTCAAGATGTACAAATTCTGAAAATATGTGCCATGTACCCCTTCTCAGGAAGCTACTAAAGGATATACTCTACCAAAATGAGGATGGAAACCAAGAAAGAAAAGACGTGGAACACAGGCATCAGGAATGCAACCCAAGAGACAAGCAAAAGGATGAGGATGGAGAGTGATCAGCCCAGATTGGAGCAGCAGGGAAGATTCTGCTCGGGAAAGGTTCTTCCATAAGATGAAAGGATCAAATTACTTGATATGACTGAAAAGACTGAGAAGCGATTTGGACAACTGGTAAAGGTTTGGGGTTGGAGTAGTGATATATTCACAGAAAAATAGGCAAACAAAAACAATGACTAAGTTTGGAGGGGAAAAAGTTGTCAGAAAAGGAAAAGTGCTCTGTGAATTTCAGTTATGGATAGAGTTTTACATGGTCCCAGTGATGTGAACATGGACTATTGATCTAGCCAATCAGGTTTCAGCCATATTTATGATATAATTATGCTGAGAATATGTGGGGAAGTGAGCATATATGAGACAGGGGTTGGAGATGAGGAAAATAAATCCTTATTTTCCATCCTGGGAAGTAAATAGATAATGTGTCAAAATTGAAAAACAACTAAGTAGTTATATAAACATTTTGAGCTAAAAGAGTTGAAGGGAGTTGCCTCCAAGGAACAAAGATTGGGAGATGTGAGAGGCTAAAGTTTTTCATAACAAGGCTTCCAGAACAATTTAGTTCTTAAACTACTGTATGATAAAAAGATAGAAAGAAAGCTAAATTATAAAATTTAAAAAATAGTAGGGTGTATATTTATTGACCAGGAAGCATTTCTATTACTTACTCTTGAATAAGAAAAGCAAATTTCAGAGTAATGAATAATACAATCCAATGTTCTTTTTTCAATGAAAAGAAAAAAATACTCAATGTGTGTGTGTGTACATATTTGCATGTTTATATAAGCATAAAGAATGGGGTGGGACTTCCCTGATCCCCATGCCACGGAGCAACTAAGCCCATTAGCCACAACTACTGAGCCCATGTGCCACAACTACTGAAGCCTGCATGCCTAGAGCCTGTGCTCCTCAACAAGAGGAGCCACCGCAATGAGAAGCCTGCACACTGCAAAGAAGAGTAACCCCCACTCATCGCAACTAGAGAAAGCCCGTGCGCAGCAACGAAGACCCAACGCAGCCATAAATAAATAAATAAATAAATAAATAAATAAATAAATAAAAAGAATGGTGTGTAGGGATATACACTAACATCTAAACAGTAGTTGTGTCAGAGGGATGGAATAGGGTGGGGAGAGAGAGAAATTTTTATCACGGTCTTTATGTCTTTTGCATTGTTTGAATTGTTATTATGAGTATAAATTACTTCTGTAATAAAACAATTAAGAGTGGCCTTTTCTTTGCTCCTTGACAATGTGGTTCCTTTTTTTAAAATTAATTAGTTTATTTTTGGCTGCATTGGATCTTCATTGCTGCACGTGGGCTTTTCTCTAGTTGCAGAGAACAGGGGCTACTCTTTGTTGCGCTGAGCGGGCTTCTCATTGCAGTGGTTTCTCTTGTTGCAGAGCACAGGCTCTACGTGCCTGGGCTTCAGTAGTTGTGGCTCACGGGGTCTAGAGCGCAGGCTCAATAGTTGTAGCGCACGGGCTTAGTTGCTCCACGTGCCACAACTTCCTGGACCAGGGCTCAAACCCGTGTCCACTGCATTGGCAGTTGTTAACCACTGCGCCATCAGGGAAGTCCGACTATGTGATTCTAAATGCTACTGGTTTTCTAGATTCCTGAAAGAATAAACATGAGACCATTTAAGAAAAAAATTTGAAAAATAGATGTTAAAATTAAGTAATTTTCATCAGCTATTAAAATACTTTCTAAATTAATTAGGTTAAATGTATTACTTATGAACCATCAAATGGATTATGAAAAATAACACAGAGCAGAGAAGACTGGAGCACATGTAAGAATTTAGCCTGTGCCAAAGGCAGCGTCATAAATCAATGGGAAAGAAAGAAAAAAAGAGTTTGACAAATAGTACTATGAGAGTTGATAAACCATTTGGTCAAAAATAAAGTCAGATTTTTACCAAACACCATACACTAAAAAATACTGCAAATATGTTGTTAATATAAAAATAAAATTAAAGTATTTATGTTTATATACTGTTCTTAAAGAGGTTTAGACAAAGATTTGCTTCCTCTTGTTACAGAAGTGATGCATTCTTAATGCAGAATAAATTTTAAAACTACAAGCATGTAAAATAAAAGGTAATAGTGACTCCTCCTCCTATCCCCACCTCCCAAACTCCACTTTCCAAGGTCATCAGTCTAATCACTTTGCGGTAAATGTATTCAGGTGGGTTTTTAAAAAAATTTTTGTTGAGATAATTGTAGGTTCACTTTACAGTTAGAAGAAATAATAGAGATATCACAGACATTTTGTCCAGTTTCCCCCATTGGTAACATTTTGCAAAACTATAATGTAATATTTCAACCAAGAAATTAATATTGATACCATCCATGCAATTTATTCAGAATTCCTTAGTTTTACTTGTTCTCATTTGTGTGTGTGTGTGTTTAGTTCTATACCATTTTATCACCTATGTAGGATTGTGTATCCACTAATACAGTCAAGATGCTGAACAGTTCCAATACCGCAACAATCCTCTCCTGTTGCCCTTTCATAATCACACCTCCTTCCCTTCCATACATTCTCCCCACCATCCCTAACCCCTGGCAACCACCAATCTGACTGTCTTTTCCAAATTTTTGTCACTTTAAAAAATGTTATATAAGTGGAATAATACAGTATATAACCTTTTGAGAAATGTTCTATTTTGCTCAGCATAGTTCCCTGGAGATTCATCCAAGTCATTGTCTGTGGCAATAGTTCATTCCTTTATATTGCTGAGTATTTTTCTATGGTATGTATGTACCACAATTGGTTTAACCATTCATCTGTTGAAGGACATCTGAGCCGATTCCAGTATTTGGCTTATACTTCAGTTATTTGTGTTATAAACAAAGCTGCTATGAACATCCACGTGTTTGTGTGAACACGTATTTTCACTTCTCTGGGATAAATGCCCAGGAGTACAATCGTTGAGTCCTATGTCAGCTGCATCATCCAGGTGTTTTTGCATGTGCAAACTACATAGGTATATGTTTTAACAGATGCATAGTCATTAATCACCACAGCAGTGTAAGTTTCATCATTTCAAAAAATCCCCGTGCTGCCCCTCTGAGGCCAACTCTCCTTCCACCCTTGCCAACCCTTGCCAATCCCTGGTCCATTCTCCATCACCTAGTCCAGTATGCTGGGTATCTGTTTAGCTTTCCCCACTCTCTTGGTTTTAGAGTATTCCCAATATCACTGGACTCTGAAATGTCAACACAACGTATATGTGGGTTGATCATTTTAATTCTTCCTGCACTACACTCAGTGGGCTCTCTCAAACTGAAGATGCATAAGAAATGCTATCGTATTTCTTTATTGCTCCCCCCACACCCTTCCCTCTATTCTCTTCTTAGAGAACTTCTATTAGATGGATGTGGAAACTCTATATATACCTTAAGCTTTTCACTCACCCTTTCCATCACTTTCATTCTTTGCACTGTATTGTGGGAGATTCTTCAGCTCAGTATTCCAGTTAACGAATCAGCTGTATCCATACTGTTATTCAACCATTTTCTGAAGCTTTTTTCCCCGACAATCAAATATTTAATTTCCAGAACTTCTGGCTGTGTGTGTGTGGATGTTATCTTGCCTCCTGTTTTCAGTCATTCACTGTAGTACAACAAACTACCCCAGAACTAAGTGCCTTGAAACAGCTGTTTGTTCATGATGCTGTCCTCTTGGCAGGACCCGACGGGCGATTCTTCTATTGGTCTTGCAGGTGGTCCATACAGCTACATTCAGTCGGGATGGCCAGGCCTCCCTTTCTCTATGCAGTCTAAGTGTCTTTTGTTCAGCCTCTCGACTTCATCTCTCCAGCAGGGTAGCTGGACTTCTTAAACGGTGGCTCAGGGCTGCCAAGAGCACAAACGGGGAACATGCCAGGCCTTCTTAAGGTGTAAACCCAGAGCTAGCACACTTCTGCCATAGTATACTGATTAAAGCAGGTCCCAGGCCAGCCCAGAGCCAACCTGAGTGGGGACTACCAAGGACACACACAGCAGGAGGCATGGTTCTCTGGGGACTGTGCATGTGACAGACTGCCGGCCATCCCTCTGGAGATACTAATTGTACCTCTTCACACGTCTCATTTTTCTCAGTTAACTCTTAGGATATTAGACACAGTGTGCCACCAGGAGGGAAGAGCTGGGCATTTGTCTTCTGGGTGTGAGGACGTCTTGATCCTGCCTTTCCAGTCACAGGGCCCACATTTGTTTTACCATTTCTGCAAGCATCACTCATGCCTGCTGCTCAGCTAGAGTGACTAAAGGGAGGTTAGGCGCTGCCCACTGCTCCAGATGAAGCATCTAACCACTTCGATTCTGGTTCCAGGGCCGTCCTCCACCTAACGCATGGTGTGATTTTCTTCCTCAGGAAGGCTGATCTGGAATGATCTCCATACTGAAGAAATTCTTCAGCGTTTCCAGTTTGCTCACACTATTTCCCCCTCCCATCTTTTCTGTCCTTTTGTGGGACTTGGTGTGACATGGGGTGCAGAGGTGTGCTCTATCTACCATGGCAATGCAAATCCACTGCACAGATTTGCCATAATTCAGGCACCCCTGTTCCTCCGCAAAGTCAGGGCACTAGGTAGTCCTGGGATAACCTGTTGCTCAGTCCTGGATATCTGGCGCTTCCCCCACCCCTCCACCCAGAGCTGACAGACACGTTAAAGAGGATGGTGGTACTGAATACACTGTGAACTCTGGGGGCCAAGCAAGTGGTAAGTGCAGCTTTGGGCAACACCAGACTAGAGATCTCATCAGCCTGGGCTGTCTTTGGCTGTGCTGCCCACCACACACTGGGCTCCAGGTCCAATTCCCTCTGGTGATCAGGCAGGGGTCCCAAACGCTGACTCCACCACGTGTACTCTACTGACAAAATACAATATCATCTGTATATCTAATACCCTGTATCTGACCCCCTTCTCCACTTAAGGAGCCTCGGGCTGTGAGAGGCTCCGGATCCACCCACCTCAGACACAGGAGACACTCTAGGCTAAAAGGGGCCAGAATGTCCTGGAAGGGCAGCAAATCCCTGGCTGATAAAGATGAAGGTTAAGGGGGCAGAAGTGGGCACCTGGCCCAGGCCTCACCTTCACCTTCACCTTCACCTTCACCTTCACCTTCACCTGTGGCACCGACACGGGGTGGCCGGGGTGGCAGGTGGCCGGGGCGCGTGTGGACACCCAGCTTCGCAGAAGACCCGGGGGTAGAGCCGCGCCGCCCAGCCCGGCCGCTCGGGTGCAGCTGGCCCGGTGACCGCGGGGCGGAGCCAGAAGACCGGAGACGCCCGAGCGCGGGGCCCGGGCCGGGCGGGAGGGAGCGGCGCGCCGCGTCCTCGGTCGCCTCTGCGCTTCCCCGGGGGCTGCGGGGCTCGGGGCGCCGGGGAGGCGCGGGGTCCGCGGGGGCGGCCGGAGTCTCCGTGCCCTCCCTCCGCGCGCACGAACGCCGGTCCCCTCGGCCAACACGCGCACCGGGCGCTGCGGGACCCGGGACCGCGCCCCCGCCTGCGGCGCTCCCTCTGCAGAGAGGGCAGGCCCGGGAGCCCGGTCCTGGCGACCTCCTACCCCTCAGAATTAGTGACCTAGGGGCTGGGGAGGCGGCAGGATGACAACGAAAAGGCACCTCAGGTCCTGTGAATTAAAGGACTGAGGGTCAAGGGATGGTTGGATTAAGAGAAGGGGAGTTTGGAGGAAAAGGTGTGTGTGGAGCGGGGCGGAACAAGCCAACTCAGACATCGCTTGATGGAGACGTTGGAGGGTCGTTGACCGTTTCCAGGCTTAAATGCTCTTTCCATTCATTTAATTAAATCACTGTTTATTTGTTTGTTTTTTCTTGCAGATAAAATCATGCGAATCTATTTGAGAAAATTTGAAAATTTACAACGAAATTAAGAAAATTATAAATTGCTAATCTTATCACCAGAGGCAATCATTTATCTAACCAAACTGTATTTACATTTGTATCCTGCTTTTAAAACTTAACTTTATATCAAGAGCATTTTCCCATATCATCAAGTAATTTATAAAAGTGTGATTTTTAAAAAAATATTTATTTATTTATTTTTGCTGTGTTGGGTCCTCGTTTCTGTGCGAGGGCTTTCTCTAGTTGCGGAGAGCGGGGGCCACTCTTCATCGCGGTGCGCGGGCCTCTCACTGTCGCGGCCTCTCTTGCTGCGGAGCACAGGCTCCAGACGTGCAGGCTCAATAGTTGTGGCTCACGGGCCCAGCCGCTCCGCGGCATGTGGGATCCTCCCGGACCAGGGCTCGAACCCGCGTCCCCTGCATTGGCAGGCGGACTCCCAACCACTGCGCCACCAGGGAAGCCCTAAAAGTGTGATTTTTGACGTATCATATTTTATTGAAAGAGTAGATGACAACTTATTTAGCCTGTTCTTTACTGATGGAAGATTGGTTGTTAGTTTCTAAATATTCTCTAAATCATGCTGCAGCGAACATCCTTACACATGAATGTGCGCCAACATATGCTTATTCTTTTAGGATAAGAACTAAGTACCATTGAGTGAAATATTATGAATACTTTTTCTCAAAGTTATTTTAATTCTAAAAGAAGTACCTGTAAAATGTATAAGCAATCCTGAAGGGTACAAAAGAGAACATTGAAGATCTACCCTCGCTCTTTGTCTAACTCCCCAGAGGTGACATTGTTCACATTTTTGTAGTAAAGGGTCAAGATTCTCCCATATGCATTGAAAGATAAACATACCCTAAGGTATATATTTGTATAGATAGGGACACAGCAGATCACACAACCAAAAATCAAAATTTATTTGATTTTTTAAATAAAATAAATCATTGTAAGAAAAATATACATTCATTGTATAAGCAATAACAATCAAACAAATTAGGGAAAAAAGAACCTAATTGTTATGATAATGATGAACCCCCCTCAAGTCCCTGATTAAATTCTAACTCCAAGTACATAAGACAGAACAGCTGAGCACTTAATTAAGAGCAGACTGAGCTAAGACGTGCAGTCACTTGCCTATTTGCCTGCCCTGACTGAGTGGGGCCCTGTCCTAGGGGGGATGTCAACTCTGCCCTTAGATCTCAAGAGCAGGAGGGAGCCTATCTCATGGGACCCACCACGGTCAACATGCAGTGTGAAAAACATCGCTGCAAGCACCATCATAGGCAACATCTAACAGTCCCTTTAGTAACAGATGGAAAAACGTTCCAGAAAGGGAAGGGACATGCTGGGGAGGGGCTCAGGTACCTTACATGACTCTTTTTTTGTTTTTCACGACTTTTTGTTTTTAATTCTTGTAACAGCCTACATGGTGAACACTTGCCCCATTTTACGGAAGACAAAAGTAGAGGGCTTCCCTGGTGGCGCAGTGGTTGAGAGTCCACCTGCCGATGCAGGGGACGCGAGTTCGTGCCCCGGTCCGGTAAGATCCCACATGCCGTGGAGCGGCTGCGCCCGTGAGCCATGGCCGCTGAGCCTGCGCGTCCGGAGCCTGTGCTCCGCAACGGGAGAGGCCACAACAGTGAGAGGCCCGCGTACCGCAAAAAAAAAAAAAAAAAAAAAAGTAGAAATCAAGACACCTGACTCCCAGGCCAATGTTCTTCCTGCACCCAGGACTACTTCATCTTCCTGTATTGTTATCTATCTTGCCTCCTCACCAGAATACAAGCCCTGGGGGACAGGGCCCTGCCATCCCGGAGGCCACAGACCATGCTGTCCCAGCTGCGATTCCAAGTGACAGAAGTCTTATTGAACCTCCACCCTGAGCGAGGCCCAGGCCAGGGCACCTGAAACATGGTGGATAAGAATCCTCAATCCCTAAAGGATTCCTGGCCTGAAGGGCAGATTAGAGCTGACACAGGGCATGAGACCCCAGGGGGCAGTAATGCTGAGACTGTGCTAGGCCAGGCTCTCAAGCTTTCAAAGGCCTGTGGAAGGCTGCTCTCCTGAATGCAGTGGGGGAGGGAGTGAGGATGGGCATTCCTTACACACACACACACACACACACACACACACACACACACACACACAGCCACACCCGAAGCATGTCAGAAGCCCAGATTTGCCTGTCTGAAAGGGGACCACCTGAACCAACACCTGAAACACAGAGGGCTGGGTGGCCCTGGCTGACCCGCGGGCATCTGCTCTCATCCCCAGCCCTTGACACAGATCCTGGAGAATGGTTCAGGTTTCGATAGCCTGGGGGTCCCCTTCACTGGTGACCCACTGGTGCAGCCTTCCCCCAGGCGCTGCTAACATGACCTCTCGCTTGAACTACTGAGTCATCTTGAGTGACCTGTAAGCTTTTTTTTTATCCGCACGTACCAAGCCCTGTGGTTTCTCTGTTTGCTAGTCGGTTCCCGGAATTTCCTCAGCTCTGAGGGTTAGCGTAGGTAGGAGCCTCTTACTGCATGAGGAGGGTGGAGGAAGCCTTTGGGCTCTCAGACTCCTAGGACAGGGTGTGAGGAGAGCAGTTCAGCCCAACAGAGCCGCTGGGTTCAGGGGTGGCCATATCTGAGCAGGGAAGACCCCTCAGCTTGCTTGACCTGCAAGTCCTTGCTCCAGGTCCCACCAAAGAGGCCAGTCCTTCCCCAGGCCCTTTGGGGGCCCATCTTCCCAGAATCTCAGACGGTAGTGGCACTGGGATGATAGCTTCCACTCAGTCTGCACCAGCCAGCTCTGGGGTCTCCCCTCCAGCACGCCAGCTTCAGGGGTCTGAGGGCCTCTCCTCCAGACCCTCACAGGGAGTCGCCAGTCTTTTATCATGTGACTACGAAGCAGACCTGGGGACAGTGGGAGGCAGGGACAAGCACTCATCTTCCACGACTCTACTTTCTTTCCTAATGTTATTTGATCAGTTGTTGTGGTTTTACAATAAATGTGCATTTTTCTTAAAATGGTTTATTATATTTTCAAAAGGGGGTGAAAGTGTTGTGTGATCTGCTGGTCCCCCATCGTATACAAATGTACACCTTTACGAGGGCCTCTCACTGCTGTGGCCTCTCCCGTTGCGGAGCACAGGCTCCGGACGCGCAGGCTCAGCGGCCATGGCTCACGGGCCCAGCCGCTCCGCGGAACGTGGGATCTTCCCGGACCGGGGCACGAACCCGTGTCCCCTGCAGCGGCAGGCGGACTCTCAACCACTGCGCCACCAGGGAAGCCCACAAATGTACACCTTTAATTCACAGGACAGGAGGTGCCTTTTCGTTGTCATCCTGCCGCCTCCCCAGCCCCTAGGTCACTAATTCTGAGGGGTAGGAGGTCGCCAGGACCGGGCTCCCGGGCCTGCCCTCTCTGCAGAGGGAGCGCCGCAGGCGGGGGCGCGGTCCCGGGTCCCGCAGCGCCCGGTGCGCGTGTTGGCCGAGGGGACCGGCGTTCGTGCGCGCGGAGGGAGGGCACGGAGACTCCGGCCGGCCCCGCGGACCCCGCGCCTCCCCGGCGCCCCAAGCCCCGCAGCCTCCAGGGAAGCGCAGAGGCGACCGAGGACGCGGCGCGCCGCTCCCTCCCGCCCGGCCCGGGCCCCGCGCTCGGGCGTCTCCGGCCCTCGGGCTCCGCCCCGCAGCCACCGGGCCAGCTGCACCCGAGCGGCCAGGCTGGTCGGCGCGGCTCTAACCCCGTGTCTCCTGTGAAGCTGGGTGTCCACACGCGCCCGGGCCACCTGCCATCCCGGCCAGCCCGTGTCGGTGCCACAGGTGAAGGTGAAGGTGAAGGTGAGGCCTGGGGCAGGTGCCCACTTCTGTCCCCTTAACCTTCACCTTTGTCAGCCGGGGACTGACTGCCCTTCCAGGACTTTCTGGCCCCTTTTAGCCTGGAGTGTCTCCTGTGTCTGAGGTGGGTGGATCCGGAGCCCCTCACAGCCCGAGGCTCCTTAACTGGGGAGGGAGATCAGTCAGCTAACAGTCACAGGGCATGCCGTGTTCCGTCCCAGGCACTGATGGTGAGGGGCCCACAGAGGTGAGGGACCCCTCTTTTGAGGGAGATCTCAGGTCACTATCTGCTCTGTTCCAGCTGCAACTAAGCTGTTAAGTAATTTTAGGAACTGTTTTTGGCAGTTGACAGGACCCCTATCCCTCCCAGTCTTCAAGCTCGGATCCCATCTCCTCCAGGAGCCAGTCAGCAACCCCACTGCCTGAGCTGGGTGGCATCCTTATCCCCACCTTAAGCATGAGGAAACTGAGACTGAGGGAGGTGACAACAGTCGATGACAGTGCCAAGCATAGAGCCCAGGTCTCCTATAGAGCCCAGTGCTGTTTCCTCTGCCCCTGACTCCCTCTGTTGTGAAGCAGGGAGGGGGGTGGGAGTGATTCTGCCCTGTCTGGGTCCTGAGCGCAGCATCCCCACAGAGCTGGCTGCAGGAAGGTGGCCCTGGGCCTGGACTGTGGGGAGGAACGGAAAAGTGGAGAGGGCCAGTCTGTGGGACTTCCCTTTCCTACCCTCCACCTTCTCTACCCTCCAGCTTCTCTACCCTCCAGCTTCTCTACCCTCCAGCTTCTCTACCCTCCACCTTCTCTACCCTCCAGCTTCTCTACCTTTTACTAGAGAGACCCAAGAGCGGTGGTGTCCCATGTTGGTCCTGAGTTCTCTGCTGAATCAGGCGCTGGGTGTAATCTCCCCACTTCAAAGGTCAGCATCTCAGTGGGGCCAGGCCAAGGAGAGTCTCCGGTCTCACCACCTCACTCCGCCTCCACTTCCGGCTATCTCTGGAAGACCAGAGATGAGGACCAGAGCTGGACTCACACGACCCAGCCCAGACAGGCTCGGGTAGCTGGGGGAGCGGGAGTGGTGGGTGAGGGGTCTGTGATTGCATGAGGGTAAGAACCATTTTAAGAGCCTGATGGGTGAGGTTAGTGGAGGGATCTGACTCCCGGGGGTGCGGTGGGGATGGAGATGACGGAACTAGCAAATCTAGGCATGGAAGCACCTGACACTCCTTTCCCAAACATCCAGACCTCAGGGTAGCAGGTTCAGGGACAGTGCTAAAGGGTGAGGATATCTGGGTCTGTGAGGAGTAAGAGGTGGTGTGTATTGGGGTGCACACAGCCTGAGTTTGGAGATGATTTTGTATGAGTCATTTATCATCACTGGACAGGACCTTCATCCAATATGGCTCACGGAGGCAGTAAGTCCCCAAAGGCTCTACATAACGAAGCGGCTCTTTCGGGAAATTGGGTGCCCTCTTGTGGATACTTGAGGAAATTCACTATATCTTTTCCATTCTCCAAGTAGTTCCATGACCATTTCCACCCCTACACTCACAGACAACTGAGGGGTCTCTTTATTAAGGATAAAGAGTGTTCTGGGACCCTATGATTGAATTTCAAAACATGAAACCCTAGTATAGTCTAATCAAGCATCTACATAGCGCTTACTATGTGCTTTACAAATATCAACTCATGTGTCCCTCCCAGCTACTCATGAGGTTAGTATTCTGATTCCTATTCTACAGATGTGGTTGTGGCACAGAGAAATTAGGTGACTTGCCTAAGGTCACACAGCCACTCTGGACCCCAGACCCTCCACCACACTGCCTCTCCATGGTGTGAAAACCTCGTACAGCCACACAGGCACAGCAAGAGGATGTGTGTGCTGCAATGGAGAGAATCTCCCCAGGCCCCTTCCCTCACTCCCCCAAAGCTCACCCCACACCTCCCAAAGATAAATCTGCCCAGTGCCCTGCCACATGAACAGAGGGCCAGGAGATTCCCAAGAACCTCCCTCCTCTGACCTTGTTGGTCCCGGGAGGTGGACAGTGAGAGAGGAGGCGGCATTACTCAAATCTCTGCAAAACTCAGGGAAAGTCAGAGCTCCTCTAAGGCAACAGGGTCCCATCACTCACTGAACCAGAAGCCAGAGCAGACACAGGCCAGCCAGAGGGCATCCACACTGCCCTCCCACTCTCCACCCGCTTGGCGTGGAGGGGGTCCTGGGGAGGGATCACAAGACTCACCTTTCTTCTGAAACCTGAAACCTGGAGGTGTGTGGGGTCAGAACTCCCTTTCTACCATTTAACAGAGAAGGAAATGAAGCCTCTTCCTAAGACCTCCACTCACTCACCACACGTTAGTTGACAGCATGCTGTGGGTGTTGGGAGATGGGGACACAGAGGTGGATAAAGAGCAGCTCTCTGCCCTTAAGGAACTCTGTCTAGCAGAGGAAGGACAGATGAGTAAACGACAATTGCAATTCAGTGGACGGGTGGACAACGGAGGCGACTGCGGCAGAAAAGAGGGCTGGACTCTGCTTGGGGGTGGTGGGGGGAAGGTTTTGAAGGAGGTGCCACTTGAGACTGGCCTTGGACGGTGAATTGGGACTCATGGGTGGGGGGAGCGTTCCAGGCTGAGGCTCAGGCAAAGATGCAGCAGTCAGGAACAGCAGGGCAAGTGCAGGACTGTTAGCATCTATCTGGCGGGCACAAAGGCTGCCTGGGGGGAGGACGGGAGGTTGGCCGGGGAGCTGCGGTCAGATTGCAAAGGTCTCACTTGCCAGGCTGAGGAGTTCAGAAGTGACACCGTAAGTGCAGACAGGGATGGTATCAACCTCTCCAAGGAGCATAGATTAGGAGGCATCTTGCCATGCTCAGAGGGAGCACATGGGAGAGAGAGGCACTGTAGCGGGTCCACTTGGTTTATTAATGTTTTCCTTAAACTTTTATCGAGTTCTCTATTAGTCAGAACTCTTTCAGTTCAAATGGTGGAAACCCACTCAAACCACCTTAAACAAAAAGGGAATTTGTTGGTTCACAGGACTGGGGGTGGTACTGTGAGCGCCTAAAGGAGCCACCAGAGCTCCACTCCTGTCCGCGGCTCCTCTCCATCACTGCTTGGCTGTGCTCTGCAGAGAGACTCCTTCACGTGGAGGGAAGGTGGTCACCCAGAGCCCCACGCCTGTGTCATCTCATCTAGCATTCCCAACATGAAGAGGACCTCCTTCCTGTGTCTGCATATTAATCCCAAGGAACGGTCTCATTGGTCCTGTTTGGTCAGCGATACCCGTTGGTCTAATCATTGTTGCTGAGACTGTAATTAACTCAGGCTGGGTCACGTGTTTGCCTCTTTAGAGGAGGCAGAAGTGAGGGAGTACCCCAACTCACAGCTCCTCAGGACCCCGTGGAGTGGAGGGGATTCCCCAAAGAAAAGGGGGTTCAGTTATGAGGAGGTTTGTACAAAATGAACCGGACAGCACAGGAAAAAAAAAAAAAAAGGAAGCTTCCACTTTTCTGTGCCAAACCCTCTACTAGACGCTGAGGATTCAGAGATAAGATCCCGTCTCTACCATCAAATAGCTCCAGTCCAGATGAGGGGTCGGATGGTTAGAAATTATCACGATGATGAGGAGATACAGGGACTCTCCAGACACCTTGGGAACCCAAGAGAGGGGCACCCAACCCAGACTGAGGCAGAAAGAAACCAGGTAACACATTCCCCCAAAAGTTGCCCCTCAACTGAGTTATGAAAGATGAACAAGAACGAGCCAAGAGGGACTTCCCTGGTGGCTCAATGGTTAAGAATCCACCTGCCAATGCAGGGGATACAGGTTCGATCTCTGGTCTGGGAAGATTCCACATGCCTCAGAGCAACTAAGCCCACGTGCCCTAGAGCCTGTACTCTGTGACAAGAGAAGCCACCGTAAAGAGAAGCCCGCGCACCGCAGCCAAAAATAATTTAGAAAAAAAAGAACTAGCCAAGGGAAGATAGGAAGAAGGAAGTTCAGGGAGAGGAAGCAACATGCAGCGGTGTAGAGACCACCCCAAAATGGCAGGTTCCTGGTATGCGCAGAAGGGAAAATTGCTGGCAGTTCCTCAAGAGAGGGACATAGAGGAATTGCAAACTGGGGTGAGAGGAATGGAAGAGGTCCGAGCAGCAATGAGGGGTCTGGGGGCCCGTGAGTCTGTCAGGTGGAGAGACCAGTAGATGAGTGTGTTGTTTTGGATCTAAAGATTGAGAAAAAACTTAAGCTGTGGCTATAAATTTGGGATTCATCCCAGTGGGTGGTAGCAAAAGCCACAGGAGGATGTTGTCCCTCAGGGAGAGTGAGAGGAAAGATGAGGACGCCCACGCTGGCTGAGTGGGTGGACAGAGAGGACACAAGAAGGAAGGAGTCTGAGAAAAGGATGAACAGGTCCTCAGCACATGGTGAGAACATGGTTTGTGCTCTCAGGTCCCAAGGCCTCTGCAGATGTAATTCTCTCCCATTTGAAACTTTCTAGGAGAAAGATCAGATTACCTGCAAAGGAATGAAAATCAGACCGTCATCAGACATCTCATCGGCAACCCCTGATTCAAGAAGAAGGTAGAGGGCTTCCCTGGTGGCACAGTGGTTGAGAGTCCGCCTGCCGATGCAGGGGACACGGGTGCATGCCCCAGTCCGGGAAGATCCCACATGCCACGGAGTGGCTGGGCCCGTGAGCCATGGCCGCTGAGCCTGCACGTCTGGAGCCTGTGCTCCACAACGGGAGAGGCCACAACAGTGAGCCACCACTATTTTGGGTCTCTTATTTACAGCTAAACCTGATTCATATTGATATTTAGGAGAAATTATACCCAGCCAACATATCAATCAAGTATGAGAATAAAATGAAGTCATTTTTATATAGGCAACAACCCAAAGAGAAGTCAAGAAAGAGATGTTTAAATGTATTATTTAAAGCCCTAAAAGTAAGTAATAGAAGGAGTAAATAAATAGGTGACTGGCAGGGATTAGGGAAAGACAGGAAATGGTGAAAGCAAGCTAAATTCATCACCTTTCATTGCAGGGAGTCAGGAGATACTGTTTAAACTTGATGAATTAGGTACAGAGATATTAGCATATTTTCTGGCATCATGGAAGTACTAACAGGAAGGTTAGAAGGAGAAATGGTTGAAGGTGATTACTTCAGGGGAATGGGCCTCAGAGTTGATGGAGGAAGACTTTAATTTTTCAGTTTTACTATGTACACTTTGGATGTACATAGGAAAACCTCTGAAGGATACAGACCTAACTCTTAACAGTGTAAACCTAAGGGAGTAGGAACTCCCAGAGGAGGAGGCTCTGGAGACAGATTAGTGTTTCACTTTATAACCTTCTATATTATTTGGTGTTATAAAAGTGAGCACGGGCTTCCCTGGTGGTGCAGTGGTTGAGAGTCCGCCTGCCGATGCAGGGGACGTGGGTACGTGCCCCGGTCCGGGAGGATCCCACATGCCGCAGAGTGGCTGGGCCCGTGAGCCATGGCCGCTGAGCCTGCGCATCCGGAGCCTGTGCTCCGCAGCGGGAGAGGCCACAACAGGGAGAGGCCCGCGTACTGAAAAAAAAAAAGTGAGCACTTACTATTTTCATAAAAAACTTTTACTGTATATTATTTTTAAAGAATAAGGGGGAATAACAGACAGTGGTCTACAGTCTGGAAAATACCACAGGCAGAAGGACGGGATCTGCAATATCTCACTTCCCTGTCAGTGAAATCAGGTTTGTCTTAGCAAGTCTGATAGCCTCTGATTTTGCCCACTGCCTGGATTTATCTCGTCCACTGTCCTCCATGGCCAGACCTGAGAGGAGTTTAAAGAGTATTCCCCTCTCGGGAAGTGTCCTGCTCAAATACTCCACTTCCCACTGGCATAATTAGAGTTGGAGTTATCTCAGGGCTGAACAATCAGAAGCCTCTGTTTGCCAGGCTTGTGATTCCTCTAGTGACACAACTCCCTTAAATCCTAGTTGGCCGTCTGCCATTTCAGTTCCTAGGGATGCCACATGCAAGTAAGCAATGCCAGAAATCTTGCCCAGTCATGAAACTCGATTCTGAGCCCACTTCTTGTGGTTTGTCTCTTAGCAACAGGCTTGGGGCTCTGACTATCCTTCTAGGCTTTAGGTTAAGATTCTTCCTTGGTATGTATATGGGCATCTGGGGTTCACAGACCAGCATCCTTTCTGTGACTGAGACTGAATTTCTTTTGGGGAACCAACTTTCAGCCTCTCATTCTCAGCCAATAGATTTAATCTGGGGTTGTTTTCTACCCCAAAGTCCAAGGATGTGCCAATCAGTACGTCCCCATCTCCCTCACCAAAATGATTGTTCAGGGATGGGCACATGGTCTATGGCAGCCCAATCAGAATTAATCACAGGACTTTAGCTGAAAATACTGGGACACGGACTTGTTCTTTCTTGATGATCTTGATGATCTTGAACAAGGAGCTGCTGTCAGCCATGAGGACTGTTGGGACGATAAGGGGAGTTATGCAACACTGAAGAAGCAGAATAAAAAGATGAAGAAAAAAAAACTAGGTTATGATTACAATGGATTGTTTCCTCTGGCTGCTCTTAACTTTAGCATAGAAAATAAAATTCAGCTTTTGTAATTACAGGTAACTCACAATTGTCTCTCAGTGGTCTTAGATGATTGGTCTTAGATCATTGGTTAGATCTTTATTAACAAAGCTAATTATCCAACCTCCTCTCATGGTCCAGCTTAAAGGAAAGATTTCTGTTATCTTGAAGACCACAAGTAGTACATGACCTTCAATATCTAATAAAAATATGTAATATTTTTCTATGAAACCTCCAATAATTCCACCAGCATTGGGCACATAGTCTGAGCCCTAAAGTACAACAGGAGATGGTTAGATGAGCTAATCCATTTCCATGAGGATAATAAAATTGGAAAAAATGTCTTTATTACTGCTTTCCATACCATTTGGCCAGGTCCACGTTTTAAATTCTGTGACATACAACACCCCACTTCTCGTACCAGATTTTCTTGGTCAAGATTCTTTTAGTTGCAAATAAAGCAACCTCACTCAAAGTAATTTAAAGAAGAGGGGGCTTTTTGGCTCATGGGATGGGAAAGGCAGGGGTATATTGAAAATAAGGACAAAATACTGCTTGCGCACTCTCTCTCACTTTCTCTCTCTCAGTTGTCTTGCTTTCATACTCTGTTTCAGCTTAATTGTCTTCCAAGTTAGGGTGGCTTTCTGTAAGCAAATTAGAGAACACTGGCCACCAGTGGCATCCAGGATTGTACCTGACAACTCCATGACCAGAAAAAAAAACAAACCTCCTACCTGTCAACAACAACCATAAAAAATCCCAGGAAGGGTTTTGATTGGTTTATCTTGGGTCATGTGTACACCTGTCATCCAGGAGCATAAGACACTGTGATTGACTTGTGCTGGATTATAGATGCACTCCTGCAACAGTTACCAGAAGAAATGGGGAAGGGGGTGCTTAGAAGAGAAGAAAAAGCCACTGAAAAAATTTATGAAAAGACTGAGTAAAGTGTCCAGGTACAAGATAAATATATAGAAAACAATGACTCTATATACATTCACAATTACCAGTTAGAAAGTGCTAGTTAGTAATATCCCATTTACAAGTTAAAAAAACCCTGTAACTGTAAGAATAAATCTAATGAAAAGTGTTCAGGGAAACTATGGATCTTCAATAAAGAGCATAAAATACAGCATGAATAAAAATAAAGAGATTTTGATCTTAAATGGAACAACTTAATATTCTAATACAGTGGATACCCTCTCCTCTATAAACTTAATATAATCCCAGTCAAAATTCTAGTGGGGGCTTCCCTGGTGGCGCAGTGGTTGAGAGTCCGCCTGCTGATGCAGGAGACATGGGTTCGTGCCCCGGTCCGGGAAGATCCCACATGCCGCGGAGCGGCTAGGCCCGTGAGCCATGGCCGCTGAGTCTGTGCTTCCGGGGCCTGTGCTCCACAACGGGAGAGGCCACAACAGTGAGAGGCCCACCTACCGCAAAAAAAAAAAAAAAAAAAAAAAAAAAATTCTAGTGGGATTTTTAAAAAGGGAATTTGAAGTGCTAATTCTAAAGTTAACCTGGAGGGACTTTCCTAGTGGTCCAGTGGTTAAGAATCCACCTTCCAATGCAGGGGACATGGATTTCATCCCTGATCAGGGAACTAAGATCCCACATGCTGCAGGGCACCTAAGCCTGTGTGCCAGAATTAGAGAGTCCACGTGCCGCAACTAGAGAGCTCACACACCACAACTAGAGAGACTGTGTGCCTCAACTACTGAGCCTGCACGCCCTGGAGCCTGTGTGCCACAAATAGGGAAAAGCCCCCATGCCACAACAAAAGATCCCGCATGCCGCAACTAAGACCCAGTGCAGCCAGATAAATAAATAAATAAATATTTTTAAAAAATAAAAATAGGGCTTCCCTCATGGCACAGTGGTTATGAATCTGCCTGCCAATGCAGGGGACATGGGTTCGAGCCCTGGTCCGGGAAGATCCCACATACCACGGAACAACTAAGCTCGTGCGTCACGACTACTGAGTCTGTGCTTTAGAGCCCACAAGCCACAACTACTGAGCCCACGTGCCACAACTACTGAGCCCACGTGCCATAACTACTGAAGCCCTTGTGCCGAGAACTTGTGCTCCGCAACAAGAGAAGGCACCACAGTGGGAAGCCCGTGCACCGCAACAAAGAGTAGCCCCCACTTGCCACAACTAGAGAAAGCCTGCATACAGCAATGAAGACCCAACACAGCCAAAAATAAAATAAATAAATAAATATCTTAAAATAAATAAAATAAATAAATAAAAATAAGGTTAACCAGGAAATGGATGAGTATAACGAAGACAACTTTTTAAAAAGAAAAATAATGAAGGAGGTGTTGCTACCAAATGTCAAAACATAATATAAAACTACAGTAATTAAAAGTGTATTCTTGGGCTTCCCTGGTGGCACAGTGGTTAAGGATCCACCTGACAATGCAGGGGACACGGGTTCAAGCCCTGGTCCAAGAAGATCCCACATGCCGCGGAGCAACTAAGCCCATGCACCACAACTACTGAGCCTGCGCTCTAGAGCCCACGACCCACAACTACTGAGCCTGCATGCCACAACTACTGAAGCTCATGTGCCTAGAGCCCATGTTCCGCAACAAGAGAAGCCACTGCAATGAAAAGCCCACACACCGCAGCAAAGAGTAGCCCCCACTCACCACAACTAGAGAAAGCCCGCATGCAACAACAAAGACCCAATGCAGCCAAAAATAAAATAAATAAAATTTTTAGGGGCTTCCCTGGTGGCGCAGTGGTTGAGAGTCCGCCTGCCGATGCAGGGACCATGGGTTCGTGCCCCAGTCCGGGAAGATCCCACATGTCGCGGAGCAGCTGGGCCCGTGAGCCATGGCCGCTGAGCCTGCGCGTCCAGAGCCTGTGCTCTGCAACGGGAGAGGCCACAACAGTGAGAGGCCCGCCTAGCAGGAAAAAAAAAAAAAGTGTTAAACTGGAGACTTCAACATCACTCTCTCTATAACTGATAGAACAACTAGACAGAAAACTACCAAGTATATAAAAAAGAACTTAAGAATACCATCAACCAACAGGATCTAATTGACATTTATAGAACTCTCCACTCAACAACAGCAGGATACACATTCTTTTCAAGTGCCCACACAACATATACTAAGATAGACCACATCCTGGGTCATAAAACAAAGTCGAGTTTTTTTTTTAAAGAATTGAAATCATATAGAGTTTGTTCTCCAACCACAGTGAAATCAAACCAGAAATCAAAAACAGAAAGATAACAAGAAAATCTCCAAACACTTGGAAACTAAACAACATATGTCTAAATAATCCATGCATCAAAGAGGAAGTCTCAAAGGAAATTTTAAAAATACATTGAACTAATTGAAAATGAAAAGGCAACATATCAAAATTCATGAGATAGAGCAGTGCTTGAGAGAGAAATTTGTAGAAAATAAGAAATGGTTTAAAAGATCTAAATGCACCAATTAGAAGACAGATTGGCAGAGGGAGTGAAAAAATATGATCCATCTATATGCTCATTCTCAAGAGATTCATTTTAGATACAAGGACATGAAGAGGCTGAGGTGAAAGGATGAAAAAGATACTTCATGCAAACAGTAACCAAAAGAGAGCTGTGGTGTCTATATTATTGTCAAAGTAGACTTTAATTTTTTTTTAAGTTTACAAGAGACAAAGAAGGAAATTATATATTGTTAAAAGGTTTGATAACAATTACAAACATATATGCACCTAATAACAGAGCTCCCAAAATATATGAAGCAAAAATTCACAGAGAACAAATTAGTGGATAACCCCATAGGGGTTAAGGTGAGGGTGGGGTCAGAACGGAAGTGAGTGTGGTTATAAAAGGGTCACAGGAGGTATTGTGGTGATGAGAGTGTTCTCTCTTAATGGTATCAATGTTGATATCCGGGTTGTGATATTGTATCATAGTTTAGCAAGTGTTACCATTGAGAGAACTGGGTAAAGAGTACATAGACTCTCTCTGTGTTATTTCTTACAGCTGCATATAAATCTACAATTATCTCAAAGTAAAATGCCATTTAAAAAGTGTATTGTTGGTATAGTAATAGGCAAAGAGATGAATTTTTAAAAAGAAAATATCCAGAAACATACCCATGTATACCTTTCAGCTTGATGTATGGTAATGACGGCTTTGCAAATAAATGGAGAACTAATGGACTCGTCAACAAATGGTGTTATGATAATGACTATCTGTTATCTTTAATGCACATATTTCCCCTGATAACTTAGTCGGGAGGGGGTGTATTGATTAGGACAGGTTAAGCTCCTGTAACAAACAGACCTCAATGTTTAGTGGCTCAGAGAAAACAATATACTTTTTTTCCTTGGAGATCTCTAATTTAGGGTGAGTAGGTGGCCCACCTCTGGGCACAATTAGAAGATATGTATTATTCAGGTGCCCCTATCTTTGAATATATGACACCAGACCCTGCCTGAATTTCATTTGCAATCCCTCTCACTACAAAGTTGGTCAAAAAGTTCTAGCTGGACAACCAGATAGGCTGTTCATTCTAATGTGATTCTCTCTCTCTCCATATATATATATATATATATATATATATATATATATATATATATATATATATATATATATATATATAAGTATACTATATATATACTATATTCTACTATAGTATATATATAGTATATATATATAAAATTTGTATGAAATGAAGGGGAAAGAAGAACAATTAAATGATACCATGAAAAAGCAGTCAGGGGACTTCCCTGGTGGTGCAGTGGCTGGGAATCCGCCTGCCAATGCAGGGGACAAGGGTTCGAGCCCTGGTCTGGGAAGATCCCACATGCCGCAGAGCAACTAAGCCTGTGTGCCACAACTACTGAGGCTGCGCTCTAGAGCCCGGAAGCCACAACTACTAAGCCCATGTGCCTAGAGCCCATGCTCCGCAACAAGAGAAGCCACCATAACGAGAAGCCCGCTCACCACAATGAAGAGTAGCCCCAGCTCACCGCAACTAGAGAAAGCCTGTACACAGCAATGATGACCCAACACAGCCAAAAATAAAAACAAACAAATAAATAAATAAATTTATTAAAAAAAAAAAAAAGCAATCAGATCCAGAAGGTGAGATACTCCTCTACAGAGCAGCAGAGCAGCTGATCTGGCTTCTTAGAAAGTCAACAGCATGAAAGAAAAGGTGGGGGACTGTTCCATATTAAAATATGTTTAAGAGGAATAACAACCAAATGAAAGCTGTAGCCTTTGGGAGCTGTACAGACAAATCAATAGTGAAATACATTTGGGGGACAGTTTTGTAAATGTGAATAAGAACTTAGTATGGGAACATATTAGGAATTGTTGTTGAATTTTGTCAGTGTGATAATGGCATTGCTGTTATGTAAGAACATGTCCTATTTTTTTATATTTATTTATTTAGTTTGGCTGCACTGGGTCTTCATTGCAGCACGTGGGATCCTAGGCTGCGGCATGCAGACTTCTTGAGTTGAGGCAGGCAAGCGGGATCTAGTTCCCCAATCAGGGATCGAACCCAGGCCCCCTGCATTGGGAGCGCAGAGTCTTACCCACTGGACAACCAGGAAGTCCTGTAAGTGTCCTTATTTTTAAGAGATGCAGACTGAAATATTTGGAGATGAAATACCATAATGTTCATAATTTTAAATACATCTGGAAAGAAAAGATGAAACAATATGGAAAAATATCAACAGTTGTTAAATCTGAGGCGTTTTTTGTATGTTTGAAATTTTTCATATGTTTCAAAAGAAGAAAGCTGTCACTGAATATAGCATCCAAGAACCCCCCCTGGCCCTGGTGATGTTCAAGGGCCACCTTGGAGAATGCCCTCGATCCCTGCCAGCCTGCTGTCAGTCCCAAAGGCTTGATTCCCATCTACATGAATCTCACTGTCTTCTTTCTTTTTAAAAGGCAACCTGCTGTTCCTCCAAAGTCACAGCATCCATCAAAAATGTATGCCCACTGCTTTTTCACTGACCTGCAGCGCTAGGTTTCTCTGGCTAATATTGAACATGAGAAGCAGGCAAGCCATAGATATGACCCTCCACTTCAGCTTATGGTTGGGGTCCTCACCACCAAGCTAAAAGCTCTCACTCATCTTTAATTCCATGATCAGGAATTGGCTATTAGCTAAGCTTCACAAGCTTTTGCTACTCATAAGGAACCCATAGCTCAGTACTTCAGCAAGACCTAGAAAAGGGGGGTCTACCTTCTGAGGGATCAGAAGATAATTTCCACAGAGGTAAAATGAGGCTGTGGTCTCTGCTCCCTCATCCTAACCCACCCCCACACTTTTTCACCTTGTTTCCTAATCCTCTAATATTACTTTGGGATAAGCTGGATACATATCCTCCCACTATTGGGACAGAATGTGAAACATCTTTTTGTTTGTTTGTTTGCGGTACGGGGGTCTCTCACTGTTGTGGCCTCTCGCGTTGCGGAGCACAGGCTCCGGACGCGCAGGCTCAGCGGCCATGGCTCACGGGCCCAGCCGCTCCGCGGCACGTGGAATCTTCCCGGACCGGGGCATGAACCCGTGTCCCCTGCATCGGCAGGCGGACTCTCAACCACCGCGCCATCAGGGAAGCCCGTGAAACATCTTTTTCAACCTCTTACTCACAATGATACAATTTGCTGATTATGGCTAGGAAGGGATGCCTTAACCAATGTTCTCTTAGTCGTCTCGGACTCCTACTCCAAACTAAAGGGGAATTGTTGTTAGCACATGGTTGTGGCTCAGAGGACAAAGAGATGAAGTTCAGTAGGACCTTAAGAGGAACTGGAACAAGGAAGTGCTTTCTCACTGTCACTCTTGCTCTTGCTGTCACTCCCTCCCTCCTCTCTCATACTCTATTCCTATATCTCTTTGCACATCTTCTTCTGCTCCGGTATCCACAAACTGCATTCTTTGTTTTCATATACTTGGCTGCCTTGTTGAACCACAGTTTGCACAATCTAAACTCAAGCAATACCCCAAAGTAACTAGTAACTCTCAACCCCAATTCCTCCACGCATCAATACGTCTTCCAACCAGCTATGATGGGGTATGAGGTAGGGCAGAGTCACACTATGTAAGCGTGGCCTTCAGGGTCTTACCCCTGGAGGGAAGGGGGTGTCGTCAGAGTTTGCATAAAGGAGTATGGTCCTAAGACACATATCTATTATGTTCCCCAAAACTGCTATTGTTCAATTATTCATTTAACTGATTTGTAGCTAATAATCCCAATTAGTAAGCTGCCTCACTCAACTATCTTGCCATTTCAAGATCCAAAAGAAAATTCCAGGGAACTATTCAGCATGCTTAATTAAGTAAAAGAAATCTATTTGGAAAGAATTCTTATCCAAGGATAAGTAGGCCAGGATGAAGGAGAGATAGATGGGATAAGACAAAATTAAAAAGGAAACTAAAATCCAATATCAGAATTTAAACTCTCAGTGAAGCTCTAAAGAGCACAATTGAACTGTGGGAAAAATGAATCAGTGTAGTGAAAGATCATTCTTTTTTTTTTTTTTTAAGATTTATTTATTTATTTTTGGCTGCATCAGGTCTTAGCTGTGGCACGCGGGACCTTCGTTGTGGTGTTCAGGCTTCTCTCTAGTTGTGGCGTGCGGGTTTTCTCTTCTCTAGTTGTGGCGCGCAGGCTCCAGGGCGTGTGGGCTCTGTAGTTGTGCTGTGCAGGTTCCAGAGCGTGTGGGCTCTGTAGCTTGCAGCACGCGGGCTCTAGTTGAGGCGTGAGCTCAGTAGTTGTGGCACACGGGCCTAGTTGCCCTGTGGCATGTGGGATCTCAGTTCCCTGACCAGGGATCGAACCAGTGTCCCCTGCATTGTAAGGCAGATTCTTTACCACTGAACCACCAGGGAAGTCCCAAAAGATCATTCTGATGTGTGTGTTTTGACGTGATTCAGCCACATATCTTTCATCACAGAAGCATACTTGTCATATAAGGACATGAGCATAGGCAGTTATGTTTTCTCAGATATTTCCTGACACAATTCTTGCGTCCCTTTTCCCCACTTGGAGGAACCATTGGTAATCTACATATAAGTAACTCAAACAGGCTGGGTTTTGCTAAGTCTGAGAAAAGATTAGACTAGTGTTTAATGTAGTTTCACATCTTGAGCCCAACGGTTACTTTTATATCCAGCTATTTAGAACTCTTGCCGTTATTAACTCTCATAAAACAACATATTAAGACACAGCTGTAACCATAG
This sequence comes from Mesoplodon densirostris, assembly GCF_025265405.1. Classification (NCBI taxonomy): domain Eukaryota; kingdom Metazoa; phylum Chordata; class Mammalia; order Artiodactyla; family Ziphiidae; genus Mesoplodon; species Mesoplodon densirostris. Next base: position 3,841,513 of record NC_082678.1, read on the forward strand.
ACATTCGCAAAGGCGTTCATGTAAATTATAAGTACAGGTATTAACCTTTTGGATTGCTCTCCCCTAAGAAATTAGTCTCCAGCCATCCCCAAGTTAGTATTCCATTACTGCAATAAATTTGGAAACCTCTCTCAGAGTACAGAATATAAATTTTAAAAGATGAAAATAAAGTCATAGGGAGAGAAAAAGAGGGTAGAGATCAAGTCAAAGAATCACAGATGTCCCTGAAAAATAAAAATTAACTGGATGAGAGTTAATCAGAGACAAAATTAAATAAAACTTTCCTAAAAAGGGGGGATAAAGCCCAAATTATAAAGATTGAAAGATTTACAAATTTCCATTCAAACTCAATGAAAAGTATTTAGTTTAAAAGTAGTATATTAGTCCTGCCCCCGCCACCCTCACCCCACAACCAGCCACTTTAGGACATGAGCTCAGTCACCCTGGGACATGAGCTCACCCACCAGTGGGCTGGCACCAACCCCAGGACCCCTGGGATGCACAACCAGCTGCACCTGGACACAGCCCCACCTATCAGCATGCCTGTAGCTACTACACAAGACAGGGCCTGGCAGCCAACCATGCTGGGGGCTGCCTACCAGCTTGCCCATAGTAGTCAGTCCCACCACAACAGAAAGGCCCACACAGCCTGCATAAGGGGTACCCCTAGAGCATATACCTCTAGTGACCAGAGAGGAGTGTGTTGCTGGGCCCCCTAGGATGTCTACTACATAAGGCCACTTCTCCAAATCCAGGAAATGTAACCAACTTACCTAATACATAGAAATAAACACAGAGAATTAGGCAATATGATGAGACAGAGGAACATGTTCCAAATGAAGAAACAAGACATAACCTGAGAAAAAGAATGAAGTAAGTGGAGATAAGTAATCTATCCAATAAAGAGTTCAAGGTAATGATTATAAAGATGCTCAACAAACTCAGGGGAAGAATGGATGAACACAGTGATAATTTTAACAAAGACTTGGAAAATATAAGAAAGAACCAAACAGAGCTGAAGAATACAATAATTGAAATAAAAACTGCACTAGAAGGAATTGACAGTAGATTAGATGATAGAGAGGAACAGATCAGCAAACTGGAAGAGAGCAGGGGGAGTCACTCAAATGGAATAGAAAAACAAAAATAAGAAAACTTTAAAAATGACAATAGTTTAAGATACCAATGATATAACATCAAGTGTACTAACATTTGCATTATAGGGATCCCAGATAGAGAAGGAAGAGAGAAGGGGGCAGAGAACTTATTTAAAGAAATAATAGCTGAAAACTTCTCTAACCTAGGAAAGGAAAAAATGTCTAGGTCCAGAAAGCACAGAGAGTCCCAAATAAGATGATTCCAAAGAGATTCACACCAAGACACATTATAATTGAAATGGCAAAAATTAAAGATAGAGAATCTTAAAAGCATCAAGAGAAAAGCAACTAGTTACATACAAGTGAGTTCCCATAAGACTATTAGCTGGGATTTCCCTGGTGGTCCAGTGGGTAAGACTCAGCATTTCCAATGCAGAAGGCCTGGGTTCAATCCCTGGTCAGGGAACTAGATCCTGTACGCATGCCGCAACTAAAAGTCTGTATGCTGCAACAAAAAGGCCACGTGTTGCAACTAAGAGTTGCCACAACAAAGATCCCACATGCTGCAACTAAGACCTGGAGCAGCCAAAAAATAAATAAATAAAATAAATAAATAAATCTTTAAGGAAAAAAACGTATCAGCTGACTTTTCAGCAGAAACTTTGCAGGACAGAAGGGAGTGGCATGATATATTCAAAGTGATAAAAGGAAAAAACCTACAACCAAGAATACTCTACATGACAAGGCTATCATTCAGATTTGAAGAGTTTTACAGACAAGCAAAAACAAAGAAGTTCAGCACTACTAAACTGGCTTTATAAGAAATGTTAAGAGAACTTCTCTCAGTGGAAGTGAAAAGACCATAACTAAAAATATGAAAATTATGAAAGGAAAAAATCTCATTGGTAAAGGCAAACATACAGTAAAGGTAGTAGATCAACCACTTATTAAGCAGGTAGGAAGAATAAAGGACAAAAGTAGTAAAATCACCTATACATACAGTAAGTAGTTAAGGGATACATAAAACAGATATAGGGCTTCCCTGGTGGTGCAGTGTTTGAGAGTCCGCCTGCCGATGCAGGGGACACAGGTTCATGCCCCGGTCCAGGAAGATCCCACATGCTGCGGAGCGGCTGGGCCCATGAGCCATGGCCGCTGAGCCTGCGCGTCCGGAGCCTGTGCTCCGCAGTGGGAGAGGCTGCAACAGTGAGAGGCCTGTGTACCACAAACAAACAAACAAACAGATAAATGATGAATTATGTCAAAAACATTAAACGTAGTGGGGGGAGTAAAAAGGCAGGGTTGTTAGAATACGTTCAACCTTGAGATCATCAACTTAAAATAATCATATATATATAAAGATATATATGTGTATAACATATACATATATATGCTAAGCCACAAAACACATCTCAGTATATTTAAGAAGATTGAAAACATATCATACCAAGCATCTTTCCTGGCCACAGTGGCTTGAGACTAGAAATCAACCCCAAGAAAAAAACTGCAAAAAAACACAAACACCTGGAGGCTAAACAATATGCTACTAAACAATATGTGTCACTGAAGAAATCAAAGAAGAAATTTAAAAATACCTGTAAACAAATGAAAATGGAAACACAACAATCCAAAATCTATGGGGCATGGTAAAAGCAGTTCTAAGAGGGATGTTTATAATGATACAAGCCTACCTCAGGAAATAAGAAATGCTCAAATTAAAAAATCTTACCTTACACCTAAAGGAACTAGAAAAAGAAGCACAAACAAAATCCAAAGTTGGTAGAAGGAAAGAAATAATAAAGATCAGAGCAGAGATAAATGAAATAGAGACTTAAAAAACAGTAGAGGACTTCCCTGGTGGTGCAGTGGTTAGGAATCCTCCTGCCAATGCAGGGGCACATGTTCGATCCCTGGTCTGGGAAGATTCCAAGTCCCGTGGAACAACAAAGCCTGTGCGCCACAACTATTGAGCCTGCGCTATAGAGCCCATGAGCCACAACTACTGAAGACTGTGGGCCTAGACCCCATGTTCCACAACAAGAGAAGCCACTGCAATGAGAAGCCTGTGCACCACAACAAAGAGTAGCCCCCGCTCTCCACAACTAGAGAAAGCCTGCATGCGGCAATGAAGACCCAACACAGCCAAAAATAAATAAATTTATTTTTAAAAAAACAGTAGAAATGATCAATGAAACTAAGAGCAGGTTCTTTGAAAAGATAAACAAATTCACAATCCTTTACCTAGACTCATCAAGAAAAAAAGAGAGAGGGCCCAAATCAATAAAATCAGAAACGAAAGAGAAGTTACAACCAACACCACAGAAATACAAAGGATCAAAGAGATTACTGCAAAAAATTATATGCCATAAAATGGGCAACCTAAAAGTAATGGATAAATTCCTAGAAATGAACGATCTCCCAAGACTGAATTAGGGAGAAATAGAAAATATGAACAGCCAACTACCAGTTATGAAATTGAATTAATAATAAAATAACACCCAGCAAACAAAAGTCCAGGACCAGACAGTTTCATAAATAAATTCTAACAAACATATAAAGAGTTAACACCTACCCTCAAACTATTACAAAAATTTGAAGAGGAAAGAATGTTTCCAAACTCACTCTACAAGGCCAGCATTACCCAGATACCATAACCAGACAAAGACATCACACAAAAAAAGAAAATTGCAGGCAAATATCACTGATGAACATAGATGTAAAATTCCTCAACAAATTATTAACAACCCAAATTCAACAATACATTAAAAGGATCATACACCATGGTCAAGTGGGATTATCCACTTGACCATGGTATACGATGCAAAGATGGTTCAATATATACAAATTAATCAATGTGATACACCACACTAACAAATTAAAGAATAAAAATTATATGATCATCTCAATAGATGCAGGAAAAGCTTTTGACAAAATTCAACATCCATTTACGACAAAAACTGTCAACAAAGTGGGTATAGAGGGAACATACCTTAACATAATAAAGGCCATAAACGACAAAACTACAGCCAACATCATACTCAATGGTAAAAAGCTGAAAGCATTTCGTTTAAGATCAGGAACAAGACAAAGATGCCACTTTCATTCAATATAGTATCGGAAGTCCTAGGCTTAGCAATCAGACAAGATAAAGCAAGAAAAAGAATCTGAATTGGAAAGGAAAAAGTGAAATTGTCACTGTTTGCAGATGACATATCATATATAGAAAATCCTAAAGACCCCACAAAAAACCTATTAGAACTAATAAAAGATTTCAGTAAAGTTGCAGCATTCAAGATTAATATACAGAAATCTATTGCATTTCTATTCAGTAACAATGAAATATCAGAGAGGGAAGTTAAGAAAACAATCCCACTTACAACTGCAACAAAAAGAATAAAATACCTAGGAATAAATCTAACCTAGGAAGTAAAAGATTTGTACTCAGAAAACTATAAGACATTGATTAAAGAAACTGAAGACTACATAAACAAATGGAAAGGTATACCATGTTCATGGATTGGAAGAATTAATATTGTTAAAATGCCACTCCTCAAGGCAATCTACAGATTCAATGCAATTCCTATCAAAATACCAGTGGCATTTCTCACAAAATTAGAACAAATAATTCTAAAATTTGTATGGAAATACAAAAGACTGTGAATAACCAAAACAATATTGAGAAAGAAGAACAAAGTTCGAGGTATCATGCTCCTTGATTTCAAACTATATTACAAAGCTACAGTAATCAAAATAGTATGGAACTGGCACAAAACAGACACACAGATCAAGGGAACAGACTTGAGAGTCCAGAAATAAACCCACACTTATATGGTCAATTAATATATGATAAAGGAGGCAAGAATATACAATGCAGAAAAGACAGCCTCCTCAATAAACTGTGTTGGGAAAACTGGACAGCTACATGCAAAAGAATCAAACTGGACTACTTTCTCACACAATATACAAAAACAAACTCAAAATAAGTTAAAGACTTAAATGTAAAACCTGAAACCATAAATATCCGAGAAGAAAACATAGGCAGTATGCTTTTTGACATCTTTCTTAGTAATATTTTTTTTGGATACATCTCCTCAGGCAAGAGAAACAAAAGCAAAAATAAACAAATGGTACTACATCAAATTAAAAAGCTTTTGCACAGCAAAGGAAACTATCAACAAAACAAAAAGGAAGACTACTGAATGGGAGAAGATATTTATAAATGATATATCTGATAAGGGGTTAATACTCAAAATATGCAAAGAACTCATACAACTCAACATCAATAAAACAAACAACCCAATTTAAAAATGGGCAGAGATTTGAATAGACATTTTTCCAAAGAAGGCATACAAACAGCCAACAGACACGTAAAAAGATGCTCAACATCACTAATCATCAGAGAAATGTAAATCAAAACCACAGTGAGGTACCATCTCACATGTGTCAGAATGGCTTTCATCAAAAAGATAACAAATAACAAGTGTTGGTGAGGATGTGGAGAAAAAAGAACTTGTGCACTGTTGGTGATATTGTTAATTGGTGCAGTCACTATGGAAAACAGTATGGAGGTTCTTCAAAAAATTAAAAATAGAACTTCCATAGGAGTCAGCAATTTCACTTTTGGATATTTACCCAAAGAAAACAACAACACTAATTTGAAAAGATATATGCACTCCAATGTTGCAACATTATTTACAATAACCAAGATATGGAAGCAACCTAAGTGCCCATCAATAAATGAATGGATAAAGACAATGTGGTATATATATATATATATATATATATATATATATATATATATATATATATATATATATATGCAATGGAATACTACTCAGCCATTAAAAATGAAATCTTGGGCCTCCCTGGTGGCGCAAGTGGTTGAGAGTCCGCCTGCCGATGCAGGGGATACGGGTTCGTGCCCCGGTCTGGGAGGATCCCATATGCCGCGGAGCGGCTGGGCCCGTGATCCATGGCCGCTGAGCCTGTGCGTCCGGAGCCTGCGCATCCGGAGCCTGTGCTCCGCAACGGGGGAGGCCACAACAGTGAGAGGCCCGCATACCGCAAAAAAAAAAAAAAAAAAAAAAAAATGAAATCTTGACATTTCTGAAAACATGTATGGATCTAGAGGGTATTATGTGAAGTGAAATAAGTCAGACAGAGAAAGGCAAATACTGCATTATCTCACTCATATGTGGAAACTAAAAAACAAAACAAACAAAATAAAACAAAGCAAAAACAGACTCAGATACAGAGAAAAAGCAGGTGGTTGCCAGAAGGGAGGAGGATAGGGAGAAGAGAAACTCAGTGAAGAGGATTAAGAGGTACAAATCTCCAATTATATAATAGATAAGTCATGGAGATGTAATATATGGCACAGGAATATGGTCAATAATATTGTAATAACTTTGGGGACAGATGGTTACTAGATTTATTGTGGTGATCATTTCATAATGTATGCAAATGTTAAATCATTATGTAGTACACTTGAAACTAACATAATATTGTACATCAACTGTATTTCAATTAAAATTGTATATTGGTTACAAAAATGATAATATAAGAATTTTCTTAATCATTTTTTATTTTTGGCTGTGTTGGGTCTTCGTTTCTGCATGCGGGCTTTCTCCAGTTGCTGCGAGCGGAGGATACTCTTCATTGCAGTGCACGGGCTTCTCATTGCAGTGGCCTCTCTTGCTGCGGAGCACAGGCTCTAGACATGCGGGCTTCAGTAGTTGTGGCACATGGGCTCAGTAGTTGTGGCTCGTGGGCTCTAGAGCACAGGTTCAGTATTTGTGGCATACAGGCTTAGTTGCTCTGTGGCATGTGGGATCTTCCTGGACCAGGGCTCAAACCCGTGTCCCCTGCATTGGAAGGCAGATTCTTAACCACTGCACCACCAGGGAAGCCCAAGAATTTTCTTACTGTATAGAACCACAGAAGCAACAGAGGTAAAAGAAGCAGACAATAAATTTCAACAAATTTTTGGAATATAGAAAACAGATGAAGGAATAGTATCTGATTAAGCAAGATGGAGCAACAAACTAAAATGTAGCCACATCTGAAATGCCTGCAAACAGGATCAACAATAAGTGAACTGATTTACCAACCAATAACCCCTAAGAGGCTCAGGACTCGGGAGTATCAGGCACAGTGGCAGTTAAGGCATGGTACTGAAAATTGGTGGATGGGCTAAAAGACTGAAATCATGGGTATCAAGATGTCTTCCACCACCTAAAAGAGCAGAGTGTTATTCTCTGAAGAAAGGGAGAACAGACATGGGACCTGGGGATACCAAAGTCAGTGGCTGAGAAGGGTGAGGCAAAGCTGAAAACAGAAAATTTAAGTGAAAGTTAATAAAAGAAAAAAAGGGACCCCCCAATTTCTCTTCTCATATTCTACTCCTAGAATGCTGTCAATCAGGGAAAATTTGAAAGTCTCCTTAGGAGAACTGAATAGTATCTTAGGAGAAAAGACCTCTATACACTCCTCTCAGGTTTCATTGTGAGTTTCCCAACCTAATATACCAGCTCCCAGTGATATGGCAGTAAATGTTTAACAACCAACAATTTGGGAGGAAGTGTACCCTTGCTTGTAGCATTTGCTGATTTCCCTGGTGTAAATATTCCCACAGACAATTTCAAGCTACAAACATATGCCACTGAATGCAGAGTTGGGATATATGTGCCCATTCACCTTCTGCAAGCTGGTGTCAGCCAGCTCCAGCACACCATTGCCAGGTCCTCAACCTGACCATCCTTTGTTATCACCTTGAAATGAAGCCCACTGGTTGATTAACCCCTCACCCATGAACACACAAGAGCTTTTATGTAAGCTTTAGTGCCTTGTTCTTTTTTAAATTATTATTTTTATAGTGGTTTGTTCTCAAACATGAACAGTCAAGGATTACTAAATATTTGAGCAAAGCCTCCAGTATGAAAAAGAGTCTAAAATAAACAAGCAGGAAAAAGGAACTTTGAAAAAATAGATGTATTGCAAGAAGCAAAATAAAACTCCCTCTTCCAATTAATATATTTAGAGATATGAGAAGATATTTCATCCATAAAAGAAGCACAGGGTGCTATAAAAACATTTGGAGGACAAGAAAGAGTTTGTAGAATTAAAAACAAGTTAGGAGAAATTTTACAGTCTATAACAGAATCAGATGATAAAGACTAGAAACTCTCTTAAAGGGACTTCCCTGGTGGTTAAGACTCCGTGCTTACAATGCAGGGGCCCTGGGTTTGATTCCTGCTCAGGGAAATAGATCCCACATGCTGCAACTAAGAGCCTGCATGCTGCAACTAAAAGATACCACATGCTATAACTGAAAGATCCCACATGCTGCAACTAAGATCCGGCACAGCCAAATAAATAAATAAATAAATAAATAAATTTTAAAAAAGAACCTTAAAAAAAGAAACTCTTTTAAAATAATAAAAAGAAAAAGAATTAAAGTTAGGAAATAAGACTTCCCTGGTAGTGCAGTGGTTAAAAATCCACCTGCCAATGCAGGGGACACGAGTTCGAGCCCTGGTCTAGGAAGATCCCACATGCTGTAGAGCAACTCAGCCTGTGCACCACAACTACTGAGCCTGCGCTCTAGAGCCCACGAGCCACAACTACTGAAGCCCATGTACCATAACTACTGAAGCCCGCACACCTAGAGCCCGTGCTCTGCAACAAGAGAAGCCACTTCAATGAGAGGCCCTCACACCGCAACGAAGAGTAGCCCCCGCTCGCTGCAACTAGAGAAAGCCCACGCACAGCAACGAAGACCCAATGCAGCCAAAAATAAATATAATAAATAAATAAATTTATTAAAAAAAATTTTTTTTTAAGTTAGGAAATAAAGTTAGAGAATCACCTTGGACATCTACCATATGATTAAAAGAAGTTGAGAAATAAACAAAAAAGAATGGATAAAAGGAAAACTTTCTAAGACTAAAGAACATAGTCTCTGAATTGGTAGGTCTCAATGAGTGCCCCAGAATAATAAATAGACAAAAAAAAAAAAAAAGGCTTCCAACCAATGCATATAATCTAGAATGTTCAAAACACTGGGGATAAAGAGAGGATCCAAAAACCTAACACAAAGGATCATGAATCAAAATGGCATCAGACTTCTTAAGAGCAATATTGAAAACTAAAATACAATGGAAAAATACCTTGGAAATTTCAAGAGAAAATTATTCCCACCTGAGGCTTTTATACCCAGTCAAGCCATCAATCAGATGTCCAAGTGAAATAAAGACATTTTCAGACATGTTGAAAACTTAGTTTTACCTTCTGCGCACCATAAAACTCCTTCAGAAAAAAAAAAATGTCCTTCAGTAAAATAAGAGAATAAACAAAGAAGCAGAAAGATGTGATCCAGGAAACAGGAGATCCAACACAAGAGAGACATGAAAGTAATCCCTAGGCTGGTGGTGAAGGAGAGATCCCAGGACAGTGGCTATAGGCAGCACGTGCCACTCTGCCATCCAGAGAGGAAATAATTTCTCCTCCCCTTGTATATGGTTTGGCCTTGACCAATAGAATGCAGTGGGAGTGATGCTGTCCTAGTCCCAGGCCTGGCCCTTAGCGGTCTGGAAGCTTCCGTCTCACTCTTTTGAAGCCCTTAGCCAAGAAATCAAACTTTAGTGCTGGAAAAAACGTCCAGCCACTACTTGGTGTTCCACATCTGTTGAATCAGAGGCAGCATCTGTGGAAGAAAGTTTCCCCAAGTTAGTCTTACCGGACTTGTATGGGTTAAAAGTCAAACATGGCCTTACAGAGACTATCAAGTGTGCAAGAAGGCAAACCCACTATGAGTGAGGACCAGAAGAAACATGTTTAGACAATACCCCTACCACCACCGCCACAAAGACAGCAGATGTTGGAAATGTCAAATACAAAATACAGAAGGGTTACGTCTAGAATGTTTACAGAAACAAAGAATGCAAGTATACGGGAAAACATACAATAAGAAATCATCAGGATTGTACAAATTGGAAAAAATAGAACTTATAAAAATGCAAAGCATAACCTTGAAATAAAACTTAATGGAGATATAAAATACTTATGAAAATTGTTTTGTAAACTGTGGAAAAAACCCTCAGTGGATGGGCTAATCAATCAGCCTATTCGATACAGTTGAAAGTAGAATTTAACTAAAACATATATCCCAGGAATTTATCCAGAATGCAGGAAAGAAAGGCAAGGGGGAAAATATAATAGAGAGTTGTGAGACATGAATAATAATAGAATAACAATTTCTTACATCCATCTGATTGGAGTCCCAAAGGGTGAAATTAAAGAGAATGGAAAGAAGCAATATTTAAAAAAATAATTAACTAATATAATATTATAAAGAACTATACTTCAATTAAAAAATTAAAAGATAATTGACTGAGAATTTTCAGAACTGATGAAAACCACGAATACACAGATCCAGGAAGCACAGAATATCCCAAAATGAGCAAGAAAAATCAATTCATACCTTGTCACATCATAGTGAGTCTGTTGGACATCAAATATAAATAGAAGATCTGGAAAGCAGAAAGAAAAAGACAGATGGCCTACAAAAGAATGGCAATTAGGGTAGCAGCAGATTTCACAAACAACAACGGAAGCCAGAAGACAGTGGAATAACTTCTATAAAATGATAAGAAAAAAATTACTAAGCATTTAGAATTGTCTTCTCAGCAAATCTTATTCATTAATGAGGGAAAAAACAATAATATTTATAAGAAACAACACATGCGGAGTTTACAAAGAGATCCTCTCTAAAAGAACATATAAAGGATTTAGTTCAAGAAGTAGGAAAATGGGGACTTCCCTGGTGGTCCAGTGGTTAAGAATCCGCCTTCCAATGCAAGGACGCGGGTTCGATCCCCGGTCGGGGAACTAAGATCCCACATGCCACAGGGCAACTAAGCCCGCTCGCTCTAGAGCCCGTGCACCGCAGCTAGAGAGAAGCCAGAGTGCCGCAAGATTCCGCCTGCGGCAACTAAGACCCGATGCAGCCAAATAATAAAATAAAATAAAATACAAAATTTAAAAAAGAAGTAGGAAAATGATCCCAGAAAAAAGTAGAAATGCAAAAAGGAAAAGTGAACAAAACGAATAGTAACATAAAAGTAAGCCCAAACAAGTAAAATAACACAGGAGTCTAATCTGTGGGATTAAAAAAAAAAAAAAAAACCGGAGCTGAAATGTTCAAAATCGGTAAGTTGGGGAAAAGCAATAGTGAGTCAGGAGGGCTTAGAGCAGGGCTAAAGTGATCTAAAATTGTTTTACTGACCAGAATGGAAGGCAAAATATCATTCAACATTACAACGTTGTTAGGTTAACTGTGCATATAAACTGTATAGAGATACCAGTAAAATAAGAGAAATAGGTTACAGAAATACCAAACCAGCATTAGGGGGAAAGTGGAATAAATAGGGGAAAATCATCCCTCCAAAGGCAAGAAACTAGCACTTGAAGTTCTGGCCCGTACAATACGATAAGAAGAAGAAAGAAGAAATCAGATGGAATCTAAAAAAAAGGGTACAAATGAACTTATTTCCAAATAAGAAGTAGAGTCACAGATGTAGAAAACAAACTTTTGGTTACCAGGGGATAAGGGTAGGAGAGGGATAAATTGGGAGATTGGGATTGACATATACATATTACTATATATAAAATCGATAACTAATAAGAACCTACTGCAGAGCACAGGGAACTCTACTCAATACTCTGTAATGGCCTATACGGGAAAAGAATCTAAAAAAGAGTGGATATATGTTATATGTGTAACTGATTCACTTTGCTGTACACCTGAAACTAACACAACACGGTAAATCAACTATATTCCAATAAAAATTTAAAAAATAAAAAAGAGGAAATTAGAAGCATAACGATTCAAAAGGAGGAAATAAAACTCTTGTTATTTGAAATAACCTGATTGGCCATAGAGAAGGTAATGAATTTATAGCAAACCACTGAAAAATAATGAGAATTTAGCAAGGTGGCTGGATCTTATGATCAGCATACAAAAATTAATTGTAATTCTATATACTAGTAACAATTAGGAAATATATATTTTTAAAAGATATCTTTTATAGAGAAAAAAACTTAATACCTAAGACTAAATCTAACAAAAGATGTACAAGATCTATACCTAGAAATTATAAAACTTTACTGAGAGACCTTAAGGATGACTTAAATAAATGAAGAAATATTCCATGTTCATGCATAGAAAGATAATACAAAGATATATACATATATATATTATAAATTCAAAACAACCAAAAACCAAATAACATAATAATGAGATATATAAAGTGTTAACACATAATTTTAAAAAGCAAGAAAAAGATAAACACAAAATTCAGGATACTAGTTATCCATAAGGAAAAGGCAGGAAATGGGATGGGGTAATGTTATTAATGTTTTGGTCCTTAAGTTGTGTGGTGGGTTAATAAGTGATCATTATATTTATAAATAAATAGAAAATATTTTAAGAATCTTTTTTTAAAATAGATTTATTTATTTTTGGCTCCATTGGGTCTTTGTTGCTGCACAAAGGCTTTCTCTAGTTGCGTCAAGTGGGGACTACTCTTCGTTGCAGTGCACGGGCTCCTCATTGCGGTGGCTTCTCTTGTTGCAGAGCACAGGCAACTCGCCTAGGTGAGGGGGCTTCAGTAGTTGTGGCATGCAGGCTCAGTAGTTGTAGCGCACCCTCTTAGTTGATCTGTGGCATGTGGGATCTTCCCAGACCAGGGCTCAATCCCACGTCCCCTGCATTGGCAGGCGGATTCTTAACCACTGCACCAACAGGGAAGTCCTTAAGAGTCTTAAAATGTGTTTTAAAATTTGTTAGTTTGCTGCTTAACACAGACATAACTACAACAAAAATGAAACTAAGACACTATCAACTAAAAAGGAGAAAATTTATCAGATGAATTCAAATAAAAACAAATTAGCATATTAATACCAGACCGTATAATTTTAAGGCAAATGCATTACATTAACTAAAGACTCTGTGTATGTGTATTCATATATACTCAGTAAAATAAGTAAATATATTACTTATTTAGTCAGATATATTTTTTTTCAGGAAAAGGTACATCTAATAGTGAAGAAATAATAATAAGGGATCTTTGTGAGTTAAATAACAAAGCATCAAAACGTCTGCATCAAAACCTCTGGAAAGGGGCTTCCCTGGTGGCACAGTGGTTGAGAGTCCGCCTGCCAATGCAGGGGACACGGGCTCGTGGCCCGGTCTGAGAGGATCCCACATGCCGTGGAGCGGCTGGGCCCGTGAGCCATGGCCGCTGAGCCTGCGCGTCCAGAGCCTGTGCTCCACAACGGGAGAGGCCACAACAGTGAGAGGCCCGCATACCGCAAAAAAAAAAAAAAAAAAACCTCTGGAAAAAGAAGAGTATGACTCAGTCACAACTCCCTTCACTTCATGTCTAATGTAGTGAACCAAAATCATTTAAAAATAGTGAGGGAGAAGAGTATTGTAAGGGCCTTCCCTGGTGGTGCAGTGGTTAAGAATCCGCCTGCCAATGCAGGGGACACGGGGTTCGAGCCCTGGTCCAGGAAGACCCCACATGCTGCGGAGCAACTAAGCCTGTGAGCCACAGCCACTGAGCCTGCACTCTAGAGCCCGCGAGCCACAACTACTGAGCCCGTGTGCCACAGCTACTGAAGCCCGAGTTCCTAGAGCCCGTGCTCTGCAACAAGAGAAGCCATGACAATGAGAAGCCTGCGCACCCCAACAAAGAGTAACCCCTGCTCGCCGCAACTAGAGAAAGCCCGCGCGGAGCAACAAAGACCCAACACAGCCATAAATAAATAAATAAATAAAATTTAAAAAAAAATTTTTTTTAAAGAAGAGTACTGTAATTACTCACAACAGTTCCCAAGAAAGGAAATAGGCTCAGTTTAATATCATTAACTCCAAAGAGTGACAGCCAAGGGTCGGGGCATGGGGAGGATTAATCTACATTCACAGAGTGCAATATGGCTGAACTCCTTATGTCATTTTAAAAAGATGAGCTTCCAAATCCAAAGAGGATGGAACCAGATATGTATGTCTCCTTATCTTTTCCTTCTTCTGACTAGATGGTGATGAAAATTACCTCTGGGCAGAGACCAGTAAAAGAGGGAATGTGAACTGTGAGACATTAGTGAAGTTTTCCAGGCTCCAAAGAGAACTGGAAGAACACCTGTACAGCCTATAATGATGTTCCCACATTAGAATGGGGTATGCTCTGGACTGGGGTGAGGCAAACAGTAACTCCAACCTCTTAATGTTTGTCATAAGCCCCTTTTTTAACCTTAGAGTGGTCTTTCAGGAAATATCTCTTATCATGAAGGAAGATTTGACTTCGGCAATTGTCCTCATTCACTTGAGATTCTTGGGGGGTTTGATGGTTTGGTGGGTTATTTATTATTATTAACTTCTGTTCATGAAAATTCAATAGGTTTCATTAAGAAACAGACTCTTCAGTATGATTCCAATATTATAAAAATGTTTCTGTCTCTCCAATCCATCTGTTAATGATAATTATGGATGGGTGGTAAGATTTAGGATAATTTATTGTTGCCTTTATAGTTTTCTGCATTGCTTCAATTCTTTAAAAGAAGCATGTATCATTTTACAAATGCAATTCAGTATGTGTATAAGGAGAGAGAGAAACAGCTAGAGAACAGTAATAATGACAATGACGATAGCCTACACTCTGAGCGCTTACTGTTTACCTGACACTGTTCTAAACCCTTTACATGTACTAGGGTAAAATGTATGAAATTGTCTATATTTGGCTGTTTTTGACCTACAAAAGCAGCAATTTCATGCAGTCCTATTTACATTTACTCCTTTAATCCTTGAACAACCCTAAGATGAAGATGGAGGATCCAAAGCTGCTAGAAATGCAAAGAGAAATCAAGTGCCATCCTTCTCCTCAGACCCACCCGCCCCAACCCAGCCCCCATCCTCTGGCCTCGCCCTCACACCCTGCTCTACAGGTCAGGGTATCCCAAGACACCTTAAGAAGTGGCATCAGCCATTAACCTGAGCACCAAAGGCAGGACACGTAGCATCGCTCTAACTCAGTTTATCCCCTGAATGAAGTCACCTCTGGTTTCTAGGAGGTACGTGGTCTTCGGAACTTCAAGTTCTGTTCTAGAGCAGAAAGAACAGCTTTGGTGCCCTTGCAGTTCCCGGTAGAGCTCCCGCCCATGTCCCCCACCCAGGCACTAAAGCAGGACACACTTGACAGTTTCGTGTTTATTTTCAGAAAGTGATGAAGACAAAAGCAATATATCCGGACACCACTCTCTGTACAATAAATAGCCTCCCCCGTTCCCAAAAAATAAAAAAATGCACCCTCACCACCCCCCAAGACCTTGCTTCTTGAGTCGTGCACGATCCCCCCCCTTCCCAGCCCCTTCCTTGGGACCCCACTGCCTCTAAGAGGGTGCGGCCCAAGCCAGCTGCCCAAAGTCATTGGGTCCTCTCCCCTGACTGTGGCTGGCTGGCTGTTATAAAATTCATGTGTCTTTATTTCCAGATCAGGAATTAACACACACACACACAACTGTTGAAAGTTACTCTGCAGAGGAAGAGATCTGAGTCTCCAGTCTGGCTATCCCACCTGATCCTGACCCCCCCACTCCCACCCCTACACCCCCGCAGAAGGGAGGAAGCTCCTTTGTGTCCCAGACGTTCCATTGTCTGTTTTCTGTTCTCCAGCTGGGAACCCACAGCCAGAAGCAGCACCAGGTACATGAGTGTAGTTGGGACAAAGGGGCAGAGAACACTCCTCGCAGGTTTCATTGTGGCCCAGGAGGCAGCAAGTGAACCCCAGAATCCTCCTTGGCCTCCCTCTTCCTCAACCAGCTACAGAAGGAGACGGGACAGAGGGGGCTGGGGACGGCTCAGTCCTGGGTCTGTGGTCTACGTTAGCTGGTGTCACCAACCTAATAACACTCTTTCTGTTCCTTTCACCATGTCATCTGCTCAATTGGGAAAATAGTTATAAAACTGGCCTTCGGTTTCCTTATCAAAAGGAGAAGGGGCCCCCGCAGGGGAGGAGCTGTCGCCACTAGAAGGATAGGGGGACACACGCCTCCTCTTAGAGTCTCCTTCACCCAGTCCTGAGTCGCTGGACTCTGGCCGGATGGGGGTGATCTCAGTCCACAAGGAGGGGGAGCCCTGGTCTTCTGGCCCCCGCCCCTCTGAGGCTCCAGGGCCAGGTTCCATGGGCAGAGTTCGCGTGGAGCGGAACCAGCTGGTCGGGCCCATCTTGGGAGGGTACTGGGGGGTCACAGGCCAGCCAGCTCCAGGCGCCAGGACCTCCTGGCTTCGGTAGTAGGACATAGTGGACCCAGGGGCGGAGGGCAGGAATGAGGGCTTCATGCTGACAGCTCGAAACTCGGCCTCGTAGCTGTGGTCCCGAGGGGCCCCCAGCCAGTACGGCTGGGGAACCACATCCTTGGCCTGGCTGGGAAGGGTGGGGTAGAAACAGCTGGAAACGGGATACTGGCTGGGGAGCAGAGGGGAGCAGTGGTCTCCCCCAAGCAGCTGACAGTTGGGTCCAGGCGGGGAGAGGACACTGTTGTCAACAGATGCATACATGCTAAAAAAACAGGAAGCAAAAGACAGGGGTCACGAACAGAGCTGGTCACCTAGGAGCCTGCCTGTCTCACGTTCCTCCCCAGACCCTCCTTCCTGACTTGCCCGCCACCCTCCAGTACCCAGCCCACACTTCCCCACCGCAGAGGCAGAGAGGGGACGTGCTGAGCACTTGTCTGGCCTCAGAGGGACAAGAGGAGGCCTCTGCAAACATGAGATGAACCGAGTGGCACTTACGACTCAAAGTTCTCCCGGAATCCTTTGGCAAAAGGGTTATTATCAATTTTCAGCTGAGTAATCTAGAGAGAAGTGAAAGAGTCACCTGAGTCCTGAGTCTGAGGCTGGGGAACTTCCAAAACCTCTCTCAGGAAGACTGGGGGTTCCACTCTCCCCCTCGTCGTCCCCCCCACTCCCGCCACAGGCTCAGCCCACCCTCCCCCAGGGAGCCCTCACCTCGGCGTTCTGGTAGGCGGTCACGGCGATGAACTGGGTTTCTTGGAAAGTAAAGATGTGCGTGTTGGAAGCGTTGCAGGCCTCTGGCTCTCCATCACTGACCTCGACAATGTGCAGCCGGGGCTGGTACTTATGGAGGGACTGGAGCACGATCATCTGAGAGAGGGTAGGATGGCTGTGAGGGTGGGAGGAGGGAGTTCAAAGGAACCCTCTCCCAGCCCCACCTATGGCCAGCCCTACGGCCAAGCTAGAAAGGACCCTGAGGTCATCGTGCCCATTCCTCTGCCCTGCCACCACATAACTTCTCCCAGGCTTCCAACCCCAGTCCCTAGCCTCTTCAGGGCACCCATTCTATTCTCTTGCCCCTTTACCTATCCCCAGATGTCCATTGTGACCAAGGTATTAGCACAAACAGGGCTTTTCAGCAATAAGGGCACTTTTAATAGAATTGCTCAACTCAAAGAAACTTTGTATCCGTTCCCTGCGACCACTGGTACCAACTCTATACCCAATATGGTACACAAGTGATGGTAGCCCAGGATTCAGTGAAGAAACCCCCTGGCTGGTTTGGCCCGTGTTGGCCCGAATGTGACGCCTGTCTGCCCTGAGATTCAGCTTCCTCCCAAGGTGGGTGGAAAAGAACCAGAGTCAGAGAGGGAGAAACATCGCTCCTACAGAACAGAAGCAGCCTGCAGGACCCACTGCGACCTCGGGGACAGGGAGGGGTGCGGGGCTATCCCATGGGGAGGAGTCCCACCTGGGTCACATTGTTGGAGGCCCCTTTGTTGTTCGTGAGCTTTAGTTTCCCAAATGAAACTTCCTGGCGCATCCAGTGGGCTCCAGTGTTGGGAGAATCTGGGTGGACGTACAGGCGGTTCCCTGTGGACAGTTAATCTCTTTGGCATGCAGCCCCTGGGACCAGACCCCTGGTGATGTGGGGCTTCTTTGCCTGTTCTGGGGGATGGCAAAGGATGCAGGGGAAGGAGAGACGGGGCGGGACAGGGGGAGGTGTGGGCAGAGGACTGAGCCGAAGACAGGCTAGAGCAAAGTAGAAGAGATGACAAACAGAACGGAAGTGAGAAGTGGGAGGGGATGGGATGGGAGGGATGGAACAGAGAATGAAATCCTAGGAGTCAGGGCCAGGGGCTTGGGGGTTCCTCTTGGATCCACCAGGGGGCGCCCAGTATTAGACAAAGAGCATGCCCCCCAGTTCCCAAGGAGGCGCGTACCTGGCATGTTGCCCCCAGCCTTTCCACACGGCACCCACTTGCCGCTCTGATACCGCCAGTGATGCTGGTCCACCAAGACCACGTCCACAAATATCCGGTAATGGCTGGTGGGCTCCAGCCCAGCCACAGTAAATGACAGAAATGGGAACATCCGCCTGGGGAGAACAGAGAGACCCATCAATATCCATCAGCCCCCAACCCCCTGGACAGCCGTGGCGTGCTCCAAAGGCTGTCCGTCGCTGGTGTGCTGAAGCCAGCTCCCACCCCTCACCAGAGCCAGCTGGAGAAGTCCAGGAAGTCTGCCAGCCAGTTGTTAAACAGCCACGATGAAAAATTAAATCACATAAATTTACAATTAAATATATTACATTACAAGCCAAGGTAATAAATACTCAAAAAAATCACTTCTCAATTTTTTTACTATAGTTTACTATTATCTCTGCTCTTGAGATTGTTTACATCTATGCTACCTGTCCGGTGGAGATACCAGATTATGTGCACTACCACACGTCTCTTCCCAGCTCCACATTCAGTGATATCACATGGGCAGCTTACAAGCAGCCGTTATAGGGGTATTTACCACGGAAATCAGCAAACACTATGAATCGGGGCTTTTAAAAATGTTTTTCTTTCAGAGGGTCAGTTGCTAGACATTAGCTGCACACCCCTGTCCCTAGCCTTAGCTTGCTCCCTAGAGGGGGAGCAAAGCCACAAGCCAGCCCCACACAGGCAGTTTGCAGTAGGTCCTCATCTCTCAGTTCCCTGAACCCTGGTCTGGGCTCAGTCTGTCATCCATCCTCTCCATCGTGGCTCTCACGGTGCTAACACGCACCTAGCCCCAGAGCACCCATCCACAGGCTCTCCCTGCCCCATCCTCCTGGGCCTGATGTCTGTAGCACAGCCTGTTCCAGGGTCTTCAGAGAAGTAACTGAAGTCCTAGCTGGAGCTTCCCATCCACCTGGAAGAGGGACTCTATTGAGCACAGTCCTCATGTTCAAAGTCCTGGTTCCCAGGAAAGTGGAGGAAGTTGGATTTGGGATGCTGTGCAATTGTGCTGAGCAACAGATTCAGAGGAAGAAGCACTACCATACCACAACCATCTCCACCACCTCCACCATCACCACCCCATCACCACCACCACTAAAAGCATCATGTCCACTATCACTACCCCCAACACCACATCATTACAACCAACACCTCCACCATCACCACCATTACTACAACCAACACCACCCTCACTACTGCCTTCACTACAACCAACACCTCCACCATCACTACCCCCCCAACCGCCACAACCACCACCCTCCCCATCACCACCATCACTACCCCCACCCCCTCCACCACCACCCCATCACCACCATCACTACAACCAGCACATCTATGGCTTAGTCTTTCTCTTCTAACCCAAGCGGAAGAGCAGAGTTTTTAAGCTGGCAGAGTCAAGTCCTCATCAGAATTACTTTTCATTCCCACACACTTCTCCCTTCCCCTACAAGAAGCCCTGCCCGTTGGGGAGAAAGGCACTGGTTCATGAGTGAGGAAACCTGGGGGAGGGAGAGTTCTAGGGCCTAGGAGCACTTTTGGGTGCATTCTAGTCCCCAGAGGGTCCCAGATCAACATCGCTAATAACCTTGGAAAGATCTCCCAAGAGGGTACTGTCACATTCCTGTCTTCCCCAGACTGTCCTGGGCTGAGAAAAAGAGACTTAGTGGCCCTATGGCCTTGGATAAGTTAATTCCCAAGCCAAACCTCACTTTCTTCACCCGTAAATGGACATAATAACTCCTGTCCATGTTTCCTCTGAGAGCTGTTCAGGAGTTTGAAGGATGTGAAACTCAGCTCACTGTCTCTCCCATCCCACCCCCATCCCACCTTCTCCCAGGCCCAGAACTATCAAAGCCCTCTGGCCTGGCTGAAGAACCCCAAGCAAGAGTCCAGAGTTCCGGTCTGAGGCCCTCGGTCCCAGGAGCTCGGTATGCCAGTCAACTGGAGAAATCAAAGGTTAGGGATGAGACTTTGAGCAATCTAGGGTGGGAGAATATTTTCAACCCATTTCTACCACCAGCTCATTCTACAACAGTGGTCAGGTCATTCATGTTTCCTATATTGTAACCAGTTCCTATCTAAACATGTAGTAATAGAGAGAAGGGAACATATTCATTCAAGTGCCACTACTTATGCAGCAGCCAGTTCACTGAACCAGTCCTCTGAGATATAAAATGTTATTTCCAATTTATACTCGAAGAAAATGACGCTCAGAGAGGTTTGGTGGCGGCTCCACGGTGGGAGAGCAGAAATGGGGTCTCCTGGTGGCAGGGCGCATGCTACCGTCTCCATCACCCCATCCTGCTTATCGCTGGTAGAGGGAAAGGCAGGAGACACAGGAAGACTGTGGGCAAGAGGGAGAGGAGAAGGGAGGTCTCAACTTCACCCTAAAAGTCTAGAATCACTACCAGCTGGGGTCCCAAAATTGCCTCTGATTTACAAGACACTTTGCTGGGAAGGAACCAGGAGTGAAGATGGATCTGGTGCCAAACTGAGCCCCTAGGAAAGACCTCTCACCAATCACTCAGCCCTCAGACGACAGGGTCCAAGACCCCAAGTTCCTCTGCTGCTTCTAAGGACCATCCAGTTGGAAATGATTCTCAAAGTCATCATATCCCGTCCCCATCCTGTATACCTCTGACAATGCTCCAAATCACCATCGTTAAGTACAAATTAAAAGATGGTTTTTATCAGTCATGTTGGCAAAATGTTTCAAAATTGACAATATCTAATGCTGATGAACCTGTGGGATAATGGGTCCTCTCGGCCACTATTGGTGGGGGTGTAAATCGGTACCACCTTTGAGGAGGGTATTCTGGCAATGCCTTGTACCGTTCCGAATGCAAAAAGCGCTCGGGCATCAAGGGATCGCCTCTTCCCACCAACCTCGGACCCACTGAATAGAAATCAGATAGCCACCAGCAAACGGCGGAAGAGAAAGCAAAGCCGTTTTCACCTGCTCCATTAGAAATAAAGCCAGTCAGCCCAAATTAAAGCAGGCTTAAAGCTAAAAAAAAAAAAAATTAAAAATCTAAAAAGTTCTCGGAGTTGGAATGTAGAGAAGAGAAAACCAAAAGGGCTGAGGCCGGTGATCAAGGACGGTATGGGACTGAAATTGTTTTATCAAGCCCTAACTTCGCACACACATACACAAATGCAAACTGAGCTGTTTAACAACAGAGTTATCTTAATTATAATAATCAACTAATTACACCCAGAAAAGTGGGGATTGCCGGCAATTACTGCACACCCACACACCCACACACTAGACAGCCACCTCTCTCTTCCTCTACTGAGAATGTCTACCGCCGACTATCATACACCGGCCGACTTGGGCGAAGCACACAGACTGCCTCCCAGAAACAACACGAGGCCGGGGAACATGAGTGGGCCTATCAGGCCATGAACCTCCACAAACACACAAACTCGAACTCTCAGCTTTCCAGCTGGTCAGTCCATCTTCTCGTCCTCCGTTTCCCCTCCCAGCCCCATCTGAGCTGTCTGGATCAGTCTCTGGACCCTGGAATCACCCCCTGCTCCCCACCCCATTCTTGCCCATGGAGGAGAGCATTACTGTGTGCACACTGAGGAATGGGTCTAGGGTGGGTGGGAGAGGAAGGATCTGGGAGGGAGTGAGTCAGCCCAAGGCGAAAGGCTACGGGGCTGTGGGTGGGCCTGGGCTGGAAGGATTTTTCAAAAAGGAAGAAAGCCGTGGGTGATGTGGTGGTGACTGGTGGGTCACGGGAAACCATGGAAGGACAGGCTAGCCCACCAAAGCAGGAGGACAGAAAGCGAGCTGTCCTCTGAGCCCAAGTCTTCCTTTTCAGAAGCCAGTAGCAGAAGGAAATGGCCGCCGACTTCCCAGATCACTGGAGCCCCAGCTCACAGTCAGGGGTGCTGAATCGGGGGCGGTGTGGCCGTCCTCTCCACCCCACCATGGGGCCCCCAAGGCCTGATCCAAGAGGAGGCCTCAGAGGAAGTGGTGAGGGGCCACTGCCCCCTTCCAACGGCCCCACAGCCCGCAGTGTCCGAAGCGGTCCGTTAGGATGGATTGAAAGTGTGAGGATTGTAAAACATGCGCGCGCGCACACACACACAACAATCAGGGAAATTTGACGATATTTAAGAGTTTCTTTTCAGGTTTGCTAATGGTATTGTGTTTATTTTTAAAAAGCTATTTTTAGAGGTGCACGGAGAACTACTTAAGGATAAAGTAATACAGTGTCTAGGATTTACGTACTAATTACTTACACTATCACTAATATAGTTTCAGACCACAAGTTAAGTGAGCGAGGATAAAGCAGAAACAAGATTGCACCAGTACTGACAGCTGTTGAAGCTGGATAATGGGTAGATGGAGATCCGTTACATGTTTCTCTTCACTTTTGTATCTATTGGAATTTTTCATAGTAAAGGAAATTAAGTGTGTGGATCTAAAAGAGAGACAACAGAACTTGTCCAGAGAGGATTATTCAGCAGGAAAATAAAGGAAAGAAGGAGGCTGTAGGTGTAAAGGAGGCAACCAGTACAGAAAGACGCATCCGCCTAAGACCCCCAGCTAGCCCTGCACCCCCAGAGCCCTGAGGTTCTGCTGAAGCTCCGTCTACCTCATCCCTCAAGACTGGAGGGGCTGGGGCCTGGCTGCAAGGCTGTGGGGAGACCCCTACCAGGCCGCAGGGTGGGAAGGCTTCCTGACCACTCAACAGAGTTCAGGTCTGAGCCTGAGTTCAGGTCTGCCGTGTAAGCCAGTGTAAGCCACCAGCTCCCCTGGGCCTCAGTGCCCTCAGCTGTAAATGGAGAGGGCGCTTGGCCTACCTAGCACACAGTGAAATAATGGAAGTGAAAGCACTCTGAATGCATCAAGGCCTTCGGACAGTGTGGGTGGCTGTTTTTACTCCTGGTCGTGGGGGACCAGAGAAAGAAACCCAGGCACATAACATCTGCATGCTGATGCCAGTTCTGCCAGCTTTGAATGTGCTGTGTAACCTCAGAAAAGTCTCTTACTGTCTCTGGGTCCATTTCCCTCTCTGTGCAGGGAGAAGATGGGACAGGATCTTCTGGGTCTCCTCCAATTCAGACACGATAGCCTAGAAGCCTAGGCTATGCCTGGGTGCATCCAGACAGGGGCTAGGGCTGGGGGAGCAGAGAGGAATTATCAGAAGGCCTAGAAGATGAAGGCCGTGCCGTGAAAGAAAATGCCAACTTTCCTGGGTTCATCCCCGAGAAACAGGAACAGTTCAGCAACTTGAAGCCAGTTGTGGTTGGTGGACAGGTCCCTCAATCCCAAGCCACCCCATAGAAATCATCCATCAGGAGGGAAGAATGTTCCAGCAATGCCCAGATTGAATGCCAACCCTCAGGCCCAGCATGGCCTCTCCCTTCTCCCTCCCCAAGCCCAACCCTTGGTATCTGCTCTTCAACCCCTCCCAGGTCCACTGATGACATAGCCCCTCCACACAGAGGCCCTCGCTGGTCCCCTGCCCACACGGGCCCCCACCGGGAAGAGTGGGTGCACACTCACACACCAGACACAGGCAGGGCCCACTCAGAGTGTTGCTTACTAAACAAATACCACACAAGTTGCAAGTTTCTCTTTCTTTCTCCTTGTAGGAGACTCTCTCCGGAAGCAGCACCCTTGGCCCCAAACCCTACCCCTCATGCACGGAGCTCAGGGGACCCTGAACTATGGAACCATGGGTTCCCCAGGATGGACTGGTGAGTATCTGGATAAGGGTGGGGCAGGCTTTCAGGGACAAGCCTTGAAGGGTACAGAGTGTGGGACTGGCTGCCAGCTGGGACCCATGGGTTAGCTTCACCTGCTCAGGCCCACGGACATCTGTGCCCTCGGGGAGGGGACTGTGTCTGGAAGGAATCTATGCCCCTTTCCACTTTACCACCCCCCCCCCAACACATGCGCACACCAGACATATGATCTCAAAGTACTACCGGAAAGGAAACTTGGCGACCACTTCTCCATGTCACCAAATCCCAGTTTTACCACACACACCCCCCCTCCCCCAGAGCTGACCTGTATACAACAGCAGCAAGGGGGCTGGGAGAGGTGGGCCCAAGGGGCCCCGGAGACGTGGGCTGGATTGCTGTCCACCCCACTGTAAGACTCTGCCCTCCGCTCCGTTTCCCCACACATAGGGGCTAAGAGGCGCCCTGCTCTGTCAGACCCACAGCACACAGTCCCCCTGCGCCCTCCGCGCCCCCCACCAGGCAGGGACCGCACCCCAGTGCTGGGTGAAACCATAGGCACCCTCCCCCTAAACCAGGACGACGGCTCACTGCGCCCCTCTCCTCCATCTCCCTCTTGAGTTGTGCCTGTTGGTCCTGAGAGTAAACAAGCCCCAGAAATTTCCTGTCCGAAACTCAACCCCTCTTTCCCCCCAAAGCCTGAGCCAAAACTGTGAGGGACACAGAGACACTAGCAAAGTCTAGACAGAAAAAAAAAAAGAAAAAAGAAAAAAGAAAAAGAAAAGCGCGTCCCTGTCCGGGCCGGCGGGACCGAGGAGGCTCCCACAGCTCGGCGCTCCTGGCGCGCGCCTCTCTTACCGTCCCTGCTTGGTGATGATCATCTCCGTCTGGTGCTGATTAAACTTGGACCACAACAGGTGGTTGTTGAGCGCGACTCTCATTTTCCCGGATACCTCCAGCCCAGCCGGCAACGCACAGTCCTCGCGCGGCCCCGGGTAGAGTGTGGCGCGCGGGTCCGGGGCGGTGTAGGCGTCCCCCGGCTGGTAGCCCTCGGCGCCCGGCGTCGGCGGGAAGGGCTCGCCCGCCCCGGGGAAGCCGCTGGCCTGGGGTCGGGGCGGGTAGGCGTAGGCTCCGAGGAAGCGGCCCGGCGGGGCAGGCACCAGGGCGCCCCCGGCGTAGGGCGCCCCCAGGCTGGCGCCCACGCGACGGTCGGCCGCGTCCTGCGCGCCCGGCTCCGGGTAGAAGTAGCGGTTCTGCGAGTCGGCGCCTGGCGCCCGGCCCTCGTCGCTCGCCGGCATCGGGTCGGTGCCCGTCAGCATGTCTCGGCAGCCTGGCTCCAAGATGCCCATCCGGGGCGGGCTGGCACCTTCCCGCGGCCGTCGAGGACCGGCCCTTCTCCGCGCGGGGGCGGGCGCGGGGGGTCGGCTGGGCGGAGGCTGGCGGGGGTGGGGCTGTGGGGCGGGGGCCCCACCGGAGCCCGGGCTCGGACGCCTGGGTCCTGCGCCCGCGTTTGGCGGGCGCGCGGCAGCTCCCGGGCTCCGTCTTCAGCGGGCCGCTGTCACTAGCGTCGCGGCGCCTTTGCTGTGGCTTTATGAAGCTCTCTGGGCCTCCCACCCCCACCGCCACCCCCCACCTCGGCCCCGCCCCGCCTCACCCCGCCCCTCGTGGCTAATACCCGGCAAATTCTACGCGGTTGGTGAGGACTGCAGGGCCCCCACCGTGTAGACCAGCGAGTCCCCGCGCGCTTTGTAGTTCGCATACTTTGCCTTCTGGGAGAGTCAACCCCTCCACCTGAAACGCCAGACTGTTTCTCTTCTCTGGACCCTCTGGAAATTCCACCCATTCTTGAAGGCTCAGCTCAAAGGCCCCCTCCTACGGGAAGCCTTCGGTGATGGCCCAGATGGGCTTACTCGCAGGCTCCAAGCCGCTGCGCCCGTGGGCATGTGACAGATGTTCACTGATGCTCACTGTGTGCCCAGGCTCCGTGCCGAGTGGCCTTGTGTGAAGTGTTTACATGCTTTCTCTTTGCCAGAGACCCAAGTGGACTGTGTCCGATGCATCTTGTTCCTTCAGCCCCAGGGCACACCTGGGACCTGGTGGGCAGCAAGAAGAGTTCCTTCAAACGAATTGCATCGCAACAGCTGAGGGTTTGCAGGGTCCTGGGCTGGTCCAGGCCCACAAAAGGCTCCACCACCAGGGCCTGGCAGCCATGCGCACTGGAAGTAGCACTGGGCTGCCAGTGCTCCGAGTCCCAGGACTGGCTCTGCCCCTCACTCAGGTATATGTCACCTGGGCAAGTCACTTCCCTTGCCTGAAAGTCAGCCTCAAGTGCCTCAAGTCCCCTAGGCTAGAGAAAACAAACTGATGTACTTTTCAGAGGGGCTATGAGCCTTACATGAGAGGGCACACCTGGGCAGCCCTTTCCAGTCTATTGTTATACCTGGATGGAAAAGCCAGATTGAACAGATTCAGATTTGAACAGATTCAGAGCCGGCTGACAGGAAGGAAAACCACCACATGTTCTGAAGGGCCGCCTTGGTGATAGGACTACGGGAGCTTTTCTTTCTCTATTTTCCTTTTCTGCTAACTAATGTAGTTATATTCCTTTTATCATGAAAACAATCCTTTCTCCCCCCGGTTGAAAATATCATCATTGGGAGTTTTCCTGTGTATAAAGATAAAACATACTCATGTAGAAAATTTCAGCAGTAGAAAAAAGTAAAAATAGGACTGTATAAATCACGCCAAATTCTACCCCCCAGAGGCAAACAGGATTAAGATTTCGGTGAACACCCTTCCAGACATCACTCCTTGCACACTCCCCTCTGTCTTTTACACATGCGCACACACACACACCATATATATATATGTGTGTGTGTGTATATATATATATATAATTTTGTATAAACACCACACGTGCTGCTTTGTAATATATTTTTTTCACTCAACAAGGTGTCGTGGAATTTTTTGCATGTCAGTATATAGATAAATCTTTACATTTGTAAGAGTGTTTTGAAAAATACTTTAACATTTTCACCATGTTAAAAGTTAACCTCGGGGGCTTCCCTGTTGGCGCAGTGGTTGAGAATCTGCCTGCCAATGCAGGGAACACGGGTTCGAGCCCTGGTCTGGGAAGATCCCACACGCCGCGGAGCAACTAGACCCGTGAGCCACAACTACTGAGCCTGCGTGTCTGGAGCCTGTGCTCCGCAACAAGAGAGGCCACGACAGTGAGAGGCCCACGCACCGCGATGAAGAGTGGCCCCCGCTCGCCACAACTAGAGAAAGCCCTCGCACAGAAACGAAGACCCAACACAGCCAAAAATTAAAAAAAATTAATTAATTAATTGAAAAAAAAAAAAAAAGGGGCCTCCCTGGTGGCGCAGTGGTTGGGAGTCCGCCTGCCGATGCAGGGGATGCGGGTTCGTGCCCCGGTCTGGGA
This sequence comes from Mesoplodon densirostris, assembly GCF_025265405.1. Classification (NCBI taxonomy): domain Eukaryota; kingdom Metazoa; phylum Chordata; class Mammalia; order Artiodactyla; family Ziphiidae; genus Mesoplodon; species Mesoplodon densirostris. Next base: position 3,869,092 of record NC_082678.1, read on the forward strand.
GGATCCCATGTGCCGCGGGGCGGCTGGGCCCGTGGGCCATGGCCGCTGGGCCTGCGCGTCCGGAGCCTGCGCGTCCGGAGCCTGTGCTCCGCGACGGGGGAGGCCGCAGCAGTGAGAGGCCCGCATACCGCAAAAAAAAAAAAAAAAAAAAAAAGTTAACCTCTTCTCTCCCCCCTTTCACCCCAGCCCTCCTCAATTCTCCTCTGGGGGCTGGCCCCATCTCTGCATCCCTGCCCCAGCCCAACAGGGCTTCACCCTTAGGGGCCCATGGGGACTCTCTGCTCCCAATTAGAGCTGAACCGAGAGGCAGGTTGGCAGGTGAAGGCAAAGCTGGGAACCCCAGGAGGCGGGCATGACCCAGGGAGGGAGGAGAGAGAATCAGTGCATCCCCTGAGCATGGAGGCCAGCACACAACAGCACCAGAACCGGGGACTGGCCTCCTCCTGGCCCTTTACTTGCCATTCCCCATTCTTACGGAAGGGGGAAGTTTCTGCCTGCTCTTGCAACCGGGCAGCATTGCTTGAAAGAGAGGGTAACCTTGGGACCCTTGGCTACTTTTGGGGAAACGTGAAAGATTTTAGTAAGTCTTCCCTGAATGACTGATTTCCCCAGGAGACGAGACTGTTGCATGCTGATATCTCTTTTGGGAGACATTTTCGCTAAGTGCTTGGCTGCGGAGGCCCGAGTGCAGCCTTGTTCCTCCCTCTCTCTCCCCCCACTCCTCTGTTCCATGCTAATCCTCAGGTCAAGGGATCCATCCCCCTACCTCTGAGCAGAAGGACCTGAGCTCCTACCCAGCTTTTGGGGCAGGAGGGATTATGAATCTCGGAATCAGGTGGACCTGGGGACTTGTCCCTGGGGGAAGAGGGTGGCTGGGGGCAGTCTTTCATAACTTGATGGGCTGTTAGAGGGTCTTACAGCCTGGCTCATCGACCCCAGATTCCTCACCCCCTCCCTCCAATTCCTTCCACCCAAAAAAGAAAGGACTTGCGGGGGCTGAGTCTCCCTGCTATCACCAGTGCCCGTCCTGCTCCTCTGCCAGCTTGGGTGACAAGAAGAACTCTGGCAGTGACACCTCCTCCTCCTGTTGCCACCTCACCCTCTGCCCAGCCCCCAGGGCTGGAGAGGTGGGGAGGGTGGAGACGGCTGTGACGAGGCCCCCTGGGATCCCCTCACTTCCCATCGCTGCCCGTCCCCCCACCTCATGGATCGACCCACTGAGCATCCGGAAGGCTGGCCCTGGTGAGGCAGAAGCAAAGATACACAGGGTGTGTGTCCGGGATGGGAGGGACACCGTCTCCAACAAACATCAAATGTGACGAGACAGGCTGGATGGTAAATACAGGAAGACGAACGACTTAGCAAACTCTCACATCCCATTCGTAGCAGAATCAGGGCTGCAATCCCGGTCTCTTGACTCCTGATCCAGTGCTCTTCCCACAACAGTGTTTGCCTTCCCATCTTGAGGGAGAACAATCGCAATACATGAAAAGTCATATGATCATATCAGAAAAGGTTTGGAAAACAGAAAAGAAAATCGCCCCCCCCCCACCAGCCTGGACAGCGGTTTTCTTCACCCTGTTGTCCTCTGCCTGTATTCAAGGCTTCTTTTCAAGCCATTTCTTATCAAGACTCAAATTGAGCTTGGCTCACCTGATGCCACACAGCACCTGCCACACCTGTGGGTCGCAGACGGTGCCAGGAAGCTGTTACAGTGTGGATTCCTGGGATGTGCCTCCTGAGATTCTGATTCCCAGGCCTATGGTGGGTTCCCCCTGAATCTGTATGTTGAAGGACTCCAGATGATGCTGGACCCCACAGAGTCCATGTGTCCCACTCTCAGGTCCCCTCCCACTTTGCTATTCCACCTCCAAGTTATGTCCCAGCCTGAGAAAGCCTGTGCCCTGACCCTGCTTGCTGTGTGCTCCTCGGTGCCTGGAAGACTGTGTAATAGCTGAGGACGGCCGCTACAGGCATTGAGAAGATTTTCTTATTGAAGCTCCAGGATCAGTCAATTCCTCAGCCCAGAATCTAACAGTCACCTGGGTCCTCTCCTTAAAATGTGTTGGTGCTGAGCCCCCTTGGGACCCGGAAGGCTCTTTTTTTTTAAAAACATATTTATTGGAGTATAATTGCTTTACAATGTTGTGTTAGTTTCTGATGTATAACAAAGTGAATCAGCTATATGTATACATATATTCCCATATCCACTCCCTCCCGCCCTCCCTATCCCACCCCTCTAGGTGGTCACAAAGCACGAGCTGATCTCCCCGTGCTATGCAGCTGCTTCCCATTAGCTACCTATTTCAATCTTGAGAAAGAAAAACAGAGTTGGAGGAATCAGGCTCCCTGACTTCAGACTATACTACAAAGCTACAGTAATCAAGACAGTATGGTACCAGAAGGCTCTTGAATGGGCTTATACCGTAAGATGCAGGGAGGGAGGACTGTGTGGCCTGTGGGGAGTTGGGGAGGGGTGGCTACTGGTGGTGACCCAGCACATAAAGACACCAGGGCCAAGGATTTCTGCCCTCCACCCTGCTGGGCACAGCCTGAGAGGCTGTGAGAGGGTAGATGAGTGAAGCGGGGGCGGTGTGTTGGGGATGAAGCAGGACAGGAAAGAGAGAGCACAGTGCGAGGGGCCTGGGCTGAGTTTCTGAATGATTCAGAGGTGGAGAGGGACAGGCACCACAAAGTCAGAAACCCAGAGTGTGGCTCAGTGAGAAAATCTCAGGCTAGGAAAAGGGGAATGCCAGAAAGAAGAAAAGAGGGAGATGGACCAGGGAGAGGTGGAGACACCTGTGGGGACTGGAGGCTGGGGCAGAGGGAGATGGGGTAACAGGCTTGGAACCCCAATTCCAACTGTCTGTGTGGCCTGTTCAAGTATCTTCACCGCTCTGGCTTCCTTGACAGTAAATGGTGCTAACAGACATCCTGCCAGGACAAGCCAGGTCTCAAGTGAGGTGTAAGGTAGTGTAAAGGCTGAGGAGGTCTGCCCCAAGGCAGGAACAGAGCAGAGGCACAGGCTATGCTAAAGTGCCTCCTCTTCCCCTCCTCCAAGCTGCCTGCAGCTTCCCTTTCCTCCCTCTGGCATCCATTTGTTCCCCACAAAGAGTCCTTCAAATCCAGACTCCAGCCTCCACTAAGGGCCTTGGGCCCAAAGAGAACCCCTCTGTTTGTTAAGACCCCATCTCAGAAAGGACAGCCTTCTCCTCCTGACGCCCATACACCATTCCTGGGGACTGGGATAGGCCAGACCCTGGGGACTCTGGGATCACAGAGATAAATTAGGCTCAGCTTCTGCTCGGGGTCAGAGCTCTCCCCTCAGGGCACTTGTCCTTCAGATGCAGACTTGAAACACAGCAGCCTGTGCACCTACAACGAATGACGCCCACGTGTACACAAGAGCCCGCGTGCACACACACACACACATACACACACACACACACACACACACACACACACACGGCCCACAGAGCAATGCTAGACAAATCCCAAATTCTCGCAGCCACACCCCTTCTCTTGTCCCACATGCAGCCTCCCTGAGCTCCTTGGGCATCTGCTCTGCTGACCCACACCCGCCCTAAACCCCCTCAGATTCTGGGCCCAGACTGCCAGTCCTTCAGAGAGCAAGGCCGGAACCATGGGCTTAACAGCCAGAGAGGGCAGGAGGGGAGTGACAAGCACCTGTAGAAACCCCTCCCCCCATGACAGCTGGAGGAGTTCCGAGTCCCCAGCACCCAGCACCAGGTGGTCAGTGTGCGCTCATCCCAAGGTCAAGGGCTCCAGGTTCTCACCCCCAGGCTGGTTCCCCTTCCCCACCCCCTACACCCTTCAAGGCTGGGCAGCCTTACCCTTTGGCTCCAGGCCATGCCTGACTCCTGCATTTCAGTTCTCCCTCCATGGGCATCCTATCTCAGATCAGCTTTTCTCTCTTTCTCTAACCACGGTCACCCCAGCCCCAGCTCTTCACACTAGACCCCCATCCCCCCACCCCCCAAAACACACACACACACAGACACACACACACACACATGCAGAGAGCACCCTACCCCCACTGTGTTCCCGGGCTAGGGTCCCTGCCCCCTCCTGAAGGGACCTTAAGATGTTGGGTACTTGAGCAATCTGTAGTCTTGGGGGTATGCCAGGCTATGGGTGGGCAAGCCTGAGCTCGGGGGAGGCCGAGGAGAGACTGTGTCCCTCCCCTTCCTGGGGAATCTCAGCAGACAGGCCCTTAATCTCAGGCAGGAAGCAGGGTCCGGTTACCAGGAGTGGGGGTGGGGGGAATACCCAGGGCTTTGGGTAAAGGGAGCTGGGGTGGGGGGCAGGGAGGAAAAGAAGAGCTGAGTAGTGGGATGCAGGCCAAGGGTTGACCCCTCCAGGCAGGCTCCTCTCTTCTCCCCATCCTGTGCTCTTGGAGACTGTACAACCCCCTGGCACAGTCAGGCTCCTCCAGGCCAGGCCACCATGGAAGGCCATTCCCCAGGGCCTCTGGCCACAGGGCAGCCAGACAGCCCCTGCCTGTTCCCCTCGCTGGCCAAGGCCCTCGCCTGGCTTCCTGTGAGCTGTATGTATCCCTGTTTGCCCCGTGACTCTACTGGTCTCTCAGGGCTCTGAGTCTCTGTGTTCCTCTGCTGTGTTTGTCTGATTCTGTGTCTCTCGGGGTCCCCGGTGTTTCTGCCTGCCTGGCTGTGAGTATTCTTTACACCCACCTCTATCTCTGGGATCTGTAAAATCTCAGTGTGCTTGTCCCGAGTGTAGGTTCCGTGTCGATCTCTCTGTGTGTCTCCATCTGCTTTTCTCTGGGGCTGAGTCTGCAAACATCTCCATGTCTCTCTGTTGGTGCCTTGAGGTCTCTCTAGGTCTCAGTGTGCTCTTCCAGGCCAGTGGGCAAGGGAGAGAGGGACATGGCAGGGAACACTTCTGGCCAGGGTCAAGGGTAGAGTTGCACAGAAACTGAAACAGACATCAAATGGGGAGGACCCAGAGGCAAATGGAAATTCAGAAGGGGAGCTCTGGGTTCTGACCCTGGCTCCACCACTGGCCCCCCATGACCTTGGGCTAGGTGCTTTCCCTCACTGTGCCTCAGTTTTCTGCTCTGTAAAATGAAAGTCAGTAGAGACCATCCTCTTGAATTCTGTGAGAGAGCCAAGGGGGCAGCGGACTTCCCTAAACTCAGGGCAGGAGACTGGTTGCCCTTTTCTGTCCCTTGAAAGGTACCCCAAGGTCCCTTCCATCACCAACATCCTCTGTGTCTGTGATTCAGCTCCCAGCCGGCTTAGAGGGAAGAATGGGGGTTAGATAGCAGAAAGGACTTCCTGCCACACAGCAGGAGGGTGAGGAGGCCCCAGATTCTCCTCCCAGCGGTCCTGGGGTGCCTCCATTGCAGCTGGGGCTGGAGGCTCAGCAGCTGGGGAATTAGCCATTGCTCTCAGGCCCTGGGGGAGGGGCCGGCTGGACTGAGAAACCAACGCAAAGTGACAGGGGCAGTTTTGACACGTGGTGAAGCTGATGGGCCCAGGGGGCCAGGGCTTAGGTTTGGTGGTGGTGGTGGGGGCAGATCCCATCAGATGATTAAAAAATAGGTCAGAGGGAAGAAGGCGCAGCCGGCACGGGGTCCGTGGTGAGAACGTCACGTAGCTTCCCCAGGGTTGTGGGCCAAGATGGGCTGGGGGAGCTGTGCTAGGATCGGGGACAACGAGGCCCAGAAGCTGGCCCTCTGTCCCCCTCATCCCTATCTCGTGGGGCACTTTGGAATTCTACCTGCCGTCCCCCTTCTGGCCTTCCTGTTGTGCCGTCTCCTCCTCAAGGGCAGGAAGATGCAGCTCTTCCTCTGTCCAGCCCTACCCCACCCACAATATACATACAAATCCTGTTCCAGAAACACCGAGAACCACTGCCCGCTTTGGAAACCCTTCTTACCTTCTACCTCAGGTCCCCCTGCTGCAAAGGCAGCTTGCCGACTTATCCTACATTTCTTGCCCCTCTGAACAAATTCACCTACCACTGCATCCTCTTTGTCATCTTGCCTGTTCTGCATCCTGCTTGGGATCCACTTTGGCCCTCCAGATTGTACTCAGGGCTTCCTTTTCCCTCCTTCCCTCCTCTTCCTCCCTCTCAACTCCATGAAATGTAACAGTGGCCTGGGAATGGCCTATGGCAGAGAGCAAGGAGGAGTGACGTAGGAGACCCAGGAGCCTGGGGCAGGTTGATCTCTTGGCACTTCATAGGTGGAGGCTAAGTGATCGCGTCTGGATTGTACAGAACTCTGAGACACCTGGTAGTGTTCCCTCTGTTTAAACAGTTTAGAGCCACCTCGCACCTCATCCACTTAAGGCTAAGACGTTGTCTTCCCTCAGCCCTTCATACTACAGCTCAATCTCATTTCCTTTTCTGAGATCCCCCAAACCTATGGAGAGATGAACACCCCCAACTTGGGAGTGGAATGGAGGCCTAGGCCCTATATGCTGTGCTCCATTCCTCATAAATCCCAGGCACAGGCAGAAACCAGGCAGACAACCAGCGTCTGGGCAGAGGGACAGAGCGGGCATTAGCAGTGCCACCTCCAGCTGAGTGGACACCTGGGTCCCAGCCACTGCAACGGAGGGCACCCAAGGCCAGGTAGGCGTGGAAATAGATTGGTTTGGTCTGACCTTGAGTTTAACCCCGCTTACCATACCAGACACAGATCCGCTCTGACACACAAGTCTGAGATTTCCCTGGGAGCCTGTTGTCTGCTGCCCACCCCCCTCAGTTACCCAGGAAGTGTCACAAGGCGACGTGCCAACCTCTTTCCACCAGAGCCGTGGGCAGCTGGCAGCCCCTGGACCCTCATCTCCAGCCACAGGGGTCGTGAAGCTGGTGTGGCTGCCCATAGCCTCCCCACCTCGTGCCTGCCTCCATTTCTTTCCAATCAATCACTGGCACCAGAACCTGACGTGTTCTGTGGGTTGGGGAGGGATGGCTATGGTTAGGCAAGTTCTTAGCAACTGGACCAGTGGCTGGGGATTGAGATACTGGGCCCAGGGTCTTCACATTTCACAGATACACACACACGCACACTGACCTGGAATCACCACCCAAGGCTCAGGGCCCCAGGAGTGGGCTGTGTGCCAGGGTTCTCAGGCTCCCACTACCCTGGACATATTGCTGAGTCCAGCTTGTACTTTGTCTCATCCCTTGACTCCCAGTGAGTTTGGAAATTGGAAAAACCTGAGTTCTTCCTGGTGCTCCTACTGCTGCTTAAGGGCACAGAGGATGAGAAAAGAGAACACTCCCAGGCAATACATACCCTTGATTTCATTAGGCTCCACAAGGCCGCAGGTCAGTGGGGTGGGGACCACTGTACCCATTTTACAGAGGAGGAAACTGAGGTATAGAGAAGTTAAGTACCTTGTCAAGCTGGTGACCCTGTGCTGAACCCTTATGCTTGCACAGTGCCCTTCCCATGACCCTACCTGTAAAGAGGATACTATCCTTCTTCATTTTACAGATGAGGAAACGGAATAAAGCTCAGAGGGTGGCTTTATTTCCCCAGGCTCTCAGTTATTTTTATCCCCTATCCCTCTCTGCTCACTAAGTATCCTACACACCCCAGTTCCAGCTCAGAGCCCTTCCCCTCCGTCTGGAGAAAGGCAAGACCTTAAGGCCTCCCCAGGTCACCCCTGGTGTGTGTCCCCTGTACTCTGGGAAGTCGTTCCTAGTGTCCTTTTCTGTCTGATGACCCTGCAGAATTGAGCTCCATTACTCAGCAAAACCCATCCCACTTATGGGGCAAGATGCCGGGGCGGGGGGGGGTGGGGAGCGGGTGGGGGAAGCAGGACTGAGGAACTAAAAGGGGCAGGGACCGGCTCAGACGCACAGCCCAGGCTGCGCTGGGCATGGCGGCAGTGGAGGAAAACAAGTCCAGACAGAAGAACCCAGGAGTCCAGGAGTCCTGTTTCCAGGTGTAGAGGTGGGGGCAGAGGCATTCCTCACTTTTTTGAACTCCCCACCCCTGAAAACTGGGCCCACTGCCGCACGTCCAAGCGGTTTGGTGTTTCTGTGTGAGTGGGGAGGGGACCTGGGCAGCTGTTAGAAATAGGAAGAGGACGCCCCTGGGCATGCTCCCTGCCAGGCAGGGTTACCTCCCTCTCTCTGCGCACTCCGAGGTTCATCACACCTTCAGCTCTGCCCTTCTGCTACTAGAACCTGCACTCCTCCCCATCTTGCTTCTCACCTTGGGACCTGTGAGCCAGTGGCCAAGAGGGGACCAGCAGAACCAGGGCCAGCTGCCCCACCCCCCTCCATGCCAACCGACCTGCCTGTGATTCTGGGGACCCTGTGCGCCCCTGCGGCAGCCTCAGTAGCTCTGGGACAGCAAGTGGGGCTGAAGAGCCCCTGTTCTCGTCTGGGAGGAAGGAAGGGGCTTTCTCTGACAGCTTATGTGGGGAAATCAGGGGCCCCACCCTCTGGCCCGAGACTCTTCTCAAGACTTAAAACTCCCTGAAACATACCGTCCTTCCTTAACAAACCCAGGGAAGACTTCCAGAAGGATCATCTGAGACGAGTCCTTGCCTTGCCTGGACTGTAAGTCCTTCCTCGAGCCTAACTGTGATCCCTTGCAGAGGGGTGGAAGGGGGCAGAGATGAATCGCAGTTTCTTATAAACCTGGTGGCTTCTTGTTCCCCGACGACAATACAGCGGACGAGCTCTGTGGTTCTGGCTCTGAGTCAGGCCCCGCCGCCCGGGCGTCCCCGGTACCACCTTGCTCCGCCTTGCCTCAGACTGGAAAATCAGGCTCATGCCTCTGCCCGAGTCAGTGCTTCCCCTGCTTCCCCTCACGATCTCGCTTTCCCCTAAAGGGAGGTATTTCCTCGAAGCTGGGAAAAGTCAAGGGGGCAGAGACCTGGCCAATTACCAGGAGGCGGATAGTGGGCATGGGGCATGGGATGGGGGTGGGGCTACCCTGCCTTCCTGCCCCTCCCCTCCCCTCATTCAGCCCAGCTCCCCAGTCCTGCTCTTCTAGCTCATGTGTGTGCGAGTGCAGGAGCATAGTGTGTGTGTGTGTGTGTGTGTGTGCTTAACACACACGTACGGTTGGTATTAGGGGTGAGCCCCCTAACCCCCAAGGGTGAGAGAGGGGTGGAGGAGGGGAGATGTCATGCCTTTGGTGTGTCTATGAGTATCACAGGTTTTTTCCCCACATATGTTATATTCATATGTTCCTTGTCCACATGCGCTCTCCATCCCTCCTGGAATGCTCCGTGTGTGCCCTACTGCTTGCAGCCTGGGGTATTAAACAGACTCCCTCCCTCTCCTTAAGTGAGAAGCCCCGCCTTGGGCCTCCCCAACGATCGGGGAATTCAGGGATCAGTGAGGAGATAGGCCCATCCCTTCACAGAAAAATGACTCTTCTTCCTCCAACCAGGGGACCCCCAACCCTCAGCCGGTCGGGGCAGGTCACAGATCGGTCCTGTAGACCCTCAACCTTCCCACCTGGTCAAAGGCTCAAAGAGATGTGAACCCCCATGAACCCCACTCCCGGACCCTGGATGAGGGCGGGCGAATTTGGGGAAATGGAACCCCGGGGACGGGGCAGTTAGAAAAGCCTGAGTCGGCAACCTAGAACTCACGTGCGCCCACCCGCAGCCTGGGGGCGGGGCGCGGAGAACGAGGGAGTGAAACAGGAAGAGAGATGGAGAAACAGAGAATGAAAGCTGGAGAGAGAAACTGAGACGATGGACAGAGAGAGATCAGAGTCAGAAAGAGATCGAAGGGCAGAACCGGGTAGGGAGGGGGCCACGGGGAGCAGAACTGCGGCGGGCGGCGAGGGTGGGGGGCGGGGGGCGCGGGCAGCGGGGGTCAAGGGAAGGGTTGCCTTTTCCCTTTCTTCACCAGCATCACAGATGCACAAGCGGTCAGCGCTGAGAGAATGCAAGTCTTTCAGGTCAAGAAGGGGAAATCGAGGCTTAGTGATAGAGTCACTTAAAAGGGAAAACCGAGCCGGGGACTCCTGCCTCCCAGACCGAGCTCGTTTACAAAGCCCAGACGGTTTCGGAGGATCAGGCTGAGCCGGCACTTCCCGCATTTTCTATGGTGGGGCTTGGGGGTGGCAAGGGGGAAGGAGACTGGAGACTGGTCTTGACGTGTATTTGTATGGCAAGCGCACTTCTTCCTTTGAGATGTTACAGATCAATAAAAATAGCAAAACTTTCTAAAGGATGCTTTTACTCCACTTTACATAACATTGAGAGGAGGGGATGCAACCTTCTCCCTTGGCGCTGGCTACCACTGATGCGCACGGGAAGGAGGAGATAAGAAAAGGGGCCAAGAGTGTTTCAATATCCAGAAGAAAGAAAGGAAGTGTCTCTTTTACCCACGCCACCTCCATCCCAAACTCAGGATCACCTGGACTGTCTCTTCCTGACTCTGGGACGGATGGGGAGTTAGGCCCTGTCAAACCCCAGACTATCAAACTCTAGGTGGCACTGACCGGGGGCTGGGCGTTCACAGTGCAGCCTGGCTTCTCCCATTTGCAGCACCCTGCCTGAAAGACCACCAGCACAATTTGGCCCAGAGAGGGGAGGGGACTGTCTCCAGGTCACGCAGCCATCTGGGAGGGAGGTGGGAGGACTCCAGCCAAGGACACTGATCCCAGGCCCAGGCACCAGCTCGGCTGCCAGGCTGATACCCAGGCCCTGCCCGTGGGACCCACCATGCCCAGTCACGCCCTCAGCAGCAGCTCGGCTCCTGGCTCCCTTGAGGACTGGAATTGGAAGAGGCAGATTGAAAGGAGACTCGTTGGAGACCTAAGTGTCCTCATCCTTTCCCCCTCCCTCTCCAAGCTGTTGGGTGAGGTACCCCAGGAATAACGTTACCCTCCACCTTGGTGACCTCCCAAACCCTTGGGCCCACAGACATGCTGCAATACAGTGCCTGCAGCCTTGCCATCTGGGAGCTCAGATTCCAGCAAAAGCCTCCGAAAGAAACCACTTTTCCATGTCTGCCTCTGATTCCTCTGAAAATTTGGGGGGCTAATAGGAGGGGCTTCCAACCCCCTTAGTCATCCTAGGAAGCCAAGCTGAATAGCAGTGACTGATATTCACCCAACCACAAGCCAATTTTGTGGTTTCAGTTGTTTTCAGAAGGAGCAGCAATGCACAGCAGGAGGCTGTGGGCAGAGGAGTGGGCTGCCTCCTGGACCCCAGCCCCTGCCCGGGGCACTGATGGGGCAGGGTGAGGGCACTCACCTCTGCCTTGGCACGACTCAGCCCAAGCTCAGGAAGGCGCGGAACTGCCCCCACCTCACAGAGTGACAGGGAAGAGTTTGTACCAACCAGGAACGCCGCTCTCCCCCGTCCTCTCCATGTCCCCCCAGCAACTTGACTGGTTAGGCTGGCTGCTTCCTGGATCCAGGGTGAACGCTTTTCTTTTCCTTCCTTTTTGTTTCATTTTGTTTTTCTTTCCTTTCTTTCCTTTCCTTTCCTTTTCCTTCCTTTCATTCTCTCTCCATTCTTTTTCTTTCTTTTTTCCTCCCTTCCTTCCTTTTTCTCTTCCTTCTTCCCTCCCTCTCTCCTCTCTCTCCCTCCCCTCCCCTTTTCCTCTAATATGTGTGTGTGGCAGGAATAATTCAGGAGCCACAGCGAAGAGAACAGAGGCTGCTGGAAGGTCCTCCAAATGAAAATGCGCTGTCAGGCCCCAGATCCAAACCTACAGACGCCCAGGCCTAGCCTCCAGCTCCTTTGGCTATGGCACTCACTGCCCCCAGTCCCCAAACCACATCTGTTCACCTCCCTTGTGAGCTGAGAAGGGATCCGGATTAGCAATAAGGGAGTAGATTTTAGAAGAATCTCAGAAAGATAGAATGCCAAAAGGTCAGAGCCGAGAGGGAAATTAAAACAACCCAGTCCAGTCCCTTCCCTTTTTTTTTTTCTAATTGAGGAGCAGAATCTCTGAGAAGTGATGCAACATTCCCAGAGCTTGGGTGGAACGAGAGGTCCTCACTCTCAGAACAGGCTCTGAGCACCTCCCGTCACTGCCCTACAAGGTGCAAATTTCCCCCCTTCTCAGCTTTTCATGTTGACCAGACTTCTGATCCTAATGACCAGGGAGAAGAATCAGGAAACGAGAGGTGGGCCAGGCACAAGGGGGCAGATACAGAGCATCAGCAGCTGGGCACAGAGAGGTTTTGCATTTTTCTGAGAACGTGCAGCATCTCCTTGTCCTCTTCCTCCTGGAAGCCTGCCTGAAGTAGCTTTGGGCCTGTCACCCTCCATACCTGGGACAGGAAGTGGGGTCTGGACAGGAGCGGGGTGTGTGGGGTGGAGAAGCTAGCAAAGGGGAGGCACCCGCATGGGGAAAAAGCTGCCTTAATGAGTCACTGCTGCCCAGGGGCAGCCCTCCTGGGGGCTGCCCATCTGCGGTTAAGGTTTATCATGTGATTTCTACAAAGGATAGTGGAGTGGTGGGCTAGAGCTGGCTTACACCAGCTCGCCAGAGCTGATTATGTGTGCCTCTTCCCAATGCTCGGTGCTATCCTAGCGGCAGCTCAAATTGGAGAGCCCGTTGTTGAACATTTACCGGCACACCACTGGGTAACGGGGTCAACTTCAAAGCCAGGAGCATATGCACGTGGGACTTCACGCATGTGTTGGTGTGCACTGTTCCTGGGGTCCACGTGGGGTCATATGCGAATGAATGGCAGTGCGTGCCCATGTCCCTGTGGCACCTGGGACATACTGTGTGGCACTCTGCTCCTGGTTGTTTGAGACTGTGTGTGTGGGCCATGCGTGTTGGGAGGAGTGTGTCTCTGCAAGTGGGTGTCGCTGGGAGCCTGGTAAGCGAGGAAGGGTGTGTGTGTGGGTGTGGGTGTGTATACACACAACCGGGACTTTGGAAGGGTGTGTGTGTGCTTTGTGCATCTGGGGCTATGTGTGACAGGATGAGTCTGGAGGACCACCGTGTGGAAAAGACCCACATGTGTTCACTGTGGGGGACTAGGGCCACGCCTGAGACCCAAGATACACAAATCCCTGAGCTCGGAGACCCTCTGTGCCAAGTCCTGTTCAGTCCCTCCTCTGTCCTCAGGCTTAACCACCTGCCAGCCCGGGAGGGAGTGGGATGCCAGGGCAGGCAAGGGGCCCTCTGATCCCCCAGGTAAGTTCCTGTGCGTGCTGGGCCCACCATAAAGGCCAGCACCAGGGGGCACTGTCCTCTTCCCTGCCCCTCACCCATGCCTCTCTGGGTGAGCTATCTCCTTCACACCATCCCCTGATCCGACCCCACCTCCCATCCACAGATTGCTTTTGCTGTTGGGGGGTGGGGAATGGGAAAGTTCAGCTCCTGCAACACCCACAAGGCCACAGGCCCCAAGAAGGCGGAGGGATGTGATCATCATTCAATTGGCCCCATCCCCTTACTCACCGTGGGCTGAAAGCCTGGACTGGGCATCCCTCTGGAGCAGGGGGCCCTGGACGGAATAACACAGGCTCCTGCATTCCCCCTGCCCCTCTGCTGATCACCCCCAGCTCCTCTACCGCAGGGAATTTGGCTCCAGTACCCCCATTTCCCCCCGCCAAGAAGTCCTGCAGGCCTCTTGCTCCAGGCACAGGGGAAGGAGCCCATTCACTGTGGCTGCTTTCCCCTCCTCTCCTTCCCTCCCTGGTCTATAAGGGCCAGAAGAAGAAAAGTATGATGCTAGGACAGTGGGAGAGGGACCGAGATGAGACGGGCTTTCTCCCCTGTGGTCTTCTAACTCAAATCCCTCACCCAGGTCTGGGGTGGGGACATAGGTCTTCTGACACCTGAACCCACTCTCATCCTTCCTCCCTGGAGCCTTCAGACCCCCGCTGCCTGCAGTGGGTCATTCTGCTCATCTGTCTGCCTCTGGCCTGCACTGCCTCAATGGCAGCCCAAACTCCCAGCCTTAGAGAGAGGGAGGGATTCACTGTGGAAAACACTCAGGGAACCCGATCCCTCGGTTCCTCTGGGAAATGGGTCCCAGTGTCTTCACGGGAAGTTCTGCCTAAAGTCTAACCTAACGTTCCTTCTACTGCCGCTGTGCCCAGCACCTTCTTCCCATCTCAGCCAACCTTGCTCCTTCAGACGAAGCTGAGCTCTCAGGCAGTAAAGAGCCAAGCTCCAAAAACGAAAACAAAAGTCTCCCCTTGTCCCCAGTGTTCTCTACATACTCTGCCTGCCCCCTGCCCCCAGCTACCACAGAAACCCGCAGGGCATTGGAGCCTTCATCCCAAAATGAGTCAGGGCCCCTCGGAAGGGTTGAGCTGGGGCACAGGAATTTCCCCTCATGCCAAGCAAGGCTCTACTTCACACTGACCTCTGTCCAGCCTCCTTGGCCCAAAGGGGCAAGATGGGCTTCCACCCGGAGGGGCTGGACCTCCTGTGGGTGAACCCAGCTGGCCCTGGAAGCAGCCTCTGCCCTGGTCTCTTTTAACACCAGATTCCCTCCCTGTTTGATGCTAGAGGGGGATCCATGCTGAGTGCCTAAGGATGGAGCTGGGGACAAGAAGTGCTCAGGCCCCCCGAGCCGTACTTGGTGCCTGTCTCCCCCTGTGTCCCATGGTACCCTCCACATTTTCATTCCAAGGCAGTCATGGAAATAGAAGCTTCTCTCTAGGTCTGAGGACCCAGGGGACCCTCAGGGGTGTGCCAAGAAGCCACAGCTGCTAATCTCCAAGCTCTTTCTTTCTCTTCCTGCGCTCAAGAGAGCAAGATTTCCCCAATGAGGAGGGAAGTGCTGGGGGAGGGGGGTCCCAGGGCCAGTGAAGACGGCTGACCCGGGAGAGGGGAGGCAGAGGGGGGGTCCCGCTGACCCCTGTGGAAGCTGCCATACTCCCCCCACCCTGCCCCCTGCACTGCATACATTCTCTCCCTCCAAAATAGCATCTCTGGAGGGGAGTGGGGGAAGTTCTCAGCTCATCGTTCGCTCCTCCCCACAGCGTGTTCACAGCTCTCTCGGCTGTCTCTCGCGACCTGGTTTCCCTGCCAGGTCCTTCTGCTCTGCCTGCACCCTCACCGTTGGCTCGTCCAGGTCCCAGGACCCTCCGGCAGAGGGTCCCATCTCCCTCTCCTCAGCTCATCACACTCGCCGCCTCCCGCCTCCAAGCCTCGGCTGCTACATCATTCCCTGCCCTCTTTGGGACAGAAGCCAATTCAGTGCATATAAATCGAGCACCAAGCGTGTTGCTGGGGGTCGGTGCGGTAGTCCCTGGGGCAGAGGAAACATACGTCAGAATGGAACAGTCCTGGTCCTTTTCTCCAAGGATCTTACAGGGCAGAGACCTGACATCTAGCAATACCTCCGACGGACAGAGTCCCCTCTCCCTCCCACCCCGTAGCCCTAGGGCCGGGGTCTCACACTGGACCCTGGTCCGTCTCACACTGGACCCTGGTCCACCTCACACCATTTCTAGAATCTACTCACAAGTTCCCCTGCTATTGTTTGGATTATTTCTCATGCAGAATGTTCTCTTGAGCAGCTCCCAGGTTGGCAGGGGCTGTTTGGGCCCTGTCCTGGGAAATGCCTAGTCTGAAGGGGGAGGCAGGAGGGTCTGGAGAGAACAACTCCCCAGCTGGGCAGAGCTGGGGTCAGCGAAGGTGTGAGGGGGGCTCCAGGGAGAGGGTTCCCAGAGGAGGGAAGGGTGGGTGGAATAGGCTCCCAGGAAAGACAGGGGCAGGGCTGGGGGGGTCTGGGGCCAAGGGAAGTGGGAGGCCGGGGTGGGGTGTCTGGAGCAGCAGTAGGTGCATTTCCCTCCCCAGGGGCCGGCTGTGGGGCTGCCCTCTTGCCCTCAGCACCGGGAGCTTGGAGGCAAGGAAAGAGAACCTCAAAGGCCCCCTCAGGGAATCACCTCCCCCTTTGTTATTTCGGGCTCCATTTTCTTGGTCCAGAAGGGTGTCAGCGGTAATGCAAATTAGGAGGTGTTGGAGGTGCTGCCTACACCCATCCTGTCCCCCCTCCCAGCCTCTGCCCTCCCTCCCTGCAGGCCCGCACTCACACAGCAGACTGGAACATCTGCGAGGCGCGCCTGGTGCCTTTGCCCTTGGCTGAGTTGGCGTGGAGGGTGGGCGACCCTGCGGGTTCTCGGGGGGCCTCTGTCTCTGCCACGAGGACAGGGCAGCCACCAAGAGGGCCTTCGGCGGCGATGCCCAGGCCTTCCCCTACCCCAGCTCCCTTCTGCCCTCAGCCCTGCCAGGCCCCCTGGGTCGTGGACATCTGCATAGACCGTCAGTGCCTCAAGCCAGAGCCGCCCTTCCAGGCTGCCGATGGCAGGGGCACGGCCTGGAGCCTTCTCCACAGCACCCCCTCCATCACGTCCTCTTCAGATGTCAGTTAGGTTTCAAAAGGCACTTAGGCCACTGCGCTCCGAGTGGCAGGAATGTCTCTGGAGTGAGTCAACATAGAGAAGTCAGAGGAGGGGCAGGAATGTGGGAGCAGGTGCTGCACGATCGCACACCGCTTCCCCCCATATGTGGTCTCTGCCCAGACTCCTGGTTCCACCCCTTCCCAGGTAGGACCCCCTTGACCTGGACGCTTCATGCTTGTGTCTAACCTCCATTCTTCCTGCAGTAGCCAAAGTGGCTCTGTTCGTGCCCTTGCTAAGGAAGAAATGTGACTGGGGGAGCAGTCCTGCTCCCCCGACCCTATAAAGGTACCACCGACTGAAACCCCACCCTCCCTGATCTTCTTCATTAGTCCTAATCAGCGGGGTGTGGTGTTTCTCATTAACACAGCTGACTCACCCACACACCCCTCCCATTTGCTAGCTATCAGCTTCCCACCCCTCCACTGCCCCGCAATGCACACACACACACACACACACACACACACACCCCGCCGCCACCACCATCACCACTACAGCTTCTGAAAGGAGCTCTTGCTCTCCTCAGCTGATCGCCTGGCACAGCCTCTACGGGGACCCAGGAGAGGGCAGGGGTCGCCACGGCCTGGTAGCTCTGGCTGTGAAAGCAGAGACGAGGCTGAGGGGCAGCTGGTGGCTGAAAGAGAGACAGAGGGCAGTGGGGCCGGAGCTCGGATGCTGGGTGTTGGCCTTTCACCGGGCACTCGGGGATGAGCTCATGGACAGCTTGGTGTCTGTGAATCCTCCCCCACCCCCAGCCGTCCAGCTCCAGGTCTGTGCTGATGACGGTGAATGGGTCCTTGGGTGTCTCCTCCAGCCTCAGCAGGATCGTCCCCGCACTTTGCTCCTGCGCAAGTTCTCCCACCCTCCTCGCCCTTCCAGGAGCTTAGAGATCCAGACCCCTCTGGCCCACGCCCTCTCAGGCCCCGGTGTCCCTGAATCACTCCCACAGGGTCCTTCCATCTGATCACAGCCCTGGTTGGGCCGAGGAGGATGAGTGTTGGCAGGGCTCCCCAGCCCCTCCTCCAGCACCCCCACCCCTGATGTCTTCTCTTCTGGGCAGGAATTAAGTTAAAGGCTGTGGTTCTGGAGGACATGGGCTGCAGAAACACTAGCTTTTTCTCCCTTCCTCTCCTTCCCTCCCAGCTCCACCTAGCTTCCCACCTTACACCTGAGCCCTTTCCCGGGTCCCCAGAAATCAAGGAGACAAGCTGCCAGAATCTGCACCCTATGTTGCCATGCTCCCCTCGCCCCGGTGACAGGGGAAATGTCAGGTTGCAGGATACCTGGGTGCCCTCCCCCCTCAAACACGCTCAAGGACCAGATGTGGTTACTCAGGTCATGCCCCCTCCTGTAGCTCACTCCCAGGTCATCCTTTGCACTTTTTATCTTCGGCTAGGATTTCTCTTGGCTTTGTGTCTCTTAACCATCCCTAACTTCCTAATGCCCTTCTAGCAAATGCTTCCAGAGGGCCAAACAAACCCAGACCCAGAAACCTGGGTGCTACCTTCCTCCACGGGAATTGACTGAGGTGGGAAAAAACCAGGGGAACCCATGTGCCAGAGGTTCCGGAAGCTTCTTTCCCAGGGCTTGTGAGAAACCATGTCCCATAGGGATGTCTGTTCTCACCTTCCCTGGCATGCAGGACTCAGTTGCAGATGGAATCCAGGTTGGATAGACTTTTAGAGGCCAGCTATAGTTGCCAACTGCAACAGAAGAGCAGGGGAGGCTGGGACGTCTCCCCATGGGGGTCTGCACCTTGGCACTGAATGGAAAGGGATGTTGGCCCTGGGTCTGGAGCTGAACCTTGGGCCTTCAATGAGCAACTGCCCCTGCCTTTTGTTTTTAAGTGAATCCTTGGCCAAAAGGGTCACGTGGAAATGAAAGGCAACCAGAGTTGATGAATAAGTAACTCAGGCCCTTTCTGCAGACAAGAGGGCACAGCCCCAGCTGAGGCAGAAGTCATGGGTTCACGACCTGGCTCTGACCTCCCAGGCTATGGGACTTTTCAAGGCAGCTGCTGAGCCTGGAGCCCAGCCCCTCCCTGCTCTCTGACCCATAAGGACATAGATCCAAATGTTCCTTCCTCTTTGAGGCCCCAGTCTGGTTCATGGCGCAAGAAATCATTTGATGAAAAAATCGTGCTACTGATAAATGAATCCCCAGGCTACAGAACCTCTACCTGCCAGACCTGCTGGGAGGGAAAATTCATGAGTCCCTGACATCTGCTCAGGGCTGGTCACGAAGACACCCTCTGCTGCTCCCTACCTGTTCCAGATAAAGTCCACGTCACAAGTCACCTGTAGCCACTCACATGCCTGCATCTCCAGAATCACCTTGGAACATGGGTGCCCCGTGCATCCCCTAATTGCCCAATGCCCACCCTCCCATGGTTGTGGTTACTTGAGACAGTTTCCAAGACCTTCCGCTACAAGGGTTTCCTCCCCACCACAGCCACAGAGGGCACAGACCAAGGCGCAGATGGAACAGGTAAGTTTTATTCGGACTTTCAACTTGTTCAGGGAGCTCAGGGGCCCCACTCCCCTCTCCAGTCCCCCTCCCCCATTCCCCCTCCCTGGGGGGACACTCAAGGTACAAGGCCATGTGTCTCTGGAGTCCTCAGCCCCTTCCCTGCCCCCCACACCCCCTCACCCCCCTGCACTGAGGAGGCGGGGAGGAGTGTGAGGAGGTGGGGGACCTGGAAGAGTTGGATCAGAATGGTACATGCACTGACAGTGGCGTGCACTGCCCGCACCGGGCTGGGACCCGGGAGGGGCTTGCAGTGGAGGGGGGCGGACTCGTCGTGGGGCGGCAGGCTCTTGCCATAGCAAGCTCCACACCTCAGCCCTGGGGACCCCCTGGCCTCCTGCTTACCCGTCCTTCTGAGGGTTCGACTCTGAGGTAGATTTCACAGAGGGAATGTGGGTCGCTGGGGTGTGGGAAAGGGGTTAGCTCTTTGAAGTTGATCTCCACAGCACCCTGGGCCCATCCTCAGGTTCTGGACTGGGAGGCGGGGCTGATGACACCCACCCAGCTAACAGAGGCTGAGTCACACCCGGGCTCCAGGGCACCTGTGGTGTCGGGGCTTGAGTGGGGTCAGGGTGGAGGGAAGCATCTGCCTTAACAATCTGTGCCTTGGTGCTGGGGGCTCCAGGAGGAGGGCATGGGCCTGGGAGGCTGGCACAGATAGTTCCCTAGCCTGAGGGTCATGGCGCCTCAGGGCAGCCTCTTTAGGCTGGATGTTCGCAGTCCTCCAGGGTCCTCCCTCTCCTCTCCCACCCTCCATATTCCCCAGGGTGGGCAGAGGGGGAGAACAGGGTTGGCCTGCAGGGAACGGCGAGTCCCGACCTGGCCATGGGATGGAGGAACTGGCGTCAGTGTGCAGGGAAGGCTCTGAGACCCCACAGGGAGGCATTCCCCGGACAGAGCACAGCCTGAGAAAGATGGACATCTGGGGAGGTGCTAGGGGAGCTCCTGGAGTCTTCTGATACCCTCCCCTCCCCCAGGCCCAAGCACTAGACACCTTCTTGGATCCAACTGTTTGAAAACAGAAAGGCAGAGGGAGAGGCTGGGTGGGATATGCCCCTTCCCACCCCAGCCCTGATCCCCACCTCCCCAGCAGAAGCCAGGGAGCTGGGGAGAGCCTCAGCTGACCTCCTGGGAAAAGCCAGGGCTGAGTGGTGCCTGGACCAGGGAAGATGGCACACACGTTGACTCGGTAGCTAGTGGAGGTATCTGGGGGTCGCAAGGGGCAGGGGCCCCCTACGAGATTCATGCAGCATTCAAAGTGAGTGAGAGTTTGGGGGTGATGGGAGAAGGTGGAGAAACAGCCAGTGGGTGGGGGAGGCACCCTAGATCTTGCTGTTCTCCAGGTGAGAGTCAATGTGTTTGATGAGGGCATCATCGGGGTACCCGACAGGGAAACCCAGTTGGCAGAGGGGGCAGCTGCGGATATCAGAGCCCACTGTCTCCATCAGCAGCTGTGGGGAGAGAAGGGGCTCATTTAGGGTCCACAACCCTCCCTCATGGTCCCCACATCCCAGCCTGCCCTTTCCTGGGACCCGAGGCAGGGACGGCTGCAGCATGCAGGAGGCATCTGGGCACCCCTTCTCCTGCACCACCCCCTTCCCTGACCACCTTCTACCAGTTCAGCATCCACTGCCCCGACCCCGGGCATAGTGTCCCCAGGAGGTGTGAATGGGGAGGTGGGTATACTCAGCCTCCCAAGGCATCTGCGGTAATGAGGGAAGCCAAGACCCAGATATGCCCTCAGACTGACTAAGACACAGCTCTCAGATAACTCAAAGCAATGGATAATCCTAAACAATGTACAACCCAAAAATAATTTTCTGTCTGGCTTTGGAATATATTTTGGTCCTTTCAGGTGGCAAGAGCTGGCTCTGACATCCAGGAAACTCATTATTTCAGTGAAACGATACAGCCGTGAGATAGGGCTGTCTTCCAGGACAGACAGAAAGGGGCAGGGGCTCTGAGGCCTGCTGGACAGAACTGGATGAGCAGGCCTGTCCCTGTCCGGAACCAAGACCCATGGTATCAGCATAGCCTCCATCACCAAGTAATAGCAGGTGTTTACTACTGAGCCAGGCACTGTGCAAGAGTGCTCTGGGCTCACTGCCTCCCTCTTAAGAACTCTCTAATGGAATGAGAGAATAAATCATTGACCTCATTTTTGCAGATGAGAAAACTGAAGGCCAAGAAGATAAGTAACTTGCCGGAGGTCCCAAAGCGACTAAGTGGTGGAATCCAGAATCAAAGCCAGGACGGTCACTCTAAAGACCCGGGCCTTTAACCGTGAAACTGAACAAGTTCTAATGGTGCGGGCCCCAATTCAGGCCAACAAAAGGCCACTGGAGAGAGAGGGGTTGCTGCGCCCCGGGGGAAAGGGGCGGTAACAAAGGAAGGGAGCCCCGCCCATCAACCGGGCGTGAAGAGGGCGGCACCCCCCGCCCCCCGCCGGGTCTGAGGCACTTGCGCACGTGCCCACTCACGTTGATGGACGGCCAGGACTGCGCGTGCTCGGCGTGGGTGTAGGCGGTGGCGGCGGGCGACTCCGGGATGGGGAAGCCAGCGCAGAACGAGGCGCAGCGGATGGCGCCAGCCTCCGGGCTGGGCGGGCTGGCGGGCACGGCCCACTCCTCCTCCTCCGACGGCTGATTCTCGAAGCGCAGGCGGATGCCCTCGAAGGCGCGCCGTGGGCTGAGGGGCCGGCCGGGGCCGTAGAGCTCGCTGCCGTAGGCCCGCGGCTTGGGCAGCGTGGCCGCCTCGGCCTGCAGCCAGGACGGGGAGGCGCCCGCGTAGCCCGCGCCCTCCGCCATCTCCGAGTAGCTGCGCCGGCCCTGGAAGCCGGCCTTCACGTGGTGGCTGGGCGGCTTGGCGTAGGCTCGCTCGGCCAGTGTCCTCTCCCCGGGCGGCGGGGGTGGTGGGGGCCGGGGCTGCGGGGCCGGGCAGGCGGGAGGCCCTGGGGAGCGGCACTGCGGGCTGGGGGACTGGCACGGCGGCGGCACCGGCGAGCGGCGCTGCGGGACGGGCGACGGGCAGGAGGGCGAGGCCGGCGAGCGGTGCTGCTGGGGCGAAGGGCAGGGGGGCCCGGGAGAGCGGCGCTGCGGGACGGGGGACTGGCACGGGGGGCAAGGGGGCGCCGCTCGGGCCGGCGGGGAGTGCGAGGGACACTGGGGGGCCGGGGAGTGGCGCTGCGACAGTGGCGAGTGCCTCTGGCCTAGAAGAGAAGCGGGACAGTGGTGGGGAGAGACGACGTCAGAACTGGGGAGACAGGGCTTTGCCGGCGACCAGTGCCCACCCACTCTCCTCCGAACGCGAGTGGAAAAGGCCTGGCCACGGGGGAAGGAAGTGAAGGGTGGTCCCCGGACGCAGGACGGCGGCCATAGCTAGCCCCGCCTTCCGGGTCCAGCTCCAGGCCTCCCCTGCCCCATCTCACCGCCACTCCGAGCCTGCTCCTGCAGCAGAGTCCTCAAGATCCTCCCCTGCAGGGAACTCAACTCGCGAAGCCGGCCCAGCTCCTCGGTCAGCTCCGTGTAAGCCAGCGCCAAATTCACCCTGAAGGACACCCAGTCACCCAGGTCAAGGCTTGACCCCAGCCTGCCCTGACCCTGAGGGCAGAGGGCAGGGAGTGGGGGAGAGGAGAAGGGAAGTGGGTTTCCTGCCACAGCTGTGGAGAACTGCCTCTGCCGCAGCATCTGGCCCTCCCCTCCCCTCCCAGGCCCTCCTAGCCCCGCTGCTGAAATTCTCTCGGGCTTTAAGGGCCACCTCAAACGGAACCTCTTCCAGGGAGCCCGACCCCGACCCCGAACCTTACCTTGGGCTAGGGCAGTGGTTCCCAGACTATGGGCTGGGGACAGAGAGCGCAGTGATTTCAAGGGATCCCTGAAACTGTGTATTCACTGAGCATTGTCTGTGGCCTGAACACACCTCATACAGGTATGTGTGAACGTTTTTCTAATCTGTGCAGAAGCTGTGGTGACAAAACAGATTCATCAAAAAGCTGCACTGAATTTATAGTAGGTTTTGTCCCTGTGAATTTTCTCAAAGAGCTCATGGTAATAGTTTAAGTGCAATCTGTGTATTGGGGGCAGGGGATGCCTGAGGAGTCCTCACCTTTGAAAGATGAGGGATCACTGCTCACAGCCTATGAAGAGCCCCATTCCATAAGTGAAGACATGGCCTTGTAGCTTGGCAGAGGTGCCAACTGATAAACTTGAACCCAAGTCTGCCTGTTTCCAGGTCCACTGCTCTTGCTTCCACGTCAAAGCTGCCTCTGAGCTCGATTCAGCCTTGCAACTCCCAGGGTCATCAGGGAACCCTTTACATGGAGCTGTTGCGCACCGAACACCTCCAGGGGGCGCCACTCACATTAAGCACCTAACAAAAGTTGCCTTGTTCTGGAACTTCACTGGGAGTTCCTCAAAGTTGGGGTCTATATCACTGTATTCGTATTCCCAGCATCTGGTTCAGGGTCTGGTACCCAGGAGCTGTTCAGTAAGTGACTAATGAATTGAGCCTCTCTATCCATTTTTCTCTCTTCCCTTTTCTTCCTCGCACTTCGTGCTCAGGCCTCCTGGGCACCCACCCTCATGGAGCTGGAAGAGACTTAGCAAAGACTTCAACCACTTCCTTTTCTCTTCCTTTCTCTTTGGGTCCCTGTGACCCAGAATCACTGAAGGTTATCATTCTCAGCATTGCCCCTCCCCTCTCTCCCACCCCAGCCTGCACACCTCCAAGGAGCCTGTCCTGATGTCACATGAGGCTCTGCCATGGCCTTGGGTCACTGCTTTCCTCTCTGATCTGGGGTTGGACCGATCCTGGGAAGCAGGGGATTTTGTTTCCTCAGATCTTGCCCCCTCAATCCAGAAGGGACTCTGGAACTTTGTGGAAGTTGGAGCTGGAGGGAAGTGGCAGGCAGAAGCTTGGCCAGCCCAGAGGGATTTCCTCACAGGGGAGGCCCTCTTGCCCCAGTAGCTGAAGGGCCCTGGGCAGCAAGGAGAGGAGGGTGGAGGGAGTTCTCCAGACCCTGAGGGCCCTGTCCTCATCCCATGGTAATGGACGTGTGAGAGAAGATGTATGTGAATGGGAGGGAATGAAGGGAGGTGTGAGACCACTGTGGTGGGTGTGAGGAACAGGGTGAGAGAGTGTGTGTGTGTGCGCGTGTGACCCCAGAGAAAAGGAGGGGAAGTCGTGAGGTTAGGGCTTCAGAGGGCAGGAAAAGCCGAGGTGCAGAGGGTAGATGATGACTGAACCCCCTCGCTCTCCACTCACTGGCGGGCTCTCTCGCGCGCGCTCTTCCTAATCCTGGGGCAGAGCTGGGTGGAAGGGGGAGCCCCTCCCACAACAAAGCTATTTTTAACCCTTTTGGACCAAAGCCAAATTCTTGCAAATAGGCTGGGATCCTGGGGGACAAGCCCACTTCTAAAGGCGGGAGAGTGCCCTCTACCAGTCTGACGGTGGACAGGGATGGACAGGAGCAGAGAGGACGGAGTCCTTCTGGGAGCCCTGGCCAAGGTGCTGCAGCCTCTATCCCACCACATCTCAGCCGTCGTGTGTCCTGTGTTCCCCCACCCTCTTCTTCAGCGTGGGTCTGTGGGAAGAAATGGCATTGCCCTCATCAGACTGGGAGGCCAGTCTGTGTCCCACATTAAATTGGGGACTTCCCAGTGGGAGGCTCCCCTCTTCAAACCGAGGGAATCTGAGGGCAGGAGCTGCGTCTCCCCCGCTCAGACTGGGGGCTTTTGGAGGATCATGCTAGCCCCTCAGTGGTGGGGGCAGGAGGGAGCCCTGGGCAGGGCACTGATGGAACATCCCCTCTGACCGAGCAACCACAGTTTCTCTCCCTGTCCGCCTTCACTGCTGTATCTCAGGTGACAGATACAGGTTGTCGCCTTCACACCCTGCCTTAGAGATCTCACCTGCCACACTCAGTTGCCAGGCCCCATCTCTCCTCGCTTGCCTTCCTCCCCATGTCAGGAGCTACCCCAGTTTCCACCGCCCAGCTCCTGGCACCCTCCTCGCAGCAAAACAGGGCAAGAGGAAATGGAAGGGAGAAGCCCGGAATGCCCAGCCCCTCTTCCAGCTCTGACCCTGTGTCCTCCTGGAGCTCCAGGCAACCCTTGCAACGACCTCTGAGACCCTGGGCAAGGTGGGGGGACCCGACCTTCTGATGCCCCGTGGCCCTGTGGGACCTCCCCCTTCATCGGGCGTCTCTTGGTCTCTTCCCACCTCAAGATGCGCAGGCCCAGGCTGCTAAATGCTCTAACAACCTGAATGACTCACATTAGAAAACACTGCCAATTCAGTGGAAAAAAATCTCAACTTCACAACACAACCAAGAGCTGCACACGTGCACCTGAATACACCGTCCACTTCCTGGCCCACACCTGAGTGCTATTTTCCACCATCACGGCTGTCTGGGAAGGATGGGTCAGGTGAACGGCAGCAGACGGCTGCATTTGGGTGCTTCCTCATTGCTTAAATTGTGGGGGAAAATCCTGTCTGAGTCTCTCAGAACTTGGGAAGGACTCAGGGAGAAAAGAATCATAAATAATTCGTATGAGCCCTTATGGGCCAGGCATTGTGCTAAGAATTTAATCTTCACAACAACCCTGCAGTGTTACCACTCTTATTATCTCCATCTTAACAGATGAGAAAAGTGAAGCTTACGGAGGTTAAGTCACTTGACCAAAGCCAAAAAGCCCAGTAATAGTGGAGTTGCTGGAATGGGAGCTCCCGTCTCCTGGACTCCGAAGTCGAGGCTACTGACCGCTAAGCTATCTACTGCTGCCTTCCAAAAGGATCAGGGAAGGGGGGAAAGGAGAGGTGGGAAGGCAGCAGAAGGCAAAGATGAGGAGGAGGAGGAAGAGGCTGGGGACCTGCAAAGTGGCCTGGGAGCCCTGAGCATCACCAGCCCTGCCCTGGGAGGGGAGAGGAAGGCGCTAGGCACGTGTGGAAGTGGAAGGACAGAGTTTATATTAAGAGGCCGGGTCAAGGTCACAGAGCAATGGTGGCACAGAGCAGGGATTCAAGCAGGCTGTTGGCACCTCAGCCTCCTGAGCTGGCACCTTCGGAAGAGCCAGAGTGCAAATGGCCGCGTTGGCAGGAAGGAGGGCTCCCACCCCTGCAAACCCTTCCACCTCGGCTGACTTATCCTTTCATTCATTCTTTACGCGAATAATTGAGGGAGCTCAAAAATTCATCTGGAAACAATCATCTTCACTGTTATTGACAAAGCAACTGAGATGAGAAAGGTTAGAGACCTAAGCGTCGGCCTCTAGAAAAGGCCTCTTTCTGCCCCGAACCAGCTGGGAGACACGTGGGCTTCCGAGCGCAGTGTCTTCCCCAGGGAGGTCCACTTGGGTGCCCTGTGCTGCGCCAGAGCCTCCGTGCGGATGCGGATTTGGATGCGGACACAGATGCGACAGGGTCGAAATTCAGACCAGCACTGGGTCATGGGATTAGAACTAGGCATGGATGGGCTCAAGGTCAGGATTAAGGCTGGGGTCGGGGTCAGATGAGTTCATTTTCAGTCAGGATTGTAGATGGAGCTGGGGGCAGGATGAGGGATAGGGTTACAGGGAGGGAGGGGATCAGTATTAGGGTTAGGACTGGGGTAAGGATCGGAGCTGGTCCTGTGGTCAGAATCCCCGGCTGACAGAATCAGCAGGAAAACAGAAACTCGGCATCCCCACCCCCACCATCCTTGCCCACAGCTGCCCCCTGCTGCCCCCAGCCACCTCACCCCCGCGGGGGAATGGAGGGACCCAACTTTCCACCACCCACAGGCACACCCAGCATTAGTCTTCCCACCCGGCCCGACCCTCAGGGAGGGGACCACAGGCACCGGGCCGTGGAGGGACTTGAGGTTGCGGGCGGGGGGGAGGAGGAAGTCGCATGCAACAACCCAGCGCTCCACCACTTCCTTTCAGGCGCCTTGAGCCCCTACACTCTCCTCGGCCAGCTATGACTTGCGGTCCACAGAGCCCAGCTCTTCATGGCAGCCCCTGCCATGCTTCCAGCTCAGCCAGATGTTCTGTGTGTCTAGAAAGCCTCCCTAGATACAACCAAACCGAGAGGCTCACAGCAGGGCTAGGGACCAGAGTCCCCATTTCGGTTGGGGGGGCCCACACATCCCAATTTGCCCAGGGCTGTCCTGGTTCACAGGAGTCACCGGGCATAAGTATTAATAGGGCCCCCTTTCACTTTTAAAAATGATCAGGTTTAGTCAACAAATCATCTGGCTGCCCCTCATATAAGGGCCTCCTACTTGGATGAGAATGTGAACCAGAAAACCACCACAGAGGTACCGTCACCCCATCTGCTCAGGACCTGTTTGGGATTTGCACTTAACTTCTCTGATTACTTCTTTGTAGCCTTGGTTTGCTCAGCTGTAAAAGGGGACACTACCGTCACATTTTGGTGAGAATCAAATGAGATTTTGTAGGTAAACTGCCGCGCACAGTGTCTGCTGTGGATGAAGACTCAGGGAAGCGCCCAGGAGACAGGTGGAGAAAGGGGGAAACCAGTTTTGATCCTTTTCTGGAGATACCAGCTCGGTGAGTTTGGTTTGAATGAGGGGAGGATGTGGAGTTCCCCATCGAGGGAGAGAGGGTGGGTAAGAGCTGCTCTCTGCCGCCCTGGCAGGGAAAGGGTCAGAGACAGTTCAAAGCCCACCAACCCCTCAGACCACAATTAGGTGGGCGAGGTGGGCCCCAACTTCAGAACCCCTCCCCACCCTTGGGGAGCCCCGAGGCTGCAAGTGCTCAGGGCTTAATTCCTGTGGGCCGGGTACCCAGGCTGAAGGAAATTTGAAAGAAAGGAAGTAGGGAGGGTGAGAAGCGTGAAGGGGGAGGCCCTGGGCCCGCTGGTTCTGGGGCATGAGACTAAGCTCAGGGTACATGGGGGTCTCCGACTTCCGTCCTGACCCCCCCCACTCTGCCCTTGACCTCTGTGCAGAGTTTCCATCCTCTCTCTCCGAGTTCACACTTCTCCCCCACCACTAACCGCAGCCCACGCAGAGGCTTGTGGGTGGAGAGAGGGGTGGGGGGTGGGCGGAAAAGCACCCAGGCTGCAACACGGAGCCCCCCACGTTGGGGAGAAAGGCCTCTAGTCCCCCCCTCATCACTCATACCGAATCCCCATCTTCTCACAGGGTGCTCCCCTCATGGATGAACCCCCTCCCTCACTGGCCCTCATTCCCCTCACTGAGCCCCCTCAAGGAGCCCCCTCTCCACAATCTCCCTTCCACCCTCAGGGCTGGCCACACCCTCAGGAAGGCCGCACTCAGGACCTGTGACCCCGAGTGGGGCCCAGAGGGAAGGAGGCCATGGGTTCTGCACCTCTCACTTGGCTGGGACCCTCCCGGGGTCCTCAGGTCCCTGCACATCCTCAGGAGCAGGTGGTCTCCACTCCTACCTCCTCCTTCATTATTGCCTTTGGCCCCCGAGTCACCCTCAGCGGCTCTTCCTCTGGGGCAATTTGTCCCCCTGGGCACCGACCACCAGATGCTGGGCTGACCAAACGGCAGGGCAATCTTGGCCGGAGGTCAGACCTGGAGGGTGGCAGTCTGGTCTGGGCGCCCATTTTCAGAGGAACATTGATGACCTGGACGTGTGAGCCAGGGGCTGGGGTGGGAGGGACTGGAAGCCCTGGGGCTGGGGCTGCCTCCCAGGACTGCCCCCTCGGCACCTGGGGGACTCACTGAGGGGAGTTAATAGAGGCGGCGGCCGTACGGGGGAGGGCGTGTGAACAGCCAGGACTCCCGCGGGGGAACTGGCCACCTGGAGGCATCCACACTGAGACGGGGGAGCACCTCTCGGGGGTGCACGGGGTTCCCACAGGGGACTCGGCTGGACTCAGGAGCCTCTGTGGCTCCCTCTTTAGCCTTCACACCTCCATCTGGATAATCCACCCCTGCAATCCTCTCCTAGGAAGGTCCACCTGTAAAATTCCCACTAGCCTGGAGGCTTAGGCAGAAGTAGAAGAAAAAGGAGGGGCTGGTGGGGGAAAAGGAGCTGAGAGCAGGTGACTGAGGCCTCCTCAGGTGGGAGGACGGGGAGGGAGCCCTCGGGAAGCGGCTTATTACCAAAAGGAGCTGAGTTTATAAGAAAATAAAACTACCGGGGGAGTGAGGACTTCCTCTGAGAATTAACTCTTGCCGAGCTGAGGCTGTCCAGAGATGCTTGGCCTGAAAGGAAGTGTGAAGCTGGGCAGGCAGGGCCCAGCTGGCTCTAGGGGTAGACGTCCAGGAGGCCCTGATGCAGAGCCCAAGCCGTGGAGACCGAGGGGAGGAGCTGGAGGCCACCTATGGTAGGACCAGCCGCAGAGCAGAGCCCGGCTCCCTCTGGCCAAAGGGACAGGGTCGGGGTGGGGGTGCCTTGGGGTGCGAAGGGAAAGGGGCTGTCCGGGCCCGAATTAGTGGCGTAGACGATACGACCTCCAAAAGCATCTGCGGGAGGGGTTCTCTTCCCCTCACTCGCTCACGTGGCCCCTCGGCACCCCCCGCTCTCTGCCTCCCCCACATCACCTTCTGCCACTTCTCCCAGCAACGACGGACCTCTGAGCCCACGAGGGAAACCTGGGGCCAGCGAGGTGAAGTGGGCAAAGCTAAGCCATTTGGCATCCCAGGAGGGGTCCCTGAGATTCGAAACCTGGCTGTTCGGACTCCAGCCAAAAAAAATCCTCTCTCTGGGTTCAACCAATTGAGGGAGGCTTCACTGCTGGTCTCCTAAGAGGGAGTTGGATCCAGTGAACCGTAAAGGGCCCCACGGTGTGACTTTAGGGGCAAGCTAGGATTCTAGAACGTACGTGTGTGTGTGTGTGTGTGTGTGCGCGTGCGCGTGCGTGTGTGTGTGTGCGCGCGCGCGCTTTCCGGGCCTAGGCACACGGGCTAGGATGGACCCTGAGCCCCAGCCACAAGCTAGGGTGGACCCTCTCTGCAGAGGCCCCAACAGCTGAGGGGTCCCGCCCATCAGGCCCACACACTGGGTTCTCACTCCCCAGCTATCGCAGCCCCACCCAGGCCGCGGAGGGAGGCGAGAGGTACCCCCAACCGGCCAGGAGCCGGGAGGAAGGTGAGGAGGGAACCTGATGGGAGGAGGACCGGGGGGTCCTGGAGCCGGGTGTGTGGTGTGGTGCAGGGTTCGCTCCTGCCCTTGCTGGGCCTCTGATCAGAGGCCTTCCCCTCTGATGAAAGTAGGGAGTCTGTGCCACACGTCTCATCTTAGGGGAGAAGGCTTAGGCGGAAGGAGGTTTGTGCTCTATTTCTCAGAAAGTGGGAGAGGACGAGTTCGGGTGCGGATGTGAAAGGCACCAGGCTCGCTGCTGCCAGGCTGCGCTCGCCCTCGCCCTGGCTGCCCAGTGCTTGCTGCCCCGGAGGCCCCGCTCCTAGGCTCCACCCTGACAAAGCTCCCTCCCCACCCATTGCTGCCTCTCCCTAATGGCAGCATCTCCAAGGGACACCCCAGCATAATACGTTCTACTTCCCTGCATGCTGCTGCATGAACTCAAGGAAACCCATCCTCTCCTAAGTCTTAGCTTTCTCTCTCCTGAGATAGGAGCCGAGGCACCACAAATGCTCAAAGAGACCATCTCCTTCCTCCTTGTCAGGGAGGAGAGGGTTAACCCAAGTGGCTGGGCCTTGTTACTGGGATAGAAAATGGGCTCCAGAGAGGCCCCCAAACTCACCAGGAGACACTGAACATAGCAGCAAAGCTGCTGAGGAAGTCTCTCTCAACACTTGACACCTCGAGAAGACAGAGGCCTGGGTGCCAGAGGAAAGCAAAGGGAACCTCCCAGAACCTGAGCACCTCCAGAAGCGCGCCTCCTTCCTGTGACGGGCACGGAGCCACACAAGCAACCCAAACCTCACAGTCCCGACAGCGACAGCGTGGAAGAGAGGTCCCCCCAACACTGTGGAGGGGGAGGAGAGGATCAACGGGGGAACCTAGAAATGCCATCCCCGGGGGCACAGAGGTTAAGAAGAAGAGGATCACAGAGCGACTTACTGATCATCCCCAATTCTTTTCACCCACGCCATGTCACGCTCGGACTGGTTGGAGGCCAGATCCTAAGGGAAAGATCGAGCAGTCAGCCCCAACCTCACCTTGCCTGAACTTCCCTTCTTTACCATTCCCAGGGCTGGTCTGTACTCAGTGAGGAAGTCCCAGACCTCTAAAGTCGTTTCCAGCAGCCCCCAGACCTTCAAGGAGCTCTGCAGGTGCCAGAGCAGGGACCCCAGGTCAGCGCCCCCCCCCCCATTTGTACCTGGGCCCGTGTCTCCTGCAGCTGCTTCAGCTCCCCCTGCAGCCGCTCACACTCGGCCTGGAGCTGCTCCTCCCGAAGCTGAGCCCCCCGGGCCTCCCCCTGGGCAGCCTCCAGAGCCTCTTCTAGCTGCTGCCGCTCCAGCTCACTCATACTCGGCGCGGGGCCTGGCCAGCCTGCCGGTAGAGGAAAGGACAATGTCAGGCTGGAACCAGCTGCTGGACACCCTCCACCCGCTCCCCGATCAATACAAAGTGAAACAGGTGAGAACTGCAGCAGGAAGGATCCAGGAGAGACATCCAGAGGGTAGAGATCCCAGGATGAGAGAGAGACCTCTACTGAGGGCAGAGGGGAACGATGGGCTGAGCTGCTTTTTCTAATCTTTCTGGAGGCCAGGGGAGAAATAAGACGGGCTCTGGAAGGGTTTCCCCAGACAGACTCAAGTCTGAAAGCATCCTCAGGGGCCTCTCCTAATCACAACGGAAGACAGGCGGAGGGGACTCTGGGTGGGGCCGCCCTCTGCTGGCACATACAGGAATTGCATGGGAGAGCCTGGGAATGAAGGAGTTAAGGGGGGGATGTCAGTGGGAGAAACTGGGGTAATCGTTGATGAGGTGAGGGGACAGTTGGTAAGGAGGGATGAGGTGATTATGGGTGAAGTTTAAGACATTGTAACTGGGTGTTGACTATCAGTCTGAAACACTGGAGGTGTCCAATGGTGTTGAAATGGGGGGCCGGCTTGGGAACTTCAGAGTATGGAAATCAGGGGTGGCTGAGATCTCACCGTGACTCAAGCCAGATCCGCCTCTCAGTGCCAAGTAGTGCAGGTCCAGCTCAGCACAGGGCGGGGCAGGGGCAGGTGGGGGGCTCAGGCTGGGGAAGGCTGCATCCCGGAGGCCTTGTTGCTGCCGCAGCTGCTGCTCCAAACCACAGATCTGCCGCAGGTGGGTCTCCACCAGGGCCCGCTATGGGGGGGAGACAAAGGGGTGAGGATCTGCATCAGGTCAGGGCACCCCTGTGGGCCGCCCAAACCCAGAACTTCTCCATGTCTGGGTATCCATCACCCCCCTAAACTGAGCAGAGACCCCAGGTCACATATCCCAACTCCACTCTCCAAGTGGCCATGAGTCTCCTCTCCCAGCAACTGCAATGCAGATGTTTCTGGCTACTGCCCCTTGCAAGGTCAGAGTTAATGCCTCTTCCTTGTCACTAACACGCAGACACACTTATAAGAACACTCAGCCCCCTGTCCAGACACCCCCCACCCTCAGGAGCATAATAATTTCCGTTTGCATATGTCACTTAACCACTCTGGGCTTCACCTACCTCACCTATAACATGGGGCCAACCACACCTATCTCTTAGGTAAGTTTGTTACGAGGATTAGAATGGGTACATATATATAAAGAGATAAGAATGATGCCTGGCACACAGTGAAGTGCCATGTAAGTGTTTGTGATTGTTAAGTCAAAGCATTTTTTACACAAATGCCCAACAGCTCAGCAATGTTGTTATTACTTGCCCCACTTTTCAGAGGCAGGACAGAGGCTAAGTGACTTGACCCAGCTCACAGCTAGGAGTCGGCAAGAGACCATGCCTCCTGATTCCGACACCTGCCCACCTGCTCACACGCATGGCTATACCCTGACTCAGAATCGCACACAGGCCAAGGCCCATCCCAGCAGCCACGAACACTTTCAGTCACCTCTGCCCTCACCCACACAGCCTTCCAGCTCAGCGCTATAGGCGCAGGGTCAACGCAGCGTGAGCACCAAACATACACACAGATTCACAGTGTTCTACAGGGCTACTCACATAGTCACCTCCTGTCACTGCATGGCCAGGACGTACAGAGTCACTCACAACCTGTATGATACACACAACCCCACTCACCAGGCCAAACGGGCACGCACTCACTCACGGACAGACACGAACACGGTGGGGTGCATTCCACAAGCACACAGCCAAGGTCACACCCTCAAGCACCCGGGCTCCCTGGACCTCACCATCTCCCCCAGCTCCGTCTCCAGGTCACTCTTCTCCACGCAGAGCTTCTCGTAAGCCTGGATCATCTCCCCGAGCTGTTCTTCCTGCTCCTTATTCCTCTGCAACTGGACGGGGCCCGGAGGGGGTGGAGTGCAGCCAGAGTCAGGCCCATCTTGACTTGGGGGCAGAGCAGCACCCTGTGCCTCCCACCCCCACTCCCAGCACCCAGTGGAGGGGAAGGAGGAGCTGCAGCTGGTTCTAGGGAGGACCATGGCCATCTCTGATCAAGGAGATGGAAGGTCGGAGGCTGGGGAGGTTATCAGAAATGGACTGGAGCAAAGAGCTCGGGGAGGGCTCACCTCGTGCTGGAACTGGTTGAGCCGTTGCTGCAGGCTGACTTTCTCCACCTCCAGCAGGGAGCCATCCTTGATTTCATACAAAGAGAAGCCGTGCTCCTCTCCAAAGTCATTGATCAGTGGGTACTGCGGGTGGGGCAGGCCCTCAGAAGAGCTTCAGCCTTGCTGTGTCCCCAGCCCACAACCTGCGTCAGAATCCTCGCCTCTCCCTCCCCACTCCAGTGGGATCTGTACATCCTGATTCCCATGGCCCTGTAGGCGTCTCCCACCAAGCAGATCTTTTTTAGATCCGAGGTCCAGCACCCCAAAGCAGATCCCTCCTGATCCTTTCCTGATTGGTGCTGGGGTCTCCAGGGTTCCCATCCGTCCAGAGCACCACATCCCTCGTGAGGGATCCTCAAGCTCCCAAGAGTCTGTACCCTGACCCCTCTTTTGGATCCCTGGAATCTCTGCCGGATCCCCAGTTCCTGCCACCCCGCAGCCCCCTCCCGTGTCACACACGCAGCCAGACCCCCGTCATCTCCAGGTTCTGACCTTAATCTCGTAGACTTTGAGGCGGCGGCGGAGGGTGGCATTCTCCCTCTCCAGGCCCCCCAGCCGCTCTTTGATGTCTCCGTAGGCCGTGATCAGGGCAAAGTGGGAGGCAGAGCACATGTCCCCCCCGAGCGAGGGGTCTCCAGGGGCATCCAGCCACACCTCACTGGGCCCCAGGGCCTCCTGGGTCAGGATGCTGATGTCATCCTCAAACATGGACTCCATGGCAAGGGCCTGGGCCACGGCCCGCCCTGGGCCTCCTGGGAGAGCAGGAGCAACGAGCAACGGTGGAGAGGGTGGCCCAGAGCTTGTCCCTAATACCCCTGTCCTGGCCTGAGGAGCTCTGCAGCCAGCTGAGATGCAGCCTGGTCCTGCCCCCGTGTCTCACAGCCCCCTCCCAGACCCATCTTCTCTTCTCTGCTGCCTTTGGGGGAAGGAGCTAGGACCAGACGGAGGTGGCGGGGGCGGGGGGAGCAGTGATAAATAGGGACAAGTAAGCGAGGCCAGCAGCAGGGAAGGGCTCCTTCCGGAACCCAGGGGGAACTGTGGACAGGAGAGGGCTGCCTTCCCAGCACACGGGGCCCAGACGGGGCGGCCGCGACTCACTCCTCAGGCCCTTCTCCACCCCAGGCCTCACCTCCCCAAATACCTCTCTCCCAAGCTCCTCATGCCAGGCCTCTGGCACCCCTGGCTCCTCCCTAAGGAAGGCCCAGTGCTTCTGGGAGGGTCAGCCCCACCACTGTCGGAACATCCTCTGCTGGGCCCCCGCCCAACTCCCCGGCTTCCTCCTCTAGGATCCCAGAGTTCAGGAAAAGGAAGTGCTTCCCCCACTCACACCAGCGGCTGTGGCAACCCTCCAGGCCCTCCTCACCCCTGACCTGGGACCCACAGGAAGTCATCGGCTGAGTGTCTGAGGGTACACAGAGGGGAAGGGGGCGCAGGTGGAGAGGGCTGGCAGAGAATTCCGAAGCCCGGCCTGTGTGCCTGCACAGAGGGAAATGGGGAGCCCTGAGAGGGGGCAGGAATGACTCAGGGCTCCCGAAAGAGTAGGCGAGGGGGTGCGTGTGTACTTTTCCTGGCCCTGTTTATGAATGTGTGTCTGTGGTTGGCATGTGTGGGGGGAATGTGTGTCTGTGAATGAGTGTAGGTGTGTCACAGTCAATGAGTGCCTTAGCGGGGCTGCGGGCGGGCGGGGGGGGGGGGGTCGGAGGGAGTGGGGAAGTGGCCAGGAGGCCGTATGTGTTTGTGTGCGCGTGTGTGCACGCGTGCGTGAGCGTGTGTGAAAGGTGGGCACGTTCGAGGCCGTGTGTCACGTGAGGCACTATGGGAATGTCTGAGGTGTGTGCGCGCGCGCCAGAGCGTGTGTGCGCGTAGGAGAGGGGGCTCCCGAGGTGTGAGTTGAGGCGGTGGGGTCCGTGACCTCTCAAAATCGGGCAGCAGGAGCCTGGGGTGAAGAGGGCCCAGGCCCCAACACTGCCCCGCCTTAAGTGCCAGGGAAACGCGTGTGACCGGGTTCGAGTAAGGAGTGTGTGCGCGTATTTGTACGGCTGGCCCCACCTTTAACCCTCTCCTCCCCAGGCCCATCCCCTCTCCCCAAACTCCGCTCGTCCGCGCTCACCACACCCGCCCTGACCCCCGGCTGGCCGGCCACCTTGGGCCCAACCCCACTAGCCGGGGCTCTGGCCCCTTAGCGGCCGCGACCAGTGTTTGCTTCCTCTGCATCCCCCCCTCGGCCCAGCGACCCCGCGCGAGAGCGACAGCAGGCGGATGGGGAGGGGGTGCCTCCTCGGCCCCGGGCCCCTTCTGCGGTCCCTTTAAGAGCCGCCCTTTAAACCCCTTTAGCTCGGCGGACAGAAACTGTCGCCCCTCCCCTCTCAGGGGCCGAGACCAGGCAGCCCCCTCCCCCACTGACGGCCGAGCCCCGGGGCCCCAGTCCGCCGTAGCCGGGCCGGGGAAGGGGCTCCGGAGGCGGTGCGGCCTGAGGAGCGGCGGACGAGGGGGAAAGGGGGAATGCGGGCTGCCGACGCCGGACCCTTCCCCTCCCCGCCACCCTGGGCCAGCTGCGGGCCAACCTCCCGCCCCCTCCTCCGGTCCACCTCGCGACCCACAGGGGCCAGCCCTGGACGCCGTTCCCCTCCCCCCGCCCAGCCCAGCCGGGACTCACAGCTGCTGCCGGTTCCTGCTGGTAATCGCAGCTTACCCCCTCCGCCTGCTCCCTCCCCAGACCGGTGCCCCCACCCCCCTGGCACCGCGCTCTGCTCTCGCCCTGTCGCCGCCGGGTCTCTCCCCACCCCCCACCCCTCCCCCCAACCCCCCTCCCTCGCTCCCGCCCCGCTCCTCCTCCTCCGCCGCCGCCGCCGCCGCCGCTGCCGCCGTCGCCTCCGCCTCCTCCTCTTCCTCCTCCTCCTCCCCCCACCCCGGCTGCTCCGGGTTTCTCCGGCTGGGAAGGCGCCCCGGACCCCGCCGCGGCCACCACCACGTGGCGAGGGGCGGCCGGCCCCCGGCGTGCGGCCCCGCCTGGCAGCGCGCCCGGCGCCCACCAGCTCCCTGCTGCGCGGCCCACGCTCTGCGCCCCTCCCCGACGCCTCCCATCGCAGTGTGGCGTGGCGGCGTGTGTGGGGGAGTTTTCGGACAGCGACGGGGCTCAGGAGGTGCTTTGGAATTTGCTTTGGGGCTGTATGTTTTGGGGAAAGTGAGGTTCTTTATTTGGATTGTTTTGGTCTTTGATCTTTTGAGAAGGAAAATATTAGACCTACTGTTCATAGCTCTTGGGAGAGGGGGCATTGCAATGATAATGAATACAATGACCTTAGGGTCCAGTCGGAGAGATTAGAGTTAAAATCAGTAACTTCTTTGGAAGTGAGAGTGAGCTAAGAAGATCAAAGTTCATCAGGAAGGGGGGCAGCTTTCCTCTCCCACACACAGTCCCCTCCCCCCAACACACAGACGCACCCACAGGCCAGCGAAATGAACAAACAACAGATTTCACCCTTCCACAAAGATTATTTGAGCACCTGCCAAACTGCTGGGCAGGAGTCACAAGTTTTTGCCACTTTCCCACTGTGTGACCTTGGGCAAGTTACTTAACCTCTCTGAATTAAATTGGAGTAATTCCTGACCTGGGCAACCGTAGGAAAGGAATGGGGATCAGAACTAAAGGTGCTCTGTGAATCCTCAGGGGGGTGTTAATAAGTCATTTTGGTTATTCTCTGATGGATTAAAAAACCATGGGCAGAGGCATGGTCAGCCTGGATGCAGGTAGGGAATGATCAAGGGAAACTCTGGAGGACTCTGGCTAACCCCTAACAAACCAACCCTGGAAAGAGTATAGGCTAAGGAGGGGGGCCTTTGGTAGGCTCAGAATTTAGCTTGAAGCCTCCCATCTGGAGAGAGGGTTCAGGCTGCTGGGAACCTGAGCCTATCTTTTTGGCTCCTGGAGGAGGTGGGTGGTGAATCTGGAAGGGGCAGGAGAAAAGGTTTCTTGCTTGCTGTGAGCTTTGAGAAGCAGCAGCAGCAGTTCCCATTTTGTCCCACTGTAGGGAGAAGATTGGGCTGGAGGGTGAGCTCCTCCTCCTAGGAGAGCCAGCAGGGGCTGTGTACTCTTTATTTTCAAAGAAAGGGATTCTCACTGGCTCCCTTCCTCCTCCTCCTCCTGCTGGGTTCTCTTCCAGTTGTTCCTGCTAGCCTTTTACAGTCCAGAACACTAGCTTTCTCTGAGCCATGTGGGACAACCCACCTGCCCTTTAGATATAAAGGCTACCGACAGGTGTCATCTCCCTTAAGGCTGCACAGGTTCTCTTCTAAAACTTAGAAGACCAGGCAAAAGATTGGAGGCTGGGCTTAAAGGTAGTGAGGCTGTCTCTGAGGCCTCAATGAGTGTGGATTTGGCCATCAACTGGCCTGAAACTGACTGACAAGCCTTCCCTCACTGAAAAAGGTAATGGGTCCAGGTACCGTCTAAGCACACACTCTACAGGATGAGTTGTCAGGTCCGGATGCTGCTGGGCTGCTCAGGGTACAGGCCTGAGTCACCCAGCCGGGCACAGCCCAGTGGTTTATCTGGGATTCTAAGCAGTTGGTAGCAAAAGCCCAACAGAGATTATGCCTGGTTCAGGTGCCCCCAGAATACCTCCCTGGAATCTAGACCTGATCTCATTGCATTCTCCCTGTTTTCTGGTTCTGTTGCTCGTATTGGACAGACAGTTCTGAGAACAGAAACTGTATCCCATCTGTCTTCATAGCCCTAGGTGCCCAGATAGTATCTGCTCACTATACACTTACTTATTCAACAAAGATTTCTTGAACACCTATTATGTGCTGGATGCTGAGAATACAGTGATGAGCCTCTGATGATGTGATGATGTCTCTGAAGGACAAACATGTATCTCCTGCCCTCTTGGAGCTTATGTTCTAGTAGAGGAGTCAGACAAAGAAAGAGATTAATAAATGAAACAATTATAAATTTTTATTAAAAGTAAAAAGACACAAGGGGCAACAATAGGGAAGAATAGGAGGGGGGTATCTGCTTTAGATAAAGTAGAGAAGTTCTCTCTGATGAGGTAATGTTTAAGCTAAATCTTAAAGGGTAGGAAGGAGTGTTCCTGGTTGAATGAATAAGTGAATGAAATTGTGTAACTTTGGATGAGTTATTCTCACCTCTGTAGGCCTGTTTCTTCATCTAAGAAAACTGGAGATTGGTCTGAATTCCTTCTAAGACCCATGATATTATCAGGGCTTATCATGATAGAGACAGAAAAAGGTAAAACCTAGGGTCCTGGTGAAAGGGGAAGGGTGGTAGAGGGAAGTGAGAGGAGAAGAGGGAATGTAGTGGACAGCTAGTCAGGCTCGAGTTGTGCGACATTTGTAAATGGTATTCACAGGTGCTGTGAGAGGACCTGCCTCCAGTATTACTGGTAGGAGAGACAGTGTAGAAGCAGGAGCCAAGTCACCCCTGCATGTTTCCTCCTTGGAAACCATCAGGGGGAGACTGTTTCCCACTCCCAGGACCCTTGCTTTGGAGAAACACTTTAACCTTCCTGTCCCATTCTTGCCTGAGAAGAGTAGGAGGAGGTGACATTAGCAGCTGGCAAAAAATTGAATCAAAATAAAACACAGATGACTCAGATAGAATCAGGCCGGCAGAAAAATTGATTAGACATGTGACAATGCAGGATCCGGTTGCCACCTTAGCCCTTCAGTTCTAGGTCCTAGAAAATTAGGGTTTGCTGCGGAACCATCCTGGGATTCCAACTGTAGCTGCTAGTCTTCCATCAAGTCAGAGGTTTGGGCAGTGGTGGAAAGTCTCATTCCTTCCCCAGATCCTCCAATTCTTGTGGAGGTAATGCACATCCTCCAATCAAATTTGCGAGGTTTGGGTGGAAAATTTATAACTATTTGTGCTTCATATGCTCCACGACTATGTTCATTTCTGCTCTCTCCCAAACAACTAAAAATTAGTCTACAGGTATACCTTGTTTTATTGTGCTTCGCTTTATTGCACTTCTCAGATACTGCGTGGGTTTTGTTTTGTTTTTTAACATCTTTATTGGAGTATAATTGCTTTACAATGGTGTGTTAGTTTCTGCTGTATAACAAAGTGAATCAGTTATACATATGTTCCCATATCTCTTCCCTCTTGCGTCTCCCTCCCTCCCACCCTCCCTATCCCACCCCTCTAGGTGGTCACAAACCACCGAGCTGATCTCCCTGTGCTATGCGGCTGCTTCCCACTAGCTATCTATTTTACGTTTGGTAGTGTATATATGTCCATGCCACTCTCTTTGTCACAGCTTACCCTTCCCCCTCCCCATATCCTCAAGTCTATGCTGTAGTAGGTCTGTGTCTTTATTCCCGTCTTACCCCTAGGTTTTTTACAAATGGAAATTTTGTGGCAACCCTACATTGTGCAAGTCTATTGGGACCATTTTTCCAACAGCATTATTATTATTTTTTTTAATATTTATTTGGTTGCTCCGGGTCTTAGTTGTGGCATGCAGAATCTTTAGTTGTGGCATGCAAACTCTTAGTTGCAGCATGTGGGATCTAGTTCCCTGACCAGGGATCGAATCTGGGCCCCCTGCATTGGGAGTACAGAGTCTTAGCCACTGGACCACGAGGGAAGTCCCCCAACAGCATTATTTTTAAATTAAGGTATGTACATTGTTTTTTTACACATACTGCTTTTGCACACTTAATAGACTATAGTAAATATACTTTTTTTTTTTTTTTTTAATTTGGCCACGCCACGAGGCATGTAGGATCTTAGCTTCCTGACCAGGGATTGAACTTGCGGCCCCTGCATTGGAAGCGCAGAGTCTTAACCACTGGACTGCCAGGGAAGTCCCTAAATATAACTTTTCTATGCACAGGGGAAACCAAAAAATTGGCATGACTCACTTTATCGAGATATTCACTTTATTGCGGTGGTCTGCAACGTAACCTGCAGTATCTCTGAGGTACGCCTGTATTGAATTTTTTAAAAATAAATTTATTTATTTTTGGCTTCTTTGGGTCTTCATTGCTGTGTGCGGGCTTCCTCTAGTTGCGTGAGCAGGGTGCGCGGGCTTCTTACTGCAGTGGCTTCTCTTGCTGTGGAGCACCGGCTTTAGTCGCGTGGGCTTCAGTAGTTGTGGCTCGCGGGCTCAGTAGTTGTGGCACATGGATTCTAGAATGCAGGCCCAGTAGTTGTGGTGCATGGGCTTAGTTGCTCCGAGGCATGTGGGATCTTCCCGGGTCAGGGCTCGAACCAGTGTCCCCTGCATTGGCAGGTGGATTCTTAACCACTGCGCCACCAGGGAAGCCCCGAAGCCATGTCTTAATTCTTTTCCTCAGGATGGTGATAGGCTGCCCCTCTGCATCCAGAGCTCAGGCTGGGCACCAACGCTGAGATGTAATTTGCTTTCAAACAAGAAGGTATGTTTCACACACACAGCTAAGCTCAGGAACATATGGCTTAGGAGCACCTGGGAGAGGGAACAGCTCAGGCCTCGTACCCGCACAGCACTGCCCAGGGTCGGCTGACAGCGCAGGGGTAATTCAGAGGCGGAGCTTACTCAGCAGCCTGTGGCCTTTTGGGCCACCAGGGACCAACATCCACCCTGCCCCCCAGCCATGGTTCCCAAAAGCTTCTAGCTCAGAGGGAAGATGAAGCAGAAGTGCAGGGAGATTGATTCAAATCCCAGTTGGGAGGAAAGTTGGCTTCAGGGAAGTGTGCCGCCTCCCACCCGTCCTTGCATTGAGTCTGATAGCTGACAAAGGTTAACAATGGATCTCACTATAGAATTTCTGCAAAACGACTTGGCCATTTACTTCCAAAGCCCCTTCCTCCAGGGCTCTCCCTGCTTGATACCTGGAAGCTGGCTGGGAACAGAGGCTCATCTGCTCATCCTCCAACCCTGCACAGCACAGTCTGCAACAGCCCGGCAGGACGAGCACAGCCTACAGAGTCGGGACTGCTGGCTGGCCCACGTGACTCTTGGCAAGATTCTTGCCCCTTCTGTGCTTCTCCTTCCTCGTCTGTCGACTGGGACTAAAATGGTGCTTTTGTTAAAGGGTTGATGAGGGTTACTTTCATTATTCTATGTAAGATGCTGATTACAAGCCTGGCATCTGTTAAGTGCATAAAATCAACACTGTATGTCTAATTATTGACTAATCCTGTTCCCATGCCTCCAGTTAACCCAAGGCTAAGAGGCTAGCCTGAAGTCATCCAGCAAGCGGGGAGGGTAAGGGTTAGGAGTCTTGAGGCTCTGCCCCTCAAAGGCTAAGTGATGCCATTTCAGAAACTCCCTGAACTGTACTGACATGTCATTAGTTCAACAAATACTTACTGAGGGTCTACTGTATGTCAGGCACTACGCTAAGCTGGGGAAAGACAGTCAAGGTCACCAAATTTGGGAGCTTTCATTATAGTTGGGAAAACGGGCATTAAATAAGCAACAAATATACCTTTAGACAATGCTGTGAAGGAAATGGATGGCATAGCATAAATATGTACAGCATGGATCCTCGTTTTGTATTACTAAGATACCGACAGCATCTGTCTAGGACAAATGTGAGGAAAGCCTGGGTTTTGGTATGACAGAACTGGGTTTGAAGTCGAGCTCCATGTAACCTTGGTCTGATAAATTAACCTTTCTGCTCCTCATTCCTGTATGTTCCCCTATATGGAAATCTGTTAAGGTTGCTGTGGGAATTAAGATATAATAAAACATAAAATCTTCTCAGAGTTTACTGTTTTTCACATTAGACAGGTCAAGCTGGAATCCTTGATGAGGCCAGGTGGAACTGCAGCCTTGTACTGTATGTCCTTTTTCAGTGTTGGCTGAGGGGGGGAGGTATATGGGAATGGGGAATTACCTGGAGGGCTGCTGGAAAAAAAGTTCTGAGGAGAAGCAGGTCTTCCTTTTACCATTTGATAATGAACCGGTACCATTCTTTCCTCTGAGCATACCTTCAGTGGAGAAATATTTAACGCAGTCTAGTCAAGAATTACAAGTTACCCTCTATGACCCAGTCATCTCCAAATTTGGGTACAGAAAGAAAATATTAGAACTCCTATTTATATTTTTCATATCATTGCTTTTTAATTATCTATTTTTGTCTTATTACACAATATATGGGTACAGTAGTACAGGTATATAATTTATCAACACATGTGGGTACGCATGATCAAAAATTCCTTACTGCAGGGGTGTGCAATTAGAAATGGTGAAAGGCCACATGGAGGCTAAGGTAGGAAAATGAAGGTCTGCCCTCATTTTACTTGCCCAACATAAACTAAGAAAGTGCATTTTTTCATCAAGTAGCCTGCAGGCATCTCACTGCACTAATAAACAGTGAAGAAAAGGACCCAGTTTCTTTTCTTTTTTTTTTTTTTTTGCGGTACGCGGGCCTCTCACTGTTGTGGCCTCTCCCATTGCGGAGCACAGGCTCCGGACGCGCAGGCTCAGCGGCCATGGCTCACAGGCCCAGCCGCTCCGCAGCATGTGGGATCTTCCCGGACCGGGGCACGAACCCGTGTCCCCTGCATCGGCAGGCGGACTGTCAACCACTGCGCCACCAGGGAAGCCCAGGACCCAGTTTCTTAATCTCAAGTCAGTGTTCTATCCTCTACAAGTCTCTAGGGGGGAAAAAGTGGAAGTAGAAATTAAATACACGCTGCAAACTAAGTAAAAATCCAAACTTTGGATAAGCCATTAAACAGACCAGATCATTAGCCTGAAAAAATATGCACAAGACAGAGGACAATCTCCAGCAGTTTCAGTTCTCTGGACAGGAAACCTCCTCCACGTAGTCATTTTTCACTACCTCATTTGTAGAAAACTTTCACTCATTTCCTATTGTACTACGTAGAGTTAATTTTTAAGACAGATGTGTCCTTCCTCTCCCCAACTCACACATCTATCACCACACGCACCAGCTTCTTTCAAACAACTCATTTCACCTCCAGGAGGTGACACCATCTGGAACCAAAAATGAAGCGGCAAAATGTTGAAAATAAAAATAAAGCGGACTTTATTTAGAAGATAAAGGTGGTGGTATCAGTTTTGGTTAATAAAGTTGGGCTCAAGTGTTTTAACAGGTCTTTACTGCCATCACAGACTGGCATGCCAAGGGCATTCTGAATGC
The DNA here is from genome assembly GCF_025265405.1 of Mesoplodon densirostris. Classification (NCBI taxonomy): domain Eukaryota; kingdom Metazoa; phylum Chordata; class Mammalia; order Artiodactyla; family Ziphiidae; genus Mesoplodon; species Mesoplodon densirostris. The sequence goes on from NC_082678.1 coordinate 3,912,740, forward strand.
CAATTACAGACTGAAGTTGTTTCAAAATCCAAGATGCTGTCAAAATCTGATGATGGAGCTTGGATTTGGATTTTTTTCTTAAAGTTGGACTGACACATTTTTAATATATGAGTGACTAGATTACTTGGTTCTGAAAATAAAAACACTACACTGAGCAGTTCCCCTCCTCCACAAGTCCGTAAGGCAATGTTGCAGTTGCCTCTGACAGCCAAAATCTCAACATTTCAACAGGGGAGCCGAGAGGAACTGGGAAAATGAAAAGCAAAATTAATAAATGTAATTGTAATTGATACAGGCAGCTGCCACTTGTGGCAAACCAAAGCCTAGTCCGATGCCTATTTTCTCCACATTTGCACTGACATCTTACCAGACGGTAACTACATTCTTGAAGGAATGTGCCAAGACTAGAGTGGGGAAGGCCCAGACAGTGAGTGGGCAGAATGCATTTTGCATCCATTTGCCTTAGGTGGTACAATTAAGGACAAATACCTAGTGGGAAGACCCACTAGCCAAAGGGAACTAGAAAAGAGGGTAATAAATGCATAACCAGTGCAGAGTAACTGCGAGGCACCAAGACCACAGTCCAACCAGCCCATTTTCCTCCTCTCCATCACTGAGTGGATCTGGGAGAAAGCATTAGTAACAGCACTTGTCAACTGCTTCCCTGGAACAAAACATGACAAAACACACGGGTTTTGTTTTCATTATGGTTCTCGGTGTACTTTATTCTCCTGCTGTCTAGCTAAGCAGCCCACACAGGACAGAAATGGGTAGCACTGAGGAATGATCAGATTTTTTTTTCTCCCCAATATTCCTGCCCCCTCCCTAAGCCCTGACCAACCCTTATCAGGAATGGTTAGTATATCACCCTTTCCCTCAAGAACTAAAATTTAAACAAGGCATTACAGGGCCAGGTCTCTTCAGAGGGCTCAGGAGCTGGTGTGAGCTCTTTATTCACAATGGAGTGTCTTTCCTTCAAACACCTGGATTTTTTTTTGTACACTGGTTCATAGATCGGCACTTGACTTTGAACCTGGCACCAAAAGGCACAATATCTGATACCCTGTACAAGAGCTATTAGAGATGCTGCCGTATGGATGGGCAAAACTGAGCCAATCCCACTTATGAATGGAAGGCTTGAACAGGGAGTTGGCAAAGAGAAACATGTAAGCCCATATTTTTTGCTAGAATGGAAATGAAAGTGGGAAATTAAGGTCTTGTTTTTTAATCCTCCAAATACCTGGAAGCAATTTAAAAATCTTTCTTGGTGCTTTTGAATGCAGCATATTCAAAATGCCAGCAAAAACTCCTAATAACCGCAAAACCAAAAGGGGATCAAAGCTTACCAACATCCCTCCTTATTGCTGAAAAAGTCTAAAACCAAAATTCAGGGTGCCCTGTTTCCTTGTAAAAGGGAAAATAATTAAGTCTGATTTATCATTATCATAGCACATCACACTTTAAAAAAAATATTACAGCGTGTGACCAGGGGAATGTTTTGACACCATTTTATTAATCTTCAACTTCAGTGGAAAAATATAACCTTTTTCAAGTGCCATTTTCATCACAAGAGTTCTAGCATATATATATGTGTGTATATATATATATATATATACACACATATATATTCCTTTGTTTTGATTACTTGGTTTTGAAGTGCAGCAAGAGACCAATACCGCATTATAATCCATCAAATAAAAGAGAACAGAAGGCCAAGCAGTTTCCAAATGGTCATTTTATCAGATTGTTTAAAACATTAAATTTATCCTTGTTTGCAATCCAAAATAGTTACCTGAAATTTGCTGTTTGTGTGTGTTTACTTTTATGGTATGTTTGTTTTCTAAACTCTTTGGCACAATTTTCTGGGGGCGTTCAGACTGCCAAGATACATGTCAGGAGAGAACTTTTCTTTTGTGCTGCCAATTATGAGCATTTAAATTTTGGTTTGTTTGGGTTGTGGCTTTCTTTTGTTTTCGAAGTCTGCATTCTTTATTTGTAACAATTGTATTTTTATTTTTTCTATATCCTCTAACTCCAGAGTCCCCCCCCCCCACTTCTACATTCACAGTTGAACCATATTATTAGGAAAGGCGCCTTGATGAAAAGATCAGGGTGGGAGCTCTGACCATTCGTCAGTGTTTTCCCTAGAATTAAAAAAAAAAAAAAAAAAAAACCCAAAAAACAAAACCTAAGAGCGTCTTTCCTTCTTTTTTCTCTTGTATCTCTTGTGCTGCATCAGTAGACAGAACTTCAGTTAGTTTCATGAAATGCAACATCCTAACCTCTTTTTTTGGGAAAAAGAAACTGCAATGACTTGAAGTTGAGAATGTGGATACCGCCTCACTCACACACACTCATTCTCAGACTGTAAAGAATCCCTCACCCTCCTTTCAGCCAGCACGCATACAGTACCAGTACCACGTGGCAAAGGTACACCAAAGGTGGGCTTGAGACCCAGGCTCCATCTTTCTCATCAGTAGCAAAGGCCAGGATGCCTTTTACAACAAAGCACCACAGCTGAACCCAGTCCCTCCTCCTCTCCCCCAAACTAGTCATTCCACTCGGCACTGGCCAAAAGACAGAAAAGCTAGTTCTAGCCTCTCCTGGGAAGAGAGGGCTTTCTTTTTTTAAGTAAATCCACCATTTTTCTCTTTTCCAAGATGGCCGACATTATGGTTTTCTACGAAGTCAGTGATTACTTAGCTCACTAACAGCGCTGCTGTTGATGGCTGCAGCTGCTGCTGTGGCAGGATTTTCAATGTGGTGTGTTTTCAAGCCTCACTCACTCATCCTCTCATTCCCAAACATTCAGCATCCGTGCACACTCCTCACTTCCGGGTTTTTCAAAAGATTGGAGATTTCCAGTGGGGGTCTCAGGTTATCATCCCAATGGTAACAGATCTAAAAACAGATTGGAAAAAAGGTCAATTTTTGAAATCCCTTATAGCCAGTAGAGCCAAACACCTCTCCGATTCCTACAATTAAGTGCTTATAGACCTGAATGGAATTTGTCAACTTTTCAAGGACTGATTATTTTTATTATTTTCCTATGTGCCATCTACCTGCTCTCATTAGCACTTACGAAGGGTAGGAAACTGAAAAGATAAAACTCAAACTAGCCAATTTTACTGAGATCTGTGGTGTAAGATAACTCAGTAAGTGAGAGGAAAATAAATTAAAACTACATTTCAAAGCAGAGGTCAGACAACTCCGACTTTGGATATCTTCTGTAAAAGAAAGCAATGTCTCAAAGCACTGCAGTAAAGAAAGAAAAGAACATGAGGAAAGAAATAAAGAGTAGAAAGAGAATTTTGGGAAAATGCCATTATCGATGACTTTATTAAGGTCCAAAATGATTTGGGGACTTCAGTGAATTCTAGTTATGTAAGTTCTGTTATAACCATGAGGAACCAAATATTTGGCTCAAGGAAAGATTGGCTGCCTGACCCTTCCACTAGTACAAGGCTGAGGAACAAAGGCCTGGCTCAGAAGCACTATATGGGAAAGAGTACAAAACAAAACACCTGAAGAAAGCCCTTGTCAGAACAGTCTAAAGAAAATGTACCTCCTCCCCAAGAAAGTAGAAGAAAGAGGGCAGTGGAGACAAGCTCTTACCAAGCTTGGTTCTTCAGTTTCCTCAGTTCTTTTGTTGCCCATGTAGCAAGGGTTTTTGCTTTGTTAGTCTTCGATCTCCGTCCTTCAGTTAACAGTTCATGGATCATTGGCCTAGCTTCTACTAATTTCAGTACATCCTTCCCAAATGCTGTACACAAGTCCCTGTGCAAAGTAAACACACCTGAAAATGGGCTCCTGGCCCTACAACAAGATCATATTTAGAACCTTCTGAACCAGTGCTAAGCTAGCTATAGGTTTCTTGGTATTTACCTACTTTTTAAAGCTGGAAGAAATTTTAAAGATAAGAAAGTCTAACACCTGCCCTCAACAGATTAAAAAAAATGAGGTCTAAAAAAGTAGAATAACTTACCCAAGGTTCCACAGCTAATTCATGGTAAAATCAGAACTAGACTCCAGGTCTTTGAGCTGCTCAAAACCAATGTTCTTTCTTCTAATGATACCTCAGAAACCCTCAGTAGAGGAGGCTAAACAGAGGCAATTTGTTGACCAACATCAGAATATGGGATGGACATAGATCTGATGCTGCTTCTATACCTCTGAGAGCTCACTTCACAGAGTTTGGTGGGGAGAAATTAGAAATCTAGAGGGTCTGAAATGAGATTAGAGCTAAATTCTGGAATGAATTATTATCTAAGAAATCAAAACAGGACATGATGGGTTCTATTAAAGAAAGAAATCCCCTCTGTGCCAAAAAGGTGGGTAATTGCCATCCAGGCTACTCTCAATATTCTTTACTACACGTCTTCTCATTTTCCATGACACGTTCTATTCAGCTCTCAAAAGCAGGGTATAACCTACCCGATCAGTCCAGCAGCACAAGCTACTACTCCGTCCGTATGATCCTCATCTCCAGCAATGTGGTCAATGAAAGACAGAATAAATTCCACTCTGGGTTGTACCAGCATCACATCCGCTATAAAAGGAAGAGGTCTGCTGAGGCGGTTCCCCATTTGTCAGGACTACCCCCCGTTTACACCCTGTTTCAAAATTCCCAAACTCTCTACTCCCATCAGGCAGGTTTTGGGCTGGAGAACTAGTTGCATACAGTTATACCAAATTATTCTTCCTCAGATTAAGATGTCATTCTTCAAGTCAACAGAAGAGGCAGATACTCCTATTCTTATAAGCAGATATATATACCTGTAGAGCACAAATGGAACCTTTCCTCTAAGCCTGTAATATCAAAGGAGTGAAGTACAAATATTTCCCCAATCAGTAACAAAAACATCAGGTGATAGAGGAAATCTAACCCCCCCAATCCTTCAATTCAGATGCATGGTGGGGGTTCGGGAACTCCCACTCAGCGCTGGTACATATGCAACCAGCAGCAACAGCCTTGCTGGACCCCATCCCTTGCAATGCTCAAGAAACGTGAAGCAAGGTAGCTGAAGGAGCAGGGATCAGAAATAATAGTCTATATCCTCCCCCAAAGCTACTCCCTTCATTAGAGCACTGTTCCTCCTTCTCCCCTTCTTTTAAGCAATAGGTATTAGTTTACAAGTGAACTACACAATGAACACACAGCCCATTTGGCTAAGTGCACGCTGGACTAAGTCAACTGGGTTGTATACTCAACGGTGTACGTTCTCCTGGTCTCCCTTCAATCCCTGGACAATTCCAGTATAGGCTTCCAAGCAGCCTTCCCTTAGCTCATTCAGATAATCCACCATGTCATAGTCTGACTGTAAGAGAAAAAGAACAGAATCTCCATCATATCGATGGCCTTTAGTTGTATATTTGTCAAAAGTCCTGCTCCTCCAGTCAGGGCTGGACTTAAAGATAGCTTTAAACTTACCTTGTCCACCTGGGCTTGGGAGGCCTGCTGAAGAGTATTCAATACAACCTCTAGATATTTTTTAAACTCTCCACCAATAGCAAGGGCAATATCACCAAACACTGACAGAATCTGTGGCTTCACAGACCTGTGGACATTTTCATTCTGACAAGGAGAAAAAAAAAAAGTTCTGTCCAAAGATTCAAAAAGCTTTTTAAAATAAGCAATTACTGATATGTCTGGTATAGACCTTAAGGGACATACACAAAAATTAGCAATGCTTACCTCTAGATAGAGAGATTATATATTTACTTTTCCTTTGTACTTTACTGGTCCCCACCTGCCCCACTCAAGTTCCATGCACTGACCATGCGTTCCTTTAATTAACTTCACATCCTTAGGTTAGAATCATCTTGTGAAAATGAACGACTCCCTTCATAAGCCCACAGCCAACATTCTGGGACATATACATTCCCTGTCACGGATCTTGACATTTAACCATCTTTCTAACCAATGGTAAATTAGATTGTGTGTATAGACACTCACCCCCAAGTTCTCCAGTAAGAGCTGCATCACCTCATCACAGAAAGGTAAGATGTTGGATTGCAGGGCACGGCATAAGTCTCCCACTAAGCCCACAGCCGCCAAACAAACCTGCAAAGAATCAAGAAAATGACCTCTAGAACAGAAAAGGCTGCCTGCAGGGGTAAGGCATGATTTTTTACCTAGCTACTGGTCCTTTATCACTTGAACCTAGAGTCAAAGAAGAAAAGACCCCTCCTCTCTCAGATTAGTTCACTTTTTAACAACCAATATGGCAGGAGAGAACTAGGACTATCTAATCTATCATTAAGAAAGGACAGAAAAGACAATATTCACCAGGGATGGTGGTAGCAGAGGCGGATGGTTTATTGAAAACAAAACAAAACCCCTTCTTAGGGTGCTACTCTGATGTGTCTAATATCCTGTCTTTCACTGACTATTTCTAGTTCAGACACTCAGGGCAACAAAGTAGCTCAACCCTTGGAGTGATACACAGGGAAATACTACCTGGGCTACAGGATCCAGACTTTTGTACTACAATGACTACCAAGTATAAATGAGAATATAAATGTATTATTGTGAAAAGCATAGCTTACCTGGTACTCGGCATAATTTTTCAATCCAATGCCCAGGAAGGGTTTAAAGGCCTCCATGTACTTTAAGAATTCACCACCCAACACTGTAAAGAAACAAACTATTAGCACCATAGGGTATCACAGAAGTGAACAAAAATAACCATCCTAGCTCTCCCAAAATGTATACACTCCAGTCAAAAGTTAGGTAGAATGTGAGTTAATTACAGATTCTATCACAAAGACTTAGGGCTGCCTTGGACAAGCCAAATTCATAACTGCTGAAAGGGCCTAACTCTTATATCCTGGAGATAATGCCAAATCTCCAGAGTGGGATTTCACTCTGGCTGAAACTACCAAGTGGTATGGCCCTCAAGGAATGTCAAGGTTAATTATGAATTGCCTGAGCTAGTGATATTGCCTCTTGCCCACCTCTTCATCTGATTATAACGTGTCCTCTTTGGAAGCCAGCTATTTTTTTGGCCTCACCGGGCAGCTTGTGGGATCTCAGTTCCAACCAGGGATTGAACCTGGGCCACGGCAGTGAAAGCGCCGAACTCTAACCACTAGACCACCAGGGAACTCCTGGAAGCCAGCTTGATCTCTAGCCAATTCCATCGAGGACTTACTTAATAAGCCAGTCAAGAAAAGCTGTCTGGGTTTCATATCCAAATCAGCCACTCCAGGAACCAAAATCAACTTCTATGCCCTGCCAGGGTAATCACATGTTGCCAGACCAGTTGCACATAGGCTCCTTATGCTAGAAATGGGTCTGCCTTAATAATACACCTTACAGGGCTTTCCTGCTGGCGCAGTGGTTGGGAATCTGCCTGCCAGTGCGGGGGACATGGGTTCGGGCCCTGGTCCGAGAGGACCCCGCATGCCGTGGAGTGGCTGGGCCTACGCGCCTCACTGCAGAGCCCGTGCTCTGCAGCAGGAGAGGCCATCGCAGTGGGAAGCCCGCGCCGCGGCGAGGAGTGGTCCCTGCTCGCCGCAGCTGGGGAGGGGCCCATGTGCATCAACAAAGACCCAACGCAGCCAATCAGTCAATCAATCAATAAAAAATTCTTAAAAAAAAAAAAAAAACACCTTACAGACCACCACTAAAGAAGCATTCCAGGTTTCTGAAGTGCTCTTTAATGTGCTTTTAATGGCCTTTCAAGGAGCCTTAAGTCAGATATGGCTTGCCCAAAGCAATTCTGCATAGTTAGACATGTAACACTCAGAAAATCAATTAATTCCTAGAACTCGATGTTTCGTTTCATTCCATTCCATACCAGGCACCATATTGCGTCAACCTGAATCCAAAGCATTACAACCCAAACCAGAAGGTACCAAGTGCCAGGAAAGAAAATAGAAACCTTTACTTCCTCCATCCTTTACAGGAGCCAAACCTCAATAAAGCAAGTAGACTTTAGGGGAAAGAAGAACCTGATGAACATGAAGTAGGTAACAGTTCCCTCCACCCCCAGAAAGGTTGCCAATCTGAGTTGCAAATTGGCTCCCCATTCACTTCAAGGAGAGTGGCAAGGCAGTTATACACAAATTTACACTTATGTTCAATCCAGCTCTGAACTGACTCAGTACCCCAATAAGTGAGAAGATTGGACTATGCTTTTTTGCAGTCAAAAATTCTTCATGGCCATTGATACTTTTGCATTCTAAAGACATTCCCTGCCCAATTTTGGCTCACTGACCTTCCACCAGTGTGCTAACTGCCATTAGGGCATCCTCTTGCACTCCCCCAGACCCAGCTGTGCTTTGGAACATCCTTAACAGGGAAGCCATGACCACATCAGAGATCTGCAAAGCATCTTGATGTTGCACTTTCCGGAGAACATTCTGTGAAATGAATAAGAGTTCAGAATCTGTTGATTCTAAACCCTTCAATCAGAACACCATACTTTTTTTTTTAAATCAATTAAGTCCCTAGAATTCTTTTTTTTTTTTTGGTGGTGGGGGGTAGGCTTTTTATGCTCAGAAGTTTTGACAGTGCAAATCATCTACAATGAAACATACATTTAAATATCTCATCTATTTCCCAATTCAGAACAAACACAAGATGATCTTCCATGGTGCAAAAAGTCATCTCCTCTGTGTTTCATTTAAGTCTGACAAATCCTTGTCAGCAGCCTCCATAATCTAGTTGTACTGGAATGGCAGTTAAATTATTTCAGCTTTGAATAAGGACATGTCATATTAGAGTTCTTACTCATAAAACAAAAGAGCAACCCTTTCTATAGCCTAACCCATTTACAGATGATGGTCAAGAAATTGTCTTGATAAACTGAAACCCATCTGACTTTTCCCAATTCAATATTCCTCAAACCTCCCTCCTTACCCTTTAATTTGTTTCAACTAATGTTACTGGATCAGGAAAGACCTCTTAACAGTCATGTTTTAAAAAATTAAGTTTGGAGTAAAAAAGAGAAGGGAGTCATAGGTAAGATGACCTAGTCAGCATCACTCAATTCTAAAACCTAGTACCCACCTAAGCACTAGACAAGTTCCAAGGTTTTCCTGTTCTTGGATAAAAAAGGGAATAGCTCCTCAGCCACGCCATGACTCCAGTCACGAGCAAGGAGTTAACAGTTTAATTTTCCCAGTCTCTCCTCAGAAAAAGTCTACTGTGAACACCAAATACTATAAATAAATTATAATAAAGTTTCCAACAGCAATTGTTTCAAAAGATGATTGTAAAAACACAAGGCTATATTTTTAGCTCAGTGAACCATAGCTGGGAACCAAATATGACTGGGCTACACTTGGACAACCCAATGAAAACCAGACTAAAAGTTGCTAATACAAAATAGCTGCACAGCTGGGAGGACCATCACAAATGGAGTAGTTTCCTTCCCTACGCTGTACAAGACAAACTGCATTTTTATGGACAGACAAGAAAGGAAAATGGGAAATTACTCTTCTAATCAATCAGACTAAGGCCTTCTGAGAAGAGCTTCTGACCATCATCATCTACATCATCATCTTCAGAGTTCTGTGTGTACATGAACTTGTCATCCTGAGATATGATTCTCTTCCCTGGAGCTATTAAGTGATAAGGCACCATCATACCTGAAGAGTTGCGCAGAGTAAAGACTGAAGGTCATTGAACTGGATCCTATCCGATGTGCTCTGGATATGTGACTACAAGACAAAGGAGATCATGTTCTGAATAAACACCTTCTGAAAGGGCTTTAAACTCCCTCAATGCCTCCATTTTTGCTGGGTTTGCCAGGACCATTAAATAATCTTTACTGCTGCTAATGCAGGAAAGTAAATAAGCTTATATATGTATACGGTGTTACACACATATGAATAAACTGTAGCAAGCAAAACAATTTTAAGTTGCAACATTTTTTGTATAAGCCTCGTATCTTTCTGAGAACATATATGCTTAAACACTGAAAAAAAGAGAACAGTCTTGAAACTAGAGCTCTGTGTTAAGTACCACACCCTTCCCACCAGGAACCAGGAACGCCCTCAGTCTCACCTCCATCTGGAGCACCTGTTGTAGTCGTTCCATGATGACTAGAGTTGTTTTCTGAACTGCAGGGTAACAATCCTTGGCACTGTTTTTCACAATTTCCATTAGAGATTCGTATGCAGAACTCCTCAGGTTGTTCTGGTGTCCATCAGGTCTGTAAGGAACACACAGCAAAAATCGGAAAGCCTTAACTGAGAAAGGACAGAGAAGTCATTATAATATAGAAACCCTCACTGAAAGTGACCCAGAAACCGAGATGGTTGCAGACCTGATCTGAGTTTGGCAAACACAATACAGCCTGGAACCAAATTTTCAATCTCTGAGCCAATGACTACGTTCAATATGGTTTCCAGACCTGTTTAAACTTTAGAATGGCCCTTTTGGAAATGAGCTAAAATTGTAGGAAAAGTAGTTAAAAATGCTGAAGAACCCATGTGGCCAACTGAAGAGGCTGCACAAATAGCTATGAAACAGACAACTTGGGAATCCCTGGCTGTCCAGCGTTAGGACTCCGCACGCTCACTGCCAAGGACCTGGGGTTCAACCCCTCGTCGGGGAACTAAGATCCCACAAGCCGTGCGGTGAGGTCAGAAAAAAGAAAAAAAAAGGATGTATCAATTTTCTTCATGCGTCTGCGAGATGAAGAAATGAACTAGTTAAGCATGAAGAACTGATACCCTGCCCTCTTCCTAATGGTTTCTTTTGAGTATGGCTTTAGGTATAGCTTACACAAAATCACAATAATTAAAGGTTGTCCCCAACTTATAACCCCTTCAAACTACATTTCCAAAGCTCATTTATCAAACAACTGTATTTAATGCCAAGTTCCTCACACAATATCATAAATGGTGGTTAGTAATCTGGTATGGCAACTAAATTCATAATGAGAGCTACTATTTCTCTTATACCATAATCAAATACTCCTACTAACTGTAGACACTGCAAAATGAAGGCACCTCTCTAGGTCAATTACTCTCTACCTGTAGAGAAATGAGACTATTTTCTGACTTCAGTTATAAACTGTACAATTCTAAGGTAGTCGAAAGCCTACATTTCTTTTCTCACTCTTATTTAAACTATCTAGAACAGGATTCTTTTAATTTCTCCTATTGCAATGTTTCTATGATTAGGTTAAACAGTCCCCACACAAGAGGCAAAAGGACTTGGATGCAAAGACACCACTCATTTCTGTGTAGTATCAGTTACCTGTCTGTGGTCTCCAGGAGCTTCTGAACTATGAGTTCAAAAGAAGAAGATAAGCAATAGGTAGCGGGTTCTTCCTGATCATCAGCTACATCTGCAGCTTCATAAGCAGCTTCAGCCAGGCTGGAGAAAGCCTTAAACCCAGACAGAGTAAATATTAATTAAACTTGAAAAGAATCCCACTCCAGGATTACCTCATTTTCCCTTAAGATACCTTGGGCAGAGTTCCTTTCCAACTGATCTAAGAAAAAACCAATGGCAGTGAATCCTCAATGCTTCCTATCAAGGTCATCTCAAGACAACTTAACATGTACAGCTATTCTCAAAATTAGATAAATGTTATTTATATATGTATATTTATTTATATTTTGCTTCTGCTGCCTAATAATCTACACACAGCTCTCTAAGCAGCAGAGTATTCTCACCCACCACGAACACCTGCCACTTCATTTCTGCTCTTTCCCTCCACAGAAAGCCTTTTTACCCCACTCCTTCCTTATTTTACCTTCCACCCCCAAACCCCAAAGGTCCCTAACAAACTACCTTCAGCCTATCCTGACTCAACACTGAGCTGCCTACCTCCCTTCCCTCATACCCCCTTCTCAGCAATGGTTACTTTTCATAGCCAGCAACTCTCTACCTTAATCAAAATTTCTTGTCCCCAAGCAACTGAAGAAAAAAAACCAAGTCCAGATAGTTTTCCCGCTGGGTTAACATGACTCTTAGAAATGGCTCGGGAACCAGTCACCATGAGACAACTGCTCCCACTGGGTCATGCAGCTTGCATCTCCCCCACATTTTAATTGAAGAAATTAGAAAGGAGATGCTATTCAGAAAAAACCTTCTAGTGAGGTAGACCCATTTCTCTCCCACACCTCCTACTTCCTTGCCAATGGCTTGGCCAACCTCCTTATCTCACCAGGAAGAAAATCCCTCACCCAGCACACATTTGAAGCCACTCTGGGTTCAGCACTGAGGCCCTCAATCAGACACTGCAGCAGGGGAGTCAAGTAGACATCATTGATGGCAGCTTCGGGAAGCAGTTCACAGATTCTGCCCACAGTCCATGCAGTTGTGTCTCGAACAACTACACTGGGGTCTTTCATTAATTCTATTAAGGTGGGCATAGCCTGAAAATACAACGGTTATTGGCAAAGCAAAATAAAGATTAAAGTTCATGCTGACTGATACCTCAGAAGAGGAAATACTGATGTTTGGATTTTTTGCGGTACGCGGGCCTCTCACCGCTGTGGCCTCTCCCGTTGCGGAGCACAGGCTCCGGACGCGCATGCTCAGCGGCCATGGCTCACGGGCCCAGCCGCTCCGTGGCATGTGGGATCTTCCCGGACCAGGGCACGAACCCGCGTCCCCTGCATAGGCAGGCGGACTCTCAACCACTGCACCACCAGGGAAGCCCCTGATGTTTGGAATTTAACTCAAAGTATCAAGATGGTTTTGTCATTTTATAAGACATGCTTATCAAATATCCAACAATATAATAAAAGTAACTGGAAAAGTGAAAAAGTCCTCCTTTCTTCACCAAATCCCAGTATACAGTTTTATTAAGAGTTTGGTATGAATACTTTCAGCAATCTTTACTCAATTACTCAGGCAGAGATCCCAGGATGCAGCTGTGATGGTATTTAGCTATTCCTGAAAGGTTGAGGTCTATATACACTAAGCTCAATTAAAATGTACTCTTGGGTTCCCTGGTGGTGCAGTGGTTGAGAATCCGCCTTCCAATGTAGGGGACACGGGTTCGATTCCTGTGGGATCTGGGAAGATCCCACATGTCACGGAGCAACGAAGCCCGTGCGCCACAACTACTGAAGCCTGCGCGCCTAGACCCCATGCACCACAACAGAAGAAGCCACCGCAATGAGAAGCCCGCGCACCACAACGAAGAGCAGCCCCTGCTCGCCGCAACTAGAGAAAGCCCACACGTAGCAACGAGGACCCAATGCAGCAAAAAATAAATAAATAATTAAAAAACCCAAAAAACTATGGAGAATTGTTTATGATACAGCATTTAGTGAAAAAACAAGTTTTAAAATTATTTGTATAGCAAGATCTCCATCCTGTTACACACAAATGCACGCTGTTATCACTGGGCAATGGGATTAAAGGTACTTTTTCTTTTTGGCCTTTTCTGCATTTTTCAAGTCATATGATTTTTGTAATAAAAAATATATTTTATGCTTCATTGACAGCAAATAGCTATCTAGAAATAACCTTTGTGGATGACTATCTACAGCTTTGTTCTTAAAATAAAGGCAAATCGGGCTTCCCTTGTGGCACAGTGGTTGAGAGTCCGCCTGCCGATGCAGAGGACACGGGTTCGTGCCCCGGTCCGGGAAGATCCCACATGCCGCGGAGCGGCTGGGCCCGTGAGCCATGGCCGCTGGGCCTGAGCCTCTGGAGCCTGTACTCCGCAACGGGAGAGGCCACAACAGTGAGAGGCCCGCGTACCGCAATAAATAAAAATAAAAAAATTTAAAAAAGGCAAATCTTCAGGCAAAAAGTTTAAATAAACAATAAATATCCCACTTTCCACCCACAAACTCCCTCAGCTTCACCTGTATAACTAGTGGTTTGAGCTGATTGGGCTCTGGTCCTTCCAAGATACAGCCGAAAGCCATCACTGCTGCATCCCGGTACCGCCAATCAGGGTTCTTGATGTGTTCTTTGATGAAGGGGAGGACATGCGGGACAATGTCATCTTCACAGCAGGTGGCCAGGAGCATGAGGCACACCCCAGCCGCTTTGCAGGGGTTCCAGTCGTCGTCATCATCATTTTCATCCTAGTGAAAGAACGTGGCACTAATTAAGTTTTTATTCAAAGAATCACTTTAACTCAAAAGGTCCTCTGACTACTCTCAAGTATCATTACAACTTCAGCTTTGGGGAAGTAAATAAAATATAAAACTTTCTTATCTTTATCCCTTCCACAAAGATTCATCACAGCACAGCCTTTGTTAAACAAGATGCAGACAGAGGGAAGATACTTCTTAGCACTATACAATGAGATGAACAAACTCCAACTACATGCAATAAGGATGAATCTTGAACACATAAAGTAAAAAGCAGAACAAGACAATATATGCTACATGATTCTAGTTATATAAAGTTCAGAATCAGTCAAAATCTATGCAGTTAAAGGTGAGGGAGGAGTTAACGACCAGGAAGAAGACACTGGGGGGATGGGGGTGGGGAGTGTGGTTCTGGTGTGCTAGTAATTATTATTTCAATAAAAAGTTAAAAAAGATTCCATTCAGATCTCCCTTGAAACTAGAATTCAAGGTATATCCTTCTTATTGTGGCTGTTCACACCAGAGTAATTTAAGGCAGCCTGCTTATGCAACTTCGGAAAATTATATACCTAAAGAATAATTTGTTCCCAAATGAGAAAAGCACAACAAAAATATACAAAAGTGAAAATACTAAGGTCAAAGATAGAAAAATAGCAACTGTAAAACTAAAAGATGAGATGAAAATTTGAGGGAACACCCAGTCCATTTCAAACTAAGTATATCTCTATTTACCTTTCAAGATTGCTATATTAAGAGTCATGTACTTCCCTAAAAACAAATTACATTCCTGTGTACGAAGAAATTTTACAGTGCTCAAAGTTACACCGTTGTTTCCTCAAAGCGCTGCCAACTCTGATAATATTTCACATGCACCAGAAGAGGTGCGGTGACAGGAAGAATCTCTCAAACACCATACCAAGAAAAACTGGGATGCATGAAGCCAGAAGGGAACAATGGCAACCACGATACACGTCTTGTAAGATAACTTCTCTACTTATTCATTAAACCCACATCCCTCATCAAGTCTCGCTACATTTATTTTGTCACAAGCTACTCAGAGCCTAGAGGATCTTACAGATCCAGCTCAGCTCTTCCCGAGGCATCTATAACAGAACATCAACTCGTTCAAGAGTTGCCGAGTTCCTTCGTGGCAACTGTTCCACAGCAAACCAACCGTTAACAAGGCTTCACAGCTCACCTGGCTAGATTTGGAAGGTAACTCACCTGTTTAGTTAGTGTCTGTGTGAGGATTGGAACCAGGTACTGTAGTGCTCCCTTGGCATAAAACTTGCTGGTGTGCTCAGGGGGCCGTCCTTGTTCTGCTGCCTGAGGAGAAACATAAAGCAAATTCTGGACAGCAGCAAACAAGCTATGCTACTAAAGGCATACAGTACGAGCTGCCCACAGGTCTGTACAGAAATACATGGAGCACACGGTAACATGCAGTGTGTGTGGTCTCTGGAGGCGCTCACTTTTGGGCTACTTCAATGAGATTCTTTTAGGCCATACATATAATCTACCTTAAAGGACGAAGGCAACCTTAAGAATTATATTATTTTTTCACTAAGTGACCTCTGGATGAAGAGATGTATGAAGTTTACATAAAGATGCCAAAGATTGTGCTTTTAGTAGGACATAAAGACAATCAAGGTTGGAAACAAAGCTTGAATTCGAATTTGTGAGTGCAGAATTAACCCCTTTCTCCATATCTAATTCCTTCACCAGAGTTAGTAAGCTATCAATTATACATCCCATGCTTGCATTAGGCCTTCCAACAGAAAATAATCCAGCATCAGATGTCACCTGGTTAAAATGTGACTGCCTGCTGCCCCCTTGTGTTCACAGTACTATTATTTTCAACAAATCCTGACTGGTAAAAACAGGAGGTGCTTCATTCCTGATCTGTCTCCCTCACGAGGGCCTTTGGCTAGCAGAAAACCCCAAATCTCTACAAATGGAGATACCCTCTAAGCCCGGTCATAATAAAGCTCTCCCAGAGGAAAAATAATATCCACAAAAGAGGTAAGTCCCAAAGCCCAGTCAGAATAACAGCTCTCCCACCACATGGACTCTCCCAGGCTCACCTCTGAAGCTTCAATGGCCAAGTCCATTTCCTCATCACAGACATTGGACCAGAATTCTATCCCTTGTAGAGCCACCTCATCAATGTCACTTTTCATTGCTTCAATTGTGATCTTAAGAGAGAAAACATGACACCCCAGGCCCCAAATAAGTGCTGGTTCAAGTTCGACCCCTCCTATAACCACAGATACTCAAGTTTCAAAAATGTAGATTTATGAAAGCTAGGTCTGAAATGAAAGGTAGGAAAAAGAAAGAGATTTTTAAAATATACTCTTATTAGTACAAAGGTAGCACAAGTTTTCTTGGCACACTGCTGATGAACTTAAATCTAATACGCAGACTCAGGGAATTTCCTTGATTTCACAACATTAAAGAAAAAATTACAGAACTGACGAAACATCAACTAAGAATAATGGACTTCTGCAACCAGCTCTGTGCTCAGCTACATAAAATAAAAATACTTACTGCAAAGAGAGCAGGACCCATGTATGTCTCCATGTACTGATAATATAAGGACATTATCTTCACCAGATTCTGTAAGGCAGCCACTCGTACCTTTTGCAAACATCAGATTAAACAGTTTACTACTTAGTTTAATAACAATGCAATCTGACAAAGGGAAATAACCACTTCACTCAAATGGGTTAATAATCTATAGGGTCAATTGAAGTGTATTTCCTTTCCTTCTTTTTTACTTTAAAGATATCTGTGGAACCCCTGGCAGGACTAAACTCACTAACGCCCTCAGACTGGATGTTACTCCCACCAGCTTCAAGGGTCAAGGTTTAGGTTACAGCAACAGGAAAGCTGTTTCAATGGCTACAATGGAAAACAATCACTTGAACAACCTACAGCAATTAAATAGCAAGGCTGATCAAAAACCATTTCTCCCTTAAATCTTTTTTAAGAGGGTGACAACTTCCATCATGTTAGCTTTCCAAGGACTATTCTTCCCTCTTCTCCAATTCAGTGAAGAAAAATTCTTATTTAATAACAGTATTAGTCAAACCTATTTCTGAAGTCACCAGATTCCAACATTTCAAACTACTATGCTAGAGTTAGCATTTCCTAGGACAGGTAGAAGACAAATTATTCACATGACCTCTCACTTACCCTTGTATCTGGACACTGTGTGGCTTCACAGACCACCTGCATAATAAAGTGCCTTTCGGACTGCAAAAGAATAAAAATAAAGAAAATGACAAGAGTATAAACCACATATATGAAGATTACTAGACTGTCCCTTCAAAGAAAACCTCTCACTTCCTCAGGGACCCACACAACCCTGGATCAATCAAGCAGGTTTTCCTGACACAGTAATGGGACTCTACAGTCCCATTAGGCTCTACAGTTTGCCCCCAGTGTCTACTATATGACCTGCCCTCTAAGGAGGTCCTGAATCTTTTAATCCCCCAAATGACCTTCACTAACAAGACTTGAGGAAGGAAGCAGACAGGAAAATGTAGGTCACAGGATTGAAATAAAAATGGTTAAAACAAAACAAAAAAAACCCCTACAATTAGGAAAACCCCCTTCCTTGTATTTAAAATTTAAGAGAGGGACCTCCCTGGTGGTCCAGTGGCTAAGACCCCGAGCTCCCAATGCAGGGGGCCCGGCTTCAATCCCTGGTCAGGGAACTAGATCGCGCATGTCACAAGTAATATCCCACATGCCGCAACTAAGACCCGATGCAGCCAAATAAATACATTAAATATTTTTTAAAAATTAAAAATAAAAAAAATAAACTTTAAGAGAATTCAAACAAACCCAGATCAAATGTGGTAAGATACAGGAGAAGACTAATGAACTACATTTCCAAGCAATTAGAATGCAATTTGCTTTGGTTTCTTAGACCTCCCTACTTTGTCCACTCTAAGGCCAAGAAAAGGCAAAAAGCCCAACTAAAGCGTCAACAAACCCGCAAAAATGCTTTCAGACTATATCACCCAGCAATCGACTTCTGGGTATATATCCAAAAGAACTGAAAACAACTTCTCAAAGATATATTTGTACACCCATGTACACAGCAACACTATTAACAATAGTCACAAGGTGGAAGGAAGCAAACCAAATGCCCATCAACAAACGAATATAATGGAATTATTATTCAGCCTTAAAAAGGAAATTCTGACACGTTATAACATGCATGAACCCAAGACATTATGCTAAGTGAAATAAGACAGTCACAAAAAGGCAATTCAAATACTGTATGATTCTACTAACATAAACTGTCTAGAGTAAACAAACTCATAGAATCAGAAAGTATAAAGGTGGTTGCCAGGGATTGTAAAGGGGAAAATGGGGAGTTAATAATATAATTTCAGTTTTGCAAGACGAAAAAGCTCTGGAAATTGACTGCAAAACAATGTGCATATACTTAACACTACTGAGCTTTACACTTAAAAATGGTTAAGATGGCAAACTTTATTTTATTGTACATTTTAACACAACTAAAAATAAATAATGGGGGAAATACTTTCAGGCAACATAAACTTTATTTATATATTAATTTTCAAAAGCAGTTTCCTAAGGAAGTATGAAACAGCCCAATTTGCATAATGCTTTTTAAAAAATCCCAAAGCATACTCACACTTTGGACTGCAAAAGGGAAAACCTAAACCTAGAAACATTTTAGATCACATTAATCCCAAAAGCCCAATGAGAAATGGCAAACACCTACTCCATGGCCATTTCACACAACACAAATCTTAACTAGATGGGAGATAAATGCTTCTAAACAAAATGGTACCTTCTAAGGCATAAACTTAAAACAAAACAAAACAAAACTTTCATTTAACTCTCACGCCTCACCCTCTGAACCTACACTTTCTAATCAAGAGACACTTACCTCTTTGTCAAAGTTTGCTTTGGTGAACTCCAGTGAGTTCAGGAGTGCATTAGTAGCCGCTAGCTTCACATTATTACTAGGCTCTTCTTTCCTCATCCCCTGGATTATGGCAGTCAGAATCTCATTGGATTTATCCTGTAGTTGCTCTGGGTCCTGAAACAGCAGGGAAGTGCAGTGAATATAATAATTGAGCTCATGACTAATCAGCAGTCCTTTCAACTGTAAAGTCTATTTGAGAGAGTATCATGAGACTTTCCTGATCTTTTCCCACACATTTCCATTCAGGGACAAACCACCTGCCAAATATCCCAGGGTCTGGGAGTCCAAAATTGAACTGAAACAAGTTAAACTCATCAACTTCATCTCTGCTTCTTAGCATAATGACTCTGGGCATGAAGTAATGCTGGCTTTTTTTTTTCCCCTTCTGTGCAAATGGAGATGGCAGTCTGGTGTTTTTTTCCAGGCCATCTGTACCAACTGAAGTAAAGCTTCAGAACATCTGAGGACCAAGGATCAACACCTGGGCACATCTATGGAGTCTAAGTCCAGGTCAAGTGCTGTGGACTTCTTTGCTTCATCCAATCTGTATATCAAAACAGACACCAAGAGTAGTAACCTCAGCAGCAACAACAGTCCTAGGAGGGCTGCATTTAACATACTGTGTTGTGGCTCCAGTGGTTAAACCACTACAGCAAAAGCTGGCAAACTGTTTCTGTAAAATAGTAACTGAAAAAGTAACACAGCATCCTTGGTACATCGAGGATCTTCCGAAAGCGATCAGATCAAGGAGAGGAGAGAATATCTGTGTCCCTCCATACATGGATTTCCATCTTGAGTTTGTAAACCTTAAGTCTCTTTCCTTTAGGGCATGCTTAGCAATATGAGGATAAATTAACTATCTGAATATAGAAGTCTAAAATAACAAATAAAGCAGCCCTACTTTCAAAACACTCTGCAATGGCTTGGTTTTTTTCATGATGATGAAGAAGAATTCTAATACCATGCATGTTACAACTAGAGGGAATCAGAGGTATATAAGTTAGACACAGCACTTACTATATCTTGGCAAATGTAACCAATAGCTTCCAATGTCGACTCTTTCATGTGCTCTGTGCTGTTGGGGTTTGTGACATTGGCCACCAGCTGAGGAATGAGTTCTGGCCATTGGTTCACTGGGATCTCTGCACAAGCAATACCAGCCACACACTGCGAGGCTGAACTGGGCCGGTAAGTCTCTGTGCCCAGAGTCTGCAAAACCTGTCCTCAGGTACACAGAAAAAGACAAAAGGTATCAATTTTAATACTACTTGAATATATTTTGCCGACCAGCATACCTCTTACATCAGCCTCTGAATTTTCTATAATACAGAAAAGCAGGAAAAGGCATATACAGTATAGGCCACCTGTTGGGAAAACAGCCAGCCTCAATAGCAACAGCAGCACAATCAACCCTGCCCCAGAGCCTAGAAATGAAACCAATTGTCTCCTACTTCCAAATGGAATTTCCAAAGCCAGATACCTCACCTCAGTGTTCAACACAAGGTAAGAAGGTACAGATAAAGAATGAAGCCACAACTGACCCTGGGTTAATCATTACCGTGATCAGCTAATTCTGTCAATGAACTCACTAAGAATCACCAGTCCACTCAAAAGGCAAACAGTTAACTGTTCCTGGCATGAACACAGGACAAAGAGTAGCTGCCAGATATTCAGGCCAGCTCTGCTGACTAGGTCAGGTCACTTAGTATCCTGCTTTGTAGCTAATAATAATGAAATCCCCATCCTTCCCCCTTATACGGTGTATCATCAGACCTGCCCAATCCCAACAGCTCTACCCAATAACAGTTCTGATTGATTCTAAATGAAGGTTTTGCTCCCTAGGGCTACCAGAGCTAGACTGGACTTTAACAAAAACTGTTATGGGGAAGGGAGCAGGGATGAGATGAATTGTCCAAAAGGGCAGGGGCTGAACAGGTATTAATCCAAGTCTGACTAAGAAATCCAGGGTGCCTTTATACTATATTGCACCATCTCCTAGTATATACGCGAATCCCATTCTATCTTTAACTTTTCTCCTTTAAATTGCTTCTAGAAGACCATTAATTAATATTACTTGAGGTGATTTAGAGACTACAAATGTCTAAATCCTGAGTACTCAAAATTATTTTTTTAAAACTAGGGGTGACCCTAATGATAACAGTCAATTATCAGAAATAAGAGGAGTAAGAAATTAGCTCTCAACTGTGTCCAGACCCACATTTAAAAAAATAACCACCAGCACTGAAAAAGTATTACCAGATGTGCTATGAAAGGGAAAAAAGCCCAAGATAACTGCTATTTTTTTTCATGCATGAAAGCTCAATAATGTCTATACAAATTTTTACTCAAAAGTTTTAAATTTTGTGTTGAGATTGATGTGTCCCCCTCCAAAGTCAACTACAGTTCCAATCATGTCTTCTCTCATTTACTATTGTGTAATTTGAGGAAAACGAGAAATTGAATGAATACAGTTAAGTATCAAGATTTCCAGTGATTATGGGACTTCCCTGGTAGTCCAGTGGTTAAGACTCCACCCTTCCACTGCAGGGGCACGGGTTCAATCCCTGGGTGGGGAACTAAGATGTCGCATGCCACACAGCGGCGGCCAGAAAACAAAAACAAACAACAACAACGACAAAAGATTTCCAGTGATTAATGGAATAAACTTCATTTATATCAAATTACTGAGAGGAGAATTAAACTGTTATTATATAAGGAAACCCAATGTGGATAGAAACAGCTCTACATAGTCCAAAGAGGATTCCAACTGAGTTGGCTTCTGTAACCTAGTGTCCTGTCATGAGTTCCTCCATGCAAGAGTGAAGAGGGAAGGAGGTACATAATTAGAAAGAGAAGTTACTGCCGTAAAGAGCACTAATTTACCTAATGTTGACACCCAGAACCAGGAAACAGAAGATTGATGTGCACAACCACGACGAGCACAAGTACAGACACAGAAATCCCCCCACTGGTTTCTCCTCAAATACCAAGGACCAACTGATGACTGCACAGATGTCTGACTTACTACCCTCTGTGCCTTGTCCATGTAACACAGGCCACTAAAGGACCCAGTTTTTTAAAAAAAGCAATACGTCCATATATTCTGAGTTCTTTGCTGCAGCAAGAATTATGGATTTCTAATTCAGCAAGCAAATCACAAGAACTCCATAATGCAGTGCAACAAGTGACATTCAATTTTCCTCAAAATAAATAAATAAATAAATAAAAAATAAAATCCATCAGCTCACTTTTTAAACACCTTGACCAAAAGCCAGATGTCTCTAGAAGTTTCTCAGTATTTGCCAAGTAGATAAAAACACGATTAATGTCATAATCTTATTTCACAAACTCTTTGGGCTTGAAAGCCCAGGAGATCATTTAATGCCCCTTCTGACTCCACACAGTGCCATGCCTAATCACCAAACAATGAGATCCATCTACAGCAGAAGTTCAGCAAGAGCTATGTGTTAGTTAACTAAGGAAGAATCACTTGGAGAAAAACAGTTTGAGAAAGGAGACTTATATCAAATACATTTTTTACCTTCAAGTTAAGTTTAGATCCCAGACATCTATTGCACTGTCAGCTCTTTCCCATGTAGATGACAAAAGAACTGACACTCCCCAGGCTAGTATGACCAAAAGGAGATGAAAGCTACTTACATAATTTTTGACTTCCCGTCGAGCATTTGCATCAATAGCAAGCCACCTCTGCTGGTACTGTGTCTTGATATCTGGATCTTTAGATGTCAAAGAATTCTTGATTTGTAGACCAGCTGCAACTCTGGCAACCTGACTGTTTCCTGGATTTGCCAGCACTCTGGACAGTTCCACAAGGAAAGTGGGCTGTTAAGATGTGAATGGAAATACCTCTTAGGAACTTCACCAATTGAGAATAGCATCAAAAAACAGGGGAAAACCTGAAATTTTTAGGACATATCATAATATTTCGGAAAATACCAAAATATCTACTTCAAGATTCCTATAAAAATGTTATTTGGTACGTGAGGAAGTCATCCAACTTCTCACACAGACTCAGCATTTAACAAGGAGTTACAGGTTTTCCTATCAACATCAACTAAGAGTGCCCAAATCTTCACATTAGATCCCCCAGAATTAAAGCAAGCTTGACAATCTGGTAGAGGATTCTTCTTCATACCTAGACCAAAATCTGGTACTCAGTAAACTGTATTTGTTAGATGAGTATGTTATGACAGGGTAGAAAGTAAAATTGTTACTTTTAAAATTTAGATTAAAAAAAATCTTAGTCCAAAAAGAATGACACCCAGGGTGGCTTTTGATCTCATGGAAGCAGGTATAAGAGAGGGAAGTACTTCTAAATGTAAAACATAGACTTAGGAGGCTAGTGTTCTCTAGTTCAGTTTTCAGTGTTTCAGCAAAATAGTAACAGTGAAAAAAGATTTATAAGGAAAAAGTGATAACAAATATTTAGAAATAGGGGGCAACTGAAAAGATTAAAATGTCAAGGAAAATGACTTCATGTTTAATAGGCAACAGTTAACACACTAAAGGTTCCTATTCCTTGAATTGTTCCTATTCTTGAGTTGTTTAAACATTACTGTAGATTCTTGAAAAGTATACTCAATCTTTTGTACTGCTCAGGTCCCCAATTTGGTTTAAAAATTTTAACACACACTAGTCTTCCCTGCAAGAAGCTCTCTCCAATGGAGAAGCTAACAGGAAAAACTAAAAGCAGATAGTTTACCACTAACAAGTCCTGCAATTACAGTGGGAAATAATTCTTAAAAGTTTTATTAATTATATACCACTAAAGAATGTCAGGAATGTTGGGAATAAAATAAAATGTTAGAAATAAGAGAAAAGGCTCCTTGCAAATTTAGCAAAAGAAGAAAAGAGGAATATATACCAAGTGGAAATATTATCAGTCTATACTAGTGGATAAAAATCTTTTCTATGGAAAGTTAAGGATAAAAAGATTAGTAGTAAAAACTAACACATGGAAAGGCAAAAAACCCCACAAAAAACACTAAACTCCACAAAACACAAAAAAACCAAAAACCATTCAAAGGCAGTTTGTATAAAATAAAAATACGCCTTGTCACTTTTTTTTCTTGCGGTATTTTGCCTAGGTAACACAAAAGAACACATCTGGTTACAGTGTTATTTAGAACTATTACCTTTAAAGGATGTCTAGTATCATTCACCCTTCTCTCTGCTCCCCATCCCCCCAACAGGAGAGAATCTAAAGAGAAACATTACTGGCACGTAGATTGTTTCAACCAATACATCTCACAATTTTATACAGAGGTCCAGCCTCTAGGGGACTTAACATTCATTTGTTCTGTACCCTTTAAATTTGAAAATATGAAAAACGAGGAACTTTCCTCTGGAAACAGGCCCGATCTCAACGATGAGCCTCAGCCTGTTACCTGGGTGCAGATTTAGTCTCTACTGATCCGGGGGGCCGCGGGGGGGGGGGAGAATACAAAAACCCGGGTGAGGAATACCCAGTCAAGAAAAGGAGAAACACTGCCGGAAATGGGTTAAGAGGCATTCGGGTGCAGGCCTGGCCATGAGCACAGACCAAGGGAGACTGGAAACGGTAGAGCTCTGGGAAGTAGGCGGACAATCACAGGGGCCATGGGACAGGAAGGAGAAGCCGGCCCCGGTACGAACAAGGCGGGCGGCGGGGTTCGTAGCTTCCACATGGCCCCTAGGCCCGGCTCCCCCACCCCCACCCTTGCTGAACACGCAGCGCCGCGCAACCTAACCTCCCCTCCCTCCTTCTTTCTCCCTCCTGCTGCACCGCCGCCCTCAGGCTGCACGCCGATTGGGTGGCAGTCACCCCGGCGCGCCGCGCCATTGGCCAGCTGCCGGGCCCGGGGCGGGACACACCCACCGGCTTCCCGATGGCGGGGTTAGGTTGGACGGGGGGGGAGGGGGACGGGATGGGGCGGGGTGGGTTCCCGAGGCCTGGGCCTCCGGGAGGGCGGGAAGGCCCGCATGCAGGGGATGGGGAGACGGCGGGATGGGGGACGGCGGGGTGGCACGCACCAGGTTCTCCACGGCCGCACGCTCCAGGAACTTCTGCGCCGCTTCCAGTTCCAGCCGATCTGGGGGAAGGAAAGTGGGAAAGGGAACAGGGTCAGAGGGGCCAGGGCTTCCCCTCCCCCCACCCAATCACCTCAGTTCGACCCCCGGCCCCCGCGTCCTACCGGGAGACACGGTCTTCTCGAGGATGGTGATAAGCTCCATGGCGGAGGTGGTGGCGGCGACTCCTCTTAGGACGACGGCCCGGCCTCTCGGGCGGCGGCTCTAACTGGGGATGGGGGTTGGGGGTCGGGTGGGTAGGGAGGGTGGGGTGGGGGGCGGGGGTCACCACAAGCCCATTCACCGGCTCCCTCTTGGTAGTCGCTCCGGCTCCCCTTCCTTCCTCCTTTCCGTCTTTCCTCCCTCCTAATTTGCTACTGGCGGCGGCGGCAGCTGCTCCTCTAACGGCGGGGGAGGGACCCCGGGGGCAGCTCAGAGCGCGGCTGGTGCTCGGGTGGCGGAGGGAGAAAGAAGGGAAGGGAGGCGGTGAGTAAACGGCGGCTCGCAGGGAGGGAGAGGGGGAGGGAGGAAGGCGGAGGGATATTCGGGCCGGACCTCTCCGCGGCGGCACCGCGCTACATGTCGATTGGCTGCCGCTGTGGCCACGCGGAACCCCCAATTGGCCAGGCGGTCAGCGTTGAAGGGCCGCCCTGCGCCCATTCGCCCGCTGGTTTCAACGCCCGGGGTTGGCTGGGCGGGCAGCGGGATGGGGGCGCGGATTGGCCGAGGGGCGGGAGATTGGGGTGAGGCCGGCCAGAGCCGGCCGCTGATTGGATTGGCCTGGTAAAGGCCGTGAGCTGAGGCCGTCTGAGCGCTGGGAGGAGGGTGGACCGAAGGTAAGACTCCTGGCCCGCTTGATTGGCTGGGTTACTAGACGTTGATAGGATAGGGCACCCTAAAAAACTGGGGAGAGGAGTTTGGGGTCGGGGCCTCGGAAAGGCGGGAGGTGCCCCCACCGCTTTAGAAGCCCGGCGCAGTGCACGACGGGACGCCCCCGGGAAGGGGCGGAGTCGTGTCCGGGTTGCGGTTGGGAAAGCGCCGTTACTCCGAGGGGCGTGTTGAAGAGGGTTTCGCGGGCTCGAGCGGGGGAGGGGGGACCGTTAAAACCCTGCCCCGCGCCCACAGGAAGCTGCTTTAATGGCTAGGCCTACTTGGTACCAGGCTTTCGGCTGGGAAGGACCTTGAAGACCATGCGGTTCAACTTCCAATTTGCAGATGTGGAAACTGAAGCCGAGAGAGGGTATGCACCTTGTCCAAGGTTACTCAGCCGGTTAGTGGCCTTATTGGGACTGGACTCAAGCGCTCCTGACTGCTCTTGGCCTTACACGCATCTCCTCCACGGAGGTGAATGCTAATGCAGCTCCTTTAGACCTATGTATAGTTTGAGGCCTGTGCTGTTATAAGGTCTAACTTATGTGGTTTGGACAGTTGGATTCCTCTTACACACCCATTCATAGCTATTAGGTACTTGAAAGACTAGAAATGTTTCATCCTGCGAACGTGGCCCTTTTATAAAGGCGCAACCGTGAACCAGAAAGAATGTGTACAGGCATAAAGGGTCGTGGTTCTTAGCCTTTTTTAGTTATAAGCCCTCAAAGAAACTAATGAAAGCTTTTCTTAGCAAAATGAACATAAAGAAAATGTGCGTACAGTTTCTTGACTTCCCCTCACGTTGGTACAGGGGCTCCAGGTGAAGAATTTCCAGAATTGTTAGATTTTCACCATATTGATCTAGGGTTAATTGGATGCAGCTAGCTTATAGAGCTCTTTACCATATAGCTTCAGCTTGTGGGAAAATTGCCCTACTCTAGCCATACTGGGAAAGCCTAAGAGCAACTCTGTCCTTGTTGAGAAGTTCCAACCAAGAGTTAGGAAGTTTCCTGGTGGTCTAGTGGTTAGGATTCCGCGCTTTCACTGCCGTGGCCTGGGTTCAACCCCTGGCTGGGGAACTGATATTCCGCAAGCCACGCAGCGCACACACAAAAAAGGAATTAGGAAAGGTTGGCCAGCTACCTTTATTCCTTAAAGGAAGACGAGATCTTTCTCTGCCAGAAATATCTGGAGTTCTAAAGCTGGAAGTGTGGGGACACCGTTCCTTACCCATCCTGTGCCTAGTTGATTTCCTGTGGCTTAGCGGTCCTTTTAATCTCAGCCTTTTGCTTCATCTATCAGCTGATGAAGAACTGCCCTGTGTGTGTAACTTTATTAGGAATCAATGAAGATTAAGTGAGATGACGTCCATCAAAATCTCTGTATTGTCTTTATGAGGATGACCCACACTACAAGTGATCCGCAGTTCTGTTTCACTCCAAGCCAAGTTTCTCCTGTCCTCTTATCAGTTTGCTGAGGCACCTCCTCTGCTCAACATCAGTCATGATACTACCAGTGAGAGGCAATGGATTTTTAAAGTAGCTGGAATAAAATGCTGGGAAGGTAAATGTTTTCAGAAAAGTTCCAGTCAAACATAAGGTCCTTACCGCAGCCAACTGAAATGAGTTTTTAGTTGAGCTAAGACAGGTGCTCTGTGGTCCCTGTCAAAAACAGCCAACACTGTCATGCATTCAGCAGATGCTACTGGGCGCTATAATGTGAGTGCTTGGCACTCAGATTCCAGAAACTGACTGCCTGAGTTCATAACCCAACTCTGCCACTTCTAAGCTTGTGTGATTTTCTTTGCTTTATGTAAAGTGGGGCTAATAATTGTACCTGCCTCATACACAACTTTTAGGAGGTCTTAGTGAGTTAACACATGTTAAGAGCTAGTAACATTGCCTGGCATCTTGTGTATGTTGTATATACATTGGCTATTATCTGTTCAGTATGTATTTTGTATGAAGCGAGTGGTTCTTGGCCCTTGGCCTATTAGGGAAGAAAAACTTTAATCAGTTAATCTCACACAGATGTAAAGTTGTAAAAGTGAGAGCTACCAAAGAATGACCCAGCCAGGAGGCTCAGGGAAAGCGTACTTGAGAAAGGGAAGAGTTAATCCAGGTGGAGAAGGGAAGAACAAACATGTGCAAAGGCCCTGTGGTGGGAGGGAGCTCGGGGATTATAAGAAACTGCTAGAAAGCTGGCACACCCAAAATACAGGGAACAAGGGATTGAGCTAAAGCTAGAGTGTTGAGTAAGGGAAAGACCATGTGAGAGCCTGGCATGCCACTGCTGTTGTCTATATCCTAAGACCAGAGGGCAGCTACTCAAAGGTTTTAAAAAGGTCTTTGATTGCAACGTGAAGATTAAGACTGGAAAGAGAGGAGCAGATGCAAGGAAACCAGTTAGGAGGCCATTGCAGTAATCCAGGTACGAGCTGATACTCGTAGAAAGGAGAAAGGTAGAAGGAATAGTGGAAACAGAGATAGGTATTGAACTTGGTAACTGATTGGAAGGAGAGGGAGGTGTCACGGGTGCCGGCTAGATTTCCGGATGGTGATGCCCTTTGCAGTGTTTCCCAAGTAGGAGGAATCGGAGGCCACGTGGTTTAGTGAATGTGGAGGGGTACACAGGGGCTTCAGGTTGTATTTCTTGAGCTGTGTATGGAGTCCATGGATTTTAATATGCTATTCTCTATAACAGGAATATTCATGTCCAGTGAACAAATTCTGAAATTAAAGAGAGAAGGTGGATTTCAGTCTTACTCTGCCACTTCCTGCTGCCTGATCCTGAGCAAGTTAACTTAACGTCTTAGTCTTGTGAAATGGGAGAATCTCTGCCATACCATTGGGTGATCTGAGCATGAATGGGAGATGGGAAAGTGCTCGGTGCAAGTGTCTTATGACGGGAGATGTTCACCAGTATCTGTTGAACAATGAATTGGTGAATGGATGAGATCAGATGGCATTCTCCAGCTCAGTCCTCCTACTAACCCATGGTGCTTATGTGTGAGGAGACTGGCTGCGAGGGGAGAAGCAATCACGCTATGACCTGATGCCTCTTCCTCCTGAGCAAGACTGGCTGACCTCAGAGGGGTACATGCAACTCGTCCTTATGGCCCGTGAGAAGTGATGGTCTAGCTTTGTAAAAGGCGCTTTAAAACTTAACTTCACCGTCTTTTCCAATGTTATCCACACTAGCACCCTTGTGTACCATTGGTCCGATCAAGCCGGTCATATAATTTCATCCTGCATAAGTGCTCAGCACTATCCTAGGCCTGTCCCCTGCCCAGGTTCCCTCCTCGTCTCTCCCAGTCTTCAAGTCATGCACAAGTTTGTTTCTTTGTTCATTCATTCAACTACATGAATTTATTAGATGTACCCCCCCACCTCCCAGGTTATTTCAGGTATAACATGGGGATGTGATAAAGTCCATAAGAAAGGTTCAAACCAAATGCTCTCGTGGAGCTAAAATATCAGAGGAGGAGGAGAGATTTTTTTCCTGACTTGTGAGAGTACTTAGTAGACAAGGGGGCTTTGAGCTGAACCTTAAAGGACTGGAGAACTTTGTAAATATAGAGTTTGCAATGAAGCCTTCTGTAACTAAGGTAGTGCACATTTATATATATTCACTTACTAACAGTGTGATCTTGGGAATGTTTATTTAATATCTTTGTGTCTCAGTTTCCTCATCTGTAAAATGGAGATAATAGTTTTAGCCAGGGTTGGCTTATAGGTGTGAGACCTATACAGTCACACAGGTGCTTAGAAATGCTGGCCCCTCACTTGGTTTAATGCTCTGCTGTCGCCATGTTGAAATTCTTAATAATTTTTGAACAAGGGGCCCTGCAAATTGTGTCCTGATCTTGCCTTGTAGGATCATTGCAAAGTCCTAAGAAGTTAATACATGTACATTTCTTAGAACAGTGAGGGCCTGGCATATGATGGGGGTTCAGTAAGTGCTAGCTGTTATTATTATTATCCTCTGAACTCTTATTACAGTGTAGCTCACAGTATACCTCATAGTTTATATAGCATTTAAATAACCAACAGTTGTTTTTTTTTTTTTTTTTTAGCGGTACGCGGGCCTCTCACCGTTGTGGCCTCTCCCGTTGCAGAGCACAGGCTCCGGACGTGCCGGCTCAGCGGCCATGGCTCACCCCAGCCGCTCCGTGGCACGTGGGATCCTCCCGGACCGGGGCACGAACCTGCGTCCCCTGCATCGGCAGGCGGACTCTCAACCACTGCGCCACCAGGGAAGCCCTGAACAGGCAAGTTTTAAACCACGGGCATTAACTCCAGGGAGGTCATGTGGGATAGAGGCAAAAAGCTTGGCATTGGAGTTGGTCAGGCTGGGGTTCAAGTTCTGCCATCTACTAGCTCTGTTACTTTGCACAAGTTACTTAGCTTCTCAGTTTCCTCATTTGTAAACATTAAAACCATACTTTAACGATTAAATTTTAAGATGGTTGAAAAGCTGAGCACATAGTGGACACTTAATTATGGGTTTTTTTCTCTAGAAGGGGGAGATGGTATCCCAGGAAGGGGCAGTCAAAGAGGGCTTCCTGGAGGAGAGGATAATCCACCCCCATACAACCGGCATGGTTTGGATGGGGAGAAAATCCTCTGATTACACACTCTAGCAACAGCCAAGATATTAGGTGAATATTAGAGGAATGCTAAGTCACAAAGTAATTGATGGGATTTAGCGGCTGATGAGAGACAGAGGAGAGAGAAGAATGAAAGGTGAGTTCTAGGTCTCCAGCCTTGAGTATTTTTGAGAGTAATCATTTTAAAAACAAGATCACGTATAGGGGCTGAGTTGGTGCAGGACGGTGGAGTAGAGGTTAGGGGAGGGGTCGTGTGTGTCCAGTTTTAGAAACATTTAGTCTTTCAGGTCAGAAGGGGACAATCAAGGGAAACTGTACATTTTTTTTTTTTTTTTTTTTTTTTTGGCTGGACCGCCCAGCTTGACAGATCTTAGTTCCCTGACCAGGGATTGAACCCGGGCCCCTGGCATTGGAAGCTCTGGGTCCTAACCACTGGACCACCAGGGAATTCCCAGAAACTGTACATTCTTGATTGGGATTTGGGAGAAAGGCTGGTGCTTGGGAAAGAAGAAGTTAGAAGTCAGTAGATCAGAAACAATCACTGAGCTCCCAAGGATAAATTATGTCTTAACATTCTGTAAAGAGAGAAAGAAAAGCAAAAGATTTTGGAACTGGAAATGGGGTTACAAACTAGTAGGCACTAAAAATGAGAGGGAGAAAAGAAGGAAGAGCAGAGGTAGAAAAAGAAGTGGGAGAGTGGACTGTTCATAGCTATGGTGGTCTGAATAATGTTCCCCAAAAGGTGTCCACATGCTAATCCCTGGAACCCAAGAATATGTTACTTTACCTGGCAAAAGGGACTTTGCAGCTGTGATTAAATTAAGGATTTTGCGATGGGGAGATTATCCTGGATTGTCTGGGTGGACCCAGTGTAGTCACAAAGGTCCTTAGAAGGAGACAGGAGGATAAGAGTCAGAAAAGGAGATGTGATGACAGAGGTAAAAGCCTGAGTGATGTGGGGCCATGAGCCAGGGAATGTTGACAGCCTCTGGAAGCTGGAAGAGGCAAGGAACAGATTCTGCCTTAGGGCTTCCAAAAGGAACACAGTTCTGACCCATTTTAGACTTCTTTCAGAACTGTAAGAGAATAAATTTGTGTTGCTCTAAGCACTAAG
This sequence comes from Mesoplodon densirostris, assembly GCF_025265405.1. Lineage (NCBI taxonomy): Eukaryota > Metazoa > Chordata > Mammalia > Artiodactyla > Ziphiidae > Mesoplodon > Mesoplodon densirostris. The sequence goes on from NC_082678.1 coordinate 3,944,393, forward strand.
ATTGTAGTAATTTGTTACAGTAGTGATAGGAAACTACTGCAGTGGTTAACAAGTGAAAACAACCTAAATACCTAACAGTGATGGATTGGTTAAACAAGTTACAATACATTAGTATGATGGACTATTATAATTGTAGTTAGCCATTAAAAATTATGCTGTAGCAAAGGAAACCATAAACAAGACCAAAAGACAACCCTCAGATTGGGAGAAAATATTTGCAAATGAAGCAACTGACAAAGGATTAATCTCCAAAATTTATAAGCAGCTCATGCAGCTCAATAACAAAAAAACAAACAACCCAATCCAAAAATGGGCAGAAGACCTAAATAGACATTTCTCCAAAGACGATATACAGACTGCCAACAAACACATGAAAGAATGCTCAACATCATTAATCATTAGAGAAATGCAAATCAAAACTACAATGAGATATCATCTCACACCAGTCAGAATGGCCATCATCAAGAAATCTAGAAACAATAAATGCTGGAGAGGGTGTGGAAAAAAGGGAACACTTTTGCACTGCTGGTGGGAATGTGAATTGGTACAGCCACTATGGAGAACAGTATGGAGGTTCCTTAAAAAACTACAAATAGAACTACCATATGACCCAGCAATCCCACTACTGGGCATATACCCTGAGAAAGCCATAATTCAAAAAGAGTCATGTACCAAAATGTTCATTGCAGCTCTATTTACAGTAGCCCGGAGATGGAAACAACCTAAGTGTCCATCATCGGATGAATGGATAAAGAAGATGTGGCACATATATACAATAGAATATTACTCAGCCATAAAAAGAAATGAAATTGAGCTATTTGTAATGAGGTGGATGGACCTAGAGTCTGTCATACAGAGTGAAGTAAGTCAGAAAGAGAAAGACAAATACCGTATGCTAACACACATATATGGAATTTAAGAAGAAAAAAATGTCATGAAGAACCTAGGGGTAAGACAGGAATAAAGACACAGACCTACTAGAGAATGGACTTGAGGATATGGGGAGGGGGAAGGGTAAGCTGTGACAAAGCGAAAGGGAGGCATGGACATATATACACTACCAAACAAGGTAGATAGCTAGTGGGAAGCAACCGCGTAGCACAGGGAGATCAGCTCGGTGCTTTGTGACCGCCTGGAGGGGTGGGATAGGGAGGGTGGGAGGGAGATGCAAGAGGGAGGGGATATGGGAACATACGTATATGTATAACTGATTCACTTTGTTACAAAGCAGAAACTAACACACCATTGTTAAGCAATTACACTCCAATAAAGATGTAAAAAAAAATTATGCTGTAGAAGATAACTTAATCGTGTGGGAGATGTTCATAGTAGATTGCGAAGTACAGAAAACAAGTTAAAATATTGTAGGTATTTCTGTGGAAAATTCATCAAGAGGTACACCTAAGAGTCATGCATTTTTGCACTGACTGTATGTATGGTATACCTCAAAAAAGTTTTGCAGATTACACATAGATGTCCTGTTTGGTTCAAAGAAGGGAAGCATGTATTATACCTGTGTATTCATGAATAGGGAAAAGACTGGGAATGTATAAACCAAATGTTAATAATGGCTGTCTCTGGGTGGTAGGATTACAGATGATTTTTATATTCTTTTTTTTTTTTTTGGCGGTACGCGGGCCTCTCACTGCAGCGGCCCCTCCCGTCGCGGAGCACAGGCTCCGGACACGCAAGCCCAGCGGCCACGGCTCACGGGCCCACGGGCCCAGCCGCTCCGCGGCACGTGGGATCCCCCCGGACCAGGGCACGAACCCGCCCCCCGCACCGGCAGGCGGACCCCCAACCACTGCGCCACCAGGGAAGCCCTATATTCATTTTTTATTCTTCTCTGTGTATTCCAATTTTTCTTCAGCGAACAAGTATTACTTTTTTGATCAAAAAATATGTTTAGGGCCTCCCTGGTGGCGCAGTGGTTGAGAGTCCGCCTGCCGATGCAGGGGATACGGGTTCGTGCCCCGGTCTGGGAGGATCCCATATGCCGCGGAGCGGCTGGGCCCGTGAGCCATGGCCGCTGGGCCTGCGCATCCGGAGCCTGTGCTCCGCAACGGGAGAGGCCACAACAGTGAGAGGCCCACATAACGCAAAAAGGAAAAAAAAAAAAAATATATATATATATATATGTTTAAAAAATTAGTTTTTAAAAATCAAGGGAAAGGGGTAGGGAGAAAGTCTGGAGAAGGATTTGCAAGCTCAAGGGCAAGGGCCCTGTAGCACCTGACACAACCAAGCCTCTATAAACAATTTTCTGAAAATAGGTGATTTTATTTTGGCCGGGGTACCAGGGTCATGCTGCATGGCATGTGGGATCTTAGTTCCCTGACACGGGATCGAATCCTTGCCCCCTGCATTGGAAGCACGGAGTCTTAACCACCGGACTGCCAGGGAAGTCCCAATAGGTGATTTTTTAAAAAATTGTATCCCCCCCACCCCAAAGCAGAAAAGGACTCAGTATTGGGGACATAGAAGGAAGAAGAAGAAGAAAAAAGGCAAGAATATAGAGATAAAAGCTTCCTGGATCCTGAGTTAGGAGGGCCTCCAAGAGGTACGAAGGAAGTGGAGCAGATTGTCTAGTCTTACCCCTGCCCGCTTCTGTGTTTGTCAAAGAGTCTGGAGACAGACCAGACACCCTCAGCCATTTTCTCCTTTCATTTATTCAATCATCCTTTATTTTCTTTCTTTGTGCTTTTTCTAATTATCAAAGTAATACATGCTTCTCACTGGAGAAGTTTGAAAAGCATGAAGAGTTAAGCAGAAATCACCTGTAATCCCAAATTATATCCACCACTGAAATATTGGCACACTTCTCAACGTAGTTCCATTTTAAATGAAAATTGAAGTAGTATTATGTAACATTTTTGTCCCCACCACCACACCCCCGCCAGAAAAAAATGTACTTGCAAGAATTTTAAATTGGTTCAACTCATTGTCAGGTCTCATTAAAAATTAGTATGGGGGCTTCCCTGGTGGTGCAGTGGTTGAGTGTCTGCCTGCCGATGCAGGGGACGCGGGTTCGTGCCCCGGTCCAGGAAGATCCCACGTGCCGCGGAGCAGCTGGGCCCGTGAGCCATGGCCGCTGAGCCTGCGTGTCCGGAGCCTGTGCTCCGCAACGGGAGAGGCCCCAATAGTGAGAGGCCCGCGTACCGCAAAAAAAAAAAATTAGTATGAACTAAACATATTTGGACTGGCTCTGAATGGGTTTTCATACTGGTAGCGCAATGGAGAAGTAAGTGAAGCCTTTTAACGTTGACTTAAGCTTTTTAAAAAGTACCAATAGAAAAAGGTAAAAATTGAAAATGATTGAAGTACGCCCAGTGGGTCACAAACCCTGAGGATCACTGAGGCCTCTCTTCCTGGCCAGGTGTTACAGGGAATCCTGTGTTCTGGGCCAGCAATCCTCTAATCTTTCTGTTCTTTTTTTCTTTATTTAATTGAGTACATACTCAATTTTGATTATCTGCTTTGTTGTTTTGGGGAAAACCCAGCTCTCTTCCTGTTGTGTGTCTCCTCTATTCTCACAACAGTTTCTGACATCAGATATATGGGGATTTTCCCCCACCAAGCAGTTCTCTGATACTGAGGGTCAATTTAACTCAATTCTGACACTGTCTACCTGGAGATAGATCCCACAGGTTAAGGGCGCAGTCCCATGAGACTGCCCCCCACTTCAGATGCCAATTATAAGTAGCAGGCCCCCAGGTTACCCAGAACTTCTGTCCGACTTGGCTACGAATCTGAGGCCTCCATGACCTCCTCCTTGGGGTCTGTTTATTTGCTAGAGTGGTTCACAAAACTCAGGGAAACACATTTACCAGTTTATTAAAGGATATGATAAAGGATACAGATGAACAGCCAGATGAGGAGATACATACATAAGGTGAAGTCTGGGAGGGTCTGAGCACAGGAGCTGCTGTCCCCATGGAGTTGGGGTGCATCACCCCCCAGGTATTCACTCACCTGGAAGCTCCCAAACCCCCCCTACTATTAGGATTTTTATAGGGGTTTCCTCATGTAGGCATGATCAATTATTAACTCCATTTCCAGCCCCTCTCCCCTCTTTAGAGAAGCTGGGGGTAAGAGGGCTGAAAATTCCAAGCTTCTAATTATGGCTGGGTGTTTCTGGTGACCAGCTACCATCCAGGAGCCCAGCAAGAGTCACCTTATTAGAACAAAAGATGCTCCTAGTATTAGCACTGGAAATTTACAAGGTTGCAGGAGCCCTGTGTCAGGGATGGGGTAAATGTGCCAGGAACCGGGGGCAGAGATGAACATATATATGTTTTTTCTGTTATCTCACATTTGTACATTTTGTATACACGTATCTTTTGTCCCCTATTAGACTATGACTCGAGGTTTCTCAGCCTTGGTGCCATTAGTACTTTGGACCAAATAATTCTTTGTTGTGGGGAGCTATCCTGTGCACTGCAGGATTCTTTAGCAGTATCCTTGCCAGCAGCACACCCCCTCAAACCCTGACGATCAGAAAAGTCTCTCCAGATCTTGCTAATTTTCCCCTCATGGCAAAAATCACTCTCCTACTCCTGCAGTTGAGAACCACCGCTCCTTGAGGTCAGATGTTTTATAAATTCTGTGTTCCACATGGTAAGTTTATTGTCCAAACAGTATCATTGCCTCATAAGAATAACAGCTAATACTTATAAAGCCCTTACTCTTTGTACTGTTCTAAGCTCTTTACATATATTAACTCATTTAATCTTCACAACAGCCCTATGAGATAGGTATTATTATTATGCCCTCTTTATAGTCAAGAAACTAAGGCTCAAAAGAGGTTAGGTAAGTTGTTTAAGGTCACCCACCTGGGAAGTAACACCTGGGATTTGCCTAACCCAGGCAGTCCAGCTGCAGATTCTGGGCTCTCAACCATTTTGCTGTCTACTGCTTTTAAATACAAAGAAAAAAATTAACTCATTAAAAAAAGGGGGGGGGGGAATTCCCTAGCGGTCCAGTGGTTAGGATTCCCCTCTCCCACTGTAGGGAGCAAGGGTTCAGTCCCTGGCCAGGAAACTAGGATCCCGCATGCCGCGTGGCCAGAAGAAAAAAAAGCCGAACATTGTCCCTCTGCCCACAGAATTTGCATAGGCAAACACATGGTAAAAATGAAATTTTCTATTCTGCTGTTTTCACAGAACATAATAGAGCAACGCATTTTGCCATGTTGCTAAAATTTTATCAATTGTTTGAATGGCTACATCATATTCTGTCAAGAAGATAGACAATAACATGACCAGTCCCTTGTTATTGGGCATTTTGATTATTGCAGATATTTCATTTGAAACATTATAATCAATTTTTAAAGTATAATTTACAGACAATAAAGTGCATCCATTTTAAGGGTACAGTTTGATAAATTTTGACAAAGGTATAAACCCATGCTATGACCAAAACAAGATATAGGACATTTTCACCGCCTTTGTTTCTTTCTGTAGTGGCGTGCTGAAGCTGGCTGGTACCAGCTCAGGAGAACCAATTTTATGTACATCTCTTCTCAAATCTACATTTAGTGATATCACATTAGTAGCTCAAAATTGACCAGGGTGGGAGTATTTACACCACAGAAATTGGTAAAGCGCCACAAATTAGGGCTTTAAAACTTCTTTTTTAGGGCTTCCCTGGTGGCGCAGTGGTTGAGAGTCTGCCTGCTGATGCAGGGGACACGGGTTCGTGCCCTGGTCCGGGAAGATCCCACATGCCGCGGAGCGGCTAGGCCTGCTGAGCCATGGCCACTGAGCCTGCGCGTCCAGAGTCTGTGCTCCACAACGGGAGAGGCCACAACAGTGAGAGGCCCGCGTACCGCAAAAAAAAAAAAAAAAAAAAAAATTAGAACCAGTTTACCAGTACCACAGCTTATGCCCCTTTGCAGTCAACCCTCCATCTTACAACCACAGTCTGCTTTCTGCCATCTTTCTTTTGCATTTTTAAAGGATTCTAGGGACTTCCCTGGTGGTCCAGTAGTTAAGATTCTGTGCTTCCAACGCAGGGGGCACAGGTTTGATCCCTGGTCAGGGAAATAAGATCCCACATGCTGCTCGGCATGGCCAAAAAAAAAAAAAAAAGAATTCTATAAATAAAATCATGCAGCATATACTCTCTTGTGCCTAGCTTCTTTTGCTCAGCGTTTGTTTGTTTGTTTGTTTGTTTTGAGATTCATCAGCATTGTTGCACATAGCAATAATTCATTCCTTTTTGTTGTATTCCATTGTATGGATATACAACTTGGCCACAGCCTTTATTTTGGTTTCCACAGGAAGGAACAGGTGAAGCTGGGTAAGCAGGGTTAGGATTGGCTAGTTTAATAATTTCAGTGGACATTGGGGCATAGGGACTGTCTCTAGTTGTCTGGTATCTGGCCCTGGGGTGATGAGGGCAGAGGAATAGTGACTCTGATTGTGAGAGCCTGATAAAGTAGGTGGTTGGAGTAAGGGTTTTGGATCGGTTGGTTTATATGTAAAAGGTGCACTGGCAGGAGAATGGTTTACTATCTCTAAGAATTGGCTAGTGTTGGGAGGGCCAGTCTGTCCAGGGCTAGCAAAGCCCCAAGATGTCAAATACAGAAAATTTTTTAAAACACGATTAATATACCTTGTTGAAAGGTTAATCTAGGGACTTCCCTCGTGGTGCAGTGGTTAAGAATCCACCAATGCAGGGGACACAGGTTCGAGCCCTGGTCCAGGAAGATCCCACATGCCGCAGAGCAATTAAGCCTGTGCGCCACAGCTACTGAGGCCGCGTGCCACAACTACTGAAGCCCGCATGCCTAGAGCCGGTGCTCCGCAACAAGAGAAGCTACCGCAATGAGAAGCCCGCGCACCACGACAAAGAGTAGCCCGTGCTCGCCACAACTAGAGAAAGCCCGCGTGCATAAACGAAGACCCAATGCAGCCAGAAATAAATAAATTTATTTTTAAAAAAAAAAAGAAAGAAAGGTTAATCTAATCTAGAAAGAATCTGAACTCTGGGATGCTAAGCATAGCTGAAACAAGCCTACATAACAGATGGTGCGACCTGGCCCCCGTGTCACACTTGGCCCTAAGATTCTCCTCGCCAGGCTAATACCCTACAATCAGTAGATTGGAGGATCCTTTGGGAAGACTGACCAGCTCAAGAAGAAACACCTATAGATACTGTATTCGTCTCCTAGGGCTGTTATAACAAATTACCAAAATCTTGGTAGCTTAAAACAAAATAAATTTATTCTCTCTCAGTTCTGGAAGCCAGAAGTCTGAAATCAACCAAGTCTGAAAACATGTCAGCAGGCCACGTCCCCTCTGGAGGCTCTAGGGAGCATTTCTTTCTTTGCCTTTTCCAGCTTCTGGTGGCTCCAGGTGTTCCTTGGCATGTAGCAGCATCACTCCAATCTGCCTCCATCTTCACAAAACTTTCTCCTCTTCTCTCTGTCTCTCCTCTGTGTTATCTCTTATACAAGACACTTGTTACTGGGTTTGGGGCCCACCCAGAGAATCCAGGGTGGTCTTATCTCAAAATCCTTAGTTACATTTGCAAAGACCCTTTTTCCAGGTAAGGTCACATTCACAGATTATGGGGATTAGGATGTGGATATCTCTTTTGGTGGGGGGGACATTATTCAACCCACTAAGAGCTGAGAGTCCCAAGTGAACGTCGGCTCGCTATAGTCCTGTCCAACTGCAAAGCCCTGTCTCAGAACACAGAGCTTCCAGAAAACTTCAGTGCCTCAGTCTTCAACATGAATGGACTGTCAGAGATGACCAGGTGGTTGAAGAAAACCTCTAACATGAAAGACAAAGACCAAACAAATAAACAAGAACAAAGGAACTTAGAGGATACAGAAACAGCACAGAGACCAGAACAAAACAACGTATAACTTAAAAAGATGATCAGGGACTTCCCTGGTGGTCCAGTGGCTAAGACTCTGAGCTCCCGATGCAAGGGGCCCAGGTTCAACCCCTGGTCACGGAACTGGATCCCACATGCATGCCACAACTAAGAGTTTGCATGCTGCAGCTAAGACCCAGTGCAGCCAAAAATAAATATTAAAGAAAAAAAAAAAGATGATAGGGACTTCCCTGGTGGTCCAGTGGCTAAGACTCCACATTCCCAATGCAGGGGGCCCGGGTTTGATCCCTGGTCGGGGAACTTAGACCCCACATACCGGCAACTTAGCCCACACACCATAATGAAAAGCCCTGTGTGCCACAGCGAAGACCCAGCACAGCCAAAATAAATAAAAATAAATTTATAAAAAGATGATAAATATTCTCAGATATGGAGATGTTACGTCCAAGAAGTAAGAACAGAAGGGTACATATATTAAAAAAGGAATAAAACATCTTAAGAGGGCCTCCCTGGTGGCGCAAGTGGTTGAGAGTCCGCCTGCCGATGCAGGGGATACGGGTTCGTGCCCCGGTCTGGGAGGATCCCATATGCCGCGGAGCGGCTGGGCCCGTGAGCCATGGCCGCTGAGCCTGCGCGTCCGGAGCCTGCGCGTCCGGAGCCTGTGCTCCGCAACGGGGGAGGCCACAACAGTGAGAGGCCCGCATACCACAAAAAAAAAAAAACATCTTAAGAATATGATAACCAATAACTTCAATCAAAGGGTTGGAAGATAAAATTGAGAAGATATCCTTTTTTTAAAAAAAAACACTGGGGAATTCCCTGGCGGTCCAGTGGTTAGGACTGCTTTCACTGCCAAGGGCCCGGGTTCGATCCCTGGTTGGGAAACTAAGATTCCACAGGCTGCGCAGCCTGGCCCTCCCCCAAAAATAACCTGGAAAATTGGCATGAAAAGATTTTTAAAAGCTAGAAGTAGCCCAGGAGGATTAACATTCAACTAAGAGGAGTTACAGAGAAATAGAGAAAAGTGGAGGGAAAGCAGCATTGAAGGAATAATTCAAGAAATCAAATCAAAACTAAATGGCCTACATCTCCAGAATGAGAAGCCCACTGAGTGCCCAACATAATGGATGGAAAAGAAATCAGAAATTTCAGGTCATTGAGTTAAATAGAGGAAGGTTACTAAAAAATTCCGAGAGAAAAAGCAGTTAACGTGCAAAGGAACAGCCGTCAGAATGGTACCATGCTTCCCAGCAGCCATGCTGGAAGATGGTGTAGGAATGCTTTCGAATTATTTATGACCTATAACTTTATGAATTAGCCAAATTGTGAATTCAGTAAAGTAAGCATATTTTCAGATGCGTGAAATCTTAAAAAATTTTACTTCCTACCCATGTACCTTTCTCAGGAAACGTCTGGAGGATGTGGTACACCAAAATGAGAATAAATCAAGAAACAGGAAGACGTGATCCTGGAAACAGGATATTCAACAGAGGTGAGAGATGAAGAGACTCTTCAAGATGATGATGAAAGGAAATCGCAGGGTGACATAACCTGGTTGCAGGCCTTTGAGAGTAATCAGGACTGGGGCAGGAGGACAGAAGGGACGTCTCCAAGAAACCAGATGGAGTGAACAGAGGAAAAATGTACACTTCTGCTGATGGTGGAGAATAAAGTCATTATAGGGACATGGAAAACTAAGCAAAAAAAAAATTTGTTTTGTTTTGAATTAATGATTAACTCCAGGAAAAGAATGTTTTAAAAAAACTGAGAAAGAAACAAAGCTTAATCATAGTAGACTAGCTTGGCTGTGGATAATATTTATGGAGGCGTAATTGTGTCAACAGAGTATGGATGTTGATCTCCACCAACCCCAGCACTTGTGGGCTTTCCTCCTTGTAGACTCTGCATTCCAGCCAGCAGGAGTGCTGTTTGTTCCAAGTACCCAGGGCTTCTTTTATTTAAATGGGAGTTAATTAAATTCAATTAGTAAATTAATACATTAATAGATTAAATTAATTGTTGAATTAAAATATCAGTAAAAAATGAGTCTAAGCAATACACACTGTTTTTCTTTTTTAGACTAAACACTTTGAAAAGATTATCAAGCTTTAAACTTGTGTTCTAACTAATTTGAGACTTTTGATTTACCCAAACAACATGTAGTGTATACCCAACCTTCATCCCATTAAATAGGAAGTTAAGTTGTATGTATTTGAATCTGGCATATGTTAGGCTGACCTGTGACACATTATATTGTAAATTTTTTTTCTAGTTTTTTTTTTTTTTTCCACTAGTGAGCAGTTTGAGGGCAGGCTCTTGTTCTTTCCTCTGTAAGGTTCTGGCACTTGACACAGACCTTCGATTTTTTTTTCTTAATCTAATTTTAAGTCACTACAAGAGACCAGTTTGAGTTGATGACCACATCTAATACTTGCAGAGCGTTCCGTTGCTCACACAACACTGTCATATCCGTCTGCCCCATACTGAGGTTGGTGTTTTCAGTATTCTCTCCTACCCTCCCATTTTGCAGACGACGACCTGCGTTCCAGAGAGTGCCTTGCCGAAGGTCGCACAAGTCAGCGTTGGAGCCTCTAGCGGAACTCAGGTCTCCTGACACCCAGTGATGCGTTCAAATACTTTTTTAAAAACTGGGATTTAGGGCCTCCCTGGTGGCGCAGTGGTTGAGAGTCCGCCTGCCGATGCAGGGGATACGGGTTCGTGCCCCGGTCTGGGAGGATCCCATATGCCGCGGAGCGGCTGGGCCCGTGAGCCATGGCCGCTGAGCCTGCGCGTCCGGAGCCTGTGCTCCACAACGGGAGAGGCCACAACAGTGAGAGGCCCGCATACCGCAAAAAGAAAAAAAAAAAAAAAAAAAAAAAAAAAAACTGGGATTTAAAAAAATTACCATCAACCATTTTTAAGTGTATAGTTCAGTAGTGTTAAGTATAGTCACATGGTTGTGTAACAAATCTCTAGAACTTACTCATCTTGCAAAACTGAAACTTTCTATCCATTGAACAACTCTCTACTTTCCCCTCACCCCTGCCCCTGGCAACCACCATTCTACTTTCTGTCTCTATGAATTTGAGTACTCTAGATACCTTCTGTAAGTGGAGTCACACAGTATGTGTCTCTTTGTGATTGGCTCATTTCACTTAGCATATGTCCTCGAGGTTGATACATTTCCTCCCTTAAGGCTGAACAGTATTACGTTGTTTGTAGCACATTTTGTTCATCCGTTCTTCCATCAACGGACACTTAGGTTGCTTCCACCTTTTAGCTACTACGAATAATGCTGCTCTGAGCGTGGGTATACACGTATCTCTTTGAGATCTTGCTTTCAGTTCTCTTGGATATATACTTGGAAGTGGGATTCCAGTAATGCATTTTTTAAATTCTCCATCTCATTCCAAAACTGATTTGAGGCCACTGTCCCAGCACCTTCATAAGTATTAAAAAAAAAAAAAAAAAAAAAAGTTCTGAATTTCTAATGAATGAGCAAAGGGGCCCGAATGGAACAGAGGAGACAACAGAAAGGAGTGGCCTCTGAGAAGTCTGGTAGAAGAAAGCTTTTTACCTTTACCCTCGGGAAATAGCTGCAAATAATTAAGATCCACCAGAGATGCACTGGAGTGGCCAAGGCTTGTTTTCCCATCTACATAAAGGTCTCCAAAGCATTCCCAAAGTTGCATTCAAATAGAGTAAGCCCTGTGCATATGAAAGGGTCACAAAGGAGGGATCTGGTATTCATGATACCTGGTCTGTACAGGGGTGGGTGCACAAACTCAGATATTCTGGGCCTGTCATGCGACCTTCATAAAGGATCTAGTCGGAGTGGGGCCTGTGGTGGAGTGTGCTGGCCATAGGTCTGTACTCAGCTCCAGACACTGATGTCAGATCTTACGATTTTTCAAGAAAAACTAGATACACCTGAAACTAACACATTATAAGTCAACTATACTCCAATAAAAATTTTTTTAAAAAAGAAAAGCTGGAAACCTGGATTTTTATGTGGAATACCATGATTTTTTAAAGCTGGCATTTAAATTTTCAAAAAGATTTAAAAGGCATTGTGTAGGGTTTCCCTGGTGGCGCAGTGGTTAAGAATCCGCCTGCCAATGCAGGGGACATGGGTTCGAGCCCTGGTCCGGGAAGATGCCACATGCCACGGAGCAACTAAGACTGTGTGCCACAACTAGTGAGCCTGCGCTCTGAAGCCCACAAACCACAACTACTGAAACCCGTGCGCCTAGAGACAGTGCTCCGCGACAAGAGAAGCCACCACAATTAGAAGCTCACGCACGGCAACAAAGAGTAGCCCCCGCTCACTGCAACTAGAGAAAGTCCGTTCACAGCAACGAAGACCCAATGCAGCCAAAAATAAATAAATAAATAAATTTATTTTAAAAATAATAATAAAATAAAAGGCATCGTGTAAATCAAAGACAAAATACAAGTTTGCAGCCTCTGGTGTGAGGTACTGTGGAGCATTTATGGTAGGCAGTGACCTCTGGGGAAGAATTGTGTCTGGTTTGTTTGGCCAGGGCTGGGGAGAGGTCAACGGGGCCTAAACCAAATGCCCTTCTATCCTTGGGTAAAGCTTAGTGTGTTGCAGGCAGAGAGGAAACGGCCTAAAATGAACCATTAAGTTCTCCTGGTAGCATATCTGTGCCGGTCAGACAGGAGAGGAGGGCCCCCAATTTCGCATCATTTCTGTGAGATTCATTTGTGCCTACTTCACAGAACCGCTGTAAGAATAAAACATCACAGATTTGGAAAGGTGTTGAATTTCTCCTAAAATGTAATGCAGATGCTAACTGGGATAGTTATCTTGCCGTGAAGAGCTCAGAATAGTGTAATGTTTTGGGAACAGCTTCTACAAAAGCTGACCTAGGAGATGCTGGGCCCCAGCTGTGGCTGGAAGAAATGAAGGGGAAAGAATGTGTCAGCCGTTGTGCTCTGGTGGGCTTGAGAAGGAGGCAGAACACTGATCTTTCCTGGAAGTGGCGCTGAAGAGTCAGTGCGGAGTGGAGAAATACACGTGGCCATAAATGGCATGACCCTGCTCCAAACAGCTCAGCTCGTGCCTGGCTTCGTGAACCTCACACTGGAAGTTTCAACTGAAATAAACTTCTGACCTTTCCATCAGTTCCTTTAAGTCAGAGTTTTATATGTTATAGACTATTTCAGGACTTCCCTGGCGGTCCAGTGGTCAAGAATCCTCACTTCCACTGCAGGGGGCACGGGATTGATCCCTGGTCGGGGAACTAAGATCCTGCAAGCTGCATGGCACGGTCAGAAAGAAAGAAAAAAAAAAAGACAATTTCATATTCCCACTTAGAAGATTTGAACTGTTACTTCTGTTACTTAAGAAAGCAGCACTGCTTATTACTACTACTGCTATCATAATGTTAGTAATATTCCTATCATGCTTTATAACTTACAAGACCTTTCACTTGCATTCTTCTCATTTTGTTTCCTGGTAACTCTGAGATTATTATTTCTCACTTTACAGATAAGGAAACTGATGGTTTCCCACTGTCCTTTAGCTAAAGGTTAGAATCTTCAACGTGACCTAAGTCCCTCCCTAGTCTGGGCCTTGCCTACCTCTCCAGATCCCTCTTTCACTACCTTCCCAAGACCTCTCTTTGTTCCAGCTATTCTGGGTTTCTTTTGAGTTCCTTAAGTAGGTCAGGTTCTCTCCAGCCATAGGCCTTGTGTTGCATGTGCCGTTTCTTCCACATAGAACACTTTCCCCTGTCCTCTTTGCCTGGCTAGCAACTACTCATCTTTTGGGTCTCAGTTTAACACCATTTCTTCACGGGAGCCTTTCCTGAACATTGAGGCTATGTTGGATGCCCCAGTAATATCCTCTTATACCCCCCGGCACTTCCCATTCCAAAGACTCATCACACTTCAAGTTACTCATTCAATAATTCTTGTTCCTGCTGGACTGTAAGCTGCATGAGGCAGAAACCAAATCTGCCTTAATTGATTCTATAGTCTCAGTGCCTCGTATAATATACTTCTTTTGTTCTGAAAGCTTTTGTAACGAGTCTGCTATCTGGATTCCACTGCCATGGAACTAATGCATCAAAACCTTGCCTTCAAGTCCAGTGCTGTGGGGCTTTTTTTTTTTTTTTTTTTTTTTTTTTTTTTTTTGCGGTACGCGGGCCTCTCACTGTTGTGGCCTCTCCCGTGGCGGAGCTCAGGCTCCCGACGCGCAGGCTCAGCGGCCATGGCTCACGGGCCCAGACGCTCCGTGGCATGTGGGATCTTCCCGGACCGGGGCACGAACCCGCGTCCCCTGCTTCGGCAGGCAGACTCTCAACCACTGCGCCACCAGGGAAGCCCTGTGGGGCTTTTCTGACAGGCTTCTTCTGATATTTCAATAACCAACGTCCTTTGATTAGTGACCAAAATGCACACCTCCCACATCCAATAGCAGGTTGTAAGGTTAGAACACAGTGACACTGTATTCTTTGTTAATGACTAGAAAAGGCTGGTGCTGTTCTCACCTCTTCTGTTGTTTCTGTGATGCTCACATACCAATGAGAACCTTTGCCCAGCATCCTTTTGGAGCAGTCAAGGGTGGATCACAGATGACAGGGACATTAAAAGCTATTCAGGGCTTCTCTGGTGGCACAGCGGTTAAGAATCCACCTGCCGGGCTTCCCTGGTGGCGCAGTGGTTGAGAGTCCGCCTGCTGATGCAGGGGACACAGGTTCGTGCCCCGGTCCGGGAGGATCCCACGTGCCGCGGAGCGGCTGGGCCCGTAAGCCATGGCCACTGAGCCTGCGCGTCCGGAGCCTGTGCTCCGCAATGGGAGAGGCCACAACAGTGAGAAGCCCGCGCACCACAACAAAGAGTAGCCCCGCCCCCCGCTCCCGCTCGCTGCAACTAGAGAAAGCCCGCGCGCAGCAACGAAGACCTAACGCAGCCATAAATAAAATCTATTAAATTTTTTTAAATAAAGGATTATTTTTAAAAAATAAAATAACGAAAGCTATTCTGACTATTCGCATCTCAGGTCTTGGTTTGGTGCACACCTGGGTCATTTATAGTTGGATGGCACATTTGTTTTACTTGTTGGAAGCAGTGAGGTATAGTTACCAAATTAATGGTGCAAGCCTAGGAGTGGAAGTAATACAGTTGCTCAAGCTGGCGAGGCAGGCGTTAAGCAGGTAAGCAGGGTCCAGTGGGAGGAACGCATGGCCTCATTTCAATAGCTGCAGCAAGCTGAAGTCCCTGAAGGTTTTCAAGCCAGCTACATCTCTCCTCAGCACAGTCTTTATGAAATCTGTCACCATATAACTTCCTCAGTCCAGTTCACGGTGATCAAAACTTGTGGCTAAATACCCGGGCGGTGGCGTATAAGGTTGCAAATGTTAGTTCCAAATATAGTGCAGTTCACGTCGCCAGTAAGGAAAGAACATTGAACGAATTCATTACATGCACTGCTTAAACTAACTGAGCCTGAGAGCTTAAAGCCACATTCCTCAAATATGTGCACTCCACAAAACTGGCACTTAGTGTCAGGCAGTCAGGCTGGAAAACAGTCGTGAACCAAAGAATCTAAACAAGGAAGAAATGCTCTCAAGGTATGCATTTGCCATATGTTACTTTGTTCTCAGGTCATCTTTGGTGATGTGCTCCATGACTTAAAGCATGACATCAGGGGTCGCAGGTCTGAGCCTGGCACACTTGGCTTCACAAGGCAAAGACTGAAAATGTGTGGCACTGGTTACAAAGGGGAATAGGCAAAAGGGGCACAGCCTGTCTTTGCTACCAAAAATAATTAAGTGCATAGACTAAAGTATAAAAACATAGCTGGAAGAATATGCCCCAAACATCTATTCATCATGATTGTCTTTGGGAGGTGGGTTTATAAGAAGAGAGAGTCACTTTCTAGGGTTTTTTTTTTTTCCCTTCAAAATTTGGAAAATGGATCTGTATTACATTTTGTGAACAGAATTAAAATTTTAAGTGGATACAGTATTCTCAGATGAATAGCAAATTGTTACAATGAGGTTGGTTAAGGAAAAGCCACAGACTGTAATTATTTTCTACCATACACCAAAAATACACTTGCATATACTAGATATAGAACAGTTCAAATAGAACCTTCTTTGGTGATGGATATGACCATATAGGTCATATATACTATATACATATATACAGATATACTGTGCTGCCCAATATGGTACCCACTAGCCATGGGTGGCTACTGAGCACTTGAAATGTGGCTAGCGCAGCTTAGGAACTTATTTTTTATTTAATTTAAATAGTGCATATGGCTAGTGGCTACTGCATTTGGACACACAGGTCTAGAACCTTCCATTTACAGGAAATAAGATTGTCAGCAGGGGCAGGGAGAGACCAGATTTGGTAGCCAAGAGATCTTCTATAAGCCATTTTCTGTTATGCTGTCTATCCAGTAGAGTCTGTGTACTCTAGGATTGTTACAATAGAGAGGAGGCACTTCTTTACACTTGTAAAGGCCACAGCATTAACTTCATCCTACCACACCCCTTCACATTCTCCTGAGTTTAACTGCTCCATTGATAGATGAAGGAACTGACCTATTAGAAAAGCAACAATCATCTCACCCATCCTCATTCATCTCAAATATTTTAAATGTTTTGTATTTTTTTCTTACAGACTGTTTCTTTTCACCTCTCCTCCATTATCTTGTATTCTATGTTGTCTTGAGACTTCTCCCATTAAACCATCAACCATTCAGTATACTGTTTTCTTAATTTTTTTTGTCAGTCTAATAAGCATTAAGAGTATATCCATAAGATTAGTATATATAATACAAGGTAGATAATCAATCCCCTAATAAATTACAGTGGATTAAAATTGCAGTGTAATGTAATATACCTGTACAGTTTGTCAAATTTATGATAAAAGTTAAGGTTGTTTTGGGGTGAGAGGAGGCGGATGTCTCAGAGGACCATACTGGTATGATAAGCCAAACCATGGCAAGATTTAATGTTTCTTTCTTTCTTGGTTGTCATTTTAATTGGTGTCTAGCATGGCTGCTGGCAGCTGCTGGCAGCTTCCTGAGAAAGCACAGATGATGATAGTAAGCTATGTTCCTTCTCTGTTGCTAACTCCACCCCAGCGCTGGACCAGAGAAGTTCAGTAGTGAGAGCTACAGCTGCCAGGTATCAGCAACGCGATCAGAGGAGCAGAGGTCTTTACAAACGGCAGCAGGAGCCCAGCTGACTCTCCTGGCGCCGCCGTCTACCAGTTTGCCACCAATCGTACCGTTAGAGCAACGTGATTTGGGTTCTTAGGGAGAGCAGTTGTTTGGCCCCATGTTTCATTCACATCAGGGTCTCCTGTCTCAGTCTTGCATTGGAAACCAAACACCTTAACCACTTTGCTTGCACTCGGGTTGGTACAAGAAGGCATGGTCCATCTTGGGTGGGTATTTTCCATGACCACAAAAGAGAGTCCTATTAAAAACAACAACTCTGAGATCCTAAAACTAGTATTTAGTAAGAAGAGATTAAATTCTCATCAGCTGATTTTATTATTCGGTCAAAAATGATGCTGTAGGGCTTCCCTGGTGGTGCAGTGGTGAAGAATCTGCCTGCCAATGCAGGAGACACGAGTTCTGGTCTGGGAAGATCCCACATGCCGCGGAGCAACTAAGCCCACGCACCACAATGACTGAGCCTGCACTCTAGAGACCGCAAGCCACAACTACTGAAGCCCGTGTGCCTAGAGCCCGTGCTCTGCAACAAGAGAAGCCACTACAATGAGAAGCCTGCGCACCTCAACGAAGAGTAGCCCACGCTCGCCGCAACTAGAGACAGCCCATGCGCAGCGATGAAGACCCAATGCAGCCAAAAATAAAAATAAATATATTAAAAAATGCTGTAAGTATAGATTCAAAATTATAAATTTATTACCAAAAGCTTATTTTCTTGCTGAGAAAAAAAAATTACTAACCCTACAAATGTGGCTCCAAGTCCAGGACTCATTTGGATAATAGAGGTGAAAGACTTGATTTAAAGCTATAAAACCCCTCCTACCCCCGCAAATTGCACACTACAGAGATATTGTTTTCAAAGAGGTTCCTTCCTTCCTGAAATTCATCCTTAGAAAATGCAAGATAAGAATTCACCCACGGGCTTCCCTGGTGGCGCAGTGGTTGAGAGTCCGCCTGCCGATGCAGGGGATACGGGTTCGTGCCCCGGTCTGGGAAGATCCCACATGCCGTGGAGCGGCCAGGCCCGTGAGCCATGGCTGCTGAGCCTGCGCGTCCGGGGCCTGTGCTCCACTACGGGAGAGGCCACAACAGTGAGAGGCCCGCGTACCACAAAAAAAAAAAAAAAAAAAAAAAAAAGAATTCACCCACAACTGCCCACTGTCCCCAAAGGCTTTACTGCTTCCCATTAATAAAATACTCTGTAAGGAAATAACAACACATTCATCTTTCTTTCCAACCTTCTGATTTCCACTAAAAATTTTAACCGAAGAATATTAGGGAAAAGGAAAAGGACTGAATATCTTTAAAGCTATTGCCTGGGTCCAGTGTGACTGTCTGATCTTCTAATTGTGTAGACCTAACTAACAGTTAGCTGGGGGAACACAGGTTTTTGCAGACTGGCAAGCTTGCGTTCATCACTAGTCCTGAGAGTTATTTGCTGTTTAACTACTTTGCCTAATTTTTCGGTGCCTGCTTTCTCATCTGTAAGATGAGTATATTACCTAGGATAGGGAGCTATTTGGAGGACAAATTAAAACATCTGACAGGGAATTCCCCGCCGGTCCAGTGGTTAATGCGCTTTCATTGCCGAGGGTGCAGGTTCAATCCCTGGTCGGGGAACTAAGATCCTGCAAGCCTTGTGGTGTGGCCAAACAAAACACAAAAATCTGACATGCAAAATGTCGGACTAAGACCTCTAGAGACCCAAAGCGTCAGGACTGGGGTGCCCAGATCAATCAAGGTATTAGTAGAAAACAGAATACACTAAAACTGGGTAATTTGAGAAAGGTTTAATAAAGGGACTGTTTACAAAGACATGGGCAGAGTTCAGAGAAACCAACAAGGAATAATGGAGTTATCCAGAGCTAGTAAATGAGTGGTCCTTTCTATCCCTAGATCTGAAGGGCCAAAGAGAAGGAGCTAGAAGCTAGAGAGGCTGCTTGATAGGAGTCGCAGTCCTTGGTAGAGGGACTCAGACAACCTATGAGACCTGGCAATTTAGAAGCCAGGGGAATAAATACCCTAGCTTCTAAATATCCATTCCTCCGCCTTTTGATCTTCTGAGGGTGTTACTAATTGGATCAACACAACCTGAAGTCAGAGGGCAAAGGAGCCTGTTAGTGCAGTCCATGGGGGTCAATACCTCCTGGGACGCAGAGCAGGATGAAAAGCAGTTCTAAAGAGGAAGCGGAAGATACCTAGCGCAACCTCTTCCCCAACTTAATTCAAACTGCTAAACCAGTATACACAAAACTTGCATGTATGCTGAAACTAAAATAACTTCTTTCCAGAATTTGATTGTGAGTTCTTTAATTAAATCAGAATTTCTTTCAGTCTTTTTGATGCCCCTGCTTTGCCGGTGGCACATGCCTAGATAAAAGGAAGCCTCAATAAATAGGAACTGGCAGGCTCAAGTTAACTCCTGAATGCTGACTCTAAGAGACTTTTGAGTTAACCCAGAACTAATTTAGGAGGAATCTTAAGATTTTTCTGGTTAGGTACTATTCATTAGGAATTCAGCAACTGGATTTTCTTAGACTCAAAAAAATCCTATGGTAGTAAAATTTCTTATAATCCTACTAAACGATAGGAAAGGTTTTAGTTGCTTATCAGAGAGAATAAAGGACATCAGGACATCCAATTTCACATTGACATTTTTATTAACGCCAACTGTTTTTTAATTATTTTTTTAAAACAATAGCACAAAAATGTTTCAAGGAAGCAGTCTCACAATCTGATGACCTTCTGAAATACAGTTAAGCCACACCAAATATGAATTCCTGTTAATAACACACAAAAATATTTTTTTTAAGAAAAAGAAAAGAAGAAAGGTAGGGAAAGAGGAAAGGAATGAGATTTAGACTTAAAATTTACTGGATTAGGTTGGTGAGGCTTGTTAGTAGGATACACTGTGGAAGCAGAGTGGCACACACAGGCTTATAGTCTTTGTTGTTTTTAAAACCAGTTACCACTAATATATAGGCCCTGCAGCAGTTACCAATGACCTCTTACATGCCCGAAATGAACCAGAAGAAGCCAGTGTTGATACTGTCATGAGGAGATTCAACAGTTGGCCTGTCAGACAACTAAGACCATTTTCAGCAGAGTAACTCCTTCAGAAAGGCCTGGATGAAAACCTTTCATTTCTATTGTCTCACCTATATGCATTTCAGGGTTCTTAAAAGTCATCTTAAAAAAGAAAGAAAAAAATAATGTATATCAGTTTCTCTTATTTAATGTGGCTATAAAAGATGTTTCCTTATTATTTCTTTATCTCTAAGAAGGACACCGGGGTGGTGGGTTGGGGATGGAACTAGGGGAGGAAAAAACCCAGACCAGGATAGGTTTTTTTTTTTTTTTTTTTTTTTTTTTTTTGCCAAGGGGTCACACAGAAGGGAAAGCAAGGAGGAAAACTACAATCCTTGGTTCAGATTGAGTTATGCAGGAAAATATATCTTCCTGATCAGTCCCCATGCCAAAAAAAAAAAAAAAAAAAAAAAAAAAAAACCCACTTGAAATTATGCACAGACTCTATGTTATACCAGCTATCAGCCTTTCATGTTTAACATCCCCAGCAATGGACACTACCCTTGGTTTGTAGGCTGCTTGTAGAACCCATTTCACAAAAATCCTCTTTACCCAGAAGCCTCTAGTTTCCTTTTGGTAGGTTATAAAAACAGAACATCTGTCATTAACAGGAGAGTGTTAAATACTTTTAACCACTGACAAGGCTTCAGGAAGTTTCACAGTTTCGTTATGCTCTATTTTATTACTATCATATTTACATTTTTTTAATTTTTAATTTTTTTTTTTGCTGAATTGCTGATTTTCCTTTTTCAATAGAATTTAATTCTGGAGTGTGAGCAGGAACCAGTTAACTACATTCATTGTCCAACCCCCACTGGCTTGAAAGAAGACTCCAAATTCTTGGCATATGAATCAGCTGTTCGGTCGCTCCACCTTATCCCTGCATGAAGCAGCAGAACCGCAGTGGCGGCAGGCTCCGGGTTCATGCCGTGGGTGGTGAGGCCTTTCGCTGAAGGAGGTACTGGTGGATGCTCTCAGCATCACGCTTTAGCCAAGCAGCATTCAGCAGGATATTTTCACAACACTGCTGGATGGTACGCTCAGCTGAAGGAGCTGGGTGACTCTCGAAGAAAGCCTGGTATAAAACAACCCAGAACGTAGGATCATTACCAGCAATAGTAAGAAGCTAATATCCCAGGCGATGAAAACATACCCGCTGTCTATAAGGAGTTCGTAAGCTTCACTCAGGAAGCTTTACCACTGCCACCTCCAGGCTAGAAGAAAACAAGCAGCTCCTTGTACCCGCCTACAGGAATTCTCCTCCAAATATAGTATATGCTTACAACCTAATCAAAAGTGAACAGTAAAGAGACAGAACCTACGGCCTTTAAGTTCATTGTCCAACCAGCAAAAGAAAGTAAAAAAGAACTGATATCAAGGACCTACTCTGTTCCAGGCCCCCTGTGTTAGTTACTTCATCTAAATGACAATCTTATCACTTCATTTTACAGATGAAACTGGCTCACAGGGGTTAAAAAACCTACTTGAAGTCTAGGTTTTGGAATCAGACTTGGGACTTGATCTAGGCTCCATCATGTACTAACCTGTGACTGAGTAAATTAACTGCTCTAAGTATGTTTTCTCATCTATAAGAAAATATTTACTGCAGAAGATTAAAGAGACAACCCATATAAACAGTTAGCATAATACTTGGCACAGAGTAGTTAAGGACTCAACACATTTTGGCTGCTTCAAATAAAGATTAATTTGTAAGGGTTGATAAAATTAAGAAGCTTAAATTGCTTCTATATCCTAATAATTTAAAATTTTATAGACTCACATTTTTCATACAGTAAAACTACTTCAGAGTTTCTTGTAATTATCACAATGCTTATTGATTAAACGCTGAATAAACCATTTTCTAATGAAGTACACTTGGTTCCATAGAAAATACCAACCAGCAGAAGGATAGGGGTCTTTCCTTTGAGCTAGTCATCACAGGTATATGAGAGAGAATAACTAATTCATCAGATTAAGTCTAGACCTTTTAGAAATCGATAACGTTATTTACACGGATGACAATGGCTCCTGCTCCAAGGCTCCTATCCCAGTCGGGTTCTTAGGGCCTGAGTGAGATACAAGACTTCCTCTCATTTCACCTCAAGAAACAGCACCACTATTTACATACCAGAAACCTGGGAATTATCCTTGACTCTTCCTTCTTCCTCCCCAGATACGTTCACAACACAGAGAAGCCACTCAGTAAATACTGGTTGAATTAAAGATTGACAAAATCAAGCCCCTGAATTTCTTTCTTACTCCATCTTCTCCAAGCTACTACATCATTTTTGCTTGGAGAGTTAGCTTCCCGACATCTTCTCTTCTCCTTTCCAAATTATGCATTCTCCACACTGCGGCCAGACTGAAATTTTTGTCATATAAACAAAGGAGTGACTTGATCTGGTTTGTAAGCCATTCAAGGGCTTCCCATTCTTAGGAAAATTTTAATATGGCCTACAAGGCCCTCCTCGGTCTGGCCTCTACCTACTTTACCAGGCTTAGCTTAACCACTGCCCTCCCCTCAAACTAATTATACATATTTCTCCTTCAGAGTATTTATTACCTTTACAATAAAGTAATTATTAACACAATACAATACACAATGTAAACTAAATGAATCTTATTTCTAACAATGGCTCATCAAGTGAATCAAACATTATAGCTCTCAGAATTTCCAAATTCATACCTGATAACCCCCTTGCTTTCAAGAATGAAGGTGGAAGTGACACTTAAAAAATACTTTGCAATTAAATGCAATGGAAGGCTTAAAGTTAAGATTTTCCTAATCAGTGTAGATTTGTCCTCCAAACACTGAACTCTGCCACTAAACTGATTATCAGTCTTTCTGAGAGCTAAGAGAAGAGTCCCTACATAGTCATCTTGTCTCACTGTGCCTACAGAAGACCTATGAAGGTTTTAGAAAAGAAAAAAGAACTAGTATCAAGGACCTACTATGTTCCAGGCCCCCTATGTTACTTAATCTAAATAACAATCTTAACACCTCATTTTACGGATGAGGAGCCAGGCTCCTAGAGGTTAAAAAACTTGCTTGAAGTTACACAGCTAACAAGGGGCACAGCACAGATTATTCACACCCAGGTCGGCTGATGTCAAGTTCCACATTCTTTCAACCACACTTCAATGCCCCAAAGATGATTCCAACTCTAAATTCTTCAAGCATTAAAGATACAACCTAAAACTGTCTTTCTCCAAGCAAGAACGTGGAGACCCAAAATTAGTACAACATTACCCCAACACTCTATCATTACAATTTGGTTAGTGTTTTTACGTACTGGATTGAAACGTGAAAAGTAAACAGTCCTTTCCTTACCTTAACTTCTCCAGCCATTTTATCAACTGCAAATCCCTCAACCGATAGCTGAAAAAAAAAAAGGTTTATAAATAGTAAGAACAACTAAGAGCTTAGGAACAAACTTCCATTTACCATAAAAACAAATCATTCCATTCTTTCCCAACTTCAGTTTATTCTAGAGGGTACAGGATGGGTTATAGAGAAACTCTTTAGTAAAGCTAATAACTACTTAAAGAAACTCTTAAAAAGCAAAGGCCATAATCTATGGGTCTAGTGAATCATGGATGTCTCTCAATATCATCCATGATAAGCAAGCTACTCAAAAATTTTCACCTACCTTTATTAGTCTAGATATTAAGAATCCTCCCTGGTATCGATTATAAAGTTCTTCCCAGTTGTCTTTTATGAATTTCCAAGCAGCCTTCCTTCCATGCTTACTGCCTCCAGCCACTCCACCAATTACTGATACAGTGTCCTGTGGACGTACCTCTTCCTAAAAAAAGGAAGAGAACTAAAAGTCTACCATATCCAGAACATCGTCTGCTGCCAGAAAGGGCAAATGCTGTTGAGGTACCCAAGTAATCCCACTGAAGACACTTATTGTTTTAGGAATAACTGGCACCAGAAGCTTCTAACAGAGGAGAATGTTTAACCTAAAGATCAGCCAAATTGAGAATGAAGCACTGGGATGGGTACAAACAGGCTGCTCAATAGATACTTGCACTAGGGTAAAGAAAGGAAGAGACAGAAAGTAGGCACAGGGATGTGTCAGCTTTCCAGTTTATTTCCTCTCCCAACTATTCTGATTCTCACCAGTAGAGGGAGATACAGTGATTAGTAACAAAAGCTTATTCCAGTTGTCCAAGAATGAGGGAGCCTTTAGTCTAGGGTTAAGGCAGAGAATACTGAATCAAGGACACTTGCTGCAGATCAGTGGGTAACAATCCCCTCTAAAAGCAGTTTTCCTTGTAACTTACTGAAAGTGCAAACGTGAGGACTTTTTGAATCAATTCAGGTGAAAGAGTAGCCCCAAGGACTCTTTCAATCCGGTTTTTCTCTTCCTGCATATCTGCTTGTTTGTGAAGCTATAGTGAAAAAATACAGATAGAGATAATTAACTTCTCCCCCATTAAGGTGAAACTTTTGCTCTACATTCTCATTGGCTAAGACTGCAGGATATGAAATTAACAAAAGAATATTTTTCAAGATGTTTGGGCACTAAATTTGTCATGTGCCCCTATAGTAAGACACTAGGTGTAAGTGCTTACTGTATGAATAGCTTGTCATCAGTTCTGAGCAGTTCAACATCAAGATCTAAGGGGTCAACCTATCATGACCAAATTCTTTACTCATTGGTGTCTGACTAATGTTCTATGTTAGATGAGCAAAATAATAATTACTAATACCACTTCAATTTATAATATTTTTCACTATTTACAATAGTGAAAAATATAAGACGCATTATTGAAAGTAATATTTCAAGAATGTTTGATGACATAAACATGCTCTTGATATATTAAATGAAAGAAGAGAGACAAAGCAAAATGATTCTAAATTTTAAAAAAGTTAATGTGAAGGGGAAAAAAAACTTGAAAACACATCAAAATATTAACAATAATAATGGTCTCTGATCAATGGGATCATCACATTTTTTAACTGCAAAAGCAGCACATGCTGAATGAAGAATATTAAGAAAACAGAAAAGCATAAAGAAAAACCAAATCAGGAATAAGATCATATTATACATGCTATATTTGTGACGTTTTTTAAATTACATTTAAGTTCTGTTTTCTTCTTTATACTTTTCTAGTCTCTAAATCTTCCATAGTGAGTATACCAAAATCTTTTTTCATAATTAGAAACAAAATATTATTATATATATTTTTAAATTAGAACTACAAATGTATATGAGATACTTCTCTAGGACAACTTAATTTATAGACTCTCTTGACCTTTTTTCCCCTCTGAAGATTTAACACTGACCAGTGTCTGGAGACCCCATCACAGCTCCCAGTTTCCTCTTCCTTTCCTTTGGACTCTTTTGAGCAGCAGTGTAGTAAAATAGATAGGAGGTCAGAAGACCTGGGTTCTAGTCCCAGTTTTGCCTCTAACTAGCTGTGTGATCTTGACTAAGTCCTTAACCTCTCCGGGTCTCAGTTTCCCCATCTGTAAAATGAGTGGGGTGGACAGATGATTTCTAAGGTCCTTTTCAGCTCTAATACTCAAGGTCTGAACTCTGGCTTTTAGGAAGCATTCCCACCCCACCCCCTGGAGAACCTGTTACAGGAGTCCACTAGATGGCATCATAACACCACATTTCAAATACACTTTGAATTAAAGTTATCTATCCTGCTTCATTATTCCTAAATTACCAACAGAAAACAGTCTTCCTCATCTCTCATCAACTGGTTTCTTTCTTTTTTTTTTAATTTATTTTATTGAAGTATAGTTGATTTACACTGTTGTGCTAGTTTCTGATGTACAGCAAGTGATTGTTATACATACATAATAATAGTTTGCATTTGCTAATCTCAAACTCCCAATCCATCCCTCTGCAACCTCCCATGACTGGTTTCTTGAAGAACCCTGATTCTGCCTTCATTAGAGCTCTTTCCATAGTAAAGCTGAAACACTGTGAGCTCCCTTGTGTTAGATGCAAACATTTATTAAATAAACATACTAGTATAAATTCTTAAAAATATGTCATGACATGAAAATGTCACAGTACCTCTCATGAAAATTTCAGAACCCCTATTTTTCCCACACCTTTATGGAACAGACAAAAAATACCAAGTACTTCATTTCATATGCAAAGAAACACATGGTTTATAGTGCACAGGTTCACAGAATATTAAGAACGAGAAGGGACCTTAATGTCATTTAGTTGAAAGGTAAACCCGAAGTATATATTTTTATGTTATTAGAAAGGAAATCCTTATACAAGATAGGTAGTTAAAGCAATACAGTTTGAGATGTAGTTTCTTAAATAGAGTTTATAATATATATTTTTTAAAACATTCTAATCATTTAAATAGGATTTGTTTAGAACTAAAATACTAGAAATTAGATTTGCAATTTTGATCCACTTGGGATAAGAAAAGTATTCTGATTAAGGGTAGAAGTATTAAAGCACATCCCATTCCTATCCTGTTTGTCTCCCTAAGTGCAGATCATTTAATGAATGGGTCTGATAGATGATTTGGGTATTTAGGCACATTTTGCACATTTTATTTAATGGTAATAAGTAGAATCAGCTCTCTCCACCTCTAATGCAACCAGATTGTCAAGTTATTTCTTAGACTAATAACTGCATGGACAAGGACTGGCGATAGCACTTGTTCCACAGCATTAGGACTTTCAAACAGATCACTGCCATTATAAGGACATGGAAAGTTTTACCTATATTTTTCTAAGTCGGAGTTTAATTATATGCCAACCACCCTGGGAAACTACAGAGGCTGTGAGAGCAAGTGAATTAATTTACTGTCCATTCATAAGAGGCACTGGCATAGACCAAACCCTTGAGACACCTAATCATCTATCCCTTTTCTAAGCACAGAAACAAACCTTTTGTATAAAATGGGCAGAACCCCAAGTAAATTTGCATTGATGGGAAAAGTTTTAAGAACTTGACTTTTTAATCAAAATTAACGTTTTGGTATTAAGATTTAAGATGCATAAATTCGTGAGTAAAAAAAAAAAGTGAAAAAATTAGATGACTTTTGGCACTTGTATTGGTAGTACAAATAAACAGATATTATATATTTCTCCCACAGTTTCCTAATATTTGCATGTCTACAGTATACATATCAGAATGTATTTCTTTTGCCAGGACTTTTTTTTAACCACTCAAGCTCATACTCTCTATGTCAATTCAACTTAAAAAGCAGAAAATGGGAGCCCTTTCTAAATTTACTCACCTTCAGCATAATGTCTAAGGTAGTGCCATCACCATGCTTCAAAACAGTCAGATAGACCTACAAGAGAATACAGGAACAAAAAAGAAGGCATCTGATTAAATGTATCTTGTTCCAAATATTCTAACGTTAAGAAAAGATAGAAAGCAAGTCAAAAAAAATTGTGTGGATATTACATATTAATACAAATTGTGGCAAGGATCTAAGAGCCCACATGAACAACCAGAAGGGTAGATGGCAGGTAGTAAGTAACAGCCGAACACACCAGTCTCTCAGGAGAATGTGCACGGATAGTCAATCACCTTTCAGTGCCCTAGTGCAGACTGAGAAGCTTGACATCAATGAGAAGCTGCCTAGAGACCTCATAAGTGGTGTATATTGAAAGAATCAGGAGGGACTTCCCTGGTGGCGTAGTGGTTAAGAATCTGCCTGCCAATGGAGGGGACACGGGTTCGATCCCTGGTCTGGGAAGATCCTACATGCCGCGGAGCAACTAAGCCTGTGCACCACAACTACTGAGCCTGTGCTCTAGTGCCCACGAGCCACAACTACTGAGCCCACGCACCACAACTACTAAGCCTGTGCGCCTAGAGCCCATGCTCCGCAACAAAAGAAGCCACCACAATGAGATGCCCGCGCACCACAACAAAGAGTAACCCCCGCTCACCGCAGCTAGAGAAAGCCCATGTAAAGCCAAAAAAAAAAAAAAAATTGTAATAAAATATCTTTAAAAAATAAAAGAATCAGGGGACTTTCCTGGTGGTCCAGTAGTAAAGAATCCGCCTTGCAATGCAGGAGACGCAGGTTAGATGCCTGTGTGCCACAACTACTGAGCTCGCGCACCTCAACAAAGGAGCCAGTCTGCTGCAAACTACAGAGCCCACGTGCCCTGGAGCCCCCATGCCACAACTAGAGAGAGAAAACCCGCATGCCACAACTAGAGAGAAGCCTGAGTGCTGCAATGAAGAGACTGTGTGCCTCAGTGAAGATCCTGCATGCAGCAACTAAGACTCAACACAGCCAAAAAATAAAAAAAATAAGTGAAGAAAGAAAATAAATAAATAAAGGGGAAAAAAAAGAAAAGAATCAGACATGATTTGTGAGTCAATACTTAGGTCATTTTTGGTTACTATTAAATACATTCCACACTACACAGAATGATGAAGTCACCTAGAAATCAAGGTACTTTATTATGAAAACCTACCGGACTCCTCAAATCAGCGGAGAGAATCTGTTTCCCTTCCACATGGTCCTTAAACCGACGACGGGCTTCTTCTAACGTTGCCTTATGTCCTGCCTTCCCTAGTTTGCCCAGAACCAAGCCCCTCAGGAGTGCATCTAGATGACCTGATTGAGGAGTAAAAAGAGATACAAAACTACTTAAAAAGCATATTTTTACAAATATGCCACCTGGATATCTTATAATTGTGTTATACCGTGTCTACAGTCTTGAACAAACAAAATCAATTACCTTAGTACTCGAGAGAACACTTGATTTAAATTTATCAAATAAGAATGAAATGAAGTGCTTAACACACTAGACAAGCAAATATGATGCCTCTGTCTACAGTTACAATACCAACTGGATTTACTAAATGTTCACTCCATCTAGTTAATTACACTAATAAGAATTATGTGTGAAAAGAACAGACTTAGATCATGCAATTTTGACCCAAGATTTAGAGAAAGGTCACATATAGAACTAGTATGCTGGGTACATTGAAATCTTAGATTTTTAAAATCAAAATCTGACAGATTACTCCAAAGATATGCAGATGGCCAATAAGCTATCACTGGCCATTAGGGAAATGCAAATCAAAACCACGAGATAGGGCCTCCCTGGTGGCGCAGTGGTTGAGAGTCTGCCTGCCGATGCAGGGGATACGGGTTCGTGCCCCGGTCTGGGAGGATCCCATATGCCGTGGAGCGGCTGGGCCCGTGAGCCATGGCCGCTGGGCCTGCGCATCCGGAGCCTGTGCTCCGCAACGGGAGAGGCCACAACAGTGAGAGGCCCGCATACTGCAAAAAAAAAACAAAACCACGAGATACCACTTCACACCAATTAGGATGGCTAGAATAAAAGAGACAATAACAAGTGTTGACAAGGACGGGGAGAAATTAGAAACCTCATACATTGCTGGTAGGAATGTAAAATGGTGTGGCCACTTTGAAAAACAGTCCAGCAATTCCTCAAAGGTTAAACACAGAGTTACTGTATGACCCAGCAATTCTACTCTTCGGTATATACCCAAGAGAAATGAAAGTATTTGTCTATATAAAAACTTGTATACATATGTTCATAATAATATTCATAACAGTCAAAAAGTAGCAACAATCCAAACATACATAAATTGATAAATGAACAAAGAAAATGTGGTATATCCATATAATACAATGGAATATTATTTGACTATAAAAGGAAATGAAGTACTGATACATGCTGCAACATGGATGAACCTTGAAAACATACTAAATGAAAGAAGCCAAATATAAAAGGCCACACAGGGTATGATTCCATGTATATGAAATGCCAGAACAGACAAATCCATGAGACAGCAGGTTAGTGGTTGCCTGGGACTGGGTTGCCAGGGAGTACCGAGTGACTGCCAATGGGTATGGAGTTTCCTTTGAGGGTAAAGAAATTGTTCTGGAATTAGACAGTGCTGGTGGTTGTACAACGGTGTGAAAAAAGACTGAATTGTATATTTCAAAGAGTGCATTTTGTGGTATATTGATTATACCTCAAAAAAAAATTGTTAACCTAGCATACAAGCTGACGGACTGCAACAGCACAATGGACAAATAAATTGTGGTATATTCATACATTGAAATAGCACTCAGCGATAAAAAGGATGTATCTCTAGAACATTATACTGAGTGAGACAAGCCAGATAAAAGAATAGACTATATAATATGATTCCATTTATATAAAGTTCTAGAAGAGACCATATTAAACTAGGGTGAAAGAAGTCAGAATAGTGCTTGCCTGCAGGGGATGTGAGGGTTGGTGGGGTGGGTAGAGTGGCAGGGACTGGGAAGTGGCCTGAGGGCAACCTCCTGTGGTAATGGAAATGTTGTATGCATTTGTCAAGTCACTGAATTGAACATGCACATTTTGCCATATTTAAATAGTAACTCCATAAAAAATAAGTTTAAGAAAACCATAAGAAATCAATAGATAATACGACGCTAGTGAAGGTTCTTATAAGAACCAATTTATAATTCTGGTGCTGATTTGCTGTGTTGATACAGGCAATATTTTTATTATTTTGCTATGTTTGATTCTTCCATCTGTAAAGCTGGGAAACTAATGACATTCTCCCTATTTCAAAAAGGTGTTTTTTAGCCCCCAAAGTTTCACATATTATCATCATGAAAGAAAAGTGCAACATCCACCAATTTACCTGCATCTGTGTCCATATACTTCCTGTCTTGTTCTTATGGATCTGCTGTATTCCTACCTAAAGCCAACTGTTCCACTTGTGCAGTGGATCCTGACTCCTCTCGATTATTCAGCCATCACTCCAGCAATTACGTCTCTTTCACATCATGAATTTTTCTATTACTGCATCATTTTCATCAGCACAAAAACATATTATAAAGTCTCCCACTTAAAAAAAAAAAAAAAAGCCCCCTTGACCTCACATCTCTCTCCAGACTATCCCCTTTTATCTGATCCTCTTTTTACCAAAACTCCTTTAAAAAGTTGTCTAAAAGGGCTGTCTCCTTTTCCTCTCTTCCCATTCTGGTGTTGTTCATCACCACGCCACAGCACTTAGCCAATTCAATCAGCAGTTCTTCATCATTCTGCCTGACTTAGAGCAGCATTTGTCACAGATGATCACTTCTCCCTCTCTACTGCTTCTTTAAGGCTTCTGGGACACTCCTCTCCCTCTTGTCTCTCCTACCTTATTGTCCAGTCAATCTCCCTTGCTGATTCCTCCTCTTCTACCCAATCTCTAAATCTTGGACTGGCCGTGCCCTCATCCAATCTTATGGCTGTAAATACCATCTATGCATTAAATGTATCTATTCAGCCTGGACCTCTAGGCATGGGACTCCCCACTTGGATGTCTAAAAGGACCTCAAATTTAAGATGTCCAAAGCCAAACTGCTGATTCCCTTTTGTACCCAAATCTGCTTCTACAGCAGTCTTCCCCGTCCCTGTATGTGGTAACTTCACTCTTTCAGTTCTTCAGGCCAAAGTTTGATGACTCCCCTCTTTCTCTCCACCACACAGGCCACCACCAAGTATTTTCAGTTCTACCTTCAAAACATACCCAGAATTTACTACCTACAAGTGCTACCTGCAACCAACACCTAACTGGATTACTGAAATAGCTTTCTAACTTGTCCCCCTGCTTCCTCTTTTGCCTCCCCTGCTACAGTCTGTTCTTCACACAGCCGAGTAAATAAGTCATGTTCCTCTGCTTTAAACTCTCAAATGAGTTTCTCACACCACTAAACGTGCAAGTCCCACGGGTTCTATAGGAGCTGATATGCTTCCATCCTCCTCTCTCCCTCAGTTACTCTGTCCTGACTTTACCAGCCGCCTTGCTATTCCTTGAACATCTAAGCATGCCTCTGCCTCAGGTCTT
Organism: Mesoplodon densirostris; assembly: GCF_025265405.1. Taxonomy (NCBI): domain Eukaryota; kingdom Metazoa; phylum Chordata; class Mammalia; order Artiodactyla; family Ziphiidae; genus Mesoplodon; species Mesoplodon densirostris. The sequence continues at coordinate 3,976,379 of NC_082678.1, forward strand.
TTGTACTTGCTGTTTCCTGTTTGGACCATTTTCCCACTAGATATCCTCACAGTTCTCTCCTACAGGTCTCTGCTTATGCTCAAATATCATCTCACTAGTTTTACTGCATTTTCCTGTCTACTCTCCATAAAATAGTGGCTTACTACTCCTTTTACTCCTGATCTACCTTACCTAACTTTATTTTTCTTCACGATACTTGCTGCCACCTAAAATATTATCTATTGAACCGTTTGCTGTGTCTTCCACTAGAATGTTAAGCCACACAGGGCGATTTTTTGTTCACTGTTATACCACCAGCTCCTAGTATGGTACCTGGCATTTACTGGGTACATAAATATTTGTTGAATGAATAAAAGAAAGACATAGAGCTCTAGATAATTGTTACTATTGTTCTTACTGTAAAAAACTCCCAGAATAAGAAGGGCAGGAGGAAATACCACCTTCAGTTATTAGCATATGGTAGAAAATAATTATATTTAAAGCCCTGTAATCACTATTCCCAACATTTAAATGACAGCAAAAGAGTAAATACAGGATTACAGAAATAAAGAGGAGAGAATACATGTAGAAAGCAAATAACTCCTTTAATTCAGAAAACTGGCCCCCTGTGTCTCTCAACACCTTTTCAAGTTGTACATAAGGTGCCTGGTATTTATGGTAATAATAAATAAAATAATCCAAAATTCCCTTTAGCTTTTCTTTACTAAAAATGGGCCTTTGGAACTTTGTAAAAGACTTTTATTTCCACCATTTGCTCTGTGTATATATCATATTTAGCAACGAATACATATAGCCACCACTGTTTTTATGTTGGTTACCCACATAACTTCACCGGGAGGCTTCAAGTCCTAAGTCTTACTTTCTAGTTAGCTGAATACACAGTAACATCCAGCAGACACAAAGATGATGCTATTGTTACTGTTAACCACAGCTGAGTAAAAAAAGGACCAATTTCTAATCAATTCTTTCCCCATTCAGTACATCCATTACCTTCTCCAGGCTTGGGGTCCCAGCCCAGTCTCTCCCCTATAGGTGAAAAGACATCTTTCACAAACTCCTGGATTTCCTCATAGAAGTCTGTGTGGGACAAGAGAGTTGAGAGAATCCCCAGGTTACAGCTCAGGTCGCTCCATACAGTATAATTGGGCTCATTCACAAAAGCCTCCATGACTTTTAGAACCTCTACAGTGCTAATGATTCCAGCTCGAGCCTGGGATAGGAAAAAACATAAATTAATCTAGTCTTCAAACAAAAGCAAAACAAAAAACACAAGCATGTATTTTTGGCATTATCTTCTGCTAGTTAGTCATCCCTTAAGGAAGAGACTAGACTATATAACCTCAGACCACTACAGAATTTTATAAAATAAAAACTGTATTATGACACCATTCCTTACTTTTTTGCTATTTCTAGAAGAGCCACTTTAAAAAATTGCTAAAATTCCACCAATTTAGAAAAAGAAAGAAAACAGTTAACTTCCTATTTCTATTCAGTTTCTGGGGTCTTGGCATTGTTTTTTATTTTGAAAATTTTCATACTTTCAGAAAAGTTGCAAAAACAGTTGGGGCTTTGGTTTTTGACAGAGGCGCTTTCAAAACTAGACCTGCAAACTATGTCAACGTCAGCCTGTCCTTTACTCATTTCTAAAGGAAGGCAAACTGGAAGGCACTACAAATTCAGTCCTTTCAGAACTGACTAACAGAGTTAGGAAAAAGAACTTCTGTTACAGCAGCCAACTGCACAAACACACCACTCTCCTGGGACAGGTCTCTCTCAGCAATGAAATCAGCAGATGTGAGGTTTTGTGCATCAATGCTAATCTGTGTTTATACAAAGGAGGAATCCAAAACCAGTTACTGCAGAGGGGAATGAAAATTTCAAGTCCAATTAAAGGAACACTAGGAGGAATCTGACAATTTTATCACAGAGACATATAGAAATTATCTACCCTATGTTTTGGGGTCATAAAGATAATACTACTAATTGCTCCTTGAAATTTTTTCTGGAACAAAGCTAAATATAAATATAATTCTAAAGCTAATGGGCTATTATAATTTGAATAGTAACGGAATGTTAAAAAATTCTACTAGACTTTCCCTGCAAAGTACAACCACTATTTTAGAAACATATACATCACTGAATTATTTTTAAAAACCACACAAGTGAGAAATTTCTTCAAGGTTCATATCTATGTCTATTGAAAAGAATTTTTGCCTTACAAAGGATAGTTTAAGTATAGTTGCAAAACGCTGGCTTAGGAGTAATAAAATGAGATTTGTTTCTGGTAAATTATATAGGTTCACTCTTGTCATGTTAGTTAATAATTAGTCATTTGCTTTGGTCCTAAAGGCATTCAACCTTCAGGAAGAACTGTATTCTTCTAGTTCTGTTTTCGTCGGCCACTCCAGGAACACCGAACTCCTCTCATTAACAAACTCCATCATACTACCGGACGCTCACCAAGGAGAAGAGGTCATTCTGTAATCCAAGTCGATCCACAGGGGGCAGAGAAAGGTCACGAATGCCTGGTAATAAACTTTCCAGCATGGCTGAGCTGTACTGGGTCCGATAAAACCCAACTGTTCCCAGGTTTAACTGAAAAGACATCCAACAGGTATTATTAAAGAGCTGCATTGATTTTTTAAATCAATGTTTTGTAGGTATGAAAGAAGTTCTAGTTTTAGTATATCTGGATGAAAAAACAACAAAGATCATTTATGCTAACAGACAAGTTTAAAATGAAACAACATATAAAGACAGTAATCAGTTGTCAAAGATGAATACAGAGGCAAAAGAAAACAGAAACTTGGCATAGTGGGAGGCAAAGTGAGCTACAGTGAAAAGAACATGGCTGAAAAGGAGGATATAATGCGGCTAAGTTTCTATTGCTAATTTCAGTGAATGGTTTTCAGTAAATGTTACAGAAAACATTTACTACAAAAGAAAAATACTTGGACAATAAGATCTCTGAGGAAGACTAAACCTTTACAAATACTGATCTAATGAGACCAGAGCATCAACAGAATAACAACTGTTAGGTCCTAGATTTTAAAGAATTACATGGAGTTAAAAGGAAATTTCATATGATTTTTGGAGTGAGGTGATCATTGACTATCATTATTTTCTATAGGCTATTGACCAACAGTCAAAAATATTTTGATAATATTTATATGCAAAATATTTTAATGATAAAATGACAGTATAAGATATAAATATATATATATATAAAAAAAAAAAAGGGGCTTCCCTGGTGGCGCAGTGGTTGGGAGTCTGCCTCCCGATGCAGGGGACATGGGTTTGTGCCCCGGTCCGGCAGGATCCCACGTGCCGTGGAACATCTGGGCCCGTGAGCCATGGCTGCTAAGCCTGCGCGTCCGGAGCCTGTGCTCCGCAGCGGGAGAGGCCACAGCAGTGAGAGGCCCGTGTACCGCAAAAAAAAAAAAAAAAGATATAAATATTCTGGGCTTCCCTGGTGGCGCAGTGGTTAAGAATCCGCCTGCCAATGCAGGGGACACGGGTTCGAGCCCTGGTCCGGGAAGATCCCACATGCCACAGAGCAACTAAGCCTGTGCGCCACAACTACTGAGCCTGCGCTCTAGAGCCTGTGAGCCACAGCTACTGAGCCCGCGTGACACAACTACTAAAGCCCGTGCGCCTAGAGCCCCTGCTCCACAACAAAGGAAGCCACCGCAATGAGAAGCCCACACAGTGCAACGAAGAGTAGCCCTCACTCGCCGCAACTAAAGAAAGCCCACGCACAGCAACGAAGACCCAACACAGCCAAAAGTAAAATAAATTAATTTTTTAAAGGATATAAATATTTTACTATTTATATATATTTAAGTCACTTCACATTTCTAATACAGTAATTATTTTATTGATTCCCTTTATCTTTTACTATAGGAGTAACGCCTTTATTTACCTAATTACAATCATAGTGTTTTTTCTTATAAGAAAAATTTCGTATTGCTACATATGTTCCAGATTGTAATTTCAAATGGTAATATAGTATTCCACTGGGTATATTATAAAAATATATTTAAAAAATTAAAACAGAGGGAGAAATAGTTCTGCAAGCACAAAAGCCTGAGACAATGTATAATTCCTATTAGGAACCTATAATTGGGAGAAAAGTTTGTAATAGATATTCTCATTATGAAAGGTAGAGTACAGAATAATGAAAAATAATATTTACTGACTCTTATTGTTGTGAAATGGCTTTAAAACACCAGCTAAAAGGAATTTCACATTTCAGTGGCACACTGATTATTATATGTCTGATCTCACTTGATTATAGTTGTACATGCACAATGACAACACATCATTGAAGTTAACGTGTCATTACAATGACAGGGCAGTTTGAAGTTGCAAGACTACAAATGTTTTGGTTAATGTGACTTTATACATAGACTACTAGTTTTTTCCTGTTTAGTCCTATCCCTTTGTAACTGCTTATTGACCACTCCCTTACCTGACATAAAGGCAAATATCTAGACGATACTATTTGAAAGTTGGCCCTAAATTTCACACAAGAAAGTTCAGAAAAGTTTTTTTCTTTTCAAGTCCTAGTCCAAAATGAAGCAGTAGAATTTAGAGCCAGCCATAAAATGCATAAAGGAAATGAAAGAAATAAATCAATTTAGGTAAGATAAAAATGGCCATGTCATTTCTGGACTCACCTTCACCCATTGGTCTGGTTTGACATCTTTTAAAACTACATTCATCTCTGGCTTGTCCATGAGAATCTTCATTTTGGCATGGCTGGAATCTTCACTAGTAGAGATTGTGATAGGAACCATCCACTGGGGACAGTCTTCTCCTTAAGCAAGAGAAGAACAAAGAGGAAACTTGAAAAATAATTTCTCACTGGGAGAAACAGAAGGTAAGGTAGAGAGAGAGGACTGGTGTCCCATGCATGGGTTTGAACCCAACTGTTAAGCCAGTAGCTCATTTTTAATGGTACATGAACTCTTCCAGGTAACCTGAATAATAATAAGGAAGAGTTTACTAATGAAATCAAAATAGCCTATAAAAAAGAGAGCACTGTGTTTACTTGTAGAATCACAAATACAACAATTTTCATTTAATTGTTGTTTTCCCTTTTCAGAGCAAAAGAGATAATGATGTTACTAATAAAAGACATTTCGAGTGGGTTAAAGCTCATGATTTTACTAATAAAAGACATTTCGAGTGGGTTAAAGCTCTCACATAGCACTTAAAAACAAATTCTAAGGTGCAATTCTTAACAGGTATGTACACTGCTGAGAAACTGAAGAACTGATTCTATTTCTGCGACAGACAGGATACACCTTGGGAGCTGCTGGATTCGAACACTGAGGAGTCACATCTAAAAGCCAAAGCTTTTGTAAAGCAAATACATACACTCTCTTAGGTATTATACAGCAAAATAGATTTTGCATTAAGATGCCAAACAAAAGAGAGTCATTGCCCACTACATTAATGCAACTATCTTAATAAATTATATAGCTTTATGCTATCAGGCTAAACCACAAATGAAAATTCCCTCCTGACACTGGGATAATTCAGGTTTTAATAATGCCTATAGTGGTCACAGAGTATAGGAAAGACCTGCAAAACCTGTCAGTCCTACAATGCAGATTGCAGATATGTGCAGAAAACAGCAACTGTGACACTATTTATTTAGATAATAAACATGTCACCTCACTTGTCAGACATATTTATTAAGAGTAACTCTCAATGCTAAGGAAGACTAAGGGTTGAAGGCTGTACCTCTTAAACCTAGTAGAATGCATCATCATTTGGTGGGTGGAACATGAAAAGGCATTGGTGATTCTGATATACCCTTCCCCCTGTTGGGAACGACTATTTTAAAGGAAGTGAGAAAGGTGCAGAAAAACAGTTTACTTCTTGATTTTTCAATTCATCTTTAATTCCCTGGGTAAAAGAGTCTATTGTTGGGCTTCCCTGGTGGTGCAGTGGTTAAGAATCCACCTGACAGTGCAGGGGACACTGGTTCGAGCCCTGGTTCAGGAAGATCCCACACGCCGTGGAGCAACTAAGCCCGTGCACCACAACCACTGAGCCTGCACTCTACAGCCCGCAAGCCACAACTACTGAGCCCAAGTGCCACATCTACTGAAGACCACGCACCTAGAGCCTGTGCTCTGCAACAAGAGAAGCCACTGCAGTGAGAAGTCCATGCACTGCAACGAAGAGCAGCCCCCGCTCGCCACAACTAGAGAAAGCCCATGTGCAGCAACGAAGACCCAACACAGCCGAAAATAATTAAACAAACAAACAAAAGTCTAATGTCATGTAGAAATATTTGAAAAAGCAGAGTTGAGTGATAGTTAAGGGTATAATAAACTTAAACTTAAGGATTATAAACTTATATAATCCAACTATTTTGTTTGAATTCCTACTCTTTGACTTATTATATAGGTTATCTTGCACAATTTAACTTACTTAGCTATGCCTCAGCTTCCCTATTTGTAAACAGAAATAATATGACCTACCTAATAGGGTTGCTGAGAGTATAAAATAAGGGTCAGTTATAGTGCTTAGCACAATGACTGGTACATAATAAATCTAAATAATCATTGGGCTTTATTTATTTGCTTAGTTACTTACTACGCCCAAGAATTAAAAAAAAAAAAAATTAGCCACAATGTATACACTTGGTACATAAGTATACCAAATGTACTTAGTACACAAGTGCATAAGACTTAGTACACAAATGCATACCAAGTCTTCTTTTAGGGATTAAGGTTAGAGACATCACTTCTTGAGTGTTCCTATACTTCTTCATTCATTACAGCCCCCAATAACACACAGAGACATGGACTTTCAAAAATCTACGAATATGACAATACTACAAATACCCCATGAATCTCCTGTTTTGATTTCCTAGATTTCGTTTTTATTCTATTACCATTACCTTGTTTCTGTTTAATTCTATTAAAAATATTTTAAATGGATAATTATTTCTTATTAGTTGGAACACTATGGTATGGTATCCAAACTCACTGATCAGCTCCCACTCATAGCCATTTGCTTACCAACATATGGTCCACTGGCACAGAACTTCCTTTGGGACAACCTCAGTAGTCTGTCATCTTCTATCTAAAGAAACAAAACAAAACAAAGGCTGTAGTAGCATCAACACTTTTTTTTTTTTGGAGGGGACAACATCTCTGCGACAAAGTAGAGGTGAAACCATATAGCCAAATGGCTCCTGAATATACAAAATGCAATGGTGATAAAGAGCATGATACTACAGAATGGTAGAAAAGTCACTATTTCTTATTAAGGCCTCAAAATAACAATACTCTAAAAATTAAAGGCCAGGTGCTATGAAATATTGCTCATGAGAAGAGATATCCAGGTAAGAACTTCAAAGTGTTAAAGTTTTCAAAAAGGATACATAGTTAACCTTTATGGAGGAAGGTTATGTCTTCAGCCTTTTCTACTTCCAAAAAGTGGCAACATTAAATTAGCATGTGGACTCAATATTCAGAATTCAAATTCTGAATTCAGAATCCAAAGTCATTTTTAGAACAACTGACAAACATGAAAGCAGTACACACCTTGTTTCGAAGGATGAGCTTTGCAATGAAACACAAAAAAAAGTCGGGGGGAGGTACTGCAAAAAACTAAAAAGCCAGAAGCAACAAAGGCAAGTACATATTTTTAAAAAAATACTTCAACAATATGCAATCTTTTGTTTTAGTTATCATTTGTTACTATGCCCTAGACATTTTAAATAACGCAAGATACAACAATTTTAAGATCACTTAAATCAAACACTAAATTGGGTCAGTGACCTTTATAAAGGGATAAACTGACTGCAAGAGACAGAAATGAAAAACTAAAAAATTTGAGTGAGGAAGCAATGGCCACTTTGATGCCATAAAGAAACTACTAATGAACTTAAATATTGATACTACATCACTGATTAATTATGTATCACATAGATTTCCTTGAAAAAGTTATTAGGTGACTTTTAAATTGATTCAGAAATAAAGCAAAAATATTTAAATTTAGGGAATATAAAGTGAGATACAGATCATAATCAAGATACAATGTTGCAGAGTTCTCCTATTTGTAAAAGAACTGAGTCATAGACAGGCTTTTTATTATAATGTAAAATGGAGGATTAGTTTGGCTGTGCTTGGAGACAAAAAAAATGCAGAAAAAGTAAGATCTTGAAAGTAGCTTGATGGAAAAGTTCGCTGAGTCTCAATAACGTTGGGAGGAAGTGGGGTATTAGTGTCCTCACTTCTGATAAACTAGAAAGAAACAGAATGGCCACAATGATAGCTCACTAAAGTTTTAGATATCCTTTCTCACCAAATATGATTAATTGTGTTCCCTAAATTGCCTTTTCAAATGCTTGCAGCCAATCTAACTGAGAGGTTCTCCAATGTGTATACTTTATTTAAGATTGCCACATTGAGCCTTTGTAAAATATTAGCTTCATGGACAATGCAGAACCACAAGGACAAACACATACCTAAAACAGAGCTATGAATCCTCCTCCCTAAAAAAGAATGGAATTAATTCCCTATGCAGCTTATAAAACCATGGCAAAGAAATTTAAGAGAATGATTTCATAGTTTCATACAATTAAACTAAGTTAAGACAAACTTTCTGGTATGCATTATAGGTTGATGTGTAATTCTCAGTACTGTTGGAGGACAATTCATTTTGAACTACACCTGTCTGAATTCAGATAACAGTTCAACTAATATGAATGCAATTCTAATCAAAATCACAATGCCATCCAACATTAAAAACTAATTTTAGGGCTTCCCTGGTGGCGCAGTGGTTGAGAGTCCGCCTGCCGATGCAGGGGACACGGGTTCGTGCCCCGGTCCGGGAGGATCCTGCATGCCGCGGACCGGCTAGGCCCGTGAGCCATGGCTGCTGAGCCTGCGTGTCCAGAGACTGTGCTCCGCAACGGGAGAGGCCACAGCAGTGAGAGGCCCGCGTACCGCAAAAAGTATAAGGGCTGGCTTAAATCTTACCTAGAATACTTAAAGGTCAGAAAAGCAAATTTGATAACACTGACTGAATTTCATTTAATACAATATGAGAAAAACTGAAGGACTTTTTATAAGTTTACCTGCTCTGCTTCCACGTAAATGAGAGGGAATCCCATTTGTTTGGTCCAGGTATTCATCACAGCGGCTATAGGTTTACCACTGGCATTTTCTAAACTTTCCCAGAGATCCTCTAGAAGATAAATACAAACAATGAAAATCTAAAATGTTTCCATTTTTATTTTCCTAAACAAACCAGAAATCTTATGTAACTCTTGACACTGCAACACTGACCAATTTTGTGGTTCTTTCAGGTTCAGGAACAGTGGGCCAAATTAACATTCTCCTTGCCTTCCCATTAAGTGAACTCTATGGTCTTATAGTCTAAGATGTTCTTAATTGTTCCAATTTATTAAAAAATTACAAGTTATAAACAAAAGACAAACAGGTGAGTTCAAACAAGAAGAAACAGAAACAAACAAATGGAAACATATTCAAGGTCACTACTAAACATTCACAAACTTAAAACTATTATACCCATTCAATTAACAGAAGTTAAAAAATACGCAATGCTGATGCTGTTTTTGACCCATATGATCAGACAACTCTGGTGGTAGAATAAGCAAAACAACAATACAATGTGGTACATGCTGTAAAAGGGGCAAGAACAGAGAAAGAAAAATCCAAAGAATAAAGGCTTCACAAGAGGTAAACTTTTGGTCTGCACCTTGAAGAGGAGTTGTTCATTAGACAGGGGGAAAAAGGGCATTCCAGGTAGACAAAATAAAGGTACAAAGAGGAAAATAAAAAGGAATTCGCTGGCGGTCCAGTGGTTAGGCTTCTGAGCTTTCACTGCCATGGGCTCGGGTTCGATCCCTGGTCAGGGAACTAAGATCCCATAAGCTGTGCAGCACGGCCAAAAAAAAAAAAGAGGAAAGTATAAGAAATGACAGAAAATGTCAGTAACGGCAATATGTTCAATAAGCTGAAGACAGAGGTGCATGTGTGGGAGTAACAGGCCATGAGGCTGAAAAAGTGGGAAGGAAGAACTGTTCAAGACTGTATGGCTTACAAAGAAGTATAGACTTTATCGTGAAAGGAATGTGGCATCTCAAGTGTTTTTAATCAGTAGGGTGATGTACGTAGATATTCACTTTAGAAAGATAACCCTAGCTAGCCTCAGAGTGAGAGATGAAACTGAAGAGAGTGGGACAAGGCAAATAGTAAATTAGTAGTGCATTCCAGGGGAGAGATCAAGAAGGCATAAATTAAGGGCGGGGCGGAGACAGTAGACAGAGAGCACTACAACTCCTACAAGAGGATAAAAACCATGGATGATTAACGGGAATGTATCTGAACTGCCAATTGCCTTTCATAAGTAACAAAAACGAACCAAAAACAGTTACATGGTACACCCTGTACCAGTTACACTTTGGTAAGCTAAAGCACGGCCCATGAACTAGTAGCCCTGGCCTCACCTGGAGTCTGTTAGAAATGCAGACTCTCGGGCCCCACCCCAGACCTAGACTAATGACATGACACAAATCTTGTGTTTTAAACTATTTTTGTTCACTAAGGAACTCAGCTTCATATTCAATCAACTATTACACCTTTATTCTTCCTTTTGACTCTAATATCTAATAGACCATCATAAAATCTTAAGAATTTACTTCATTGAAAATCTGTAGTTCCACAAGTTCACTCCTACAAATGGTTAATTTGCAGCTATTTTAATGGCCAATGGTCAACGAAGGGCAACAAAACCCACAAATCATCAAAAAAAACAAGCTCTGGTAAAGTAAACAGAACCTTTCAGACTCTTTAAAGTGGCAAAACATTGAGCTGTGGAAAGCAGACTACTGGAGGATGACCAAAAGGATAATAGGTCCTGATTCATGCCGTTGATCCATGATAGAACACATCTTCAAATAAGTCGACTCTATTTCCTATCCAGCACATGGAAAATTAAGTATTTAGAAAAAATAAAATGTCACACTCTGGATAGTATGCCAACACTTTCTCTCCATTTCTATATCAAGCTATTAAAGATTACCTGTGGCAGCATTCTTTTGTTGAAACTTGGTTAAATACATGTTCATTCCTTTCTTAAAGTCCTGAGAAAACACAATTTTTAACATCCAGGAGAGTCAGAACTCAGAATTATAGTATATTTTGAGTGTATAGTACTCAAAAACTAATTTACTCAAATTACTTGACTGTTAGATTTACTAAAACACATGTATCCCTCTAATGTCTACTACCTTCTGTTTAAAAATGCTTACTCTTTGCCTTCTACTTTTGCTTTTAAGTTTTATACCAGACTTCCACCAACCCCCAAAACATATTTGCAACATCATTCATCTGAGAGACCAAAATAGTCAGCATAAAAAGAAATAAAGACAAGCCAGAGTACTATCCTTATAAATTCTAGAAAAATTACTTAGGAACTTAGCCTAAATAAAATCAAACTTTTTTTTTCATGCAAAACTCTATGGTTTCACCATAAAAGAACGGAAGATTTTTTAAATTGCTTTTTTACCTTATCCCCAATGTAGTCATGTAGCATTCGGATGACAGATGCACCTTTGCTATATGATATAGCGTCAAATATCTCATCAACTTCAGAAGGATGGCCCACACTGACCTAGCAGACAGTGTGATTCAAGGTTATGACAGGAAGCAGACAGCCTGTAATACTGAATTACATAAAAAGCTTTCTAGGAAAACCCTTCTAAATCATAAGATACTTTTTCCCTTTAGGTGACTCATAATGTATAATTGTTTAAAAGGGTTTAATAACTAATACTAATAAAATAGAATATATAACACAATCCCCATCATCTCTTAGGACCTGGGTTCCAACCTTGGCACTGCTTTGCTGGGAGGCAAGTCACTACTGCTCTCTTTGAGGGTAGGGAAGTGAGGGTAAGGAAGGGAGAGATGAAAAACATTTGACTTCTTGCACTAATTGTCATGGCTCACAGTTACACAGGACCCTGGTGAAATATGTCAAAGTAGACTCTAAGTCTAGCTCTGTAGAGGCAAAATTTATACAGATAAACTAGCTGAAGTAAGGACAGGCTAAGTCAAAAGAATTAAAATATTTATATAAAAACAGACAGTGACAACAATAAAGAGCATGTTCAGAATTTTCTCTGAAACAACAGAATCATACTACCCAGCAGCTATGGTTCCCCCACACTATTCAATAAACATCTATTTAGTTAGTGAATGCTTACGGGTACTGAGCACTTGCTTCTACAAAGATCACAGATGTTTAAGAAGAAACATAATTAGACCTTAGTAGTGCTAGAATTTCAAGAATGGAAATATAAACTACAAAAGTACATGACATCACCCATGCAATTTTCTTTTCAGAGTCCTAAGTATCTCTATAAACAAATTATATATTTTACTGAAAATGAGAGCAAAGGCCAATGACTGAAAATTATGTCTCACTTCAATAGGATGGCTGTTATCTAAGGCATCAAGCTCCTGGGCACGTGTGTAATCAGCAGAAACAAACTGAGTCCAGATATCATACTCTGGGAAGCAGTGGTCTACACACAGATATTCAATCCATGATGCGAAGCCTTCATTTAACCAAAGATGAGTCCACCATTCCTAAAGACAAAAGATGGAAATATATAAAGAAAACAAGATGCTTGTCACTCCACTAATTTAAAAAACTCCTATGTCCCTTCCACTATATTCTAAAGCTCTTAATGAACTGAAGTTCATCTCAAAACACTTAGTAAATAACTCACATCCCTGAACAAAAGAAATGCCAAGAAAGGCCAACCTGGTGACACTAGCATTATCACCACTGTAAGTAACTTTCTGGTACTGAAGGTAGAAAAGGAGGAAGGAGGAGGATGAAAAACACCCTAAGTATGGAAAAGGGAAAAAGAGCGCAGAAATACAGGCAAGAGCCTACATTGTCATATAAAATTTAGTTTAATAAACAGTTCTCTTAAAAAAAACAGAAAGCTTATCAGGACCAAACAAGGAAAACTGGAAACTATTTCCATAATGACAGGGAAAAATCACTGTTGATTGAAAAGTTAAACTTTCTAGATAAACAGAAAAGCAGTACTGCTTATATAAGAATTATGTGAAATTAACAAATGTCATGGCAGTAAGTAGTTCAGTAATGAATTGGTGTTTAAACATTTATGAAATATAAAATTCTCATCTGTTAGTAAGAATTAACAGTGGAGTGGACAAAGAATATAATGGGTCACAGACAAAATCAACTTTTTGAAAAAGAAATCAACTTTTTAGAAAGAGATTTCAATCTAATTTTCATTAAAGTTGATTAAATCTCTTATGAAAAGAAAGCAATACTATATGAATTCAGGACAAAGGACTAATGCAACGGTGAAAAACAAAAGGGCATTTAAAAATTCTGAAAAGATCAAATATTTTCAATATCAACTGATAAATGGCTATCTGTCTACATGCTTTGTGCACTTATTTAACTAAAAGCCTCCACTGGGATAAGCTGGTACAAACCTAGTAATTTTCCAACTATCTCTAAGCCTTTGAATTTTGGTTAATGAAACAAGTGACATCTAATAACTAGAAATTGCTCCAATCCAGTAAAAAGTTGTTTAAAAGCAAAATGAGAATGCACACATTTCCCCTACTAAAATTTATTACTGGAAGTTTAAAAATAAAATCATAAAAAATAAAGTCTGCTCAACACTGAGCAAAAAAATTGTTTGGCAGCAACAAACTTGCTGCATTAGGAGAAAAGAATGTTTCTGACATATTGAATACAGGTACTAGTATACTTACTTCCGCATAAAATTGTATTTCAAAAATTTTTTTTTACCCCTAAGCAAAATTTTAAACATCCAAAGCAAAAAGGAAAGGATTTACTTTCAAGGGCTGACTTTCTTTAGAAACTCTTTCAAATATCTAAGAGTTGCTAAATGTTTTCCTTTCTTGCTTATTTTTGTGACATGTGGACTCAACTAATATCCAAATTGGGCTCTGCTCTTTGGCAGCCTAAAATGCCATCAGGAAATCTGGCTGTGGCGCCAGAATCTCCAGTTCCTTCTTTGCAGAGGCACTTCTAGTGCACTGATTAGACGCTGGGCTCCCGAAGCTCTAACCCAGTTGGCTGCTATAGACAGTACTTATTCAGAGTAAGGGAAAGGTCAAGACGAGAGGACAGAGATCATGCACTGCAAACATTATAATAAACAAGAACTTCAATAGGACAGTTGGAAGTTTTAATATACTTCACAGTTATTCTGTTGTTTCTTTGCCTTCATTTCTGTCAAATTTCAACTTAAAATTTCAGGCAATGAAGAAAATGACCCTTAAAAACATTTCAACCTAATCAAGGATAGTTTGTCATTTATCAGGTTACTTTACAGCTAGTGAGCTACATAATACATAGAACACAAGAAACTACCGTTAGTCTGAATCTCACTGCATGGAATCTCTCTACCTAAGTGAAATCTCTTCCTGTCACCCAAATTAGTATCATGACTTCCCCCGCTTGCAGGCAGTAGTTAGAACAGTTTAGGAAGTATTTTCTGTTGAATAAAGATTATCTACATGCTTTTGATCAACAAGAATATTCTGATAAACACTTTTCAAAGTGGACCTTTTAAAATAAAGTTTTTCAATCAAAAAACTACTTTTTTGGTACAACATTCCAGCCAAACCTGAAATACTATGTAGACAAAAAAAAGGTGCAGCAGGAAAAAAATAAATATATTTGAGCACTTAAAAATATTAAATACCATAGTAACAAGATTTCCAAACCATTGATGGGCGAGCTCATGTCCCACAACCAGGGCAACCCACTGGCGTGATGAAGAACAGGAGTTTTTTGGATCAATAAGCAATGCAGTCTCCCTGTGTTTAAAAAAAAAAATTTTTTTTTAAGTATTACAATCAAAGCAGGCATGCAGAAATGGGGGAGGGAGATTCAAACAGTAAATAAGTTGGTCAAGTTAGGCTTTAAAGATGTCAAGAAAACATTTCCTCAGAGTACACAGGATAGAAAAAGTTCTGGGAAGATTAAAGACACCACTCCAATAGAATTCATAACAGAAGATCAAAGATGTGACACAAGTTTAATTATCAGTTTGTTTATAGGACAGCTGCCTGAAATTTCAGAAAAACTTTGTCTAAAGGATTAGGGATTATTGTGCTAGACAGACAGAGAAGACAGTCCTTCCATTAAAAGAAGGGGAGCAGAAAGTGGGGGGAAGATGCATTCCACAGTCCTAAAAAGAACACTGAGCAGGCTGTCCAAAACTTAGCTCACTGAAGAAGGCAAGTGAAAGTAGAAGACAGAAACTTGTTTACAGACACTGCTTTTAAAATTATACAACCTACATGTTTGTATTGTGGTGACAGACATGTAAAAATTTGGCCAGAAGATATTAAATCAGGGAAAGTTCTTCAAGCTGGATATATAACTATGTAACTAGTAGAAGGACGAGAAGGCACTGAAATGAGAAACTCAGCCAAAAATACATCTACAAATGCTACTAATGCCAGATGCTCACTTTAAAATCTTATACTCTCAGATAGTAGCACCAGAGGGTGATCATCTGAATTCTTGAAATGTTCAAGGAAGTGGGGGGAGGTAGGAAAATTTATGACAGATTATAAAGCAGAAGCTACTGAACTTAGGAGTGAAGCTCTCATGAAATCAGTGATTTTAAAAAGATAAGGCAGGGTAATACATCATTAACATACCTATAAGTAACAAGGCCCCAGTTCTCCATGGCACCTTCATAAAATAAATATAAACATTTATTGATATTTATATATATTTCTTCTTGAAAAATCATAGAATTCAAAAAAAGTTATTACAATTCATCAATAAAATGAAATTTACTTTACCAGCTGCAAAGTCTGCAATAGCAATGAGATCAATTTTAGGTAGAGGATAAGGAACATTGAAGTAGTCCTTATAAAAAGGCAGAGTTTTAGCAGCAACCTATAAAAGTATAGACAAAAGAACCATCTGATAAATCTTACTGTCATTCATATAGAAATCCACAAAGGAATCCTGTTGCAAGCCAAATATCTCAAGTTACTAGAAACCAACCCTGGGGAGCCCCACCTCCAAAGAGTGCTTTAGCCCTAAGCTTTGTATGTCAGCCAAACTTTAATCCATTTATAATTCAGTATGAAAAGTATAATTACATATTTTCCCACCCACTCTCTGGGTAAATAAATTCTACTCTAATATTTTCTTAATCATTATCTTGTAAAATGTTAATAAAACACCAAAGTTGCTAGTTCCCAGATTCTATTAAAAGTAAAACCAAAGTAGTACATGAAATTTCAGATTAAATTATAAATAATTGTACTAATAATTGATCAGAAATGTAAATTCCCCAACCTGGAGTTATGGACTGTTGGAACAATCCTCTTCAAGTACATTTACCTCTAACGCAAATTTTCCTTGCTCTGCTTTGCCAACAGGGGTGTAAACACGGACACACACACCATCTTTTGACCTTGTTTCTACAAAGTCATATTCACCCACAACAAATGCCACCAGATACGTAGACATGACAGGTGTGCGAGCAAACTTCACTTCCACTACATTTTCATCATCAGGATATGGTTTCCGATCAATTACATTCTTTAAAAAAAAAAAAAAAAGGAAAATTTAACAGATTTACATTAAATACCTTAGAGCAAACACTAGCCAAAAACTCTAGGCTTTGGGGCCTTTTCTTCCCCCTTTCCAGCACTGCTTACTTCTCTATCCTAATTCATCCAGTGCTATTATGCTGTCAAGATCTTTCCTATGAAGAAGGAAAGTCACCTGATAAAGTATTCACACTAAGAAACTGGAGCCTGAAGTGTTAAACCTTCCAAGGATTTGTAAGAAAAAAGAAGCAACTTTTCTTGAATACCTATTAATATGCCAGATACTGGGATGTTTTAAGACCTCAATACTTTTCAAGTGAATGAAGGATAGGAGACAACAAATATTAATGAAAATAAAATGTAATTGTGGAATCAGACATTTCAAAGGGCACAGATTTCTAGATTTAGAGCATTCTCTGTACCAAGGCTGGCTCTAATTTGTCACAAAACCTCCACTTTACCTTTGGAGTCCCCTAACTTCCCTTTGGTGTTCTCCCTCTTTTTCCTATTCAGGCTCTCAGTTTCCTCAAGGTCTCTCTATTCTTTCTTCCAAGTAAGACTTATTCAAGAATTGATCTGATAAATTCATTCATACTAAATTGTAAATGAACATTTCAGTGTAATATATTAGCTTCCTCTCTGAGAATATTTGAGAAGAGAATCTATGGAATTCTCTCCACCAATAAAGGAGGCAAAAGCCAGTCATTTTCAGGTGCAGCAGGCATTTCCAAGTTCCCTAGATTCCTATTATAAGCCACAGGCTACTCTATGTCTTAAGTAAGGCAGTCTTAGACAATACACTTCAAGTAGTGAATGCTTACTCTATTATGAATGAGGATCAACGACATCAGTGGAGGGAGCATATTCCAAGAATACAATCAGCCAAAAACCTAAATACACTTCATTATGTGGCTATATCTTTTGGCATTTAATAAGAATATCAGATTTTTTTTCTTTCAGGTAATATTTATTAAACTCATTTCTTATTTAGATTTCCAAATTGAAGGAATTAGATGATCTTGTTAATATAGTTTATAAAGAATTTCTTCCAGGAGGGGGGAAACTCCCCATATAAGGCAATAAAGAAAAAGAAGCCTTTTCAGAAATTAAGAAAACTAACATTTGTGCTCCAATTATGTGTCAAGCATTGTGCTGGGTGGTTTCATGCTATCCCATCTAATCAGCAAACTAAATATGCTAAACGCTTATTCAAAATATGAACATACTCACAAACACAAACATACCATGTTTGATAAAGCTACTCTGTCTTTAGGAACAACCAATGAGATATCAAAAGTTGCTTTGATGGCAGGCTCATCCCAGCAAGGAAAAGCTCTCCGGGCATCAGTAGCCTTAAGAAAAGAATATGAAATATAAAATATCACAGAATTAACCTACCAGAATATTTCATGAAATAACAGACATTTTTCTTTCTATCATTTGTTCATTCACTTTTTCAAATATTTATTTTCTACTCAGTGCCGGGCAACAAGCTAGGCACTGACTACAAAGAAAACACAAGGTTTACTATCATTGCCACATCAGCAATTATCCAGGAACTAGGTCTGCTATAGAGCTTAACAATTTATAGTATTAGAATAACTGACAATTATATTTTTGTTTTTATTAAAACATTTCAATATTTCAAATTAAAGGCAAATGGTTTTATCTATAATGTCAACACAACACTGAGCACAGGAAGGTTAACAGTATACTGCTGTAAGGATTCAACGATAGGAAAATATGACTGGTTGCCTCTCTGGCTTTGATTTCAAAATAAAAATAAAAATATCTCCAGAATTTCTGATGTGCTTTGTTCTTTATCTGGAATGGTAGCAACAGGAAAAAAGACAGATGCTGTATCAGTTCCAAACAGGTCATTTGTTTAATGGCACTTCCATATACAACACATAAAACTGTCACCATTTGACCTACCTTTTGAAAGAGATCTCATTCTTTCTTTAAAAATAAAAAAGAGCAAACTTGTTAAAGCAAAAAAAGATTAGTGGTGCAGTAGAATATCAGTTATAAAAGAAAAAATCTTTAATAAAATAGAAATAGAACCATTGACAAGATTCTGTATCTTAAAAAGAAGTAACAAAATATGCAAAGGTAGAGGAAGCACATACTTCTGAAAAAGGATTTCTCCAAGGAAAAACATTAGATGGATGATTGCACTCTCAAAGAAACTAAATAAATTATGAATTCTACTAAAGAATAAATAAGACTAAAGATGTTTAAAAAAAGAATAAATAAGACATTTGGAAAAGTAAGTAGAGTGTAAAGAAAGAAATGCACAGAAAAATTCAAATTAGGAGCAACAGCAGTAAATAAATGTATTTATATTAGAGGAAATTAAATGAATGACATAGATAGTAAGATTGAAGTTTCCAAAATATCCAAAGGACAAAGTGATAAAAGCAATCTAAGGTACATTTGGGGGATAGACACTAGAGCTAAATCTATTATTAAATGATGTTCCTGAAGAAGAGATCAGAACAGAAACCATGATGAAGATGCAATAGAAGAAAATACTGCTACACTAAAGAAAGCTCTGAATATAACATCAATAGGGTTCACCAATTATTAAAAGTTAATGAAAAGCGAACACCTGGTGAAAATTTTTAATTTTTACGTACAAAGAAATAATTTAACAAGCAATCAGGAAGAAAGTAAAACAAAATTTTAAAATGTGTTACCCTACCAAGGGAGAAGAAACATTCTAGTCTGACTCCTCCCCCTTGACAAAATGAGACGTGAAAGACTTTAGAACAATATTTATGCACCTTTGAAAGAGAAAAACTGTAAGCCAATTGTACCACTCTTATCACTGAAGAAGTTGGGCTTATTACTCACTGTAGCAAGGGAAAACTCACATCAAAAGAAACCATGGGGTATCTCAGTAAGAGTCTAAAAAAGAAACAATTATGTGATTTTGGATTTGGAGGAGGATTTAAGAAGAAAGGATTCATTCTAAGTTGGGTGCTGTCAGAAAGTGGAGGCAATTTTATGAGTGGGTATCTCAATAACTGTTATTTATCTATGGAGAGGGCAGACTACATCAAACCTAAAACTGCAAATGGTAAAGAAGCAGCAGTCACTCATTTTAACCAAGAGAGAGAGTTGTTTGTCTTTTGTGATTAACAAAGTGAACTTGTTTTTGTCTATGCTTGGATGAAATTATGAAGTGCCCTTGTTTTATCTCACTTTATCATGGTCTCAGAGTAACCTTGTCTGAGGTTGGCATTCTATGAAACTGTTTATGTCCAACAGGAAAATAACATGGACTAGGTTTTCAGTGCTAGGACAACTTCTAGATGTCAGGGGCTGCTCTTTTTTTCTTTTTCCCCCCAACAAATCTCTTACACACTCAGTAAAACTGATCATGTATAAAGGCAAATGAAAGATTTTCAGATATGCAAAGACTCAGGAAGTATACCACCCACATACCCTCTCTTAAAAAGAAACCATTTGGAGACACACTCCAGCCAACCATTCCAGGATGAAGAAGTGCTCAAAAGGGCTAGAGATTAGCACTGGAATCACACTCACACTCATACACACACACATACAGGTAACAAAATTATATTTAAATAGATAGGTCTATATCTATATATATCCATATATAACTATATATACAGAAATACAGGTAACAAAATTTCAATACCTGGATTGCTTTTATACTTTGTACCTTTTTTTGTACCTGTGGCTTTTCCTACTAAATTAATAGTGGTAGTTATAAATAAAATCATTCCCCAGCCCACACCCCTAATTCTCTCTCTTGTATAACAGAGATAACTGGCTGAATATAAAATAAAAGTTCCAAAATCAATAACACAATTATGGCCAAAGGCACCTAAGCCTCCAATAATCACGCAAATAATAGGATTAGACCTTTGTCAGAATGTCGAATTTAAGATCATAATATATTAAAGAATCCCATACCTCAAACTGTGTGACCGCAGCATAGCGCACCTCTCCAGAAGGGGCAGCATATTTACTTCTATAGAAACCTTTCATTTTATCATTCAGCTCTCCAACAAAATCGATCTTTAAAGTTCCTGTACCTGTGATTGAAGATAAATGAAAACATTTTCATGGAGATGTCAAGTACAAGTTCTCAAAAGTATGTCCCTAAAACACTAATTCAGCTGGCTACTGACAAGGTTCAAATCATGCCTTCCTTTCTCAAATACTCCTCCTGGCAATGGAGAGAATACAGTATTGACTAAAGTAAATGGCAGACTAATCCTAAAGTAAACCTTAGAATCATGTTTAGGGTGACTGCTTAGAAAGTTCTTTAATTTTACTAACTTAGTCTCAAATTACCAATACATGAAGATAAAAGCAGGAAAAGAAATGAACATTTATTATTAAATGTATGACAAGCTATTGTGCATTGGTGCTTTAAAAATACTTAGTTGGGTACGTTTGTCTCCATTTTTTCAGATGAAGAAACTAAGCCTGAAAAGTTAAATAACTTGCGCAAGGTCACACCATTAGTAAGTAGCAAGAATAAGATTAAAAACTTAGGTCTGTTAATCCAAAGTTCATGCTCTCTGTCAATTATACCATGTAAATTGGTCCTTTTAGATGACTTCATGCCAATTATTCTATTATTAAGACAAGACACAGATGTTCAATCCAAATGGAACACTGATTCCATACATTTGTAAGGAACTATAGAGAAGACAAATGATTTGATCAGCAACAGGGTATAAAACAAACTTTTACAGTTACCTCAATCATTTGAAATCTAATAATATTATAGAAATAAATTTTAATCAATAATTATTAAATGCAAATAAAAATGCAACCTGAATACATATACTATTGTTATATAAGAGCAAAATCAATTTAGACAAAATGGGAGTTTCTGTTTTGTTTTGTGTTTTACTGAAGTGTAGTTGATTTACAATGTTGTGGCAACCTCTGCTGTACAGCAAAGTGACTCAGTTATACACAGAGACACTCTTTTTTTTATATAAAATGTGAGTTTTGGACTTCCCTGGTGGTGCAGTGGTTAAGAATCCGCCTGCCAATGCAGGGGACACGGGTTTGAGCCCTGATCCAGGAAGATCCCACATGCCACGGAGCAACTAAGCCCGTGCGCCACAACTACTGAGCCTCCGCCCTAGAGCCTGCAAGCTACAACTACTGAGCCCATGGCGCCTAGGGCCCATGCTCTGCAACAAGAGAAGCCACCGCAATGAGAAGCCCACGCACCGTAACGAAGAGTAGCCCCCGCTCACCACAACTAGAGAAAGCCCGCACACAGCAATGAAGACCCAACGTAGCCAAAAATAAAATTAATTAAAAAAAAGAAAAAAGAGAGAGAAAATGTGAGTTTTTATGAGTATATATACAGTTGACCCTTGAATAATACAGAGGTTAATCCACCTATAACTTACACAGGGCCCTCCATATCCACAGTTCCTCCACATCTCCTAATTCAACCATCCTTGGACTATGTGGTACAGTATTTACTACTGAAAAATATCTGAGTATCAGCAGACCCGTGCAGCTCAAACCTGTGTTTTTCAAGCATCAACTATGCTCTCTTTCGCTAACAGAAAAAAGATTATCACCATTATCTAGTAGTCGTCTACTAAATTCAGATGTATGACAAAACAATAATCCCATTCTACATTTTACAAATCCAGTCACAAAACCCACCCCCCCAAAATGTTGACTTGGTAATAGATCCCTTTAAAGTGCCTATTTATAAAAGAATCTAGAGCATGGGAATCTAACAAGTCAGATACAGTATGACTACAAAGTAATTAGTCATTTATATCAAAACTTTTATATCCTAATATTTCAAACTGTCATTTTGGAATGCTGTAGAGCAATGACACTGACATTGTTCAAAATGTTCTTGACTCTCTCTCTCTGACATATCCTTTTGGATGTTCTCAAAGTCATATCTTCACCTTCCAAAACTGAACTTGCTTTTTGGAAAGGTCCAAGTCATGAAGAGTTCAAGTCTACAGAATATGTGAATGACAAATTGCAATCTATTTCTAGACAAAACACTAATTGTGTCTATGAAATAATTTAACTGATTTTCTTATGTGCCTCAAACTGGCTCTGAAAATAATTTCAAGTGAAAATTTCAGAACTTTGCAGCAAAGTCACCACTAAAGAAAGTGCCACATTCTTAAATTAATCGTGCTGGGAAAATAAAACAAAAAAACTCAACTGAAGGTCCAATGAATAGACATTTGTGATAGTTTTTTTTTTTTTAACCAGACATTCTGTCTGAAGGGGTCAATAAATGCTTTTTTCTTTATATTTATTTATTTTATTTATTATTTATTTTGGCTGTGCCAGGTCTTAGTTGCGGCATGAGAACTCTCAGTTGCAGCATGCTTGTGGGATCTAGTTCCCCGACCAGGAATCAAACCCAGACCCCCTGCATTGGGAGCACAGAGTCTTACCCACTGGACCACCAAGGAAGTCCCAATACTTTTTACTTTTAAAGAGAATGATAGATTACTGGGACAGTAAATAAGAACACAGTAAAAGAATCTGAAAGAATTCTAAATGATTGATACTAAAGAATTTAGCTATAAATAATAAAAAATTTCTCTCTATTTTCATTAGGAATTCACTGATTTTTTCTAAAATATTTATTTATTTTCTTTATTTTTTTGGCTACATCAGGTCTTCGTTGCGGCGCTCGGGCTTCTCTTCAGTTGCTGCATGCGGGCTTCTCTCTAGTTGTGGTGCGCAGGCTCCAGAGCATGTGGGCTCTGTAGTTTGTGGCATACAGGCTCTCTCGCTGAGGTGAGCGGGCTCAGTAGTTGTGATGAGCGGGCCTAGTTGCCCCGCGGCATGTGGGATCTTAGTTCCCCGACCAGGGATCAAACCTGCAAACCCTGCATTGGAAGGCAGATTCTTTACCACTGGACCACTGGGGAAGTCCCTCACTGATTTTTTTTTTTTTTTTTAAAGCAGATGTGTTCACATTAATAAAGTTTACAAGGGATACCTATTAGATTATAAAAACCCCTTTAAAGATAACGGTTTGATGGAACTTTATGTTACAATTCCATAAATGGAATTGGCCAGTCTGTTTTCCCTAAGTCAGCTGTTAAGATGTCTTTTATATAACTCATATTCCACAGTAAATCTACTTTTGACTTTTCCTATTTGGAATAAAAGTGGATTTAAAACTCAAAACTAAATAAGAAAGGCTGTTTACACTTTTACTTGGTTTTAAATCTCCAAGGTCATCATACTATATAGCAAGATATTGACAGTGACCACTTCCAAAAAGTGGCATACTAAACAAAATATAAATTATTGGGAAGGGCTATTACCTGAAATTCAAACAAAACACAAGTTTTTTTAATATATTATTAAATTTAGTGTCACATTATACAATACTAATTACAAAGTATCTGCTATTGATATAGTAGAATTTTAGGGCAAGAACAGGAGGAAAAAGGACTTCATGATAAATTTCATACCATATTGACAAATCAATTGTCAGAAAGTCTGATTTTATACCTATTTTCACACATAATTGACACTGCTTCCTCAAATTAGATACCTTATTTGAATATCCAATGTTTGCAATATTTATCTGCTTGGGGTACTAAGCCTCTTAAAATATACAATAAGCTCATTTATTAATTAAACAACTGAAAAATTAGGACCTCCTCCAAAAACCTTATTTGTTTATTAAAGCTTAGGAGAGTATAATAATTGTTATAAAACCTGAAGTAATAAAATTACTAAAAATTAAATTATTAAAAATTTAATGAGGGCTTCCCTGGTGGCGCAGTGGTTGAGAGTCCGCCTGCCAATGCAGGGGACACGGGTTCGAGCCCTGGTCTGGGAAGATCCCACATGCCACGGAGCAACTAGGCCCGTGAGCCACAACTACTGAGCCCGCGCGTCTGGAGCCTGTGCTCCGCAACAAGAGAGGCCGCAATAGTGAGAGGCCCGCGCACCGCGATGAAGAGTGGCCCCCACTTGCCGCAACTAGAGAAAGCCCTCGCACAGAAACAAAGACCCAACACAGCCATAAAAAAAAAAAAAAAAAATTTAATGAGCCTACCAAACACTATGAAATTTAAGACAGATTACTTTACATAAAGAGAAAATAAAGGTCTCTGCCTTTCTGTCACCATTTCTTATGATCCTGTTTTCCACTCTTCAAAATGTTAACATCTTCTAGTGTTTCTCCAAATGAATGTCACTCTACAGGATCCTTAACCACCGATTCTGAGGTTGTTAGGCCTTACAATGATCTTGGTAAGTTAACCACTGTTCTAGAATGGTGCCAATTTCAGAAAAGAAGATATTTTACTTAGCTATATAATATTTGGCATGACTGTTAAGTTTGAAGAGGCTAAACACAAAGGTTACTAATATCCTCCTGACATATGTTCAATATTTACTCCATTACCAGAAGAGAGACTACTTAAAATTTGAAAAAATAAGGACTTTATTCTTTTTTTTTTTTTAATTAATTAATTAATTTATTTATTTATTTATTTATGGCTGTGTTGGGTCTTCGTTTCTGTGCGAGGGCTTTCTCTAGTTGCGGCGAGCGGGGGCCACTCTTCATCGCGGTGCACGGGCCTCTTACTGTCACGACCTCTCTTGTTGCGGAGCACAGGCTCCAGACGCGCGGGCTCAGTAGTTGTGGCTCACGGGCCTAGTTGCTCCGTGGCATGTGGGATCTTCCCAGACCAGGGCTCGAACCCGTGTCCCCTGCATTGGCAGGCAGACTCTCAGCCACTGCGCCACCAGGGAAGCCCCCAGGACTTTATTCTTAAAGCAAAGAATGACTGGGTAACTTTGACCCAGAGGATCTTGGGAAAATGTGAAAGCCAGTGATTTTTGAACAGATATTTATAGATACTCAATAATTTAATATAGTCACACCTGCAAATAATTTTTAATTCTAATATTCATATCAATTACTTATGTATATCGTTATATTAGCTAAAAATCTCCAAAACTCTGTCAAATAATAGTATACTAATGGTCATAACCTTCACTGACTTGCTCCTGCTTTTATTAGAAATGACTTAATTTACCATGTCTACTGTAAACAGTCCTTATCAATAATGATGCAGCTCTTATATAATGATAATAAATGAACTCATATATATAAGGGGAAAAAAAGAAGGGTACAGAATATGTATGACATGCTAACTTCTGTGTTCTTAAATGGTACATACATAAATGCTTATAAAAGCACGGAACAGTTTTGAAAGGATACATAGGAAACTGATCACTTCTGAGAAGTGGAGCTGAGAGAGGAAGACAGGATAGAATGACAAACAAATTATCACTATATATCATTTGAATTTCAAACCATGTCCATGTATTATATTTTTTAATATTTAATTTAAAAAATAAAAAGAGCATAATGTGGTGGTTAGAAGTGCAAAGTTTTTAGTTAAACTGCTGGTGTTCAAATTCAGGCTCCGCCTGAGTTTATTTAACTTAGATAACTTGCCCAAGGTCAACAGCTAGTAAGTCATTTTTATTTCATTAATTTCTGCTCTTAAATCTTTATCTCTTCTACTTTCTTCAAGCTACCTATTCTTTTTGTCTAATTTTGATCTTGATGCTTACAAAGCTAATTAATTTTCAGTCTTCCTTCTTAGCTAAATATACTCTCTGAGAATGTTTTACCTGCATCCCACATGCTTTGTAAGTAGTAATTTCATTATTCAGTTCTTAATATTTTCTAATTTCCCTAACAAATATTCTTTGACTCATTAATTTTCAGAGGTATCATTTTTTCAAAGAAGGAATTTTTTTGTTTCTCTTTTGCAACTAACTTTTTTATCTTTTCACAGTGTGAACATAGAATAATAGTCTGTAATGATACAGATTTTAAATCTTTTTAAAAGTTCATGTTATTTCTATCAAAATAATATTTCATAGTTTAAAACCTCATATAGTTCTAGAGGCTTACATATATAAGCTGCAGGCACCTGCCCAATGCCACTTACTCCCTACTCTTGCCTCAGCAGCAACTCTGTGATTTCTAAATACCTTGCTTATTTAGCTATTTTTTCATTTTACAATGTTACACACTCTTTTCTTCTTACTATAAAAAGTGAAGCGGGGCTTCCCCGGTGGCACAGTGGCTACAAATCCACCTGCCAATGCAGAGGACACGGGTTCGAGCCCTGGTCCGGGAAGATCCCACATGCTGCGGAGCAACTAAGTCCGTGCACCACAACTACTGAGCCTGCGCTCTAGAGCCCACGAGCCACAACTACTGAAGCCCACACATCTAGAGCCCGTGCTCTGCAACAAGAGAAGCCACCGCAATGAGAAGCCCGCGCACCACAACAAAGAGTAGCCCTCGCAAAAAAAAAAAAGAGTTGCCCGCGTGCAGCAACAAAGACCCAACGCAGCCAAAAATAAAATAAATAATAAAAATAAATAACATTTTTTAAAAAAACAGTAAAAAGTGAAGTGTAGCTAAACTACATCTCCACTCCTACATCTTTTACAAATAATTAAATTTTCTGTAACCTTCCAAATCTGAAAATATTTTATTCTCTTTAACTTCACAGTTGGGTTAAGCACAGAATTCTAGATTGAAAATCAGATTCACTCAGAATTTTGAAGGAACGGCCATACTAGAGTCTAGTGTCCACTGTTCCTGATGGTAAATCTACTGCTCTTCTGATTCCTGAACTTTGAAGGTAATCTGTCAGTCTTCCTTCCTTCCTCCCAAGTCCCTCGCCTCGGGTAGAAACTCTTTGAGAGTCTCACTTCACCCCTGAAAGTTCTAAAATTTCCTTTGATGTGGGACTTTTTACATTTGAGTCAGTCCCTCTCAGTAGTGTATTTTTTTCAAACCTCAGGCTCCTGCCCCATCTGTTCAGAGAAATGTTCATGTTTTGTGTCTTTCATCATTTCCCCTTACCATCTTCTCTGTCCTCTCTTTCACTAGATGGATGTCCAGTCCTGCTAGATTGGTCCTCCAATTTTCCTAATTGGAAGATGCCTCTATTTCATCTTCTACAACTTATTTTGGTTTTTTACTTCTAATGTATTATAAGTTCCAAAAGTTTTCTTACTCTATTCCATACTGTCCTTATTTAATGAATGTAATATTAATAATACTTCTAAGGATATTAATCTGTTTGGGTTTTTTGAGGCTTTTTTTTTTTTTGCGGTATGCGGGCCTCTCACTGTTGTGGCCTCCCCCGTCGCGGAGCACAGGCTCCGGACGCGCAGGCTCCGGACGCGCAGGCTCAGCGGCCATGGCTCACGGGCCCAGCCGCTCCGCGGCACATGGGATCCTCCCAGACCGGGGCACGAACCCGTATCCCCTGCATCGGCAGGCGGACTCTCAACCACTTGCGCCACCAGGGAGGCCCTTGAGGCTTTCTTTTCATTTGTCTTTGCTTCTTCCAAGTTCCTACATTTCTATTATACTTATTGTTTTGCTTTATGTTTCATATTAGAAGTTTGATCAAATGTCTGGTAATTGTTGTGACTTCGGGCTTGGCCGTGCTATTTGCTTTGGCCAATGAAATGTGAATGGACATCACCAGCCACACAGAAGCTTTAAATGTGTCTTTGTGGTTTGGCTCTGTCCCCATCCCTGAGCTTCTGCCTTCTGCCATGTGAGAGAACAGCATGCTGCAGAGAGTAGCTACTCACTACAGAGCCTGGAATGAGCAGACTTGTGAGCTTAGTGGTGCTCAGTAAAGTTGGCAATATGGCTGCAGATGATCAGCAGTCCTCAGGGCCATGTGTAAGTAAGAAATATTTGTTGCAAGCCACTGACATTTGTGATCCCATCTGTGGGTTAAAATGTACATATACACTTATGGAATATTTCTAGAAAGAAATAGAATATTTCTGGAAGGATTAGTAGACAATGAAAGTAGAAGGGGTCAGAGAGAGGGAATCTCAATTTTCAGGTTATATTCTTCAGCATCTTTTAATACATGTTCATGGCAAGCATTTGTTTTTATAATAATTTCACACAAAAATAATCTTAGTTAGAAAAAGACAAAATGAAAGGTCTTTAAGAGTATCAAAATAAAAGACAAAATTTCTCCAATTTAAAATTTTTCTTAAAATACTTTTATATTAAGAGAATATATTCTCAATATAAAAATTATGGAAACCAGAGAAAGGTATGAATAAGAATAAAAATCATCAATTATGTCATCAACCAGACATATAATTTCATTTGTACCATTTTAGAGATCTGATTCATCACCTTGTATATGTAATTTTGTATTCTGCTTTTCAATTTTACATTATAATAAGTACTTTACAGTGTTAAGAATTCACAAGCCTCACTTTTAATTGCTATATATATTCCACCATACATGTATGTGATAATTAGCTTAATTATTCCCTTAGTGTTGGATAAATGTATTAATTCTAATTTTTTACTACCTTAGGTAACGTCTCAATAGACATTTCTAGGCATAAAGTATCTCCTGTATTTATGACTTTTCTTTAGAATATATTCCTATTACCAGAATGGCTGGGTCAAAGACATGAACATGTTTAGGCTCTTAATACATACTGCCAGACCGCTTTCCAAATAAATTACATGGATTTACATTCTTACCAGTACTATGAGGCAGTCACATCATTGAGAATCATTTTTTTACTTCAGCTTATATGACAGGCAAAAACTGATATATCAGTAGCTGTTGTTTTAATATTTCTCATTACTAGGAGGGCAAATATCTTTTCACGTGTTTATTATTTATTTGCATTTTCTTTCATACAAATTATCTGTGGCTTTTCATTTGCTCACTAATTGAAGTCTTAGTGCTTTACCAATTGATTTGTATATAATTTCTTCCATTATATTAAGCTCAGAACATCTAGTTTCTTTGTGCTTTTATATAGCACATATAGTAACATACCAACGAATCTTTCCATCCATGCCCTCACTAGCATAATAGCTCTCTAATCTCTGGTTGTACCTCAGAATCATCTGTGGGACATTCATCTCAGAGATTTGGATTCAATTAGTAGAAGATGGAGCTAGGTAGATATATTTTTAAAAAACTGAAAAGGACGGGCCTCCCTGGTGGCGCAGTGGTTGGGAGTCCGCCTGCCGATGCAGGGGATACGGGTTCGTGCCCCGGTCTGGGAGGATCCCATATGCCGCGGAGCGGCTGGGCCCGTGAGCCATGGCCGCTGAGCCTGCGCGTCCGGAGCCTGTGCTCCGCAACGGGAGAGGCCACAACAGTGAGAGGCCCGCATACCGCAAAAAGAAAAAAAAAAAAAAAAAAAAAAAAACTGAAAAGGTGAAAACAATGCATTGTGTTCTATGTTTTTTATTTTTTCTGGTGACCCAAAAGTTGAAGTGCACCTGACTCTGTCTAAAGCTCTGTCTTAATACTTAATCTCCTTAAAACAATGAGTTAAAAAAAAAAGGAGGGGCATACGATAAAGTTTTCTGGAAGAAGATGTCACTATTCATAATAGGATTTTACAAAAGCCATTTCTCCTACCTGGTTGGAGAGTACTAGGAAAAGACAAGGTGACTTTTTCATCTTCATTCTGATAGTTAAATCCTGTAGCATGTATTTCTGGAATGGAAAAAAAAATTACTTCACAAATCTGACTGGACTGATAAGACCAAATCCAGACGGCAGCAATTAACATTTTCAAGAGCAAAATCTCTACTAAAACTAAATATTCTTAATTTAATAAATTAAGTTCCTATTAACAAGAGTATCATTTCAAAGTAACCTATTTTAGGCTATGTAACCTAAGTTAAATATGCTCCTTAGATACAATTACACATCCTATATTACTTCACAAGACTTTTATGATATAAGGGAAATAGGGCTGCTATAAATATGACAAGGTTTTCTACCAGATTCCCAGACACGCTTCATTCTCATCTTTGTGTGACTATGATACTGCTTTATATGCTGCAGTCTTACTCATGAACATTTGAAATACTGAGCAGATTGCTAAGATTTTGGTGTTAAAGATACATCAGTGAAAGTTCTGTCCCCCACTCAAACATAGGTAACAATTCCAACAAGATATAAATCATATTTCCAGTGAAATTCTTTGTTGTTACATTTTACAGAAATAAAGAAGGTGAAAACAGGTGTGTGGATTAAATTAAGACTTTGATTTATTCCCTACCAGGAGTGAGAAGAGTCTGCTTATTTAACCGATACTTCAGAATGCTTAGTTGACACTTTAGGAAAAGAGCTAAGTAGATCAACTCCCAACCACATCATATCCCCATTCCAAAAGAAAAACTGCCCAAAGAGGTAGCCTTAATAAGCACTTGAAAAAATGTTCAACGTCTTTAACCATCAGGGAAATGCAAATCAAAACCACAATGAGATACCATGTAACACCCACTAGGATGACAATAACCAAAAAGATAATAATAATAATAAGGTTTAAGGGAGGATGTAGAGAATTTGGAACCCTCATACATTGCTGATAGGAATGTAAAAATGTTTCCAAATGCTATGGGAGGGACTTCCCTGGTGGCGCAGTAGTTAAGAATCCACCTGTCAATGCAGGGGACACGGGTTTGATCCCTGGTCCGGGAAGATCCCACATGCCACAGAGCAACTAAGCCCGTGAGCCACAACTACGGAGCCCACAGGCCTAGAGCCCATGGTGCTCCACAACAAGAGAAGCCACCGCAAGGAGAAGTCTGCGCACTGCAACAAAGAGTAGCCCCAACTCGCTGCAACTAGAGAAAGCCCATGCGCAGCGACAAAGACCCAGCGCAGCCAAAAAAACAAACAAACAAAAACAAATGCTATGGGAAACAGTCTGGCAGTTCCTCAGAAGATTAAATACAGAGTTACCATATAACCCAGAAATCCCACTCTTAGATATATATCTAAGAGAAATGAATACATATGTCCATACAAAAATTTATACACAAATGATCTTAGTAGCCAAAAAGTAGGAACAACCCAAATGTCCAACAACTGATGAACAGATAAAATGTGATATACAATGGAATATTATGCTACAACAAAAAGAAGCGAAGTGCTGATATATGCTACAAAATGGATATGCCTTGAAAATATTATGCTGAGTGAAAGAAACCAGACACAAAAGGCCACATGTTTATATGAAATGTCCAGAATAGGCAAATCCATAGAGACAGAAAGTAGACTAGCCGTTGCCTAGGGCTGGAAGGCCATGCAGAAATGGGAAATGACTGCTCATGGGTACTTTCTTTTTGGGATGATTAAAATGTTGTAAGGGACTACCCTCGTGGTCCAGTGGTTGAGAATCCGCCTTCCAATGCAGGGACGCAGGTTCGATCCCTGGTAGGGAACTAAGATCCCACATGCCATGGGGCAACTAAGCCCATGCGCTGCAACCGCTGAGCCAGTGCACCTCAACTAGAGAGCCTGTATGCCGCAAAATACAAAGCCGAAGTGCCACAACTACAGAGCGCACACGCTCTGGAGCCTGCACACCACAGTTAGAGAGAAGCCCCCGTGCAGCAACTAGAGAGAAGCCTGCATGCTGCAACAAAGAGCCCACATGCTGCAATTAAGACCCAACGCAGCCAAATAAATAAATAAATAAATTTTTTTTAAAAAAGGGGGAAGAAGGGCTTCCCTGGTGGCACAGTGGTTGAGAGTCTGCCTGCCGATGCAGGGGACGTAGGTTCGTGCCCCAGTCCGGGAAGATCCCACATGCCGTGAAGCGGCTGGGCCCGTGAGCCATAGCCACTGAGCCTGCGCGTCCGGAGCCTGTGCTCCACAATGGGAGAGGCCACAACAGTGAGAGGCCTGCGTGCCGCGGGAAAAAAAAAAGGGTGGGGAGAAAATGCTCTAATTGATTCTGACGATGGTTGCACAACTCTGTGAATATATTAAAAACCACTGAAGTGAACTGTATGGTGTGTGAATTATATCTCAATAAGCTATTATTAAAAGAGAGGTAGCCTTACCAGTCACAGGCTTAAGTTTGATATGGGTAACAGTGATTCAAATTTAATAACATTCTAGGAACCAGGCAAGATGCCCACAATTCACTTTTTTTTCCCAAATGAGTCAGCCAAAGATTAAATTTCCAATGTTTCTTTTTTAAAAAAATATTTATTTATTTATTTAGGTTGCGCTGGGTCTTAGTTGCGGCATGCAGGATCTTTTAGTTAAGGCGTGCGGGAACTTAGTTGCCGCATGCAGAATTCTTAGTTGCGGCATGTGGACTTCTTAGTTGCAGCATGCAAACTTTTAGTTGCAGCATGCAGACTCTTAGTTGTGGCATGCATGCGGGATCTAGTTCCCTGACCAGGGATTGAACCCCGGCCCCCTGCACTGAGAGCATGGAGTCTTACCCACTGGACCACAAGGGAAATCCCTCCAATGTTTCTAATACGATGGTTCAAACATGTCTTTATAAAGCCAAAATCCTTACAAAACCAGTAAGAAACTATAACTTCAGTTTTTAAAAGAACTTTAATCAATTATTCCTCATTTTACAGATGAAGAAAATGAGGCATATAAAGTTAATGATTCACCTAAGGTCACAGAGCTGGACTAGAACTCAGTTCCCTTCCTATTCCTGTTGCCAAAATTCTTTCTGCTATCATAAGCTAGCTCCTAAATTTGAACAGAAACTCAAGACTTGGTGTATATATATACAATATTAATGAAATCTCTACTGAAACAATGACTTTTGCTGGCAAAAATCTGAGATTTGCTCTAACTTGATCCCCAAGAATAGAATTTTACTTTGCCTATAGGGAAGCTAAGAAGCACTTCAAGGCTTAAGAATGTACCTTTCTAACTAATATATGAAGTAGCATTATGATACCTCTGAGGTACTATGATCAAAGACCATCTCCATAAAAGTTTACTAAAGTTAACTTGTTTTTATAGATGCACAAAAAAGCTTCAAAATGGTAAGAAATGAAGAAAGAAAAACAAAAGAATAGCAGTTTTTAAATTGAAATAATCAAGCACTGCATTGTTAGGTTACATTCTACAAAATATGCTTCCAAATGTACATATCAACTATACATGTGTACCAAAAAAAGAGCAAAACTTCCGCCAAAATTCTCTTAGTAAAAAGGGAGTAGCCATATATTTGAATTCTTTAAAAGTCTATTGTATTATGGGATACTCTTCCAATTACTTTATATTGGACAACATACTACTTGGCAAATGTACATTAGAGTTTGAAATAACCTCGGTCAATTGTAGTTTTGTATATTCTGTATATGGCACCACCACTTATCCAGTGGCTCAAGTCAAAAATACAAAATGATCCTAACTGCCTCCCTTCCATGTCAGTCTGTCTCTTACACTATACATCCAACAAGCAAATTCAACACCTTTAATCCCAGACTTTTCAATGTCTCCACCACTACAGCCCAGTCCAGAGTACCATTATTTTCTCTCCTCGACCACTACAATAGCCTCTTAACATTGCTGACCAGGGGATTTTTGCAGAAACTGTGGCCGGCAATTTGTTACATAAGGGAATATTGAAACACCCAAGTTTGAGTAAATATCAACAACTTTTTTTGCACGTAATGTACTTATTTGAAACTTTGTACATGTCTTACTAAAGCATTCTAGTATTTTGTTAGAGTGTGATATGCAGTACAGCAGGCACCTCTGTGCAGGGGAACAGAACATCTATTACAAATATACCGTGTTGCACTGCGCTTTCCCCTAAGAGCAGACTCTACGCTTTATGACAGCATTTTTTTTTTGTTTAGTCCTGTGTATATTATTTCCTCTAGCATATATTCTTTTATTTTACCTGAGAGTCGACAAGGTGGATCTTTGCGAAACGCCACAAGAAGGACCAGGTTCGGGACTACCACTACACTTACCAGAATGGCCAGTTACCCATTCTCTAGCTACTGCTAAGAAAAATTGCTTGTAAGTCATTTTATTCTGTGCATTAAGGTTACAGTAAAATTTTAAATGCACTGAATAAACCTCAATTACTCAAACAGAAACTTACTTTCTTATACCATTTCCAAGTTTTCTGGAAGATACTGAAGTTTGCCAGATATTGATCAGAGTGATCATCAACTCCTTTCATATATTTATTATACTCTAATACAGGGGTCCCCAACCCCCAGGCCACGGACCGGTAGTGGTCCGTGTGGCCTGTCAGGAACTGGGCCGCATAGCAGTAGGTGAGCAGCGGGAGAGCGAGCAAAGCTTCATCTGCCGCTCCCCATTGCTCGCATTACCACATAAACCATCCCCCCGCCATCCGTGGAAAAACCGTCTTCCACAAAACCAGTCCCTGGTGCTAAAAAGGTTGGGGACAGCTGCTCTAAAATATAAGTGGGCTTAGTTATCTGATGGCCAGTCCTCCTGTCTTCCTTCCTGTAGATGTTATGGATCCATGCTATGGAGAGGCTATGGATGCGTCATGAATAGCTGACATCATGTGGACCAGCCTCTTGTCTTTCCATATAAGAAAAGTCACTTCTCTCTTCCGTAAGAATGTCATTTCTCCCCTCTGCAGATATTTAGATTTCTCCTTTAATTGGTTTGGTAGATCACGATTCTCTCTTATAGTCCCACAAACTCTGGTTTTATTTTCAACAATATTTCAGATGTGGACACGCTGTTGTAATAACTGTCTTGGTAAATATGGTGCCACGAACCAAGATAACGTTGTAGGACTGATAATATTGTTTCTTATAGTTTCTTTCCTTCATCCATGTAAATCTGAAGGTTGCATATATATCCAGTTTCACTTTCACTAACCATCCTGACCAAAATTCCATATTTTGTAAGTTTTCTGGGGTTACAGGTTTTGAATCTGAGGCATCC
Organism: Mesoplodon densirostris; assembly: GCF_025265405.1. Classification (NCBI taxonomy): domain Eukaryota; kingdom Metazoa; phylum Chordata; class Mammalia; order Artiodactyla; family Ziphiidae; genus Mesoplodon; species Mesoplodon densirostris. Next base: position 4,011,816 of record NC_082678.1, read on the forward strand.
TCTCTACTTTATCACTGCCTCCACAAGTGACAGCTCTTGTCTGGTTATATAGATTGATTGAAATTTTGGTAGAGGGACTTCCCTGGTGGTCCACTGGGTAAGACTCTATGCTCCAAATCCAGGGGGCCCAGGTTCGATCCCTGGTCGGGGAACTAAATCCCACATGCATGCTGCAACCGAGAGTTTGCATGCCGCAACTAAGACCCGGCGCAGCCCGCATAAATAGAGAGATAATAGATAGATAAATAAATAAATAAATAGATAAACAAATAATATTTTTTAAATTTATTAAAATTTTTTGGTAGAAAATAAACCAAAAGAGGTTTAACTTTTGAAATTCTGTCTGTAGGAAGTGGAGTTCCTGAGTTATCATTAAAGTGAAGAAATGTCATTATTTGTTGGAACATTCTTCTCGTCATAATCTTTGGAAAGATAGGTGTTTCAAGTAAGGTATCAGTCGACCAATGTTCTTTCCAGTGTGACTTTCTTATTTGTCCCAACAAAGTTATTAACCCAAGAAACTTCTTCATGTCACTACTGGTTACATCAGAACATTTTAAAGCCACATCATACTTTTTATATGATTTTTCATTCTGTTGGTGAAACAAGTTTGTTTGAGAAGTGACCAACTCAAAAAAGTCGTTACCAAAAATTGTTATTTCACTAACATTTTGCAGGTTATTACATTCAATAGTTAAACCTGGGCTTTCCTGGTGGCGCAGTGGTTAAGAATCCGTCTGCCAATGCAGGGGACACGGGTTCGAGCCCTGGCCCGAGAAGGTCCCACATGCTGCGGAGCAACTAAGCCCATGTGCCACAACTACTGAGCCTGCGCTCTAGAGCTCGTGTAACTACTGAGCCCACGTGCCACAACTACTAAAGCCCGCACGCCTAGAGCCCGTGCTCCGCAACAAGAGAAGCCACTGCAATGAGAAGCCCGCGCACCGCAACGAAGAGCAGCCCCTGCTCGCTGCAACCAGAGAAAGCCCGCGCACAGCAACGAAGACCCAACGCAGCCAAAAATATAAATAAATAAATAAATTTATTTATTAAAAAAAAAGTTACACCTGACACACCCGTAAAGTCTCCTAATTTTTGTGAAATGTTGTCTTCAACCCACTCTTCTGCCGAAGAAAAGGATCATTCTACAGCACCATGGGTTTTATTTTCACTTTCCATATCAGAATCACTCACTGAGGTTGTTGGTCTTTTTGTTGGTCTGATACTCCCACCCGTGTGACTCAGAACCATGTTCTGAAGAACTGCCGTCCTCTGAGACAGTAGTATGTACGTCACTCAGACAATCAGAGAAACAGCATCTGCAGAAAATCCACTGAACTGTTCTGTGTCACTCAGAATTTCGCAGTGCATAATTCTTGAAAATTTTACGGTAATAAACTTGCGTTTATAATATACACAGGGCGGAACAAAACCCTAATGGAGCAAAATGTGAAGGATAACGACAATCGTAAGTTGTCTAATGAACTCCTGATCAATTTTAAGTTCTAACAGTGTCTCACGGTGATGTTCATTGTATCGGCTAACAAAAGACGTATTAATATGTCTCCGGTGAATAAACTGTTAACTGGTCTGTTTCCACTTTTGCTGCCTTATAATCTTGTCTTCACACAGCAGCTAGAGTCATCAGTGAGATCTAAGCCCCTAACAGAGTCCCAAATATTCAGAAGGAAAAGCTAAGTCTGCTGAAGATGGGCAATGATTTCTTGGAGAGGACCAAAAAAATCACTCACCATAAAAGAAAAAAATTGATAGATCAAATTTCATTAATATCATACTATACGGCACAGGGAACTATATTCAATATCCTGTGATACACCATAATGGGAAAGAATATGAAAAAGAATATATATATATGTAAAAAAAATTTTTTTAACTTGTAATTATCAAAAGACACTATTAAGAAAATGCACAGGCTAACCACAGACCAGGAGAAAATATTTTACTTTGTATATATGACAAAACACTTGTATCCAGAATATACATTAAAAACTTCTACAACTCAATAAAAAGACAGACAACCCAAAACACGGGCAGAATCTTCGACATTGGTCTTACCAATACAATGTCTTTCTAGTTATGCTTCCTCAGGCGAGGGAAACAAAAGCAAAAATAAACAAATGGGATTACATCAAACTAAAAGGCTTCTGCACAGCAAAGGAAACCATCAATAAAACAAAAAGACAACCTACCAAATGGGAGAAGATATTTGCAAATGATGTATTTGAAAAGGGGTTAATCTCCAAAACATATAAACACATACAACCAACAACAAAAAAAACCCTAATTTTAAAATGGACAGAGGAGCTAAATAGACATTTTTTCCAAAGAAGACATATAAATGGTCAACAGGCACATGAAAAGATGTTCAACATCACTAATTTTTAGGGAAATGCAAATCAAAACCACAATGAGATATCCCCTCATGCCTATTAGACTGGCTATTATCAAAAAGACAAGAAATAACAAGTGTTGGCAAGGATCTGGGGAAAAGGGAACTCTCATATACTGTTGGTGGGAAGGTAAACTGGTGTAGCCACTATGGAAGACAGTATGGAGATTCCTCAAAAATTTAAGAAGAGAATTACCGGGACTTCCCTGGTGGCGCAGTGGTTTAAGAATCCGTCTGCCAATGCAGGGGACACGGGTTCAAGCCCTGGTCCGGGAAGATGCCACATGCCGCAGAGCAACTAAGCCTGTACGCCACAACTACTGAGCCCGAGTGCCACAACTACTGAGCTCTGCAATAAGAGAAGCCACTGCAATGAGAAGCCCACACACCGCAACAAAGAGCAGCCCCCGCTCACCACAACTAGAGAAAGCCCGTGTGCAGCAATGAAGACCCAACACAGCCATAAATAAATAAATGAATGAATGAATGGATAGAATTACCATATGATCCAGCTATCCCACTTCTGGGTATTTATCCAAAGAATATGAAAACACTAATTCAAAAAGATATATGCACCCCTATGTTCATCACAACCTCATTTACAATAGCCAAGATATGGAAACAATCTAAGCACCCATCAACAGATAAATGGATAAAGATGTGGGATATATATACAATGGCATATTACTCAGCCATAAAAAGATGAAATCTTGCCATCTGCCACAACACGGATGGACCTTGAGGTTACCATGCTAAGTAAAATAAGTCAGCTAGAGAAAGACAAATACCATATGATATCACTGATATGTGGAATATAAAACAAAACTTATTTTAAAAAAGCAAAATAAAGGAACAAACTAAATCAAACAAAAACATGCAGATACAGAGAACACAGCAGTGGTTACTGGGGGTGGAGGGTGCCCAGGAGAGGGCAAAATGGGTAAAGGAGATCAACTGTATAGTGATGAACAGAAATGAAATTTTTGGTGGTGAGCACACTGTATGGTACACAGAAGTAGAAATATAATGTTGTACACATGAAACATACAACAAAATGTCATTGAAGATACAGAGCAATGTCTAGAACTCGTATTTTGCTGCTGGTGCCGCACTGTTGTTCCTCAAAGACTGCAAGCATTCTCCAACCTCAGAGTTTCTGCAACTTCATGGAAAATTCTTTATCCAGTTACCTACACATTTTATATCATTCAGGTCTCTGCTCAAATCACTTCTTTAGAAATCTGTTCTATCACCTTAAACAACAATCTTCACTCTATATCCTCTTACTGTGATTTTTGAGTACTTATCACTACTTTACACCACACATTTGTTATTGTCTTTCTTTCCAGATTGAATATATGTATCTGGAATGTTGATTCTTGGTTTTGTCCACCACTCTACCTCCAATGCTAGAACGGTTTCTGGCACATAGTAGGTTTAGTAAATATTAGCAGCACAAATAGATCACTTTAAAAAGCAACAGACTAAGTGATTACATCATAGAGATCATCAATACCATCCATATAAAATACATTAATAAAAAAACCCTGGGGGGGGCCTCCCTGGTGGCGCAGTGGTTGAGAGTCCGCCTGCCGATGCAGGGGATACGGGTTCGTGCCCCGATCTGGGAGGATCCCATATGCCGCGGAGCGGCTGGGCCCGTGAGCCATGGCCGCTGGGCCTGCGCATCCGGAGCCTGTGCTCCGCAACGGGAGAGGCCACGACAGTGAGAGGCCCGCATACCGCAAAAAAAAAAAAGAAAAAAAAAAAAAAAAAAAAAAAAAAAACCCTGGGGGAAGATCCCACATGCCACGGAGTGGCTGGGCCCGTGAGCCGTGGCCGCTGGGCCTGCGCATCCGGAGCCTGTGCTCCACGGCAGGAGAGGCCACAACAGTGAGAGGCCCGAGTACTGCAAAAAAAAGAAAAACAACCCTGGGAGGGGGGCTTCCCTGGTAGCGCAGTGGTTGAGAGTCCGCCTGCTGATGCAGGGGACACGGGTCCGTGCCCTGGTCTGGGAGGATCCCACGTGCCGCGGAGCGGCTGGGCCCGTGAGCCATGGCCGCTGAGCCTGCGCGTCCGGACCCTGTGCTCCGCAACGGGAGAGGCCACAACAGTGAGAGGCCCACGTACCTCAAAAAAAAAAAAAGGAAAGAAAAAAAAGAAAAAAAGAAATAACAGCCTGAGAGCTGACTTCTTAAGATCAACAATGGAAGAAAGAGGACAGCTTGAATAAAAGAGTCAATGTACTGGAAGAAAATAATTGCAATCTAGAGTTTTATAGCCAGCAAAAAATAACCCTCGAAAATGAACTTTATAACCCAGGCACCTATGGTCAATTAATGTATGACAAAGGAGGCAAGGATATACAATGGAGGGGCTTTCCAGGTGGTCCAGTGCATAAGACTCCACACTCCCAATACAGGGCACCCAGGTTCAATCCTTGGTCAGGGAGCAAGATCCTGCATGCATGTCACAACTAAGAAGCCTGCATGCTGCAACCAAGAAGTCCACACGCTGCAACTAAAAGATCCCACATGCTGCAACTAAGACCTGGCACAGCCATAAATAAATAATTTTTTTTTTTTTTTTGCGGTACGCGGGCCTCTCACTGCTGTGGCCTCTCCCATTGCGGAGCACAGGCTCCGGACGCGCAGGCTCAGCAGCCATGGCTCACGGGCCCAGCCGCTCCGCGGCATATGGGATCCTCCCGGACCGGGGCACGAACCCATATCCCCTGCATCGGCAGGCGGACTCCCAACCACCGTGCCACCAGGGAGGCCCAATAAATAAATATTTTTAAAAAAGAATATACAATGGAGAAAAGAGAGTCTCTTCAGTAAGTGGTGCCAGGAAAACGGGACAGCTACATGTAAAACAATGAGATTAGAATATTTCCTTAAACCATATACAAAAATAAACTCAAAATGGATTAAAGACTTAAATGTAAGACTTAAAACCATAAAACTCCTAGAAAAGAACATGGGCAGAACACTCTTTGACATCACAGCAATATTTTGGGGGGTCTGTCTCACAAAGCAAATGAAATAAAAGCAAACATAAACAAATGGGACCTAATTAAACTTAAAAGCTTTTGCACTGCAAAGGAAACCATCGATAAAATGAAAACACAACCTTTGGAATAGGAGAAAATATTTGCAAATGACATGAGCAACAAGGGATTAATATTCAAAATATATAAACAGCTCATACAACTCAATATCAAAAGAACAAATAACCCAATCAAAAAACAGGAAGAAAGCCAGAATAGACATTTTTCCAAAAAAGACATACAGGTGGCTAACAAGCACATGAAAAGATGCCCCAAATTGCTAGTTATTAGAGAAATACAAATCAAAACAACAATGAGATATCACCTCACACCTGTCAGAATGGCTATCATCAAAAAGTCTACAAATAATAAATGCTGGCAAAGATGTGGAGAAAAGGGAACCCTTGTACACTGTTGGTGGGAATGTAAATTGGTGCAGTCACTATGGAAAACAGTATGGAGGTTCCTTAAAAAAATAAAAATAGAACTACCATATGATCCAGCAATTCCACTCCTGGGTTATGTATCAAAAAAAAGAGAAAACACTAATTTGAAAAGATACATGTACCCCAATGTTCACAGCAGCATTACTTACAATAGCCAAGATATGGGAGCAACCCAAGTGTCCATCAACAGATGAATGAAAGATGTAATTTATATATAACAGAAACTTAGCCATAAAAAAGAATAAAACCCTTCCATTTGCAATATGTGATGAGTCAGAGAAAGACAAATACTGTACATTATCACTTATACTTGGAATTCTAAAAAATAAAACAGGGCTTCCCTGGTGGCTCAGTGGTTAAGAATCCACCTGCCCATGCAGGGCACACGGGTTCAAGCCCTGGTCCAGGAAGAACCCACGTGGTGCGGAGCAACTAAGCTCGTGCGCCACAACTACTGAGCCTGCGCTCTAAAGTCTGCGAGCCACAACTACTGAGCCCACGTGCCACAACTACTGAAGCCCATGTGCCTAGAGCCAGTGCCCTGCAACAAGAGAAACCACCGCAATGAGAAGCCCACACACCACAACAAAGAGTAGCCCCCACTCACCTCAATTAGAGAAAGCCCATGTGCAGCAACGAAGACCCAACGCAGCCAAAAAATAAATAAATAAAATAAATAAATTTATTTAAAAAATAAAAATAAATAAAACAAATGAATTTATGTAACAAAACTCACAGTTATAAAGAACTAGTGATTGCCAATGGACAGAGAGAAGGGGGGAGGGACAAGATAGGGGTATGGAATTAAGAAATACAAACTACCATGTATAAAGTAGATAAGCAACAAGGATATCTTGCATGGCACAAAGAAATAAAGCCATTATTTTGTAATAACTTGAAATGGAGTATAATCTGTAAAAATGCTGAATTGCTATGCTGTACACCTAAAACTAATACTGTAAATCAACTACCATTAAAACAATGTAGGAGGGCTTCCCTGGTGGCGCAGTGGTTAAGAATCCGCCTGCCAGTGCAGGGGACGTGGGTTCGAGCCCTGGTCTGGGAAGATCTCACATGCCACAGAGCAACTAAGCCTGTGCACCACAACTACTGAGCCTGTGCCCTAGGTCCCACAAGCCACAACTACTGAAGCCCGCGTGCCTAGAGCCCGTGCTCTGCAAGAAAAGAAGCCACTGCAATGAGAAGCCCACGCACCACAACGAAGAGTAGCCCCCACTCACCACAACTAGAGAAAGTCTGCACGCAGCAATGAAGACCCAACGCAGCCAAAAATAAATAATAAATAAATTTTTTTTTAAAAAAGAAAAAGAAATTCAGGCCCCAAAAATATGACAGACTTATTACTGTATTTCTTTACATTTTGTTTTAGCTCACTCAATAAGTATTTACTGAACACCTACTATATGTCAGATACCATGGAAGACCACAGGTGAAAAAGAATGAATCACGGCTCTTAGTCCTTAAGGAACTTAGATTCTAATAAGAAGTAGCACAGACAGAAACAGATAATTAAAATATGGTGTGGAGACTTCCCTGGTGGCGCAGTGGTTAAGAATCCTCCTGCCAATGCACGGGACATGGGTTCCATCCCTGGTCCAGGAAGATCCTACATGCCACAGAGCAACTAAGCCCATGCGCCACAACTACTGAGCCTGCATTCTAGAGCCCACGAGCCACAACTACTGAGCCCATGCACTGCAACTACTGAAGCCCGCGCACCGCAACAAAGAGTAGCCCCCACTTGCCGCAACTAGAGAAAGCCCGCACGCAGCAACGAAGACCCAATGCAGCCAAAAGTAAAATAAATTTATTTAAAAACATATATATATATATGGTGTGGTTTTTAATGACAGGCAGTAGACTGTGTGATGACGTGCATGGACCCAAGGAGCTGAACTGTCTAGGTTTGAATCACTTACCAATTTTATGACCTATAGTAGGTTATATATCCTCTCTGTACCTAGGGATATCTATATGATTATGTAATGCATTTAGTGGCTAGCATACACTAAACAATGAATTCATTTTTCTTACTATCATCACTATTAACATTATTATAATTAAGAAAAATGATACCCTTGGTTGGACCTGGTCTGAAGGTTAGGAAACCTAACTTAGGAAGACAAATACACCTTGTATAATCAAATGATAAGTCATCTAAATTCTTAAAACAACAGTCACTAAAGCAATCCATATCAGCTTAAAGCTGTTTAAATAATGTTTTAAAACTTGCCAAATACAAATAAAACTTGAAAACCATTATACACTCATATACTTTATATTTGTACATAGCCATATGGAAACTTAACTATTCCTCATCAGCGAGTCTTTCACTATCACTCAAAACCAACTAAAGTGAAAGTGAAAGAATGTAAGTATGTACAATTGCAAACTTCATGTTCTTTCTCTCTGACCTGTACTAAAAAGGAATAAAAAGGTTGGCTACTGTTATCATTTGTTCCTTCTAATGCAAGGATTTATCCAATGGGACTCCAGTTTTTTTTTGGCCATGACTCACGTCTTGCGGGATCTCAGTTCCCCAACCAGGGATTGAACCTGGGCCACGGCAGTAAAAGCCTGGAATCCTAACCACTAGGCCACCAGGGAACTCCTGAAGATTACTTATTTTGAAATGAATCCATTTCGGGAGTTCCCTGGTGGCCTAGTGGTTAGGATTAGGTGCTTTCACTGCTGTGGCCCAGGTTCAATCCCTGATCGGGAGCTGAGATCCCACAAGCCGCAGTGTGGCCAGAATTAAATTAAAAAAAGGATACATTCTGCATAGAAAGCAGAACACAGTTCACAGATAAACTCAGAAATCCCAACAAGATCAGGAATTAAAAATGTGAGGTTTTGGGACTTCCCTGGTGGTCCAGTGATAAAGAATCCGCCTTACAATGCAGGGGGCGCAGGTTCGATCAGTAGTCAGGGAAGTAAGACCCCACATGCCGCGGGGCAACTAAGCCTGTGTGCCGCAACTACTGAGCTTGCATGCCTCAACTAGAGCCCGTGTGCCACAAACTACAGAGCCCACGTGCTCTGGAGCCTGTGCACCACAATTAGAGAAGAGAAAAACCCGCACACCACAACTAGAGAGAGGTCTGCGCACCACAACGAAGAGCCCACGTGCCATAACGAAAGACCCTGCATGCTGCAACTAAGACCTGACACAGCCAAAAATAAATAAAATAAATAAATAATAAATAAATCTTTTTTTTTAATGTGAGGTTTTATCTTTATATTAATACTATTTATAAATTCTTCCCTTGAAAAATATGTCTTCTGTTTGTCTCTACTGTCTTTGCAATTGGTTTTAAGTTTCCTGTAGATAACGGATACTTCAGACATGCTTTCACACTTACCAAACTACCACTTAAAAATGGATATTGGGGGCTTCCCTGGTGGTTCAGTGGTTAAGACTCTGTGCTTCAGGACTTCCCTGATGGTCCAGTGGTTAAGACTCCACACTCCCAATGCAGGGGGCACGGGTTCAATCCCTGACCGGGGAACTAAGATCCCACATGTCGCCTGGCGTGGCCAAAAAAGACTCCGCGCTTCCACTGCAGGGTGCATGGGTTCGATCCCTGGTCGGGCAACTAAGGTCCCATATGCCACGCAGTGTGACCAAAAAGAAAAAAAAAACTTTTTTTTAATGGATATTAAATAAAAACTCCTTGAATTACTACACAAATGACCACTTAAGCAAACAAAACAAAACAAAACAAAAAACTTTGATATGGGGAGGGGAAGCCTTCAAATAAATAATAAACTAAACTTCCCTTAGCTAATTTATCTGAAAAGTGAGCAGACAGGCAGAACCTGGGAGATAGAGGGGAACATTCTGTACAATATTACCTGCAGTTCCACAATAATCGAAGGTACTTGATTCTAACATTAATTATGATGCTTACATAAATAATTATTTATGTACACATCAGTAAGACTTAAATAAGGAATTCCCTGGTGGTCCAGTGGTTAGGACTCGGTGCTTTCACTGCTGTGGGCCCAGGTTCAATCCCTGGTCGCAGAACTAAGATCCTGCAAGCTGTGTGGCCCAGCCAAAAAAAAAAAAAAAGACTTAAATAAACCAAAATGTTAAATGTTTATAAAGCAGCCAAATAATGTAGGCTTGGGAACCAGTGCTTAAATGTTAGAATATATATACCTTCAGAGTAAAGTTCCATTAAAATGGAAAATAGGAAAATGTGGGGAGGAAAAAAAAAACAACAACCTACTCACCAAAACTGTCACTGAATTGTTTACGGTTGTCAAAGCATCTAAAGACACAATCTGTAGGGGATTCCCTGGCGGTCCAGTGGTTAGGACTCCGGGCTTTCACTGACAAGAGCCTGGGTTCAATCCCTGGCCGGGGAACTAAGATTTCACAAGACACACGGTGTGGCCAAAAAAAAAAAAAGGATCAACTGTTAATATATCTGGATTAAAAGGTATGAGAAAGTTTTAGCTTCTATTTGAAATGGTCTCACTTTCCTCTTTCCAAGGGAGAGCAGGTAGAAGAGTAGACAACTCATACTCAGTATAGGTAATATAAATCCTATTATGTGTTATTTTAAGGCAAGTTCTAAGATTTCTGGATAAGTCTCAAGTGACTGAATGGTCACAGAATGCTAATTAGAAATTTTAATTTGTAGACTCATAATACCACAGACTGAATCAAGTCCAGAAACATTAACTAGAATATAAAAATCTAGAAAGACATGACAAAAGAGAATTCTAAACCAAAATGCGAAATCAAAATAGCCTTTCAGTTAGCTGCAGATTAGCAAGGAGGGAGAAAGCTAACTGAAAAAATTCACTCAACTGACAGATTTAACTAGTACGGCAAAGTTAAAACACAAAAGACAGACACAATGAAATTTTGCAATGACAGATAACAAAGGGTGTACCTACAATATTTATCATGTATGTTCAAAGCAATACAAAAATAGGCCAAAAAAATTACAAATATAAAATTGTTGCCAAAAAATTTAAAAGGCCAATAGTGTATGAAAAGATATTCAACTCTATTATAAAAAGTTCAAATGTAAACAATATATTTTTCATTTCTCAGATGAGAAAAGAATAGAAAGATTCATAATAACATCCAGTAAAACAGCAATACAGATATCCAAAACCTGTCACACTGGTTCACAAAAGATGTCTTTTGCACTATTGTTTATAACAGCCAAAAAAGGGAGGGATAACCAATATGTGCAACATTAAGAAATGGCTTCGTAGGGGGCTTCCCTGGTGGCGCAAAAGTTAAGAATCCGCCTGCCAATGCAGGGGACACAGGTTCAAGCCCTGGTCCGTGAAGATCCCACGTGCCACGGAGCAACTAAGCTTGTGCACCACAACTACTGAGCCTGCGCTCTAGAGCCCGTGAGCCACAACTACTGAGCCCACGTGCCACAACTACTGAAGCCCACGGGCCTAGAGCCTGTGCTCTGCAACAGGAGAAGCCACCACAATGAGAAGCTCGCACACCACAATGAAGAGTAGCCCCCGCTCACCATAACTAGAGAAAGCCTGCACGCAGCAACGAAGACCCAATGCAGCCAAAAATAAATAAATAAATAGTTATTTTTTAAATAATGAACAATCTCAAAGGGAAACTAATAAAACATTCTATTTACAATAGCATCAAAAATAACATAAAATACTTAGGGAAAAACTTTAACCAAAGAGGTGAAAGACTTGCACACTAAAAACTACAAAATGATGGGCTTCCCTGGTGGCGCAGTGGTTGAGAGTCCGCCTGCCGACGCAGGGGACATGGGTTCATGCCCCGGTCCGGGAAGATCCCACATGCTGCAGAGCAGCTGGGCCCGTGAGCCATGGCCGCTGAGCCTGCGCGTCCGGAGCCTGTGCTCCGCAACGGGAGAGGCTACAACAGTGAGAGGCCCGCATACCACAAAAAAAAAAAAAAAAAAAAAAAACTACAAAATGTTGCTCAAAGAAGTTAAAGAAGATACAAATAAACGGAAAGACATTCCTTGTTCATGGATTAGAAGACTTAATATTGTTTGATATTGTTTGATCCATATGTAGATTCAATGCAATCCCTCTCAAAAGCCCAACAGTGTTTTTTGCAGAAATTTAAAAACCCATCCAAAAATTCAAACAGAATCTCAAAGGACCCTGGAGAGCCAAAACAATCTGGAAAAAGAACAAAGTTGGAAGTCTCACATTTCCTGATTACAAGGCTACAGTAACCCCAAAAAGTGTGGTACTGGCATCAAGACAGACATATAGACCAATGGAATAGAATGGAGAGCCCGGAAATAAACTCTTGCACATACAGTCAAATGATTTTTAACAAAGGTGCTAAAACCATTCATTCAATGGGGAAAAGGGAAGTCTTCAGATAGTATTTGGAAAAAATAGTATTTGGTATTTGGAAAACTGGATATCCACATGCAAAAGAATAAAGTTGAACCCCTTATACCATATACAAAAATGGATAAAATGTGGGAATTAACACTATAAAAGGGACCTAAATGTGGGAACTAACACTATAAAACTCTTAGAAGAAAATATAAAAGTTTCATGACACTGGATTTGGCAATAATTCCTGGGTATTACACCAAAAGCACAGGCAGCAAAAGGAAAATAGACAAATTAGACTTCATCAAAATTTAAAACTTTTGTGCATCAAAAGATACAAACAGGGAATTCCCTAGCAGTCCAGTGGTTAGGACTGCCGAGGGCCCAGGTTCAATCCCTGGTCAGGGAACTAAGATCCCACAAGCTGTGTGGCGTGGCCAAAAAAAAAAGAAAGAAAGACGATCAACAGCGTGAAAAGGCAACCTACAGAATGGGAGAAAATATCTGCATAGTATGTCTGATAGGGGGTTAATCCAGAATATGTGAAGAACTCCTACACTCAACAACAAAGAACCAGCCAACCCAATTTAAAAATGGGCAAAGGACTTAAATAGACATTTCTCCTAAGATGTACAAATGGTCAGTAAGTGTATGAAAAGATGCTTAATATCACTAATCATTAGAGAAATACAAATCAAAACCACAATGAGATACCACTTCATACCTATTAGAACGGCTATTACCAAAAAAAGAAAATAATAAGTGGTAGCAAGGATATGGAGAAACTGGAACCCTTGTGTACTACTGGTGGGAATGAAAAATGGTGGAGCCTCTACAGAAAACAGTTTGGCAAGAAATAAAAGACAGAATTACCATATGATCAAGCCATTCACTTTTGGGTATATCCAAAAGAATTAAAAGAGTCTCAAACAGGGCTTCCCTGGTGGCACAGTGGTTGAGAGTCCGCCTGACGATGCAGGGGACACAGGTCTGTGCCCCAGTCCGGGAAGATCCCACATGCCGCGGAGCGGCTGGGCCCGTGAGCCGTGGCCGCTGAGCCTGCGCGTCTGGAGCCTGTGCTCCGTAATGGGAGAGGCCACAACAGTGAGAGGCCCACGTACCGCAAAAAAAAAAAAAAAAAAAAAAAAAAAAGTCTCAAAGAGATATCTGTACACTTATGTTCATAGCAGCATTATTCACAATAGCTAAAAGGTGGACACAAACCAAGTGTCTACTGACAGATACACAGATAAAATATACGTACCACATTTCCTTAAAAATGAAACATGCTACAACACAGATGAACCTTAAAGACATTATGGTAAGTGAAATATGCTGGTCATAAAATGACAAATGCTGTGTGATTCCACTTATATGAAGTACCTAGAGTAGTCAAATTCATAGAGACAGAAAGTACAATGGTAGTTGCCAGGGCCTGAGAGATGGGGGGAAATGAGGAGTTATTGTTCAATGGGCACAGAGTTTTGGTTTTGCAAGATAAAAGAGCTGTGGAGATGGACAGTAATAATGACTGCTCTACAGGTAAATGTGTACCGATGAACTGTACATTTATAAATGGTTAAGATGATAAATTTTATGTTATGTGCATTTTACCACAATTAGGGGGAAAAAAAAGATGAGCTGGCTATATAGTCTGCCAAAAAAAAAGAAGAGAAGGGGAGGAGGAGGAAGAAAATTAATTCCTCTCTAGAATGAGCTAAAATCGCTGAGAGAAATTAACGAAGATCTGAATAAATGGAGAAATAAATATTCTTCATGAATGGTAAAGCTCAATATTGCTCTCCCCAATGGAGTCAATGCAATCCCTTTAACAATTTCAACAGGCTTTTTGGAGAAATTGACACGCTGATTCTAAAATTTATATGAAAATTAAAGGGACCTAGAATAGCCAAAATCATTTTTATTTTTTATTTATTTATTTTTGACTACATTGGGTCTTTGTTGCTGTGCACAGGCTTTCTCTAGTTGCGGCGAGCGGGGGCTACTCTTCGTTCTGGTGCGCAGGCTTCTCATTGTGGTGGCTTCTCTTGTTGCCGAGCACAGGTTCTAGGCGGGCGGGCTTCAGCAGTTGTGGCTCGTGGGCTCTAGAGCACAGGCTCAGTAGTTGTGGCGCACAGGCTTAGTTGCTCTGTGGCATGTGGGATCTTCCCGTACCAGGGCTTGAACCCGTGTCCCCTGCGCCAGCAGGGAAGTCCCCAAAATCATTTTTAAAAAGAACAAAGATAGAGCGCTTAACTACCTGATTTCAAGACTTAAAATACAGCAGAAAGAGTGTAGAAATTCAAAGGGGAAAGAATAACCTTTATAACAAATGGTGCTAGAAAAAGTAGACAGCCATATACCAATAGACAGCCATATACCAAACCTCTACCCTTATCTCATACCATGTACAAAATTCAACTCAAAATGGATCAAAGCCCTAAATGTAAAAGTTAAAATTATAGAACTTCTAGAAGACAATTGTAATGTTCTTAAATTTTGCAACATCTGAAATAGGTCAGGGACTTCCTGGGTGGTCCAGTGGTTAAGAATCCGCCTTCCAATGCAGGGCACACAGGTTGAATCCCTGGTTGGGGAACTAAGATCCCACATGTCGCAAGGCAACTAAGCCCTTGTGCCGCAACTACTGAGCCCGCACACTCTGGAGCCCATGCACAACTAGAGAGCCTGCATGCTGCAACTACTGAGCCCACACATCACAACTAGAGAAGTCCACATGCCGCAACGAAGAGCCTGCACCCTGCAACAAAGAGCCCGCGCCCCACAATGAAGACCCAGCACAGCCACAATAAAAATAAATAAATAAATAATAAAATAAAATAAAATAGGTCATAAGGGACTCCCTGGTGGTCCAGTGGGTAAGACTCTAAGCTCACAATGCAGGGGACCTGGGTTCGATCCCTGGTTGGGGAACTAGAACCCACATGCATGATGCAACTAAGTCCGCATGCCGCAACTAAGAGCCTGCATGCCGCAACAAAAAGATCCTGCATGCTGCAACTAAAGATCTCGCGTGCCACAGCGAAGATCCCGCATGCCGTAACTAAGACCTGGTGCAGCCAAAATAAATAAATAAATAATTTAAAATAACCATAATAAAAAAATAAAATAGGTCATAAAAACCCATGAACCGTAAAAGAAAAATTCAATAAGCTGGAATTTGTTGAAATTTAAAACTTATGCTCTTCAAAAAAATAAAAATATAAAGGTAAGCCACAGACTAGGAGAAAATATTTGCAAAACATATGTCCACCAGAGGCTTATGCCTGGAATATATGAAGAACTCTTAAAATTCACTAAGAAGGTAAACAACTCCCCCCAAATGGCAAAAGGTCTGAAGAGATACTTCACCAAGGAAGATAATACGTATGGCAAATAAGGACACGAAAAGATGCTCGACGTCATTAGCCATTAGGGAAACGTAAATTAAAACCACAACAAGATACAACTACACAACCACTTGAATAGCTAAAGTTTAAAAGACAGAATATAAGAAACGTTAGCAAGGATATGGAGCAACAGCTGATGGGGATATAAAATGGTACAACCATTTGAGAAAACTGGCAGTTTCTTTAAAAATTCTCCATTTACCATATTATGCAGCCATTGTGTTCCCAGGTATTTTTTTTAAGTGTTTTTATTCATTCGTTCATTTATTTATTTATTTTTGGCTGCATTGGGTCTTCGTTGCTGCACGTGGGCTTTCTCTAGCTGTGGTGAGCAGGGGCTACTCTTCTTTGCAGTGTGTGGGCTTCTCATTGCGGTGGCTTCTCTTGTTGTGGAGCATGCGCTCTAGGCGCGGAGGCTTCAGTAGCTGTAGCACGTGGACTCAGTAGTTGTGGCATGCGGACCCTAGACTGCGTGGGCTTCAGTAGTTGTGACCTGCGGGTTCTAAAGTGCAGGTTCAGTAGTTGTGGCACACGGGCTTAGTTGCTCTGCGGCACGTGGGATCTTCCCGGACCGGGAATCGAACCCGTGTCCCCTGCATTGGCAGGCAGATTCTTAACCATTGCGCCACCAGGGAAGTCCCTATTCCCAGGTATTTACCCAAGAGAAACGAAAGCATATGTCCACAAAAGGGCACATATTGCTTTTATATTTTAAGAATGTAATCTTTTATATTGGAAATAAAAATAAAATCACTAGGAGAATTTCTGATATCTGGTCTTACATGTAAGGAGCCTAGAAGTTGCCACTCCATCCTAACAACACAAGTAAAAAGCTGGAGAAACTGAAAACTCAACAACTCTCCTTAGATCCACCAGAGAAGTGAGGACAAAGAGCAAACCACTGCTGAAAAAACTGGAGACAGGCAGATACAGAAAATCACAACATACCAGGGCAGAAACCCACAAGAAGAAATCACCCCTGGCAACTAGTGCTGGGGTAGGAATACCTGAACTGTAATTGATGAAGAGCTGGAGGCTCTGTGTGGACAAGCTTGAGAGTTTAAAATTCCAGGAGGACCCTCATGCTTTTTGTGAGTCTTACCTCCAGGAGCTGTACCAGGTCCTAAAAGTAAATATCAGAGAAAAATCCTCTCATGCTTCTGGCAAGGGGAGGGGAAAAGAAACCATTCTGAAATATGCTAGAATATTCTGTTCTTAACAAAACCTGCCCTCAGGAGAAACTATTTTACCAGAGTTTAACCTGCTGGGGTTCCATCAGAGCCTAACTTACCTGGGGTAAAGTAAATGCCCAACTCCAACCCCTCCTAAGCGGGCTACCTAAGGGGGTAAGAAATATCCTAAGGGGGTAAGAAAACCTGAGAAGCACCAGTGAAGCTCACAGACAAGAAGCACAAGCTCATGGAAAGACTAAGATTTAATCATAGGACTAAAGAATGCTTCCGCTCCCCTCTTACCTTACCACTGCATTATTAAAGTCCTATTTACTGCAGTTCCTTTTACCTAGTACATCATGTCTGCCTTTCAACAAAAAATGGCAAGGCACACTAAAAGGCAGAAAACACCACTTAAAGAGACTGAACAAGCATCAAAACTGGAATCAGATATGGCAGGAATGTTGGAATTATCAGACCAGTACGATTAATATCTAACAATGGATAACACAAGCAGAGACATGGAAATTCTGAGAAATAAAAAGAAATGCTAGAGATCAAAAACACTGTAACAGAAAATAAATAATACCTTTGATGGGCTCATTATTAGGCACAGCTGAGAAAGGAATCTCTGCACTTGAGGACTTGACACTAGAAACTTCCAAAACTGAGAAGCAAAGACAAAAAAGACTGAAAAAAACAAAAACACAACAAAATATCCAAGAACTGTGGGAAAAGTACAAGAGGTGTTATGTACATGTAACAGGAATAACAGAAGGAGAAGAAAGAGAAAGAAACAGAAGCAATATTTAAAGCAAAAACAACTAAGAACTTCCCCAAATTAATGTCAGAAACCAAACCACAGATCCAGGAAGCTCAGAGAAGGATAACGGAGGGGAAAGAAAAAAAACACAACAATTACACCTAGGCATATTAGAGTCAAAATTTAGAAGATCAAAACTAGAGAAAAAAAAATCTCGAAAGAAGCTGGAGGAAAAGAAAAACACCTTACCTACAGAGGACCAAAGATAAGAATTACATTCAACTTCTCAGAAACCACACTAACAAGAAAAGAGTGGAAGGAAATCTTTAAAGTGTCAAGAGAGAAAAACTACTAACCTAGAATCCTGTACCTTTCAAAATTGTCCTTCAAAGTGAAGGAAAACCAATCTTTTTGTGAACCTAAACTGCTCTTAAAAAATAAAGTCTTTTTACAAAGTGAGGAGAAATAGACTTTCTCAGACAAACAAAAATTGAGGGAATCTGTTGCCAGTAGACATGCTTTACAAGAAATGTTAAAAGTTCTTTAAAGAGAAGGAAAATTATATATGTCAAAAACTCAGATCTACAATAAAGAAAGGAAGAGCATCAGAGAATGAGTAAATGAGAGAAAAATAAAAATGTTTACTTCTCTTATTCCTAATTGATCTAGAAGATAATAGTTTGTTCAAAATAGTAATAGCAGCAATGTATTTGATTATGTTGGCTTCTGTGTGGATGCATATGTATAAGGGAAATGAATGAAAGCAATGACACAAGGAATGGGAGAGAAGAATTAGGAATATTTTATTAGAAGGTACTCACACTACCTGTGAAGCAGTATATTTTTATTTGAAAGTGGACTAGATTAGTAGTAACTGTATACTGCAAACTCTAAGGCAATCACTAAAAAAACTTTAAAAAAGGAATATAATTGATATGCTAAGGAGAAAAAGTGGCATCATATAATGTTCAATTAAAACCGTAAAAGGTATCAATGGTATAAATACACCAATGAAAAAACAGACTGTCAGAGTAGATCAAAAAACAAGACCTAACTACATGCTGTCCACAGAAACCCACTTTAAATATAAAGACACATATAAATTAAAAATAAAGCGATGGGACTTCCCAGGTGGTGCAGTAGTTAAGAATCCGCCTGCCAATGCAGGGGACACGAGTTCGATCCCTGGGCCAAGAAGATCCCACATGCCATGGAGCAACTAAGCCTATGTGCCACAACTACTGAGCCTGCGCTCTAGAGCTCTTGAGCCACAACTACTGAAGCCCATGCTCCACAACAAGAGAAGCCACAGCAACAAGAAGCTCGCACACCACAACAAAGAGTAGCCCCTGCTCGCCACAACTAGAGAAAGCCTGCACGCAGCAATGAAGACCCAACGCAGCCAATAAATAAATAAATAAATAAATAATTTTTTACAATAAATAAATAAAGAATTTTAAAATATGTTTCATAAATGGGCTTCCCTGGTGGCGCAGTGGTTGAGAGTCCGCCTGCCAATGCAGGGGACACGGGTTCATGCCCAGGTCCGGGAAGGTCCCACATTCCGCAGAGCGGCTGGGCCCGTGGGCCATGGCCGCTGAGCCTGTGCGTCTGGAGCCTGTGCTCCGCAACGGGAGAGGCCACAACACTGAGAGGTCCGTGTACAGCAAAAAAAAAAAAATATATATATATATATATATATGTTTCATAAAAAATAAATAAAGAGATGGGGAAAAGATATATTATGCTAACATTAATCAAAAGAAAGTGGAAGTAACTATATTAATTTCAGACAGAGCAGACTTCAGAAGAAGGAAACTTATCAGGGATAAAAAAGGGGGATTACGGGCTTCCCTGGTGGCTCAGTGGTTGAGAGTCCGCCTGCCGATGCAGGGGACGCGGGTTCGTGCCCCGGTCTGGGAAGATCCCACGTGCCGCGGAGCGGCTGGGCCCGTGAGCCATGGCCGCTGAGCCTGCGCGTCTGGAGCCTGTGCTCCGCAACGGGAGAGGCCGCAACAGTGAGAGGCTGGCATACCGCAAAAAAAAAAGAAAAAAAAAAGGGGGGGGATTACATAATGATAAAAGGGGCAATACTCCAAGAAGATATAACAATCCTTAATATGTATGCCTCTAACAGCAGTGTCAAAATACATGAGGCAAAAACTGATAGAATAGCAAGGGAAATATATGAATCTACTATTACAGTTGGAGATTTTACAGTTGGAGATTTTAACACCCTTCTGTAAGAAACATGCAGATCCAGCAGCAGTAACGCAGTAAGGTTACAGTTGAACTAAACAGCACCATCCATCAACTGGATATAACTGACATCTATAGACTATTTCATCAAACAATAGCTGATTATACATTCTACTCAAGTTCACATGGAACATTCACTAAGACAGACCACACTCTGGGTCATAAAACACAGATTAACTAATTTAAAAGAATAAAAAATTATAAACTGTCTGCTCTCAGACTACAATGGAATTAAATTAGAAATCAGTAAAAGAAAAATAGCTTGAAAAAATACTAAAATACTTGGAGATTAAACACACATCTAGATAAGACACAGGTCAAAGAAGAAATAACCTTCCAAAACAGAAAGCACCAGGTCCAGATGGGTCCACTTGTGAATTCCACCAAACATTTAAGAAAAATTATACCCGTTTTCTACAATCTCTTCCAGAGGATAGAGGCAGAGGGAACACTTCCTAACTCATTCTATGAGGCCAGCCATTAACCTAATATCAAAATCAGACAAACACATTACAAGAATACTACAGACCAATCAATATCTCTTATAAACATAGATGCAAAACTTCTCAACAAAATATTAGCAAATCAAATCCAACAATATATAAAAAAAATTATATACCATGACCAAGTGGAATTTATCCCAATATGCAAGGCGGTTTCAATGTTCAAAATTAAATTAATGTACTCCATCACAGAAACAGGCTAAAGAAGAAAAATCACACAATCAAATGAATAGATGCAGAAAAAACATTTGACAAAATCCAACATCCATTCATGATAAAAACACTCAGCAAACTAGGAATAAAGATGAACTTCTTCAACTTGATAAAGAATATCTACAAAAACCCTACAGTTAACATCATAGTTAATGAGAAACTCTGAGCTTTCCAGCTCAGATGAGGAGCAAGCGAGGATGTCCCTTCTCACTTCTGCTTTTCAACATCACACTGGAAGTTCTAGCTAATGCAACAAGACAAGAAAAGGACAGGAAACAAAAGGTATACATACTGGAAAGGTAGAAATAAAACTCTTTGTTCACAGATGATATGGTCATGTAGAAACTTCAAAATAATCAACAAAAAACTCCTGTAACTAATAAGCAATTAAAGCAAGGCTTCAAGATACAAAGTTCAAAGTTGCAGGATACAGGTTAACACATTAAAGTCAATTGCTTTCCCATATACCAGCAATGAATAAGTGGTATCTGAAAATTTTTTTAAATTATAATTTAGGGACTTCCTTGGTGGCGCAGTGGTTAAGAATCCACCTGCCAATGCACGGGACACGGTTTCGAGCCCTGGTCCGGGAAGATCCCACATGCCGTGGAGCAACTAAGCCTGTGTGCCACAACTACTGAGCCTGAGCTCTAGAGCCGGCGAGCCACAACAACTGAAGCCCACACGCCTAGAGCCCGTGCTCCGCAACAAGAGAAGCCACCACAGTGAGAAGCCCGTGCACCACAAAGAAGAGTAGCCCCAACTTGCCACAACTAGAGAAAGCCCGTACGCAGCAACAAAGATCCAACACAGCCAAAAATAAATTAAAAACTTAAAAAAAATTATCATTTACATTATCACCCCCAAAATGAAATGCTTAGGTATAACTCTAACAAAATATGTACAAGATCCATATCTGATGAAAGATACCAAAGAAGTAAATGAATAAAAAGATATTTCATGTTCATGAATAAGAAGACTCAATACTGTCAAGATATTTCTTGTTCCCAACCTCATCTACAGACTCAATACCAATCCCAATCAAAATCCCAGAAAGTTATTTTGTGGATATTTTAAAATTGACTCTGAAGTTTATATGGAGAGGCAAACAATCCAGAATGCCCAACTCAATACTGAAGGAGACAAAGTCAGAGGACACTACCCAACATCAAGACTTCTTAAGCTACAGCAATCAAGATGATGTGGTACTGGAGAAACAAGAGAAAAATCGATCAATGGAACAAAACAAGACAGCCTAGAAATAGACCCACATAAATATAGTCAACTGATCTTGACAAAGGAGCAAAAGCAATACAATGGACCTATCTTTTCAACAAATGGTGCTGGAAACTGGACAACCACATGCAAAAAAAAAAAAAAATCAATCTAGACAGACCTTACCCTTTTTTTTTTTTTTTTTTGCAGTATGCGGGCCTCTCACTGTTGTGGACTCTCCCGTTGCGGAGCACAGGCTCCTGACACGCAGGCTCAGTGGCCATGGCTCATGGGCCCAGCTGCTCCGTGGCATGTGGGATCTTCCCGGACCAGGGCACGAACCCATATCCCCTGCATCGGCAGGCGGACTCCCAACCACTGCGCCAGCAGGGAAGCCCCAGACCTTACCCTTTTTATAAAAATTAACTCAAAATGGATTATAGACCTAAATGTAAAATGCAAAACCATAAAACTCCTGGAAGATAACATAGGAGAAAATCTAATTGACCTTAGGTATGGTGGTGACTTTTCACATACAACACCACCAAAGACACAATCCACGAAAGAAATAAATGACAACCTGGACTTCATTAAAATTAAGAACTTCTGCTCTGAGAAGGACAACATTACAGAGAATAAGAATTCAAGCCACTGGGTAGGAGAAAATATTTGTGAAAGACACTCCTGATAAAGGACAGTTATCCAAAATGTACAAAGAATTCTTAAAACTTAACAATAAGAAAAAGAACAATCCAACTAATATTGTGCAAAAGACCTAAACAGATACCTCACCAAAGAAGATATACAGATGGCAAGTAAGCATATGAAAAGATGATCAACATGAAGTCATTAGGGTCCTGCAAATTAAAATAATGGCAGACCACTGCACACCTACAGAATAGCCAAAATCCAAGACACAACAACAAATGCTGGGGAGTATGTGGAGCAACAGGAACTCTCATTCATTGCTGATTGGAATCCAAAATGACAGTCACTTTGGAGGACAGTTTGGCAGTTTCTTACAAAACTAAACACACTCTTTTATCCTAGGATCCAGGAATCATGCTCCTTGATATTTAGCCAAAGGAGTTCAAAGCTTACGTCCTCACAAAACCCTACACATGGATATTTACAGCACCTTTATTCATAACTGCCAAATCTTGGATGCAATCAATAGGACCTTCAGCAGGTGAATGGATAAAAAAACTGATACATACAGACAAGGGAATATTATTCAGAGCTAAAAAGAAGTGAGCTACTGAGCAATGAAAAGACATGGAAGAAATGCATATTACTAAGTGAAAGAAGCCAATCTGAAAAGGCAGGACTCCACCTAATTCTAGAAAAGACAAAACTATAGTAAAAAGATTAGTGATTGCCAAGGGGAGGGATGGGTAAATAGGCAGAGCATGGAAGATTTTTAGAGTACTGAAAAACTCTGTACAGGGCTTCCCTGGTGGCGCAGTGGTTGAGAGTCCGCCTGCTGATGCAGGGGACACGGGTTTGTGCCCCGGTCTGGGAAGATCCCACATGCTGCGGAGCAGCTAGGCCCGTGAGCCATGGCCGCTGAGCCTGCGCATCCGGAGCCTGTGCTCCGCAACGGGAGAGGCCACAACAGTGAGAGGCCTGCGTGTGGCAAAAAAAAAAAAAAAACTGTACAATAAGTATAATGGTAGATACATGTCATTATACATTTGTCAAAACCCATGGAATGTATCACAGCAAGAGTGAACTGTAATGTAAACTATGGACTTTAGGTGATAATGAGGTCAATGTAGGCTCAATGACTGTAACAAATGTACCACTCTGGTTTGGGATGCTGATAGTGGGACAGACTGTATGTGTGGGGACAGGGGCTATATGAGAAATCTCTGTACTTTCTACTCTATTTTGCAATGAACTTAAAACCCTAAAAAATAAAGTTTTTTAATTAAAAAAATAAAATCAACAAAATTTAATTCAGAAAACAGCCAGCTCTGATAGTTACCAAAGAACTGGGAAAATGGTTCCTCAATGTAGCCTGGACACTATGGTTAGCTTATGCATTAATTCATCTACTCTTCAGAACAGTAATAGCACATAACAGACTTTATTTTCAAAATTCTCAAAACTCGGGAGTTCCCTAGCAGTCCAATGGTTAGGACTTGGGACTTTCACTACCATGGGCCTGGGCTCAATCCCTGGTCAGGGAAATAAGATCCCACAAGCCTCATGGCGTGGGCCAAAAAAAAAAATCCCAGGGACTTCCCTGGCAGTCCAGTGGTTAAGACTCTGCCCTGCCAATGCAAGGGATGCAAGTTCGATCCCTGGTTGGGGAACTAAGATCCCACATGCTGTGCAGCATGGCCAAAAGATTTAAAAAACAAACAAAAAAAGAACATCCCAGAGAATCTGGGAGTTCTAAGTAAAATAAATAAATAAACAAATAAATAAAATCCCCAAACTCAATACACTTGGGAATAGTAAATAAACGAGAGACAAAATAAAAACAAGTTCTCAAAAACAATGCCATTAAAAAAAAATGCCATTTTAGTGCTCGAAAAACTAAAAGCTACCTAAAAGAGCTATTATGCTAGATTCTGAATTTTTTAAAAGTACATACCACTGGAACACATATAGCAAACTGAAACAATTTGCTTAACATATTTAATAGTAATATGGCATAAAATAATTTATATCAGTTTCAATTAAGAACTTAGAAGAATCTCATAAGGGTTTTTCCTCTTTTTTTTTTTTAAACACTTTTTCTTTTTTGTTTTCCTTTTTCTTTATTTTTGGTTGCATTGGGTCTTCGCTGATGCACGGGCTTTCTCTAGTTGCTGAGAGCGGGGGCTACTCTTCATTATGGTGTGTGGGCTTCTTATTGTGGTGGCTTCTCTTGTTGCAGAGCATGGGCTCTAGTCACACGGGCTTCAGTAACTGTGGCACGCAGGCTCAGTATTGTGGCTCACGGGCTCTAGAACACAGGCTCAGTAGTTGTGGCACACGGGCTTAGTTGCTCCGTGGTATGTGGATCTTCCTGGACCAGGGCTCGAACCCGTGTCCCCTGCATTGGCAGGCAGATTCTTGACCACTGCACCACCAGGGAAGTTCCTTTTTTTTGGGGGGGGGGGGGTGCCGCACTGCGTGGCATGTGGGATCTTAGTTCCCCGACCAGGGACCTAACTGTGTTCAAGTCTTATCTTCATGTCCAAGTGATAAGAATATGCATACACACCACAGTTCTCTACCTCTTTAGAGGTTGCAAAATCAACAGAACTCAATATGGCCCACAAATATGTTCTGTTTGGCCAGAAAAAGTTCTTTAAAATGTTAGTAGATTTACGTGAGACATGGACTCTTTGGTTCAGCCTCTGCCCCAACATTCTTATTTTCCTACATCCAGCCCAATTCATTCAAGGTTGTTATTTGCTTAACCCCACAGTAACTTTGGTTTTAGGCCCCTACCCTATATTGTTATTTGTGTAACTAAAGTTATACTCAGACTTCTTTGAAAATTTCCTTATGAAATACGATATATTTCAATACATTTGTATTAGAAAGGGATATATTCCCTTCTCTTTCAATCCTCCTGATTTTGAGGGCTAGCACTTAATTAGTCACATATGTATTTTCAGAACAATGCCATGAACAATTCTATTGCAAAGAGAAGATGGTTTATTAATGTTTTTACTAATCCGCACATAATTGTATGACAGAATATAGATTACTAACAGTTGGATAAAAGCTTATGATCAAGTGTGAGGAACCTTTCCTATTTTTCAAGTGAATAGTTTTGCTCAAAATTCGTATTTGGCAGTATTTCTAAGCTGTTTGTTTTATCCTTCCATTAAACACACACGCACATATGCGTCACACTGAAATATACAAGCCTACTTTAAGCATAAATGTGTTACCATTTACATGCCTTCTATGGATAAACCAAATTGATGCTGGTGGATCTGAAACTATGTATTAGAACTCTGCATGAAATATGATGTAACCAATGGAAAAACTTTTCTTACACAGCTAATTCTGCAAACACATACCTGACAGAATATACTAAGGCAAAAGTTGGTACAAAACTTTCAAGCGATCATTCTCTATGTGGTTATGCCCAAGCCATCAACTATTAATGATAAATTAAAAGACTCTTTACCTGTCAGGACCTGAGTTCAGGCACTCAAAAGTTTCGTATTTCTCTTGCAGAAGCTGATGACAATACTAATCCCTGCACTGTGTAGGGAGGTGCATTCCTTGCACTGGCTTAAGTGCTAATGATTTCACCAACCCTTGAAGTGCAGAACAGTAAAAAAACAGTTTTCAGCCGTTTTTCTTACTGATTTCTCATTTTAAAAAATATTACAAAGATTTCAAATAGGTTTTAAAATAAATTATTTCTGTTTAAAAGGCAGTGCCTTAGTTTAAAAAAGACACATGCCAATAGATCTTTCTGGGTTACTGCACATATCACAAGATGGCCTTTTTCAGAAATTAAAAACTTACACAAAGAAGCAACAACTTCACGCCTTCAAATCATTTTCTGATTTTACCTTAAAGCACCAAGATTTGGCTACAGATATGTAAAACAGTCTTCCAGAAGGCAATCATAAATATGTACTAGATGAGATTAGCTGGGTTAAAAAATGGTATCTTTCCTATTAACCCATTTATCACCCTGCCACCAGCATACAGCCCTGGAAGGAGCTGACAGTCAAGTTCACAACTATTAGTTTCTAAAGAAACAATATTATACTCTCCTAATAAGATAAAAATCAAGAAATGCTTCTCTATCTAAGGGCAAAATTAAGCTATGTATATATCTGGAAGGCCACATCTATCTGTTCTGACTCCTTAAAACACGAAATTAATACAATTCCCCATTCTCTTATACTCTAAAATTAAATGGGTTTACACGACTCCAGGTATTTCCTACTGCTATAGGAGAATGAATTGAGAAATGTACCTTAGCTAGTTCTGAATTAAATATTTTATGTATCTAAAAAAATTTAATGTTTTATATGAATCACTCTCCAAATCCTCTCTACTGTA
Source organism: Mesoplodon densirostris (assembly GCF_025265405.1). Classification (NCBI taxonomy): domain Eukaryota; kingdom Metazoa; phylum Chordata; class Mammalia; order Artiodactyla; family Ziphiidae; genus Mesoplodon; species Mesoplodon densirostris. The sequence continues at coordinate 4,038,635 of NC_082678.1, forward strand.
TGAATTTTCATTGAGAATACTAACACTGCTTCCTTAAAATTCAGATTATTATGAGCTTGGCACCATTCAGTTATGCATATTCAAACATTTAAATTCTCTGAATTCTTTCCTGGCATTTCAGTAGAGGAGGATAAAAAAACAAACCTGAGCTGAAACCATGCCAGCTGGAGGGTACACACTTATATTACTAGTTCTACCTATCTAAACTTGACAACATTTTAAAACCCTATATTGAATTTAAATGTTCTCTATCTACAACAAAGAAAGCTTGCCTTGATATGCCTAGCTAAGGTGCTCCCATTTTTCTTCAGCTAAAGAAATTAAACAATCTCTCTTTCATTTACCAAACAATTTTTTTTAAAGTTGGCACTCAACCAAAGTCCATTTGAAGGATCTGTTCCTCTAACTTAAAATGGCAGCAGCTGATCTCAATTACGATCAACTGAACATAAGTACTTCTTGGCAATAATATGCTCAACTGCTACTTGCATTTTTTAATCTTTCTATGGACAAGATATTTTAAGAAAAATCCACAAAATAAATATAGCCAGGCCTTAAAATGTTACTTGTATGCTTATTTTCAGTATAATGTAAAGAAGGGAAATAGCAATACAAAATGTAAATTAAAAGGTCAAATTTCTAACTTAATTTATATCAAATGAGAAGACTTTCTAAGAGGAAAAGTCTGAGTAGTAGAGGCTAACCAATAAGCCATTTTAACAAGGAATGTCAAGAAGTCAAGAGTAAAAAGTAATTCAGATCCAATATTAATACACTTGTGAGTTTATACCAAATTTGATAACTTTTTTAAATGCAGTTTATGTGGGAATAAGAATTCAGGCCAAAACTGATTATTCAATTTAATTCTTACTGTAATTACAAGGTCCAAAATATTTCTTATTTTAAAGATGCTAATTGAGTTCCCTCACGTTCTATACCATGTTCCTTTTAAACATAATCTTCCCCTGTAATTAACTCCATCATCTAGTTTCTAACCTTCACATTAGATCTCATAAAGCAAATATTTTTCTCCCAATTATGAGTAACACTATCTCAATTTTAATCTATTTTTCAAAAGGAAAAAAAAAAAAACTTTAAGAAAACCGCATATGAACTAAGGCCTGCTTGAGAAACTTTTCATGTTCAAAGTACTTAATTTTTAAATAACTCTTCAGCTTTACATGATTGGTATTATATTTATTTTACACTCATGAAATGTGATCTGCCTAGGGTCACAAAATAAGTTAATGTTTGAAATAGAATTTAAATTGTTACATTTCCTTTATCTTACATTACTCAAATATCTCCTATGAACATCTAAAGTATTTTCCTATTTCAAAAGTAACAAACATTAATATCTTAATTTTCGAGTGTATATATTATGTATACACACACACAAAAGCACATACAAGTACATATTATACATAAACACAGAGACAGCAAATTAAAAGGGAAAACAGCGCTTACCTTCATCTCCTTCTGGTACATATGAAGCTGTAATAATGTCAATATCAGCACAATTCATCACAATCTGATTGGTTGCCTGCCTCACCTAAGGTGAAAAAAAAAATCGGCAATGTCAGAAATAGCCTAGGTTAATAATACGTACATCTTCATCTCGGCCTAAAACATGTCACAGGCAATTTTTAAAAACCCATACATCAGCGGTTCCCACCTTTTTGGCACCAGGGACCGGTTTGGTGGAACACAATTTTTCTATGGATGGGGTGGGGGGGGTCAGGCGGTAATGGGAGCGATGGGGAGCAGCAGATGAAGCTTCGCTCCCTCATCTGCTGCTCAACTCCTGTTGTACAGCCCGGTTCCTAACAGGCCGGACTGGTACCAGTCCGAGGCCCGGGGATTGGGGACCCTTGCCAAACACCATTTAAACCAACACTAAATATATATGCATCAATGGTAGAAATTAATGACTAGTTCTGAATAGATTATATTATAATATCTGGATTATATTAAAAGCAATAATAAATACTTAGGTATTTCACAGAATTCAAAGATCTGACCAATGAGCTAAATAAAAGCCATTTTTTTCTACTTAAATCTTGATTTAAAACAACTTCTTAATTAAATTTTTTAATTTCAAAAAAATTTTAATTAGGAAACATTTCTTATATGTTGCAATTAATCATGTATTTCAACCTGCACATCAAAACCATCGTGAGGGTCCCCTCTTTTTGTAAGGATAGAGGAAGGAAGAAATCTGGTATCATAAACTATGTCAGAACTTCATAAACACTCTCTAAATTTTTTCTTTTCCCGAAGAAACATTTTGAATATAACAGACACTAATGACTCACAACCAAGATTAAATAAACTTTTAAGACTTTGTCTTACTTGATTTAGATCCAAAAAATAAAATACAGATATAATGAAAGCCCATTCCTCTCTTCCTCATTCCCTAGAGATAACCACTATCCTAAGGCTAATGTATATCTCTCTCATATATGTTTAGTACTTTTGTTACATATATAAAGATCAGCAAACAAATGTTTTTAATCTTACACAAATGGTATCAAAAGTGTGTATAACCTTTTGCAACCTGTTTTTTTCATTTAACATTGTTTCTGAGATAGGTAAATGCTGATAGATGCAAACCTAACTCATTAATTTTACTTCTGCATAGTAGTATTCCACTCTATAAATAAACCACAGTTATTTATCCATTTCCTTCCTGAAGGAAGTTAGGTTATTTCCACTTTTTTGTTATGTAAAAGAGTACTATAATAAACATCTTGGCCCATGTTTTCTTGTGCACCCATTTTCTTTACCAAGAATTGCTAAAATTATCCTCCAGAGTAGTTTCAATGCACGCTCCAATAAGCAAAGAATAAAGAAATCCCAGTTTCAGCAACCTCCCAAAAACTTAAAAATTTTTCGACAATCTGGTGGTTATTAAATGGTATACCTGGGACTTCCGTGGTGGCGCCGTGGTTAAGAATCCGCCTGCCAATGCAGGGGACACAGGTTCGACCCCTGGTCCAGGAAGATCCCACATGCCATGGAGCAACTAAGCCCGTGTGCCACAACTACTGAAGCCCTAGCACCCTAGAGCTGTGCTCTGCAACAAGAGAAGCCACCGCAATGAGAAGCCCACGCATAGCAATGAAGAGTAGCCCCCCCCACCACAACTAGAGAAAGCCTGCGCACAGCAACAGACCCAATGCAGCCAAAAATAAATAAGTAAATTTATTTTAAGAAATGGTATTCCATTATTGTTTTAATTAGAATTTCTCTGATTACTAGTAATTCTCCTTTCTCTCTCTTCCTCTGCCCCTTGCCACCCCTGCTTCCCTCCCTCCCTCTCTCTTTCTTTTTTGACCCTTAAGTTTTTCCTCTCCTACTTGCTCATTCATAACCTTTGCTCATGTTCCATTTGGTTGTAACCTTGTTTTTCTATAACTGTTGCATTACACAAAATCTCAAGTTCATTTTCAGACATTTTAATGGTCTAAATCTAAAATAACAAAAACACAGATGTCCTAAATCACATATGCCTACAGAGGCCAATGAAACAGATGAGTACAGTAGGCCACGTGAAGGCTATGTATAAAGGAAAGCTATGTGTAAAGGAAGGGGGAAGTAGACATTTCTTGGAGCTAACCAATTATTGCTATGTACAATAAAAAACAGGCTCAGTGTTGACAGATATTCCAATTAAAAAAAGCCACAAATTCAAATTTCATGTGCAATCTCCCAATTTCTAATTGATGACAACTAATTCAAAATTTTCTAAAACACTGTATAGACCAAACAAAACCCAATAGTGCCTTGAGTGTCGCTGAACGGACCACAGAACTAGGTAAGGACATGGAATAATATAAAATCTGTATGAAAGGGCCTCCCTGGTGGCGCAGTGGTTGAAAGTCCACCTGCTGATGCAGGGGACACGGGTTCGTGCCCCGGTCTGGGAAGATCCCACATGCCGCGGAGCGGCTGGGCCCGTGAGCCATGGCCGCTGAGCCTGCACGTCCGGAGCCTGTGCTCCGCAACGGGAGAGGCCACAACAGTGAGAGGCCCGCGTACCTCAAAAAAAAAAAAAAAAATCTTTATGAAAAAGCTACACCTAAGAGTAATTATTTTATTAATAACCAATACATAAACATGATTAATATTAAACTAAAATTACCTGAACTAAATTACAGATAGTATGTTATTAAGCCTGTAACAGACTGTCAAAATCTCTAACACATAAAGTGAAACTATTTTGGCTCATTTAAAAAAAAATTCTTCTCATAAATCTTCCTGTTTCTAAACAAAAATGCCATTTAGTGAACAGTTTTTTTGGTTTTTGGTTTTTTTGGGTTTTTTGGTAAGTGATAATATTCCTTCACACTGTTTACTTCACCAGAACATACCTAAACAGCACTAAAACGTTTACATCCCGACTGGCTGTTGATAGCACTGTGCTGGAACAAAAAGAAAAAAATAACTGCCTACTCACAAACTGACCTTTAAAAAAATTTTCAGAAACACAAAAATGAAGCACTGGGGTGTGCTCCAAAGGGTAAAATGAATAAAAACCTTCCAGAGTTTGATGGTTATGCCAACAAAATCATTAATAACAGTGACTTAGTTACATGTTTGTTGTTGTTTTTAAATATTTATTTATTTATTTGGCTGCATCAGGTCTTAGTTCTGGCACACGGGATCTAGTTCCCTGACCAGGGATCAAACCCAGGACCCCTGCATTGGGAGCACGGAGTCTTAACCACTGGACCACCAGGGAAGTCCCTAGTTATATGTCTTAATCTTTACCTAGGCAATCCTATTTTCATCCATCAACATCTACAATGAATTTAATGGTAGCCAAGCAGTTAATCTACCATGTCAAGATACCTGTACTACACTACATATGCCAAATGACATTTATCTCACTACTATTGTACCATTTTAAGGGAAAGTGTTTGTTAACTTTGAAAGGTACAGGGCACAACATCTAGTTACAAGTACATTCCAATTCCTCCTGGGTTTAGGGAAAACCCACCTGTTTATACTAATGAATTAAGCTGCTTGTTGAACAGCAATTAATTCTTTTTTTTTTTTTTTTTTTTTTTTTGAGGTACACGGGCTTCTCACTGTTGTGGCCTCTCCCGTTGCGGAGCACAGGCTCCGGACGCACAGGCCCAGCGGCCATGGCTCACGGGCCTAGCCGCTCCATGTCATGTGGGAACTTCCCGGACCGGGGCACAAACCCGTGTCCCCTGCATCGGCAGGCAGACTCTCAACCACTGCGCCACCAGGGAAGCCCAATTAATTCTTTTTTTCAGGGTATTGCCATTTCTGGAAGGGTGGAAGGGGAGAACTAAAGGAACAAAAATACTTATCTTAATAATAGAACTCCACTCAAACTTTAAAAAACAGACAGTTATATTGTCTCATATAAGAGATTTTTTTTTTTTTTTGGCCGCACCTTGTGTAATGCAGAACTTCCCCGACCAGGGATCAAACCTGTGCCCCCTGCAGTGGAAGCGTAGAGTCTTAACCACTGGACCACCAGGGAAGCCCCTAGAGATGCATTTTAAACAACAGGATAGTCCATAGAAAGGGCTTTTACCACTTAGTGCCTGATACATAGTAATCACTTAATAGATGACATTATTAAGACACATGCACAGAGGGCTTCCTTGGTGGCACAGTGGTTAAGAATCCACCTGCCAACGCAGGAGACATGGGTTCAATCACTGGTCCGGGAAGATCCCACATGCCGTGGAGCAACTAAGCCTGTGTGCCACAACTACTGAGCCTGCACTCTAGAGCCACAAGGCACAACCACTGAGCCCACATGCCACAACTACTGAAGTCCATGTGCCTAGAGCCCATGCTCCTCAACAAGAGAAGCCACTGCAATGAGAAGCCTGCACACCTCAACGAAGAGTAGCCCCCCACTGGATGCAACTAGAGAAAGCCAGCGCAGAGCAACAAAGACCCAACACAGCCAAAAATAAATAAATAAAATAAATAAATTTAAAAAAAAAAAAAACACATGCACAGAGACCAAGACTAAATGTGCACCTAACAGTCTATAAAGTACCTAATCAAAATGCTATAAAATTTAAGAACTATGTGCTGTATTATATAGCACATATTATATCTTATATTGGATATCAGCATACTCTATGTACCAACCAAGGAATGCAATTTAAAACATCCATGTGGGGCTTCCCTGGTGGCGCAGTGGTTGAGAGTCCGCCTGCCGTTGCAGGGGACGCGGGTTCGTGCCCCGGTCCAGGAAAATCCCACATGCCGCGGAGCGGCTGGGCCCGTGAGCCATGGCCGCTGAGCCTGTGCTCCGCAGCAGTATAAGCCGCAGTGGTGAGAGGCCCGCGTAACGCAAAAAAACAAAACAAATAAAACATCCGTGTGGACTTAAGCGTATGCTTAAGTACTCAACCACCACACTGATCTTTTTGATGCTTTCCCAACAAGAGCACTGACCTAATGATTCAATATGATTTCTCACACACTAATATCATCATGTTATTGAATACTACCTGTATGTTCCACTGTCAAAAATACAGGTAATAATGTAAGTCAACTATACTTTAATTAAAAGAAAAAACAGGTAATAAATCAAAGGAATTTCAGCATTATCATCTTCACTGGACTTCCCTGGTGGTGCAGTGATTAAGAATCCGCCTGCCAATGCAGAGGACACGGGTTCGAGCCCTGGTCCAGGAAGATCCCACATGCCGCGGAGCAACTAAGCCTGTGTGCCACAACTACTGAGCCTGTGCTCTGGAGCCCGCAAGCCACAACTACTGAGCCCACACGCCGCAACTACTGAAGCCCACGCACCTAGAGCCCGTGCTCTGCAACAAGAGAAGCCACCACAATGAGAAGCCCGCGCACCGCCACTAAGAGTAGCCTCCACTCACCGCAACTAGAGAAAGCCCACGCACAGCACGGAAGACCCAACACACCCAAAAATAAAATATAAATAAATAAATAGTTATTTTTTTAAAATCCTTTAAAAAAAAAAACCTTCACTTTCCAAACTTAAAATAGAAGCAGAATGTTAAAACTGGCATATAAATTGTGTTGATAACAAGCTTATTTTCACCTTTTCCATTTGGTGCTATTAATGAATGGAACGTTAGCATATCCTTTCTTTGATTCAAACCCAGGGTTAGTTAAGTCTTCTTGGAGTCCCATACAGACTGAACCAAATGCTAAGTAATGGTTCTACTGAAGAGACAGCTTGACCATTGGTAACAATTTTATAATGGAAGTTTCCTAAGAGCTAGGAAAGCAGCAATCTGAGACAATTTTTTTCCTGAATAAGTCTTTACTACAATCACTCAGGAATACACCTTACATGTACTAGAAAGACTCAAAAGGGTTTTTTTCTGATTGCTAAAATCCTGAGATTTTAGTAAAAGGAAATCTCCAGTGTGATAATTCCAAATACCGGTCAGTCTGAAGCCTGAGTCACTTTGCCTAAAAAGCGATTTCATCATTAAAATTTTGTAATAATCATTGCCTTTGTGGAATAGGGCTATAATTTCTAAAGACAATAAGGAGCAAATAATTAGTAAACACAAATTGAGCTGAGTTTTCTAACAAAAGAGACATTAAAAAGGGCAAGCTGCAGAAAGTCAAACATAACACATAAACATACAGAACATTACTATTTATTGTTTGTAGCTACTTTTGTACACCCTAAAACTTTAAAACTATACATAGGAATAATATCTACCGAAAAAGAGAATTTACCTCTCAGGGTGAGGGTGAGAAGAGATGGAAATGAACTTTAGTGGTATCTGTGACATTTTATTTTCCAAAAAACATCATGTACACGTTAAAACAAATGGGGCAAAACATTAATATCTGCTAAATCTGGGTGGTGGTTACTTTCTCTGTATTTAAAACGTTTCCTAATTTAAAATAAAATTTTAAAGTGATTACATGTGGCCAAATAAACTGAGAACTACATACTTGTATGGTGTTCAAAATGGAATCTCCAAGATCTAGAGAACTAATCTCAATTAACAACAAAACAGCTATCTGAAGACTCAGTCCTTTGCCTCAGACTCAAATACAGATTAGAATAAGATTTACTTTACAATAAGAACAGGCTCATTTATGTCGCAAAGTTCAGAGAAGTTTCATAGATAATTTACTACTCAAGACTGCATTTATCCAGGTTGCATTGTTGTATTGGACAATATCAATTATCAAGAACCAGGAAGTTTAAAAAAAATTTTTTTAAAGCCTTTATGGAAGCCAGAATAGATGATACAAAGTCCATACAATAAAGCTCATACCTTTCACTCAGAAGAGAATCCATCAAACCCTCACTTAGAAAAAAATTTTAAGCTCAAACAAGCTTGTTTATTTGGTTACTTAGACCTCTTCAGATCAAGTTCAGTAAAATAGAAGAGGGAAGAAATTGCACAATAGGGAGCAACAAGGCACAATAAGCAGCAAGTAATAACCTGAGTAAGGAAAACAAACAAAAAAACTTTAAAGAAAAGATATGAAACTAATAAATTATAGTACACAGTTTTGGGTAATCTATGGTTATAAGTATCAATGACATGTTAGAATGCTGTCCAGTATTTAGAAAAAGAAGAAAAGAAAGAAACCTAGATTATGAGGAATTATGGAGTTTAAAAAGATAAACATTTCCACCAAAATATTTACATATTTCTTAAAGTCTGAGTGCCTCAAAGGGTAAGCTCATTTATCTGGAAAATTCACTGCAAAATTCATTGCCAGATGATACTGGATAAAACTCACCATACAAAAGTTTCTTATACTCAGGTGTTTCCTCATGGATACATTTCAAGAAACAGAATAGAAAATCTGAACAAATTCAATTCCTTATGACCAATCTTTCAAATTTAATTTAAGACCATTTAGTGATCTAGCACAATGCTGTACAAATTAATTAACTTTATCTGTTTTAAGTAATAAAAAACTACTAAAATGACTGCATAGAATATCTGCAAAATTTGGACAGAAAATTCCATAACACAGGGTGACAATAACATCCATTTAAGTGCCAAGTTGTAGCCTGCCAAACAATCTACTGTATCTGTAACTCTCCTCTATGTGCCAATTTAGTCATCACCATCATGAATATTTTGTTGGCGGAGGCCAGGGATTGTTTAGTATATCCTGACTTCTGGCCTTGAAGGATAAAGTTAATTTCTCTGGCACAGGTGAAATATTTCCATATGAGAATTACTGTATAAACCACTATACACTCATAACCAGGAACTGTAGCCACTCACATAAACTTGTAATCTATTTTTAAATTAATTATCCACAAAGCAAGAGAGTCAGAATTTTAAATAGCTACGAAGTCTGTTCCTCTCAAATATCCTAATGTAAAAGGAGAGGAAAGGGAATGTCCCATTTTTCTAGGCCCATGATAACACATTTTCAAAACCTGCTGAATTAGACCACACTCACTTACGTAAAAGACAACTACTTTTAAGTCACTGCACATTGACTAATTTTCATCTTCCCCAGGAGTCCACACCCCAGACCAGGTTAAAAATCCACTAAGTTTCTAATATGTAACCTGTACAAATACTCTGAGCTTATCATAAAATTTTGCAACTAAAGGAACCAAGCAACTTGCATACTTTGTGCAATGTAATTCCAAACTGTTAGGGAACTGACACAATACCAATTATCAATCTAGGCTTCTAGAGATGTAATTTTTGTCCACGTTTTTATATTTCCACAGTGAGATACCACGTAATGCCACAAGTTAAACTTATTGCTCCAATCCATGGATTTCAAAAACATCAATATATGCTTTTTACTACTAATGTTAACTTTTTACTAATGTTAACTCCTCTTTACACTTCCAAAGGTGGCAAAGCATACAATTAAAAAGTCCAATCATCCTTTAATAAAACCTGTTAGAATTCTCTATCATGCCATCTTTCATTTGTGTTGCCACCTTGCCTGAAAAAAATTTTCTGAAAAGCTTTGAAAAGTTAATGTTACAAAAAAAAAAAAGATTCATTTATTTCCTTGTATCAAATTAATGAGTCCCAGCTAATACCTAGTACATTACCACATGCTCCTTCATTGGCCCAAACCAGTTCACCACCTATTTCTCATTTCTTTCCAAAAGCAAGTAGAAAAGGGGTAAGGAGAAGCATGTCACTGCTTGTTGTTATACCCTAGCACAAATAAAACTGTCATTTCCCAATAAAATAATCATTTGAAAATCTTTATTATTGATAATATTTTTTCTGAAACTTTTCCCTAAATATGTATACTTCTCAAAATTATGAATGCATTATGGGGTACACCAACTATTGGGGTAAAGAAATAAATGATTTTTTTTTAATGTTAGTCTTTTCACATAATGCAAACTCATTCATTGCTAGGTCCTTCTTCCCGCAGGTCTGCCAAGTCACAAGACACACTACTGTTTACAATCCCTCCCATCTGCCCACAGCCAATATATATCAAACACTCTAGTCACTTGGCTTAAATAAACAGTCTCTCCCAAATAACCCTCTCAAATCCTAATTTAGACCCAAGATGCACTCATTCTGATTCATATTCTTAATGGAAAATTTTTAAATCACCTGACTTTCACAGGGGTAAGTTTTGCCTTTTGATGCAGCCAGACAACAGAGCCCTCATGCTTTCATACAAGCACTCCAAATCTGACAGTATACTTTTCAATTCTACACTTTTAGACATATTTTCAATCTGAGTACTCGGCTTTCAAAAATAACTGCCAACTTTCAATTCATTCGAACGCTACACTAGTCTACATTTCTTTCGTTTCGCTGCTACATACACCCTATTCTTTAAGGTTGAGGCCTACTGATTTTTTCCCCCTGACTGCAGTAGGAAAAGGAATGAAACAAAATATATTTACCATCCTTCTTTTTAAAGGTAAATACTAAACAGTTCCCATTTTTCATTACAGACTTCACATAATACATCATATAACATGGTATCACAAATGTCTATTGTTCTGGATCTTTGTAAGGCATCAACACTAATGATCTCCAAAATCAAACAATACTTTAGATAATCTGCGGGGGGAGGGGCGGGGGGAGCATGATTCACCAAAAACTGCAAGGAAGAGTAATGGCATATTTTCACCGGTGGTATGCTGAAACTAATAGCTTCTTTCAGAGGAGGGTACTGCTAAGCAACCATCGCTGTAGCAATAAATCCACCTGCTTTAAAGGCTGCAAAGCTAGGAAGATGGAAGGAAAAGCGGAGATGGGGGTCCTCCTTCAGCTTCTCGAGAGGTTAGGAGAGAACAAAGTCAATGCTGCACTGTCACTTGAGGGAAAGGAGAAGGGGGAGGGGGCGGATCATCTTAGAAACCCAGCCCCTGGGCCGGAGCAGGCGGGGAGAACTCAGCAAGGCTGCCCGGGATTAACATCTCCCTCTCACCCTCTTCCCCCTTCTAGAATCTCCCCTCCTGGCTAACGCGCGGCAGCCGGGTCCCAGATGACTGCCCCTTCCAATGTGTCCTCCATGGGGCGTAGGGAGAACGAGAGAAAAGAACTGAGTCAGGAGGCTGCGCATGGACTCCGATGACCCCTCTGGCCTCCCCAACACCCTCCAGCCTCTCGCAGACCACGACCAAGCCCGGAAGGGCCGGGGTCTGGGGGAGGCTCCACACAGGTGTGCTGGCCCCGAGGGGCACACGGGCCGGGCCGGGCCGGCCGGTTCCCGCGGCGCTCCCTGCAGCACGGCCCGGGCCCCAGGCCGGCAGGGCAGAGCACAGCCGCCCGGGCGCCCCGCGGCCGCCCCAGAGGGGCGCGCCCGTCCCCGAGCCGGCCCCCCCAGCCCCAGGTCCGCAGCGCCCAGGCCCGCGCGCCCGCTCGCCCGGCCGACCGGGCCCCCAGCCCAGCCCGTGGGCGCGGCCTAACTGCTTGCCCGGCAGCTCGCCCCCGGCACCCGAGGGTCGCCGTACCTGGGCGGAGGCCTCCAGCTTGCCCTCGAAGGTGAAGTCCAGCAAGTCGGGCTTGAGGCAAAGGCTGTAATTGATGGGGCAGACGTCGGCAGGCAGCCGCTCGAAGGGCCTCTTCTCCGGCATCGCGGCGAGGCCCAGGCTGTGGAGGCGGCGGCGGCGGCGAGAGGAGCGGCTGAGGAGAAGGAGGAGGGGAGGAGGCGGAGGGCCGAGGAAGAGCAGGCGGCGAGCGAGGGAGGGGGCGGCGGCTGCCAGCCACATCCACCGAGCGCCGGCGACCGCCTGAGGAGAGCGACCGGGGGAGCCTGGGGGCGGGGGAGAGACCCAGCCCGAGCGCCAGGGGCCGGGAGGCAGGCAGTACAGACGCGCGGGCTGGCGGGCCGGCTGCCTACAGGGAAGGGGGCGGAGGGGAGGGAAGGGGAGGAGGGCCAGCAGGGAGGGAGGGAGAGAGGGAGGGAGGGAGGGAGGAGGCGGCGGCAGCAGCAGTTTTTGCGTGCGCGGCCCCGCCGGACGGGCGCGCCTCCGACGGTGTGCGCGCGCGCGCCGGGAAGGGGGCGGAGCGGCGAGGGCGCGGCCAGCTTGGTGGAATGTACGGTCGCCGGCGAGCCCTGGGGGTGGGAGGCGGCTGCCGGCGCTGCACCTGTCTACGCCGCTGCGGGGAGCAGGCCGCCTGCGAGCCGGAAGAAGCCCGGAAGGGTTTGAGAAGCACAGAAAAGGCGTGAGGGCCCCCCATCCCCTACACACACGCACGCACGCGCACACACACACACACACACACACACACACACACACTTCTCTCTCTCGTCTCTGTCTCTATGTCTCTGTCTCTCTGTTTCTGTCTCTCTGTCTCTTTGCCCCCCACCCCGCTAACCCCCGGGCTGTCTTTGGAAATAGAAGCCTATGTAGTTGGTCAGTGCAGTCAGGGCAAAATGTTGAAATATCAATTCAGAACAAAACCCCAAACTAGATTTTTACCTCCAGACCAGCAGAAAACCCTGATAGGAGGCTCTTTGGCCGTAATTATTCCTGTTATTTTAAGTAGTAACTTCAGGGGATGATATGAAAAATTTTGTTAGAAAACCTTTAATAATTCAGGTTACTTAAACCAATAAGATTTGGACGTTTGAGGGTGTGATTTCAGAAATTAGAAGATTTTTGTTTTCATGATTTAATGTTCAAAAGTAAGATGTGTTTCACCTTTTTTGTTTTCATCTTTGTTTCTGCTTTTTTTAAAAAAATAGAAGACCTGGGTATTCCCTGGCGGTCCGGTGGTTAGGATTCTGTGCTCTCACTGCCAGGGCCTGGGTTAGATCCCTGGTTGGGGAACTAAGATCACGCAAGCCTCGTGGTGGGGCCAAAAATAATAATAATAATAAAATAAAAGGCCTTTTACCAATTGTGACCTCTTTAAAGGTAAATTAGCTGTGGCTCCCTCAGTTTTGTAGTTATCTCGCAAATTGAGGTATATATATTTTTAATATAAATATTAATTACATATAAATGTGTGTATATTTAAATATATGTTTTAAAGTGTCAAGGACAAGGAGATTTTAATTCCCCATATTCCTTTATAGAACCTTCTCATGTAGAACCGCTTAATTTTTAAAACTCAGTGCTGAAAGTTGTACTGGACCACTGTTGTTCAATAGAAATATAATGCAAGGGACTTCCCTGGTGGCGCAGTGGTTGGGAGTCCGCCTGCCAGTGCAGGGGACACGGGTTCGATCCCTGGTCTGGGAAGATCCCACATGCTGCGGAGCAACTAAGCCCGTGCACCACAACTACTGAGCCTGCGCTCTAGAGCCCGCGAGCCACAACTACTGAACCCACCCACCTACAGCCCATGTTCCGCAACAAGAAAAGCCACGGCAGTGAGAAGCCCGCACACCCCAACGAAGAGTAGCCCCTGCTCGCCGCAACAAAGACCCAACACAGACAAAAATAAATAAATTTATTTAAAAATATATATATATATAATGCAAGCCAGCTAAGTAACTTTAAATTCAAAAAAAAGAGAAAAAGGTGAAACTGATACATCTTATTTAACCCCATATATCCAAAATATTATCATTTCAACATGCAATCAACAAAAATGTTTTAATGAGGGAGTTCCCTGGTGGCCTAGTGGTTAGGATTCTGGGCTTTCACTGCCACAGCCTGGATTCAATCCCAGGTGGGGGAACTGAGTTCCCGCAAGCTGGGTGGCCAAAAAAATAAATGTATATGATATTTTTTCCATAATAAGGCTTTGAAATCCAGTGTGTATTTACAGCACATCTCAATTTACAGCACATCTTAATTTTTTTTTTCTTTTTTTTTTTTTTCCGGTACGCGGGCCTCTCACAGCTGTGGCCTCTCCCGTTGCGGAGCACAGGCTCCGGACGCGCAGGCTCAGCGGCCATGGCTCACGGGCCTAGCCGCTCTGCGGCATGTGGGATCTTCCCAGACCGGGGCACGAACCCGTGTCCCCTGCATCAGCAGGTGAACTCTCAACCACTGCGCCACCAGGGAAGCCCACATCTTAATTTTGACTAGGCACATTTTGGGTTTTCAACAGCCCCATGTGACTAGTAACTATTATATTGATCAGCATAGTCTCGGACACTAGGCCTGCCCTCCTATCCTCTGAATCCTACATACCTTTTAGAACAGACTGAAAAGCTGCAGTCATTTCAAAGTAAGATGTGAGATGGGGCCTTTTGTTACATGATTGCATTTCTATGACCACTTTTTGGTCATAAAATAATAACATAATACTAATAAATTAATAATGTAATTAATAATTGCATACTAATGTATTGAGTGCTTACTAAACACTTTTCACGTATTAATTCATTTAATCCATTCAACAATTCTGTTAGGTGGACACCATTATCCCCATTTTACAGATGAGAAAACAGGCACACAGAGATTTAGTGACTTGCCCAAGGTCATATAGCTGATAAATGGCAGAGCTGGCATTAGGACCCAGCCATTTTTTTTCTCTCCTGGAAAATTTTGCAGCATCTCCCCTATTTTCTACTTCTCCAGTTTTGTTTTATTCTAATTCATCTGTACCTCAGCTTCTTAAACAGTTACTTTTATTATGCAAGAACCTTTGAGGCTCCCTCTTTTCTGTTAAAGCAAATTTGATATATAACCATTTAAGGCTCTTCATGCACTGTCCTTACCATTTTCTCCGACTTGTTTCTCCTTACCCTTTAACATAGATTCTCCAGTCTTAGCAAGCTAAGCTGTTTACCACTTGGTCCTTAGAGCTTGCTCACTCTCTTCTCTACCATTGCTCATGCATTATTGCTTGGAAAGGCCTCCTCATCCTTCTTCGCAAACCCATGCCCCTCCCTTCCTTCAAAACTCACCTCTTCCAGAAAGTCCTCATTGACTAACTCCACCCAACTGTAACCCATTTCCCATCAGCTCTCAAGTACTGGCTTTTGCTGACTTATTTGTACTTGTTCTGTTTTTCTGTGATTGTATTTTTAATTTGTCTTATATGGATATCTTTTTTAAGATGTACTACTAGCAAAAGCTTGACTTCTTATTCTTTTGTAACTGTCAGTACTGAGCCCTGTACAAAGTACATCTCAATTTTTATTGACCCAACGAACCAACTGACCAAGAGAGAGTATTTTACCCAGTCCGTAGCCTTTCCTTTGTATACAAGCTGTGTGCTCCACAGAGAACCTATGTGAACCTAAGGCTAGAAGCAAGCTTCTTTTATAAAATTACAGAAATGATTTAAAAAACAAAAACAAAACAAAAAACCTACCAGAGCCATAGACTTCATGGCAACAGAAATAAAGAGGAGAATCTTACTTGGCCACATCCCTAGTCCCATGACCCACGAGGTTCCAATGCAGCAAGTCAAGATTGAACCAAGGCCTACTTTGGATAGACGAATGGAAGGTAGCATATAGTTCCCATTAAGAAGACTAAGGATCTAACACATGCTCCAGGCAGTCTTCTCCGGCATAGTTTAAATGAAGTTTAAGGCTCTTGGAAATTAATTTCCCTCCACTGGGGCTTCAGAAAGAGTAGGGAAGTCAGCAATATCTCAAGGTCATTAGCGGTACTTCTAACAGATTTCTCGGCTTCTCTGTTTAACAAAGCCCTTGAAAATCTGCAAATGAAAAAAAACCTATGCAAGTTGTATCCTTCAATAAAAAGAAAGAAGAAAACTAATCAAATTCATTTTGATCTTAGTCCCTTTTGTCTTTAGTTTTAAAGCACTAGTCTGAGAGTCTGAGGACATAGTCCCAATTTTTATATATGACCTAGAGCAAGTCTTATAATTTCCCTGCTTCAGTTTCCACATATGTAAAGCAGGTAAGTGCATAATACATACTTTTCTCAAAGAAAAGTATTATTATTTTACTTGTGGCTTGGGAATTTCTTTTAAAAAAAGAGTCTGTTATGTTCTTTTTTGTTTTTGCTGCATTGGGTCTTCATTGCTGTGCGCAGGCTTTCTCTAGTTGTGGCGAGTGGGGGCTACTCTTCATTGCGGCGTGCGGCCTTATTGCAGTGGCTTCTCTTGTTGCAGAGCACGGGCTCTAGGCGCGTGGGCTTCAGCAGTTGTGGTGCGCGGGCTCAGTAGTTGTGGCTCACAGGCTTATTTGCTCCGCGGCATGTGGGATCTTCCCAGACCAGGGATAGAACCCGTGTCTCCTGCGTTGGCAGGCAAATTCTTAACCACTACGCCACCAGGGAAGTCCTGTCATGTGCTTAATATCAGAATGATCTTTACAGCACGAGTTGTAGATAAAAAGTTGGAGTAAAGGATATACAGTTGGTCCTTGAACAACACAGGCTTGGACTGCGTGAGTCCACTTATACGTGGGGTTTTTTCATAAAATACAAACTATAGGACTACATGATCTGTGGTTGATTGAATCCTCAGATGCAGAGACTGACTGTAAAGTTATACATGGATTTTTTTGACTGGAGGGAGTGGTCAGTGCCCCTAACCTCCATGCTGTTCAAGGGTCAACTGTATAGAGCAAATGTAAGAAATTGAAAGAGACGTTTCAAAGCAAAGAGAATATAAAGGAATCGGGTTAGGAAGCCAAGATATTCAGGCAGAAGGGTGAGACACACTGGCCAGGGAACATTGAAAGGGGAAGAGAAACAGGTGGAAGAGTTTGGGAGGCCATTATAAAACCCACCCCATTAGATGAAAACAAAGCGTTACTGTTACTATTTAGCCTCACTTAGAAATTATAGCCTTCAATGTCAGTTTCAAGCATGTAACTCCAGTTCCACTAACATGAGTCTTACCTGTGGAAGATGGTGAAGGGGTTCCAAAAACCAGGGAAACAATAAGTTGGAGAGTAATCCATAGGAAGCTGATGCCATGAGATCCCAGCTTCACTCTTTTCTCTAACTTAAAATGGCTGTTGGAAATGTGGGGAGTAGATGGAATGTTGCCTACCCATCCTGTGTGCTTCATGAAAGACAGTAGATTAACTCCATATGCTTTATTTAAAATGTATACTATACTGATGGATAATAACTATATTTGATGTAACAGGTGATATATGTATATGTGTATATATCTGTATGTGTTCATTCATTTATTTATTTGAGAGTGGCAATATGACATTATATACATCCAAATATGGCCAAGGAAAGGTCCTCAGAGTCAGAAAGAGTTTTATTTCTCTTGGATCTTTCCATCAGGAAGTTGAAAAAGTCATGCATTTCCACCTGTCTTACTTCCTTTCTAGACCCTCCCCCCCCCCGCCCTTTTTTTCAGTACTTCTGCTTCCTTTTTCACTACTCCTCCTCCAGGGTTATTTACCAGTCCCAAGTGACTGGGCAACTACATGACTAAACCCAGGCCCTTTGCTGGTGATCTTCAAGTTGAGATGAGCCTGTTTGACCTTGTCCTCTTATGAAGGATCAGCCGCTGGACTCCTGAGGACATCACTTAGGGAGTAAGGCCAACGCCCCCTGCTGCAGGGAAGAATGCATATGTCTGTGTCTGATGCGTGGGTCTCTGGAATGCTGCTACAACATTTCCCACGGAAACCCAAGTCTTTAAAGGTTACAATGTTCTGGAGCTGGCATGCTGGAATTGACTTAGCAATGGTGTTGCCTTGACTTCAAATCCAAAAAAAAATAGTGAGGGCTTAGGTTGAACGAGTCCAGTGAAGTAGCCAAGAGGATTAGTCGCAGCAATTTGGCAACAGTCAGATAGCCTCAGTTTCTCCACCCTTGGCTCTGTTTCTATTTGTTTTTTAAATCCCTGACAAGAAGAATTTACATCAGAATTAGTCTTCCTTCAAGACCTGACCCCACACCTAGCAAAGAGAATAATGTCACCTCTGTCCAACCCTAGGTTAAGGGTGGGGTGAAGAAAAGATACTCAAAACACTAAGGCCTGCCAACCTGGTGAAATCACGTCTTACAGGATGTGATTTTACGAGAGCAATTTGCCTTTGAAGTTTTAGCCACATCTTAAACAACTGAGGATGAAAATCTGCTGCCAGCCTCCCTACAGGATCTGCATTGGAGTCAAGATTAATAAACTCTTGAAAAGCGTAGGGGGAGCTAGAAATTGGCTTGTGGCCTGCTTACGCACAGGACTGAACTGAAAGTTATCTTGTCCTCAATAAAAAAAATAATGCCAGAGCTGAAGAGAGACTGAAAAGTAGGCATCTAGGCCCCTTTCCTTTGCACATATTCTGCATTTACTAGGAAAATAGTCTTGGTATGGAGGCTAGCCTTTGGGATCTGAGGCCTTTTTTTTCCTAAATAAAATCTAGAGGGTAACATCTCTGTATTGTGAATTGACTCAAGAAGAAGCCACAGACACAAAAAACAATTCAAACTGTTCATATTCTTTAGTCCTTGGGAAGCTGTACCAGCAGATTTCTAGATATGGTCTATTTTAGTTCAAAGTGTGATCACACTGTATAAAATATACATTCACTGAGAATGACGCCGAGCACAGATACCCTGGGGACCTGACATCAGGAATTAGGGCAGGCCAAAAAAAAAAAGACAAAACCCTTTAGGCAAAAAGGCACAATTCCAACATTCAGGAGAGATTTGTATTTTTCTTGCCCCAAACCTACATTAACCACTTAGTGGGAACCACAGTTTTAGGAACTTGGCATCAGGAAATCCTGAACTCTTTCTGCCCTGTCCTGATGTGTCTCAGTGCCAAGTGATGCCAAAATATGACATCTTTGTTTGGCCCTATGTCCTTTTACTAACATGATTCATCACTATCTTATCTCAGTTTAAGAGGATATCGTATGTGGAGGGGAGGCTGACAGGATCAAAGGAATTGAAAAGGTAGAAGAGAGAAAAAGGAGTCACTGTTTTACAGATAGTGCTATTCTTACTGTCTGAGTAAGTAAGAGTAAGTCACTTTCTTTAGTTTACAAGCCCCTTTTATTTTTTCCGGGAATTAGAATACTACAGTTCTATCCAGCTTGGGTTCAGACTTGAAGTTTACAAATTGCAGTCCTGAAAGCAGACACTTGTTTTATCCTCCTAAACAAGAAGTTAAAATTAAATGGTAAAGTCTTTAAGGCCTTAGTTTTCCCTAACTTTCCCCACCCTCATGGTAAATGGACAGAGAAGCCCAATATGCTGTATTACAAACACTAGGATTCAAACTTAAATTTTAAGGGTGGGCAGAGTAAGTTGAAAATGAGTTCCTTTTGCTTCGTTCTTTTTTATTATTTTTATAAGGGGTTTCAAATAAAAAGGATCAGAAAGTGACAGAGATAGACGCAGTAATTTGCCTAAAATTAACTGCAAAGCAGTGACGAAAGCCATGAAGAGAAGAATCTCCGATTCCCAGTCCTGTCTCCTTTCCAAATACCCACGCCGTCCTAAGTAACTGTCAGAGGACAAGTGTTGAAATATTAGGGGGACTACCTGCCCTAGGTTTTACTGGACAGTCCTGACTTCAAATATTCTCCACTGTTGTCATAGCTATGTAAATGTCCTAGAAATTCCAATATTCTGGCATCTGAGTTTAAAGAAAATGAAAGAAGAATTGTGGGCCTGGGAGTCAAGGCAAAGTGGGCACATGACAGCTGGTGTCAAGGCCGGGAAACAGGAAGGAGACAGAAAGATCTGATTGCTAGAATAACCAGGCAGCTCAAATGAAGGTAATAGAATCCCACGCTGCAGAGCATCAGCTGCTGCTAGAAAGAATGCTCCCCCCATGAGCGTTCAAAACAGACTCAGAGCAATGGTGCTGTTTTTAACCTACCTCTGGAGTACTAGTACTCCAGGCTCCATTAAAGAGGATGAGATCTGACAAATAGTGAGATCTGCCACAGTAACAATTCCTATAAAAGCAGAACAATATGGGTAATCCTTTAGTGAAAGAGGTGGTGGGAATAACTTCATTAGAAAATATTTTCACGCAGCAACTTCAAAGTCTTCCAACTGCTTTACAAAATCAGGTCTGTTCACTCCTCACTAGGACTAGCAAACCTAGCAAGAGAAACAAGTTCGCTAGGTTCATAAATCCATACGGTTAATCCTAGGCTCTTAGCCCCTACGCAATCTCCCCTAGAGATCCAAATGAAGTATACTCTTTATTTAGTACAACTAATCCATTACCACTCTAAATAATTAGAAATACATTGAAATGCTTTTCACAGTATTTCTTCAGTGTGAAAGAGAGAGTAGAAATCCATGGAGCAGAAGAAAGGTTCAGTTCTTTTCCTTTCACCATGACCATTGCTAACCTTGTAATTCCGTGTAGTAACCCTAAAGGCACATTCTCATCGGCCAGGTGGGGCCTCATGTTCTGCAGAGGAGGCCAAATAACTCTCCCCAGTACTAGGGTTGCCAGATAAAGTACAGGACGCTTAGTTAAATTTGGTTTCCAGATAAACAACAAATTTTTTTAAATAAATTGTTTATTAGTATAAATATGTTTCAAATATTTCATGGGACCTGCTAATACTAAAATATGCAATATTTGGGGGGGATACTTATACTAAAAACTATTCATTGTTTATCTGAAATTCAAATTTAATTGAAGATTCTGTATTTTTGTTTGCTAAATCTGGCAACTCCACCAGTAGTCTTTCAGATTTTGAAGACGGCAGACAATGGTTTTTGAACTGTTTGATTTTGTCAAAGGGAATTTTAAAGTAGCTTTGTGTGTTTACAAAAATCTTTCTCTTGAGAGTCATTGGCATTCTGTCATGTTTAGTTTTTTAGGTTATGAAACCCCTAAAAGGATTCTCTCTCTTCTTCTAATTTTCATATTCCCCAGGGTATTAACTTTAGTGGAAAACAGCATAGGTTGATATCAACCAGCTCCATAAAAATCAGCTTGTCTCTTCAAATATTTCAAATACTTTAAATAGTTTTTCTGAGATTAAATACCCATGTTCAAAATAGGGTGGCGATTGTGCCATATTTTATAAGAGAAATTGCTTTGAGAGTGATGTTGGCACGATTATGTGGAATAGCAGCCAAATGCTGATCTACCGCACTGGGAAACCAATGATGGTTTTTTATTTCTTTCTCTCACCACTGTTACTATCTTTTTTTTTTTTTTTTTTTTTTTTTTTTTGCTGTACGCGGGCCTCTCACCGCTGTGGCCTCTCCCGTCGCGGAGCACAGGCTCCGGACACACAGGCCCCGCGGCCACGGCTCGCGGGCCCAGCCGCTCCGCGGCATGCGGGATCCTCCGGGATCGGGGCACGAACCCGCGTCCCCTGCATCGGCAGGCGGACTCCCAACCACTGCGCCACCAGGGAGGCCCCACTGTTACTATCTTAATATCCTTTTAGCATTTCCACTCACCTGCAAATGATGCAGCCAGACATTATAGACCTGATTCTGCCACTTTGGGAGAGATCAAAGCTTAACCATTTTAATGCGGGAGGGAAAAACACCACTGTGAAGAATAAATATTCAGAGTTTTAATCAAGGAGTATCCCAAGAGAATCACATTTTACTATAACCCAGGAAAGGGAAATCTTTTCCATAATTATTAATAATTTGGTTCTTTAGAAAAGTCATCTCCTCTTCACTTGTTTATTAAACATTTACTTAGTGCCTAGAGCAATTCATTGTGGGTGTATGTGTGTATAAGCTTTGACTGAAATATAATTTTCATACAATGAAAATGGAGAAATCGTAAATGTTCAAGTCAATGCATATTGACAATTGTAACCACTGTGTAACTACTAGTCAAAACAAGATATAGAATATTTTCATCACCCCAGAAAGTTTCCTCATGGCCTTTTCAGTCACTCCCCACTCCTGCCCCCACTTCACCCGAGCAACCCAACTACTTTCTGATTTCTGTCACTGTAGATTTGTTTTGCCTGTTCCTGTACTTCGTGTCAATGGAATCTTTTAGTATGTGTTGTGTGTGTGCGTGTGTGTGTATGTGTGTGTACGTGTGTGGCTTTATACAACATAATTTTGTTTGTTTTTAAATTTATTTTATTTGTTTTTATTTTTGGCTGCATTGGGTCTTCGTTGCTGCACGCGGGCTTTCTCTAGTTGCAGCGAGTGGGGGCTACTGTTCGTTGCGGTGCGTGGGCTTCTCATTGCAGTGGCTTCTCTTATTGCGGAGCACGGGCTCTAGGCACGCGGGCTTCAGTAGTTGTGGCTCGTGGGCTCTAGCGCACAGACTCAGTAGTTGTGGTGCACGGGCTTAGTTGCTCCGCGGCATGTGGGATCTTCCCGGACCAGGGGCTTGAACCTATGTCCCCTGCATTGGCAGGCGGATTCCTAACCACTGCGCTACCAGGGAAGCCCCAACATAATGTTTTTAATCTACACATGTTGTGTGTATCAGTACTCCATTCCTTTATAGTGCTGAGTAGTATGGTAGGACTATACTGTAATTTATTTATTCCTTCTCTTATTGATAGACATTTGTATTATTTCCAGTTTGGGGCTACTATAACTAAGGCTACCTATGAGTATTCTTGTTCAATTTTATACAAATATGTCTTCATTTCTCTTGGCTACATACTTAAGAATGGAATTGCTGTGTCACAGGTTAAATATATATTTAATTTTATAAGAAATAGCCAAACAATTCTCCAACATGGTGGTACCTTTTTACACTCCCACCAGCACTTATATGAGGGTTCCAGTTATTCCACACCTTCACCAACATTTGGTGTTGTCTTTTTTTAGCCCTTCTAGTGGATGTAAAATGGCATCTCCTTATGGTTTTAATTTGCATTTTTCTGATGATTACTGATGTTGAGCATTGTCACAGGTTGAATTCCCTTGGAAGCAGACTCACTGGGAGATGAGTTGGCAGGAGGTTTTTTAGGGAGTGCACTTGGGCTCAACATCTGTGGAAGAGAAAAGACAGAGCATGATTGAGCAAGGGAAGAAGTTGAGCTATTATACAATGTAGTGTCAGAGGCCTCAGCTGACCTTACAGAAAGCGCTGAAACTGGGATGAGCCGTCAAAAATGTTCTGAGTTTGGACAAGTGGCTGGGCTTCTGTACCCCCATGTTGATTAGTCACTGGATGTAGACCACTGCAAGAAGAGGCTCTTGTTTATTAAACATTTACTGAGTGCCTAGAGCAATTCATTGTGTGTGTATGTGTGTATAAGCTTTGACCTTGGGAAAGTCAGGGCTCTTCAGCAGAGGCAATCACTGAAGTGGACTGATTGAAAGCTGTCTGCTGGCAGCCTTCCCAACAGCTGAGGAGTAAGTCCTCCATTCCAAAAGGAGAATCAGAGTGGCACATCATAGCATTTACTACAAGCACTTTTCATGGCTTATTGGCCATTTCTATCTCTTTTTTGTGAGGCATCTTTTCAAGTATTTTGCCCATTTTTTAATTGGGTAGCTCAACTTTTTGTTGTTAATTTATAGGCACTTCTTAAATTATCTGGATATGAATCCTTGGTCATGTATATGTAAAATGAAAACTGTTTTCCCAGTCTGTCATTTGTCTACTCGTTTTCTTAGTGATATCTTTTTTTTTTTTTTGGCTGCGTTGGGTCTTTACCGCTGCGCCCGGGGTTCCTCTAGTTGCGGCAAGTGGGGGCTACTCTTCATTGTGGTGCACGGCCTTCTCATTGCGGTGGCTTCTGTTGTTGTGGAGCATAGCTTTAGGGTGCGCGGGCTTCAGTAGTTGTGGCTTGCGGGCTCTAGAGCACAGGCTCAGTAGTTGTGGCACACAGGCTTAGTTGCTCTGTGGCATGTGGGATCTTCCCAGACCAGGGATTGAACCCGTGTCCCTTGCATTGGCAGGCAGACTCTTAACCACTGTGCCACCAGGGAAGTCCCAGTGATGTCTTTTGATGAGTAAATATTTATAATTTTGATGAAGTCCAAGTTTTCAATTTTTTCTTTTATGGCTAGTGCTTTTTGTGTCCTGCTGAGAAATCTTTGCTTCCTTCAAGGTCACAAAGATACTCTTCTGTACTTTATCTAGAAGCTGTATGGTTCTTGTGCTACTCACTTTAAAAAATAAGGTTTAAGGTAAGGAGGTTTCTGATTACTTGATCAATGTAGGGAATTCAGAAAATTTAGATGAGCATTAAGAAAATAAAAATAATCAGTAATTCTAAACATATCACTGTTAGTAATTAGTATACTGACCTCCTGTCTTTTTTTTTTTCTTCAATACGCGGGCTTCTCACTGTTGTGGCCTCTCCCATTGCGGAGCACAGGCTCCGGACGCGCAGGCTCAGCGGCCATGGCTCACGGGCCCAGCCGCTCCGCGGCATGAGGGATCTTCCCGGACCGGGGCACGAACCCGCATCCCCTGCATCGGCAGGCGGACTCTCAACCACTGCGCCACCAGGGAAGCCCCTCCTGTCTTTTTTGATGATACATAATGATACACACACACACACCATGTTACATAATGATACACACACACACACACACACACACACACACACCATGTTGGGATCGTAACCTATTTCACTTAATATATTATTCAAGTATTCATGTTATTAAATATTCTTCAGTATGTCAATGGCTATAGATATGCGCTAACTTATTTAACTTATAAACTAGTTAACTTATTTAACTAATTTCCTATTCTCGGATATTCAGAGTGTGTCTAGTTATGTTTACTGTTTTAAATATAACCCCTATAAAACCAAGCTGATGGGTAGCCCAAGCTAAGATTTTACAGAAACATCATTCCAGCATTTAAAAATAAAAGAAAGAATCAAGGAAAAAGAGGAGGAGAATGAGAATAAACAAAAGAAAAAGAAAAGTAAATCTTTACTTTCTCAAGATAAAACCAAAGGGAGGGGCTTCCCTGGTGGTGCAGTGGTTGAGAATCTGCCTGCCAATGCAGGGGATAAGGGTTTGAGCCCTGGTCTGGGAAGATCCCACATGCCGCGGAGCAACTAAGCCCGTGTGCCACAACTACTGAGTACGTGTGCCACAACTACTGACACTGCGTGCCACAACTACTGAAGCCCGCGCGCCTAGAGCCTGTGCTCCGCAACGAGAAGCCACCTCAATGAGAAGCCTGCGCACCACAATGAAGAGTAGCCCCCACTCGCCGTAACTAGAGAACGCCTGCACGCAGCAACGAAGACCCAATGCAGCCAAAAATAAATAAATAAAAAAATAAATATATTAAAAAAAACAAAACCAAAGGGAGATTCCATTAATAAGACATAGCAAAGCTTCTCAAAATCCTCTCTTCTCTTCTCCCTCTTTCTCTTAATACTTCATGCAGAGGACAGTTGTTTGAAACTTCCTCCCAACTAGCTCTGCTTTTCCTGGTTTCTCCATTTCCTTCCTTACTTTTCCCATCATCTCTTTGGTCCCTGACGCCAAACAGTCTGATAAAATTCTTCTCACTTTCCTATAAATATCTGCCTTTTTCAATGTAAATTAAATTGAAGCTCTATTGCATTTTCTCCAGGACCCAATACCCTCACTTTACCAATCGAGCAGCAAAACATTCTTTTTGCCTTGTGGGAGAGAGGAAGGTTGTGAAAATTCATACTAACCATATGTTTTTCTGTCATATAAAGGAGTGGTCCCCAACCTTATTGGCACCAGGAACCGGTTTCGTGGAAGACAATTTTTCCACGGAGAAGGGGGCTGGGGATGGTTCAGGTGGTAATGCAAGTGATGGGGAGCAGCAGATGAAGTTTTGCTCACCGGCCGCTCATCTCCTGCTGTGCAGCTCGGTTCCTAATACGCCACAGACCGCGGCCCCAGGGTTGGGGACCCCTGATATAAAGAACTTATATGAACAAATTTATAGATACAGATATACAATACCTTTTTCCTCCTACATGTGATTATTTCCTTAGGCTCAATATCTAGAAGTAAAATCAGGGATCAAAGAGCGTGAACATTATTTTTTATAATATTTACTTTCTCTTCTGCAAATATAATCCCTCCAGTTATGTACTTTTTTTGTTTTTTAAACATGCCACATTTAAATTTGTTTATTTATTTTTGGCTGCATTGTGTCTTCGTTACTGCGTGCAGGCTTTCTCTAGTTGCAGCGAGCGGGGGCTACTCTTCCTTGCAGTGCGGGCTTCTCATCGCGGTGGCTTCTCTTGTTGTGGAGCACAAGCTCTAGGCGTGAGGACTTCAGTAGCTCTAGGCTACTCTAGGCGCGAGGGCTTCGGTAGCGGGCTCAGTAGTTATGGCTCGCAGGCTCTAGAGCACAGACTCAGTAGCTGTGGCTCACAGGCTTTGTTGCTCAGCGGCATGTGGGATCTTCCCGGACTAGGGATCGGACCCATGTCCCCTGCATTGCCAGGCGGATTCTTAACCACTGCGCCACGAGGAAGTCCCAGCATGAACATTTTTTTTTTTTTTTTTTTTTTTTTTTTGGTACGCGGGCCTCTCACCGCCGTGGCCTCTCCCGTTGCAGAGCACAGGCTCCAGACACGCAGGCCCAGCGGCCATGGCTCACGGGCCCAGCCGCTCCGCGGCATGTGGGATCCTCCTGGACCGGGGCACAAACCCGTGTCCCCCGCATCGGCAGGCGGACTCTCAACCACTGCGCCACCAGGGAAGCCCCCAGCATGAACATTTTTAAGGCTCTTAAAAATGTTGCCAAACTGATCTCCAGAAATGTACAAATTTACATTCTTTTGAGCAAAATATGAGAATATCTGCTTTCACACCCTCCAGCATCATGTTATTAACTTTGTTTTCTTTTAATTTGTCAGTTTGGTAGGCGAAAGTGGTATCCCGTTGCTCTTTATTTGCATTTCTTTGATTCCTAGTTAGGAAGAACTTTTTTTTTTAACATTGGCCACTTTTATTGCTTTGGTGAATTGCTATGCACTTTATACTATGTATTCTTTCACTTATCTCCTCAAGTACCACATGAAGCACATGGTATTATTCTCATTTTGGAAAACTGAGAAATGCATGGATTCATTGACTTGCCTGGGATCTCAGTGGCTAGTAACTGGCAGAGCCAGTGCAAGAACCCAGGTTAACCTGACACAGGACAGGCACTCTTTCCACCTCAACGCTCAGTCTTCCCATGATCTCTTTCCATAAACTCCTGGGCTGATGTAATTTAACCTAAAGAATGGCTGGAACAAGACAAGTCTAGAGCTTGAGTTCCCATTTAGTTCTTCCCTAACAGATGGTGCATAAATTGGCCCACTCAAGAGCAGATGAGGGGACTTCCCAGGTGGCACGGTGGTTAAGACTCCACACTCCCAATGCAGGGGGCCCGGGTTTGATCCCTGGCCAGGGAGCTAGATCCCGCATGCATGCTGCAACTAAGAGTTCACCTGCCGCAACTAAGGAGCCCACGAGCCGCAACTAAGGAGCCTGCCGGCCACAACTAAGACCTGGCGCAACCAAATAATAAATAAATTAATTAATTAAAAAAAAAGAGTAGATGGGTTTCCATCACCTGTTTCATTTAAATATTGAGAACTGTGCATAGCAGCAATATTCACAATAGCCAAAACATGGAAACAACCTAAAAGTCCAGCGACAGATGAATGGATAAAGAAGATGTGGTGCATATGTACAATGGAATACTACTCAGCCATAAAAGAGAACAAAATAATAACATTTGCAGTAACATGGATGCAACTAGAGATTATCATACTAAGTGAAGTAAGTCAGAAAGAGAAAGACAAATACCATATGATATCACTCTCATGTGGAATCTAAAATATGGCACAAATGAACCTATCTACAAAACAGACATAGAGATCAGATTTATGGTTGCTGGGGGGTGGGGGGAGGAGAGGGATGGACTGGGAATTTGGCATTGGTAGATGCAAACTATTACACTTAGAATGGATAAACACCAAGGTCCTACTGTATAGCACAGGGAAATATACACAATCTCCTGGGATAAACCATAATGGAAAAGAATATTTAAATAAGAATGTGTATATGTGTAAAACTGAGTCACTTTGCTATACAGCAGAGATTGTCACAACATTGTAAATCAACTATACTGCAATAAAAAAATAAAAATAAAAATAAAAATAAATGAATATTGAGAACTGTGAAAAGATATTATTTTCTCCTTTTTTATTTTATTGTATTTATTTATTTTTGGCTGCTTTGGGTCTTTGTTGCTGTGCACAGGCTTTCTCTAGTTGCAGCGAGCCGGGGCTACTCTTCGTTGTGGCACGCGGGCTTCTCATTGCAGTGGCTTCTCTTGTTGCGGAGCATGGGCTCGAGGCGCACAGGCTTCAGTAGTTGTGGCACACAGGCTCAGTAGTTGTGGCTCGCGGGCTCTAGAGCGCAGTCTCAGTAGTTGTGGTGCACGGGCTTAGTTGCTCTGCGGCATGTGGGATCTTCCCGGACCAGGGCTTGAACCCATGTCCCCTGAATTGGCAGGCAGATTCTTAATCACTGCGCCATCAGGGAAGCCCCATTATTTTCTCTTGATGGTCATCAGATTCTCCCACCTTTTCAACAGGGCCACCCAAATCTGTCTCTAGAACCTCTCAGTGCCTTAATTTCTTCATTTGTAAAATTAGGTGTTGGACTAGATAAACTTTTAATTTCTTTCTAGTTCTTAAATTATAGTTTTCTAATTTTCTGTGGAAAAAGTATGCTTCCATCCATCAGCTGTGGCTAATGAAGGCTGCATTTGACAGTTTGTGAAGTTTAGGAAATTCCTTTTAAGAATGCTTTTTTCCTTTTTGACCTGCGTTTCTGTCCTTCTCATTGTCCTATCCCCTTGATATGTTGCCATATTTTCCAAAGGATCTCTATGTCTCTCTTCTCTGTCTCTGTCTCTCCCTGCTTGGATTTTGATATTTCCCCCCCAGTTTTGTTTCCATGGTCACACTCTGTATGTTTCTACTTTTACCCTAGACTCTTTACCATTCTCTTTGCATCTGTTTTCTGTGTTCATCTCTGTAGAAGTTACAAGATAGCCATAAAGTCTGGAAACATAGATAACAGTTTATATTTTTACAGATTGAACCCCCTTGTTTACTTCTTCTGGGGTATGTATGTTTATTCAGTGAAAATGAAAATCAAAGATAAATTATACGAGACAAGGTATCACAGACTCATTTGCAAGGAATGGTAGAAACTATGCATTAGCACTGCATGTGCTGTGGGTTGTTGGCCCATCGCATCGAACTAAGCATCCCTAGTGTGGAACATATTGTGTAACGTTACTGAACATAGCATGTTTTGTATTGTAATATTCATAAATCTTTTAAGTATATTCACTCACGTTTCCAGATTTATGGCCACTTGTAGTTCATTAGTGAATTTTTTTCTTGCCTTTCCTTTCTCTTTGTGTTATCCATATTTCTTCATAAGTATGCTCTTCATTAGAACTGGCCCCGGTTTTAATGACTTAGCTTTGAAATAGAACAAAATGCTTAAGTGGAGTCTATTGAGAACCAGAAGTTGTAGAACAGTTGAGTTTTATTTTGGCCCTTCTATGTTTCTATCCACAGCCAGAATTTCTGTCCCAATTAAGAAGAGGAAGTTACTCAAGAGAGGTCCCTTAGCAACACTCAGCACCCATTTAATAAAACAGCACATCAACCATGGCCTTTTTACTTTACTGAAACAATCCGTGAAATTACTAAAAACAATAAAAAATATCCCTATTGAGTATTATTTCCTGAGGCCTTTATTTTTTATTTTATTTTTTAATAAATTTGTTTATTTATTTTATTTATTTTTGGCTGCATTGGGTCTTCGTTGCTGCACGCGGGCTTTTCTCTAGTTGCAGCGAGTGGGGGCTACTCTTCCTTGTGGTGCACGGGTTTATTGCTGTGGCTTCTCTTGTTGTGGAGCATGGGCTCTAGGCACACAAGCTTCAGTAGTTGTGGCTCATGGGCTCTAGAGTGCAGGCTCAGCAGTTGTGGCCCATGGGCTTAGGTGATCTGCAGCATGTGGGATCTTCCCGGACCAGGGCTTGAATACGTGTCTCCTGCATTGGCAGGCAGATTTTTAACCACTGCACCACCAGGGAAACCCTTCCTGAGGCCTTTAAATGTTTATCTATTATTCCTTGCTTTCCTTATTTTGCAATATCATTGAGAGACAAGAACTTATTATTCCCACAGCACAAATGAGAAATGGATGTACAGATAGGTCATGAATTTCCAAAGTTCTCATTAAGTTGGACCAGATCTGAAGCCAGAGACTGGGTCTCTCTGCTGATTGAGTCTCTTGGCCAGGCCTTTTTATCCTACAAGAAGCTGTCTAGTTCATGTAGAAGATGTGGCTTGCTTATTCATTGCTCTTGGAAAATGAACCTCTTTTTCTGTTCCTCCCTGAAAGAAAGAAAGAAAGAAAGAAAGGAGGGGGAGGGAGAAAAGAAGAAAGAAAGAGGAGTTCCCTGGCAGTCCAGTGGTTAGGACTCGGCGCTTTCACTGCCAGGGCCTGGGTTTGATCCCTGGTCAGGGAACTAAGATCCTGTCAGCTGCACTGCAGGAAAAAAAAAAAAAAAAAAAAAA
The DNA here is from genome assembly GCF_025265405.1 of Mesoplodon densirostris. Lineage (NCBI taxonomy): Eukaryota > Metazoa > Chordata > Mammalia > Artiodactyla > Ziphiidae > Mesoplodon > Mesoplodon densirostris. The sequence goes on from NC_082678.1 coordinate 4,069,436, forward strand.
AAGGAAAGAAAGAAAGGAAGGGAAAGGAAAGGAAGAAAGAAAGAGAAAGAAAGAAAGGAGGGAGGGAGGAAGGAAGGAAGAAAAGAAAGGATCCATAGCAGCCTGCCATCATCTGGAATGGCTCAGGTGATAGCCAGCCACTTAGAGGCAGGGAAATTGTTGTGGTCACTGGTGATTTCAGTCATTTTTCCCACCACCAGCTGTCATCACAATTTCCAGAAAAGCTGCCAAGAAAAAGTAGGAATTAGCATTTCACAGATCCCCCTGCCCCCACCATTATGGATCTTGGAACTTTTCCTGACTCCTCTTTGCCCTCATACCTTCCTTCCCACACCAGTCCAGATAAACAGGCGAGGTATTTGGCCTCACCTGCATTTGAAGACCTCACTGCCCTTCTGTCAGAAGTCCTTACTGAGACTGAGGTAGGATTTCTTTCCCTAATCTGGATCGTTTCCTTAAAATTAAAACACCCAGGGAAATGGACTTTATCCATACTTTCCCTTTTCCCTTTCTCCTCTTGTCCTCCCCCACTCCAAACAAGGCAGTCAAGGTTCTAACTATTAAGACACTTATCACACTGTAGGTAACTGGTAGTTGAAGTGCTTATCTTCACTCTAGAGCTTCTGACTTATTCATGTTGCACTCTTACACAGCACAGTGCCTGGCCCATTGTTGGGACTCAGTGAATGTTGGTTGAATAGAACTTGCCTAAATTGGCCTCAGGCACCTCCTGAATTTCACAGTGTGCTGAGCTCTAGGGAAAATTAGACTGACTAAGCCAACTGCTCCCTTCCTGTCTGGGGAGACCCACCCAGAGACCACAACAGGAGGCCGCACCTCTGCAGAGGGAGAGAGAGGGCTTGACTGATGTCCCCCTCTGCCTGTGATCCCACCCCACACTTTTTCCTCTGTAAACATGGCCATCCTGAAACTTGTTTTTTCCAGACACGTTTGTGGGGCATAGGTACTAATAGAACATGCTGTGGCTAGACAGGGATCAGGGTAGAGACCATAGCCTGAATTATATCATAGGAAGCACCAAGAAAGATAGGTTAGAATTTGATAAGAACCGAAGTAGACTAATCTCTGAAGAGAGATATCTGTCTGTAGGAGTTAAGAGTGTGATCTCTACAGACCTGCTACCTAGGTTCAAATAGTATTTGTGCAGTTTTTAAACTGTGTGACCTTGGACAAGCTACTTAACCTCTCTGTACCTCAATTTCCTCACCCATGAAGGAGGGATAATAATAGTACCTGCGTGACAAGGTTGTTAAAAGAATTAAATCAGGTAATACATGTTCGTGCTCAATATTGTTATTACTAAAGAGGATGGCTTTGGATGGCAGCAGGTTTAATATGCTGAGGTTTGTATGTGCAAATGCAGGGATGGGGAGAGTTAATCATTAGGGTCTGGAGACAGTGGAATTACTTTGTACAAATCAATGAGAAGAATTTGGAGTTCAGGGTGGGGTAGAAATCAGAGGAGACAGTAAGGAGAAGAAATGAGGGAGAAGGGAAAAATTAAAAGCCATTTCAAATTTCCAATAGTAAAACAGCAAGATATCTTGTAAGAACAGGTATATTTAATTTGAAATTACTTATGTTGCTGAGCTCTAAACCACCACTAAAGTAAAATGGTACAACCTGGAGAGCAGTTTGGCACTATCAAAATAAAAAGGTACACATCTTTTTTTTTTTTTTTTTTTTGCGGTACGCGGGCCTCTCACTGTTGTGGCCTCTCCCGTTGTGGAGCACAGGCTCCGGACGCGCAGGCTCAGCGGCCATGGCTCACGGGCCTAGCCGCTCCGCGGCATGTGGGATCTTCCCAGACCGGGGCACGAACCTGTAAAGTAAAATGGTACAACTTGGAGAGGAGTTTGGCACTATCAAAATAAAAAGGTACATATCTTTTGATCCTTCAATTCTATTTCCAGGAATTTATCCTACCTTGGTACTTGCAAACAGACTTATGGCCTCTTTGTAATGCCAAAATTTGGGGAACCACCTAAGTGTCCATCAGCATAGTCTATCTATGCAATGGAATACTATGTAGCCATTAAAAAGATTGAGGCAAAGTTATACATATTATTTATGGTTAATAGCCAAGCTAAAAAGAAGAGGGTTCTATCGTAGGCAGAGGGAGAGCAACCAAGAGCCAACTGGAGGAGCAATGCCAAAGTCCAAGCTGGAGTCTACATCCTAGAAGAATAGAGACATCACGCCTGGAGCGGCCGGTGGGAGTAATGAGAGTTGGGAATCACAAAGCCTCTGCAGAGTTGCATGGAGGGAAGATCAGCATGAGAGCACGTGGGGAATTAGCAAGCGGGAAGGTCGTTGATGATTCCTTTAAAAGCAGCTGGTGTTGGGCTTCCCTGGTGGCGCAGTGGTTGAGAGTCCGCCTGCCGATGCAGGGGACACGGGTTCGTGCCCTGGTCCGGGAGGATCCCACATGCTGCAGAGCGGCTAAGCCCGTAAGCCATGGCCGCTGAGCCTGCGCGTCCGGAGCCTGTGCTCCGGGAGAGGCCACAACAGTGAGAGGCCTGCATACCGCAAAAAAAACCCAACCAAACAAAAAAAAAGCAGCTGGTGTTTGTAAGTCCCATACAGAAATCGGTAGTTGTGTGATGCCTGGGTCTGGTTTGCTTAATGGACCAGGGACAGATCACAGCAAGGTAGTAAAGGAGCAGGTAGATGGGGCTAAGAAAATGAGCCTGGGAGTTGTGGGCGGATAATCACAGTTATGTCGATTTTTAACTAGCTTTTCAACTGACCTCAAAGGATATTGATTTAAAAAGTTGATATCAATAAAGAGAGGGGCCTCACTGTTGTATTAGATATTTTAAAAATCAGTAGCTTAGATGATGATAGAAGCAAGATTTAAAATCATCTTAGACAGAGAAAGACAAATATCATATGACATTACTTATATGTGGAATCTAAAAAAAAAAAAAGATACAAGTGAACTTATTTACTAAACAGAAATAGACTCACAGACATAGAAAACAAACCTATGGTTACTAAAGGGTAAATGGGGGATGGATAAATTGGGAATGTGGGATTAACAGATACACACTACTATATATAAAAGAGATAAACAACAAGGACCTACTGTATGGCACAGGGAGTTATATTCAATATCTTGTAATAACCTATAATGGAAAAGAATCTGAAAAAGAATATATATATATGTATAACTGAATCATTGCTGTACACTTGAAACATTGTAAATCAACTATCCTTCAATTAAAAATAAATAAAGAAAGAATAAAATCATCATGACAGATTAGAACAAAGTGCCAAAATCAACATGATGAAATTTGACAGGGATAAAGTAAAGACTCACATTTAGGTTAAAAAAAAAAAATCAATTGTACAAGGAAGGCATGGGACTGGCTTGACAGCATTTTACGTGAAAAAGGTTTAGGACTCACCAAAACCAATGCAGTCACCGTTTCATGAAAAGACACAAGGTCAGAGCAAAAATAGCATCACTGTGCTTTAAAATGACCAGTTCTGGGTACCTCATATTTATTTATTTGACAAATACTATAATTTATTATTTTCTTCTAATGAACACCTACCATGGGCTTTTTTTTTGAGTGGAGAAAATTTTTAGTTTTTTTTTTTTTTTTTACAGCACACGGGCCTCTCACTGCTGTGGCCTCTCCCGTTGCAGAGCACAGGCTCAGCGGCCATGGCTCCGCGGCATGTGGGATCCTCCCGGACCGGGGCATGAACCCACGTCCCCTGCATCGGCAGGCGGACTCCCAACCACTGCGCCACCAGGGAAGCCCCTAACATCTTTATTGGAGTATAACTGCTTTACAGTGGTGTGTGTTAGTTTCTCCTTTACAACAAAGTGAATCAGCTATACATTTGGTAGTACATATAAGTCCATGCCGCCCTCTCACTTCATCCCAGCTTACACTTCCCCCTCCCCGTGTCCTCAAGTCCATTCTCTACATCTGCGTCTTTATTCCTGTCCTGCCCCTAGGTTCTTCATAACCATTTTTTTTTTAAGATCCCATATATATGTGTTAGCATACGGTGTTTGTTATTCTCTTTCTGACTTACTTCACTCTGTATGACAGACTCTAGGTCCATCCACTGGGTACCTCATATTTAAAAAGATATTGATGAACCAGTGTATGCGCAGGGAGAGATCAGGTTGGAAAAGGATCCAGTAACATGTGAGGAATAATTTGATGGAGTTTAAAGATACTAAATATTGGGAAGAAAAGACTAAGGTGGATAAATAATTGCTATCCTCAATTAGCTGTTTTTTGTTTTGTTTTGTTTTAAGTACAGGCCAACAACACAAAATTGTCAGTATCCAACCATCTTGATCTATAAAAATGCAATTTCGGGCTTCCCTGGTGGCACAGTGGTTGAGAGTCCGCCTGCCGATGCAGGGGACACGGGTTCGTGCCCCGGTCCGGGAGGATCCCACATGCCGCGGAGTGGCTGGGCCCGTGAGCCATGGCTGCTGAGCCTGCACGTCTGGAGCCTGTGCTCTGCAACGGGAGAGGCCACAACAGTGACAGGCCCGTGTACCGCAAAAAAAAAAAAAAAAAATGCAATTTCATTTCAGTCAACCGAATAGAAGATGATGTCAACTCCTTTTGTAATGCTGCAGAGGGCAAATGAGAATCAATGGTTGAAAGAGGGAAGCACATATTACATCAGCACAGGAAGGAATCAGTCACAATCAGATGCTCAAGAACAGAATGAGCAGCCTCACAGAGTTCTAGGTTCTGTCTCATTGAGAGAGCCCAAGCAGAGCTGGGTGACAGTCTGTCAGGAATATTTAGCATTTTTTGCATTCAAGTGGGAGGCTCTCCATGATCTGGCCTGAGCATCCAACCTCTCTACAGTACAGACAACACACAAGACCACTGTGACAGCCACCCTGGCCATCCTGTGCCGTCTCACACTGCTGTGTCTTTGTGCATGTCAGTCCCTTGCCTAGAACTGCACATCTCCTTGCTATGTACCCTGCAAATTCCTACTCATCTCTCTAGATGCAGCTCAAGTGTGGCCCCACCTGAACTCTAAATGGTGTGTCATACTCTTTTATACCTTGTACCTTGTGCTTACTTCTACAGTGGGACTTGTTCTTTTGCAAATGTTTTGTGAACTTCTCTCTTTCCTACTAAATGTGAGCTGCTCGTGGGCCAGAAACATGTCTCTTTCATCTTCCATGTTCCCAGTGATTAGAGCAATGTCTTTGGATACTCAATAAATATTCACTAAATGAATGACGTTGGATGTTTTGATTTTATATATATGTATACATAAAATAAAAATTATTATACATATGCATTTTGAATCAAATGTTAATCAAAATGAACGTCCTTACTATGTGTGATACACATTGATATTTTCTTTTTAATAAATTTATTTATTCAGTTATTTATTTTTGGCTTCATTGGGTCTTTGTTGCTGCGCGTGGGCTTTCTCTAGTTGCAGCTAGCGGGGGCTACTCTTCGTTGCAGTGTGTGGGCTTCTCATTGTGGTGGCTTCTGCTGTTGCAGAGCATAGGCTCTAAGCGTGTGGGCTTCAGTAGTTGTGGCACACGGGCTCAGCAGTTGTGGCTCGCGGGCTCTAGAGCATTGTCTCAGTAGTTGTGGCGCACGGGATTAGTTGCTCTGCAGCATGTGGGATCTCCCTGGACCAGGGTTCGAACCTATGTCTCCTGCACTGGCAGGCGGATTCTTAACCACTGCGCCACCAGGAAAGTCCCACATTGATATTTTCTATTTTATTCATTTTAAAAAATGGAAGTCATGATCTAGGTTCCAAAATTAACTTGGGTTCCCAGACTTACACCGAAACACACTGAACTACAGGGTCAACAGCAGGGATCTGAACGTTAGATATGAGAACTTGATAGAAGCTACAGGCCTTCTTGCCAGAAAGATGCATATATGGACTAAACCGACATTCAATTTCAGAGGCTTCCTGGACCCACTGAAGTCCTTCTGTACATCACAGGTTATGAGAAAGTTCCTTCTAACGCTGCAATCTTATTTTTGTGAGACGCATTAAAGTAGTCTAGGAACATTTCGGAGTTGTCCATACAGAAAGCACAAAATTGGAAGGGAGGTACATCAAAACAAAGAATAGAGGGAAAATTCTTGAGATGGGATAGGCAGGACGGATAAATATATGTGAAAGGTAAAGGAATGGGGTACAAAATAAATCCTGGCTAAGGGTTAGGAGGAAGGGAAAGGTAGGTGCTGCTAGTCCAGGGTTTTAGGCCTGTGGAATCTGACATTCTTTCCAGACAATGGAGCTTGGGGTTCCAGCCCTGTAGCTTTCTTCTCCCCTCCCTATGGCTCACTATTCCTCCCTCCCATTTTTAGGCAGCCCTTATGGAAACTCTGAAACTCTTTTTCTCTTTTCTTCCAGATGGGAAGCTCTGGCAGAAAGAATGTTTTGGCCTGTGTGCAATGACTCCATTCTCTCTGCCAAGGGATAAAGCTGAAATCTGCTTTCTTGGAAACCAGCTCATGTCTTTAGGAAGCATGACCCTAGTTAGGGAGCAACTGGAACCTTTGCGTAAAGGGGAGATAAGAAAATAATTTTCAGCATCCACTAGTACGGTGACACACAAGGATAGTAGGATGTGAACACCAACAAATGATTTAAAAATGGAATCTCCTGTCTCTAAGATCTAAGCTCACACAGACTACTACACTGGGCTTCTTTGAATCTTAAATAACTCTATAAAGTGTTTTCAACAATCTGTCAGGGAGGTAACAGACATGCAGCTCACATGTTCACAGGACAAACAGTGAAAGGGACATGTATGAGGTCTAGAAGCATAATACAATTGACTTCCTATGGAGCCCTCAAGAATCTGGAGATTTTAAGAACTTTTGTGAGGTCCAGGGCTTCCCTGGTGGCACAGGGGTTGAGAGTCCGCCTCAATTCTTCCAATTCTCCAGAAGGATCTTCCATGTTCAAATCAACAGTGCTGTCCGATGCAGGGGACACAGGTTCGTGCCCCGGTCCGGGAAGATCCCACATGCCGCAGAGCGGCTGGGCTCGTGAGCCATGGCCGCTGAGCATGCACGTCCGGAGCAGAGGCCACAGCAGTGAGAGGCCTGCGTACCGCAAAAAAAAAAAAAAAAAAAAAAAAAAAAAAAGAACTTTTGTGAGGCCCAGAGAACTCAGAACATTACTATAGTCCACAAGTAACTAGACTGAGGTAAAGAGAATGGAATTTGGGGTGGGGTTAGGTAACCTGAGTTAGTCCCTAGATAGGCCCCTGACTCACTATGTGATAATGGCTGGTCACTTCCTGGCTCAGTGTTCCAGTCCCCGTCCACCCTTTCCCCGGGCCCTTTCCCTGCCCAAGAAAAATAAAATCACTTTATTCTTTCTTGAGAAAGTTAACCATAATTGTTTCTATAAAGCAATCTGGAAAATAGCCGATCTCTTAGGGCAGCATTATGAGATGATTTTGTTCATTTTATAACCAATGTAACCTCCTGGGTGGTATATAAAGCCATGAAGATGGCACACTTTTTATTTGTTGTTGGGATCCTCACATGGGCATGGAATAAATAAGTGGTCTGCTTGCCTCTTCTGCCTCTTGTGTCTTTTGGGATGACACTGTTGTGTAGTAAAGGCCTCTGGAGAGAGATCTGGGAGATAACTGGGTAACACCCAACTAAGTCAGGGAATGAGTCAGGGCTCAAGGACTCGATACCAACCTCTCCCACTCCTGCCAGGAAACCTCTGGGGTGAGACAGAGATGAGAGAGGAGCCGAGGGGCGGGCCCCACAGCAGCCTGCCCTGGGGCCTCTGACTCGTGGTTTCACCCTGGTTTGCCCTGCAGCTGTAACGTGTCTGCTGACACGCAAGCCCTGACTCGCTCGTCCTCCTCCTTTCCCAAACTTCTGCTCAGTCTCAGAACTGTCATACAGAGTGAAGTAAGTCAGAAGGAGAAAAACAAATATCGTATATTAACATGTATAGGTTGAATCTAGAAAAATGGTACAGATGAACTGGTTTGCAAGGCAGAAAGAGAGACGCAGATGCAGAAAACTAACATATGGACACCAAGGAGGAAAAGCCAGGGGGGTGGGGGTGGGATGAATCGGGAGATTGGGATTGACATGTGTACACTAATATGTATAAAATGGATAACTAATAAGAACCTGCTGTACAAAAAAATTAAATTCAAAAATAAAAAAGAAGACGCAGGGCAAAAATACAAAGGACTTTTTGTCAAGGAGGTGACGAGGAAGTAGAAACTGAACTTACCACCGAGGAAGCCAGGATAAGAGAAGGGCAGAAGAGTGCCATGGCTGGGCCGACACAGAGAATAGGACCAAGGGCTAAGGCTGAGCAGGACCAAGCAGCACTAGCCTGGAATCCTGTAAGACTCAAGAGCAACATAGCAAAAAGTCACATTTCTTGTTTGGAGGTACTCACTTCTCACAAATCCATCAAAACCATTCCCAGTTTGTGGCAATCCTGAGAAGTCTGCCCTAGTGAAAAACAATTTTAGGCACCTACCGTGTACCAGTCATATGCTTTCACATAGGATTTCACTTAGTGCTCACAACAGTCCTACGAGGTAAGTTTTATTATCCCCATTTCACAGATGGGTACACTAGGCCTCAAAAGACTTAAGGAATTTGCCCATAGAGTTTGGACCTGGCCAGTTGGATTCCCCTACACCAAGCTGCCTTTGATTTGAAGTCAAATCAAATCAAAATAATGTCAAAATAGTAGAGACTTCTTAGGCCTTCCAGGAACAGTAAGGAGCAGACCAGGTAAGGAACAATGCATGGAGACCTCTAAATCTCTGAACGTAGGTACTTAAAAACCCTGGAACTGCTGGGTTTGCATAGGCCTCTATGCAATCTGAGATCCCAGTGAAACCTTGGTACCCTCTAGTGGAAGTTTCCTGCATTCACACAGCTTTCCTGGCTTCAACGGCGAAGAGTTGGAAAGGAAGCCCTCACCAGGCCACTGGAGAGCATCCCCAAAGAATGGCCAACTGGAAGATACATGTTTGTATGTCAGGGCCCATGGAGGGTAGAGGAAAGAATACAGACCAGAGGGAAGGTGTGCTGAGCCACTGGTTCACAAGGGTCCCCAAAGGGAGTCCTTGTTAGGCCTTTGTGCATTATTAATAGGAGCTCAATACACATCAATGGGGGCTGTAGGTTTTTAGGGCTCAAGAGAGTGATTTTTTTTTTAATGGGGGAAATTAGTGATCAGAGATGCAAAGTGACTCCCAACGCCACAAGGAAGTCAATGTCAGCAATGGTGAGACTAGAACCCATGTCTCCTGCCTCCCAAACCAGAGTTCTTCCCATTGTATCACACTTCCCATTTTTTGGGAACCCAGCCTATGAGGACAAGCTCCCAGGTTCCTGAATCTCATGCCTACAACCCTGCAGGCATTCCTGGAGCTTCTTCCCCAAGTTCCCAGTGCCAACATGTCAGATTTATTTCTGTCTCCCTCCTCCCCGCAGAGGTAATCCCTGGGAATGGAAGTGGGTTAGAAACAGATTACTCTGATCCAGGGGCTTTGTCTTCTCCTCCCTGAACGTGGCGGGGTGGGGGAGGGCCCGGGGTGAGGGAGAGGGGAAGTCACAAATAGCCTGAAATTCCCTTTTAGGATTATCACTTGATTTAGCCAGCTGGGGCGAAAGTGGAGCAAGAAGAGGGGAGGGATTAGTTCTAGACTAGCTTGAACAGCGGGGTGCATGGGCTTCTTTTCTGGCTGAGCCAGGATGAGCAATATCTCTTCCTTAACATACCTTTAGAAGTAAAGAGGCTGAGGCAGGCAGCAAAGGATAAAGGAAAAAGCCTTTGTCTTCAGCAGCAGGGATGAATGCAAGGATGAATGAGACAGAAGAGCAGCTGGAAGAAAGTCATGCAGCACAGAAATAAGGAGTCACTTTTGGGCATGGAAACAACCTTCATTTCAATGGTTTTAACTTTAACAGAGCTGAGAACTGCTCCCTAGAGGAAAAGAGCTAACACACATAGGGCTTCCTGAGGATTTCCAGCTCATATCCAGGTTATGGGCTCTTCTGCTTTAGGAACACTGCATTGGGGTGGACTCTGGGACTGCCAATGTTATCTGTGTCCAGCATAAAGAACAGACACTTACTAGGACTCTGCTAGGCTCTATATATCCCTTCCACGGCTATCACGGGGCTTGGAAGCAGCTACCATAACTAACCAGAGCGGGAACATGTATTAATTCATTTAATGACTTAGTAACAATTCTATGAGTTAGGTACTCAATTACCCCTTCTCTATGGTGAGGAAAAGAAGTGGAGCTAAGATGTACACTCAGGCACCACTAGGTGAGAGTCATAGATAGTCACCTCTCCTAGTGACAAAGAACCTCTGCTAACATTGTTAGCTAGAGATCAGTTGAGAACATTTCTTAGAAAGTCAGAATTCTTGGTTTCTTCTATGTCACCTTATCTTGGACAATTCACTTCACTTCCTTTGCTCTTCACGAGCTCTCTCAAGGGAGGGAAGTACAACATAAACACATGGCAAGCCTATCACTCGCTTCAATCGAAGTATCATATTGTTTACAGTAATCAATAAACATACTGTAATCAGATTCTTCCAATTCTCCAGAAGGATCTTCCCTGTTCAAATCAACAGTGCTTCTCCTAGAATGCAGACTACCAGGCAGAATTTCAGAAGTTCCAATATTTGGTATCATCTGCCACTGAAAGGGAAAAAAACCCAAATACAGTACATATCCCACTGCTCATGGGATATCCCATCTTCTTTGGATCCATTTAGAAATCTCAATAAGACGAGTGCTTCCAGGAATGCCCCGTATTTGGGGAAACAGGAAATCAACTTTGCCCTCTGCCTCATCATCTTTTATCTGGGATTCTACTGATCCACTTATTTATTTTCCCCCATGATCACTTACTGAATAAATATTTGAGTGTCTACTATGTGCAAAACTGTTTTTTGCAAGGCTAAGCCCCTAACCACCTTACTCCTTCCTCTAATTACACAATGAGTTTCCTTCTCTTGCTCTTACTTTGCTTTTTCTGAAATGTGAATTACTTGGGTTGTAGGATTATGAAATATCCTTTTCGTGTTAACTTCCCCAGGCAGACAACTCCCAATTTTCCATGGAGTTAATGAGATAGGAAGATAATACGAATTTTCCAAAACAGCAGCTAATAAAACCCACTTATAATTCATCTCAGAATGAATTAAACAAGATTGACTTCCCTTATTATTTCATCCAGGTTGATATGGAACACGTTTGCATTCCCTGAGAAACTGACCAGAAGGCAGGCAGAGATGATCTGGGATGTGTTGGCTACCATGTGGCTACATAAAACTCAACAGTGAAGCAGGTAATCCCAGAAAGACTATATCAATGTTCTGTATTAATAACCACTCATCATGGATTGGGATTTCCCCACTTTGTCAGGAAAACCAGCAAAAAAAAAAAAAAGTTCATGTTTTATTTTCTGGGGCATAGAGTAGATTGACAAGACTCTGTTTAGAAATAACTAGATACATCTTGGGACTTCCCTGGCGGTCCAGCGGTGAAGATTCCACACTTGCAATGCAAAGGGCACGGGGTTCAATCCCCGGTTGGGGAACTAAGTTCTCACATGCCGCACAGGGTGGCCAAGAAAATGTTTAAAAAAGTAAAAATTAAAAAAAAGAGAAATAATTAGATATATCTCATTTAAATGCTTAATATATATTCTTTAATTATCACATATGTATAACACCTAATTTCATGTCACTATTAATGTATCATGCTATAGGTTCTATGCTGTGGCTAGGACTTGTGGGGGAATTCTTACCCTTGAAGAATATACAGGGACTTCCCTGACAGTCCAGTAGTTAAGACGCTGTCCCCCACTACAGGAGGTGCAGGTTCAGTCCTCGGTTGGGGAATTAAGATCCCACATGATGCCCTGCACAGCCAAAAAAAAAAAAGGAAAAAAAAAATCAATGTGTGTGTGTGTGTGTGTGTGTGTGTGTGTATACACACACAGTATAGTTAAAAAGTCAAGATTTAAGACATGAGATCCCCAAACTCAAAAGTAATCTCTCTTTCCTTTGATAGTCCTTAGCATTTTATTTGGACCTTATTAGCAATTCTATTTCAACCTGTACAGCCCATAGCTCCCAACTCACTGCAAAATACCATAGGTAAATGCTCAATAAACGTTAATTGACAGAATGAGAAAAAACCCAAGGGTACGTGTGAAAAGTGTTTTGTCATTCAACGATGATTACAGCACTGGGTTTTCTAGGATGACCTCAACAACATGAATCCTTTAACCACTTACTGTGAAGCAATACAGCGTAGTAGTCAGTGCATGGGTTCTGGAGTTTGCTTGAATTTGAATCCCAGTTCTACCAGTGATTAGCCGTGCGACCTTAAATAAATTACGTACTTAATTTCTATGCAACATCATATGTAAAAGGAGCATATTACTCGTTTGTGGTGAAGACTGAGTTAATATATGTAAAAAGTTTAGAAAGATGCCTGGCACCCGGTAAACAAGTTCTAAGTATAAGCTATTTTTTGTTAATAAAAATATTACTGTGCCTCATATTATTATGCCTCTGTCCCAAAATGGCAAACAGATAAATGCTTTTGTCAGTCCACGTGTCTTTTGCTTCAGTAAACATAGTAGTCATTAATTTCCTTAATTTGCTAGTAAGAAAGAATATTCTTCATACGGTACAGATTGGGAGAACTAGAGCTCCGGATTAAGGTTACCCAGAATATCGAGGTCGGATACAGACCCAGCAACTAGTCATTTTTTCCCCTTCTAGGATCCAAGAAGGCACTGAAGAAAAATAGTCATCTCAGAAGGGAAACATCTTTTCGTTCACAAGGTGCAGCACTGTCCCAGTCTTACTCGAACGCAGCAACTCCTGGCAGCCAGGAAGCCCGGCGCGCAGGCGCAGCTTCGGCTGCACGCTCTCCGCCTGGCGCGTGACAACCGTGCTTCCACCCTACCCCCAACGCCGTTTTACTGCGCATGTGCATCCCAACTCCCACCCCCCACCCCCGGCGGACGCGTACGTGCGCGTTCGCGCCGCTCACACTTCGGCGGCGGGCGCGTGCCCTGGAAAATTCCACTCCCGAGCTAGCTCCGCCCTATGCACCTCCTTTCCGGCCCCAGGCTTTTTACTGTCTCCATCCCGGCTGCCTTTGCGTGAGCAAAATGGCAGTCCCCGTGCCGCGGGGTTTGTCTTGCTTATCCAGGGCTTTAGGATGGTGGTCTCGGCAGGTGGGTAGGGACGCGGTAGATAGGAGTCTAGGGGCTGGAGGGGAACAGAGTGGTGGGAAATACTCGCTTTGCAGTTGTCCTTGGTGAACTTGGACGTTACAGGTCGTACCTAGGCTAGGGAAGAGTTGAGGTAGATGAGACATAACTACTTAACTATGTGGCTGAGTGGGGAGAGCCTCGGTAGGGCCATGAGAGCGGGCAAGTTCTCGGGGATTAAGTTTCTCCGGTTTGGTCTGGGTCTGACTGGCCTGGGGGTGTTAAAGGGGAAGAAGTAATGGTTGGAAGGTGGGTTCGCTTCCCGTTGATTTTTATAAATGTCCTTAATTGAACAGTAGCTGTAAAGAAGGGAATCTCGTACCTGCCTGAACAAACCTCATGGTCAGAGAGGAAAGAGACCTGGCCTTTGAAGAGCTTATTGATCAGTTGGGAGCTAGAACGACAGAATAAAGTTTACATTGAGGCTCCCAATAGAATGAGCAGAATGGAATCTGAGTAAATGTAGAGGAGATGCCAAGAAAAGGACTTTTCTTCTGCTCATTTCAGTATTGGGTTGATATTTAAGTTCCCCATCAGACTGAGCGTTCTTTGAAAGCAGAAGCCTTGCTTTCATCAACTCTGCATCTCTAGGAGTTGGCACAGTCCTATACTATGGAAAGTACTAAATAAAGGAAAGCCTTTAGTAAACGTTGAATGGTGTTAGTAAAAGTTGCTTACTGGCTTTTAGTAAGAGACACCCATAATTGTTAAGATAGTTGTGCATTTTCCCCCGTGATATGTGGCTTTGTAATTGTTCCTAGGTTAGTCTTTGGATGTGCCCATTCTATCTTTGCTTACAGTTTGTACAAGATTGATTTTTTTCCAGGTTACCTAACCTTTTTCTGCCATCCTCCAGCCAGTCCTGGTGACTCAGTCCCCAGCAGTATTTCCAGTGAGAACTAAAAAACGTTTCACACCCCCCACTTATCAACCCAAATATAAATCAGAAAAGGAGTTTGTAGAATACGCCCGGAAAGCAGGACTGGTCATTCCTCCAGAACATTTGGAGCGTCCCATACATCTGGCCTGTACAGGTGAGACATGGTATTTCTGAGACCCTGACCCAATCCCCTTCTGTCAGAGATCTTCTTGGAAAGTGGAATGATTTGGAGTATGAATGATAGCATTTAATTAACTACAAAATCGGTTCAGTCTCAATAATTTGTATACGTTATATTTCACGAAGTCATCTTTGATCTTGTTTTCACACCATGCCTAGAAGACCAGGGTAAAATTTCTCCATTTTGTACAAGAAGAAGCTGAGGCTCTAAGAGAAGACTGAAATGATCTTATTCTACTTTTTCTAATGCAGCACGATTCCCTTTACATGGAAGTCTATTTTGTATCCAGGAGTCTTCCCAATTTTGTGTGACCTCAGGATGACTTTTTCTCAATCTTTCAATGCTTTTTTCGTTTTCTCCTCTCTTTACAGCTGGTATCTTTGACGCCTATGTTCCTCCTGAGGGTGATGCCCGAGTGTCGTCTCTTTCTAAGGAAGGACTGGCACAGAGAGCTGAGCGATTGAAGAAGAATGTGGCATCACGATTATCGTAGGTGTCTGAGACAGCTGGGAGTCAGTATTAGAATAAAAATTTCTTGTTGCTGCTTAATCCAGAGAGCCCATCTTGGGTTAATTGCATTGGCCGTAGCTCCCTCGATAACTTGACAGTATATTCTTTCTCTGTAATAGAGCTAATGTATAATATGGGCATTCTGAATCGTAGGATCTCAGCCTTGATTGTTCGTTTTTCTCACATCATTTAGGAAGTTCACATTGAAGTTTGTAGGACACTTTCTTGATCACATATTTTAAAATTTAAAGTAATAATAAGAGACAGCATATTTTTATGAGAAATACCTTAGAGTTTAAACTTAAGAGAGGAAGAAAAGCCAAAAAGGCTTAAAAAGAGAGACGTGTTCTAGGGAGCTAACTGGGCTTTCGTTAAGGAGCAGGGCCAAAACTTTCTTTTTTTGTTGTTTTGTTTTGTTTGCGGTACGCGGGCCTCTCACCGCTGTGGCCCCTCCCTCTACGGAGCACAGGCTCTGGACGCGCAGGCTCAGCGGCCATGGTTCACGGGCCCAGCTGCTCCGCGGCACGTGGGATCCTCCTGGACCGGGGCACGCACCCGCGTCCCCCGCATCGGCAGGCGGACTCTCAACCACTGCGCCACCAGGGAAGCCCCCAAAACTTTTTTCTTAAAGAGACTTTCAGTATCTGTCACTCTAGCTCTAACTGTATCTAAATGATAGGTTCTTAGGGTCATATATAGATTTCTCTGCACAAGTGTACTGAGTCAGTGTTAATTCTTCATGTGGCCATAACCTATTTCTCTAAATACAGATCTCATCACATCAACTCTTCTGTCTCAGACTCCTTTGTGGCTCCCTGTTATCTGAAGAATAAAATCCAAATTCCTCCAGTGGAATTTAGGGCTTTTTATAATTTGGCTCTTGCCTTCCTCTCCACCATCATCGCCTTATTCCATTTTTCTCATCCTAAACTTTAACCTTTCCAAACTAATTGCCAGTTCCTTGAGAAATGTTGTGCTGTGTCTCTTTGCACATCCTTTCCTTTGCCTGAAAAATGTCTTTTTTTCTCAAGCATTGTGTCTGCTTTTTTTTTTTTTAATTAATTAATTTTTATTTTTGGCTGTTTTGGCTCTTCGTTGCTGTGCGCGGGCTTTCTCTAGTTGCGGTGAGCAGGGGCTACTCTTCGTTGCGGTGCGGGAGCTTCTCATTGTGGTTGCTTCTCTTGTTGCGGAGCACGGGCTCTAGGCGTGCAGACTTCAGTAGTTACGGCACGTGGGCTCAGTAGTTGCGGCGCACGGGCTTAGTTGCTCCATGGCATGTGGGATCTTCCTGGACCAGGGCTCGAACCCGTGTCCCCTCCATTGGCAGGTGGATTCTTAACCACTGTGCCACCAGGGAAGTCCCGCTTTTTTTTAATAATGAAACTCCCAATCCTTCCCTCCCCCACCCCCTTTGTCAACCACGAGTCTGTTCTCTATGTCTGTGAGTCTGTTTGTCTTTCATAGATATGTTTACTTGTGTGTTTTGTTTTTTGTTTTTTGTTTTTTGTTTTGGCTACACCACGCGGCATGTGGGATCTGAGTTTGCTGACCAGGGATCAAACCTGCGCCCCCTGCAGTGGGAGTGCAAAGTCTTAACCACTGGACCGCCAGGGAAGTCCCTGTGTTGTATTTTAGATTCCACATATAAGTGATATCATATGGTATTTGTCTTTCTCTTTCTGACTTACTTCGCTAAGTATGATAATCTCTAGGTCTGCTTTTAATCTCTGCTTTTAAGCCTTCTCTGACTCTTTTTGGAGCTGCCTTTGTTATAATTGTAACTGTATATATATTCTTACTACTTCTGATAAGTAGTGTGATGATTTCCTCTTACGTATTTCTCTCCTGGCCTAAGAGCTGTTTGGTGGAAGGATTCATGATGATAATGATGAACAGAACACAGGTGGTTTTATTATGGAGTTATTATCTAGAGGAGGAAACCAGTTATTAAATACTGATTGTACACAAATAATTACAGATATGGTGAAGTATGAGTGCTGTGGGAACATATGGCAGGGAAAGATAACTTGGTTTGGGAGTTAAAGGTAAGCTTCCCTAAGGAAATGACATTTAAAGCTGGGACCTAGGGCTTCCCTGGCGGCGCAGTGGTTGAGAGTCTGCCTGCCGATGCAGGGGACACGGGTTCGTGCCCCGGTCCGGGAAGGTCCCACATGCCGCAGAGTGGCTGGGCCCGTGAGCCATGGCCACGGAGTCTGCGTCCGGAGCCTGTGCTCCGCAACGGGAGAGTCCACAACAGTGAGAGGCCTGCGTACCGCAAAAAAAAAAAAAAAAAAAAAGCTGGGACCTAAAGGGTTGCTTGGAGTTAGCTGAATAGAGGGGTATAGTGAGGAATAGAATTCTAGGGAGACAAAACAGTACAAGCAAGGCTCTGAGGTGAAAAGTGCAAAGGAGTGGATTTTATCAAATGCTTTTTCTCTGATTGTTGAGATGATCATGTGATATTTGTCCTTTATTCTATTGATATGGTATATTGCATTAATTGATTTTTTTAGTGTTAAACCAATCCTACATTCCTGGGATAATTTCCACTGGGTTATGGTGTCCCCCATCCTCTTAATATAGTTATAGTAACACTTTGATTAGATCAGAATTCCCTGTTTACATTATAACTACGAAAATGCTATGACAGCAGAGTCATGCAGTACATTATTATTACATTTCCTTTCCTGCATAAAAGTTTTTTTTTTGGTGTCAAGTGTCTTTTTTTCTCATTTGCTTATGGAACCCCTGGTTGTGTTAATTTTCTCTTAGTACATAGAAAACATTAAGTATTTTATCAATCCCATCTTCAAGAAGGAAGCCCTCCTGGAGCCTTCTTACCTATTTCAGTCTGGATTGGTCACTCTTTAGGCTCACTGTACATCGTGGGATCTACTTTTATCATCATCCTGATACTCCTTTTGCCTTGCTCTTATATGTATTCCCTGTTTCGTGGATTTTACCTCTCTCTCTTTCATGGTTCATTCAGTTATTTTGGTGGCATACATTCCCCAGCAGCTTCCTGAGAGAGTGTGGATGGTAGATAAATGAGATCTTGCAAGGCTAAGGAAAATTCTTTTTTTTAGTCTCCCACTTCATTTATAATTTCCCAGGTATAGAATTCTGGGCTGGGAGTCATTTTTTTCTCAATTAAAAGCACTGCTCCATTGTCTTTCTAACTTCCTTTTTTTTTTTTTTAATATTTATTTGTTTATTTGGCTGTGCCAGGTATTAGTTGCAGCACGAGGGATCTTTGTTGCGGCATGCAGGATCTTTAGTTGCGGCATGTGGGCTCTTTTATTTTCAGCATACAGGCTCTTAGCTGCGGCATGCGGGACCTAGTTCCCCAACCAGAGATGGAACCCGGGCCCCCCCGCATTGGGAGCACAGAGTTTTAACCACTGGACCACCAGGGAAGTCCCGTTTTTCTAACTTCTAATGTTGCTAGTTAGAAGCCCAGTGTCTTTCTGACTCTTGAGCCTCTGTATGAAACCTGTTTTTTCTTTCTTAGTGCTTATAGGATGTTTTCTTCGATGCCAAAATTCTGAAATTTCACTATGAGAAGCTTTGGTCTTTATTTTTTGTTTTTATTTATTTTTTTAAATTTAAATTTTAATATTTGGCTGCATTGCGTCTTTGTTGCTGCGCGCTGGCTTTCTCTAGTTGCCGTGAGTGGGGACTACTCTTCGTTGTGGTGTGGGGGCTTCTCATTGGGGTGGCTTCTCTTGTTGTGGAGCATGGGCTCTAGGTGCGTGGGCTTCAGTAGTTGCAGCATTCGGGCTCAGTAGTTGCGGCACTTGGGCCCTAGAGTACGCGGGCTTCGGTAGTTGTGGCGCATGGGCCCTAGGGCACGCGGGCTTCAGTAGTTGTGGCGCGCAGGCTCAGTAGTTGTGGCGCATGGGCTTAGTTGTTCCGTGGCACGTGGGATCTTCCAGGACCAGGGATCGAACCTGTGTCCCCTGCATCGGCAGGTGGATTCTTTTGTTTGTTTGTTTTTTGTGGTACGCAGGCCTCTCACTGTTGTGGCCTCTCCCGTTGCGGAGCACAGGCTCCGGACGCGCAGACTTAGCAACCATGGCTCACGGACACAGCTGCTCCGCAGCATGTGGGATCCTCCCAGACTGGGGCACGAACCCGTGTCCCCTACATCGGCAGGTGGGCTCTCAACCACTGTGCCACCAGGGAAGCCCGGCAGGTGGATTCTTAACCACTACACCACCAGCAAGTCCCACCTTTGGCCTTTCTTTAGAATGATGGATTTAAGTGCGAGTTAGAAGGTTGAATTTACAGGACTTGGCACATTCAGAAAACAATTATTGAATAAATGGACAGACATTAATGGATGTAAAGTAAGCTGTAAGTTATGGAAATTGTGTGAAGTCTTCTTTAGAAATGATTCTCATGCTTAATTTTACAGAATCCGAAGGATAAGAGAAAGTGATCCTAATTTTAGAATAAAGGACTTCCCTGAAAAAGCCCAGGATATCTTCATTGAAGCTCACCTGTGTCTAAACAAGTACGTGAACTCCCTGTCTTATACCCATTATGTTCTCAGCAGCTATTATTCTAGGCACAGGTTTTTTTTTTTTCTTCAGGTAAGAGTTCTAGAGTGGGAGATGTTCCTCTGTGGGAAATAACTGGAGCCTGGAGCTGTCCTTGACTCCTCTCACTGCTTCTGGGAGTTTTCACCATTTGGTCTGGCTCAGCTCCACTGGCAAGTGTTGAGACTGTGCTGAACGGCTGCTATTTTCACCCGCCTGATCCCTAATTCATCCTGACCCTTTTTGTGTGTTTATCTTGTATATGTACATTTCCTTTCCTTAATTATTTTGAATAAGTTTCTTTTAAAAATTTCCAACTTTTTCTTGATTCAACCACGGGAGAAAAGTCAGGGCTGCTAGGTAGATGAAAAATCAACATGAGGGGCCTGGAATAATCTTAAGTGCTAGTCCTTGGACTGTTGCCCACATTCTTTGAACTATAGCTTGCTGTGGCTGGGCTTCAGATAGGATCCCAAACCTGTACTCTCAAATCCATTAATTATTTCTTTTTACTTTTATTTGTTTAAAAAAAGTTTTTAATTGTGAAATATTTCAAACATATAAAAAAATACCTTGCAAGGTAATAGATGTTTACATTTTGCCATATTTGCTTCTGAATGCCTAATTGAGGGAAGAGACAGGGATAAAGCATTATAGATACAGCTAAAGCCCCGTCTCCCCATTCTTTTCCTTCCTAGAAAGAACCACTATCTTCCCTATTACTCTCATGCACATTTTTATACTTGCACCACATGGACATGTGTATAAACAACGTACAGTATTGTTTAATGTGTTGTGAAAATTCACATGAAGGATGTATTTTTTTGAAACCTGCTCTGTTTATTGTTCAGTGTAGTTTTTTTCATAATTGATATTTTTTTCCTACCACATTATTTTTTGCATTCTAGTTACCATGATTTTTCTTTGTTTCTTTTTTTCCTTTCATTTGTGGTATTGATATAATTTCCTTCTAACTTTTTTATTCCTTCCACTTGTTTGGAACTATTACATCCTACTTCTGTTCTTACAATAGTTATTGTTAAAATGTTTAGCATGTATTGTTGACAATATCACAAGAAGCTTCAAACACTTGAATTTCAGTCACTGCCTCATACATCTCCTGTGTTATTGTTATTTAGTTTTTTTAGTCGTACCTTGTTGTTATTTCACTTGCATTTTTTATTTTTGTTTTTTTCTCCACTTCATGTTTTTATTTTCATTTTTTTGAAATATTCAATACATACATTTTTTTGATCACGCCATGTGGCATGACCAGGGATCAAACCCACACCCCCTGCAGTGGAAGCGTGGAGTCTTAACCACTGGACTGCCGGGGAATTCACCACTTCATTTTTTTTTTTTTTTTAATATTTATTTATTTATTTATTTGGCCGCTCTAGATCTTAGTTGCAGCATGCAGGATATTCGTCGCTGCACATGGGATCTTTATTTATTTATTTATTTTTTGAATTTTTGAGTTTTATTTATTTTTTTATACAGCAGGTTCTTATTAGTTATCTGTTTTATACATATTGGTATATATATGTCAATCCCAATCTCCCAATTCATCCCACTACCGCCACCCCCCCCGCCCCACTTTCCTCCCTTGGTGTCCATACATTTGTTCTCTACATCTGAGTGGGATATTTAGTTGCAGCATGCGGGATCTGACCAGGGATTGAACCTGGGCTCCCTGCGTTGGGAGCGTGGAGTCTTAAACACTGGACCACCAGGGAAGTCCCCCCACTTCATTTTTGTTTATTTATTTAAAATATTTATTTTATTTTTGGCTGCACTGGGTCTTAGTTGAGGCATGCGGGATCTTCGTTGTGGCATGCGGGATCTTTTGTTGCAGTGTGCAGGCTTCTCTAGTTGTGACTCACATGCTCAGTAGTTGCGACACAAGGGTTTAGTTGCCCCGCAGCATGTGGGATGTTAGTTCCCCGACTGGGAATCAAACCCACATCCCCTGCATTGGAAGGCGGATTCTTAACCACTGGACCACCAGGGAAGTCCCTCCCCCACTTCTTTTTTTTTGTTTTTTTTTGTTTTTGCGGTACGCCTCTCACTGTTGTGGCTTCTCCCATTGCGGAGCACAGGCTCTGGACGTGCAGGCTTAGCAGCCATGGTTCACTGGCCCAGCCGCTCCGCGGCATGTGGGATCTTCCTGGACTGGGGCACGAACCCGTGTCCCCTGCATTGGCAGGCGGACTCTCAACCACTGCGCCACCAGGGAAGCCCCCCCACTTCATTTTTAAAGGATGCTTTCTTTGGGTAGAGAATTCTAGGTTGGTTGGTAGCTTCTGTCAGCATTTTTTTTTTAATAAATTTATTTATTTACTTATTTTTTAGCTACGTTGGGTCTTCATTGCTGCGCGCGGGCTTTCTCTAGTTGTGGCGAGCGGTGGCTACTCTTCGTTGTAGTGCGCAGACTCCTCATCGCAGTGGCTTCTCTTGTTGTGGAGCACGGGCTCTAGGCTCGTGGGCTTAAGTAGTTGTGGCACGCGGGCTCAGAAGTTGTGGCTCACAGGCTCTAGAGCACAGACTCAGTAGTTGTGGCACACGGGCTTAGTTGATCTGCGGCATATGGGATCTTCCCAGCCCAGGGCTTGAACGAGTGTCCCCTGCATTGGCAGGTGGATTCTTAACCACTGTGCTACCAGGGAAGTCCCGACAGTTTTTCTTTTAGGACTTTAAATACATCATCCCACTGTCTTTTGGTCTCCATTGCTTCTGATAAGAAATCAACTATAATCTTTTTGAGGATCCCTTGTATGTGATGAGTCATTTCTCTTTTGCTGCTTTTAAGATTTTCTCTTTGTCTCAGTCTGGATTTCTTTGAGTTCATTCTGCTTGGAGTTTGTTGAGCTCCTTAGATGTGAATATTCAAGTCTTTTATCAAAATTGGGATGTTTTCAGCCATTCTTTCTTTTTTTAATAAATTTTTAAATTTAATTTATTTATTTGGCTGTGTTAGGGCTTCGTTGCTGCGTGTGGGCTTTCTCTAGTTGCAACTAGCGGGGGCTACTCTTCATTGCAGTGTGCGGGCTTATCATTGCGGTGGCTTCTCTCGTGGAGCACAGACTCTAGGTGTGTGGGCTTCAGTAGTTGTGGCATGTGGGCTCAGTAGTTGTGGCTCATGGGCTCTAGAGCACAGGCTCTAGTTGTGACACATGGGCTTAGTTGCTCCACGGCATGTGAGATCTTCCCGGACCAGGGCTCGAACTCATGTCCCCTGTATTGGCAGGCAGATACTCAACCACTGTGCCACCAGAGAAGCCCTCAGCCATTCTTTCCTTTTTTTTTTTTTTTTTTTTTGCGGTATGCGGGCCTCTCACTGTTGTAGCCTCTCCCGTTGCGGAGCACAGGCTCCGGACGCGCAGGCTCAGCGGCCATGGCTCACGGGCCCAGCTGCTCCATGGTATGCGGGATCCTCCCAGACCGGGGCACGAACCTGTGTCCCCTGCATCGGCAGGCGGACTCTCAACCACTGTGCCACCAGGGAAGCCCCCATTCTTTCTTTCTTTCTTTCTTTCTTTCTTTTTTTTAAAATTTAATTAATTAATTTTTATTTTTGGTTGAGTTGGGTCTTCGTTGCTGTGCGCGGGCTTTCTCTAGTTGCAGTGAGCGGGGCTACTGTTCGTTGCGGTGTGTGGGCTTCTCATTGTCGTGGCTTCTCTTGTTGAGGAGCACAGGCTCTAGGCGTGTGAGCTGCAGTAGTTGTGGCACGTGGGCTCAGTAGTTATGGCTTGCGGGCTCTAGAGCTCAGGCTCCGTAGTTGTGGCGCACGGGCTTAGTTGCTCCGCAGCATGTGGGATCTTCCCAGGCCGGGGCTCGAACCCGTGTCGCTTGCATTGGCAGGCAGATTCTTAACCACTGCGCCACCAGGGAAGCCCGGAAGCGTGGAGTCTTAACCATCAGACCACCAGGGAAGTCCCTTCAGCCATTATGTCTTCAAATGTGTTTTTCTGCCACCTCTGTCTTCTCCTCTGGGATTCCATGATATGTGTGTTGGTGCACTTGATGGTGTCCCGCAGGTCCGTCAGGCTCTGCTCATTTTTCTTTATTCTTTCTTCTTTTTGCTCCTTAGACTGGATAATTTCAGTTGTCATATCCTCAAATCAGCTGATCCTTTTCTGGCTGCTCAGATCTGCTGTTCAACCCCAGTAGTGAATTTTTAATTTCAGTCACTGTACTCTGCAACTCCAGAATTTGTTTGGTTCCTTTTCATAATTTCTGTCTCTTTATTGATGTTCTTTTTTTTTTTTTTTTTTGAATCTTTGAATTTTATTCTTTTATACAGCAGGTTCTTATTAGTTATTCATTTTATACATATTAGTGTCTATATGTCAATCCCAATCTCCCAGTTCATCACACTACCACCCTCCCCACCACGCCACTTTCCCCCCTTGGTGTCCATACGTTTGTTCTCTATGTCTGTGTCTCAATTTCTGCCCTGCAAACCAGTTATCTGTACCATTTTTCTAGGTTCCACATATATGCGTTAATATATGATATTTGTTTTTCTCTTTCTGACTTCACTCTGTATGACAGTGTCTACATTCATCCACGTCTCTACAAATGACCTGATTTTGTTCCTTTTTACGGCTAATACTCCATTGTATATATGTACCACATCTTCTTTATCCATTCGTCTGTCGTTGGGCATTTAGGTTGCTTCCATGACCTGGCTATTGTAAATAGTGCTGCAGTGAACATTGGGGTGCATGTGTCTTTTTGAATTATGGTTTTCTCTGGGTATGTGCCCAGTAGTGGGATTGCTGGGTCATATGGTAATTCTATTTTTAGTTTTTTTTTTTTTTTTTTTTTTTTTTGCGGTATGCGGGCCTCTCACTGTTGTGGCCTCCCCCGTTGCGGAGCACAGGCTCCGGACGCGCAGGCTCCGGACGCGCAGGCTCAGCGGCCATGGCTCACGGGCCCAGCCGCCCCGCGGCATATGGGATCCTCCCAGACCGGGGCACGAACCCGCATCCCCTGCATCGGCAGGCGGACTCTCAACCACTTGCGCCACCAGGGAGGCCCTATTTTTAGTTTTTTAAGGAACCTCCATACTGTTCTCCATAGTGGCTGTATCAGTTTACATTCCCACCAACAGTGCAAGAGGGTTCCCTTTTCTCCACACCCTCTCCAGCATTTGTTGTTTGTAGATTTTCCGATGATGCCCATTCTAACTGGTGTGAGGTGATACCTCATTGTAGTTTTGATTTGCATTTCTCTAATAATTAGTGATGTTGAGCAGCTTTTCATGTGCTCCTTGGCCATCTGTATGTCTTCTTTGGAGAAATGTCTGTAGGTCTTCTGCCCGTTTTTGGATTGGGTTGTTTGTTTTTTTGATATTGAGCTGCATGAGCTGCTTGTAAATTTTGGAGATTAATCCTTTGTCAGTTGCTTCATTTGCAAATATATTCTCCCATTCTGAGGGTTGTCTTATCGTCTTGTTTATGGTTTCCTTTGCTCTGCAGAAGCTCTAAGTTTCTTTCAGTTCCGTTTGTTTATTTTTGTTTTTATTTCCATTTCTCTAGGAGGTGGGTCAAAAAGGATCTTGCTGTGATTTATGTCATGGAGTGTTCTGCCTATGTTTTCCTCTAAGAGTTTTATAGTGTCCAGTCTTACATTTAGATCTTTAATCCACTTTGAGTTTATTTTTGTGTATGGTGTTAGGGAGTGTTCTAATTTCATTCTTTTACATATAGCTGTCCAGTTTTCCCATCACCACTTATTGAAGAGACTGTCTTTTCTCCATTGTATATCCTTGCCTCCTTTGTCGTAGATTAGTTGACCATAGGTGCATGGTTTATCTCTGGGCTTTCTATCCTGTTCCATTGTTCTGTATCTCTGTTTTTATGCCAGTACCATATTGTCTTGATTACTGTAGCTTTGTAGTATAGTCTGAGGTCAGGGAGTCATCAGTGCCTTATGGTTTTCGGCATACAGGTCTTTTGTCTTCCTAGGTAGGTTTATTTCTAAGTATTTTGTTCTTTTTGTTGCAATGGTAAATGGGAGTGTTTCCTTAATTTCTCTTTCAGATTTTTCATCATTAGTGTATAGGAATGCAAGAGACTTCTGTGCATTAATTTTGTATCCTGCAACTTTACCAAATTCATTGATTAGCTCTAGTAGTTTTCTGGTCACATCTTTAGGATTCTCTATGTATAGTATCATGTCATCTGCAAACAGTGACAGTTTTACTTCTTTTCCAATTTGGATTCCTTTTATTTCTTTTTTTTCTCTGATTGCTGTGGCTAAGACTTCCAAAACTATGTTGAATAATAGTGGTGAAAGTGGACATCCTTGTCTTGTTCCTGATCTTAGAGGAAATGCTTTCAGTTTTTCACCATTGAGAATGATGTTTGCTGTGGGTTTGTCGTATATGGCCTTTATTATGTTGAGGTGGGTTCCCTCTCTGCCCACTTTCTCTGGAGAGTTTTTATCATAAATGGGTGTTGAATTTTGTCAAAAGCTTTTTCTGCATCGATTGAGATGATCATATGGGTTTTATTCTTCAGTTTGTTAATATGGTGTATCACATTGATTGGTTTGCGTATATTGAAGAATCCTTGCATCCCTGGGATAAATCCCACTTGATCATGGTGTATGATCCTTTTAATGTGTTGTTGGATTCTGTTTGCTAGTATTTTGTTGAGGATATTTGCATCTATATTCGTCAGTGATATTGGTCTGTAATTTTATTTTTTTGTAGTATCTTTGTCTGGTTTTGGTATCAGGGTGATGGTGGCCTCATAGAATGAGTTTGGGAGTGTTCCTTCCTCTGCAATTTTTGGAAGAGTTTGAGAAGGATGGGTGTTAGCTCTTCTCTAAATGTTTGATAGAATTCACCTGTCAAGCCATCTGGTCCTGGACTTTGGTTTGTTGGAAGATTTTTAATCACAGTTTCAATTTCATTACTTGTGATTGGTCTGTTCATATTTTGATTTCTTCCTGGTTCAGTCTTGGAAGGTTATACCTTTCTAAGAATTTGTCCATTTCTTCCAGGTCGTCCATTTTATTGGCATAGAGTTGCTTGTAGTAGTCTCCTAGGATGCTTTGTATTTCTGTGGTGTCAGTTGTAACTTCTCCTTTTTCATGTCTAATTTTATTGATTTGAGTCCTCTCCCTCTTTTTCTTGATGAGTCTGGCTAATGGTTTATCAGTTTTGTTTATCTTCTCAAAGAACCAGGTTTTAGTTTTATTGATCTTTGCTATTGTTTTCTTTGTTTGTTTCATTTATTTCTGATCTGTTCTTTATGATTTCTTTCCTTCAGATAACTTTGGGTTTTGTTTGTTCTTCTTTCTCTAGTTCCTTTAGGTGTAAGGTTAGACTGTTTATTTCAGATTTTTCTTGTTTCTTGAGGTAGGCTTGTATCGCTGTAAACTTCCCTCTTAGAACGGCTTTTGCTGCATCCCGTAGGTTTTGGATCGTTGTGTTTTCATTGTCATTTGTCTCTAGGTATTTTTTGATTTCCTCTTTGATTTCCTCAGTGATTTCTTGGTTATTTAGTAACGTATTGTTTAACCTCCATGTGTTTGTGTTTTTTACGTTTTTTTGCCTGTAATTGATTTCTAATCTCATAGTGTTGTGGTCAGAAAAGATGCTTGATATGATTTCAGTTTTCTTAAATTTACTGAGGCTTGATTTGTGACCCAAGATGTGATCTATCCTGGAGAATGTTCCATGCACGGTTGAGAAGAAAGTGTATTCTGCTGTTTTTGGATGGGATGTCCTATAAATATCAACTAAATCTATCTGGTCTATTGTGTCATTTAAAGCTTGTGTTTCCTTATTAATTTTCTGTTTGGATGATCTGTCCATTGGTGTAAATGAGGTGTTAAAAGTCCCCCACTATTACTGTGTTACTGTTGATTTCCTCTTTTATAGCTGTTAGCAGTTGCCTTATGAGGTGCGCCTATGTTGGGTGCATATATATTTATAATTGTTATATCTTCCTCTTGGATTCATCCCTTGATCATTATGTAGTGTCCTTCCTTGTCTCTTTTAACATTCTTTACTTTAAAGTCTATTTTATCTGATATGAGTATTGCTACTCCAGCTTTCTTTTGATTTCCATTTGCATGGAATATCTTTTTCCATCCCCTCACTTTCAGTCTGTATGTGTCCCTAGGTCTGAAGTGGGTCTCTTGTAGACAGCATATATATAGGTCTTGTTTTTGTATCCATTCAGTGAGCCTTTGTCTTTTGGCTGGAGCATTTAATCCAGTCACATTTCAGGTAATTATCAATATGTATGTTCCTATTACCATTTTCTTAATTGTTTTGGGTTTGTTTTTGTAGGTCCTTTTCTTCTCTTGTGTTTCCCACTTAGAGAAGTTCCTTTAGCATTTGTTGTAGAGCTGGTTTGGTGGTGCTAAATTCTCTTAGCTTTTGCTTGTCTGTAAAGCTTTTGATTTCTCCATCAAATCTGAATGAGATCCTTGCCGGGTAGAGTAATCTTGGTTGTAGGTTCTTCCCTTTCATCACTTTAAATATGTCATGCCACTCCCTTCTGACTTGTAGAGTTTCTGCTGAGAAACCTTATGGGAGTTCCCTTGTATGTTATTTGTCGTTTTTCCCTTGCTGCTTTCAATAATTTTTCTTTGTCTTTAATTTTTGCCAATTTTTTTTTTTTTTTAATTTTTGCCAGTTTGATTACTGTGTGTCTCAGTGTGTTTCTACTTGGGTTTATCCTGTATGGGACTCGCTGTGCTTCCTGGACTTGGGTGGCTATTTCCTTTTCCATGTTAGGAAAGTTTTCGACTATAATCTCTTCAAATATTTTCTTGGGTGCTTCCTCTGTCTCTTCTCCTTCTGAGACCCCTGTAATGTGAATGTTGTTGTGTTTAATGTTGTCCCAGAGGTCTCTTAGGCTGTCTTCATTTCTTTTCATTCTTTTTTCTATATTCTGTTCTGCAGCAGTGAATTCTACCATTCTGTCTTCCAGGTCACTTATCTGTTCTTCTGCCTCAGTTAATCTGCTATTGATTCCTTCTAGTGTAGTTTTCATTTCAGTTATTGTATTGTCATCTTTGTTTGTTTGTTCTTTAACTCTTCTAGGTCTTTATTAAACATTTCTTGCATCTTCTTGATCTTTGCTTCCATTCTTTTTCTGAGGTCCTGGATCATCTTCACTATCGTTATTCTGAATTCTTTTTCTGGAAGGTTGCCTATCTGCACTTCATTTAGTTGTTTTTCTGGGGTTTTATCTTGTTCCTTCATCTGGTACATAGCCCTCTGCCTTTTCATCTTGTCTGTCTTTCTGTGAATGTGGTTTTTATTCCACAGGCGGCAGGATTGTAGTTCTTCTTGCTTCTGCTGTCTGCCCTCTGGTGGATCTATTGATGTTCTTATTTCATACATTGTTTTCTGATTTCCTTTAGTTCTTTGTCCATGGTTACCTTTATCTCAGTGAACATAAGTAGAATAGTTGATTTAACGTCTTTGGCTAATAATTCCAGTGTCTGGGCTTTCTCAGGGATGGTTTCTGTCAAAAATTTTTTTCCTGTGGATGGGCCATACTTCCGTGTTCCTTTGTATACTTTGTAATTTTCTTGTTGAGAACTGGACGTTCTGAGCATTATTATGTGGTAACTCTGGAAATCAGATTCCTCTGCTTCTCAGGGATTGCTGAATTTGCTCATCAGTACCACTGCTATCCATTTGTGACTTTTCCAAACTAGTATTGCTAAGTGTGTATTCTTTGTTGTGGGTAGTCATTGAAGTTTCTGTTCCGTTATCTCTGCAATCAGCCAGTGACCTGACAAAGATTTCCTAAATTGTCTGGCTGAATAAAAACAAAACAGGTGTTCTTGGTCCTTTATCCCTTTAAATCTGTTGATGGGAAAAGCTGCTGCAGCCAGCAGGGCTGAAACCATGACATCATTTGCTCTGGTCTCTCTGCAATCCACCAGCCTGACCAAAATGTGCAACTCAAATTTTTGGAGCGAGGGGTCCCTACTGCCTGCCCTTGCGCCAGCCATCCACTCCAGGAACACAGGCTACTATCCCCACCAGTCATGGCAGGGCTGAGGGAAAGAGGAGGGTAGGTGGTTTGCACATGTTCTTAAACTCAAGATCACTGGCTTCTCCCTTCGTCAAGCACTTCCCTAGTTGTTATAGGTGTCCAGTCAACATCCAGAGTTCTGAAATTGTGGTTCTCGTTATTTTTTCTAATTTATCAGTTGTTTCAATGGAGGGACCCAACCCTAGTGCTTCCTCCTCTGTCATTTTGCTTGATGTCTGTGTCTGTTGATTTTGCTAGCTTCCAGATGTTTTGTAATGTTTCATTGTGAACTCATCTGCAATGGAGAGTTTTTCTTCTGAGGGAATTCCAGACAACCTAAGTTATGAATATGATCCCAGAGAGGTTTTTGGGGTGTTTCTGCCAGATACTCTAGGGATATCATTGGCCAGGTGTCAGGTTTTTTGGTTTTTTTTTTTTGCGGTACGTGGGCCTCTCACTGTTGCGGCCTCTCCCGCTGCGGAGCACAGGCTCCGGACGCGCAGGCTCAGTGGCCATGGCTCACGGGCCCAGCCGCTCCACGGCATGTTGGGATCCTCCCGGACCGGGGCACGAACCCATGTCCCCTGCATCGGCAGGCGGACTCTCAACCACTGCACCACCAGGGAAGCCCAGGTATCAGTTTTTATGTTAATTTCTTAGCTTAGGAATTCTTACATCATACAGATACTATAAATTCTGTGTCCACCTCTGGGTATAATATGGACTTAGGGCTTTAATTTTTGGGGGGACTTTTTTATATTTGTTTTTTAGATCCACCCCCCCACCAAGCCCTAGAGTGAGGGAAACTTTATATCTAGGTCGGTGGACTATTGTCTAGTTTCCCTTTCCTGCAGGTACAGGACTCTTTTTGAGGGTCATAGCTTTATGCAGGGATCTCAGTTCCAACTCCCTGTCCTTCCAGCATCCAAGGTTTTAGGAAAAGTCAAGCTCTAGCCATCAGATCCTATTTCTAGATCCCTAAGTCATCTCTGTGCTGTTGTGGTATCAGGTGGTATTCTTTCCATTCTGCTTTTAATTCCCTCTTCCTTTCTGGCATCTAAGGACTTACCTTCCTTTCTTGTGAACTAGGCTAGAGATTTTTAAATGTGTGTGTGTCTGTATGTATTATATTCTTTCCAACCTTTCTGGATGTTTATAAGTGGGAGCAGTTTCATATAAGCTTGGTCCATTATGTTGCCCAAAGCAGATGTCCTCCTTTTATTTTTCAGGGTAAGTTCTATTGCAAAATACTGAGTGAACTCACAAAATGGGGAATTTATTTCTACTGAAGATTTCTAGGCCAGGACAGTGACGAGGAAGAATTTAGTCTGAGGTGAGGTGGCAGGCGTGGTGGTTGTAGTAGCTGTCGCCACGCCTCAGTCTGGTCTAGTCTAGAGCTACAGTGGGGGAAATGACTCGGAATCTTTTTTGTTGAGAATAGAAGTGGAAGGGAAGCAGATAGACAGAACTAATCCATTACCCACTCTGGGATTAGAGACACAATTTTTCAAAGGGTGAAGACTTAAACTGCTCAGAAAGTATTAAATTGTGGGGAAAAGTCATGAATGTATATCTGAAGGAAACTAATCTGTGGTCTTCGGTTTATTTGAAGCCCTTCAGTTAGGAACCCTCCTAAAATCTTACATGTACAGGAGCAGGGGTTTTCAAACTATTTTCTTACTGTTACTGCATAGAATCAGCATAACTAGGTCACTCTGGCAGCAACAAAGATGGGGCGGGGGGCAGTTTTGTGTAGAAAAGACCAGAAAAAACAGATGGTTATCTTTTGGCTAGGTTCAAAGATGAATGTGTAAGAAATAAGGCTAAGCAGTTGGTATTGATGATGTGTCCATGGTAAGAGGAGATAAATTGAGCTTTTGATTGTTATTTGTGTTGGATTTTGTTCCAGCTTAGAACAAAAAAATCAGTCCCCACATCCCAGTGAGGGTTTCTTGCCCATCTCAAGGAGGTATAGTAATTTCAGAGAAATTTCTTTCTGCTCCTGAGATTCAAATATAACTTTACACTGCTCTTAGATCTCACGGTTTTCTGGCAAATCATGTTGTTTTTCATCTTTGGACTAGGACTAGGACTTAGTATATTATCTGGCTTATAGTAGGTGTGCAGAAAATGTCTATAAAAATGAAGGGAGTTGCTTTCCATTTTCAGGGCCATTTTCAGCTTTCATACACAGTATCATAAAAGCAGGAGTCAGTGATATATATCTCTTTCTTTTTTAGCTCAGACCATGACCGGCTTCATACCTTGGTAACTGAAAACTGTTTTCCGGTAGGTTCTTATCTTCCTTAGAACTGTGGGACCCCTGAGTAGACAGATTCTAGATATCACCTCTGATTTTCTTAAGGATCAGTTTTGAGAGTACAGGAAGTTTAAGGCAAAGCTGAAGTTCCATTATTTTTGGCTGAATGATAATGACTTGATATGGACTCTGGTAAAGGCCATGCAGTTGAAGAAAGAGGAAGTCCCTCAGCAAGCAGTGCTGAGACCACAGATCCTGAGGTGAGGGTGTGGTCACATTAGGCCAGCCCTGCACATACCTATAGTACAATAAAGGATTTAACCAGTGTTCATGAGGCTTACATTGTGTGATAACAGGGGTGCTAGGTACTCTGGGAGACCCCTAACAATGAGGACTTTGTGGTTCAGTTAGAGGTTCAAGAATAAGAACTTCAGTTTCTATCCGTTTTGCTTCATCTCCCCAGGGACAAGTATAGCTATCCTAGTCTTAGCAGGTTAGCCTTTATAAAAGGCTATAAAATTCCTATAAAATCCCACCTTTCATTGCCAAAAGGTGAGAGGAAAAAAAACAAACATGTGCAGTCAACAGAAATGCATGCAGTAATGAGCAGATTATGAAAGTGTGTAGGAGGGATAATGGTATATTAGGTAAGCTGGCAGTTTGGAGTGTGGTCTTCATTGATTTGGAGAAGGGTCCTCAAGGAGGTAGGTGGGTCTTGAGTTGTGATTTAGAAATGGAAAGAGAGTTGCTGTGAGGTGAGCTTGAGCAGCACCTTAAGGTGAGAGAAAATAAGCACCAGAGAGCATTTGATGGGAAGCGTTGCATGCTGACTGTGGTATTGCAGGAAGAGCAAGCATGGAAATAAGCACCAACTTCCCTACAGGGAGGGGAAAATCCAGTTGAACTATTCTCCTCTGCCCTCAGGACATGGTCTGGGACATCAAATACAAGACCGTCCGCTGGAACTTTGTAGAGTCTTTAGAGCCACCCCAGGTGGTGCAGGTTCGCTGTTCAAGTCTGCTGAACCAGGGCAACGCGTATGGCCAGGTCACCATCCGCATGCACACGCGGCAGGTAGAGGCACCAGTCTGCTTTCCTCCCAGCTTTCTTCACTCTGAGGTTGGGCACCTACCTCTGAGTTCTGGGTACAGCTGCCCGGGACTGTGAGCTCTAAGGAAGGGTTCACCATGGTCTTTCTTACCTTGTCACTGCACCCTTCCCACTGCTGGATGTTAGCTGTACTAAAACAGGTGTAGGGATATTCTTCCCCACCCTTCCTGGGCTCCCTCCCACCTCCTTCCACCACCCCACCCCCCCGCCCCCCAGTCAAAAACCCTCTAAGAGTCAAGTGTCAATGGTTGATCTGTTAGTCTAGATTCAGAATTAAACAACTCTGAGGACTAACCGACTGGATGTGCTTTCGTCCTTGCAGACTCTGGCTATCTATGATCGGTTTGGCCGGTTGATGTACGGACAGGAGGATGTGCCCAGGGATGTCCTGGAGTATGTTGTCTTTGAAAAGCATCTGGTGAATCCCTATGGGAGCTGGAGAATGCATGGCAAGATCATTCCCCCATGGGCACCCCCTAAGCAGCCTATCCTTAAGGTAAAGCAGCTTGCGTGGTTTAAGACATGGCATCCTAAGCCACTCCTGTTGGGCTCCACCTAGTGGACAGAGAGGGTGATGCACCACCAACCAGGAAGAGGAGTCCTCTTGTTGGCGGTGGGCACGGAGGTGGGCGTGGAGGCGGGCATGAATCTCTTAGGTCAGCCGTGGACTTGGATAGTAGGTAACTCAGTATCCTGCTCTTTCAGACGGTGATGATCCCTGGCCCCCAGCTGAAACCTTGGGAAGAGTATGAAGAGCCACGAGGAGAGGCCCATAAGCCTCAGCTAGCGTGATGGCAAAAGCGACTCCTCGGGTGAAGCGTGGGTGGTGATGTGGCTGGACGCTGTGAAGCCTGGGAGTCTGGGAGCTGCGAAGTCGTCCATTCTCTTCACGCTGTAGGAAGAGCTGCCTTTGTTCTCTCTTGCCCTGCAGTCCCATCCTCAGTAAGCACTGCTGATGGTCGGGCCCTAGTGGGTTGGCCCTGTGCACAGCAGTGGGCCTACTTCTTTTTTTAATCTTATATCTAGCTTCTGACTCCAGATGAAAAACGGTCTGTTTCAGAGAACATCTGATACCAGCTTTTCCGGCAGCAAGAACTGTCAGGAGCAAACTGGCAGAACTTTCTAATTACGGGGCAGGATCAGAGTTTGAAATAAAACACTATCCGGTATTGGACAAATGTGGTGGGTTCTGTGTATTTCTCCTGGCTCAGGACGGAAGTAGACCAGCCTTCAGAGGGCAGAAGTGGAAGTTATCTTAATTGTGAGTGATGTGACTTACAGGAAATCCAGACTTGGGAAAAAGAATTAGTGTTTATAAAAGTGGTGTCATTGAAGAGGGTCTTTTCGCATACATGGACTCACTGAACCAATAGTTGTATTTCATAGATGAATGTAAATCCAAAGAAACCATTTCGCCCTCAGCCTTTGGATTTTGTTCTTAATTATCAGCTGCATCCTGGTGTGATCCCAGGAAGCTAACGAGGAGGAAGGGGCCATGGTAGTGTGGATACATTTGGGAAATCCATCAGTACGACTTAGTTCCCTGATTTCTAGCACCTTTTGGAGATGGTGACTCTTTTTCCAGCCCGAATTTGGACGCAAAGATACCAGAATATGGGCCTATGTAGAGTGAAACAGCCCAGCCCCTTCTTTTTCCTTAGCTCCAGCTGGAGGAGGATGTGGGACTTCTCATGCTCATGTCCTGGGTCATCTGAGGTATGACAAGGGAAATCACTGTCCCAGCAGCAAGCTTGGTTTATAGTACTATTACTTTGGTCAGCCCATGAGGGCTCCCCTTAAAAATCAGGACTTTAATTCTTGTGTTTCTGTTTTTCAAGTCTAGTATTTTCTTTTAAGGAGTTTATCACCTGGGTTAAGGATTCATCTGTTCTGACCTTGTCTTGAGAGTAGAGTCCAAAGAAACTGGAATCAGGTTGAGAATAACCTGACCCCTCAGTCTCTGTAAAGCTACCATTTCAGCAAAGCAGCAAACAGACCAGGCCTCGCTGGGGAAAACTGATGTTTGAATAACAGCTGCTGAGTGCTGACCATAGAAACAGGATGTGTAAAAGCTTCGGGAAGAGGCGGCACGAGTAGGTTAATCCACAGCAGCCACCCTCATCATGCTACTTAGTTTCAACCCTTTTGGCTTAAAATGTACATCAGTTTCCAGCATTGCTGCCCAAGTGAGGTTTGATCATATCCTATTTGCCTGAGCCCTGGATTAAGGCAGAATGAGAAGGGAAGTGCTTTGAGTAGGATCCACAGCTGGGGAGTATGCAGTAAGGGGAGGCAATCCTGGGAGGGTAGGGAAACAGAAACAAAGCACACTTAATGGCCAAATGACGTCTTGATTTCTCTGAATATATGAAAAAACAGTTTCAAATAAGCTGTTTCACCCCACTCCCCTATCTCTGTCTCAGGGGTCTCTAGATAATCCTAAATAGCAGCTAAGCCAGGGAGCCACCAGAGAGCCAGAGGATAAGTGCAATTTTCATTTCCCCTTGGGATCAAATCCAGCTGAGCAAATGGCCCAGATGTACAGGATTGGCTTGAAGGGCTGGGCAGAGACCATCTGCAGTGCCACCCATGTAGCTGGGCACTGGCTGAGAATTAGCCAGACAGTCCCATTGTCCTGAAGGCTGCCATGTGGCTACCTTGGGCTTTAGAGCAGGCATTGTTCTTTCCTCATCTATCTACTATTAATGTTTAGAAACATTGAAAACATAAAATCACCGTAATGAATAAGCTAGAAACAACTGCAGTAGTCAAGAAAAAGCATTCTTTGTTTTTTTCCGCATGGTTTATTTCACAACTGTGGTTAGAGGGACAACTTTTCTGTTCCCAGCTAGTCCAGACCCAGTGGGATTGTTCTGAGGTGCAGAATTTGCATTGGCTCGGAAGCTGTGAGGCTAACTAGCTAGAGCCCAGAAAAACACCACACATCAGTTACTGCTCTGGAAGCCTAGGGCAGGGGACCTAGGTAAGAGGGAAGGCCTAGATACGGAACAAGGGCCTCTGGTCTCTGAAAGTGGGTTACTCCATTCCTTCTTCTTTTTGGAAATGGAGCACTTTGCTCCTTTTCCTGTGAAGCCCTGTAGCTGCCCAGAGTATTTACATGCAGACTGATATTTTCCCCATTGGGTATTTGGTCCCCTTCTTTTGTGTTTTTCCTCCTGGTGAATGGCATCGGTATCTGTCCAGTTAGAGGGTGGGCCCCTGTGCCATGTTTAGTCTGCCTATTTCCACCCCCACCTCACCCCTGCCAATCCTGGGATGTCTGTGACCAATGTTTTTCTCCTACCTCATTCCCCTCTGGTAGTATCACCTAATTCTAGCACTCTGTTATCTAGGACCACTTAAGTAAGGGTAGCCTGAATTGACTTGAGAGAATTGAACCGAGCTAAGAACGAGAGAGAGCTCCCTAAGAAAGGAGGCTTTGTATTTACACGATGCCCTTTCCCTGGCCCTCAGGCCTCTAACCTGCCTCATAGCACTACTCTTTCTGAGGGCAGTTAAAGTGCTGGCTGTAAACAGGACCTCCTTTCTTTCTCGGGCTTCTCGGGAAAGAGACTGATGGGGGGCCTCCTGTTACTGAGCAAGTGATTTGGAGTGGTTCTTGCATTGGAACCAGAAATTCCCCCTGGCTCCAGTTGCATTGGACAACAGAGAGGGGCCCCTTTGATGACAGCACTGAAAGGCTAGGAGAATGAGGCAGTGGGATGAACTCTGCAGATTGGCAAAAGATGGAGCAGGAAGGAGGGAAGGCCATCTGAAAAGGCTTGTAAGAGTCATACTTCTTAAACTGGGCTTAGACTGTTAACGCTGGTGTGGGAAGGACCTGGAGCAATTGCCTTTCCCTTTATGCTCTCTGTCTCTGATGTTGCTTTGGATGCCAGACGTTGACGTAAGTGTGCTTGATTCGCTGTACTTCAGCGGTCAAGCAGGGCAGGTGTGAGAGAATCGATAAAGCAGAACCTGGAGATCCAAAGTCAAAATGACAGGATCTTTTTTTTTTTTTTTTTTGCTGTACGCGGGCCTCTCACTGTTGTGGCCTCCCCCATTGCGGAGCACAGGCTCCGGATGCACAGGCCCAGCGGCCATGGCTCACGGGCCCAGCCGCTCCGCGGCATGTGGGATCTTCCCAGACCGGGGCACGAACCCGTATCCCCTGCATCGGCAGGCGGACTCTCAACCACTGCGCCACCAGGGAAGCCCCAAAATGACAGGATCTTTAAGGCATTTCAGGCACCTCTTTTGAGCCATTTAAGTTTTCCCCCTGATCTACCTTTGAACTTGAATGAGTGGCTTCTAAGCTTCCCATGGTGACCTGTATAACCTTCTGTAATCCTCAGCCCCTATCTGGCCAATGCCTTGAGTGGTTTAGTTTCTTCCCAAAAAAATGTCCTTCGTAGACTTCACAGAAGAATGGGTCTCCTTTTGAGAAAATGTGGGCTGGGCACAGCTGACTTCCCTTTATCACTAACATTGGCTTTACAAGTGAGTGTCCTGTCACAGACAGCTTGTGTTGAGTATTCTAGCTGGATGGGAGGATTCATTAGAAGTAGAAGGTCCAGCCCTTGTTCTCTGGAGCAGGAAGAAGAGTTGGAAGTAAAGAGGGGATGGGGTTAACTTTTGCGGTCCGAGCTAAACCCTATTTGTACAGTTTGTCTTGGAATGAGTTGACTTCTGGCCACCTTGGAGAGAGAAAGTGGCCAAGTGTGTTTGATTCAGTTTTTTGGAAACACCTAGGACTTGGAAAGGACCTTGGCTTCTAAAAGATAGCCACCCAGTGTTTCGCCTCACCTGATACAGTTGTTACTCCTAGTCCCAAGGATAGACAGTTGGAGGGGTGAGTTCTTCGTGTTGAGCTTTAGAAGCTACTTCTCCTTGTCTTCAGTTAAGGAGGAAGACTTCTGAGCCTTAGGTTCCTGGAGAGTTGGCTCTGGGACTAAGCTGGTCCTCGGCCCAAGTTCTGAAGGTCCTTGGAGTTCTCTGACACCTTCCAGAGTAAAAGTACCAGCTGGCTTGCTCACTTTGGGGCAGGGGCTTTTGCCTTCTGGAAGGAAACCACCCAGAGGTCTGTGGACTAAAAGGCATGGTGGGTTCTCAGGGGCTATGGGGCAGAGTTTTTCTGTCTGAGTTTCCGTTAAAGCCAGGAGGCCAGATTCGTCAGACGGGGCTCCAGTTACCTCCCAAAGACATATATCGATGTCTGCCGTGGTCCCCTTTATTTTATTTCCTTCTGGATCTGTGACTTCCCATTGACATAGCTCTGCCATCCTGCTCCCCATACTGCTTGCTCTGTGGGGACTCACTTTGGGTTGGTCCGTGTCTGGAGCATCTGGCTGGGGGGAGAGCCCTTCTGACCTCGTGCCTTCCCAAGGACAGACCGTCTCTCGCTCTCTGTTGACTTTCACTTCTTCTGAGAAGTGTTCTTCAGTCCCTCCAGATCCTGCCTTTTGCAGGAACATCTCTCCTTGCCCTTGAGATTCTCTGTCCACCTCTTGTTCCAGTCCCCCTTTCTCTGCTGCTCCTTGACTCACCTCCCAAGGGCAGATTTCTGTTTTCTTATCAGAGGGAGCCTCTTCTGCTTCCCGTGGACACACTTCTGCTACTCTGGCCCCCACGCCGCCTGCCGCCTCGGAACTGTCTTTGCTTCTGTCAGAAGCTTGTGGGGCTGGTTGTGGAGACAGACCCCCACGATCTTGACTCTCCTGGGGACACACAGCCTCCTGTTTCCCATCTGCACTCCCTGAGTTTGCCTGAACGGCCACAGCTTTGTGCTCTGGATTTTCTGGGGCTTTCTCCTCCTCCTCTGGAGGCTCCCCTTCTCCATCCTGTCTTGACACCCCTTCCTCGGGGATTCTTTCAGTCACCTCCCAGGGACAGGTCTCCGCTTTGGCGCCGCTGTCAGATGCAGGAGCATCCACGGCAGGAGCATCCCACGGGCAGACCTCAGCAAGCCTGCCCCCAGCGCTGAGCGGTGTCTGAGCACCGGCTTCAGGTTGGTCAGGGCCGTGACTGTCTGGGTGGGAGAAAGAGCCCGCTGGGGCCATGCTCTCCTGTAGACAGACAGGTCGTAGCTCATTGCTTGCTTTTTCCCCATCTTCAGCTGTGAATGCTGCTTTTTCTGCTTGTTCTGGAAGGGAGCCCATCTTTGGGTCTTGTGTCAGGTCCCCTTTCGATGCTGCTTCATCACTCACTTCCACGGAGTGCCCCTCTGCCGCTCTGCTACTCCCGCTGCTGGACAAGTCTGAGACCTCGGCCTGAGCAGAGGGTGTCCTCGAGTCCTTCTCCCAAGGACACATAACTTCCTGCTCTTGACTCAGTTTTGTCTCCCATTTTGATATGTCTTCTCCCAGGGAGGTGAGTCTCCCCTTTTCTAGAGTCTTCTCCCTCTGCCCCATGGAATCAGTCCCCGTCTCTTGTTCCGATTCCTCCCCGGGGGCTCCTTCATCCACCTCCCAGGGACAGATCTTGGCTTTTTCAGTGGTAGGCGCTCCCTCTGCTTCCCAGGGACACACCTCAGCTGGCCTGCACCCCACACAGTCCAATACCTGGAGCCCAGCTTTTGGTCTCTCGGTGCCCAGAGTGTCTGAATGCCGAGAGGAGCCCCCTGGATCCAAGCTCTCCCAGGGGCAGGCCACCTCCCGCTCCCAGGCCTGCCTCTCTGGCTTCTCTGGAGCAGTAACAGCTATCTCTCCAGGTCCAAAATCTGCAGAAGCCCTTCCTGTATCCTTTGGAAATTGCCGAATGGCCTCAATTCCCAAAGCCCTTTTCTCCCCTGCTCCAGCACTCACCTCCCAGGGACAGATCTCTGCCTTCTCAGCCGGCAGGATTTCCTCTGCGTCCCAGGGACAGATCTCAGCAGTTTTGCTTCCCGTCCTGCCTGACATCTGGAAAGTGGCTCTGGGTCTATCTGTGTCTCGAGGACCGGGTTGTGGGGAGAAGCTGCCAGGGTCCACCCTCTCCCAGGGACAGACTGCTTCCTGCTTTTGCACCTGTCCCTCAGGCTTTTCCCAAGCTGTGCTATCCTCGATTCCTGATGTCCCAGGCATCTTCTCCTTGTCCTTCTGAGACTCTCCTTTTGGTGCCTGTCCTGATGTCCAGTCCTCTGTGGTTCTTTCACTCACCTCCCAGGGACAGATTTCTGCCTTGGCAGGTGTTGCTGCCTTTGCCTCTGACCTGAGATCTTCCCAGGGACATACCTGCGCTGCTGTGCTTCCACCCTTGCTGAGGAGCTGGCCACCAGCTTTGGATGAGGAGTTTTCTAGACGTGGGCTGGAGTGCCCAGGGGTTGTGCTCTCCCAGGGACACACGGACTCCTGCTGTTGACTGGATTTCTGCGCTGCTTTCGCAGTTTGTTCCCACGTCTCTCCAAAGCTCCCTTTTCTGGAGGTTCTTCCCTTTTCCTGGAGAGATTCTCCACCTGTCCTCTGACTCATCATTTCCTTCCCTATTACCTCATCACCCAGCTCCCAGGGACAAATCCCTGCTTTCCCGATGGCAGGAGCATCTCCTGCCTCCCGTGGACACGCCTCAGTGACGCTGCTGCCCAAACTCCCCGAGCCCCCGGAGGTTCCCGGGGCCTGAGTAGAGACTGCTGAGGGGCCCCGGAAATCTGTCCTTTCCCATGGACAAAGAGATGCCAACCCTTCACCCAGTTTCTGTTCTTCCAAGAAGATTGCCTTCTTGGGACTTTTCTGCTTTGCCTGGGGGAGCTTCTTTACTCCCTCCTGGGACGGTTTCTCACTCTCTCCTCCTTCACGTGCCTCCCAGGGACAGAGCTCTGCCTTGGTGATGTCAGGTGTACAAGCTCCTGGGCCAGCGGCTTCCCACGGTCGTGTCTCTGCCTCTCTAGGCTCCACGCTGCCCACCGTCCCAGACCTGCCCTTGGTGCTGTCAGAGTCCCGAGGGGCCGAGCGACGGGACAGACCCCCAGGATCGGCACTCTCCCAGGGACACACTGCCTCCTGTCCCCTGACCAGCCTCTCCGGCTTTTTCTGAGCAACGGCAACCACATCTTTGGGTTCTGACTTTTCTGAGCCTTTCCCCCTCTCATCTTGGGAGGCATCTAGATCTTGCCTCAGGGCCTCCTCCTCAGGAACTCCACGTACCTCCCAGGGGCAGATTTCGGCCTTGTTGCTACTGTCAGGCTGACACGTTTCTGACTCGGGGACTTCCCAGGGGCATACATCTATCACCCTCTGGTCAGCACTGCCCAGGGGCTGGAGGCCAGCTTTGGGCCGTTCCCGCCACCGCCCAGGGGCTTCTTTTGCTTGCTTAACATTTTTGTCCCTAACTGTGCCCCGCCTGACTCGCCTCAGTGCGGCAGGCCCTGTTTTACCTGCTCTCGCAACCTTCCCCTCCCCTAGACCCTGGGACGGCCTCCTGCCTCTGTCTTCTTGTTCCCTGCCGCCCTCCTGGTGACAGACTTGGAGCATTCTGCTTGTGTGAGCGTTCTGCTGGTTCTGGAAGGACTCCTCGTCATCACAGGGGGCAAGCGCGGCCTGCTTACTCACCGCCTTGGGGCGGCCTGGCCTGGGAGATCTGGGACACGCACCCACACCCTCTCCCAAAGCTCGGCCCTTCTCTTCCTTGCCAGGACTCCCTTTCCCGCCCTCCTCTCTGTATGTGCTCCGAGAACGGGTCAGAGCTTTGATAGCCAGTCCCAGACTACGCATGGAACCCTGCTGAACAGGGGTCTTGAGGCTGTGGGATTTAGAGAAGAACTTAGGCCTGTCCTCATCCTCATCAGCTTCCCCCTGGAGACACCCGTCCTCCGTGTCCATCCCACTCTCCCCAGCCCCCCTCTTCTCTACTGCTATAGACAGGGCCCTCCAGAGCCTGGCCCGACCTAAGGCGGGAGAGCGGTTGCCTCGCTCTGGCCCCGAGGGGCCTTCCTGAGCCACATTTTCCTTCTTCGATGGCAGCTCTGCATTCTCCCAGGGGCAGATGTAGGTGAGTAGGCTGGGGCTTTGTGGGGGTACTGGGATGGGTGCCAGGGCAGGGGCGGGAGCTGGCAGCAGAGCCAGAGAGAGGCTGGAGGTGGGAGCCAGGCCCACCGCAGACGTGGCCATGATGGGTGTGGAGATCTGGTGCTGGACGGGCGGGTGGGGCAGCCTTCTCACGGCCTCCTCGTGCAGCTTTCTGGAGGCGTGGTAGCTGTCCACGCTGCTCCTCTTGGCCGGGGAAGGTGGGGCCGACAGGGGAGTCGCTCGGGCTCGCTCCAGCCTCCAGGCCGAGGGCCTCCGCGCCGGGCTGGCCAGGGCGGCCTCTGCCTTCCTTCTCTCCTCCCGCTCCCTCGCCCGCTGGTAGGTCTCCTCCAGGTAGGCCTGGCTGGCCTCGAGCAGGGCCTTTTCCCTGGAGCCAGCCACGACGCTCAGCGACTTGTGCAGCGAGGCGGGCCGGACGCAGGGCAGCCGCTCTCCCACCGTCAGATTGTGGGCGCTGGCCGACCTGAAGTTCAGCGCGGGCGGCCCTGCCGCCGACTCGCGCCTCTCGGATTGCGGGCCCTTCCTGGCCAGCTTCCTCCTCAGCAGCGAGTCGTGCAGAGGCGGGTACTGCTCCCCGCGGGGAGCGCGGTCCTGCTCGCAGGTGCTGCGGGACTCGCGCAGAGCCGGCGGCGCGGCGGGCTCCCGGAGGCTGGCGCTGGGCAGCCTGGCGCTGAGCAGCCGGCGGCGGGAGGAGCCCCCGGGCAGGCTGCCGCGGGCCGGGGAGCCCGAGTCCCGGGAGTGCTGGCGGGTCAGGGCCTCGGGGAACTCGGCCAGGTACCTCATGAAGGAGCGGCCCAGGCCCTGGCGCCAGCTGCCTCGCTTCTTGCGCAGGTGCGGGTTGTTAGCGGCCATTTCCTTGGTCTTGTGGACCTCGAGCTGGGCGTAGAGCTTCTTCAACTCGTCCTGGGGGCGGGGGTACCCGGGGAGCGGAGCTGGCGGTGAGGACCAAGCTCT
This sequence comes from Mesoplodon densirostris, assembly GCF_025265405.1. Lineage (NCBI taxonomy): Eukaryota > Metazoa > Chordata > Mammalia > Artiodactyla > Ziphiidae > Mesoplodon > Mesoplodon densirostris. The sequence continues at coordinate 4,112,203 of NC_082678.1, forward strand.
CCACCCCCGGCGGCGCTGCTCCGCCCCCCGGCCCTTGCTCAGACCATTTTCTCGGGGGGGATCTCTCTCCCACCAAGCTGTGTCCCTTCCCAGCTTTTAAAACTCAGAAGTCACCTCTCCGTCCTGCGGGGCCAACAACCTAGTTCCCGAGCCCGACCCGCTCAGCTCCGAGGCCTCAGCGCACCACTGACTTCTCTGGGCGCTGTGGTCTGGTGGGGAGCCTCCAGCTTGGGGGACGGGAAACCTGGGTTTGAGATTGCTGTGACCCATCATGCGCCTCCAGGCTATTTTCTAGCCCTCTCTGAGCCTCTGCTTCAATAAAGTAAGGAAAACTGGCTGCCTAGTGTTCACTTCCTGAAGAGGATTATATGAGATTGGTGGCGGGACCAGTGGGCGTGAAAACTGCCATATTCAGGTGTAAGTGACGGAATGGGGCTTTGAAAGTCTTTTGTACTTTGGATCTCTCCCCGCAGCCAGCAGAGGGGAGGTACATGGGCTGCTGCTCCCCATACTGGAGGGTCAAGGATGGTGTCTCTGTGGCAGCGTGCCTCCACTCTTTGGCCTGCCTGCTGGAGTCGGTTCTCAGTTCAGCCTATCCCCAGGGGGCCGGCGGCTGGGCAGGCAGAGCTCAGAGGATGAGGAGGATACGGGGGAAAGAGAGGCAAAGGCAGTTGAGACAAGGAAGGAATTGGGGGATGTAAGCAAGTCAGGTGTGGAGGGGGCCCCAGGAGAGGTGGAGGGATGGACAACATGGCTTCCTGGGACTGTTCCCACATGCAGGTTCTATAAGACAATGGGCTTTACCGCCAGGTCTCTTTATTTCCTACCCTCTGAGCCTCTCATTAGGGGTTCTGTGACTATAATGATATTCTTAAGCAGAAAAATAAGGTAAGGATGCTCTCCTGATGTAAGACTCAGGAAGAACCTCCTTTCTCTAACACTGCTGGGCCCAGGGAAAGGGGATCCCGGTGTGGAAATCCCTGGTAGCCACTCACTGCCTGAATTACCCAGCCCCAGTGGCCCTAGGTCACTAACTGCCTGGTGTATTGGGGACTGAGGGGTTTCGTAGGCTGCCCCTCACGGTGGCCCTGCTGAGTGGGAGTGGAGGACACAGGGGACACAGGGGATTTCAGCTCCACTCATGGTTCTGCTTCTATCTTGCCAAGTGGGCCTCAGGAACCTGGGTTCTGGGGTTTTGCAGGGGGCGTCTATCCACTGTGTGGCCTCCTTTGAGTAGAGTCAGGGGAAGCAGCTTAGGGCAATGGCGGAGAAGAGAGGGAGGCGGGTCTTAGAGGAAAAGCTATGGGGAGGAGAGGGGACCTGCAGTGGCACACAGCCCGGGTGGCAGGGCCGCTGTGCCCCCTGCCCAGCCCCTAAGTAGCATCAAGAGGAGGCGGGGAGGGCAGCACCTACCCGAATGTCTCCAGGGTCCAGGCTGTGCTCGCTCCAGGCTGAGGCGATGCTGCTGTTCAGGTAGGAGCCTGAGCGCTGCAGGTCCAGCTCGTCCTCGTACACCTCATCCAAGATCTCCTCTCGGGGAGGAGCCCCCGGCTTCCGGAACTGGCCATGGTGGCGGGCATGATCGGGAAAAAGACTCACCTTGGCTCCCTCCCCCGTGGCATATGTATTTACTCCGTAAATCTTCACCCTCTCTCTGATTTGGAAATCTGGGGGTCCAAGGAGTATTGTTCCCTCTCCTTCCTGACTTTCTCTAGCTCAGAGACCAGGGGTCTCAATGCCCTGGCCCCACAATTCCTAGCCATGTCCTTCAGCTCCCCCCCTCACCTATCTTTCTGTAATTGCTTCTGAGTTGAGTTTCAGAGTCTGCCAACCTTCCAATTGTATTACAAGGACTCCCTTCAGCTCTAGCTCTTTTTTTTTTTTTAACTCCAGGTGTTTTCATTATTTTTTTAAAAATTATTTATTGACTCATTTATTGGCTGTGTTGGGTCTTCATTGCTATGTGTGGGCTTTCTCTAGTTGTGGAGAGTGGGTGCTACTCTCCGTTGCAGTGCGTGGGTTCCTCAGAGCTCAGTCTCAGTAGTTGTGGCACATGGGCTTAGTTGTTCCGCGGCATGTGGGATCCTCTGGGACCAGGGCTCAAACCCGTGTCCCCTGCATTGGCAGGCGGGTTCTTAACCACTGCGCCACCAGGGAAGTCCCGGCTCTAGCTCCTATTTCCCTTGCCCAGGGATTGGAGACGGAGATTCCTTCCGTGACTCCTAAGTGGGCTCCTTGCTTAGGGCCCAAATCCCTCAGGGCCCAGGGTGTCATTCTCACCCTGGCCTGGAGAGGGTGCTATGGGCACAGCAGCTCCACAGAGCCCCTGGTACAAAGGGCTGCGTCTCCCTCACATCGAGGCCAGGGGAAGACCTCACCTTAGGGATGAAGATCAGAGCCAGTGTGGCGGTGACTGTGCTGTGGGTGTGAAAGAAGAAGAGGAGGAGCGTCCAGTCTGGGTGCAGGGAGGGAACCAGTACAAACCTGAGGGTGAGGTGGGAAGGGGACGGTTAGCTACAGGTGGGAGTGGCCTCCTTCCTCTCAGCTGTTTCAGTGGCTGTCCTTCCCAGCCCCCGCCCTGATCTCCTGGAGGTGCTCCGTGCAGTGAGGAGGGCACTCTTCCTTCTTCCTGCCCTCCCACCTCAGGGCTCACGTTAATCTCCACCTCTGAGAAGCCCTCCCAGACGACCCCAGCTTGCCTTCTCTGGCTGCTTATAGCACTTAACTCTGTTATGGACCACCCTGTGGGTTGGTTCTACCTTCACCACAGGGCCAGGTCCTTGTGGACACTCATAGCAGGCCCGCTGCAAGGACAGTTGGGGTGTGCGGGGGAAGAAGGCAGGGAGAGTGGAGCCTGTATGTGGAGGAGAGTCGGGGTGGGGCGTGTGGAATGGGAGAGGAGTTAGGAGTGGAGCGTGCTTCCTCTTCTCGGGTGTTGGGTGAGACATGGGTTACAGGAAGGGTATCTGTGGGGTAGGGAGAGAGCTACAGGTGGGGGCCCTCCTCACCTTGCTGAGGCGTAGTAGGTGTTGCAAGGAGGGCTGTGGGATGGGGGTACCCCCACCTGGGAGAGGTGAGGAGTGTTATTAGGGTGGGAGCCGTGGCGGGTAGGAGGGCCCGTCCTCACCTGGCTGCGTGGAAGGCAGCAGAAAGCAGCAGCTCATTGTGCAGGGCGATGCCCATGTACCGCGGCTCGTGCAAGGCTGAGGGAACAGCCCGGGTGGCGTAGCAGAGGAAGCTGCCCCAGCACAGGAGCAGCATCTCGGCTGCGGGGAAATAAGGAGAGCCGGGTTCCACCTCAGCAGCCATGCCCCCCTTTCTCTGTAGGCCGTGCTGGGGGGACCCCGGTCCAGGGGTCCAGGTACAAGGCAGGAGGACCCCTGGAGGTACAGGGAGGGGGACCAGAGTGAGGCTGGGCTCAGTGGAAGCAGCTCACCCACAACCATGATGTAGTCCCAGCGGTCGTGGTGGCAGACGTAGAAGTGGCGGCCTGCGTGGGTGTGGCCTCGCGCCAGCAGGGCTGTGCGCTCACTGCCTTGCTCCAGGACCCCCGCTGTCCATACAGCCAGGAAGCCCAGCACCAGCAGCAGAAGCAGCCCCAGACGCTGCAGCAGCCGCCCACTGCTCAGGTGGGGGCCCCGCTGGGCCGTTCGAGACAGAAACAGCTGGAGCACTCTACGAGGGTTAGAGTGTGGCTGGTGGATGCAGGGAGGGGAGATGCCCCTGGCCATTGCCTCCCGTCCCTCCGCACATCCCTGTCCTCCCCTCCCTTCCATGGTTCACCGCCTCGTCTTACCCCCAAACGATTTACATGGCGGGGAGGGCCATAGTGATGGGAGCAGGCCTCGGGGGCACAGAGGGGTGGAGCTGGTAGGGTTCTGGCTGTGAAGAACTTCATTCCATAAATGAGCTGGGGTAGCCTGGAGTGAGCAGCGTGAGAGCAGGCTCTGCCCCAGACCCTACCTGTAAAGCTTGAGTATAATAGTGCCGTAGACAGTGGCAAACCCCAGCAGCCGGACCCAGCGGAGGGCGATGCAGCGGAATACACTGGGCTTGAAGTACAGGATGAACACCTGGTGGGGAGGGGGCAAAAACAGTTGCTCTCCACTGCACTTCCACCGTGTGCCAGCCTATGCCAAACACACTGCTGATGCTCCTAACCGCCTCTTCATAGAGGCATCATCACCTCCATTCTGCAAAGGAGTAGCTTTGTTATCAGAGAGGTTAGGTAACTTGTCCTAAGTCACACAGCAGGTCATAGAGCTCCTTTTGAGCCTGGCTGTTTGGTTCCAGAGCTTACTAGACCAGCCTGTCATTTGTGGGTATGAGTTGGAGGATTTTGAGGTCTCTGAATCCCCCCAACAGGACAGAGAGGAAGGATTCTGGGGCTTGGAGGGTACCAGGTTGGGACTATGGGGGATCCTGGGAGGTGGGGTCAGCCTCTGGCCACAGACTCACGGGGAAGTACAGCAGCAGGGATCCAAACAGGATGGTTTCCAGCAGCACCACCCCAGAGGCCCGGATGCTCTGCGGACCCGGGAAAGAGAGAGGTATGTAAGCGGGGCAGCGAGAGGAAGGAGCCTGGAGGACGGTACAGGAGGCTCTCAGGCCTGTTTGAGGGGTCGCCCCACGGCCCTGGGCTAGAGCTTCTCCCTGTAACGTTAGCTCTGCCCTCTCCATCCACAGCCACCCTCACCACAGGCTCTTAGCTCCCCTGGCACTAAGCCTGGCTGAGGCAAAGGTTTCATGTAGCTCCTGCCACCCCGGGCCCATGCCCCTCCCAGTCCCAGCCTGGGCCTTGCTGCAGACCTGGGCTAGAATCAGAGGTTGCTGGAGCTAGAGGGGATCTCAGGCTTTCCTCCGAGCTTTGGGTCAGACTGCCTCCTTGTCTAGAAACTCGCTTCTCTGTCAGTTGACCGTCAACGTTGGCTCAAACGTCATGTTCTCCGGAAAGTCTTCCCACGCCATCTCAGGCAGGGTGACTGGGTCCCTTCTCTGAGCTGCCACAGCAACTGACACCTCTATCCTGGCCCCTGTTCTGCTGTGCTGTCATTTTATTTACATGTCTGAGGGGCCAGATCACTTCCCCCAGTGCCTACACCGTGTTTTGTTTGTTTGTTTTTTTTTTTTGCAGTACGCGGGGCTCTCACTGTTGTGGCCTCTCCCGTTGCGGAGCGCAGGCTCCGGACGCGCAGGCTCAGCGGCCATGGCTCACGGGCCCAGCCGCTCCGCGGCATGTGGGATCTTCCCGGACCGGGGCACGAACCCGTGTCCCCTGCATCGGCAGGCGGACTCTCAACCACTGCGCCACCAGGGAAGCCCCCTACACCGTGTTTTGAATCAAGTCCAATGCCTTCATTGAGCAGGTGAGGAAACAGGTCTAGGGTGGTGAGGTCACTTGCCTCATGTCACATAGTGAGTTAGATTAAGAATCAGGGCCAGAACCCATTTCTCTCACGTTCTAGTCTTAGGTAGTCCTGGTCTCCGGTTGATGCTAGACACTCAAGATGGGTAGGACTCGTGTGTAGAAGAGAGATGTGAGGCCTTCCTTGCCTTGCTCTGGCGGCAGCGATAGGAGACCAGCATACTCAGGAAGACGGCCAGCATGCAGCACGTCTGAGAGGCCAGCACCACTGCCCGCAGCGTGGGGGCTTCCTCCACCAGGCACGGCGTGGCATCCAGGCAGCTGGAGCAGCCCTCAGCACATGGTTGGCACCGCAGCAGCCTCCCGGAGCTGCCTTGAGGGGACCCGAATTGCCCGGGAGGCCGGGCAGCACCCTCCTCTGAGCCTATAAAGAACAGGATGTGTGCAGGGAGAGGGGCATGGCTGGGACAACCTGAGACCCCAGCCTTCTCTCCCAGTGGTCACCACAGCTCTCTCCCTGCCCTCTTACGGTCTGTGGCCCCTGGGGTAGTGTCAGGATGGGTAGGAATGAAGAAGTGGGTACTTTCAGGGGAAGGCAGGGCAACAGGAAGAGGTGATGCCAGGCTAGGACTCACTGCGAGGTCAGCTTGCATCAGACTGGCATGTTATAAGCTCGTTCTCGGAAGGAACAGACACCCCCAAATTGGACCCTGCCTGCCTCTCCTGCTTCTCTCGATATTCTTCCCTTGCTCCATGAGTTTCCTCCCAGTGTCTCACCCCGACCTGCCTTTCTTCCCCAGATGCCCCGCTCCAATCAGCCCAGCCTGTAAAACATCTCCCTGGCCCTCCGCACAGTTACATACCCCCGGAGCTGCTTGCCCCATAGAAGCCGGGTCGGCAGCGGCAGAGGTAGTGGCCAAGGACAAAGCCCTGACTCTCCAGGGGGACACACTGTGGGGATGACAAACACAATCGGTATTTATATGAGGCTTTCCCTCCCGGGAAGAGACGGAGGGTGCATCTACCTTCCTATCCACGGCCCCTGGGTCTACACCGGGGAGCCCCACCAGAAAGCCACCCCAGCCCTTGGGAAGCCTTCCATCCCTGGAAACCCTACACTGCCCCCACCATTGCCTCTCTTCTCAAAGAGACCTCCAAGCAAAGAGTATGGAGATGGATCACGCTTTTATTCAGACTGGCCCTGACAGGAGCCTCACAGGTCCCATTTCCCAGTGCCCAGCTGATGCTAGAGCAAGGTGCTGGGGAGGTGGAAGCAGGGAGAAATCTGAGCTCAACCACACCTGTGTGCCTGCATCCTGCTTCCAGGGTCCCCATCAGCCTCCCTCTTTGGCACACAGGTGGGTTGAAAAGGCCCCCATGGAGGAGCAGCTTCCTCCATCAGGGCCATCTGGCTTTGGCGCAGGACTGCTCTCCCCAGCCCTAATGCCAGGCTAATGCCAGGCTGGTGGGATGCCAAGGCCAGCTCTTTATTCCACCTCCCCCCATTGATGTTTGCCCAGCAGGGGACAGAGAAGACCTCAGAGCCTGGCAGGGAAGATGAGCCCGTGGATGAGGTCAGATATGCTGTAGGGAGTGGCTGGGAACAGACAGCAGTGGGGCAAAGGAAGGAAGATTACATATCCAGCCCCTAGAAGGTGCTTCTGAAATCATGGCCCAGCTTCCCCTCTTACTCAGACCACTGGAAAACGTTCTGTTCCTGCCATAGACAAATGCATACCCAGAGACACGAATGTGGCTGGGTTTAAAAGTGCACTGGACAATGGGAGCCCTTATCCATCCCTGGACTGATAGCTCCAAACACATGAGCCCTGAAGAGCAACAGATGCCCAAACCCACCACACCTCCCAGCAGGCTGCAGGGCTCCCCTTGGCTTTGGTCCAGCTCAGGAGCAAGCATGCCGTCAGTGTAACTGTGGAGCGGATTAGTTCACTGACCTGCCAGTTTCCCAGTACTGGGCTTGCAGGATTACCAACCATTGCTTTCCATTATCCAGATTCTCCTGCATCCACGGCTTTGATTTTGCCAGCATCTCGCCTGGGTTCCATCACCTTGACCAGTCCCAGAGCTCTTCAAGTTCCTTCTCTGGTTAGTCTCCTCCTACACCCCAGCCAGCAATTCTACTTATTTCAACAAACACCCAACAGAGCATCCTTTGTGGGTCAGAAAGAGCCCAGAGCTCTGTTGACATGGAGAATGTGATTCAGGAGAAGGAAAGGGGACAATTAATAGAGGCTCAGGAGGCGGTCCTGGGAAGGGATCCTGGAGCACCTAGTACCCGAAGGGAGAGCAGACAGGGAAGCATGCTGAGAATGCAAAGGAATGAAGGTGGCTGTCTCGGGTGGGGGATGGGGCTAGGCTGTATGTGTCCTCACTCTCAAAAAGCCTGGTGGTATCTCATCTCTATCTATCTTATCAGTAGGGACTTCCCTGAAGCCCGGAGAGGGTGGTGTGCCTTTGTCAGCTGCTCCTGATGGCAGTGATGGGAAAGGGGAGGGAGGCAGGACACCAGCACCCCCGCCCTCTGTATCCTTACCTGCGTGCTGTTGAGATCACACAGGTGTGTGTTAGAGTACCAGCCTGGGCCGCTGGCACACTGGTTGATGTCCACGCTCTGAAGATCTACGTCCATCTGCACCTGCCCCCTAGGGCAGTGAATTGGCAGTTAGGGGTACAGTGAACGATGCCAAGGCGGACATGTGTCCTTGGACCCCAGACTATGAGGCAATGCAAGCTCTACGGACTTTAGCACAGTGGCTGCAGTGTGCCAGGAGAGAGGGCACAGACGCACGCCATTTCTCCAGTGCTATTAACCCTCGCTGTCTCTGCAGCAACAATCCTCCTCCCCCTAGGTTTTTCCCTGCCCCCACCCCCCATCCCTCAGGTTTTCAACATCCTAGCATTTCTTGATTTCTATCACTGGGAAAGGGAGGGGGCGAGACATACAGGAGCTGCGGCTCTGATGATCTGTCTGAAAGGGATATTCACACTTCCCCACTGCAATGTATACACACACACACACACACACACACACACGCAAAGCGCAGCTATTAACTACCCCCTCACTTTGCCCAAACCAGGTCTGAATTGATCACAGCAAAGGAGATATGGAATAGAGGGGCCCAGGGTCAGAGCCGCCTGGCCCAAGGGCTCTCAACCCCTGCTCTGGGCTGAATGGGGAGAGAGCTGGCAAGGAGCCAGGCTGCCTGTGGCCAGGAGAGGAACTCTGCCCGGGACCATGAATGGGGACACAGAGCTGGGAAAACAACGTTGATGGTTGAATGCCTTGCGGTACACTATCCATCTGCTCCCTCCTTCCCGTCGTGGCTCCCAATCACCTCTTTACTCCAGCTGAGGGAGGAAGTCAGTTATTTGAGGAGTATCGTAGGCTACTGGGGTCAGGACTTGATATAAGAATATAGCCATTGGGAGTGACCCTGGGGATCTGGCCAACTCCTGGGCAGAAGAGGCAATGGTGCCAAGCCTCCCCCCAAGTGCTTTCCTTCCTTTGCAGAAGCCTCCTTTTACAGTTCTAGACTGCTAGGGAGCAGCGAATTTCACTCCCGAAGCACCCATCTGACTCCTCTGAGAAGCCAGTGCATGGATTATCACTGTCTCCTGCACCAAGCCCTCTCCTGCCTTGTACCCACTACTCAGACCTGGAGGCCAGGACCTATGCCCAGCTATGTCCACACATGTGTACACACACACGTGTATACCTACTTGTAAATGGAGTGATATATATGTAGTACATACACACACCTGTATATATTAACACACAGTTACAGATTCCCAGGGTCAACTGCAGATATACACAGCTGAATGCAAATACACACATCTGTGTCCCCCACACATGTGCATACCAAATGGCCTATGCACAGCTGGCTGGACTTGGGCCCCCCACCCCACAAATACACAATAGCATCAAACCCTGCACAAAAACCCCTTACCTGATTTCCGGGCTGAGGTCTGGCTTGAGTCCATAGAAGGCCGCTGAGAGTGTGACAAGCCAGCCCGGACGGAGCCGGCCTTCCTGGCATTCCAGGAAGGGAGGAGACAGCCTGACGTGCTGCAAATCCCCCACATATCCATCCCCCTGCGGCCACTTGGGGCTGCCAAGGCTCCCTAGGTCGTTGGTCAGCACCCGCTTCTGCAGGTCAGGGGTGTCCAGGGCTCCGGTTGGGCTCTCCTTCTGCACCCTGCTCCCTGACAAGTCCTGAAGGATGGTCTCCTCCCCCATCCGGGTGGCCTGCAGGGCCAGCTGCAGGTGGCTGGCCCCCAGTGGAGGGTTAAAGGTCAGCAAAGCCCGGTATGCCCTCGGGTCCCCCTCGGCCACGCTGCGGACCAGTGCCTGGTACCACTCCACATCCTCCTCCACACTGGACTCCCGGATGTCGTTGGCTTGTAGCAGCATGTTGAGGAAATTGGCAGCCTGCGTAATGGTGCCCGCTGCCCTCCATAGGATTGGGGGGAGTCCTGGTCTGGCTCCTGCCCCATGGGCTTCATAGCGCTCACTGCAATTAGCCCCTGACAGCTGTTGGGCATCTCCAGAGTAGAGAAAAGCCCGGGCTGCCTCAGCCCCCTCCGGGGGCACCCACATGGGTACAGATCCTGGCTTGACTTGGGAGGACAGCGCGGGCAGAGAGCGGAGGAGCCTCGGACCCCCCAGAGCCCAGCCACAGAGGAAGGAGCAGCCCAGCAGCCCCCACACAGGAGGAGGCATGACCACTGCCCTGGTGCCCATCCTTGGGGCAGCTCTCAGGGACCCTGGGGTCCAGGCTGCCCGGGGTATTGGAGATCCCAGGCAGAGGCTGGTCGCAGTCTGGGGCCGCCTGCTTGCACGCCTCCGATCCTTGCCTTCTCTCTTCCTCTCTTCCTCTCTCTCATGCTCACGCTGTCTTGCTTGTTTTTTTCTTCTCTTTAACGTCATCAGCTGGCTTCTGGACGTAGGCATGAGGGCTCTGTTCCCTGCTCTCTCAGTGTGGCCCCCCCATCACAAACCCTTTTAATCCTGGCACACCACTCTTCCCTCCCCCTCTTATCCAATATCTAGGCTCCCTCCCCTCACTCCCCACCCTACATCTGCTCCAGGGAGAGATAGAAGGGACCAGCCGTTCTCTCTCTTCCTCCCTCCCTCCCTCTGCCCTTTGCTCCATTAGGAGAGATGGGCAAATCCGGGATGGGCGCCATAGCAACGGCAGATGAGCCCGTGCCCCTCTCTCCACCCCTCTGCGCCACTCAGCCTCCTGGCAGCAATTTCGACGGCCATGATAAAGGGCCAAGCTGCAGCTCCTGGCAATCTGCTCTAGCTGCCTGTACCCCCTGCTGCTGAGCTGGAATTTGAGATTGGGGTTGGCGAGGGGTGGACAAGAGAGCCCAGTAAGTATAGGGTTTTTTAAATATTTATTTATTTATCTGGCTGCACCAGCTCTTAGCTGCAGCATGTGGGGTCAGATTCCCTGACCAGGGATTGAACCCAGGACCCCTGCATGGGGAGTGCAGAGTCTTAACCACTGGACCACCAGGGAAGTCCCAAGAGAGCCCAATAGAACCATAATTGATATTTGTACAGATGGTGGCATTTTTCAAAGTGTTTTTCACGTGCGTTATCTCAATGACTCTTCCCCAACCCACCTATGCTGAATATTCTTATCCCCACTTCACAGATGCAGACAGTGAGGCTCAGAGACTCACCCAAGATCACACAGCTGCTTCATCTGAGTCGAGACTCAAACCCAGAGCTCTGATTCTCCTACACTGCCCCATCAAACCCCCACCATCACCCTATTATTCATCCTTAGAGACCGCAAGAAGACCTAACTATAGCCCGGAGAGGTGAAGGGACTTCCCTAGGACCACACTGTTGCTCTTGACAGAGCAGGAGCCTCCACCAAGTCTCCACCTCCCCAGCCAGGGAAGCCCGCCTTCTCCTGCATCACAGAGTTAGCCACTGCCCGGGGAGTAAGGGGGTCATGGTGGGGAGGGGGGAAGAGAATGAACAGTTTTGCTTCTGCTTCTTGAACCTTCATTTTGTCATTCTAAGCCCTGTCTTCTTCCTTTCTTCAAGAAAACCGTGGCTAACCCCTCCTGCTCTTCCAGGTCTTCTTACCCCTCACATCCTTCCCTCTGTCGGACACAATAACTGGGAAGCTCAGAGTTAGCACTGTCTGAGGCAGCCTCCTCCGATCCAGAAGGGTGTGGATCCTTGAAGTCAGCCACGGAACAGAGCCCCTGCCTTCCTCTCCCTCCCTCTTCCACCACTTTCCCATTGCTGATCCTCACCCAGTGATTTGGCCCCATGTGCATGTGCTATCTGTTAGTTTCTCCCCTTCTCACTCTGCCCCCATCCCTGCTTCTTAAACCTCTGATGTCCCAGATCTCTGAGTTTATGTAGGGAGGGCTGGGTGGTGGTGGCTAAAAACTTCTCTTGCTTTACTGGTGGCCTCTGCAAGCAACAGTTCTGCTTTGGAACCTTCACTGGGAACATAAGGGGTGGAGGAAGAGATGGGGGCTAGAGGACAAACCTCCACAGAATCCCTATGATGTCAGAACTAAGAGTGCCTATATCCCAGACCTTTCTCTAATAGAGAAGGAAATGAAAACTAAAACTGAATGTCCGCTAAGTGACCTCCTCAGGGCCGCAAAGCCAGCGAGTGGTCTGGGGTCAGACCTGTATCACACATCCACACATCCATTGCGTCTCTGATTCCTGTGTGCCAACAGAAAGAGGGATGGTAGGGGTTGGGGTGGGGTGAGCAAGGGCTCCGTTCCACGTTCTTGGTATTATTACTGGTTACTGCTAGGCCAGGGCCAACAGAACACCTTGGGTGAAGACATAATAGTCAGTTGTTTTTTCCCCCAAGAAGCTTTTCATAATAATAACTTATGTTTGCATAGTGCTGTGGCATCTGCGTGTAAGTTTTCATTTAATCCCTATAACAGCTCTATCAAGGGGGGATTATTATTGACCTATTTTTACAAATGAAACACAGGTTCAAAGATGTTTAGGTTTTTTTTTTTTTTTGCGGTACGCGGGCCTCTTACCCGCTGTGGCCTCTCCCGTCGCGGAGCACAGGCTCTGTACGCGCAGGCTCAGCGGCCATGGCTCATGGGCCCAGCCACTCCGTGGCATGTGGGATCCTCCCGGACCGGGGCACGAACCCGTGTCCCCTGCATCGGCAGGCGGACTCTCAACCACTGCGCCACCAGGGAAGCCCAGATGTTTAGTTATTTGCTCTTGGTAATATGTCCAGGAAATGGCATGACTAGGACGCAAAACTAGACGGCAAAGCTCCAGAGGGGCAGAGACCACGCCCGGCTCATTCATCACTGAAGCCTAGCCCATTGCTGAACGATTGAGTGAACTCAAGACTGGTTTAGGTTCTGTGAATTGTTCTTTGCAAACCTTTTAAACTAGGGTTCTACCACTGCAGGGACCACTTATATAGCCCTCAGGAAACAGGTATATGTAGATGTAAAACCTACCCAACAAATCCAGCTCATACAAAGATACACTTCCTTTGCTTGGAGCCTAATTTTCAATATTTTTTCCAGGAACTACAGGAACTACAGGTCTGGACATTTAAGGAAATGGAGAAAGGCAGCATTCCTTGCTCTGCCTTAGGAAGAGCCTGTGTGTGTTCCCCTGTGCCTCTGTGTGCTCAGGACAGGTGGAGATACCCCAGGTGGCAAACATGGTCTGCCTCTCTCTGGGGCCAGGAAAGTAGCTGGACAGCAGAGGGCGCTGTGGAGCTTACAGACCTTGCATTCGTCGGGGGTAACCTGTTCTGGAGCCAGAGTTTTCCAGAGGCAGCCAGGGATCTTGGGTGGTCTTCTTAGGCCTCCGGTGTGCTATGGTCCTATAGCAATTTCTCTTCTTTTCTCCAGAGACCTAAGTAACACCTAAAAGGTATTGGAGAGAGGGTAGAAAATATAATCTTTGGAGTCAGAGCTGGTTTTGAATTCCACTTCACCTTTTTGAACTGTATGACCTTAGTAAGTAACTCTTCAGTTTTTTCATGGGCAAGGGAGGTTATTAATTCTGTTGTGCAGAATTAGAGATGAATTTGTAGCAGGAGCTTCTTACAAGCATGGAACAATCGTTCCATGTTTAGGTATCAAGGGCCTACTCCATGCCAGGCAGTCCTTCGCATTGGAGAGTCCATGATGGGCAAAAAGCAGACGAGGCCCTTGCCCTCACAGAGCTAACAGCTTAATAGGGAAGACAGACTTTAATCAAATAACCTCGCAGATAGATAACAAATCACACCTGTGCAATTAAGTGCAACAAAGGAGTGGTCTTGGAGCTCACTGAGGAGGAAGTACCCAGGCAGGGAGATTTCCCTGAGGTAGAGAGAAGTAAGTTTAATTTGAAGGATGAATAGGAGTTTATGAAGCAAAAAGGGAGGGAAAAAGCCTTTCAAGAAAAGGGAATCGTTTATGCAATGGACATGTTTTTGAGCCTGACACAGGGCTAGTGGAACAGCAGGGCAGAGAAAACAAGGTGGAGCCTGGTGGGAGATGAGACCAGAGAGGCGGGGGTCTGATGACACAGGACCCCACAGGCCTCCTTAAGGAGTTTTGTCTTTAGCCTAAGAACAGTGGGAAACCATGAAGGGTTATAATCACAGGCTATTGGTGAATATTCATTTTAAAAGGTTCTCTCTGGGGACTTCCCTGGTGGTCCAGTGGCTAAGACTCCGTGCTCCCAATGCAGGGGGCCCGAGTTCGATCCCTGGTCGGGGAACTGGATCCCATATGACGCAGCTAGGAGTTTACATGCCTGTGGCTAAGGATCCCACATGCTGCAACTAAGACCTGATGCAGCTAAATAAGTAAATATCTTTTTAAAAAGTTCTCTCTGGCTGTAGAACTCATAGCAGACCCTGGATCATCTTCCCCTAAATGCACTTTCAGGTACTAAAGTTGCTAAGTTCTGCTGGCTGATCCTTCCTCGTTATCCTTTGCATTCCTCAGCATCTCTTCATGGGAAGATTGCAATGGTTTCCTAACTGGTTTCCCTGCCTCCAGTCACACCTCCTCTACACAAGCTTGAACTTACTTGACCTTCACAACATTCCTGCAAGTAAGCAAAGCAGCAATCCTTAACCCTATTTTGCAGATGAGAAAACTGAGGTCTAGTGGTACTGTGGAACTGGCTCATACAGGCTTGTGAAAGCCAACTGTTAAAATTTCAGAAATTTTGGGACTTCCCTGATGGTCCAGTGGTTAAGACTTTGCACTCCCACTGCAGGGGGCGTGGAATAAATTTTGCAAGCCAGTTGGTTTTTTTTTTTGGCTTGAACCCCGGCCTTCAGCAGTGAGAGAATAGAGTCCTAACTACTGGACCACCAGGGAATTCCCTACAAGTCAGTTGCTAAACACAGCCAACTGTTAAAAATTAAATTACACAAACATTAAATATATTAAAAACAAAGGTAATACATTCTCAAAACTCATCACTTCCTAATAATTTTACTATTATTATTTACCTGTGCTCTTGAGGTTATCTGTGTTATTGTATCTGCTACATAATAGTATGAAACTACTGCATAATAGTATGCTCTGTGTTCAGTAAAGTCAAGATGGTAGATTGAAATCAGCCTTGGTGGGAGGATTTACACCAGAGAAATCGGCAGACGCTACAAATAGGGACTTGATTGTTTTGTCGATAATCTAGATTTAAGAAAGTGATGAGAAAATGCAAATAATTCAGATTTTAAGTGAATGTGTTATGTTGGTAGCCATTACATTCTGTATAGCACAAAACTTGAGGAAATATTCTTTCAGTATTTGAAAATTGTTTTCTTATTCAGCAAAGAAGTCGCTCCCATAATTGACAGGTAAGACGTCTTTGTTTACTCACTTTCCTCTTACATTGACACAGAGGACATCAACCAACATCCATGTCGCGATTACATTCACCGGTCAACTGAAACCACGGGTTGGCGACCCATACAGCAGTTGGGCAAAAATCAGTGAAAGCATTCTGTGAGAATAAATTGGTTATAAGGAATCTGTAAATGTACATTATTATTTGTAAATTCTGTGCTACACATCCTTATGTACCTATATATGTGCATACATTCCCCTTTTCTCCCGACAGTCGGCTGTTCAACATTTATCAGCACACCACTGGGTCTAGAACATGTTATTCATGTGTCATTCCATAAATATTCACTGGATGCCAAGGCGGGGATACAGTTAGTCAATGAACAAACGACTTGGCCACTGTCACACATGGCAAGCGGCAATAGGCGGGACCAGAGCCAAAGTTACTGTCCTTCCAAGGCCAGCAGCTCTCTCCCAGGACTAGACCAAGCTTCCCAGGGCCACCCGACCTTAACCCGAAGGGTGGCTTCGGCCAGAGGGCCCGGGAAGTGAAAAACCAGAGTCGGGGTACCTGACTAAGGGCTAGGCGAGAAGCAGCTCACGGCCAATAGCGGCCCAGGCCCCGCGTAACGTCACTCTTCGGAGAGGCCGGCGCGAGCACGCCCAGGGGAGAGGGCGTGGCCACCATCACCCGGAAGTGACGCATTGGGGGCGGTGCTCGGCGGCGCCGCGCAGGGTGGGCTCGCGCTGGGCTCCGCGCGCCCCCCACCCCTATGAGGCAGAGGCCGCGGCGGCCGTTCGCACTGTCGTTCCGGGGGCCGCGGCGGGCGGGGCTCCGGAGGGGCCCGGCCTAGTCCCCACCCCAGCCCGGCTCCCAGCCGCCCGCCCTCCCTCCCTCTCCCCGATGCAGGGGGCCGAGCTCCGGGATGGTGAGGCGGCGGCGGCGGCCGCTTCGTACCGCGTCCTGAGCCGCCTGCTCGGCTATGGAGAGGCGGCCCCCGAGCCAGGCCCGCCGCCGCCGCCTCCGGGCCATGGCCCCGCGCCGCCACCCTTCCTCGCGCGGCCGGGCCCGCGGGGCTCCCGGCCGCCTCAGCTGATGGTGTTCCGCAACGTGGGTCGGCCGCCGGAGGAGGAGGACGCGGAGGCGGCCCGGGAGCCGGGACCCTCGGAACTGCTGTGTCCTCGGCACCGCTGTGCCCTGGACCCCAAGGCCCTGCCGCCGGGTTTGGCGCTCGAGCGGACCTGGGGCCCGGCGGCTGGACTAGAGGCGCAGTTGGCGGCTCTGGGGCTCGGGCAGCCTGCGGGGCCCGGGGTCAAGACGGTCGGCGGGGGTTGCTGCCCGTGCCCGTGCCCCCCGCAGCCGCCCCCTCCGCAGCCCCAGCCGCCTGCTGCCGCCCCGCAGGCCGGGGAGGACCCCACGGAAACGAGCGACGCGCTGCTGGTCCTGGAAGGCTTGGAGTCGGAGGCCGAGAGCCTGGAGACTAACAGCTGCTCGGAAGAGGAGCTCAGCAGCCCGGGCCGCGGAGGAGGAGGGGGCGGCCGGCTTCTGCTGCAGCCCCCGGGCCCTGAATTACCCCCGGTGCCCTTCCCGGTGCAGGACTTGGTCCCTCCAGGGCGCTTGAGTAGAGGGGAGCAGCAGCAACCTCCCCCACCCCCGCCTCCTCCTGGGCCCCTCCGGCCGCTCGCGGGCCCTTCTCGGAAGAGCTCCCTCAAAATCCGCCTCAGTCGCCTCTTCCGCACGAAGAGCTGCAACGGTGGCTCCGGCGGTGGGGATGGGGCCGGCAAGAGGCCTTCCGGAGAGCTGGCTGCTTCAGCTGCGAGCCTGACAGACGTGGGAGGCTTTGCGGGCCGGGAGCTGGACGCGGGGAGGTGAGGCCGGCTGCGGGGCTGTGGGGCTGGCTGACAGACTTCCTTTTCTTGTTTCATTTCCCTTTTATTCTACTGCTGACACGATCCTGACAATTCTTAAGATATGGTCTTCATAAGGAGGCGGAGACTTGGGGTGAAAGGTGGTGACATTGCCCATTAGGTTAGAGCTGATTGTGGGAGCAGCCTTCACTCTAAGAATTCACTCCCGCGGTGACACCTATCAGCTGGTTAGCATCTCTCTAGTTGGGCGATGATTCCAAACCATCCTCCCCCCACGCCCACCCTGGCCCAGCTTTTAAAGTTTTTCCAAGGTGTCTGTCTACCATTACCCCTGGCAGGGGGCTTGCTGGAAAGGTGTAGCCTTTGGGGCAAAAAGTTGGTGTTGTGTTTGACCACCTTGCTTATTCTTTCTGTGTACCAGCACCCCCTTCACACTCACGTGTGCAGATGACGTGACAGACTTGTGTAGCTGTAGGCCAGCAGTCAGTTGGGCATCTCTGTTCAAAGTTTTAATATTTTCTTGGTTGGTGTCTTAGGTATACTTGGTATCTCAAGCCTGTATGCTGACCACTGTGAGAACAGAAAATAGCCTTGCTCTCAAACCCACATGAGAAGTCTAAGTATGAGGTATACTCATGTACATTAGTACATGAGTTCTAGGCCAATTGATGAAAAGTCCAAACTTAGACATTTTTTCCCTGCATTTCTGAAGAGTGAACGGCTCTCTGATATCCAGTGTTCGATTTATACATCAGTTTAGAAAAGCTGTCAACTTTTGTGTCAGTGAAATGAGACTTCCCTTGTGGTAACTGCCATTGTGGTTTGCACTGTTGAGTGGGTTCTTAGAAAGATTGGAATTGGTTTTGGTGTAGCTCATGTGATGGATTCATGAGATGCACTGGTAGCCACAACCCAAGGCTGAAAAACATTGAGAACGACTGTTCACCAGAATCACGTGGGGAGCTTTGGGGAAAGATCAGAGGGCCAAGAATTGGAATTTTTTAAAAGCTCCCTAGTCGGTCCTAAGGTGTGATCTGGACTGGAAACCACTCATCCTTTCAAAGGAACTTGTACTTCAAGAGGAAAGTGTGGGGTCAGTTTTTTTGTTTTGTTCTTTTTGTTTTTGCCATGTGGCACGGGGGAGTCTCAGTTCCCTGACCAGGGATGGAACCTGTGCCCCCTGCAGTGGAAGCGCAGAGTCCTAACCACTGGACCGCCAGGGAATTCCCTTGGTCAGTTTGACTTTTTGTTGCCTTTTCTGAACAGCTGGGCCAGGGGCTTATCTTGGGGATCAGAGCAAACCCAGACTTCCTGAGGAAATGAGTAGGTTGATGCGTGTTGCCCCTTCAGGTAGATGTGTGTTTCCACATTTGCCTCCCAATGAACTCACGCTGGGAGCTCAGGTCTGGAAAAGTGTGGCTGCTGAAGCAGCTTTTTCGTGGTAGGCTCTGCATTCGATGCTCCACGTAACCAGTGTAGTTGAAATTTTCATCAACTGGGGGGAGGGCAGGATTGAAGCTGTGGGTAATGACATGGGATAGATTGCTAGTTTTCTTGTGGTTTGTCTTGCCTTTGTTCCATATTGACCAGGACTTGGTCTAAGATTCCAGAGACGCCAATAGGAGGGGTAGCGTGAAATTAGCTGCTACGTCTAATAGATTAGGAGGAGGAAAAGGCATATAACATTATACGGTTTTTTGCATTTGGAAGCAGAATTTAATGGTCATTGGCTGCTCTGTGACCAACCCTCACACTAAGCACAATACAGATTTCTACTGCAGAGCAAATTGGGCTGTAGCTCCGCAAAGAAGCTTAGTTCAGGGCACTGGAGAATTACATTTTTTGGTCCAAGAGCTTTTTCTGATGAATTGGAGAGGAGCTAAGGTATTCACGTTTGAACGTTTGGTTGACTGCTGTTAGGAGGCAGCATGTTGTACAGAGAACGTGAACATTTAGATTCCATGTAGGACTCCAGCATCAGCTGTGGGATGTGGGCCAATTTTGTCTTCTTCATACTTCCCCCTTTTTTAAATCTGTAAAATGGGAGTGATTCCTGTCTTGTTCCTGTCCTTATAGGAATAGAGTGAAGACAAGAGAAATTGAGATGGAATATTTTGTGCTTTTGGAGGAGAAGTAGTAAGATTGAACTGGTGATTTTTTTTTTAGTGCTTAGGATTTGGTGCTGTTAGATTTTCTTGTTAGCTTTTCCACAGCTTACTATGTGCCAGTCTTGCTGGCAGCCTCGCAGCTGTGAGAAGCTTGATAAGTCTGGCCAGGGTAGTTGTGATGTCTATGGATCTGCACCTCCTTAGTAAGTCCGCCCTGTTGGGAGGAAGGATAAGTTTGGCTTTTTAGCTTGTGCTCTTGTTTTGATTGGTAGGACCTGGAAGCCATGAGAAATGTCAGTCTTTTGCCAGAAAGTATATGCCTGCCTTCTTATTGTTGGAGTTAATTGAGTCTCTGCAGTCTTTGCTGTATAATTTGGGGCTTTTACAGTAACCTCTGGGCATGATTCTCTTTGCTCTTCTCAGCATTTACCTTCCCCACAGCTACCACTAGAAAGTACCTCCTACAGTCATTTTTAAATTTTATTTTATTTATTTATTTTTTTTGGCCATGCCGCACGCATGTGGGATCTTAGTTCCCTCACCAGGGATAGAACCTGCGCCCCCGGTGGTGGAAGCGCAGAGTCTTTTTATTTATTTATGTATGTGTGTACGTATGTATGGCTGCGCTGGCTCTTTGTTGCTGTGTGCGGGCTTTCTCTAGTTGTGGCGAGCAGGGGCTACTCTTCGTTGCGGTGCGCGGGCTTCTCCTTGCGGCGGCTTCTCTTGTTGCGGAGCACGGGCTATAGACACACGGGCTTCAGTAGTTGCGGCACGCGGGCTCAGTAGTTGTGGCTCACGGGCTCTAGAACGCAGGCTCAGTAGTTGTGGCACATGGGCTTAGTTGTTATGCGGCATGTGGGATCTTCCTGGACCAGGGCTCGAACCTGTGTCCCCTGCATTGGCAGGAGGATTCTTTTTTTTTTTTTTTTTTTTTGGCTGCGTTGGGTCTTCATTGCTGCGCATGGGCTTTCTCTAGTTGCGGCGAGCAGGGGCTGCTCTTCGTTGCGGTGCACGGGCTTCTCATTGTGGTGGCTTCTCTTGTTGCGGAGCATGGGCTCTAGGCGTGCGGGCTTTAGTAGTTGTGGCGCACAGGTTCAGTAGTTGTGGCTCACGGGCTCTAGATCACAGGCTCAGTAGTTGTGGCGCACGGGCTTAGTTGCTCCACGGCATGTGGGATCTTTCCAGACCAGGGCTCGAGCCCATGTCCCCTGTATTGGCAGGCGGATTCTTTTTTTTTTTTTTTTTTTTTTTTTTTTTTTTTTTTTTTTGCGGTATGCGGGCCTCTCACTGTTGTGGCCTCCCCCGTTGCGGAGCACAGGCTCCGGACGCGCAGGCTCCGGACGCGCAGGCTCAGTGGCCATGGCTCACGGGCCCAGCCGCTCCGCGGCATATGGGATCCTCCCAGACCGGGGCACGAACCCGTATCCCCTGCATCGGCAGGCGGACTCTCAACCACTTGCGCCACCAGGGAGGCCCGGCAGGCGGATTCTTAACCACTGCACCACCAGGGAAGCCCGAAGTGCTGAGTCTTAACCACTGGACCTTCAGGGAAGTCCCCCCACAGTCATTAATAAGGCTTAACAATTTACATATTTTAACATTAAGCAAACTTTAGTTCCTTTCAGATGCTTTAGAGTCTGCTGAGTTGACCTTCCTGGATATACAGAGTCTTAGGTCTAGTATGAGTTAACTTAGAGAACTCTTTTGAAGTGAAGGAAGAAATGGGCCCAGCAGCTAATCAGGTTTCTGTTCTGGAGAACTGGGCTAGGCCGTGTAACACACATATGTTGGAATTCAGAGAGCTGGGCTTGATGCCCGTGGGCTTCAGTGTTATATACGATTGCTATTTCAGGAAAACCAGTGAAGTTCCCTTGTCTGTTTCACATATGTTTAGCTGATTGTCTTCCTTTGTGTTTGGTGAGAAATAGCATTTGATCCTACTTTTTTGAATCATCACATAATACATCCTTGGTTGGAAATGGGTACCTTGTTCATTTCTCAAGGGTTGTTTTTTTCCTACTTACCAGTTGAGGATATTACTGGCAGTCTTCATAGTTGTGAGGTGGAAACATGGAGAACAGTTCTGTAGTGGTTTCCTATCTGGGAAAAAAAGATTCAATTCTGGAAAGAGAGGCAGGCTCCCTTGGCATCAGTTTGGGGCCCTGCTGTCGTGGACGGACCTGGCAGACATGAGAAACCCTTTTCTCTGTTTTCTTGGGTCTTCAGGTCTAAGGGGTCTTTTTGAGAAAGAGCATGACATGCTGAGAGCAAAATGATTTTATGGTGTGGTGAGGAGGGTCTGATTTTTTTTTTAACTCCAAGTGTTTTTATTTTTAAAATTATTTATTTATTGGCTGCATTGGGTTTTCGTGGCTGCGTGCAGGCTTTCTCTAGTTGTGGAGAGTGGGCACTCTTTGTTGCGGTGTGCGGGCTTCTCAGAGCTCAGTGCGCAGGCTCAGTAGTTGTGGCGCACGGGCTTAGTTGGCAGCATGTGGTATCTTCCCAGGACCAGGGCTCGAACCCGTGTCCCCTGAATTGGCAGGCAGATTCTTAACCACTGTGCCACCAGGGAAGTCCCAAGGAGGGTCGGACTTTATGTTTGGGTTTTGGGTCCATATTCTGTTGATCTTTTTAACTCTTTTTCCATGAAGTGGTTGTGGTTGACAAGCTCTCTTTTGGAATGAGCAGCCTGGTTTCAGAAATCTCTGTCCATTTGAGTCTTGTGTCTTTTACTTCTTAACATTTTGCCCACTGACATCACTCCTAAGGTTTTAGACCTTAGGCTACACCTCTGGGCTCTTCTCTGGAAGTTCCCTCCATCGGTTCTTTAGTTGGTTTATGGTGGAGTTTCAGATCTGACCTGGTTGCACAGATGTCTGTGTATTGGAACTAAAAATGAACACGTGGTTTTTGTGCCTGTACCTCACGAGCAGACACTGGCTTATGATGTGTTGGAAATGGCAGAGGCTGGCTGACTTGGCACTGTGTGCTTTAGCAGGGGCCAAGGTAAATGGTGGCCGCAAAACCTAATATTTGGACATCCTACTTTAGAAGTTAGAAAAGGACGTGTGTAAGTCTTAGGACACCGTAGAGGGGCTTTATGGACAAGAGAGGGAAAGCATTACTGTTTCATTGTTTATATTTTAGGCTTCAAGGAGTTTGAAAACCGGCCAGTGGTTATATCAGTGTGTTGTCAGCCTGTCTAGTCTAATGAACTCCTTTTATCCCACAGATCCGTTGCCATACAGTTAGTAATTTGCAGAGTGGAAATGGACAGAGACATCCTATCTCTGTTACCTGCAGCACAAGCAGTGCATAGCTGACACAAAGGACTACTTGCCCCAGAGGAGACCTTTACCTAAGGTCTTCTGCTGCCCCTGTCTTGTTCTGCCATCTGCAGCATAGCCCACCAAGTCCTACCCCGCATCACCCGTCAGGTCTTCCTGCTGCTAAGATGCAAGGGGCCCACTGGCAGAGTTACAGTGGCTTAACTTTGTACCCTAATGCTTGTCAAGGTGGTCCGGGGAGGAATAGAATAATACGGGAATGTAGTATAGAAGGGTTAGTTAGCAATGTTATCTGGAGCCGGGCCATTCATGTTGCTCTCCAAAAAACAGCACATCCAGCTTAGAATGGTTGTCATTTTAAATGTTTCATATATACAAGAAGAGATGTATCAAGTGTATGTACAATAATAATAATGAAATGTGTACCTAGGTAACCATCACTAAGCTTAAAACATAAAATGTTATCAGTACCTCTGAAGACGCCTGTGTGTTACTTCCTGATTACATCCCCCCCTCCCCCGTGTAACCAACCACCATCCTCAATTTTATGTTCATCATTCCCTTGCTTTGTTTTTTACAGTTGTCTAGGTTGGTCTTTTCATGAATGACTGCCATTAGAATGCTCTCAGGATCCTTGAGACAGAAACTGTTCTGGATTTTCAGTTAGACAACATCTCCCCAAAGAGAGAAGGAAGCACTCATATTTATTATCAGCCTTTCAGCCTCGTAGACCTTCTACTTCTTTAACCTTCCTTATTTGCCAGAAAAAAGCCATCCTAGGGCTCTCAAAGGGCTCTGCCTGGGTTTAGAGTCGTATGTATTTCTTCTTCTAGATCCTAGAAACTATATGATTTTCTTCAGAATGCCAGGGGCGGGGAGGAGATGAACTGGAGTGAGAAGGCCTCCCCAAGATGTGTGCGTTTGGGTACTGCTGTTCTTCGGTGCTTGGCACCGAGGAGGCTCGTCCCCAGTGTGGGCAGATGGCAGAGTCACGCAGCTTCCTTTGAAAAGAGGCAAACCGCCAAATGGCTGAGGTGTGAACCCTTCGAAAGGCCGGTGCTTTAGGTTTCTGCTTGCTGAGTTTCATGTTGTATCCACAAGTGACTGAATAAAAATCAGCCTGAAAGCTCTTCAGTCTTCAAGTGAATATCCAGTGGAATTAACTTTCCATTCCAGCCCTCTGGAGTGTTGCAACTAAGCTGCAGACTGCCATGAGCAACTTTTATAAACAGAGGGACTGTGTGTGCTTGTGTCTTGTTCTGATGTAGCCACCTCTCCTGTGTGTGCTGTGGGTGGGGCGTTGACAGTGGGCACCGTCATTAGACTTCTTAGGTCTCAGCATGGAGGCGGCTGCAGAGGGCATGTGAGATAGGTCAGGAGAGGGGTTCCGGTGTCTTGGCTATTTCTGAGTAAGGTCTTCACAGTACGGTTTTGAAATTCTGTTTGAAGTGAGTTCTGAGAAGTGCAGGCCTCTCTGTTAAAACGTAAATGAATAAAGATCTTCCAAAGTCAATATTTTAAAATAGGATTTCATTTTGCATTTTCTTTGCGTCTGCCCTGTCTGTTGGTGAAGTTGACGTTTTATTTCAACCTTTGGGTGAGAGTAATTTTGGAAAGTGAGCCAGCTGCAAGGTGTGGAGTCAAGCACTTAATTTGGTGGTAGAATTTTTTTTTTAAGCCTGATTTTTTGACATATCATTTGTATACCACCTAAAATTCACCTTTTTAAAGTTGCTCAGTTCTATTAATTTTGGCAAATGTCAAAATCATAACCTCTGCCACAGTCTAGGTATAGCATATTTTCATCACCTCCTCAACTTCTTTCCCTTTTAGTCAATTCAATCATTCTGAGGCGAGTTATTTGAGCTCAGCACATTTCTAGCCAGAAAGTCTTTGTCAGAGTCTTTTGGATTTCTTTCATTTCTTGCCCAAAAGCCAGTTGAAACTGGTGCAAAGTGAAGTTACCTTTAGTGTGTCTTCACAGGAGATCTGGGTTTTCCCGCTGGTTTGGGAGCAGTAGCAGGAGCAGTCCTGGGGGGAGTGCTGTGACTGGCAGCTCTAAAAGGGGAAGAGGTCGTCTTCTTTGGGTGCCAGGCAGAGCTCCTAACTTGAAGAGGCTCCCCTTTGGCTTTGACCTATGGCTTGGAGGCATTTTGCAAAAATCAGAGTTCTTACTGGTTGAAGATTGCATGTGTATCCTATAGTGCTGTTATCAAGTCCAAAAATCTTGCCTGGTTCATTTTGGGACCTCCTACTCCTAGGAGCAGGCCCAGAGGGAAAGCTGGTGCTCTGAGGTGGCACCTGTTCAGGTCAAGAACCTTTTTCTTGGCTCCCATGTGAAAATCAACTCTGTGTCCGACTTGCTTCCTCTAGAAATGGACTTACTAATTACCACTCAAGGTGTTTTAATCTTTTAATGTGATGGGTATGGAAAGCTCCAAAGAGATTTCTTATTGCTTTGTAGGCTGCTGAATTCTGTAACCAAATCTATTTAGGAATTGCCTTAATTGTTTTATTCTCCCCCTTTAAATTTTAGGCTTTATTACAAAAGTGTGGCTGACAACGACTAGGGTTTGCTTTGTTTTTTGGTGCATCTGGAATTGAGTGTTGCAGTGATTTTTTGTTATTGTTGTTGTTGTTGCAGTGATTTAAATGCATGTGTGTTCATTCCGCACCTCATTCTCTGTGTGCTTCTCACCCCTCAGGAAACCCAGGTTGACAAGAACTCAAAGTGCCTTTTCTCCAGTCTCCTTCAGCCCCCTGTTCACAGGTAAGGGTGATCTCTTTCTTTTTCTTCTGACATCTGAAAGCACGAGTGTTCTGAGATGAGTCAGGAAACACTTGCAGATGCATCTCAGAGGGAGCTTCAAGCATGTCTGCAGTTATTTCCTTCATTTCGTGCCTGCTGGGTCTGGGGTGAGGCTATTTTTATGGTGTGAAACGTATTCTTGACTTTGGATGCTTTATAGTTTGAGGTAGAGACTGCTTGCTGGTAATTAGGTGGCCCTGGCAGTTATGCAGGCTTTAGTTCAGGGTCATCACATATAAATTAAAAGTAGAAATTACAAATTTATAGGCTCATAGCGCATAAAGGACTCCCCAAAAGTCGTACACTTCCTGTCCCTGCTTCCAAGGGAGTTCATGGATTATCTAATAAACATGATCCATGATGATCTGGTCTATTTTTAAAGACTTTGGGCAAAGGGGATCACATGAACTCTTGTCTTACCCATTTTAGGGTCTAGGAGTTCTTGCAGCTGTTAAAGAGTTCTTCATTGGATCTAATTTAAGTCTCTCCTCTTGCAGCAGGGAACACGGTTGCTAAAGTAGGAAAGCGGTCAAATATCCTTTTGCCTTCTGCTTTAAAGGGGAGCTTCTTCTGAGAGGGAGACCTTTTGTTATGTGAGTGAGGTGTGAAGCTCCTGCTTGAATGAGCTGTAGAAAAGGAAGTCTGGAGCACACAGCCTCAAATCTCAGAAACTGAGCGCTCTTCACTGGGCATGGCTGAGAAGCCTTTAAACCGAATCCCAATTTCAAACTCTTTTGGATACTGTGTCCCTCAAAAAAGATGATTGCAAGAATTATGATCTGGGACTGGACATTTCCAGGAAAATGTTAAGCCGGCTAGTGGAACCCCCATCACTGGGTAGACTGCTGTGAGCTGTCAGGACAGGTGAGTTGGTGCCTGCAGTAGGCACAGGTGGAGAAGGAGGTCCTCTGTTCATATCCCCACTGTTCTTATCCCAAGCAAAGAATTAAAGGATCTTATCCTGTAGCAGAATGTCTTTCTAGTTAGTAGTTGTTTCCCTTTTAAAGTAATGAAACCCACATTTGTAGTTTCAGGTTCCACTTTCTTATTTCAAAGAGGCTTAGCTCTCTTGAGTTACATCCTTTAAGTGCCTACAATCTAGACCTCTCTGACCCTTCAGGAAACCCGGGCTCATTGCATTGCTCTGGGCAGCTAGGCCCTCAGTCATTAAGCTGTGTGATGAGTTCCTAGAACTTCCACTGATGACTTTTGGAAGAGCTTTTCTGCTTATCTTAATTAGTGTTCAAGACCTTTGTTAAAAAAAACACATTAGGGCTTCCCTGGTGGTGCAGTGGTTGAGAGTCTGCCTGCCGATGCAGGGGTCACGGGTTCGTGCCCCGGTCCGGGAACATCCCACATGCCGCGGAGCGGCTGGGCCTGTGAGCCATGGCCGCTGAACCTGCGTGTCTGGAGCCTGTGCTCCACAACGGGAGAGGCCACAACAGTGAGAGGCCCGCGTACCGAAAAAACAAACCATATTAGATTCTGAACACCCAGCTCCTGGCCTTTTAGAGATATTTGTTACCTCATTTTCTTAACTGGGAAACATTAAAATTCTAGCTGAAGGGTAATTCAGCTTCCCAAATAAGAAAAAGGTGTTGGAAATAACACCCTAAGGGCCAAATTACAGAAATCCCAAATTCTGACTTGTGGATCAGACCTACCAAAACAAACTTATTGTTGGCTGTCAACCTTTTGTTGATAAAACACCCTTCGTTCTCTGGTGATTCAAGTGGAGAGAGGTTAGACGGGGTTGGGGGGCAAGAAGGAGTGTATATGGCAGAGAACAGAGCTGCGTGACATGCTGGGAAGTAAGGAAACCATGTGCCTGACTTTTGGCTGACTGAGGAAGTAGTTAATTATTACGGTTGTAAATGCACTTTTCGGCCTTTGCAGCCTCAACTATTAGGAATTAATGGATATCTGAAATGGTTGGTTCTCTTATGAGTGAATATCCTGGAAAATCTAGATGCGGAAAGCCATTTAGGAAGAAGTTGGAGCTAACATTGGGACCGTTATCTGCATTCAGCTTAACAGTTCTTACATTTTAATGGCACTTGCTTTCCATGTCCATTTGGGCTTGTAACAAGCTGCTTGCCTTGCTCTCCGAGGCAAAAATTGGTGTACAAACCTGTAAAAAAGTAAGTGGTGTGGGTTCTATTTGAATAAAGAAGACTCTTATCCAAGGCTGTATCCTCAGTGGCAGAGCCAGGATTAGTTGGCTTTTCAACTGTCAATCCCGTGTTTTTGTCTTAAAGATCCTTGATCTTTAACAGGGTAAAGGAATGATGGAATTTAACATTGACTTCTCAGGTGGTTTTTTTTGGGGCGGGGGGTGGGATTCCAGCCAAGGAGCATTAGATTCTGAGCTTTCTGAGAGCCGTGGACCTCTCTAGCCTCCCTTGCTTGCCCTCTGCTTCCCTTTGCTTCCTGGCCTCGGCTTTGGGCAAGGTGCTCCTGTAACCTGCTTGCTCCATGAATCCCTCAGGCGAAACTGTGTCACTTGTGGACGTGGACATCTCTCAGCGGGGCCTGACCTCTCCACACCCTCCAACTCCCCCTCCTCCTCCAAGAAGAAGCCTCAGCCTCCTAGGTATAGTTTCCTCCCCTCTCTGTCTTCTTGCCCTAGTGGGAGGGTGAGCTCTATAGACCTGTTGTTCCTTGCCAGGAGCCAAACAAGCTCCTGGGTTTCTCATGATGGCCCAATTATTTCTTGTCCCTTTCTCAGCACCCCTGTCCTCTCCCGAAGTGGTTAAATGGGTCTCTTACCTGCATGCTATAACATCTACTGTCCATATATTGATTCGACCTTTATTTATTTATAAAGGGTATTTATCTTGCTCTGAATCTACTGCTAGTGGGCAGCTTTAGGGATATCCTTACTTTCCTGCTTTCAAGCCAAGGAAACCAGATTAAGATGATTGTTGCCCTGTGTGCAAAAAGACAGGGTGAAGGTCAGGCCATCTAGCCCCAGAGGGCAGCCTGATGATCCTTCTCCCTCTCCTCTGCCTTCACCTTGCTCATTCTGTGCCCATATTTCTGAACCTCTTGCTTTTGTTCTCTCTTCTAGATGATATCAGTGGGACGCTGCCTACATCTGTCCTTGTGGCTCCGATGGGGTCTTCCCTGCAGTCTTTCCCCCTACCTCCGCCTCCTCCACCTCATGCCCCAGGTTAGCTTAGCCTAGACGCAGGACTTGCAAGAGTGGGGAGTACCAAGTGATATACTTCTGAAGGATGGGAGAAATTTATTTATGGAAATAACAGAATTTATGAGAAAGCTTAAATTGTATCTCCTTGGCTGGACCAGAACTCTTTGGAAATGAGGCCAAGAACTGTTTTTTCTAACCCTTTTTCTTTATGGAGGTGAATCTGATTTTTGGTAGAGATAAAAGACTACTGGATATTTTTGTCTCTTTGCTGCTGAAACTGTTTTGCAGTCTTTGAGTCGGTATCATTTAGGAAACTGCCTTAATTTCAGTAGAGGGCGGAGGTTTAATATGTTGCTGGTTTTCAAAGTTCTGTGGTTTTTCTAAGCTTTTAACATTTACTGCGGCCTTGTAAATAAGTACCAAGCATTCAGTAGCCCACACCTGCTTTGCCAGCCTCCAGTACCAAGGAATAAAATGAATGAAATGAATTATTTTCTACTCGCCTGGCAAAGTCTACTTGCCTGGCAAAATGATTGCTCTTCCCGGGCAAGTAAGCGAGTCACTATTTCCAAGGCTGCTTTCCCGGCACTTCACCTCGAGGTGGGAGAAGTTGGAATCGCTCTAGGCTGGTGAAGGCCCTGAAGTAGTCACCTTAGTCAGGTTAGTGAGCTGCTCCTTACCCCTTTCCTGGGGTTGAACGCCCCCACCCATCCTTCACAGCTTACACGGGCCCACACAGCTTTTTGTCTCAGCCCATCCAGCTCTTGCCCGCTGCTTTGGCTTCCACCCTTTCCAGCTTATCTTCTAATGCCTTGCCCCTCTTCAGTTAGCCTCTTTGTTTTGGGGGGAGGGTCTACTTGAGGTTGGGAACAATGAGGGTGGACAAGGGACCGCCACTTTCTTGCCCTGCAGATGCGTTTCCCCGGATCGCTCCCCTCCGAGCAGCCGAATCCCTGCACAGCCAACCCCCGCCACCCCTCCAGTGTCCCCTCTACCGGCCCGACTCGAGCAGCTTTGCAGCCAGCCTTCGAGAGCTGGAGAAGGTAGGTGGTGCCTCCTCTTGCATTCTCCTAATTCTGTACCAGCTCCCCTTTTATTATTTTTAGAGGAAGAGTAGTTTCCTTGCCTCTGTATTTACAGTGACAAAACAGTATGCTGCTGTTATTAGTTCTATAAGAGATGTTGTAAAATGGAATCTGAAAAAAAAAAATCTGAACGTGATGGAGAAATGTTTACATAGTTAACCCGGGCCGCTCTTCTCTTCTTTGTAGGGCCTTGGTAATGGAATTGTAAAATTATTTTTCTGTTACTTTGGAGGCCTAAGAGTGGGATGAACCTGGTGTTCATTGCTAATGGTTGAGAGACTCCTCGCAGCTTTTACCTGTTGCAGCGTTTTGGAAACGGGGTTCTTGCGGCAAGAGACATGGTGCTGAAAACGTTGACATTTCTCGGTTCTGTTAACTGCTTGACCACTTCTTCTTTGATAGTGTGGTTGGTACTGGGGGCCGATGAATTGGGAAGATGCAGAGATGAAGCTGAAAGGCAAGCCCGATGGTTCTTTCCTGGTCCGCGACAGCTCTGACCCCCGTTACATCCTGAGCCTCAGTTTCCGATCGCAGGGTATCACCCACCACACCAGAATGGAGCACTACAGAGGTGAGAGGTGCTGGCGTCTGAAGGAAGCCTTCGTCCCCCTTTGCCTTGCCCTACTTTGCTATCTGACTTTTTCATTGGAAGGATTCATAGAAACGCAACTGTGAACGGGGAGGAAAATCTCGTAGACTCAGTTGAACTCTGATATGGGCACTGGTTTCGATCACTAGAAGAAATGTTGGTGGGGGTTGGGAGGAGCCTAAGGGTGCCGTGTAAAAGTATTCTCAGCATCTGGTCTACTAAATTGGAGAGTCTGAAGAAGACTGTTGAAGAACAGAACAAAGCCAGTCAAACTCTTGGTAGAAGAGATAACCTCGGACCATTAGACACATTCTTCCAAACTTTGGTTTGTAATCAAACTTACCATCTAGAGATATTTACTATTAAATCATATATACAAAGGGGAGAGTTGGTGGATCCTGTGACTGTTCTGTTCTGAATTTCTTTGCCTGACAGTCACATCAGCTCTTCTTGCCAGGCAGCGTGGCGATAATTATGTCTTCTTTTGGTCAGCTTTGTAGTCTCATAGGAAATAGTCATCAGAACTCTACGAGAGTTTGTGGGATCAACGTACTTTAGACTGTCTATCTTCCTTCCTGGCAGTACTTCCCCCTCTGTGGTCCGGTTGTGCTTAATATTCCAGTGATGTCGAGAAGCTGACTTGTTCAACACTGCAGTCTGGATGGGCATTCTGTATCTGACTTGGGCCACAAACTTGTGATGGTCATTGGTGGTAGGGCTGGCTAATACATCCTTTGTCAAAAATTTGTAATATGCTACAAATTTAAAAAGTGTGGAGAACTCTGGGGAGTTTCAGGGACTTGCCCCCCTATCCCTCATACTCTTCCCACATGTGATCAACTTCAAATGAGCTATATTAGATATTGCATTTCAAGTAAGGGGCTCTTTCCTGCTCTTCTCAGGCACCACTGTCTCTCTCCTGCTCTCAGCCATGTGCTGCGGGATTTATTTGGTTTGCTTCTCTTGTTAGACAGGAAGTACCTGTTTAGGTCAGCATAGCTTTGTCCATGGTTTCCTCTGCCCCCATCTCTGCTTTCTTATTTATTTATTTTTGCCTGCATTGGGTCTTCGTTGCTGCGTGCGGGGCGTTTCTCTTGTTGCAGCGAGCAGGAGCTACTCTTCATTGTGGTGCATGGGCTTCTCACTGTGGTGGCTTCTCTTGTTGCGGAGCACAGTCTCTAGGTGCACAGGCTTCGGTAGTTGTGGCACACGAGCTCAGTAGTTGTGGCTCGCGGGCCCTAGAGCGCAGGCTCAGTAGTTATGGTGCACGGGCTTAGTTGCTCTGTGGCATGTGGGATCTTCCTGGACCAGGGCTCAAACCCATGTGTCCTGCATTGGGAAGCCCCTCCACCTCTGCTTTTGAGATGCATGAAGAGAAAGGAACTTCAGTCCAAAGACCTGAGAATTAGAGAACTGGGGGGTAGACTGCTGCCTGTTTTCCTGCTGTTTCTAAAAACAAAAATCAAACAAACAAACAAAAAAAACCAAAGCATTTCAGAGTGAAGTGCTTTTATAAACCTATTAAAATGTTAAGTGACTAGGCCATGGAAATGATGAATAAATGCTTGACTTCTAGGTTCCTGATAGGTGAGATGCCAGGAATGGGAGGGCGTTTTCAAATGGTTCTCCAGTTACTTTTTGTTCAAAGGGACTTTTCTTCCTTGAATAAATGGAATTTTTAATAGAAGCCTGTGGGCCTTTCAGTTGCCAGCTTGCAATGGAACATTTGTCTTCGTCTTTTAAAGTGATCCTGTGAGAGTAGTTAGGGAGACTCAAATCTATAGTTCTCTTGAGTGATTAGTATCCCTTTTGTGACTCCTTTGGATTTAGTGCTTTAGTTGTTGGAGTTTTTTTTTTTTTTTTTTTTTTTTCAAGTCATGGGAGTTCAGATTCCCTTTTGCCTTTGGGATTCTAAAGTTTGGGGTGGGATCTTTGTAACATGTTGGAGCATGGGATTTTAGAAATTACAGAAGAAAAGACTTAGAATTCGATTTTTGTGCCTAACACACATATGAATGAGTGAGACCCACAAAAACTGCTGTTCTTGTCTTTCCTGGACTATTCCATGCATACTTGAAGGCTTAGATCTTTTTGAGGGTATTTCATTTAAACTCGCTTTTGCTATAGCAGTCTTTTCTTTATGGTCTGTGGTTTAAAGATTTGTGTTGATAGCCAACAAGATCTATTTATATCTCTTTTTCTGACTCGAATTTATTATTGTTTAACAAAAACCTTGTAAGACCTAATGTGTGTCTTATTAAAGGCGACATCTTTCCATTAGTTGTGGAACAAGCAGGAACAGGGACCTTTGTCTGACTCAGCTTGACTAAACACCACCCTCCCGGAAGTGAGAATCATTGAACTGTTCAAGCAAGCCTCTGAAAGCTTTTCGAAGTAAGTTTTGCATTTCTCCCTCCTTAACTTCCATGGCAGGAACCTTCAGTCTGTGGTGTCATCCCAAGTTTGAGGATCGCTGTCAGTCAGTGGTGGAGTTCATTAAGAGAGCCATCATGCACTCCAAGAATGGGAAGTTTCTCTATTTCTTGAGATCCAGGGTTCCAGGTAAGGCTGTAGTTACATTAATTATTTACCTGACTTGGGTATGATCCAGCGTAGGATCTCTATCCCCTCCCCTGCACTCCCCCCGCCAAAAAAAAAAAAAAACCAAAACCAAAGACACTTGAAGCATTTTTACCTGAAGCTTTTCTTCCTGGCTCTTGTAGCAACCACTCTTCCTAGAGCCCAGTGGCTAATCTCCTGCCCTTGTATTGAGTAGGACTTGATCCCTCAACATATTGAGAAGGAATCTTTGCTTCTTTGATCATATGAATGAAAAAACTGATCCCACCACTGATGTCCAGGAGTCGTGTGAATATTTAACTTGCAGAGGTATCTCGTTGTCCCTGATCCAGGCATCTCACACTTACATGTGAAACAGAGAGCTCTTAGGTCATCTCCTTGGGGAACAGGGAAAGTAAAAGAGTATTCACTAGAAATGGTGAGTGTCAAGGAGGCTGAATTTAATAGCAGTCTGCTCTGGATTTTGTCCATTTGTACGAAACTTTCTGTCAAAGAGTAGATACTCTTTATTTACCTATTGATTTATTTATGGCTGCATTGGGTCTTCGTTGCTTCGCACGGGCTTTCTGTAGTTGCGGCGAGCAGGGGCTACTCTTCGTTGTGGTGTGCAGGCTTTTCTCATTGCAGTGGCTTCTCTTGTTGCAGAGCATGGGCTCTAGGCGCAAGGGCTTCCGTAGTTGTGGCATGCGGGCTCAGTAGTCCTGGCTTGCGGCCTGTAGAGCACAGGCTCAGTAGTGTGGCGCTTGGGCTTAGTTACTCCACGGCCTGTGGGATCTTCCCGGACCAGGGCTCGAACCCGTGTCCCCTGCATTGGCAGGTGGATTCTTAACCATTGCGCCACCAGGGAAGTCCAAAGAGTAGATACTTTTTGTCGTGTCCCGTATCCCTACCAGTGTTGAATACAGAGACTAGTCTCCGTTTGGGAGCACTGGGCCGTTCCCATCCTTGCTGGTGTGGTTATGTAGTCTTTCTGCCCAAGTAGGGAGGTAGCTATATAGTCTCTATTGAAGGGTGGGGAGAAGGGACGGTTTGCAGGAATCTGCTTTTCTAGTGTTGGAAAAAAGTAAAATGGCAAGCACATTAACTGGGAAATTTGTAAGATACAAACAGCACTTAAAATGAGAACTTCATGCTTTGCCATTGAATCAAATTAAGATTCTTAAACAAACTGGGTGCCAAGAAATTGCTCTAAAAAGAAGTTACAGGGAAGCCTCCAGCGGAACATCAGTAACAGGATTGAACCAGGTTACAGGAGTGTGTTTTATAATCTTGGTGGTTTCAGTAAGGCACGACAGGGTGTGAACTGTATTAATTCTCACTTCATTTAGTATTTGCCTCAGTGCTGTCAAGACAGTTGGGTCTCATGCAGTTGACTTCATTAAAAGGAAAATGTTAGAATCCTTTCTTACAGGAACTGACTCTGCTTAGCAATCTTTAGAGTTTGTGGCTTTGGGGGTATTTATTTAACAAACAAACATTTATTTTTTTAAACTCAGTATCAACAATAAGCCACTTCTCTATGCTCAGAGAGCTCTTAGCTTTAAAAAGGGGACAGGTAGGAAGATAAAGGCAAGAGCACATGTTAAATTCAATACAAGACATGACAGTGATTGACAGGGACAGGGTGGGTAATCAGCTCTGTTTGTGGGTGAACCAGGGAAACCCTCTCAGAGGATTCTGAAGTCTGGAGCATGTATCTACTTGTAGAGTACTGAGAGACTTCATGGAATCTTGCACTCCTCAGGTATAGCACGTTTCATTCCACAAATGTGCCCTGCCTGCAGAAATTTTAAGTAAGATTTTTAACAGTGTTAAGAGTCAGAGCTTGCAGTGATTGCTACTATTTATTGAGTGCCTATCATGTGCCAGGTGCTTTGTCAGGTTCTTTATTTCAGTAGCTCTAATTTCTTGCAACAGCCCTAAAGTTAGCTAATAGATTGGTCTACTAAAAAAAAAAAAAAAAGATTATTTTCATTTTGTCAGTGAGGAAACTTAAGGGTGAGGCCCAAGAATGAAGAAGATGTGGTACACATGTACAATGGAATATTATTCAGCCATAAAAAGAAACAAACTTGAGTAAATTGTAGTGAGGTGGATGGACCTAGAGTCTGTCATACAGAGTGAAGTAAGTCAGAAAGAGAAAAACAAATACCGTATGCTAACACATATCTATGGAATCTAAAAAAAAAAAAATGGTACTGATGAACCTAGGTGCAGGGCAGGAATAAAGACATAGACGTAGAGAATGGACCTGAGGACACGGGGTGGGAGGGGGAAGCTGGGGCATCAACATCTATACACGACCAAATGTAACGTTAGGTAGCTGGTGGGAAGCAGCAGCGTAGCACAGGGAGATCGCCTCGGTGCTTTGTGATGGTCTAGAGGGGTGGGATAGGGAGGGTGGGAGGGAGGCTTAAGGGGGAGGGGATATGGGGACATGTGTATGCATATGGCTGATTCACTTTGGTGTACAACAGAAACTAGCACAGTATTCTGAAGCAATTATACCCCAATAAAGACCTATTAAGAAACAAAAGATTAGAATTAAATCAGACTTCTTTTCAGAAACCATGCAAGAAATAAAAGAGTGGATTGAAATATTTAACGTTTTGAAACAAAAAACCACTCTCTTAGAATTTTGTATCAAGCGAAATTATCTTCTAAAAATAAAGGAGGAATAAAGACTTTCTCAGAAGAAAAAAAAGTAAAGCCACTTACTCTAAAGGTTACTCAGTGCTGAAGCCAGGATTCAAACTGAGGACGAACTAACTCCAAATCTTGTGCTTTATTTCCCACCCTCTGTTCTGGGAAAAAAATAGCAGTTAGCCAATTGCAGGTTGAGTTTGCTGGGATCTGTGGAGAGGACATAAAGAAGTCAGAATTGTGTTTATTCGTGGAGACTGTCTTTCTAGGACCTGTGAGGCATGCTGCAGGTAGGATATCCATTTGCACTTAAAATTGTAATCAAGTTGACAAGGCAAAGCGAATTAGTATTTACCCCTAGACCTCTCTTTGAAGGATTGGGACAAAGAAGGCAAGGCCAGTGTTCTCCTTTACCATTGTTTGCTGCCTTCCTTGGCTTATCGCAGAGGTCTAGGCGTCCTGTGAGGCTGACTCTCTTAGGGGGGAGGATTCCCGTGAGCAAGTGGTAGAGTGATTAGAATGTAGGTTGAGCTCTGTCAGCCTGCACCAGGGATTGTAACACGGTGCATTCTGAAAGGAGCCCTTTTGTTTAGACTTCGGGATGATGATAACTGAATGCCTGCAGGGGGCTAGTACTATTTCATTTAACCCTTACAAAATCCCTTGAAGGGATGTTACAGTCTCCCTTTCTTTTTTTTCTTTTTTAAAATACAGATTAAGAGGGAAGGGATATGGGAACAGATGTATATGTATAACTGATTCACTTTGTCATAAAGCAGAAACTAATAAAAAAATAAATAAAAATAATAAAATAAAATAGAGATTAAGAAACTGATGTGCAGTGAGTTGCAGAGTCAGGATGCAAAGTCAGGTTTTTCTGGCTCAGATCTAGAGCTGGATGCAGTCGCAGCACATCCAGACTGGTGTAAAAGGATGCCAGGGATTATGGGAATTTTAAAGCTGGGACTAATGGGAAAGTTCTGGATGGTGGCAAGTAAGGAGCAGAAGGAATTTAATAAGTGGAATAGTTCGCCTCTGGGGGAGGAATCGTTGGTAAAAATGATGGCACCTGAGCTTGGCTTGCCCCTTATCTCTTCTCATGGCAGTGTTGGAGCATGGTCATGGTAAATCTGAGGTTGCTGATTACACCTCAGTCTGGTCCATTTCACAGTTGTAAACTAAACCCCTAACACCAAGCAGCAATCTCAGAAAGAGAATGTGATTGGATTAGCACAAAACTTCTGTTGCTCTTGAGAGCCAGAACTCAAAGTGAATGTGTCCTTTTTAGTTGGGAGAATCTCCATCATCTGTGAAGTGCCTGAAGAGAAAACACTTTTTGTTTTTTTAATCACCCTTTGAATTGGATAACTGTAAGGAAATTGGTCGCTTCCTCTTGTGTAACCATCATTTAGGCCATGATTACTTGTTTAGGGCTATGTCTTCCTTGTATCCTAGGATTTCTCAATTCGACCCTATTGACAAGTTTGGGGCTGGATAATTCTGGCCTTCAGGGAACAGTTTGTTGTGGGAGGAAGACCTGGGTGTTTGGGTGCTCAGACCTGAAAGAAGTTTGTCACTCCTAACCTGCTCCTTTTTGGGGAAAGAGAAAATAGCCAAGGGGCTGGAAACCGGATTTGTGCCCAGGACCCTGGCCTGAGGACCAGAGGAAAGTTCTTGATGATCACTCTTCTACCTTGTCTTTCACTTTCGCTGCACTGGTGTCTTATGTTGGATTTATTTCCATTTCTGACCTCATCTGTTAACAAGCTCTGGATGTGAGAGCTTCAATCATTTGCTGTGTTTGCGGACAAAACCAGGGAATGTCAGAGAATTAACAGGTTTCAAATTGCTATTTGTGAACTTAAGGCTAAAAGTAACACAATTAAATAGGCAAGTATGTATGGTCATTAAAATTCAAGTAGGCAAACAATCAGATAATTGTATGCTACTTATTATCCTGACCTCTTTAAGCACAAGTCCTTTAGTCCTTCTTTGGGAATAAATAATTAGGTGCATAAATTACTTTTATCTCTGAAACGTCATGTTGAGTTTAGCAATATTACAACCAAGCCCCCAGGAAGCTTTCTATTTGTCATAGTTTAATTTACTAAAGACTATTTTTAAAACATGAGAGAAAGGGTAAAATTCAAAGAGGAATTTGAACCCCAATCATTTTAAAACCACTTGAGTTTAAATATAGTCAAGAGAAAAATTCATGTGTGAATTTTTTTTTTTTTTAATGGTGTGTGTGGGTGGAGGAGGGCTACAGTGCTTCAAAATATAAGCCTTAGATTTGAAGGGATGGGGGTGAGAAGTCAAGGACTAAGAGAGGCTGGTCCTGAATCAAGGAGTTGTGACTGTCTGGACAGCCCCCGTGTCAGACAGTCACAGGGGCAGGCACTCTGAGGAGACTCCTGGAGGACCCTCCTTGGAGGTTCCCTGGGCTAAACTCTTCCTCAGACGGAGCAGGTGTTCAAGGAAGGCCAGCTTTGTTGGTTCTGTGCTGTGAGCACATTCTCTAAGCTCAATAGGCCTCAGTTTCTTCATTGTAAAATGGGGATAATAGTGCTATCTGTCTGAATATGGCTTTGAAGACTAAATGAGTTAAATGATTTTAAGATAAGCTTACTTGTTTAGCATAACATGTATTTCAATTTTTTTTTAGAAATCCAGTTGTTAACGACCATGAAAGGGCTTTGGGAGGCAATCTGCAAGCTTTAATTTTTGCTTCTCGTGCGTTCAAACAAAATTTAAAAACTGTTTGAGGGCCTCCCTGGTGGCGCAAGTGGTTGAGAGTCCGCCTGCCGATGCAGGGGATACGGGTTCGTGCCCCGGTCTGGGAGGATCCCATATGCCGCGGAGCGGCTGGGCCCGTGAGCCATGGCCGCTGAGCCTGCGCGTCCGGAGCCTGCGCGTCCGGAGCCTGTGCTCCGCAACGGGGGAGGCCACAACAGTGAGAGGCCCGCATACCGCAAAAAAAAAAAAAAAAAACTGTTTGAAATTAAACTCCAAAAATACTAGATATTTTATTTCCCAACAAGTTGTCTACAGAATTTCTTTTGATATGGCAATGGCTGAGAAAAGAATTCTTTTAAAGGTTTTGCAACTCAGATTCTTTCTGAGAGCACTTTTCTTGTTTACTTTCCATAGCCCCTTTGTTTATTGAAACCAGGGTATTCTTTGTTCCCCTGAAGCTGTTTCAGTGTCCCTGACATTCTGGGTGTCTCCATTCTGTGGTGTTGACCCCTGAGGGGGTTGGAATTTCCCAGCACTGAGTCTGCTGATATTGTGATGAAACATAAGAGTGTGGGGCTCCCATCAGCCGTGGCTGGCATTAGTCATCAGGCACTTGTGTGCAGAGTAGTACCAATTCCAGCTTGCCCAAGCTACTGTAGTTGCTTTTCTTTTAAAAGCATCATCCTCTTTTTTTCTGTTCCTGTACCCAACCTAAAATTTCAGAAGCAAGGAGGGTGGTTGGTGGGGGTGGAGGGTTGGTGGGGAGTAAGAGGTAGCTAAACGTGACTGTCCCGGCTTGAAGTAAATGGCAGGAGTGACAGGCTTAAAAAATTTGATCCTGGGCTTCCCTGGTGGCGCAGTGTCGAGAGTCTGCCTGCCAATGCAGGGGACACGGGTTCGAGCCCTGGTCTGGGAAGATCCCACATGCTGCGGAGCAACTAGGCCCGTGAGCCACAACTGCTGAGCCTGCGCATCTGGAGCCCGTGCTCCGCAACAAGAGAGGCCGCGATAGTGAGAGGCCCGTGCACCGCGATGAAGAGTGGCCCCCACTTGCCACAACTAGGGGAAGCCCTTGCACAGAAACGAAGACCCAACACAGCAAAAATAAATTAATTAATTAATAAACTCCTACCCCCAACATCTTCTTTAAAAAAAAAAAAAATTTGATCCTAGCTGTTGCCTTCTGCTTACCAGCCTCTCAGGTGGAATTTGGTGGGGACCCCTCTGAGCAGCCTTTCTGAGTCCTCACCTTCAGGGTACTCTAGATGCTAAACAAGTGTCTCCCATTCCCAATAGGGATACCTTTGATTCTTGCCCTTCACTGAGAGCCTTGGGCCGGGGATTGGCCACTTGGCTCCGAGCAAAGTCTGTAGCTCGGCATTTTTCATTGAGCTGTTCTGAAGAGCAAGACTCTTAGCTGTTAAGAGTGAAGCTGGGGAGGCCTGCAGCAGGGGAGCATAGATTCCCTTGAGTATGAAATATGGTAGTGGTGGTATGGAAATCAGCGGTCCTTTGTGGAGGGGAGCTTTTGCAGAGAACACATAGATGAACTGTAAAGAAGCCCCATTTCCCTTCCCTGGATTCTCTTCATAGGGAAAATTATAGTTAGCCGTATAGCGTCATCTGAATATTTCTCTCGGTTTTCGTTCTTGAAGGACTGCCACCAACTCCAGTCCAGCTGCTCTATCCAGTGTCCCGATTCAGCAATGTCAAATCCCTCCAGCACCTTTGCCGATTCCGAATCCGACAGCTCGTCCGGATAGATCACATCCCGGATCTCCCACTGCCTAAGTACAAGGGGGCCTTTAGAGGTGGGGCAGGAATGGAGGGTTAGTTACAGTGTTCGTGAGGCCTGCAAGCTGAGTGTACAGGCAGAGCCTGGCAACTCACAGGCGTTGTCCTCTCACTTCTCCTGTGTCTTAGCACCTAACTTAGAAATGTCACGTTACAGCCGGGAAGGAGGAAGGGGTGTGTGTGTGTTGGCTTCCCTTCTGCAGACTCTGTGGAGGTGGGAAGAGGGAGGGAGACAGAACTATAATAAGTGAGAGAGTGGGAATTTTGTCGGGGCAACAAGGAGCCTTTGGTGTTGTCTTAACCATACAGGGATTGAAAAGAAGGGAGGGTTGACTAAAGGCGGTCTTTCTTTTATAAGCTATGTATAACATTTTGTGTGTATCCTTCTTGTGTTATTCGTAGGCCTCTGATCTCTTATATCCGAAAGTTCTACTACTATGATCCTCAGGAAGAGGTATACCTGTCTCTAAAGGAAGCGCAGCTCATTTCCAAACAGAAGCAAGAGGTGTTGGAACCCTCCACGTAGCGAGGGGCCCCCTGCTGGTCACCACCAAGGGTATGCCACCCCTCTGCCTCACTGTCCAGCCTAGTCTCCTCCTGGGCGGTTATCATGCACTGGGCTTCGTCCCCCCTTCCTCTCACCCCACGCGTATACCCTGATCCAGGCACCTGTCCAGGGAGTCGCCACATTTGATCATGGAGTCCCAGGGGGGCACATACCCCAATTGGGAGAAGAGCAGATAGACACAAGAGGCTTAAAGAGTCTTTGCCAAGCACCAACTGCGTTCATCACTGAATATATATAAAGAAAACACACAGGTGCAGCTAAGTGTGCAGCCTTCTCTCCTACTTTGGCTGATCGCCCTGATATCGCACAAATGACATATAAAGCAGGAAAGCAAAGGGGAAGAAAACTTCATCAGAGGGAACGCAAAATGCCCTTAATTGTCACAGGCATGCACTTCACTGAGAGTTCCACTCTGTCCCACGGCTTGGAATATGGGGCTGAGGAAAAAACAGCTCGCTCTTCTATTCAGAATTCCATCTGGGCCACTGAGAAGTAAATTGTTGAAAAGCATAAATGAATTAACTAAGGAATTCATTTATCTAAGAGGCTCTTCTCCCATTGCTACACTGAGTGTTCATTTATTTTCCCATAACATATCTTGGAATACTGGTTTTTTTTTTTTTTTTTTTTGCGGTACGCGGGCCTCTCACTGTTGTGGCCTCTCCCGTTGTGGAGCACAGGCTCCGGACGCGCAGGCTCAGCGGCCATGGCTCACGGGCCCAGCCGCTCCGCGGCATGTGGGATCCTCCCAGACCGGGGCACGAACCCGTATCCCCTGCATCGGCAGGCGGACTCTCAACCACTGCGCCACCAGGGAGGCCCTGGAATACTGGTTTGCACATATGAATTCTAATTAGTCTTCTTGGGAATTCCCTGGCGGTCCAGTGGTTAGGACTCCGCGCTTTCAGTGCCGTGGGCATGGGTTCGATCTCTGGTCAGGGAGCTAAGATCCCACATGCCTTAGGGCTCAGCCAAAAATAAAAAATAAAAAAAGTCTTCTTAAATTGCACTACTGTGAACATTGAAAGGTAGAGGGGAGTGAGGAGCAAAATTGCTAGAGAATTGGTGATTTTGGTGGTGTGGGTTACGCGCAAGATCTCACGTTCTAGTGATCTACTGCTGGGATGCAGAGACCACCCCCAACCCCTTTTACTGAGGAGTGTCCTTTTTAAAAAATTAATTAATTAATTAATTTGGCTGTGTTAGGTCTTAGTTGTGGCACGTGAGATCTTTCGTTGTGGCGCTTGGGCTTCTCTCTAGTTGTGGTGCGTGGGCTTCTCTCTAATTGCAGCGCGCCAGCTCTCTAGTTGTAGTGCACAGGCTTAGTTTCCCCGCAGCACGTGGGATCTTAGTTCCCCGACCAGGGATCGAACCCGCGTCCCCTGCATTAGAAGGTAGATTCTTAACCACAGGACCACCAGGGAAGTCCTGAGTGTCCTTTTTATTTATTTATGTATTTTATTTATTTATTTATTTATATTCGGCTGCGTTGGGTCTTTGTTGCTGTGTGCGGGCTTTCTCTAGTTGCGGCGAGCGGGGGCTACTCTTCGTTGCGGTGTGCGGGCTTCTTGTTGTGGTTTCTCTTGTTGCGGAGCACGGGCTCTAGGCACGCGGGCTTCAGTAGCTGCGGCATGCAGGCTCAGTAGTTGTGGCTCATGGACTCTAGAGCGCAGGCTCAGTAGTTGTGGTGCACGGGCTTAGTTGCTCCACGTCATGTGGGATCTTCCCAGACCAGCACTTGAACCCGTGTCCCCTGCATTGGTAGGAGGATTCTTAACCACTGTGCCACCAGGGAAACCCCTGAGTGTCCTTTTTAAGCACTGAATTCTTCTGCTTCTCTTCTAACCTCCTCTGTTCCCATTCCCATCCCCCATACAAAACAAACTAAGGGGAATAACCCACAGGAGTGACAGCCTTAGAGTGAAAAGTGGGCTTTAATTCTCCCCACCCTCTCAGTTCTCTTCATAATGGGAGAAAATGACAACTGGTGTTTTTGTCCTCTGGGTTTTTTTGTGGCTCAGGTGAACCCAGCTGTGTGTCTCTTCTTGGCTCTGGTGGTCCCTGATCCTGTGCTACTGAGGGGGAGAGCATGTGAGCCAGGTTTAGCAAGGGGAGAAGGAATGAAGAAGAGAGAGCAAGAAATGATATCTCCAGGAGGCTGCGGGAGTTTTAACTTAATGGATCCTGGGCTGGATGTACAGTTTATTTGTCATGTCTTCAGTTACAGGCATACCTTGGGGATACCTTGGGTTCATTTCCAGACCACTGCAAGAGAGCAAATATCGCAATAAAGCAAGTCACAAGACTTTTTTGGTTTCCCAGAGCATATAAAAGTTTTATCTGTACTATACCGTAGTCTGTTAAGTGTGCACTAGCATTATGTCTAAAAAAAATCTACATAACTTAATTTAAAAATATTTTATAGCTAAAGAATGCTAACCATCATCTGATGATGTAGGATTGCCACAAACCTTCAATTTGTAAAAACGCAGAGTCTGTGAAGTGCGGTGAAGCGAAGCGAGTTGAACGAGGTGTGCCTGTGTCGGCGAGCTGTGTGCCCTTGGAAGCGTCTCCTAAAACATCTTAGTGCTCTGATGTCTAGGAGGGTTTCTCTGCTTGGTGGCTTTGCATTGATTAGGGTGGGGAACTAGGGGGGCCCAACTACGCAACTGCGCTGTTGAGGAGTAATTGGGACCCTTCAGTTAGAGCACCGTTTCTGTGGGTGCTGTGCCTTAGGAGGGGCCCCCACGAACACAGCCACATTCAGAGAAAGGTTCAGGATGGTGGGGGGCTCCACACTTCATCGTGTGGGGAATAACTGATTATCATGGACCAGAGAAGTTTTAGGGTACGAGGGGCTTGGTGGCCAAAAGAAGTATTTGATGGATTTTCCTAAAGAAGAGTGATTAAACTTACTCTGTGTGGTTCCAGGGGGCAGGAGAAGGACCACAGTATAAGTTTTAAACAGATTTCAGTCCGACTTTAGAAGAAGCTTTTTAACAGATGCAAATATGGAATGGTTTTCCATAGGAGTTAGTGAGTTCCCCATCATTTGTTTATTCATTCAGCAGACATCTATAAAGTAGCCAGTGTGAATTGGGAAGAGGGTGCTGAGCAAGATAGTCAAAGGCCCTGTTCTCACAGAGCTGCAGTTCTTGTAGGGAGAGACAGACAGCAACATGTAAGTGAATAGGTTAATTTCAGTTGACTTTACATGTTATGAGGAAAATAAAACTGGGTGAAGTTTAGTGGTTAATGGTAGCATACTACTCAAGTTTGAATGATCAGGGAAGGCTCCTGTGAGGACGTGACATTTCAGCTGAGATTTGAATATCAAGGAGTTAACCGTGAGAGGATCTTGGAAGCAGGCATTCTAGGCAGGGGATCCTATAAGTACAAAGGCCCTGATATGATCAGGTATAGGCTGGGGCTAACCATTTGCCACGACTGTGGGGGGCAGTCACGTATTGGCAAAGGATTGCACTGAACTCCCGGAGCCTCTTTTTACTGTGACACTGGGATTGTTGCTTGTA
The DNA here is from genome assembly GCF_025265405.1 of Mesoplodon densirostris. NCBI lineage: Eukaryota > Metazoa > Chordata > Mammalia > Artiodactyla > Ziphiidae > Mesoplodon > Mesoplodon densirostris. Next base: position 4,156,169 of record NC_082678.1, read on the forward strand.
GCAAAGAATAAGCATCATGCTGTACTTGCTCCTAGGACCCCCTGAAAAAGGGAAGTAACACTTCCCAAGGGAAAGGCCTTTCAGGTGTGAAATTCGGCCATTATGATTTCTTGTTGGTCAGGCTGGTTTTAATTTCAGAGTTCCGAGTGGGCCACTTGGTCTGTGTGTGCTCTTACCTGGAGAATTTTTTGCCAAGATACTTGGAGTTAGGGCACAGAGTAACAGCTGGAACAGCGCCCTTCTTAAATCAGAAGGTAGAAGCGGCACTGGCCTTCATGATTATATGTCAGCCCTCTTCAATAGCCAGAGGCCACAGAGCCTACAGCTATTTCTAGCTTGGCTCACCAGGGGTTACTCCAGGGACTCAGTTCTTTTTTCAGTGCCTAGAGCAGGTGGGCCTTAGGGAAGAAGTCGGCGGGGGGGGGAGTGTGTGGAAAATGAAGGGGAACGGGAAAGGGAAGGGAAAGGGAAGGGAGGCAGTGTGTAGGACATCTGTATTAGTCATTTTAGGACCTTTTTCGGGCGACCAGGTTGTAGGCTGCTCAGGTCCCCGTGACAAAGGCCACTGCTGCATCCCCAGCCAGCTGCAGTGTTTGTGGAAGCACTTGGCTCTCCAGGCCCCATTCTCCCTTTGAGCTCTACTTCTGCACCTCCAGAGGCTGTTCTTTCACTCCATTTTGGTTCCACTCTATTGAGCCACTCTAATTAATCCCCTTTTTTACCTAGGCATTTGGTTGCCAAGCTCCAGTTTCAAAGAACCAAATGAAGCTACCATGAAAAGGGGAGTGAAGAAAACAAGAGGAGTAGGAAGGGTTGGGATCCTCCGAGCAAAGACTTTGGTTCCCCTCGCCGCCCTGGGGCTTGGATGAAGCACACGACCAGACTGTCTGAGTGGGGCTCCACCTTGTCACATCCAGCCCTGTGCTACTGGAACTGGATGAACTCCTTGGAAAACTGGAAGAAGTCTCAACACTGTTCCTTTTTCAGAAGTTTTGTTCTGGATATTTGCATTTCTCAGTATGGAAAACTCACCCTAAAGGCAGCTGGGGTCTGTGCGCATTGGATTGGAAGTGGTGCCAAGGGTGAGCGGATCCAAAGCAGAGGAGAGGAGGAGAGGGGATTGCCAGGGAGGGTCATGCAGGTGGTGCCAAAGGCAGAATTCGAGTCTCCACCATTGACCTTGAAGAAGGGAAAAGAAGGAGTCAGAAGTGCACATCAAGTCGGGAGTCTCTGAGGGCTGAGAATCTGCTTCTCTGTAGGCGTGGGTAGCTTCAGCAGGAGCAGGGAAGAGAGGAGGGTGGCTAGTCTCGAACAGATGATGACTGGACAGAACCGGCACGTAGCTCTGCCGGGGGGAAGCAGTGACTCCTCGCACACTTTGCTTTTAAGGTTTAGGAACCTGATTTCAGAACCACCTCTCATAGCAGCTGTGTTCGTTTTGTTTTACTGGATTCCTAAGTTCTGTGACCTCAAGTTAGCCCTGTTCTTCCTCTCCCCTCAACCCATTCCCTCGAGATAACTGTACCTTTCACTCTGGTCATGGCAGCATCCTTCCTATTGCTTCCGCCGCTGTCGAGGCAATAGTTTTCTCATCACCGGAACAGTTCAGAGCTCCAGTCCCGGGCTGCTGAAGTTAATGGAGCGCGCTTCCAGATTCTTAATGGCAAACCATACCCATGACTTAGTCAGTGTTCCTTACCTCCACATGTCTGTCAGCTAGGGAGAGGGAACGTGGAGGAAGGTGAGAAACGAAGCTATTGTGCTCTTCCTAGAGAAAGCTCCCTAGTGTCTCAGCCTTAATGGCACGTCTGAGATCAATGAGGAGGGAGGAGAGCATTACAGCTCATGTTCTTAGGTTTGTTGGAGCAGGAGGTAGCAAGGGCTTCTTTATTTTCCTGAGTTCTTTCTGGCGACTCAAACATTTTCCTGACTTAGATCCTGTTTGCCCTCCTTTCATTGGGGAGTCTGTGTCAGATACTGATTCGAGAGTTGCCTGTTTTCCAGATGGAAGTGGAGGAAGAGGGAGAAAAACTCCAGTGCTCTTCTGAACTTGGCCATTGTTAAATCATACAACATTATGAGTTTGCTTTTCTGTAGAGTTACTCTGAGGAGAGGTTTGCTATTAAGATGTGAAAATTGAGCTGTTTGATCTTTATTACTCTTTGGCAGGAAGTATTCCAACAGACTGCCTCTTTTGGTTCCCCTATGCTTATATCTGCCTCATCGCATGAGATAAATAATATTGTCAGGTTTGTGGTTTCCTGATCGTTTGGGGTGAGGCCCCAGTGTCTTGTAATTTATAGGACCGCCTCATCTGGGAGCATTGGCCTTCTGCCTTACGTCCTGCATGGGATGACCATTCTTCCTCCTTATAGCTGAACAGGGAGGAAACTTGCATTGTTACCTGGCTGTGAAGAGGTGGCCCACAAAATGAGCTCTGTAGCATAAACGCAGCCCACCCACCTTTGATTTGTCGTGTGGTACCTCTTCTCTCTCTGGCTGCCGTGGTAGTATCACCAACCAGTTAAGGTTGTGATCCCGGGAATTGGCTTAACCTATGGGTCTTGCCTCTTGAAGGTACAAATTAACTTGCCATCTTGCAGAAAGTGCCACCCAGCTGTAGAGCCTGCTGTCTGGAATCCACTGAGATCCTCGAGTGGCTGTTGTGCGGCTACGTGGGATTTTTTTTTTTTAATTACTTTTTAGTGTTCATTTGCCTGATTCTGGGCTAGCTACTGTGGAAGACACAGGAGGCGGAAGACATATTCTCTGGCCTAAGGGAGCTTTTAGGTGGCTGCCACACATGAAGTATTTGGAGAATGACTCAGCATGGCGGAGAGAATCAAGGGCTGTCTTTAAAGAAATTCAGAGTGGGTAAGATCAGTGTAGATCGATGGTCTAGGAAAGCTCTGGTGCTGTGAAAAACTTTGGTTTTTAGGTGAGGGCAGGGCAGTGAGATGAGAAACACAAGAGCAGGAGCACAGAAGCAGGAATCTGCAGGTGTGTACTGAACAGTGCACAGTCCCAAGTTAGAGCAGTGGCATCAAAGAATCCTTTTTCTGTGCTGTGGTCTAGACCGAAACTTCCTAGTCATCAGGCAGGTCTGAATGCTGAGGGGTTATGATGGCGAGGTGGAGCCCAAAGCCAGAAGTCAGCCAGGTTCCTGCCTGTGGCCAGGGACCTCACTGCTCTCAGCACAGCCTGGGTGAGGAAGGCAGAGCCCCTGGACCCCTTGTGGTACCAGGGGTTTCCAGTGGAGAATCCATACTCTCAGGTACAAAACCAAACCAGCTGAGGAGGCGTGACCCACCCTCACCACCATCCTTTCTCCTCCCGGGAAGGGTAGTGTTTACTGTGTCCATAATCTGTCTGTGCGTTAGTCACAGCCCAGGCCGTAGCCTGGTCCTTCCTCCGTAGAGTGGGCTATAAGACAGAGTTGTGCAGGAGGAGACAGGCTTCATCCGGAGGTGAGGAGTCCGGGCACCAGCCTGGTCAGAGCAAACAGGGAGGTACAGGTGCAGCCGGCCTTCAGCAGCAGCTCCCCTTCCCCTCTCCTGCCTGGGCCCCTGCCCCCCGTGCCGATCCTGTGTAGTGCTAACTGAAATGCAGTCTACAGAGGGAACTCATTGCTTCTTGGTCATTGTATTTTCAAGTCACAAACCGGAAAAGGTTCTCACTTCTAGGGACCCGTCATTGGTTTCTAAGTTGTGGATGGGTGATGTCAGTACCCTCAGGCCCTGCCTGTGTAACCCTCGCTTGTGTATGACTGGTCTGCTGTAACCTTCCTCAGGACGGGCGTGAACCACTGTGAGTTAGTGACTGCTACTGCTACTACTTGAAAGTCGTGTGCTGTGGTCGCAGGGGGTGAGGCGGTGGGGGCTCTGCTGCGGGGACTAGACAGATGGGTGACGACCAGGAGTTCGGGACACTTGGCGGTGACCTTGGCCTGGTTGCCTGCCTGTGCCTAGGTGCAGTGAGTGTGACACCCTGGAAGGCCCGCCCTGGGCGGCAGCACCCAGGCTCCTGAGGTGGGGGGTGTGGTGCGGAGCTTGCTGCCGTGGTTTCTCCTCCTCCTTTCCTACTTGTCACCGGAGCTGATTACGCAGTCCCCTTATTAAGGTTGGGAGAGACGTGGAGATGGCGGCAACCCCCGCGACAGTGCACATCCAGGAAGTGCTGGCAAATGGGAGGGTGGTTAGTGTTCTCAGATCTGGGGTGAGAGACTGGAGTAAAGCCGGATGCCCTGGGTGCCAGCCTTTTCAGCCCTCACCCTGGGCCCTGGAAGACTGGAAGAGCACAGCCTGCTTGGCCCTGGCAGGAAATGGGGATAGGAGAAACGTGTCCTCTAGGTTAGATTCCCCCCGCCCTCCTGCCTCTCCTTTGGCTTTGAGCCCTGAAGTTGGAGGCCTAGGCACTGGCATATATAGCTCTTTGGCTGCTGGAAGGAGGTCTGAAAGTCATTGTGTGTGTGTGTGTGTGTGTGTGTGTGTGTGTGTGAGTGTTTTCATTTGCAGAAGTTTTGCCACCAGTGGGGGTGTTGAGAGCATCTCCACTGGGGGGAGACCTGCCATTTGTTGTCCACTTTTAAGAGAATGACGTGCCCCCTGTCCCTAAGGGAAGAGCTTTTGAGTTAGACATTTTCCCTATGGGAATCCTCTTGGTTTGGTTCATGGGAAAGGGGGAAATGGATAAATGACTTTTTATCTCTAATTGTCAACACAGCTGTTCTTACACTGAATTTGTGCTATTGCATACATGTAGCCATCTTTCTTTTCACTGCAGCAGTGTGTATCAGTAGTTCAAAATGATTTATTTGCTCCTGGGGAGTAGAACCTTTTTTATTAAAAAAGAAAAAAAAAAAAAGAAAGAAAGAAAATCGTGACCCCCCTTCCCCCCATGATAGCTATAGGATTATTGGGCCACAAAGCTCGAGAAAGCAAAGTCAAGTCTGCCAGTCCCCGTGATCTCTCCTCTTTTGACATTGGAGTCTTCATGCTCAGCACAAAACGACAGGAGGCCTTGAAAAGATAGCGAAGCCTTGGGAGGTGTGAGATGGGGGTTGGAGCATAGAGACAGAGGCACTGGGGACTCAGATGCTGCAGCTACAAAACTAGAGTAAGGAATTGTATTTAAATTATTGATTTCTCTAATCTGCCAGGGAAAGACCTTTCTTTACATACAGATTCCATATTGTCTTTGTCCTTTCCATGCTTCTTGACCTTCCTGGTAGGCGCCCCCAGTTTCTTCCTGTTTCCCATCCTGTCCTCTCTGCCCCTTCTCTCATTCCTTCCCACCCCCGTCCACCTCCCAGGAAGCCAGTCCTGCGTGCTGAGTCTGTGACATGCCTTCACGCCCATTTCATCTCCTCAGAGGGTACCTGGAATTGCTCCCACCCCCTCCCACTCCCTCTTCCAAAATGCCGAGTGGGGCAGGCAAAAAGCAGCCAGTCATGGCAGCGGAAGACCTGAATGTCTGCTCGCAGCTGGACTGCGATCTAGTTGCTCCTGGAGATGGAGTGTAAGGTGAACTTAGGACACTCTTGATCAGAACCCAGGAGGTCAAAACCCCGCACAGCCCCGCTCCGAGCTTCGTCCTAAGCCCCCTACCCAGCTCAGGTGGAGCAGGAAGGCCGGTCTGACTACTCCATCTCTGGTGCTCGCTTGAACAGGGACCTGCCCCTCACTGTTAGGCCCAGAACCTTCTCCAAGAAGCATAATCCAGGCACCGCTCCGTGGGCAGGCTGCTTGTTGGAGGCCCAAACTGCTGCTGCCCGTGCCACAGCCACTGCTGTACAGTTTTTGGTGGTTTTTTAAGAAACTCAATGAAGAGGGGTGTCGTTCTGGGCTCAGGGTGGTGGCCAGTTCTTCGCCAGAAGGGGGACCACGTCGCCCCTGCAACCACGTCCGTCCTCTTCAGCCACGCCACCCTCCTCCCAGCCAAAGCGTGGCCTGGCTTTTGTCTTCCCATTTAGTTTTTCTCCTTTCCTCTACCTTTTTGTGCTTAATTTATTAAAATAGTTGCTGTATAATTTATTTTCATAAACTATAAAAAATGACTAAATGGTTAAAATAGACTTGCAGGCCAATCTTAAATGGGGTGGGAGGGTCTGAGGGTGGGTTGGGGAGAGGGAAAGATGTTTTGATATAAACAAAACAAATGCACTTTGGGTGTGTTTTGGTATTTTTCTGGGGATAGATGGGAGGGTGTTGGGATGTCCCTGTAGATTAGTTCCAGAATGGGGTGTCTGTATATACTGTATTCATAGGCATGTTTGACTCTTGTAAAGGGACATTAGTAGCTGCTGCAGGTCCTGTTTGGAAACCCCATGTATAATTCCTGGTTTTTTGTAAGTGTCAGTGCGGGAGACATTTGACTCTTGTGTTTGTATCTCCTTTTTATGATTGCTGTACTGACCAATGTCTTTTTGCGGAAGGGGTGAAAAGAGATTTGAAATAAAAATGTTTAGAAATTCTTTCATGTTATTTGGGTTATTGTTTTTCAATCCCTCTCTCATCTTGTATGAGTCCTCACACCATCACCACCCACTTAGGGTCAGAGGACCCACCCCTGGCAATTGGAGAATCCCTGTGATGTCAGCTAAGCAGAGCACATCCAGCACTGGTCTTGTCAGAATTAGAGATGTCGAAAAATTCCTGAGGCTGATGGCCATTGCTCAGAGCTGCTTTCTCCTTCCCCAGGAAATGCAGGAGAATTCCAGAGAGCTTTCTGGGGCCTTTTTGCTCTACTTTGGGAGAGTTCCTATTTTACCATAGTAGTCACTCCTAGTATATACCTAGGCTGGCAGTCAAGGTTTTTCATAAGTTTGACCTATGTCCCTCTTGCCTTTCTAGCCCATTCCCTCCTGAGCTGTCCTCTTTGGAGAGGAAAGGACCAGAAATGAATGTTTCTCTGATTGTGTGTACTTGGAGCTGCCCGAATCTTCCCTCTTCACTTTCCCACCCGATCCCTCTCCAAGTTCTCCACTTAGAGGGCCAATGTACCACCTTGGCACATTTTGGAGAATTTTCGGCAGCTTTTCTGCATCCTCAGAGTAGAAAGCGTGCTGAGTGAGGTGAAACCCTAGTTCTCAGCAGTTGCATTTTCTTAGGACTGATTAGAAGTACCCCAGCAGGGAGTCTGGGGATCCCCACTTGCCCTATTCAGCTCATTCCCAAGTCACAGGCCCACGTTAGGATGAAACAGTGTCTTATCAATTCTGATAGCCATTCTATGAAGGCATGAACTCCTGATTAAAGTTCTCTTCCCTTTTGGAAGAAAAAAGTGCTCCAAGCCATGAAGTGTGAAGAACATTACAAGGGAAAACGCTTAACTCGGAATCAGCAACTCAAATGCTCTAATGTCCCCTGTTTGGACACAGCTTGTCGATCATAAAGAATCTTTGCCAACACCAACAGTCAAGAGTGTTAGTAAAAAAAAAAAAAATTGTTAGTAGGCATTTCTTGAAAGTAGAGACATAGGTTTTCATCATTTCAAATCAGCATCATTCATATTAGTGATGATGTGTTACGTTTGTTAGGAAAGACGTACTAGTCCCCTCTGGCTTGGATGATAAAGCGCACGGAAGTGAAGGCATTCTTTTGGAAACAGGGAGCCCAAAATAAATAAAAAGGTCCCCTCCCACACTCTTCACCCCCAAAACCTGAAACTACCTCCTTCATCTCCTGTGTTTCCTGTCTGCTTTCAGCTGCCGCTTTTCATCCCATCTCACCTCTCCGTGGTGTCTTATCATGCATGTATCTAACTTGAATTCAGTTATAAGCACATGACATCATAATTGTGCAGGAGATTCCCTCCTCCGTTTCATCTGTGTCCCCCGATTGAGGGTGAGATGGGAAAAGTGAATTTTCTGTCTTGGTTCCCTTCCAGTCTCTTAGAGTGCAAGCATCTTGTGCATAAAGATTCTAGTGCCTGTTTGTGCCGTGTGGATTCTGAAGACCAACCATTTTCCTCTGGCGCTCAGCCAAAGGCACAAGAGTTGACCCCAGTTCTGAAGAAGCACTAATTGGGTTATCGTTGATGTCTAATGGAGCCCGTTCCCAAGAGATTCTCAAGAGGAATTTTGACTGCAATTTTATCCTGTGCACGGATCCCCATTTAAGCTGCGACTCGTCATGCGTCCCTCCTCCATTGCCATGTCCTGGTTTAGGCACTCCCCCTTTTCACCTGGACAATTTCAGCAACTTCCCAACTGGCCTTCCTGCTTCCTCTTTCCCCTCTCCAGTCCTTCTAATAGTCCTTCCAAAATAAAGATGTGCTCAAGTCACTTCCTTAGTTTAAAATCATTGATGACTTTTAACCTAGAGAAGAAAACCTTAACTCCTCAACTTGACGTTCAAGACCATTTCTCCTTCCCCTGCCACACAGGATGCACTCTGGTCACAAAGCCTGACTCGAAGTCCCCAGATGATGACACCCCTTCTCCCGCCACTCCACCTTCCCTCACACTGTCCCACCTGCCTGGAGGACCCTAACTTCTTACCTTCTTCACCTGCAGAACTGCTCATCCTTCAAGATTTTCCTCCAGGGTCGCCTCTGGAATTTTCACCAGCCACTCTCAGCCAGACAAATGCTCCTTCCTCTGTTAAAATAGTTGTTCATGTGTCTGCCGGTTATTTGACTGTAACCTCTGGTCTGTGAGGGACAGAAACTGTCCTATTCCGCTCTCTCCCTGCCCCCAGGGCTGGCACAGTTGAGTTGATGTGCCAAGGTGGTGGTGGTAGTGGAGGAAAGATGAGGTCAGCCCCCACCCAGGAGTGCTGCCTTGTTTTCCTAGTCAGCCAGACTCGAACCTGGATTTTCACCTTTTGCACAGGACAACTCGATTGGAGGTATGGGTGGTTTTTTTAGCCACTAAATGTCAGGATTCTTCAGAATCTTCTTAAGGGATTGGACTTTTCGTGGCTGGAGTAAGAGCATGAACTAAGTGGCATAGCTGTAACTCAAGATATTCCCAAGGGGGCACGTGGACCGCTTCCTTCTGGTGCCACTGGCGTCAGAGAGAATGACAGAGAAGATGCTGCCCCTTAGTTGGAAGACGCCACCGATGTAGGGTCTGCAGGCTTTGTCCAGTGCACTGAACTACCCACTGCCCCCCTGCTGAATTCACACCTAACAGAAACCCTGCATTTAAAGAGCTCAGCTCAGGTGCCCTCCTTCACATGGCCCTCTCATCTCATCCCTGGCCTTCCCCCTTCCCCCTTCTGAGAAACATGGCTTTGTTTCTGGGGCTTTTTTCTGCAAATCATGAGGGGTGATGAGATAGGCAGGAGAATAGGAGAGGCTAGCTAGGTTTACCCTGGGAGAGAAAAATAAGTGTGAGAAGGTAACCGCTGAGCTTGGGGGGAGTTTGGAAGATTTAGAATGGGACGGGAGAGTCTGGCAACAGCTATCTTAGGTAAGAGATTTGGCGGAGTTAAAGAAGATTTCAAGACGTTTCACTGTGGGACTTCCCTGGCGGTCCAGTGGTTAAGACTCCATGCTTCCAGTGCAGGGGGCCCGGGTTTGATCCCGGGTCGGGGAATTAAGATCCCGCGTGCCCCACAGCGCGGCCACAAAACGAAGAAAAGAGGTTTCAGTGTGCGTTGGGTGTCATCTACCGGTGCTCCTTCCCCACAGCCGGCACCTTTTCCAATGCCCTGATACCGTGAAGAAAACAGCTATAGAGATACGTATCCTTCTCTTCTGGATATGGGGCTGTCTTTGAATGGGACGCCATATGTAGAGAGACCACAGGCCCAGCTGTAGACATGTGAAACTCTTGTTGCACGTGGCGAGTGGGTTCTGTGTCTTGTTTGTTTTCGGCTTGTCTTCCACCCCGTCAACCTAGTGGTGTGCCAGCACAGGGAGAAATACCCGCCATGAATGTTTGCTGAAAACCATACAGGAGGTCAAAGACAGCCAGGCCAGAAGTGGAACTGGCAGTGGAGAAAGGTCCTCTGGGCTGGAATCACCTTTGGGCCTGAATGGGGGGCAGCCATACTGGACTAGAAATTCACATGGGAAGCGAGGCTGGCAAGGGGAGAACCCAGAATGCCTTGTGGAGCCTGGAGGTGAGGCAGCCGGGTAGGGTGCAGTGGCTGTCCGTCAGGGTGGGGTCTTCTGTGAGCCTGAATCACTCGGGTAGCCTTTTCAAACCTCACACGCGCCCCAAGACTAAGACACCCTCCTAGACTCTCAAGGGGTGGGGGAGGGGAGAGGGGGTGGTAAGGATGGTGGACGAAACTCAGATGCATCTGATGGTCCTTCCCGTCCTCCCCACGCCCACACCCACTTGATGACACTCCCAAGCGAGGACCCTGGGTTTGAGAGCAATCTATTTATGCTCTCGCTGTCTCCTCTTGAAAAAAGGGAGAGTTTTTTTTTAACTTACCTCCTGTGTGAGCAGGTGAGATAATGCATGTAAGATGCCTGGAACCTCTTCAGCACTCAGTAATCAGCCATGGGCACTAATTATGATCATCATTATTAACACATTTTGAGGAGGACTGAGAGCTTTTTCCCTTCCCAAAGGCGGAAGGAAGAAAGAAAAGACTTCAGGGGCCCCATCAAGGGAGGCGCAGTGAGGGATGGGCTGGAGGGAGCAGGGAGGAGAAGGGGAGGTTGCGGGCGGGTAGGGCTCTGGGGCTGGTGGTGGAAGCAGGTGGGGCTGGCTGAGTTGGGCTTTTCCTGCCACCTAGTGGCTCCTCTGGGCTAGGCCACCAGCCAGCTGTCCCCTCGGCTCTGGGCGGCGGTGGGGCGAGGCTGGGCTAAAATATTCTTGAACACAGTATCTGCAGTCCTCTTCTGCTGCCCCCATTTAATGCCCTGTCCCCTTGGGGACCCTGGCCCATGACACATCCTCCGCATGGCCCTGGCATGTGGGACGAGCCCCCTTTCTCCAGGTGGAGGAGGGGGAAGCCTTTGTTCTCTTGGCTCCCAGGCAGAGTGGGGAACTGAGGCAGATGCACTGCGGGGGGGGTGGGGGGGCAGCTTCCCGCCCCATCCCCACCTCTGCTGGCTTGGTGGCTGCTGATGGTACACTTGCCCCAGGGGCATGCTGGGGTCTCCTGGCACTGGGGGCCCAGACCTGGAGCAGCGTCTGCCTTGGGTTTTTATTTAATTCGATAAACGTATACTACTTTGTGCAAGCCCTTGGTGAGGTTCTCCTGAGCCTTCCCATCCCACCTTCTCTGGAGGATTTTGCCTTTTGTCTCCAGGATGAGAGGAAGGGGACACAGAGGCCTGCAGGTGAAGGGCCCAATGGGGACTTCGGCATCAACTTGACGTCTGGGCCTCTCATCACCTCCTGCCCCTTGTGGAACGACGTCCTAGTTGCATCATCTCTGCCTCCTGCTTCCAAGGCAGCTGTGAGTCTTTGGGGAGGGGTCTGACCCAGGGTGAGGGGCTTCAGGAGGTGGCCAGGAGCCATAGGAAGAAGTCACATGTTGGGCTGGGACTCCAGGGTCCGGCATCCACAGGCCCCTTGCATCTGCCCTGCTGGCCCTGCCCTCCCCACCCCCAATGCCCCCTTTTCCCTCTCAGGGCTTTGCAGCCTCGGCTGCACCAGGCCAGGATTGCATCATTCTTGGCTTTGTTTGCAGAGCAGCAGGTGGAGGCGTGAGGCCCGCTGCCCACCTCCCCCGCTTCCCTCTCATCTCCTTCTACTCCCTCCCGGGTACTCCTCCGCCTTTCTCTCCTCTCAGGCCCGCGGCACGGCACTGGCACCGGGGGAGCTGTCTTCCTTACCTGGGGGCTCTCGGCTCCCTTTCCATTCCTCCTGCTCCCCAGGGAGGCCCGGAGGCTACACAGGCAAAGAGAAGGAGGCTGGGTGGGGGGATGGGGGGGCGGGATCAGCACCAGGCTGGAAACTGCCTTTCTTTTCTGTTCCCCCACCCAGCTAAAGGCTGGTGCCACCCTCAGGAGGAGCACCTGGCTGTAGCCAGGGTCTGGCCTCCCAGGTTGGGCACAAGGTCGGAAATGTTCACCTGCTGAACTAAAGCTAATAATAATCAGTATAAGATGAAGTCATTCAGCTCTTTGTAGAAGGTACTTAACTTTTTTTTTTTTTAGAGATTTTTTTGAGGTGGACCATTTTTTAATAATTAATTAATTAATTAATATTTATTTTTGGCTGTGTTGGGTCTTCGTTTCTGTGCGAGGGGCTTTCTCCAGTTGCGGCGAGCGGGGGCCACTCTTCATCGCGGTGCGTGGGCCTCTCACTGTTGTGGCCTCTCCCGTTGCGGAGCACAGGCTCCGGACGCGCAGGCTCAGTAGTTGTGGCTCACTGGGCCCAGCTGCTCCGCGGCATGTGGGATCTTCCCAGACCAGGGCTCGAACGCGTGTCCCCTCCATTGGCAGGCAGATTCTTAACCACTGCGCTACCAGAGAAGCCCACTTAACTTTTATTTATCATTTATGGGGGCTTCATGGGACCAAGCATTTTATACTCGCATCTCATTTAATCTTTCATCAACCTTGTGAGGTGGTGCTATTATCGTTCCTGGCTTACCAGTGAGGAAGCTAGAGCTCCGAGAGGTGAGAATACCTGCCCGAGACCATAAACGGCAGACCCCGGGCTTTGATCTCCGTCTGCCTCCCTCCCCCGTTACTTGAAACTTCGCAACGAGATGGGAAGTACAGTGCTGACCAGACTTGGACATTTTCTTTACCCCCTAAAAGGGGACTTTTGCCCAAGACGCTCATCAAGAGATAAGACTTTCCTCTTTTTAATCTTATGAAGGAGAGGAAATAAGACACCTGTCCAACAACCTGAGCTGGGCCCTGCCCCCACACCTACTGCTGCTCCTCTGAGGTACTGCTGTTGTAGAAGGTTCTGACCCATGCACAGTAGATACAGGAATCAGAGTAGGAGCTTGTCGGAGATCCGGCCTGCCAGGGAAGAGGGAGGCCTGGGCTGGTTGCACATGTGGACCCTGCAGGCTGGGGCAGAGACGGTGGGCAGTACCATCACTTCCGTTCACTGGGATTCTCTGCTTGTGAAGCTTCCTGTAGTGCTCAGGGTGCTTTGATAAAAGAGCTTCAGGGTCTAGCAATCTAGCCACCATGACTTTGGCTAGTAGGAGGTTACTCTTCAGGGCCAGATCAGCATCTTTGGGGACAGACAGTTCTCAACTTTGCAAAGCCCAAGCCCAGACCTTAGGCCTGGCCAAGCAACAGCTGTTTCAGAGGCCAGCATGGGTGGTTGCTGCTGGGCCACCTCCTCCTCCTTGTTTTCACTTTCAGTGGCTGCTTCAGCCCTGAAAGAGAGCCAGAGGGAAACCAACTGGGAAGACTCGGGCCTGCCTTCCACAGCCCAAGGTCCAGTTCCACCACGGCCTGGGAGAGGCCAGGTCAGGGTTGGGGGCATGTGCTTGCTGACTAGAGCACTCCTCTCTGTCTCCTGTCTCTTTAGGGCAGGACAGACTCTGTCTGCAGGGACAAAGGGCCCCATTGACCCCATAGCCTTGTGACCCTACCCAAGTCTGTCCCTCCCTGCCCCTGGCAGCCAGCAGGGCACTCACTCTGGTAGCAGACAGGGCTACGAGGCCGCTGAGAGGGCATGGCAGGGAAGCCAAGAGAGGCTGAAGCCAGCTGGGCGGGGAAGACTGGAAGTGCGTGGGTAGCGCCCCCCAGATCCCTGAGAGGAGGGGCGGCTGGGGATGAAGGGCCGCAGGGACTCCTGGCTGCACTCCCAGGAGCAAAGCAGCAAATACTCTGCAGCGCCAAAGCATGGGAGGGCTGGGGGAGTCCAACCTCAACCCCAAACGGGGCTGCCCGGGGGGCTCAGGGCCTCCCCAGCCTGCATTCCTGAATTCCTCCCCCTAACATGCCCCCTACACCCAGCCTATAAAGCCCCCTTTGTCTGGGCCCACTGAGGAGCTTAACCCTCCCCATCTCAGCTTCCAGCCCCCTGCTTCCTCACCCTCTGGTGCCTAACGAAGAGGCCAGGGCTCAGTGAGAGGTGTGAAACCCCATTCATGCCACCTGGGCACTGGCCCAGGGGTGTTGGGCAGCCAGCGCCTGCACACCGATGCCCCAACCCCACTGCCCGCCTCGGGGCAGGTTAATTCCCACCCCTGTCCACTCCGGGACTCCATACTCCTGCCCTAGGCAGCATGCCCTCCTCTCACATGCCTGCTCATGTGATAGTCCCCTCGGTGTGGCCCTGCCCTGACATGGGCAGGACAGAGGGGCAGTGGGCAGTCAGGAGCCACCCCTGATGGGGGACAGGGGTCTCAGTGGGCGGGGGCAGTCTTTCTGCCACCTCCTTGGCTTTCACCAGAGTTGGTGGCTCCACTGCCCACAAGTCAGGTCCCCAGCTGGCCTCTGGGGCTTCAGATGGCCCTTCTCTGGCAGTGGACAAACAGTTCAGTTCCTCCTCCTGCTTGGCACATGCCTGGGGCATGGTACACGGTGGGCGACAGGAATCTCCATTCCTGCTCCCCACACCCACCCAAGGGCCTCAGAACACATTTGAAGAGAGGCTGAATCCTGGCAACAAGGAGTGGCCCTCCACACCAGCTCCTGTCCTCATGGGGTCACATGGCTCTGAACCCTGCTCACCAGGGCAGGGTCTCCCTATGGTCCAGGTGCTGTGGGTATCTCTGCCCCGCTCTCAGGCAATCACAGTGGTCTGGGCCATGGGGTCAACTCTGTCACCAAGCTGCTGTGTGACCTTGGGCAAGCCCCTGTGTGGCCCTGTAAAATGCAGGGTGGGGTGCTTCCGACTCTGATAACCTCAGAAATGAAGGGGCTGCCCTTGGAGGGGATCTTCTCTGGACTAACAGTGCCCCCAGGACAGGCAGAACGGTGGGTGTTGGCAGGGATGCGCCCCTGGATGTGTGAGCAGTGTGTGTGCATTGTGTGTCTGTGTGTGTGAGGGCTGTGCCTCTACCCGCGGGTGGGGTGGGGCGGGAGGGGCGGGGCGGGGCGGGGGCGGGGGCGGGGTCTGCGGGCGGGGCCGGAGCGGGGCGGGGCGGGCCGGGTTGGGGTCTGGGCTGCCTACAACAGGCGCTCCTTGCGCGCGGCGGTGGCCGGGTGCTGCACCGACTGGGCGCATGGAGGGGCCACCGCCCCCTGCGCCCCCCCGGGCTGACGCGGCGAGGACTGCATAGCGGGCGGCAGCATGGAGCAGGTCAGCGGGCGCGGGTGCGCGTCGGGGAGGGAAGGGCGGGGGCGTGAGGACTGGATGAGGGTGGGTGCGCCGAGAGGGAGGGGGGCCCGCCACCTTGGGAGGGGTTGGGGCTCTGGAGCTCCGGGCGGAGCTCTGGGGAAGGGTTACGGCTGGTGTGACACAGAGCTGGTGAGCGCGCGCGCGCGCGCGCGCGCACACACACACACACACACACACACACACACACGAGTACTCCCCCACCACTGACAAATAGGGAGGCGCTCACCGAGGGCTCACACGCTGCTTCGCTCCCCATCCCCGTTCCAGAAGCAGAGCATTTAGAAGCCCCCCTCCCCACTCGGTAAGGTCCCGGTTCCATCCAGGAGCCTAGCAGGCTCTGCATAATGAAGGAGTGACAGAAGGTGGTCGTAAAACTACCGCTGACCCTCCCGACCGCCCCCGCCCTGTGGGACCTAAAGATACAACCGTCCCCCTCCCCCCTATACATCAAGGGGCTTCTCCCAGCCAGCGTCCCCGTCCATTCCCAGTCACAGCAGGTGCAGCAACGGCTGCCACCATTTCATGGCAGTGAAAACGTGGGGTGGGCTGGGCAGCTTCTTCACATGCCCCCCAGATACAGACCTGCAGCCCCAGCCAGGCTCTGGGAGGGCTGTCTTTCACACAGTATCCATCAGAGGAGGTCAGGATGATGGCCCCCTCAGGTCAGAGCACCTCACTCCCTCCACGGAGCTTAGCAAACCCTGGACAAGAGGGGCTGGTCCCCTTAAGTGAGTGGGGGGCTCTCTAGCCTGACTTGCAGCCCCCTGTTCTAAGATGGACAGAACCCTGATGTGGGCTGAAGGGAGGGCTGCCTTGCTCCTTTCCTAAGCCCGACTCGGTGAGAGGTCTTGGGGTGGGGTCTGGAGTGGAAGGGTTTTCTGTTCCTGGGTGTGCCTTTAAGTATCCACACTCCCAGGCTCTGCTTAAAGTGGTGGCCTGGGGCCCTGGGCTCTGAGACACCCTCCCCTCTGTGGCAGAGGGGTTCTTGTGTTCCCTGTGATGGTGGTGAGGAGGGGTGTGGGGAGGGGTAGAGGGTGTGGAGGCAGGGGGTGGGGTGATCTTAAGTTCTGGGGGGTGAAGAGGGGCTCTGAGGAGTCACGAAGCACTCTGGGCATCTTCCCTGGGCTGGGTGTGATGTTTGGGGAGGGCTGTGGGCTGGTCTAGTCTCCAGGCCTGCTGGGCATCTTGGCTGTTAATTTAAATGGCCAGTGGCAGCTCCCTGGAGCACCAGGCCTGGCAGGGGGCAGGGGACTCCATTCGTCATTCTCTGCTATTGTCATTACTGACTCAACTCCACCCTGAGCACAAAAAAGCGGGGGTTGGGGGGGACAGGACTAAAAGCCAGTGAATTGCTCACGTTAAAATAGTTAAATTTATGTTATGTGAATTTCACCTCCATTTTTTAAAAAAAGGAGGGGCAGGGCTAGGGGACACCATGACTTTCTGCCTAGAGGACCCTGAACACATCTCACTGGGCCTGAGTTGCTCCTCCATCAGCCTTTCATACTTCTTCTGGGGGTCAGGTGCTTCCCCTTTCCCAGAGGCGGATCCTGGCTCTCCTGTGCCCTGGCATCGTGGAAGGGAAGACAGACCATGGAGGAGAGTAGGGACGTTGGGCTCTCGCCGTGGCCTCATCAAAGGGACACTGGGAGCCCTTGGACATCTGTCCTCTCTGGGCTGCTGTGAAATCCCTGCCAGCTGTGCTGAGCCGTGGCTTTCCAGTCCTTTCTAGGTGTCCTAAGACACCTCTGCTGCAAAGCACAGCAGCCAGCTTGTCCCCTGGACTGTGAGACACCCCACAACCCACAAGGGGACTCTGATGATCAGCACAACCTTGGAGGTGCCCGCACTGATGTCAGTGCCTTAAGGCAGCTGCAGCCCTGCCAGCCCCGCGGGGGTCGCCAGCTTACTGGATATGTCGGAAGCATGGTGCGTATGGGGTGCTTCTGAAATCAGAGCTTCTTTCGCCACACCAGGGGAAGCTCCTATTTTAAGTTTCCCTTGTGCCCAACCCTCTTGTAAAGCAAAGAATCCTTTTATAGTGCAAGGACCGCCCTGATGTGTCTGTTTGGTATGTGTGGATTTTGGCATGTAGGGTTTCCTTAAAGGGGAGCACGCCTGGAATCTCTCACAGGGGCTGGAATTGCTGGGCGGGGTGGGTGCCAAGACTGAAGGGCTTGCCCCCCTGTGGTCAGCGCCCTGCCCCTCTTTTCTCTCCATTTAACTGCCCTCCCTCCCTCCCAGGGTTGGCTCAGGGCCAGACAGAGGAGCGGGGAGCAGCTGCTGGGGATTTCCAGAGCTTCCAGGGGGCGGTGGGAGCCACCTCTCCCCTCCTCCTTTCGCCCCTCCCCTCTGTTCCTCCCCTCCCTCCTTCTGTGCTCCGCTTCTAGGTCCCCCTCCTCTCTCCTCCTCTCCCCACCCCCACCCTCCCAGATGGGCCGGGAGACGGGGAGGAGAGTGGAGCTGCCCTCCTCCGCGCAGGGATTTGCAGGGGCCAGGGAGAGCCAGGCAGGGTGTGAGGGCCTGTGGCAGAGGCAGGGCCGCAGGCCAGTTGCTGGCAGAACTTAACAGCCCTCCCGAAGCATCATGAATTCAGCGTCCTGGAGCTGGAAGGGACTACATGGCCTAGCTCCTCCCAGAGGGGTCGTGCTTCAGAGAAAGAGTAAGGGCTTAGTGTCAGACCTCAGCAAGATTACTTAACCTCTCTGAGCCCGTTTCCTCATTTATGTAATGAGGCTAATAATACCTACCTTACAGTGTTGGCATGGGGAGTAATGTTTGTAAAGAAATAATGTTTGTAAAGAGCTCGGCACATAGTAGGTGCTCGGCACATAGTAGGTGCTCAACACATTTTAATTCCTTTCCCTTCCATCCTGGTGTTTTCAAGCCCCCGCTAGGTGATGTCACGGTCGTCATAAGTCGTCTCTTAGTCTTGCACACACGCTCATATACACACAGTCCTCACCACCAGCTCTTCAACTGCCCCGTGTCACATAGTGGAGAGCCCTCGGGGCTGAGACCCCAGCCCAAAACCTCTTCCTCTTCCCCAACCGTGACATACGTTTCCCAACATGATTCCCCTGAGGGGCTGCCAGTTGCAAGCGGCAGGGGTGGGGCATCTTTCATCCACCCCCTGTCCTGATACCAGGGTTTCGCTGGGTGTGGCTTGCCTGCGCCGGCCCAAGGAAGCTTCAGCCTCTCTCTCCACCCCAAGTCAGCTGTCCAAAGGTTGCTGGGCTGGGGCCCCAGCTGTTTGGCAGGTTGCCAGTGCCTCTCAGCCCTCGGGCCAGGGGGCTGTACCTCCCTCCTCGAGGTGTGTTCAGGTGGGATCCCTCTTCTCCAGGATTCCTCAGGGATCTGTCAGCAGGGAGGAGGGTAGAGACTGGCACGATCTTGAGTGGACCGTTGCCCCACCCTACACCATTCAAGGAGCTTGATGAGGTCTGAGGTCCCCTCTCTGTGATGCCTGGGGCTCTGCCAGACCTGGGCCCCACCCCTTCCCTAGCTCTCAGCCTTCAGGCCTCCCTTCTCTGCCACCTGCCTGTTAAGGGCCTTCAAGGTCTAGATCAAACACTACCTCCCAAGGCCCCTGCCTTCTCTCATTATGGAAGCCTCCCTTCTGCTTTGCTCGATGCTCTGCTTGTAGCACCATCATGGCACCATCCCAGCCATCCTTGGCTGTGCTTGTTGCCCTCCCTGGAATATGAGCTTTTTTTTTTTTTTGCGGTATGCGGGCCTCTCACTGTTGTGGCCTCCCCCGTTGCGGAGCACAGGCTCCGGACGCGCAGGCTCCGGACGCGCAGGCTCAGCGGCCATGGCTCACGGGCCCAGCCGCTCCGCGGCATATGGGATCCTCCCAGACCGGGGCACGAACCCGTATCCCCTGCATCGGCAGGCGGACTCTCAACCACTTGCGCCACCAGGGAGGCCCTGGAATATGAGCTTTTTGAGGACAAGCACATCACCTGGTTCATTGCCCGCTACCCCACAGAGCAGTTTGCATGTAGACAGCACTCAATAAATGTCATTGGACTTGACTGAACTGGGCTACCACCTGTTTTGGAAATGAAAGTTTAGGTGGGCATGGGTTGCTTCGAGGGGACAAGCAGAGGATCTGGGGGCTGAAAGCCAAAGGAACAAGAACAAGTCCGGTCTCTCCTCAGCCCTTCCCTCTAGTCCTGCCCTCCTGCCCTTCTCCACCAGGGGGTGCTCTTTCCCCTTCAATGGAAGGGCAGGCAGCTATTACCAGGTTTATGGTCACCAGCCCTGTAACCTGCCTTCCACCCATTCCTTTATCATTATCAAACGTGAGCCCTCAGTTGGAGACTGGCAGAGGAGGCCTATTGTTTTCATCTACAGAGAGTGAAAGTGAGGTTCAGAGAATATACTTTTCCTCAAAGACATTCAGCTACTAGGTGGGCAGCATGGGAACCTGAGCCCCGGTCTTTGGACTCTCGGCTCAGGGCTCCTTGGTGACACTGTACAACCCCTTGCTGGCTCCTGGCCCAGGCCTGAGCCTGACCCTGGACTGCTCTGGTCTGGGGACTCCCTGCCCTCCCGCCATGCTCCCCTCCTAACCCGACTTGGCTCTGGGGAAGGCGGGCTCTTCCTCTGGCACGACTCTGGGCTCTTTTTCCTCCACTCCGCTCATCACCCGCTCAGGCTCTCTCCCTTGGCTTCTCCTCCACAACCAAAAAGGCTGCTCAAGTGTCCCCCACCCAGATGGAGCCATGCCTCACCCCGACTCACCTGTGCTGCCCGGCTGTCCCTCCCGGTAACTGTCTCAGCGGGCCCAATTCCATTTCACCACCCTCTCTTTTTCACCACCCCCCCCTTTTTTTTATTTCTTCGCCCTTGATGCTCTCCATCACTGCACAGTCTGGCCTCCACCTACCCGTCCCCCGCCCGACGCGGTGCCACTTCCTCTGGCTCTCTCTCCTCAGTCCCCCTTGCTGCCTCTTCCCTCCTCACCTGCCCCGAAAGGTGAGTGCCCTTGGGTCCCATCCTACATCTGGTCTCCGCTCTGCGCTGTCCCTGGAGAATCTGAACCACACTCCTGATCCACCGATGACTTCCAAAGCCATTCTCTAGCTCAGGCCTCTCTTCAGGGAGACGGACCCAGGGTTCGAGGTGCCAATCACTACTCGACCAGCAACACAGCCTGCAGGTTAAGTGTGTGGACTCTGGAACCCAAAGGCATGGGCTCAAATCCTGCATGGCCTTGGGTAAGATACTCAGGCCCTCTGGGCCTCAGTGTCCTTATCCGTAAATGAGGATTATAGTACCTGTTTCACAGCTCCTTTGTAAGGCTAATTTGGAATAATGTATACAAGGGATTATTTGGCCCAGTGCCTGACATGTCCCTTCTCCCTGAGAACACTCCAGACAACTCATCTACCTAATATTCTGAGCGAGAAACCTTGGAGTTGTTCTAGACTCTTCCATTTCCTTCCCGCAACTCCTATTTGGTCAACAAGATCCGGGGGCCTCTGATGATTGGTGCCCCCTGCCCAGGTGCAGGGCCCCCCCACCTGGCTACCCACCCCTGGCTCCTTGCTGCCCTCCGTTCTCTTCCATGGCTCGCCACAGTGGCCATGGCACATCTCCGCTTAAATCCCTGCCCTAAACCAGGCTAGAATCTCAGTGCCTCAGGCACAGTCACTCCACTGTAACATCCCCACCCGCATGCATTTCCTTCCTCATCCCTCCATGCTTCCTGCCCACGAACCTTCCGCTTGGCTCCAGCCACACTGCTAGTCTGCTCTCTCCTGCCTCCCTGCCTTTGTCCATGATAGTCTTTCTCCCTGGAGTGTTTCTCCCCCCATTGCCCACCCCACCCCGTCCCATCCATGACGCCCTCAAAAGATCAGGGTCACCTGCTTCTGGAAGGATTCCTCTGCTTCTCCAGCCTCCCATGGCTCCTTTTCTGGGACCTCAGGACCCCTCAAGGGAAGGAGTTAAGCCTTATCTCCTATCCCCAGGGGCAACCTCCACTCTCCCACCCATGGTATATCAGGACTCCCAATAAACATGTGTGAATGAAGGAAGGTGATTGGGCTGGGAGAGGAATTTAGAAAGAGGGGGAGTATAAAGAGGGTCCTCAGTGAGGGACACCCTCCATCCCATGTTGGGCTTCACTGCCCTAATCCCCAGAGAAAGAGTGTGCCAGGAATAGAGTGGGTTTGGGGGGCGTGGATGGTGGGACGCAGGGAATGAGACACAGACGTCAGAGGGGATGGGGAGCCAGGATGGAAAGGAAGAATGAAAGAGGTGCTGGAGAAGGTGGATGGGGGAGGGCCGGGACAGGATGGGGGTGCAGGTCAAGGTGCAGGAAGAGGTGGGAGGGGCGGCAGGGTGGGGGAAGAGCGCACTTTCTGGGAAGTGGGAGAGGGTGGGGGAGGTGAGTGCGGTGCATTGTGGAGGAGGAATTGCCTGCCGGCCAGTGTGAGCTCATTTCCTCTCACCGCCTCCTGCAGTGTCTGAGGGCATCAGGCTCTGGAAAATGTGAGCCAGGGGCACCCCAGAGGCCACCACCCTCCTCCCCTTCCCCACAGCCTCAGTCCAGTCTGGGTCTCAGATGCCACCACTCCCCCCCTTACACATTTGTTTTGAGGGCAAAGGACCCCTGAGCCAGGGTGGCAGCAAGCCTTGGACTGTTGGAGCCACAGGGCAGAGGGAGTCAGACAGAGGGACCTGGTTTAAGATTAAGCAAGAGAATACAGGCAGTATGATGGATTACCGTTAGATAGCAGGAAGAACTTCTCAGAAGTGGGGCATCATTCTGGCTGCACGTGAGCTTGATGAAGAGAGGTGGGGAAGGAAGGAGTCCTTAACTCCCTTCCATTATTACAAAAGCATCCCTATCCATTGACTTCCAGGAAATTTAAAATTAATTAAATAAAACAGAAGATTTTAAAACAAGTCCATATCTCCTTCCTCAGGTTTACAGGAGTAAGGATGTTCTAGTAGGTGTCTGGGCCATACTGCCCCCTGCAGGGCCTGACTCCCTGATCCTGAGGAGTCCAGGACTTGGGGCTGATCCACTCTCAGGAGTCGGGATGGTGGCGGTGGTGAAGCAAAGAGGTTTTATGAGGCTCACTGCCCCAGAGTGGGTGGGCCATTTCAGCAGGCAGAGTCGGCCTTCCCACTTTCATTGCCTGCCTTGCCCAGATCATATTCCTATTTATCTATGGTCTCTGCCTTCCTTTCTTCACAATCTGGGTGAAGGAATGCAGGGAGCCCTTTAAAACTACAAAAAGACAAGGGAAAGAGGTAAACATAGGCTGTAAAAAATCGGAGGCAGGAAGGATGTTAGTTAGATGGCAGAAAGAACTTTCCAGAAGAAACTAAGGACTGAGAGACTGCCCCTTCCTGGATCATCAGGGACTGGGCTGCAGGGGTCCTGCTTGGGGGCAGGGAAATGAGCAATTGACTCAGGACCCCGATGGTTCTTTGGGCCCAGCTCGGAGTGAAGCTGGAAGGGAGGCTGTGGGAGCTTGTGACTGGGAGGCCTGGAGGGTCTCTGCTCTTAGTGTCACCCACTGCAGAGTGGGTCTGTGGGCTGTCTAGAGGCCTGAGCCCCAGGCTGGCTGGGTGGGGGTCTGAAGGGCTGGGGCACCTGCCTCTCTCGTACAGCCTGCATGGGATCCTGGGCTGAGACTCTGCCTGGGAGGGGTGTCCTAGACTGAGGGGCATGAAGCCCCTGAAAGTTCCCCTGTTCCCCTCGTCGTCCTCCCCCTCCCCCTTGGGTATAACCATCTCTGCCCTTGTCTCAGCTTCCGTGAGTCTCTGGATGGAAGGCTCCCTAAGCCTTTTTTCTGTCTCTCCCTCTCTTCCAACCTGGGCCTCTTCATCTTTGTCTTTGATTTTCTCTGCCTCTCTCTACTCGGTCTCTGTCGTGTCCTTGCCTCTCTCACGCTTTCTGGGTCTCTCCGTCTCTGTTTCTGACCGTCTCTGTCTGGCTCTGTTTCTCTCTGCTTTCCTTTCCCTCCCTCCCTCCCTCTCTCGGTGCCAGTTCTGTGTTCTGTGCCGCTGTCCTCTTTCCTCGGCCGGCCCGGATCACCGTCTATCTGGGCTGGTCCCCTGGAGGCCGGCCCAAGCCCTCGCTAAGACCATCTCTCTTCCGCTGGCTGTGTTCTGACCCCCAGCTCCGCTG
This sequence comes from Mesoplodon densirostris, assembly GCF_025265405.1. NCBI lineage: Eukaryota > Metazoa > Chordata > Mammalia > Artiodactyla > Ziphiidae > Mesoplodon > Mesoplodon densirostris. Next base: position 4,179,496 of record NC_082678.1, read on the forward strand.
CCAGCGCCAAGCCCTGCCTCAGCCCTCTGTACCAGTCTGCTACCCTAACAAGAGGCAGAGGGTGCGCCCCGTCAGGAGCGCAGGAGGAGGAGCGAAGAGACGCCCCACCCCTCCGCGTTCGGCCCCGCCCCTCCGGCCCCGCCCCTCCCTGGTCCCTGCCCGCGCCCCCAGCAGTGCCCTGGCAGCAGAGCCGCAGCTGCCGCCCGATGAATGGAGTCGCCTTTTGCCTGGTCGGGATCCCGCCCCGCCCGGAGCCCCGGCCCCCCAAGGTGAGGGTGCTGAGCCAGGGGAGGGGGCGGATCCAGGCGCTAACGGGAAGCTGGCAGCTGGGGCCGGGGTCGCTGCGCCCCCGCTCGGCGGGCACAGCCTGGGGCGCACGGCGCGGGCACCACGGGCATGGCTGCAGGGAACATCGGCTGGTGGCCGGGGAGGGGGCCGGAGCGCGAGCTGCCCTGGGCAGGGGGCGGGAAGGAAGAAGGCAGGCAGGGGGCCGGGGCTAGCACGGGGCTGCCAGGGCCGGGGGCACCGACCCGGGCGGCGGTGCCAGGCCCCCGGCGGCCGGGCAGCGGGGGCGGGAGGCCCGCGCCTTTTGTCCGGGTTTTCCAGGCGGGGCGCCTGCCGCCGTTTCCTCTGCCCGAGTTTTCGTTTTCCGTTGGCGAGGCCCCGGCACAGCTGGAGGGAGAGGGAGTGGGGGAGGGGTTCCCGGAGCGGGATGTCCTTGGCCACTGTGGCCGGACACCCCCTCCCTGCGCCACACTCCCCCCGCTGCCGGGCCGGACCGCCCGACGAGCTGTCCGGCGCGGGTCCACCGCCCCCCACCCCGGGGAAGAGAAACAGGCCGCGGACCCCTGGTCTAGCAGCGCGGCTGCCCTCGCCTCTGCCCTCTCGGGCTGCCTGTGGGTGGGTCTGGGCACGGGGTGCCAGGGGCATTACTCAGCGCTGGGCTGCTTTGCTTGGGTGCTTTCATCTGCCGGCTGCTGAGGCTGGGGAGGGCCAGCAGGGGCCTCCGAGCCCCACTGGGGCCAGCACCCTGCCTCTGAGCCTGACTGCCCCGTCCCACTGGAGCGCCCCAACATGCACTCCACCCCTTTCCAAGTCGAAGGGTTGAACACTGTCAGGCCAGTCATTTTCTGAGCTTGACAAAGAAGTTTCCTGGGGGTCCAGGTTGGGATCAAGACCTGGGCTGAGGAGGTCTCTTCCTCTTTTGACGGGGCTGGAGGATTTAGGGCCATTCCTCCCCAACCATCCCCTCAGTGTTGGAGCTGGGGTCTGGTGCTTTGCAAACTCTGAGACTGGTGTGTATCTCAGGAGCTGGATGTAGGCACAGTTCTCCCTTGGTCTGCATCTCTATCCCCTGACTCCCCCTCCACCTTTCAGCCAAAGTGTTTCCTAATTAGAAACTTGAATTCCAGGGTGGACTGGGGATGGAAGTGAATGTCATTATCGTTGAGTTCCTTGGATTCCCACCCCCCACCCCCCAACACACACACACACACCAACACCTACTTCATCTCCACAACCCCTACTATCTCCACCCCCAGCCCCACCCTGTGGCCCAGCTGTGGGAGGGCAGGGAAGGTGTTTGACCCCCTGGGGTTCTCCCCCTCTGCCGGGACAACAGCCCCATTCCCCAGACCGGCTGCTCTCACTGAGATGTGCTCACTGGCCTGCGACTTGAATCTCAATGACATAACCAGTCATTTCGCCTCCAAACACAGCCCAAAGGCCCCCCGCCCCAGCCTCTTCCACTTGTTCACAAGGTGGTTGGGTCCACCGTAGGTTTCTGGGAGCTCCAAGTTCCTGCATCTGAAGCCCCTCCCTCCCCTTGGGAATGATGAGGGCAGTGAATCCTTCAGTGCTGGATTTCAGGGCCTCAGAAGCCCTGGGAGCAGGCAGCGTGGGTATTGGGGTCTGAGACCACACAGCGACAGTGTCAGGTCTAGAACCTGGGTCTTCTGATGGGAGTCACAGCACAAGATGAAGCTCTAGGGAGGGGAGCATTATTCGGAAGGTGCCTTTGGGACACCATGGGGAACGGGGCAGGCTTTTGAGGATCTCAGCTCAAACAGAGAGGGACTGGACGCTGGGAGTGGGCCTTGTGTTTGGGCAGCCTGGATGGGGACGTCTGGGCCCCCGCATCAGGCCAACCCTGAGCTCAGGGGCGAGGGGAGCAGGAGGCCAGTCTGGCCCCCAGGGGTGCAGAATTTTTGGCATGGAGTGGGGGATGAGGGAGGGTGCTGAACAGGGCAGTGCAGTAGTGGGCAGAGGCATTTATTGCTTCATCCTTTATCACAGGGATACTTAAGAAGGACTTCATGATGTATCAGATTAAAAGAGAGTCTACAAAGGAGAATGCAATAAGTTACCGAATGAGGGACTGCAATTAGCCATTTGGGAGAACTTCTAGGGAGAGGCTTCCAAGCTGCAGCATCCCAGGTGAGCCTGGAGCATCATGCAGGGAAGTTTCCTCCAGTATAGCGGGTTAGGTAGATTCCTGTAATGTTGGATTCCAGTGTAGAAATCTGGAGAGATTCATGGGAGATGCAAATATACTCAAATGAGCATATATATTAGTGCCTGAAAAAAATGTGTTTTAAGGATGGAGAATTGCTCTAATAGTATAGCTGATAGCTAAGACATAGATAGCAATTACTCTAGGCCAGGATTTATATAAGTTACCTCCTTTAACCCTCACAAAACCACCATGACGTGGGTGCCGTTATTATCCTCATTTTTCAGTTGAGGACACTGAGGCACAGAGAGCCAACAGCTTGGCCAAAAGCACATCGCTAACAAGTGGCAGAGCCAGGGTCGGAACCCAGCAGTCTGGCTCAAGTTCACGGTCTCACTCCACTACCCTGCTTTTCATGACCTGCCTTGTCTGCTCTCACTCTCACCCTGAATCTGGGTCCGTCTTGGATACAGGCCAAGATCAAGGTTAACCTCTTGCTGGATTGGAGCTTGGTTGCTTTCAGCTGGGACACGGATGGGGACAAGAGGTCTCAGGGTGGCAAAGCCTCAGGTGTCCGTCCATGGTTGGTGGGTGGGGAATCAGCTCATTTACTCCACCAATCCCCCATCCCGCCCCATGCTAGCCCACCGCACTTGGGCTGTGGCTTGGTTCATTGGTGTTTTCCTTCCAAAGGGGCATCCGCCCTGCTCTATTGGCTGCAGGGGTTCAAAGGTGAGATATTGGCTTGGTCAGGGATTTGGACAAAGCCCGGTTTTAATTATCCTGCTCTCTCTCCCTCCCCAGAGAGAGCCATGAATAGGGCCTGTGGGAGCTGGCTCTGCCTTTCCCCTAGTACCCTCCAACCCCTTCAAACAACCCGCCTTTAGATCCAGGCCTCCCTCTTTCATGTGAAATTGTGCCAGCTCGTCAGCAGGGCAGTGCCAGTCAGTACCAGGCAGGCATCTCCTCTTCACTGCCTCAGTGGGACGACAGGCTGGGATGGCCTTGGGACTGGACTCTGGGGCGAGTTTAAAGCTCTATGGGGTGGAGTGTATTCATCATCTATCAGAGTGAGTCAGGACCAGAGGGGTCATCTTGTCCAACAGTGGGGAACCTGTGGCCAGAGAGTGGCCAAGGTCAGATAGGCCGGGAGTGGTGGACATGAACCCAGGGGTTCTGACTCCCGGGCTCCCAGGCCATGCCTTTCTCCACACAGTTCTGTCTCGGGTGCCCCCCTCCAGTGCGGGGTTCTGAGATTAGGCCCCAGGAAGGGAAAAGGAGGGCAGGGAGGAGCAGGGACAAGTGGACAATGTGTCCCATTCATCCCTGTGTCCCCAGTGGCCAGCACAGTGCCTGGCACAGAGCGGCCCTCCATAAATGTTTGTGAAGTGCAGGCCGGGAGCAGCCCCTCCCCTGGCCTCGTGGCTGCCCCGTGCCCAGCTCTGCCCAGCACTGTGATGCTTGGTCTACCCATCAGTCTCCCCTGCTGGACTGGGAAAATGATCATAGCAACTACTTGCACAGTGCTGACCACTGGGTACATTATTCCTATCCCTTTGACAGATGAAGAAACTGGCACAAAGAATTGTGTGGCTTCCAGAGGCCACACGGCTAGTAAGTGGCAGAGCTAGGGAGCTGACCGTGCTTGTTCCAAGCAGCCCCAGAGGTGTCATGTGTAGCTTGGTATCCACAGGGCCTGGTATGCAGCCAGTACTCCGAGAATGTTTGTTGATTGACTGACTCACTGGCTCACTGACAGTATATGGAAAAATCACGGAATCCTGTCATCCTTCGGAAGTAGCTGGGTTGGCGTCTTGGGCAAGTAGCCTAGAGGAGCATCATTTTGTTATCTGTGCCGGGGTGCTCGAGCCAAACCTAGAGAGGAAAGGAACGCTCACCCAGGGGAATTCCCTGGTGGTGCCCTCACAGCAGGGGACACGGGTTCCATCCCTGATCGGGGAATTAAGATCCTGCAGGCCGCGTGGTATGGCCAAAAAAACCCCACGCCCTATCAGTACTGCCCTCCCAGACTTAACAGCAGCCACTGGGGCCCCTCAGCTTTCTGACTTCTCTCTTGTTCCCACTCCCTCCCTTCCTCCTGCAGAGTTCCAAGGGGATGGTGCTGAGCAGTGGGCAGGTGGGAAAAGACTACAGGTTGGATTAAAGATGTCCGTTCCTTTTTCATCTCTCTGGCCCTGAGATGTTCAGCTCAATGCATCACCTTTGTGGAAGATTCTGTGCCTTTCAAGTTGGAGGGTGGACGGAGTGTCAGGTTTGGGACAGGGCCTGTCATAGTTATCAATTCTCCATCTCTCACCGCCAGTCCTAAACCTGAGTCCCAAGGTCACCTCCTCCAACCTTCTCAAACCTGCATGCCCCTAGGCGGGTGACCTCTTCCCCTCTGCCTCCCCCTGCTCCCCACTGGCTGGGGCTGTCACTGTCCCCAGGCCACACTTCATCTGCTGACAGAGGCTGGTGGGAGCTAACTAGGAAAAAAGAGGTGTGGTGGGTGTGGTCTGCCTTCTCATATCAACAAACAACCTCGGGAGATGAGAGGCCCAGGCCTGGCACAGCCCCTGGTACATTGGGAGGCACATTGGGTGTCTAGGCCCTGCCTTCAGCCTGAGGGGGTTCAAATTTCAGCTTTACCCCTTATTCACTATGTGACCTTGGCCAAGTTACTTAGTTGTTTTTAGCCTCCATTTTCTTATCCCTGAAATAATCCCTCAAAATTGTTGAGAGGATTAAATGAGGTAATACAGGTAAACTGGCTGACACTTGGTAATCTCAACTATTAGCAGCAACTGGATGAAAATGAGAACAACACAATTTGGGCTCAAGAACGAGAACCCTTTATGGTCGGAGTAATGGGAAGAGCAGGCCCTGGAGGTAATGAGGCCCCTGTCAGTGGAGGTGAGCAAGCACAGACTAGACTAGAGAGAGTTCAGGCACTGGGTGAGGGGTTGACATAGAAAACCTTAAGGACCCTGCTTTGGGATCAGCACCGTGTGGTAGGAAATTAGAGGAGCAGGTGAGACCTGGTTCCCGCTGCTGGGAACTGGGGAGCGGAGTGAGAAGTTGGCTGCTGAGGTTTGGGCTATGAGGCTCCTCTGAGGAGAGGGAGTCCCGAGAGGGTGCCTGGAGGAGGTCTGGAAGGATGAGCACGGTTCTGGGTGGGAGAAGCGGGGAGGCCACTGCAGGCCAGGAAGGGCTGGGTGGCTGAGGGGCGGTGCAATGCCTGGACCACTGGCTCTGAGGTCAGCCCAAGGCTGCCTCCACATCCTGGCTGCCCAAAGGGGTTGGGTGTATGGTGGGGGTGGGGAACTGGTAGCTCCCTGACCCCCCACCCCCCAGACTCTCCTGGACGAGGGGCCAGGGCTACTCCCTGTGGCAAAGAGCTGGGGCCTGTAAGGAACAGAACTGTGGAAAGAAAGACTTCTTATGCCCAGTGCATTTGGGGGCGTCTGGGGGTCGGGGGAACAGTGGGGCCTTTGTCCCCAGCCACCGGGAATCTGGCCGAGCAGCCAGCCCTGGGTCTGGCTGGGCCCTCGGCAGGCAGGTCCTCTTTGAAGTGACCCTTTCAAAGCTCAGCCTGAATCCCTGGGAGGAGAGTACTTGGGGCGGAGCATGGGGATGACTGAGACCCACAAGCCAAGGATGGAAACAGACCCAGGACTGGCCCCTTCGGTGGGAGGGCTGGGGGGGAGGTGCGTGGGCCAGAGGAATGTGGTCAGGCTAGGGGGACATGTGGGAGCCATGTGGGAGGACAACCACTCCAGGGTCTTGGCCCCCAAGCGAGGGTTAATTAGGGAAGGACAGAGTTCATTTTGGCCTAGTTTCCAACAGTCCCTAGCTTGACTTCTCTCTGACTCTGGGCTCCTAAATCTGCAGCTTTTTCCTTTTTAATTTCCTCAAAGAGTGTGAGAGCTCCTTGGAGAGAATTGGGTGTAGACGCAGGACTTAGAGGCCTCGGTAGGAGGGAGGGGTGGAGATCTGGGCTAGCCTGAGAGCCCAGAAAGGCTGGAAGGGGACGCTGCAGTGCAGACCCCTGCCCTCCACCACAGAGTTTCCACCATTCTCCAAAAGAGAGCGGGGGAGTGGGGAGAGATGCCCCCAAGAAAGGGAACATCTTTGTAAGTTTTAGCTGGACAGATATTAGAGACCACCCCCTCCCCTGCCTCCCCACTTGGCTCAAAGGGAATCTGAAGGGGCTTCCCTGGTGGCGCAGTGGTTGGGAGTCCGCCTGCCGATGCAGGGGATGCGAGTTCGTGCCCTGGTCTGGGAGGATCCCGTGTGCCGCGGAGCTGCTGGGCCCGTGAGCCATGGCCGCTGGGCCTGCGCGTCCGGGGCCTGTGCTCCGCAACGGGAGAAGCCACAACAGTGAGAGGCCCGCATACTGCAAAAAAAAAAGGGGGGGGGGGCGGAAACTGAGTCCTAGAGAAAGGCCAAGGCCAAGGGACTAGAAGCAGAGGGAAGGGAGAGGCAAAAGTGGGAGGAAGAGGGAGCTTGGACGCCAGGTGAGAAGTGGGTTCAGGCTGCTGAGTTCTAAGCCGAGGGTAGTGGAGAAGTGCCCATGGTCTCTCCAGCCCTGACCTGCTGTGATTCCATGAACGGGGGGAAAGGAAGGGGCGAATTTCTGTTGGCAGTTTTTTTTTGGACTGAGTAGTGAACCGTGAAGCCTTCGGCAGCCCAGGTGAGACCCATACCCCACCCTGAGGCTGTTTTCTGGTTCATACCCCGCATCCCCATCTTCCCCTGGCGCCACGGCACTCTCTGTACTTGGGAAGATTCTTCCAAATCTCCCTTTCCTCTCCCGAGGGTGTGGCCCCTGGTTCCTCCCCAAGAGAGGGAGTAGGGAACTGAGCACCCCAGGCCGTGACTGGGGGCTGCAGGCAGCTCTCGTACTTTACTGTATCTTGCACTGGCATCCGAAGAACTGAGCCCTCATTAGCTCTAATGAAGCCTTGGCATCGTGCCCCACCTCTGCCCTGCAGCACCTGGTGTGGGTGAGGGGATAAGGGGGCAGCTGAGGTTGGACCCAGAGCCCAGGAGGGGGTGGGATGTCTGCAAGAGGGGAGAGTGGGAGTTAGGAAATGGGGGTCACACAACAAGGCCAGGACTGCTGGTGGGATGAAAAACAGGGCCCTCTTCCTTTTGAACTGGGACCTTTTCCTCCTCCAGTGGCTCCCAGGTGCTATGGTCCCCACAGTGCTAGGGAAAGCATTATCCGAGACTGGGTGTGGCCCAGGGCTCTGAGGACATTCCCAGGCCTGGCTTGTGTGAGAGTGTCCTCTCCCTAATTATAGCCTGGGGCAGAAGGCCCTGACTCCAGAAACTGGAGGCTCAGTGCCTGGGAAAATCAGGCAGCGGCTAGATTTTCATGCAAACCATACTTTGTTCATTTGGTGACCATTTCCTCTGTGCCTTCTGGGTTCCAGGCTCTCTCTGTGGGTCTTGGGACCTGGGTGACCTTGAGCCCGGCCCTCAAGGGGTTCCTTGTCTGCTTTTCTCACCACCCAAAAGCTCCACTAAGATTTTTTCAGGGGTTCTGAGATGTGCATCTACAGTATCTGCCAGTCCAGAACACCCCTTGCCACCCCCCAAAATATTATCATAAAAATTGGCCTGATCTAACTGGGGAGACAGATCCAGTTAGACAGCCCCTGTCTTCACTGTGACATCGTGTGAGTGTGAATGAGGTTACAAAAGTGGTAACAGGAGTTTACAGATGGCAACAGTGTCACTGGGGAGAATTGCTATAGGGATTGGTTAAAAACCAGTTGGTGATATGATTAATCTCCTTTCTCTCATCTCGTTTCCAAACAATAGTTAAGCTGAGGATTCTTTTTTTTTTTTTTTTTGGTATGCGGGCCTCTCACCGCTGTGGCCTCTCCCGTTGCGAAGCACAGGCTCCAGACGCGCAGGCTCAGCGGCCATGGCTCAGGGGCCCAGCCGCTCCGCGGCATGTGGGATCTTCCTGGACTGGGACACGAACCCACGTCCCCTGCATCGGCAGGCGGACTCTCAACCACTGCGCCACCAGGGAAGCCCCAAGCTGAGGATTCTTTATCGAAACTAATTTTGATCAATTTTCAAGGACCATCATGAAGTGGTTGTACATTTAACTGATATAAGAACCAAGACCCTGAGAGGCTAAATGACTCCACCAAAGGTCACCCGGCATCCGAATTTAAATCTGGGTCTCTCTGAATCCTAACTAAGGCTATCCTGTGTCACGGCTACATTCCCTGACAAGGAAGAGCCTGGGAGCACAGCTACCACCCTGGGAAAGTGGACCCTTCCCCCTGCCCCCAGCTGAGCCTTGAAATCCAAGTAGGGGTTGGCCTAATGAGGGAAAGGTGGTGGATGCAGGCAGCACAATTATGTTCTGCTTCTCCGTGACTCTGCTTGCACAGGGATTTTCCCTATGCCTCCCTGGAGTCTGGGTTTGCTCACGAGCGGTGTGGAGGACCCCATGGCTCTGTCAATAAACACGGGCTGAGTCCCTGCCTCCTCTAGAGATGCTCCAGCTCTGAGGGGAAGAAGACTTTACCAAGGAGGTGAGGCTTGCCAAGGCTTGAAAGATGCCTGCTGGGATCAGTGGGCTGGTGGAGGAGGGAGAGCAGGGCATTCCAGGCAGAAGGACCCAGCGTGAGCAAAGGCAAGGAGGTGTGAAACAGCCTGGCCTCTTGTGGGTCAGTGAAAGCAAGACTGAGAGTAAAGAGAGATGAGATTGTCAAGGCCGATGAGGGCCAGATCCTGTCCCTCTCCTCCGTCATCATGGCGGATCCTTCATGCCATACTAGGGAACTTGACTTGCTCCCGTAGATACCGTGGAGCCATGGAAAGGTGTCAGGAAGTGGAGGTAGCAGGCGAGCTGAGAGATGATGAGGGCTAAACGTGGAACTGGAGATGCAGAGGAGAGGAGAGGAGTGGGATGCATCACCCTCTTCCCCTCCCCAGAAGCTTCCGTGCCATCTCTTCCCCTTGTCTGATATAGCCTTCCCTGCCTTCTCCATTTCGCAAACTTCTATTTATCCTTCAGTGCTCAGTTCAAATATCCTTCTCTGTAAATCTGCCACCCCTCCCCCCACCAGCCACCAATTCCTCGAATATATGGGGATTTCCTCCTCTGGGGACTAGACTTTAAGCCCCATCAGGGTAGGGACTTTTGTCTTGTTCACTGCTCTATCTCCAGCTTCTAGACCAGGCCAAGTTGAATGAATACTGTTGACTGATGAACTGAAAATTTCCATAGCACTTCGCACTGCCTTGTGAAAACCCCATGATAATAATAGGAGTATTGGTTGCAACTAACATTTATTGAACATTTCAGTGCCGGGCACTGCTGTGCTGAGCACTTTATACACACTAGCTCTTTAATCTGCACAACAACCTCATGGAGAATGGATTATCTCTATTTTATCAATGCAGAAACAGAAGCTCAGAGAGGTTAGTAACTAGTCCAGAAGGATACACAGCTAGGAAGTGGGATTCAAGTTGGGATTCAAAACCAGATTCCTCTGAATCCTGTTTAGGGATGTTTAAACACTACGCTCTGCAGCCTTTTAATTTTGTCTCATGTCTGTTTCTTCATAAAATCTCATGTTTTTTTTATTAATGAAAAAAAATCCTTTGTGGACTACTGAACTAAGATTTGTTGAACAACTTCTATGTGCTAGGCACTCCACACTAAGCCCCCTCAAGGACCCCATTTACAACTGAGGAGACTTGAGAGGAAAGAGACTTGACTGGGGTCACACAGCTGGGACCTGATCTTACAACTCTTTGACGCCTCGCCCTCCGGGACACCTAGTCAATAGTGCCAGAATGAAAGAGGAGCCGGGCTCTGAGATTGACTGATTTGTTTGGGGGCACACAAGGGGCTGGACTGGGCCAGGGAAGTGCTCCCCACTTCCGTCACTGATGAAGAAAGGGGGTCCAGAGGCAGGAATGGAACTGTTGTAATTTCCCAAGTGCCCAGCTGTGTGTCAGACATGTGAGCTCCAAGGAGGAGAAGCTGACCTGGCGCTGGGGTGGGCGGGGATGGTATCACAGCAGCAGAGCCTTACCAGGACCTTGACAGAACAGGGTGAGAGGCCTCCAGAGGCTGCACATATCAGTGCGACTTCAGCCAAGGGGTGACCCGAAGGACCGCTCGGGAACCGCGGCTGCCCGGGTGGAAGCAGGTGTGAGCAGGGGCCCTGCGCGCGTCTAGTGCCCCTTAGGACCACCTTCCCGGAAGGACAGAGACCCACCAATCAGATAAGCCAGCTGCTCTCTATTTGCATGTCATCTGCATGACCACACCTCTTCGCTCCTGCCACTCAGCCTCCGCCTCCAAGAGTGCCTCCTGGGCCTCCGCCCCATTTCAGGACCCTGTGCAGGGCTGGCGTGGGAGGGCTGGGCTGGGGGGCTGCGGGGCGTGAAGGGCAGACCTGGGCGGCCAGCCTGGCCGCCCTATTCATAGCTCAAGGGCTGGCGTGGTTCGCATATTTGGCGTTACTCACGTCTGGCTGGCCCGCGGCTGCCGCCCCCCGCGCTCCTCCCTCCCTCCTCTTTCCTCCTCTCTTCGCTCTTCCCTCTCTCTCTCCTCTCCCACCTTCGATCTCTGCCAATTTTCCTGAAATCTAGGGTTGGCCGAACCCACAGGAGGAAACTGAGGCCTAGGGAGGGGCCGTGTGTTTCGGCCGGGCCTCCAGGGAGAAACTGGTAGTAATGAGGCGTATAATGAGGTGGCTGAGAGCCTGGGCTCTGCCGGCAGACAGACCTGAGCTTGAATCTGAGCTGCCGCTAGCTGTAGCACCCCGGCAAGTTCCTTAGCTTGCAGTCCGGGAAGCTTTTCAGAAACAGTCAAGCTGAGACCTCGAGGATAAGGGATCAGTTAAGGGAAGGTGGGGGAGGGAGAGAGACAAATGTTATATCCCAGGGAGAGGGAACTGTGGATGTGGTGGACCAGCCCTGACAGCTGAGGTGAGGGGACAGCGGACCCTGCAAAAGAGATGAAGCAGCTTCCCTTTTCTCCCCACCCCTTACTCCCTTATCCCAGCACCCCCACTTTCTGGATCTGGTTCATCTGGTTCCTACTGAGGAAGGAGCAGGGGGTACAAAAAGATGGACAAAGATGCGAAGCAGCCTCTGCCCCAGGTAGAACTTTCCTGGCGGCAGGGGGTTTGCCAACCATCCGCTTTCTCTGAGGAGAAGCTCATTCATTCCTGTACATTCAGGAGCAGTGTGCCGAGCACCCACTCTGTGCCAGGTGCCATGCCAGGAGCTGTGGATTTGACTGCCAGCAAAGCAGACATGGTTCCAGCCTTCCAGAACTCACAGCCCCAGGGGGGAGATGTTGGTCAAAATAACCTCATAAATATACAGGCACCATCTCGAGAGTGCTGTGAGAGGGTGCAAAGGGACCTGACCTGGTCTGGGGGCCAGAGGAGGTGTCTCTGGGGAGTGACTTTTTTGCTGAGAACTGCAGGGTGGGTAGGAGTTAATTAGGGTGTGAGTTGGTGAGGCAGGGAGGGAGCCAGGGAAGAGAGAACAACATTCCAGAAACAGCATGTGCAAAGGACCTGAGGCTGGAAGCCTGCCTGGTCAGCAGAGGAAATAGAAGGAGGCCAGGGTAACTGGAGCACAGAGAAAGGGGGTGTGGTGGGCATGGAACCCAGAGGCACGTCCCATAGGGCCTGGTGGTCATAATATTAAAACAATTAGTCTGGACTGTAAGGGGCCAGAGGAGTGATGGAGACTTGGGGTAGAGTGGACATGGTGAAGTGGGTGGACTCAGGAGACATTTGGGAAGCAGAGTCCACTCTGATGGGTGGCATGTAGGGCTGGGGCCATAACCCCTCCCATTTATTGGTTCCTAGAATGCTTTCCCAGCAACTTTGTCAGGCTGCTATCCCTAGCTTCATTTTGTAGTTGAAGAAATAAGAAAACCTGTGTGAACTTGAGGTCCCACAGCCAGAAGAGGACTAGCTAGGGCCAATACCATTGGCAAGCGTGACCCTTTCTCTAGATCAGCTTTTCTCGATGCTGGGCCAGTGGTCTCTCTCTCTCTCACCAGCCTTCTATCCTCCACCCCTAGGCGCCCTGTGGGTTAGCTTAGCATTCCCTACCTAGCACCAGACTGGGTGGGGGACCCAAGAGGCCAAGGTGGTGTGTGGGTGTGTGTCACACTTATCCCAAGAGGCTGCTCTGCTGTTAAATGAGGTAATGCATGCGAAGTGTGCCTGGCATATAGTGAGGGCTCAACAAATGTTAATTACTGCTGTGGCTGTTACGACGTCCCCAGTGCAGAGCCAGGCACATGGTAAAGGGGGCGGATCTGGGGCCGAAGGCGTTGCTGTTTGTCCTCTTCTGACCACAGAGCCCAGCCCAGAAATCATCTCAGCTCCCTCACAGGCAGGAGCCGGGGGGTGGGGGCGGGGGGAGGTTGTTTGTCCCTGCAGAGCCACCATCCATCCCCTCCACCCTTGCAGCTGCCTCTGTGGCATCATGGGCTGGATTAGGGAGAGGTTCAACTCTTAGGCAGGGTGAAGGGATAACCTGGGCAGGTTGAGCAGGGCCTGGGGTGAGGGGGGTGAGTGGTTTCAGGGGTGGAGCTGAGAACCTCCCCCTGCAGGAAGCCCCATGTGCCCTTGGGGAGACTTTTGGGATCTGCTGAGACCTGCCTTGGGAGGGGATGACGTCTCAGCTTGACTTGGACTGAGTGATCCCCTGGAAGAAACCAGTGGGTGCACCTGTTGTCTCTGCCCAGGTGGTCAGATAACAGGAAGAACTTCCAGAGAGAGGTGTGGGGGACAATAGGAAGAGCCATGGCCAGAGTTCTCCCCCAGTCTCCTCTGAAATGAGCTGTTCAGTGTGGAGTCAAAGAACGGATACGATGCTTTTGGAGAAGAGTCATTGCAGGCATTTTCTGGCCTTCAGGAATGACTGTCCCTAACATGATCTAGTCTGAAAAAGGGCTCTGGCCTCTCTCCAGGACTCCTTGACCAACGAAAGTGAGACCCTTCCTAAGGTCCCACAGTTGCTCTGTCCTTCTGCAGAAGACCCTGCTCCTCTGTACGAGATGGGGAGGGCGACCCTGGGGCCTGGTTGGGGGCCTGGAGAATGCAGTGGGGGAGGTGGGGTGGAAGGAATGAGAGCGCCCTGCCCACTCTGGGCTGTGAGGGAGCTAAGTGTGCCGGACCTGGGCCACCAGGGGGCTCTGCCGCACACGGGACCTGCCTGCATCCCTGACAAGACTGTGCATCCTTCAGCGTTCAGGCAAGGTTTCCTTGGAGCGTGTGCACGAGAGAGCACGCGAGAACGGGGTCTTGCCTCTATGTGCACACCCTGGTATGTGTGTATATGTTACGGGTGGTGTGTAAGCATATGTAGGCTTGGGAAAGACGTGTGTGCTGGGGGGCGGGGTCAGGCCTCATGGGGTCAGGAACCCCATACTTAGCCTGGCTTTTGCTAGAAAAACTCTTCCAAGGTTCTGACAGCTTGGGACGTGACCTCTCAAGGGACTGTGCATCCATCAGTCCAGCCTCCGATAGATGGTAGGTCCTCATCAATGCCAAGGACTTACTCTGTGGGAGGTTCAGACGCCCCTGGAAGCCTGAGAGCTCCCCTTGTGCTCCGTCTACTAGGGCCTCAAAGATGACAGCAGGGGTTCTGGGAAGGCACGGTGGACGGGGTGGGAGGGAAAAGTCCTCCCTGCAGGAGGTCCCCAGCTGTCCCAGGCAATCTCTGTGGGCAGGGCCTGCTCCTGGGCCCCACTGGAAGACCCATTCATTTGTTCCATCTTCTTTCAACGATATATATTTTTTTCATTTGAATTCTGACTTTGCCATTTTTTTTTTGGTGTGTGGCAAAATATACGTAACTCAGAATTTATCATTTTTTAAAAATTTATTTATTTATTTATTTATTTTTGGCTGCGTTGGGTCTTCGTTTCTGTGCGAGGGCTTTCTCTAGTTGCGGCAAGCGGGGGCCACTCCTCATCGCGGTGCGCGGGCCTCTCACTGTCGCGGCCTCCCCTGTTGCGGAGCACAGGCTCCAGACACGCAGGCTCAGTAGTTGTGGTTCACGGGCCCAGCCGCTCCGCGGCATGTGGGATCCTCCCAGACCAGGGCTCGAACGCATGTCCCCTGCATCGGCAGGCGGACTCTCAACCACTGCGCCAGCAGGGAAGCCCCAGAATTCATCATTTTTAAGTGTAGAGTTCGGTGGCATTAAGTACGTTCACATCGTTATGCAACCATCACCACCACATGCCTCCAAAGCTCTTTTTTTTTTTTAAATTTATTTATTTTTGGCTGCATTGGGTCCTTGTTGCTGCGCGCGGGCTCCCTCCAGCTGTGGCGAGTGGGAGCCACTCTTCGCCGCCGCCGTGCATGGGCCTCTCTCTGTGGTGGCCTCTCTCGCTGCAGAGCACGGGCTCCAGGCGCACAGGCTTCAGTAGTTGTGGCTCACGGGCTCCAGAGCGCAGGCCCAGCAGTCGTGGCGCATGGGCCCAGTTGCTCTGCGGCACGTGGGATCCTCCCGGACCAGGGCTCGAACCTCTGTCCCCTGCATTGGCAGGCGGATTCTTAACCACTGCGCCACCAGGGAAGCCCCTCCCGAACTTTTTTCATCTTCCCAAACTGAAACTCTATACCCACTAAACCATAACTTACATTCCCCTTTCCCACAGCCTTTGACAACCACCATTCTATTTACTGTCTCTATGAATCTAGGTATCACATATAAGTAGAATCATAAAATACTTGCCTTTTTGTGTCTGGCTTATTTCACTTAGCATAATGTCTTCAAGGTTCATCTATGTTGTAGCATGTGTCAGAGTTTTGTTTTTTTTTTTTTTTTCTTTTTGTGGTATGCGGTCCTCTCACTGTTGTGGCCTCTCCCGCTGCGGAGCACAGGCTCCGGACGCGCAGGCCCAGCGGCCACGGCTCACGGGCCCAGCCGCTCCGCGGCATATGGGATCCTCCCAGATCGGGGCACGAACCCGTATCCCCTGCATCGGCAGGCGGACTCTCAACCACTGCGCCACCAGGGAGGCCCTGTGTCAGAGTTTTAAGACAAAATTCCATTGTATGTTTGTGCCACATTTTGTTTATCTAATTCATCTGTCATTGGACATTTGGGTTGTTTCCACCTTTTGGCTTTTATGAATAATGCTGCTATGAACATCACTGTACAAATATCTGAGTCCCTGCTTTCTCTTCTTTTGGGTACATGGCCAGATGTGGAATTGCTGGATCATATTGTAATTCTATGTTTAATTTTTTGAGTAACCACCATACTGTTTTCCACCATTTTGCATTTCCACCAGCAAGACACAAGAGTTCCAATTCCTCCACATTCTCGCCATCAGCAAATAATTTTTGAGAGCCTACTATGGACAAAGCACTCTAGCGGTACAAATACATTTCTTTACTTTTTAAAAAAAACTTCTTTATTTATTTTTGGCTGCGTTGGGTCTTCGTTGCTGCGTTGGGGCTTTCTCTAGTTGCGATGACAGGGGCTACTCATTGCGGCGGCTTCTCTTGTTGCGGAGCACGGGCTCTAGGCGTGTGGGCTTCAGTAGTTGTGGCACATGGGTTCAGCTGCTCCATGGCATGGGGGATTCTCCCGGGCCAGGGTTCGAACCCGTGTCCCCTACATTGGCAGGAGGATTTTTAACCACTGCACCACCAGGGAAGCCCACAAATACATTTCTGAAAATTTAGTAGCTATTGTCCTTAGGAAGCTCTCAGTCTAATGTGGGAGACTCAAGCCAGGGCCTTGAGCAGTCTCCAATCTGAGGGGGAAAGACACAGGCCATGACCTCTGGGAGACTCTGGACGAATATGGGGCAAAAACAACGAAAACAACAATCCTGCTCTCAGGGAGCCCAATCTGATGGAGGAAGCATAACTTCTTCCTTTTGGGAAGTCCCCAGACAGGCCCAGAGACCAGAATGTATACGTGGAGGGCATGCCTTGAGACAGTCAAGGGGCTGCTGAGAGTCGTAAATCAGGGGCTGGAGAGGGCTTGTGGTGGGCTCTAGCCCACGCTGGCCCACAGTTGCCTGGGCGATGGCCCCACTGTTTACTTTGTGGCTGGCTCCAGACTCAC
Organism: Mesoplodon densirostris; assembly: GCF_025265405.1. Lineage (NCBI taxonomy): Eukaryota > Metazoa > Chordata > Mammalia > Artiodactyla > Ziphiidae > Mesoplodon > Mesoplodon densirostris. The sequence goes on from NC_082678.1 coordinate 4,196,054, forward strand.
CCTTTTCTGCAAGTGCTCATTTCCCACCATGAGGAAAGATACTCATCTTTAGTTTCTCCTCCCTCTGGTGTCCCTGCGGAGGGAACTGGCTCTCTTGCTAGGAGGGGGCCCTGCCAGCCTGGCACCTTTGCCATCCTCCTGGTCTGCTGGGAGCAGGTTCCATCCTAGGGTCTCATGTCGCCCGCCCCTTCCTCACTCCCAAATGGCCTACTGACAGGGCTCTGGGCCTGCCAAAGTTCTGCTGTGGAAGGGGGGCTCCTGATGATTCCTCCCTGCTTATTAGGGGGAGGGGGGCACATAGGGGGCCTGTAGGGGGTAGGCAGTGGGAGGTGGTGGTGATGACCGCATGAATAGTTTCGCCTGGGTTTGTACAGACCTCCTTGAGTGTCTGCATGTGTCACTGTCTTTGTGTACATGTGGCTGAGTTGTCTGCATGTCTGAATGTGAGTGTGGTTGGGTGTGTGAGAGTGTGAATGTTCAAAAGACAATGAAAACATCTTGCATTGACCTTGAGGCCATTATGCTAAGTGAAATAAGTCAGAGAAAGACAAATACCTTATGTATGATCTCACTTATATGTGAATCTAAAAAGAACCCCCCCAAACAAAACCCCCCCAAACCCCAAGCTCACAGATACAGAGAACAGACTGGTGGTTGCCGGAATGGCAGGGGTGTGGGGTGACATGGGTGAAGGGAGTCAAAAAGTACAAACTTCCATTTATAAAATAAATAAGTCCTGGGGCTGTAATGTACAGCATGGCCACTATAGTTAATAATAGAGTATTGCATGTTTGAAAGTTGCTAAGAGGGTAGATCTTAAAAGATGTCATCACAAGAAAAAATTTCTGTAAGTATGGTGACAGATGTTTAACTAGACTTATTGTGGAGATCATTTCAATATATACATAGATATCCAATCATGCTGTACACCTGAAACTAATATAACGTTACATGTCAATTATACCTCAATAAAATTTTTTTTTAAAAAAAGAAAACAAACAAAAGTTTGCATTTATTGAACCCCTATTCTGTGCTCAAGACTCTTTAATTGATTTAATTCTCCTAAGAACCTATGAGGTGGAACTTAGTGTCATTCCCATTTTATTGGTGAGGAACTGAGGCTCAAAGAGGTTAAATAAGTCACCCAAGGTCTCACAGCCAGAAAGGGGTAGGGATAGGACTCAGTTCCAGAAGGCCTGGATTCCAGAGGACCCTGGAGCCCATGTGCTAACCCCTGAGCCATACTGCCACCGGAAGAACTAGGGGATTCTGTGCTGCTTGGGATTGTGCTGGTCCGTCCTTGATTTCTGGCATCACGAGTGCGTCCTCCTGCCTTTTCTCTCACCCTCCCCTCCCCCAGCCTTCCTTGGCTCGGGCCCAGTTTCAGGGTGGGAGAGGGGTGTCGCAACACCTTCACTCAGGGCAAGACTGGCCCTGGATGGGGAAAGCACGGGGTCTGGAGAGACCCTCTGAACCACCCGCTGCCCGCAGGCTAGACCGAGTGTGGGGTTCCCAGGTTCCCGGTGACGCGGGGTTATCTGCACATTAAGGGTGCTGGGAAGACTCGGGCCTGCCTGGCCGGCTCATCCGCCTGGCCTGTTGGGGCACGTCGGGGACTGCACACAAGTGGTGCTGGGAAGCAGGCATCTGAGTGGGGAAGAGGGGTGGAGGAGGGAGGGGGCGGCTGCCCTTGAATGAGGAGACTGGGGCAGGGGTCAGAGGCCCAGGCGTGGGCGGGGCGGGGCGGGCATGCCTTGGGTATCGCATTGCCTGCATGCCTGGGATGGACCGGCTGGCAGGGGATTTGCTCCGTCTGTGTGTGAGGTTGGGGGGGTGTCCCAGTTTGATGGTGTGCGATGGGTGTATGGAACCAGTCGGGGCTTTAGAAATGCCGGATGATTCTCTTGGGTTGGGGGCATTGTTTGTCCTGTGGTTTGAAGCCTGCATTCTGGGAGGAGGCACAAAGCAAGCAGAGGAAGGAAAAGCAGGCAAATTGACCCTGAGACCCCTCTCTCTCACTTCCTGAGCCACACGCCCTTCAGCAGTATCAGTTTCCCTCCTTCTCCTATCACCTGACCCTTGGGCCACAGGATGCTCCCCTCTTCCCCAGTTTCTGGTTGTCAGGCTGGCACCTGCAGTCTGCTCCTCCAGCTCAGCCCACTCTCTGGTTCAAAGGCTTACCTGGGAGGCCCCTAACCCCACTCTCAAGCAAACTGTCCGCCCCCAGAGAGAAGAGGCCCTGAACCCCTGACACAGGGGCTCCTTTGGTATGTGTATGGGGGTCTCCCTCGGTGGGGCTGAAGGCAGCTGGCTTGGGCCTGGATCTGGAACGGGGGACCCCTGAAGACTTCAGGAGCTAGGACAACACTAGTAGAACTGTAAGCGCCCTGACGGTAAGGTCTACACTCGTCTTGTTTTTCTAAGGTGTCCCAGCCCCCAGCACAGCCCCTGGCCCACAGCAGGCACTCAAGTCGTGGTTCTTGAGTACATAAATGAGAGGATAATGGAAAGAGATCTGAGTTAGGGGTTAGAACCCTGGGATGGTCCCACCTTAGTAAAAGCAAGCCTTGAACCAGTCACTTGTCCTCTTTGAGTCTCAGTTTCTGCATCTGAAAAATGGGTATAAAAACAATCTCAAATATTCAACTCTTAGGGTAAGGGTCAAATGAAATAAAGTGAAAGTGCTTTCAAACAGTAAAGGATGATGATCTCACATGGAGAGAGGAAGACCGGATGCCCTCCCTTTGGGGGTGTAGTCCCCAAGCCCTCCGCAGGGGACCTTCAGGAAGATAAGGTTGAATGGATTTTGCAAGCTGGTCAAACTAGAGGATTGATGGGAGGGACTGCTCAGCGGGGTAATTCCTGATTTGGGGGGAGGAAGCTGGGGAGGGTGTAGGGGAGGAGGACTCACACCAGGCAGGAAGGCTTGGAATAGAATCTCAGCTACGCCTGGTATTTCCCAGCCCTTGGCCCCCTCCCCCACTGCACTCTGGGGCCCACCCCACATTCCTTTCCCAAAGGAAATGGGGGAGGGGGCCGAGAGGCTCCCCAGGCCTGGAAGATCATTTATTCAAACTATGTATAAGTTTCTAGGCCCTGCGGTGTGTACCTTGCTCCTGACATGCCTGTGGAGGAAGCTGGGGTGGAGTGGGTGGGGTGGGGAAGGTGTGGGTTTGTGTTGGAGGAGGCTGTTACCTCCTTCTGGGGGCCTTGTCGCCCCTGCCAGATTAGAGGGCAGGAGATGGGCCTCATGGATGGCTTATCATTTCCCAGGTCTCTGCTGCCCTGAACACAGAAACCCCGTGCTGCGTGCTGCTTCTCCACCTCGCCTCTCCCTACAGCCCTCAGAACCCTCAGCAGTTTCGAGGGAGGGAGGGAATCAATTCTTTTTTTTTTAATGAATTTATTTATTTTATTTTTGCTGCACGCGGGCTTTCTCTAGTTGCGGTGAGCAGGGGCTACTCTTCGTTGAGGTGCGCGGGCTTCACATTGCGGTGGCTTCTCTTGTTGCGGAGCACCGGCTCTAGGTGCACAGGCTTCAGTAGCTGTGGCGCACGGGCTTAATTGCTCCGTGGCATGTGGGAGCTTCCCTGACCAGGGCTCGAACCTGTGTCCCCTGCATTGGCAGGCAGATTCTTAACCACTGTGCCACCAGGGAAGCCCCAGGGAGGTTGATTCTTGATCCAGACACACAGCAGCACCTGTTGGCCATGAGAGGCTCCATGGGGCGTGAGAGGGGAGAGTGAGTCTTATTTCCTCCGAACCAGGGATGGGACTTGCAGCAAGAGGAAAGGAAGTTAGGCAGCTGGGGGAACTGACTTGCTGCCTGCTGGGAAAGCCGGCCAGACTCTGAGTCAGGACATCCCTGTGGTCATTGCCCTCCATTTGGGGCGGCAGAGTCTGACATGGCTGAGGACATTCTCGGTGGTGCTTCCAGCTGGTCTGAGGCCCTGGCCTGTGGAGGGCATGACAAGGGCAGGAATGATCCTGACCCAGCAGCCTCAGTTTTCTAGTGATGGGGGCGGGGGAGGTGCTGATGGAGATGCCAGGAGTCCTGCTCCCCCCGACCGCAGTCTGTTCCCACTCTGTCCTGAGCCCTCCTGACTCAGCGCTGGTGGCAGCCTAGCTCTTCCCTTCCGGCTTCCGCCCGGGTGGGGGTGGGGGTCCAGCTCCTGCACAGGGGGCCCAGCAAGCGGCAAACAGGAAACAGGAGAACAAAACCACTCCCTGGCCCTCCCCCCACCCCGCTCCTGCCCACCCCCATGGTCCTCTATTTCTCTTCCTTCTCCCCTGGGTTTCCCCTCCTCTCTGTGCCCCTCTTTCTCTCTCCTCTACCTCCCCCCACAGGATCCTCCATCCTGGCCTGTCCTTGCTGGGTGATGGAACGAGGGAGGGAAAGGGGAGCTGACTCTTCTGCCTGGCTCTCCCTTCTGGTGGCTTCCCCCCTCCCCAAAGGCCCAGCCCTATGACTCTTCCTCCCCCGACTCCTAGATTTGGGAGCAGGGTTGCGCTGGATCTGCTCCCCTGTGCCCCCAGCCTCCCTTACCTGGATGCTGGCTAGACTTTAGGTATAAGATCCAAAGTCGGAATGAGGGGCTCTGGACTTGGAGTCCCGGTGCTGCCCTAACGAGCTGGGTGCTCTTGGGCTTCTGTTATCTTCTGAAAACTGGGTCAGGGCAGTGGCCCCAGGCCCCAGGGAGTGGCTGTGCGGGGGGGAGCACACGGTGAACAGTCAAGTGGGATAGAAATGGGGGTGGCCGTGACACGCCTACTAGCCAAGGCCTCTGTCGGCCCCACCCGGGAAGGGGCCTGGGAAGGGCGGGAGCCAGGAAGGGGCGGACGGCAGGTCTGCCATCGACCGGGGCTTCCTGTCTGACTCACATGCTGGGGTGAGGTGGGGGCCAGCTTGGAGCCCAGTGTCGGCTTGTGGTGGCCCCTCTGGGTACAGCATAATGGGCAGGGGGTCCTGGGGAAAAGGGTCCGTCACACGCTCCCACAGGTGGTGGTGGGAAAGGGTATAACGTGACTCTGAGGTGGGGTGATTATGAGAGCGCTGCTCTCTGAGCAGGGCAGTGTGCGTGTGTGCGTGTGCGTGCGTGTGCGTGCGTGTGTGTGTGCGCGCGTGCGTGTGCGTGCATGACCTGAGGGGGCACGGCAGCAATGCATGGAGTGGGTGTGCTGGGTAGTGTGTGCACATCCTCTAGGTGTGTGCCTTCGTGGGGTTTGTGGGTCTCTCTGTGGGGTGTGTGTGGAATGTATGGGTGGGCAGGTGGGGGCCTGGTGTGCTTTCAGGGGCACAGTGGGTATGCTTGCAAATGTGCCTCTGTGCGGTGTGTGGGCCATTGTACCCATGGGAGGGTGTCCAAAGTGTGTGTGCATACAGAAGAATGTCCACGTGCAATGTGTATATGAGGGGAATAGTGTGTTTGTGTAGGGTATGTGGACAGAGGGGGAGTGAGTGACTGTGTGTGTGGGGGGAGGGTGTGGGGTGCCTAGATGTGTGTGTGGTGCGGGTCTGTAAAGGTGGGTTGGGTGTGTGTGTACATATGTACGCGTGGGAATGTGTATTTCTCTGGGACGCGGGCAGCTGGTTGAGCTTTGGACTGGAAGGAGTATAAAAGTGCGCGGGCAGGTACAGTAAGTTTTTGTGTGAGTGGGGTGTGTGTGTGTGTGTGTGACTGCGGGGGCGCTGTGCAGGGCCTCTCGTGTGTTGGGGGGTGTGAGTGTGTGGGATGGGGCGGCCGCGCACAGGGGCCGCCCCGGAGGGGGAGGCGTCTGCCCTGCGAGACTCGCCGGCGTGTCCGGGCTCAGGCGCCCTCGGCCAGGAGGCGCGGGAGGCGCGGAGCTGCTGCAGCCGTCCTGCCGCCGTCCGCGCGGGCCGTCCGTCCCCTCGGGGCTCCAGGGCTCCGGGCCCGTGGCTCCGGGGGGCGGGCGGGGACCCCCGGGGCCCGCCCGCCGCCGCCGTCCGGGGGGCCGAGGACGCCGCCCGCCGGGCGCCGAGGAGCGGCCGCCGGCCCCCGCGCAGCGCGCCAGTCTCCGGAAGCCCGGCACACGGCGCGCTGGGGCCGGGGCGGCGGCCGGGCCCGGGGGCCCCCGCCGGCCGCGGCGGTCGTGGGCAGCGCGGTGTGGCGCGTGGGGCGCGCGGGGGCCGGGGGCTGGCGCTGGGAGCGCGCCGTCGGCGTGGACTGCAGCGCCCCGGAGCCGCGCTGCCTCTGGCTGCCCTGCCTCAGCCACAGCGACCGCAGCGCGCCCGGGCAGCGCCCGGCCAGGGTGAGCGCCTCGGGAGCCAGCGGGGTCGGCGGCAGGGTTAGGGGTCCGGGTCCGGGCAGGCCTCACCCCGGTGGGTGGGACCCGGCCACCAACTCCCTGCGTTCCTTGAGCTGTGTGCGCCCTGCGCTTGGGGACCGATCCCCTCCGGAGTGGGGAGTGAGTGAGAAGCTGGAGAGATGCAGGTGAGGGTGGCAGGCTCGTGGCTGAGAGCTTTTCCAGGGCTGCCGGGTTACAGCCCTCAGTCTGCTGGTGGCCTCCAGTGCGCTCAAGCCTCTTGGTTTACAGGCGGTGGAAGGATGGAAGGGACCAGGGTTGTTTGAAGAGGTGCCAGGACGTGGAATCCTGCGGAGTTTGGGCTGGCAGTGACCCCGAGCCAGAACCACGCAGGGGTCCCCTAATGAAGCAGGAGGGGCATCACTCCGCTGTCTCCCTGGTCGGGGACCTGGGCACAGAGACACACAAGGGTTTTCAAGCGAGCCAAGGAGGCTGAGGTGGCAGAATGGGCCCCCGCAGGTCATGAGTGATCTCAGGGTGAGGACTGACAGGGCTGGAGAGGGGGGTGGGGACAGCGTTTCTGATGTCCGGGATCGACCAGGCTGGTAGGGCGTGAGTCACAGTGGGCGCCATGCCCAGCATGAAAGCTGCGCTCCCCGTAATGACCTCTTTATGCTCCTGGGGGAAGGGAGGAGCAGGACTCCTGGGTTCTAGCTCCTGGTGTTGCCAACCCACCACGTGTCCAGTTCTGTCTAATTTGTGGCCCTGGGGTCACCTGCCCTTCTCCCACCATCAGCTGTATTTCTGGATGTCTCTTTCTTTCCTGACATGAGAGTGGGAGTGTTTGGAAATAGATCTGGGCCTGGGAGCATTCATCAGTGATTTCCCTATGTCTTCTGAGCCTCTCACTCTCCTTCCCCTTGTCTCTGTGCCTACCTCAGACAGCAGAGTTGGGGATGTGTGTGAACTGTACCTCTTCCCAATCTAGGCACCTTCCATGGCTGCTCCCTTCTCTGTTTCTGCATGTCACCTCCCTCCCCCTCAAGACGAGAGCAAGACCCAGGATTGTCCCAGATTGGAGGGGAGGGGAGGAGAGGAAACATGCATGTATAATAGAATGAAGGACTGAGGTTAAAACTAAGGAAGAACTTCCCACAGGAGAGCGGCGAAATCTGGCCACTGATGGGGGCCGCAGTGTCTCCTCTTCAGGCAGGGGTGCGGTAGCTGAGGCGGGGGATTACCACACTGACATTCTCCGGAACCTCGTTGGCAGGGATGGGGGAAGGAGCACTGGAAGGAAGGAAGAGAGGAAAGGAAAAGGTAGAGCTAAGGGAGGGGGCGCCGGTGGTGCCTGGGTGAGGAGAGGACCTGAGAGAGAAAGGCATGCCCACTGCCCTGGATTACAGGCCCCTCCTCCAACCCCCCCCAACCGCCCCCGGGAGTGGCACCCCCAGGCAGCTGGCAGCTCCAGTCAGGATGTGTGCTGGGGGAAAGGTGGGGGACGTGCGGGGACCTGTCCCAGCCACTTCTCGTCACTGGGGCAGCTGGTGGCTTAAACCTTAATCCAGGACACCAGCAAAACAAAAGGCCCTGTGAACAGCCTCAGCCCAGAGCCCGGGTGGAGGGCATGCAGGGGAGGCACCCCACACTGGGGAAGAGCAGGGGTTTTGGTAGGAGGGGGCAGTGGAGGGTCCCCTGAGGCCCTCTTCCCTCCCTGATCAGTTCCTTGCCAGGTCCGTAGAGATAGGAAATCCAGGGGATTTCAGACCTCAGCAGAATTCCCAGAGAATTTTCTCCTCTGGGCTCCTCAGACCCCCATGGGGGTGTGGGGCTCAGTGGGAGAGTCCAGACTATAGCCACAAGCGGAAGGACCTGAGGGGTCATCACTGGGCCTCCTGCCCGATGCCAGAATCCCAGCTAAGTCCTCCTAAGGCCTCCTGGATGGGGATTGTCCAGCTTTTGCTTGGACCCTTGTGAGGACAGAGAACTCACAGCCTCATCCGGGTAGCTTTGCAGATGTATGTGATTATAGAATGGTCTCCCTGGCCCAGAGCTTCACTCGGCTTCCTCGTATCTTTCACCTGGCTGTGTCCTCTGGGACTGTACCAAGTAAGCCTATTGCCTCTGTTACGTTTTTCTTTAATCTTCTGAGATTTGAGGATATCCCCTCCCCAGACCTCCCGCCCCATGCAGCCCAGCCTCCCACCCCACGCAGAAATCCCTAGCTTAGGGCTGGGCACAGGACCTGCTCTTTCTGCCGGATGTATGCACAGGGGGGTGGATGGATGCATGCAGGGACTTCTCGGTGTCAGTACATTTGAGTGGCGGATTCGAGCTAGGGAAGCCAGGGGAACTTCGTAGTGAAGTGGGAGCCCCTCACCCCGAAACCGATGGGCTTCTTCCCTCTGCACCCAGCTGCACCTGTCTTCCCGCAGCGGAAGGCTCCTGCCTGGTACCAAGGAGGAATGAGGGGGTGAGGACTGTTGAGGGTGGGGGAGGGGCTTCTTGCCCTTTGAGGGGTTTGGGTTAGGGGCACCAGGTAGGTTAGGCTGCCCGAGATCAGGGGTTTAAGAGCCCCCGAGGGAGCCCTCCTGACTTTTCACTAGGCAGCCTGTCCGTGGCTCCCATGTCCTCCAGTCTGCCGTCTGCCTCCCTGTGTACCCATCTCTCTGACACCCTCCTGTCACCCACTTTCCCTCTCTGTGTCCGAGCAGGGCACCTGGAGGGGAGCCCCCTCTCAGGCACCATCCTCCTCTTCTCCCTCTTGCCTCAGAAACAGACCCGTGTGCCCCCAAACCCTTGTCTTCAGACACCCTCTGCCCTGTCATCTTGGGGAGTCCCAAGTATTCCGGTGCGGCGGCCAGAGGGCAGCGGAGTGTCTCCCCGCCTCCACCCCCCCACCCCCGGTTCTCCACTCAGTTCTGGTGAACCAGCCGGGCCTCTGGGCTGGGCTCCGAGCCTCCGTTCCTTCAGTGGACTCTCTGATGTCCAGTCCACTCCCTTGTGGCTCATAGTCCCCCGCCTGTTCCTGCTGCTGCTCCTGAAGGATGCACGGGTGTGTCAGCCTCTCTGCGCCTGTGTGTGCTGTGTGCGTGTGTCTGCGTGTCTACCTGAGTGAGCGTGTATGTGCTCATCGGTGTGTCTGTGCACCTTTGCACATGAGTGTGCTTGTCTGGGTGTTTGTGATGTGTCCTGTCTGCATGAGTGTGTACGGATGGGTCTGTGTCTGCATATGTGTGCGTGTGTGCATGTGTGAGATTGGGCAGCCGGCGGGAATGAGCTCAGACAGCGGCAGGCACTTCCCAGGCAGGAAGGCTGTGCGTCCAGAGTCAGTGAACGCTGGCCGAACTGAATTGAATGGACACCTGGCTCGCTGCACTGTTACTTCCCTGGACACAAAGGTGTTGTGAGGGGATTGAGGAAAGAAAGAAGGAAGAAGCTGTTGGGCTGATGAGGGGGGAAGGGAAGGAGGAAGGGGAGAGCAGGGGCTCGGTCAGGGCACAAGAGGGTCCGAGCACCTGGCAGCCCCCCAGGTCCTCTGGGCTGCAGGAGGCAGTGTGCAGACTGGCGTCTCACCCTGGCTCCCTGTGCTCCCACAGCTGCCACTGGGCCCAAGAGATGGGTGCTTTCCCGGGCGCCCCCTCCCCTGGCAGGGCCCGAGGACACTGCTGCTGCACAAAAGCCTCCAGGACGGCTTTGGCTTCACCCTGCGCCACTTCATCGTGTACCCGCCTGAGTCCGCTGTGCACTGTAGCCTGAAGGTACACGTTCTGTGCCCCTGCCGGCCTGGCCTGAGGGAGCTTTCAGGGGGGATTCCTTTGTGCTGTTCCCTTCCCGGTGCTTCTGTGGCCTGGAGAAGAGGGTCACCGAGAGGCAGGGGCAGGCCTGGCCGGGTCATTTGTGTGGGGTGATCGTAGACAAGCCCCCACCCGCTCAGGAGAAGGGGCCGTGGCTGGCTCGGGGCAAGGAGCTAGAGGTGGGGGAGCCGGGATGCCCCCCCCGACTCTCAGCCTCTGGGAGGTGAACAGCTTCTCAGAGAGATGGGCTTCCGGGGACCCCTTGTCCACTGGCCGCTCCTGAGCTGGGTTAGTTGCCTCTCCCTAGCCTGAGCTCTCCGGGAGTCTGTCCTCACACACCTCCGGGACCCCTCCCAGAGCGCCCCAGGCCCATGCTGGCCTCAGATTTGGGCCTGGAAAGAGCCCTGGGCTGGGCTGGAGACCTGGGTTCCAGTCCTGGTACAACTGCTAACGCACTGTGGATCTTGGGTGGTCTCACCCTCTCTGGGCCCCATTTCTCCTGCCATCTCCTGAGGGCATTGATCTATTTGACCCCTGAGGGCCCTTCCAACCCTAATATGAACGTCAAGTTCTCCGAGTCCAGGAACCAGGACTACTCAGCCCAAGCCACGGTGTGGGCTGGGGGTGGGGGTCCCTGACAGGACGACATGAGGGGGGCCTGGGCAGGAACCAGGGCCCCCAAGGAGGGGCCAGCTCCCTTCCCCCACCTCTCTCCCAGCAGGAGGGGAGAAAGATTTATTCTGGAGTCCGTGAACCTGTTTCTCCCCTCCCCCAGGGCTGGGACCGGCCTGCACAGCTGTTGGGGGACTCTCCCTTGGGGAGCTTAGTCCCACCTGCCAGAGAACCAAGGCATTGGATTTCTCTGCCTGTGTTTGTGTGCCTGCACGTGTCTCTTTGTATGCACACGTGCGTGCATGGTATGCTAGTCATGTACGTGCATGCTTGTATATCTAGACACGTGTCTGTGTATACGCTTCATGTGTACACGTTGCTGTGCAGCTCTCACACCTGTGTCTGAGTCTGGGGCCCCTGCATAAACTCTTCGCACTGGCTGTAAGTGGGGGCTGATGGTGTGTGGGAGGGGCCTTGCCTCACCCCTTATGCCCAAGGACACCAGCCTCCCAGTTCCCTGGAACCTCCCTCCGGTCCTTCCTGCCCTCCTTCTCCAGAATGTCCCTCCTTCCTGGCCCTTCCACCTTCTCTCAGGGAACCCTGCTGAGGGTGACCCTGCAGACACAGCCTGAGTGGTCTAGACTGGGTGGTGGACCTGTCTCAGAGAGACCTCGCTCACATGGGGGGCTGGAGGACCCTGGGGCAGGGCAAGCCAGGGACGGGCGCCATCCCTTTCCAGAACGTGCCCAGGGCTGGGAGCCCACAGGGAGCTCACCCATCTCAATGCACCCACCTGCCTCTGCGACCCGCTCACTGTGTTGGCAGCTCACGTCAGCGGGCACACTCCCCGCACGGGAGGGCAGGGCCAGAGGGACTGCTCTCCAGCAGAGCCCAGCAGCCTTCCTGTCCTGGCTGGGATGCCCAAGAGTCCTGGGTTCCAGCACTGGCTCCTCTGTTGTCTCTGAGTGGCCCTGGACAAGTCACACCCTGTCATCTAAAATGGATGACCTGTAGAGAGGATTAGACAAGATGACCCCAAAGGTCCTGTCCAGCTCGAAGATGCCACATCCTGCTGGCCTGGCCTGTCTCTCTGACTTGTTCTTTTTTTTTTTTTTTGCGGTACGCGGGCCTCTCACTGTCGTGGCTTCTCCCGTTGCGGAGCACAGGCTCCGGACGCGCAGGCTCAGCGGCCATGGCTCACGGGCCCAGCCGCTCCGCGGCATGTGGGATCTTCCCGAACCAGGGCACGAACCCGTGTCCCCTGCATCCGCAGGCGGAATCCCAACCACGGCGCCACCAGGGAAGCCCCTGACTTCTTCTTGCCCTTGTTGCTGATTCCTCCCCAGATTCAGTGCCCTGCCCCGCCCCCTCACTCACCAGGATGACCCCAGAGGCCTCCCTCGTGGGTCTCCTCGACTCCATTTCTCAGCCCTGCACCTCGATGCCAGAAGTATTTTCACATCCGCTCTCTCCCGCTCAAGAACCTTCACTGGCTCCCTCTTTCTCTCCTTTCAAAACTGAAAGCTTTAGTCTGACTCCTGTCACTTGCTGGCGTTGACACGCCTTCTGCTTCAGCTCAGTTGATCCAGTCCTGTTTCTGCCACCAAGTGCCAGCACACTCCACTCACCTCACCCAGAATGCCTTCTCCCAGCCGGCCTCAAACTTGCCTTAAAACCCCCTCCCAGAGGGGCTCTAATCAGGCCTTCCCTCCCCATTCTCTAAGAACTGATAGCCACTGTTTGCACTTGTCATGCCTGCTTATCTGTGTCTGCCTGGGTCCTGTCTGTGTGTGAGTGTTTGGCCCCTCCCCCATTGGGCTTCGAGCTCCCCAAGGGAAGGGGTCGTGGGTCCCCCATTGGATTGGGGCCTTTCGGACCGCTGAGATGCTGATGCGGTAGAATCGGCAGGCATGAGAGAGGACTCCTGTTACCGGGGGACACTGCCTGGGACTTGACCTCCCCGTGGGCACCCCTCCCACCCCCTCTGGCTGCTGGGCTATAGTTGAAAGATGATAAGAGGGGAGGCTGCTGGGTGGGGGAGCTGGAAGGGGCCCTCCCAGGTGGAGCTGGGCCTCCCCCTGTGCTACCGAGGGCCCACACCCACCTCTGTTCCCTGCAGGAGGAAGAGAATGGAGGCCGAGGAGGAGGTGAGGAGTGGCAGGGGGCTGGGCTCCAGGGGCTGGGGCTGAGCTGGGACTCGTCCTCCCGCTTCTGTGTGTCTCCCTCTCCCCCAGGTCAGCCTGGGTTCTGCTGCGCCCCCCACCCTTGACTGATGCCGCTGTCTTGGCTCTTCCCTGTGTGTCCACTCTAAACTGCTCACTCTCTCTGTCCTTCCTTTCTTTTCTCGCAGTTGTCTTCCTCTGGGCCTGTCCATTCCACGCTGGGGGTGGCGTTCTGGGGAGCAGATAGGTTTCTAAAGCCCTGGCCCCTGCCCTGGAGTTACTCCCAGCCTAGATGGAGGCAGAGGCAGGGCCTGCAGGGCCCTCGGGGCGGGAGGTAGTGCACCGCTGATCAAGGGCTGTCCTTGGGGATAGAGACGCTGGGGTTCTCGGGGCATAACGGGGGCCCTGAGGTCTTTCTCTTTTCACATGTGAGCCTAACTCCCCTGGCTGTCACCCTTGCTCTCCCAAACGGCTCCTTGCTGGAACCCAGGCTTCCTGGGGTATTCAACGCAGAACCCCTTGAACAGGCAGACTTCCTTCTCTGCCACTGGGGCCTTTGCTGGGCGACCATGGGACCACTGTCTTCCCGAATCCCCATTGCAGAGGCCTGTGTTGGGGGAGGAGCCAGCTGACCTAGAGCAGGCCCGTTTCTCTGGTGGAGACAGTTAACAGTTAGCAGTTAGCGCTTAGCAGCAGAGTAGTATTGCTGGGGTGTAACGTGATGTCACGAAGGGCCGAGTGCCAGTCCTGGGATCCTTAGGCCTCTGCTTGGAGTCCCCTGACCCTGGGGAAGGGAGTGGGGTGGGAGGTGCAGGTGCTGGGTCTCTGTGAGCCTCAGTGTCTTGTTGGCTCTCCTTCGGTCTGGGTGTGGACACTCTCTGTGCGTGTGGGTTTTCCTCCCTGCTGTGTATCTTCAGGACTTTCATGGCACCCTTCCTTTGTCTTGTGACTTGTCTGTGTGTGTGTGTGCGCACGTGCACATGTCTGTCTGTCTGCCCCTCTAGACTGTGAGCTCGGGAAGGGCAAGGGCCATGTCTGTCCATCCTTTGTAGTCTACTTTCCAGCACAGTGCTGGGACGCAGGAGCCATTTAAGGAGTGACTCCGTGTGTTTTCATTTTCCCAGCAGTGTGTTGTCTTGTCTGACCCTGTGCGTCCGTGTCCCTGTGGATGTGTGGGTCTGTGTTTTTGTCCGTGTGAGTGTGATTACTCTCTGAGTGTGTGTCCCCTGTGTGTGTAGCTGTGCATGGGTGTGACCTTCAGCAGCCACCCCCAGCTAACCTGGCTGATGCTCACCAGGACCCTCCCCCCGGCACCGCCTGGAGCCCATGGACACCATCTTTGTCAAGAATGTGAAGGATGATGGCCCTGCCCATAGGGCGGGGCTTCGAACAGGTGAGCTGTCCCAGTTACCTGGCTCATCGCACAGCTCTGGGTCTCTTCTCCCTACCCTCTGGTTAGGATGGAATTTCGGGGTCCAGGTGTTGGGGAGTCTTCTGTCCCCCACTGTCATCCATACATGGTACAGGGGTTCTCAGGTAGGGCCATTGACACCCTTTGGCCTGCTCACCTGTGGCCCTGTCCCTGGTCCCCAGGAGACCGGCTGGTGAAGGTGAATGGGGAGAGCGTCGTCGGGAAGACCTACTCCCAGGTCATAGCTCTGATCCAGAATAGGTGAGCGCCCCTGCCTCCCTTGTCCCACGAGAGCCCCCAGCCCACTCACAAGTCCCTACTCACCCCACCCCCTTGGCCCTGGTGGTGCCCTGGCGACCAGGATCCCTGTTCTCCCAGACCCTGTTGCCTCAGCCTGGCCTGACCCCCTGCCCTGTCTCTGTAGCGATGATACTCTGGAGCTCTCCATCATGCCCAAGGACGAGGACATCCTCCAGCTGGTGAGTCCTGCCCTGCTATCTGGGGTGGAGGACCCTGGGTGCTGCGGGCAGGATGCAGCCCTTCTCCTTGGGCCTCCCTCCTGCATCGGGCCCTCTGGGAGGCAGAGGAGTGAGTGGGGGGGCGGCACCAGCCCGGCATTGCCCAACTGGGGATGCCAGGCCCGTCCCCGGGCTGGGGCTGTGCTGGGGGAGGGGGAGGCGCTGGCCTTGGCTGGCAGGATTCCTGCCAGGGTGTCCGGAAGGAGCGTGGCCCAGTGGGCCCTGCCAGACTGGCACGTTCCTGTGGCTCCCGTGAGACACCTGTTCCCCGCATCCCTCCCTGCCTGGCCTCGAGTGAGCGTGTCTCCTATAGATGTGTCCACACACACACACACACACACACACACACAGTACCCCACTGTCGTGTGCTCCCATTCACACAGCATACCATGGACCACCCGATACATAAGCAGAGAACACTAGATACACAGCTGCACACAGCCCACTCTTCAGCTAGCACCCTGCACACTGCATTATGTGGTAACGCACACCACCTGCCAGACACACCATACCAGGCACTTACCACGATACACACCACCCCTCAGTGCTACACACAGGCACCCACTACCCCACACCCACGACCACAAACATCACAGCACACCACACACTCCTCAGCATCTCAGATCCCCACAACACAACACCGCAGCGTGTCCCACGACATCCACCACCACCACACGAACACTTAATGACATCACAGGTACTTGCTGTTGTCACAGCACGTGCGCCCCCAGACGTGGCAGCCTGCTCCATCCCAGCACAGGCGCGTGCGCTCACCGGTGTCTCCGCGACCCGGACTTCCACCATCACGATGTGGGTGCAGGTGCCCCTTCCTTCACAGCTAGCACTCGGCATCCACCGACCGCTCACAGAGCAGGTACCACAGACGCTGCACGCGGCGGACCCTGCACTCACACGCGGACCCGTTGAGGCCACGTGCTCCGTGCGCGTCACCCACGCACACTCACACACACGTGCTGCCTCTCTGTTTCGCCCCCAGCTCCGACCCCGAGTCCAGAGCAGTCCTCTCTGCCCAGTGCCCAGTTTCCTGGTCTCATGGGTGCCAGCCACATGCCAAGTTGCTTGCCCCCGAGGTCACTGCCCCCCCGGGAGACGGCCGAGGGCCAAGCCCGGGAGGTCCTGGGAGCCGCAGTGCTGGCTTCTGCCCTGGATGTGCTCTCACAACCACTGTAATCACAATGCCATGCTTGGCCCCATGACCCTCTGGGAACCTCCAGCCCGTGACCTCGATTGTCCCGTTGCCCTTCCTGGGGAGGGGGAGGCAGGGGTGGGGGCCCAGAGGGGTGGGCGGCTCTCCCCAAGTCTCCAGGGCCCTGCCCATACGCCCTTCCCCAGGCTGAGGGCGGCGTGCTGGGGGGGTGGGGGATGGGGTGTGACAGGGCGGGACCTGGGGCGTTGCTTTCTCCAGCCGGAGTGGGGCAGGGTGGGACAGCAGCCTTGAGCTCTGCTGCCCAGGCTCGGGTGGGCAGGCAGACAGACCCAGATGTCAGCATCTGGGGGCCTCTGCTGGCCCCCCTCTCTCTGGCTGGCCAGAGGGTGGGGCCCAGGCATTCCTGTGGTTGGGAGCCAAGGCTGGAGGCCAATGGGGCCGCGGCAGCCGCTGACGCCACCGCCGACGCGGCGAGGCCCCTCCACACCCATGCTCCCCTCCCTCCTCCTCCCGCCAGCGAGAGAGCCGGTGGGGGCCCGAGGGCAGCCGCGGGGAGGGCCGCCTGGGGGGACGGAGGCCAGGGCCGGCACAGTGGTCAGTGGGGTTTAGCGGGGGGGGCGGGGGGAGGGTGGAGGCGGGCCGGTGATGTGGGGAGTCCGGGGAGCCGGCAGGATGGCAGGAGGGAGAGGTACGTGAGTGTCCCCGCCGGCCCCGCCGGCCGGCGTGTGGGTCCAAAGGGGGCTGAGTAGGGGTGTGGTTTAGCTCCTCCTCATCACACGAGGTGTCTGCCTGGGACTGGAGGTGTAGTTATTTGTCTGTGTGTATGTCTCATTGTGTTTCTCTACGTGTGTGTGAGTGTGTCTCTGGGTGTGTATTTTCCTGTGTCTCCTTGTGATATGTGTGTGTGTGTGTGTGTGTGTCTGTGTGTTTGGTTTCACCCTCCCTCTTTGATACTTCACCCTGAGATAGGTCCCCGGGCAGCCCATCATGGGCCAGGCTAGGCCAGCCAGGGCCACAGGGCTGCTGTCCCTGGGGGCCGCCTCCTTTTTTGGCTGGGTCTGGGCGCTGGCCCCCGGCCCTGTCACTCCTCAGCAATGCAGCGTCAGCCTCAGCTCCCAGCGCCAAATTCCAGGCCTGGGGTGCCAGAAGGTGGCCCAAGGCCCCTTAGCCAGTCTGGCCCCTCCCCCAAGCCTGGCCCAGAGAAGCAAGTTCCTCCTCACCCCAGTGGCCCAGGAGCCAGGCCCTCAGCTTCCCATCCAGGCGATGGAGGGACAGCTGGGCTCTCCCAGCCCCTGCCCACCCCCAGCCCACCCCACCCTGGACACACCCCTTAGGTCGCTTCCTCCCCTGTCATCTGCCCCCTTGACTGGTCTCTGGTAGGGTTTCCCAGCTCCACCCGAGGGTCTGTGGGCACTATTGGACATAAGAAAGCAGGGAGGCAGCTGAGACCAGCACGGGGGGGGACCCCAGAAAACACATGTTGGAATGTTTGTGGCTAAAGGCAGTCCTTGTCATTAGTCTTAGAAAAATCCTGGCTCTTTCTCAAGTGAGTGTGTGTGTGTGTGTGTGTGTGTGTGTGTGTGTGTGTGTGTAAGACTCTCAAAGGCCTCTTATTTCTTTGTCCTCCCCCCGACTCTCTTTGGAGCATGCCCTCTCACCCCCACCCACTCAGGACTCCCCCTGCTTGGTCCCCTCCCTTCAGTCCCCTTCTCTGGAGACCTTGACCTCCAGGGGCTGCTGTAGCCTTCCCCTGTGAGGCCTGTTCAGACCTGCTTACCTGCCTCTGTGTCCCTGGCCAGGCCTACTCCCAGGACGCCTACCTGAAGGGGAACGAGCCGTATTCTGGAGAGGCCCGGAGCATCCCAGAGCCACCCCCGATCTGCTACCCCCGAAAGACCTACGCCCCGCCGGCCCGGGTCTCTGCCTGGGCCACTATGGTGCCTGAGCCGCTCTCAGCACTGCCCAGTGACCCCCGGAGTCCTGCTGCCTGGAGTGACCCGGGGCCCCGCATCCCGTCTACTGCCCGCTCCCATCCGGACAACCCTTCCTTGGGGATGAGCCAGCCCCGCCCCAGCCCTGGTGCCTTCCCCCGCCTCCCCTCGGAGCCCCGGACGCTTCGTGCCTTCCCGGAGCCTGGAAGCCGGACGCCCCCCAGCAGACTGGAGTGCCAGCAGGCCTTGTCACACTGGCTGTCGAACCAAGTACCCCGCAGGGCGGGGGAGAGACGGTGCCCCGCCATGCCGCCCCGGGCCCGCAGTGCCTCCCAGGACCGGCTGGAGGATGTGACTGCCCACCGCCCGTGGCCCTGCTCCACCTCCCAGGGTGCCTTGAGCCAGGTGGGCCAGGAGGGCTGGCACCGCGCTCGCTCAGACGACTACCTGAGCCGGGCCACCCACTCAGCCCAGGCGCTGGGGCCAGGGGCACTGGTGTCACCCTGCTTCGAGCGCTGTGGCTGGGCTTCCCAGCGTCCGTCTGCCCGCACCCCTGCCTGCCCACCCAGGGACCTGCCCGGGCCCCAGGCCCCACCCCCGCCTGGCCTGCAGGGCCTGGATGACACTGGGTATATCGGGTACCGGAGCTATAGCCCATCATTCCAGCGCCGGACTGGCCTTCTGCATGCCCTCTCCTTCCGGGACTCGCCCTTTGGGGGGCTGCCCACCTTCAACTTGGCCCAGTCCCCTGCACCATTCCCACCGGAGGCCTCTGAACCACCAAGAGTTGTCCGACCAGAACCCAGCACCAGGGCCTTGGAGCCTCCTGCCGAGGATCGCCGTGACGAAGTGGTCCTGAGGCAGAAGCCTCCCACGGGCCGCAAGGTCCAGCTGCCCCCTTCCAGACAGATGAACCTTGGGTTTGGTGACGAGTCCCCAGAGCCAGAGGCCAGTGGGCGAGGGGAACGCCTGGGCAGAAAGGTAGCCCCTTTGGCCACTACTGACGACTCTCTGGCTTCCATTCCCTTCATCGGTGAGTGAGGGTGCAGGTGGCTGTCTTGGGAGACTTGGTTTTCTGTGCCCTGTTGTACTTTACCCACCTGCCACCACGGGCAAAACTCTGGATTGGGTGCTGATGGGACCCGCCCGTTTCTGTGTCCGTCCATCTGTCTGTCCATCCAACTGTCCATTCTTGCATTCCTCCGCCCATCCTTCTGTCTCCCTTCCATCATCCCGTCACCCTTCGTCCCGTTCACTGACCCTTCCGGCCTTCTTTCCGTCCACCTTTACTTCCCCCTCCCTTCCCCCTCCCTCCTTCTCGCCTTCCCTCCCTCCTTCCACTCTTCCTTTCACCCATCCTTCCGTCCTTTCATTCTTTTTCTATCCTTCCTTTGTTCCTTTCTGTCCACCCTCCATCCCTCCATCCAGCCAACGCATATGTGTGTCAGGCACTGTGCTAGGCTCCGTGCTCTCCTGGAGTGTGTGATCCAACCATAGGAACAGGTGATCAGACAAGAACGATTCAGTTGAATGGGTGTGTGATAGGAGTACAGGGAGCTCTAGGAGGCAGAGAAGGGCTAGACGGGGGCATGGTGGCCAAGGAGAGAATCTTGGAGAAAGGAAACTTCGGCTAAGACTCGAAGGACTTAGTCAGGGTAAGAATGTTCAGGGAGAGAGACTAGACTATGCAAAGACCCTGAAGTGAGAGGTAGGATGCCCTTCCAGGTCATCGGAACAGGTCTGGAGGGGCCTTGTCCGTCACTGGGGAGTTGGGATTTCATTCTGAGAGCAGAGGGAATACTGAAAATTTGCCGCCTTTAGAATAGACGTTGGGTAAGGGAGAGGCAAGAGAGTGGAAGGGTCAGTGGTGCCCAGGTTTCTGGCCTTGCGGGAGGGTGGAGCTTCACCTCCATAGTGGGAAAGAGAGGGAGCGAGGCAGGAAGAGGTTTCGGCTGAAAGAGAGGCGCTCACGGAGGGAGCAGGATGAACCGGGCTGGGTCTAGGGGCTTGGGAGGAAGACTGGGGTGCAGGAGCCCAGAGATGGTAACTGGGGCTGAGAGTGGTGAGCTCACCCTAGGGCAGCCATGGGAGTGGCCGAGAAGCAGCCCCGGCCAGGAGAGGAGGCACAGCCCTGGCCCCCCCAGCCAGCCTTCAGTCTAACAGGGCAGACGCAGCCTCTTGTCTCAGTAAGCTCGCAGTCTGAGGGCGGGAGGTAAAGTCTTTAGTTTCAGGGTCCTTCCAGTCTTGGGTGGGGGGACGTGGTAGCCACCTTCAAGGAGCCCCCAGCTGATGGGGGAGATGGTCCTTATCCTCAAGAAGCTCCCCAGTCGGATGGGGGAGACACCAGCCGTGGCCTCAGAGAGGGCTGCCTCCCGGCCAGGACTAAGAGGGGTGGCTCGGCCCCACTCCTGGGTGCCCTCAGTGTGGAGGGGGCAGAGGCTGAGCCTCCGTGACCACAGTGGGAGGTGACCCGTGGTGGGTCAGCTCCCTCGGCAGTGGGCATGTTGCCAGCAGGGCCCTGGAGGGCTTCTGGAGCCTTGGGGATGTGGTCCCGGCCCGGACGGGAGGCTGGGGCCGGGGGGTGCAGACAGGTTCAGCCTTCTGGTACCTTCACCCACCGCTCCCTCCGCTCTCGCAGATGAGCCCACCAGCCCCAGCATCGACCTCCAAGCCAAGCACGTCCCTGCTTCTGCTGTGGTCTCCAGCGCCATGAACTCAGCCCCTGTCCTGGGCACCAGCCCCTCCTCCCCAACCTTCACCTTTGCCCTCGGCCGCCATTACTCCCAGGACTGCAGTGAGTGCTGCCCGCAGCCCCAGCCCCACCCGCTCCCTTGCTGCCTGGTCCCAGGGGTGCCCGCTGCCTGGTGTCTGGCCTCTTCCGACTGGCTTCTGCTCCTCCTGGGGACCCATGGGGAGAGTCCCCTCTTGGCCCTGCCCGGACAGGAGGGCTCCGGGGAAGCCCCCGCCTGCTGACCCGCTGACCCTGGGCCCCTGTGGGCGGCTTCACAGGCAGCATCAAGGCCGGCCGGCGCTCCTCCTACCTGCTGGCCGTCACCACTGAGCGCTCCAAGTCCTGCGACGACGGGCTCAACACCTTCCGGGACGAGGGCCGGGCTCTGCGGTGAGGCTGGGGGCTGTGGAGGGGCTCTTGGCCCTGGGGTCGTCTGCGCACGGGGCAGCCTGCTTCCCCCCGGAGGGCCTTTGAGCCTTGGGGCTTGTGGGCGGCCCTGGCTGTGCCTCCCACAGCCCTCATCCTCTGTCCTCATCCCACAGGCGCCTGCCGAACCGCGTGCCCAGCCTGCGGATGCTCCGAAGCTTCTTCACGGATGGGGTGAGTGGCACGTGTGTGTGGGTGAGACGGCTCCCGTCTCCTTCCGGCCTCGGCTGTCCCCACACTCACCTCGTGTCGGCCACGTGACCCACCCTCTCTATGGGCTCAGTCATCACCTAAAGACACCGTGAGCCTTCCTTCCCAAGGCCTTTGCACTGTCCTTCCAGCCGCCCCACCCCCATCTCCCATCTAGAAGGCCCTTTCCACGGCCCACATGCCACATGACTCACTTTTTCACTTTCTTTAGATTTTTTTAGGCCTTCTGTGAAATTTCAGCCTTTACGCCTGATATTTCATGCCTCCCCTCACCACTCTGCTTTTCTCCTAGCACTTCTCATGTTACACAGTTTGTGCGTCCATCTCCTTTCTTGCCTGTCTCCCCAGCTAGAATGTCAGCTCCATGAGGGCAGGGATTTCATTTGTCTTATTCACTGTTTGACCCCTCTGCGTACCTAAAACCGTGCCTGCACTGTGGAGGCACTGGGTCAGTATTTGCATGGTGTCTTCAGGGGACAGGGGACACCCTGGAAAGGGGGGGACACACAGGGTTGAGAGTGACGGAGAGGCCGAAATTTCCAGCCTCAGGACCTGGCTGTGCCGCGTCTTAGTTGTGACCCGCGGGATCTTCGTTGCCTTGTGCGGGATCTTCGTTGCCTCGTGCAGGATCTTTAGTTGCAGCATGCGGGATCTAGTGCCCTGACCAGGGATCAAACTCAGGCCCCCTGCGTTGGGAGAGCAGAATCTTAACCACTGGACAACCAGGGAAGTCCCGACACAGAATCAGTTCTGAAATGACCTTAAATCTTTTTGATTATGGATGGGTTGGAAAAGGCATATTGATTTCAAATCCTCGATATCTTCGGTTCATTTAGTACCTTGAGGATACTGTCACCTGGCTTATTCCTTATCACGTCCTCTGCTTACTTAACTCTCCCTTGACCTGTCACCTCTACTGCTAGAGTCCTGCTGACACTATCACTTCCTCTGTTTAACTCCTTGTGGACACGAGTACCTGCTCCACTAACTCGGTCTTTGTTGATGTTCCCACTTCCTCTGTTTATGTAACTCCATGCGGACACAATCACTTCCTCTGTTTCCTTAGTTCCTTCAAGTCTATAAAGTTAAGCGTGGTGAGGCATGTGGCCTGCAGGTCATAGCCTTTCTTCCTTTCTGGCTTCCCCATCCCATATGTCTCATGACCTCAACACAGATGGGTCAGAGAGGGTAAGCAAGGCCCATGAGGCCACACAGCACAGCAGAGCGTAGCACAGGCATATGCCAGGCCCTTGTGGCTGCAAATGGTCCATGGGGTTTCTGAGATGCTGGCACTGTGGGAGCCACCCTGAATTGTCCTCTGTCGTCTCTCTGCAGTCCTTGGATAGCTGGGGCACTTCCGAAGATGCTGACGCCCCTTCCAAGCGACACTCAACCTCTGACCTCTCGGACGCAACCTTCAGCGACATCAGGAGAGAAGGCTGGTTGTATTATAAGCAGGTCCTCACCAAGAAGGGGAAGGTAAGATGGCTGGAGGAATGAGCTGGCGGTGGCTGGAAGCTGGCTCCCACAGTACTCCCAGCTTTTCCTACACCCACCCTCTGGAGCTCAGGAGAGCCAGCTGAAGCCGCAGCATGAGGGGTAGCGGTTAGATGCTCGGAAGAACTTCCTGGGGGTCTAAAGACCTCATGAAACAGAGTTAACCAGAGAGGTGGTCTTTGCTGCGGGGTGGATCTCATCAAGTTGTGCTTGGAATTCTGACAGGACCATCCCATGGTTGAGCCTTGGTTGGCAGATCACCCCCAACATGGCCACTGGGGCTCATGGAAAATGAGAGAGCAAGGCCAGGGTGATTCTTCTAGGGGAGCTGAAGCCCCCAAAGAAAGCAGAGGTCAGCCTTTTCAAGGCCAGCAAAGGTTCTGGTCTTCATCTTAAGGGCAACTAAAAGCCCCTGGGGCCTCTTCCACTGGGCTTCCTGGGGAGTGAATTACGAGAGGGCCAGAGGGAGGCAAGAAGACCAGTTCAGGGCCGCCACAGAGATCCAGGTGAGAGAGGAAGGGGGCTTGGGCCTGGGGCCGGGAGATAAGCAGGATCCCAAGGGGAGAAGGCGGGGCCCCTGGGTCCATGGAGTACAATCCCAGGTTCCAGGCAGCAGAAGAGGGAGGAGGAGGCCGCCCGAGCTGTCACCCGAGCAGCCCAGGCACAGTGGAGCATGGACCTGGGCTTGGCTTCTCACTGTGCCACGAGTTGCTGGGGGAGCTTGTCTGGCTCACCTACCAGTTTCCTCGTATGTAAATGGAGCAAATAATAACCACTAGCTCATACGCCCTTGCTGAGGATTAAATGAAATGATCTAAGCAAAAAGAGCTTACCCAGTGCCTGGCCCCCGGGAGCAGCTGTTCTGCTTATTGCTATTATTTGAATTTTCCACCCTGCCTTCTAAGGGTCTTGTACCTGAAAAGAACATAAGCTTTGAAGTCAGACAAACTTGGAATGCCTGCCCAGCCACTTATCAAGCATAAGGCTTCGGGCAACCCCCTTAACGTCTGAGCCTCACTTTTCTGATCTCTAAGGTGGGGACAGTGTTATTCTACTCCAAGGGCCAGTGTGAGGGTGAAGTGAGAAGTGTAGTCCAGGCAGGACCAGTACTCATCTGTGCCCTCGTCCAGCCTGCGGATAATGATGAACAGCCTACCCTGCTCCAATTCTCTGTTGAGGTTCTGGGGATTCAGTGGTGAGGGAGCCAGGCCAGTCCTGCCCTGCTGGGGTTCATGCTGGGCAGAGAAAGCATTTGTTGCTTACCAGTTACCAGTGCTTGACTGCTGTGATGGGGGAGTTCAGGGAAGCGGCATATGGTAGCATATGACCCTGACCTCAGCAGGGTGGGAGGGGGTGTCTGGAAGGCTGTGAAGGGTGTGTGGGAGTCCACAAAGCAGGGAGGTGGGGGTGTGGTCTGACAGGGGAGATGCCCTCCTGCACAGCTAGGAGAAGGGTGGCAGGGGGTGCTGGGCAGCTGGGAGCCAGGGCAAGAGATGGAAGCCGGGTGGGGTGTTGGGCGCCTGGGCGCGGGCGCATCGCTCAGGGTGAGCCTTTGCAGGCATTTAAAGGGTGGGGGGTGGGAGGTGTGAGCCCAGGAGGCAAGTGTTGCATCTGTGACAGGAGGAGACAAGGCCATTGCTGCTGTCCAGGTGAGCGAGGGGAGTGGGACTAAGGGGAGGGGACAACTTAGAGAGATTTAGGGGTAAGGAGAGCCTGGGCGGGCTGAGGGCTGGGAGGTGAGGAGGGCTGGGAGGTGAGGGAAGATGGTGGAGGTTCCTGGGGTCCCAGCTTGGGCTCTGGGGTCAGTGAGGGGTGGGACCCTTCCCGGAGCCACAGGGCACCGGAGGGGCAGGTTTGGGGAGAGGAAGCCAAGAGGTTCCTTTGGGGCCTATGGAGTCCGAGGGCCCTGGCGCATACTTCTGTGGAGGTGTCCTGGCAACAGAGGCTCTGAGGGTGTGGCATTGGGAGGGAGGTTCACCTGGGGAGGGCACTTGTCCATCAGAGAGGACACAAACACCTGCAGCCACAGGCGCGGGAATGCTGAGGGAGAAAGCAAGAGACGGCCGGGCCTCGGGAGGACGTGGGGGACGGAGACCAAGGAGGAGGAGCCAGGTGTGGACAAAGACGTCCAGCCCAGGGCTTGAGCCCTTCGGAGGGCCTGGTGACAACTGCTGACTTCTGCCTGCCACATCCGCCTGCCCCCAGCTCTGGGTGGCCTCTGGCAGCCCAGCCGCAGTGTCTCCTGGGCAGGGAGAGGACCTGGCCCCTTCCTGCTCACTGACCGGTTCTCAAGGAGAGGGCTCTCCACTCCCATCTGGTCTCTCGGTCTGTCCAGGGTCCTGATCGCCAGCCAGATGCTGTCTGCTTCAGCAAGTCCAGCCTCTCCCCGCCCCCAGCTCCCAGTCTCTTTTGGAGACCACTGCCTGTCAGGCGGAGGAGGGCATGGGTGGGTATGACCCATCCCTGCAGCCACAGACCCAGCATTTGAGCTGGATGCGACTTGGAGACCAGCCGGCTCACCCCTCGTTTTTACCAGTAGGGCATACTGATGGGGGGGGGCTGGCTTCTCCAAGGCCGCCTGTAGCTGGTTCAGTCTCAAAGGGCCACCCTTATCACCACCTCACTCGGACACTAAACTTCTCCTGGAGGGCCCTATTGTCTCCGCTGAACGTCCCTGCCTGGGCCCAGCAGGTCTGTGATGATGGGCAGGGCTCATGGCCAGACGTGGCTGTGTTCACCTGCCAGGCATGACGTCTCCTCATCTGGTTTGCTCTGAAGATAGAAGCCTGGGCTGGGTGTGGAGCCGTAGGTGGGCCGTGAGCCAGAGGAAAGGAGCCCTTGATCTGATGGGGGAGATGGAACCCCCGCCTGCAGGGTGTTCCGAGGCCGATTAATTCATTTATTCAGTAAATATTGATGAGCACTTACCCCGTGCCAGCATGGCTCTAGGCCCTGGAGTATGGAGGTGAGAGGGCAGACGAGCTCCCTGCGCCAGGAGCTTTCCCTGTACTGGAGAAAGCCACCCACAGCCGGTAACCTGAGACTGCAGTGGGCACTCAGGGAATATGAACAGGGCGATGTGATTGCCTTTCAGTTGGGAGGAAGCGGGGAGCTGCCGTTAGGGGGAAAATGCTTAGAGGCGGCCTCGCTGAGGAGGTGATGTTGATGACCTTGCGCTCAGACCTTAAGGGCGAGAAGGAAGCAGCCACGTGAAGAAGCAAGAGAAGGGGTTCTGGGCGGAAGGAATAGCACGTGCAAAGGCCCCGGGAAAGGAAAGGCTTGGCTTGTTCACTGGAAAAGCCCCCTGTGTCTCGACATCGTGAGAAAGAAAGAGGGATGGGTTAGGAGAGGCAGGGACCAGATCACAGAAGAGCTTAGATTTGATTCCAGGGACGACGGGAAGCCATGAGAGGGCACTAAGCAGGGGAGAGACAGGACTTCGTTTACATTTTCAAATGGTCACTGCAGCTGCTGCGTGGAGAACAGGTTGCAGGAAGGAGAGTGGAGCCTGGGAAGGTTCGTGCAGTGGTCCAGGCAAGAGGTGTTGATGGTGTGGGCAAGGTGGTGGCAGGAAAGATGGAGACAGGTGATATTTTGGAAGCAGAACAGTTGTGATTTCCTGACGGGTTGGATGTCAGGGGTGAAGAATGAGGAGGAGTCAAGGGCAGCTCCCAAGTTTCTGGGCAACTGGCTGGATTTACTGAGCTGCAAAAGATGGAGGTGGGGGTGGAGAACAGGTTTGATGGGGAAAATCAAGGGCCCCGTAGTGAGCGAGCAGTGCCTGCAGTGCCCGTGGGGCACGCAAACGGAGACACCGAGCACACAGTTGGAGGTACCGGAGTGTGGCTCGGGGGAGATGCTGAGCCAGGGGTACATCTGGGCATCACCATCAGCAGACAGACAGGATTTAAAGCCATGGGTGTGGATGGCGTCACGGGGGAGGCGTGCAGGAGGAGGAGGGCCGAGGACAACATTCTGGAGCTCCGCTTCCTTTAGGGCAGGGACCGTCAGCCTCAGCACTGTTGACATTTTGGACCAGATGATTCTTTGCTGTGGGGCTGTCCTGGGCATCCGACATGTTTAGCAGCATCCTTGGCCTCTACCCACTAGATGCCATAGCATCTCCCCAGGTGCGACCACTGAAAATGTCTCCAGACAAATGTCCCCTGGCGGCTCTACGCGCTGGTTGAGAACCGCTGGTGTACAGGATGTTGGATGGAGGGGACCAGAGACGGAGCCAGCGGAGTTAGGAGGAAAACCACGAACCGTAGGGTCCTGGGTGCCAAGAGAGAGTTTGGAGACGGAAGAAGTGACCGCTAGCTGGGTCATATGCCACCAAGAGCCTAGGCAAAGGGCTGAGAAGTGCCCAGACGCTGCCACTGGCTTTGGCAACATGGCGGCTGGGTGACCTGGCGAGCAGCTTCCCAGGAAGGGGATACTGAGTGGAGTCTTGAGTGAGAGGCAAAGAAGCGGGGAGAGCAAGTGTGGTTGACAACTTTTGACTAGCAAGTGTGGTTGACAACTTCCCTTCGCCCGGAGGGAAGCAGTATGTGGACCAGGAATGGCTTAGGAGTATTTTATGTAAGGTGGATCATGTTTGGTGGGGGGCCCGATGGCCCTCTGGAGCCCCCTGCTGGTTCTCTGGGGCATTGCCAACGGCAGAGGAGCGTTAAAGAGAAGGTTGGGGACCCTCTGCGGGGACTGAGAACGACGGGTACGGCTGTCCAGGCCGGTGAGGGGCTGAGAGACTTGGGGGACTGTGGGCAGGAGGCTGCCCCAGGTGCCGGCGGGAGTGGCGCAGGGGGCTCCCGGCGGCCAGTGGGGTGGGGTCCCCACTGCTGTCCACTGTCTGCAGCGCCTAGGGCCCCCTTGGGCTCTGGGGGCGGGGAGGAGGGCAGGCCTGGCCTCTCACCCCCTCCCCCTCCCCTCTCTCCCCCTCTCCCCGTGTCTCCCTGCAGAAAGCGGGCGGCGGCCTGCGCCAGTGGAAGCGGGTGTACGCCGCGCTGCGGGCGCGCTCGCTCTCGCTGAGCAAGGAGCGGCGGGAGCCCGGGCCGGCGGCGGCGGGGGCGGCGGCGGCCGTCGCAGGTGAGGACGAGGCGGCGCCCGTCTGCATCGGCTCCTGCCTGGTGGACATCTCCTACAGCGAGACCAAGAGGAGGCACGTGTTCCGGCTGACCACCGCTGACTTCTGTGAATATCTCTTTCAGGCTGAGGACCGGGATGACATGCTGGGCTGGATCAGAGCGATCCGAGAGAACAGCAGGGCCGAGGGCGAGGTGAGGGCCCGGCCCAGCCCCAGCCGGGCCAGGGAGGGCAGGGCAGGCCCCGGGCGCCTCTCACCTGCCGGGATCCTCCCTTCACCGCTCTGAGCCTCAGTCCCCTCCTGCATAAAATGGGCTGACAGGAGTGCACCTTGCAACTGTGCCCTCCAAGGGTTTGGTGTGAAGAGGCGATGCTTGGGGCAGTGGCTCACAGAGGACCTGGCGTCTTTAGTGTTCCATGACTGGCAGGAGCAGTAATAGCTGTAGGAATGACAATAATTGTTATCATCATCGTTACGACCGCCTTGGGCAGGCCCTGGCACAGAGAGGTCAGCTCCCGGCCAACCTCAGCCTCTTGCTGGAGGTTTGGGAGGCGGGGGTCTCCTATGGAATTATTACAGAAAGGGGTGCCCCTGGGCCAAAACTGTGGCTGGCCCCTCTGACAGGGCTGGCCTGTCTGCAGGGGCACAAACACATTGACCTTGGGAGGAGGCCAAGAGCATTGGCCTTTGGCAGCAGGCAGCAGGGGCTGAGCCAAGGGCTTTGGCAGGGACTCCAGGAGCATTTTTAAATGACGCCCCCTCCTGGGCAGCTGCAGCTGCACACTAGGAGCCTGGGCTGGGCTTTCTGCCTCCGCCCACCCCCTCCGCCAGGTGCCTCTGGACACACGCACAGAGTTATGTGGGGGTCCTGGGCTTGGCGGTTGGTCTCTGCCAAGAGGATGGTGTGGCTTGGGCCCTGGTCCAGACGTGCAGCTGCTCTGGCCACAGGTAGGGGGGTGCTAGTGCACACTGAGGACACCATCTCACTGAGCCGGGTTCTGCCTCCCCAGGACGTTGTCGTTTCTCACTGCAAGGAGGAAAGCACCTGAAATTTGGGGCCCTTTTCTGGGGGGCCTGGCTGGGCTGTCCCCGACAGGCACTCCCTGAGGGTCCCAAGTCACCTTCATTATTACAGTAGCTGCCCCTCATGGGGCACCTCATCTGTGCCTTGCCAGGACTATGATGAGTGCTACGTGCATAATTCCACACCCTAACCCTGAGGTTGCCATGTTGTCTCCCCATGTTACTGCTGAGGAGACTGAGGCTCAGAGAGGCTAAGTGGATTGCCCAAGGTCACATAGCTGGTGAGGGGGTGCTCGGGAGTCCAGCCCTGGTCTTTCTCGCTCCAGGGTCTGTACCCCTCAGCTGGCAGGTGGAGGAGAGGGGAGGTGAGGCCGAGGCAGGGGCCACGGAGAAGGCCTGGGTGGGCTGGCCATGGGCACTGATGGGGTCTGCTTTCTCTTCCGCCTCCTCCAGGACCCCGGCTGTGCCAACCAAGCTCTGATCAGCAAGAAGCTTAATGATTATCGCAAAGTGAGGTGAGGCCCAGCCCTCATGGAGCAGTCCTGGCCATGGGGTGGGAGACACCTTGGGCAGAGGTCGTCCTCCTGGCCCACCTTCAGACCTGAGGGTGGCCCCTGAATTGCCTTCTGCTGGGGGCAGGGAGAGTGGCCGGGGCATTGAGGCCTCCAGTCCCCAGAAGGGCATGGACGGGATGGAGGGGAGGTCCGAGGAGGTGGGAGGCCAGGGCAGGTGGCGTGCTGGGTCACCCCAGTGAAGACCTCTCCCCTCTTCCCACACAGCCATAGCTCTGGGCCCAAAGCTGATTCCTCCCCCAAAGGCTCTCGTGGCCTGGGGGGCCTCAAGTCTGAGTTCCTCAAACAGAGTACGGCGCGTGGCCTCAGGACTCAGGACCAGCCTGCAGGGAGCAAGGGTAGGAAGGTGGCTGCTAAGGGGGTGGTGTGCACCCATGCGTGGGGAGGGT
This sequence comes from Mesoplodon densirostris, assembly GCF_025265405.1. NCBI lineage: Eukaryota > Metazoa > Chordata > Mammalia > Artiodactyla > Ziphiidae > Mesoplodon > Mesoplodon densirostris. Next base: position 4,225,848 of record NC_082678.1, read on the forward strand.
GGGTCAACCTGTGGGTCTGCATGGGAGCGGAGGGCTTGTGTGTGTATGTCAGGCGGTGTGTGTGCCTGTAGGTGTGTGCCACGGTTATCCTCGTGTGTCTGCCCATGTGTGCATGCCTTTGAGGGTCCGGGGGCCCTCAGGGTCTCAGGGCTGGAAGGGCCCGGAGCCTGATTTCCCTCCATGACATCCCAGCTGTGTGGTACTCCGGTCTCTGTTTGAGTCCCTTCAGGAGCAGGAGCCTCATCCTCTCTGCAGGCAGCCTTTTCCATCTTCACACACTTTTGGCCATTTGAAAGTTCTTCCTTCAGCTGTACCAGAATCTATGGCTCCCACCTTGTTGTTTTAGCCATACAGAAGTCCTTATATTACTCTGAGGCCTCTCTCCTCCAGGGTAGACACCCTCATCTCTTTGGCCTTCTCTGCTGGGATATTATAATTTGCCATCAGCCCTCAGCATCCCAGTTGCTTCTCTGACGGAGTCCCCATACGTCCAGTGTGTGAATGCGGTGTGTGAGTGTGTGTGACCTAGTGTGGTGGCTGCCCCTCCCCGGGCCCCCAGCTCACCCTGCCTCTCTCTGCCTTCCCCAACCCCAGATGACAGTGTCTCCACCCCCAAAACCCCCTGGGGCATCAACATCATCAAGAAGAACAAGAAGGCAGCCCCCAGGGCATTTGGGGTCCGACTGGAGGAGTGCCAGCCAGCCACAGAGAACCAGGTGGGTTCCCGCCGTGCTCCAGAGCCAGCAGGGAAGTGGGGAGACCGAGGTCCCGAGGGTCAGAGCTGCAAGGGACTTTGGAGCCAGCTCTCCACCGCGTCTTACAGACACAGCTGGGGAAGCAGCCCTGCGAGGGAGCAGCAGAGTTGAGACAGAACCCAGAATCCCTGACTCCCAGCTGGTGCTCCTTCTCAGACCATGGCGAGGCTTTGGTGCGATGTCTGCTCCCAGACCGGAGACAGTGAGAGCCTTAGTAACCACCAGAACCCCTGGGGCTCTGGCCTTCCACCGCCCCCATCTTGTCCTCCCTACCTCTGGCCCACTGGTGGAGAATGCTGTTCTTTTTTTCTTCTATTGAAGTGTAGTGGCTGTACAATATTATATAAGTTACAGGTGTACAATGTAGTGATTCACAGTTTTTAAAGGTTATACTCCATTTATAGTTATTATAAAATATTGGCTAATATTCCATGTGTTGTACAGTATATCCTTGTAGCTTATTTTCTACCTAATAGTTTGTACCTCTTAATTCCCTAGCCCTATATTTCCCCTCCCCCCTCCCCTCTCCCCACTGGTAACCACTAGTTTGTTCTCTATATCTGTGAGTCTGCTTCTTTTTTGTTATATTCACTAGTTTGTTTTATTTTTTAGATTCCACGTATAAATGACATCATACAGTATTTGTCTTTTTCTCTCTGACTTATTTCACATAGCATAATGCCCTCCAAGTCCATCCATGTTGCTGCAAATGGCAAAATTTCATTCTTTTTTATGACTGAGTAGTATTCCATTGTGTATATATATATAGATATCTATATACATCACATCTCCTTTATCCATTCATCTTTGATGGACATTTAGTTTGCTTCCATATCTTGGCAATTGTAAATAATATTGCTGTGAACACTGGGGTGCATGTATCTTTTCGAATTAGTGTTTTTGTTTTTTTCGGATATATACCGAGGAGTGGAATTGCTGGGTCATATGATAGCTCTATTTTTAGTTTTTTTGAGAAACCTCCATACTGTTTTCCACAGTGGCTGCACCAATTTACATTCCCACTGACAGTGTACGAGGGTTCCCTTTTCTCCACATCCTCACCAACATTTGCTATTTGTGGCCTTTTTGATGACAGCCATTCTGACAGGTGTGAACTGATATCTCATTGTGGTTTTGATTTGCATTTCCCTGATGACTGGCGATGCTGAGCATCTTTTCACGTGCCTCTTGGCCATCTGCATTTCCTCTTTGGAAAAATGTCTATTCAGTTCTTCTGCCCATTTTTTTAATCGGGTCTTTGTATTTTTTTTTTTTTTTTTTTTTGGTCGTGTCTCGCGGCTTGTGGGATCTTAGTTCCCTGACCAGGGATCGAACCTGGGCCCCAGCAGTGGAAGTGCAGAGTCCTAACCACTGGACCAGCAGGGAATTCCCAGGTCGTTTGTATTTTTGATGTTGAGTTGTATGAGCTGTTTATGTATGTTGGCTATTAATCCCTTATCAGTCGGTCATATCATTTGCAAGTATTTTCTCCCAGAGAATGCTGTTCTTACTCTTCTTAACACCCCTGCCCTGTTGTGTCCCCAGCGTGTCCCCCTGATCGTGGCTGCATGCTGTCGCATTGTGGAGGCACGGGGGCTGGAGTCCACGGGCATTTACCGGGTGCCAGGCAACAACGCAGTGGTGTCCAGCCTGCAGGAGCAGCTCAACCGTGGCCCCGGGGACATCAACCTGCAGGATGAGGTGAGTGCGACTGGGGGGCATCGGTCTATGGAAGGGGGGCCAATGTGGTGGTGTCTGTTGTGTTCATTGTACCCTGTGGTGTGCCTGGCACTGGGTCAGGGCCCCAAGGTGGGCAAGACGCAACCTGCCTTTGCAGGCCAGCCGTGGGGAGGGGCATCACCCGAGCAATAGCCATGGCCTGAGAGCCCAGAGACAGAGGCTGGCAGGGGACAGTTTTTTGGGCCTTGAGGATGAATAGAGTCCACGAAAAGCCAGCGAAAGCCAGGAAAGGGCACTCCAGGCAGAGAGAACAGCCTGGGGAAAGACGTGGGCCCCTAAGGTTTGCCGGCAGTCACCATACCTTCTCTGTAAAGGGCCAGGTAACAAGTATTCCAGGGCTTTGGCTACCACATGGTCTGTTGCAAACCCTCCTCTTCCTTCTCTTCCTTCTTTTTCTTCACAATCTTTTAAAGATGCAAGACCCATTCTTAGCTCAAGGGCCACACAAAAACAGGTCGTTGGCTGGATTTGACCTACAGGCCAAGGTTTGCAGACACCTGGTTAGAAGGGGAGTATATGGTGTTTGCTGGAGCGGCCAGCAACGTGGGTGGCTGATCAGATGAGACAAGAGCAGCTCGTGAAGGGATCTGACAACCACACAAGTTTGCAGCAGGTTATAGTAACTATAAATGGAATATAACCTTTAAAAATTGTGAATCACAGGCTTCCCTGGTGGCGCAGTGGTTGAGAGTCCGCCTGCCAATGCAGGGGACACGGGTTCGTGCCCCGGTCCGGGAAGATCCCACATGCCGCGGAGCGGCTGGGCCCGTGAGCCATGGCCGCTGAGCCTGCGCGTCCGGAGCCTGTGCTCCGCAGCGGGAGAGGCCACAGCAGTGAGAGGCCCGCGTACCGCAAAAACAAAAACAAAAACAAATTGTGGATCACTATGCTGTACCCCTGAAACTTATATAATACTGTACATCAACTAGACCTCAATTTAAAAAAAAGATGTGTTTAGAGCAGGAATAAAAAATTACATACCGGGGCTCTGGTTCCAGTGTAGATAGAGCAAGCACACTCCGTCCAATCTTTCCTACTGATTACATTGAAAAATCCTGGACAGAACATATAAAGTAACTATCAAATAACTCTGAAAAGTGGATAACAGCAGACCAAGGACGTAGAGTGCAGCATTCCAAAGAAGATCTAGGCCGTCTAATGCAGACCCCCAAAATGTCTGTCCTGTCTAAAAATGTTTCCGTACTTTCACTACAACTCATCATTTCTGCTATAGAGAGAAATGTTAATATCTCTAAACAGTGTTCACCATCCTCTTTTGGAGAATTCTGGATTCCTCCAAAATTCTGCTCTAACAATCATCTCTTCTTTCTCTTGTGCTGTGAACTGAATCGTGTCCTCCCAAAATTTATACGTTGAAGCCCTAACTCCCAAGATGAGTGTATTTGGAGATAGGGCCGATTAGGAGGTAACTAAGGTTAAATGAAGTCATAAAGTCAGGGCCCTGGTACGATAGGATTAGTGTCCTTGTGAAAGGAGACCCCAGAGAGCTCCCTGCCTCACCTGCTCCATCTTGTAAGGACACAGCAAGAAGGTGACTGCCTGCAAACCAGGAAGGGAGCCCTCATCAAAAACTGAATGGGCCGGCACCTCGTTCTTAGATTTCCCAGCCTCCAGAGTTGTGAGAAAAGAAATTTCTGTTGCTTAAGCCAAAAAAAAAAAAAAAAAAAAGAGTTTGCAGCAGGTTATATGTCAATGATATCTCAGTAAAACTGGGGAAAATATCCAAATAAATATTTCAACAAAACAAAAGAGTTTGCAGCAGGGCCAGTGTTTCCCAGAACCCTAAGGTTCCCCAGAGGTGCTGTGGGAGGCCAGGAGCCCCCATCCTTACTTGAACTAGAGTAACCTGCTTTGCTCTGTCTGCTTTTTTATGTTGGTTTTCTTCACATTGGGTTTTCATGTATCATTTCACTTGACAAAAAGCGCTCTGCTGGAAAAGATGTTTTGGAAAACCATGGATCTGGACAGTGAAGTCCCATGAGTCAACAGTGCTCTGAAGCTGTATGTGAAAATGTAAGATAGTATTCCTGTCCTTGGGAAGGAGCTAGGGAGACAAGATGAGTACGTGTGAAATAGTGGACAAGAGAAAAAGCTGGTTCTCATCAAGGACCAGATTGTTTGATGAGGAAGGAGAGGATGCTGGGGACTGGGGCAGGTGAATAGGAAGGCAGTCCAGGCAGCGGGTGATAGCATTTTCCAAAATCCCAGAGAAGGGTCTGAGTGTCAGGACAGAGAATGGACCCACCTCCTGGGCTTGGCAGTGGAGAGGGTGAGGCCCAGGGCAGGGGACACAGGGCTTTTGATGGCTTCACTATAAAGCCTTTGACCTTGAGCCAATGGACAATAGGGAGCCTTTGATGGTTCCTCAGCTGGAGAGGCATAACAGAGCAGGGTTTGAGGAAGTAGTGCTTTAGCTTATGCCTAATGGATACGAACGAGGGAGGCCCAGAGCAGGGCATCTAGGGAAGAAATTACCGATATTGTGGGAGGGGTCAGGAGGTCTTGGTGGTCCCAGGGGGAGGGGGTAAGGAGGATGGGAGCAGCTCTAGGAGTTGGCTGCATGAGAGGGAGGAAGGAGGGGTAGGGAAGAGCCAGAAGTTTGAGCTTCAGGCTGGTGGTATCTGTCCCTGGCAGACCAGGGGAGTAGGGCAGGAGAGGGAGGATGTGTCAGGTAGGGACTGCATTGGACTTGGAGTGGTGGTAAGTCACCCACATGGGGGTGATGCATAATCAGGCAGTAGACCGAGGGTGAATTGGGGAGTGGGCATGGGGTCACACTGGGGCACAGAGGTGAGACGACGGACGGAGCTGCCGTCTGGGGAGAGGGTGGGCATGGGGACTGCAAGGGCCAGGCTCTGAGTGGGACGGAAGGAGAGGGCAGCTCAGGTGAGGCTGGGGATGGGGGGCAGGTGCTTAGGCATAGGAGGGGTCAAGAGGGACAGGGCAATTGGGGGATCTAATGTACAGCATGGTGACTATAGTTAAATATTGTATACCTGAAATTTGCTAAGCTATTAGACCATAAGTATTCCCACCACCAAATAAAAGGTAACTATGTGAGGTGATAAGTGTTTTAATCAGCTTGATTGTGTGAATCATTACACAGGGTATAGATTTATCAAATCAATCACATTGTATATCTTAAATATATACAATTTTTATCTGTTAATTATACCTCAATAAAGGTGGAGTAAGTAACAACAACAAGACAACAGCAAAAATGGCATTATCGCCATCCATAATTTGTTTGTGAAATTCAACTTTTGTTGAAAAATCTAGAGTTTATATATATATATATATATATATATATATTTTTTTTTTTTTTTTTTTTTTTTTTTTTTTGCGGTACGTGGGCCTCTCACTGTTGTGGCCTCTCCCATTGCGGAGCACAGGCTCCGGACGCGCAGGCTCAGTGGCCATGGCTCACGGGCCCAGCCTCTCCGCGGCATGTGGGATGTCCCTGGACCGGGGCACGAACCCGCGTCCCCTGCATCGGCAGGCGGACTCTCAACCACTGTGCCACCAGGGAAGCCCTCATATATTTTTTATTGCTCTTTCTATTTCATGATACAGATATACCACAAATAATTTATGTATTCTTTAGTAGTTAAGCATTTCAGTTGTTTCCAGTCTTTAGCCTTGATAAATTTTTCTCCAGTGGGGGGAAAGAAAAACAGAAGGACAGGGCAAGGCCTTGGGTCTGGCAGCTGGGAGATGAGCAGAGCCTCCACATGAGGGCCAGGAGGCAGTGGGGGAGGTGGGCAGGAGCCCACACCAGGTGTGCACATTAGCTGGGCCTCATCCAGGGAGAGGAGGGACCGGGGTGGGGCTGTGCCCTGTGTGTTGGGTGTGTGATTTTGTCTCAGACATCAGTTTGTGTCATTTGTCATGGGGAGTGCTAGAAATTAAGCGTTCCCATTGAGCCTGTGGGTGGTTTGGCATTCAGCTGTGGACCCATGGTAATGAGTGTGTATAGTGTTGAGTTGTGTGTCTTTGTTGGGGGTCTTCTGTTGCTTTCTGGACATGAGTTATTCTGAGCAGTTCCTTTCAAGGGAGTTATCCTTGACTTTGTGCAGGCTGATGGTGCCCCCTGGTGGACAGGAGAGACACTGAGCCGGCCATTCTTGTATTCATTCTTGTATTCCACAACCATTTATTTAGAAGAGTTTCTCAACCTTGACCCTTTGGGCAGAATAATTCTTTTTTGTGAGAGGTTATCCTGTGCACTGGAGGAAGTTTAGAAGTATCCCTGGCCACTAGATGCCAGTGGCACCCCCCGCTTGTGAAAACCAAACGGTTCCACACACTGCTAAATGTCCCTGAGGGCTGAGTCGCCCTGGTTGAGAATTCACGATTTAGACCATTTAAGTGCCAGGCTAATAGGGCTGGCTAGGTGATAGGAACGCAGTGGGAATAAAACAGACAGGATCCCTGCCCCTCATGTGGCTTACAGATCCTCCAGGGAAACAGGCAGGAGCAAGGAAACTAATGCATACAGTAATGATCAACTGCGGTAAGTGCCACAGAAGGAAAAAAAGTCAGGTCTGTGCTACAGATGGCAGGCAGTGGTGATGGCGGGCGATGGTCGGGTCAGGGGAGGCCTCTCCGAAGATGTTTAGATTCGGAAGGAGCCAGTCATGTGAAGGGCAAGGGGAGGCGAGTTCTAGTGGAGGGAACCAGCCCGTGCAAAGGGCCTGAGGCAGGAAGCCACCAGGCATGAACGTGAGCTGCGTCGTGGATGAGGAGAGGGGTCCGAGGATGACTCCCCTAAGTGGGGGGCGCTGGGAAGCAGGAGTTGGCACCAGCAGGCCTAATGGAGGTCCAGTGGGCAGGCTCGGGCGGGGCTGGGTTTTGCTCACCTCTGTCCCCCACAGTGCCTGCACCAGGGAAGGGACCTGCTCCTTTCTCTGCATGGACAAATGTCTGAGCCCACCGGGCTGGCTGGAGCAGGGGGGTGCTGGGGCCAGGTGGTGGAGGGGCTAGGACCTAGCTGGGGACTCTGTTCTACTGTGATGAGTCTTCTTAGACCAGACAGTCCTGGTCTGGGGAGAGCTGGCTATGAGTGGATCCCAGGGAGGGCCCGAGCCGCGGCCGGCCTGGGCTCTAGGGCTGGACCGGCATGGAGGTGTGGGCACCTGGGCGGGGCCTGGCTGGCTCTGAACCTGGGGGCGTGGAGGCTTGGGCACCTGGGCGGGGCCCTACCTGTGGCCTGATGTCATTGCCCCTCCCCAGCGCTGGCAAGACCTCAACGTGATCAGCAGCCTGCTGAAGTCCTTCTTCCGAAAGCTGCCTGAGCCTCTTTTCACCGATGGTGAGTCGGGGGTGGAAGTGGAGGACGGGAGGAGGAGGGAATACCTGTCTAGGCCGCATCCTGACCACTTTTTAAATTGGGTGTGTTGGTTTTACTTTTGGGGTTTTTGTTTTAATACAAAAGAAACACATGCTTGTAAAAAACTTAGGTAGTACAGATACGAATCAAGTAAACACGAGGGTCCCTGTCATCCTCCCATTCCCTGTCCGCAGAGGTTATCCTAACACTTTCTGAGCATTTACTATGTGCCAGGCACTACTCCCTACCACTCCATGAGGTAGGTGCTATTATTTCCCCTCTATAGATGAGGAAACTACGGCACAGAGAGGTTAAGTGACTTGCCCAAGGTCACAGAGGTTGTAAGTGTCAGAGCCAGGGTTCAGCCCCAGGCATCTGGCTCCAGAGCCCAGCTCTTGACCATTTGCTGAGCTGCTGATTAACAGTGCATTGCGTTTCCTTCCAGACCCTCTTACACGTGTGACAAAGACACACTCGCATATGTAGGGCTTGAAGTTGGGCGGGTTCAGTGGCGCACTGGTAAATGTTTCACATCTGGCTCTCAAGGGGAAAAAGCCGTGATGTGTAGCATTTTCCAGTTTCCGTGGTATAAATACTCCCACCATGGCTGATTTCAAGCTCCCGATTTGCTGTCACCAACATGAAAACCAAACACAGCTGGCTGTCAGAAGCCCATGCGGGCGAGCGGCTCCAGCACACCGCTGCTTGAGTTCTTAACAGAAGGAGGCTTATAATTTTGAGATTCATTCATGTCAGTACAAAGAGCTCTACCCCATTCTTCTTCTAAATCAACCACATAGTTTTTCATAGCCTGAATAGACTGTAATTTGTCTGATCACTCCCCTACTGCTAGCTATTTAGGTTGTCTTTGCATTTTTGCTATTTCAAAACGTGTTACAGTGACTTTCCTTGACTACGTTCCTGCACACCTGGACCAGGGTCCCGGAGGTGGATTCGCAGACGTGGAATTGCTGGGTTAAAGTCCTGGAAAACATTTTGAAAGAGTTGTACTCTGGGGAGGCGGTCGTAGTTCACACTCCCAGTAGCAGCGTAAGGGATTTTGCTTCCTTACATCCCCATCGGCACTGGATGTTATTAATATTTTAAACTTTTGCTGATCGGAGAGAGAACACGGCATCTCACTATTGTTACCATTTTCATTTCTGTCGTTACTAAGAGATTAATTATCTTTTCATTAGTTTATTGGCCTGTACCGTTTCCTCTGTAGCTGCTCGTTCAGACTATGTGCCCATTTTGCTACTGGGTTCTTGGTCTTTTTTCCTATTGATTTGTAGGAGACAAGCTCTTTGTACATTATGGATATTAACCCTTTATTAGTTTTTGTAAATATTTGCTCTTGGTCTGCCATTGCCTTTTAACTTTTCAGTATGGAAATTGAAAACAGTTATTTTATGTGTAGTCAAGCTGTGAACCGTTAATGGATTCTGTATCTCATGTTTAAGAATGCCTTATGATTATAAAAGTATTTTCTTATTTTTCCCCAATATTTTAATAACTTTTGTTTTTGGCTCTCTCATGCAATTGAATTTGTGTATTACGTGAGCTAGAAATGGATTTATTTTCCCAACAAGATAACTGCCTTTATCTGTCCTGAACCTTCATCACCTGCCTTAGCTGTGCTATCTTTTTAGTATATTTCAGTATCTAACAGGGCAAATCCTCCCTCATCATTCTTCCAGATGAATTTTAGGATAAACTTAACACATCCCATTTTTTTAAATAGAGGTTTTTATTTTTATTTTTTTATTTTTATTTTATTTTATTATTATTATTTTTTTTTGCGGTACACGGGCCTCTCACTGTTGTGGCCTCTCCAGTTGCGGAGCACAGGCTCCGGACGCACAGGCTCAGCGGCCATGGCTCACGGGCCCAGCCTCTCCGTGGCATGTGGGATCTTCCCGGACCGGGACACGAACCCGTGTCCCCTGCATCGGCAGGCGGACTCTCAACCACTGCGCCACCAGGGGAGCCCAACACATCCCATTTTTTAAAGTTTCCCATGCACTTTTCCTGAAGGGAGTTGGGGGAACGCTGACACAGAGGGAGAAGGGTATTTGGAGGCTGAAAGACCCCTCCCTCTTTCTAGGTAAACTCTTTTCTCTTCCAACCTTGTGGTGTCCTTGTCCTGGAGGCTGGGGCAGGGACCCCTTTTCCAGGATCAGTAGGCAGCTGAGATCTTATTTCTTCCCAAACGAACACACCTGGGCTATCCCAGGTCAGCTGCGCACCTGAGGGCAGCCGTGGTGGGTTTGGTCACATGAACACAAGGCCACAGAGTCCCCCCCAAACTGGAACAGCCTCGGCACAAAACACTGACCTCCCGGCTGAGGAGGCCCACCTCTCTAAAGAGTTCTCACTGTGTTCTAGACAAATACAATGACTTCATTGAGGCCAATCGCATTGAAGATTCGAGGGAGCGGATGCAGACTCTGCGGAAGCTGGTAAGGAGAGGGGTGCTGCTGGGCAAAGGGCAGACTGCACGGGGCGAGCACCACTGCCCCAGGAGCCCGAGCCCATTTCCCTCTGTGACCTCAGCAAGCCCTTCTCCCCTCAGGGCCTCAGTTTCTCCATCTGTACGAGGGGGGGCAGTTAGAGGGTGGATTCCAGACCTGCTGAGATATGGCAGCAGAGCCCCTTTGGGGTATGGTGGGGAGGCAGAGGTCATCACACCCCGGTCCCACGCCCCTTCTTTCTCCCACCCAGATCCGGGATCTCCCAGGACATTACTATGAAACACTCAAATTCCTCGTGAGCCATCTGAAGACCATAGCTGACCACTCGGAGAAAAACAAGGTGGGTGGAGGCCCTGATGTGAAGTGTGGGGGAGGGAAGCCTACCGGGGTCTCCTCAGCATATTCCTTTTTTTGTTTTTTTTTTAATATATTTATTTATTTATTTATTTATTTAGGGCTGTGTTGGGTCTTTTTTTTTTTTTTTTTTTTTTTTGCGGTATGCGGGCCTCTCACTGTTGTGGCCTCTCCCGTTGCGGAGCACAGGCTCCAGACTCACAGGCTCAGCGGCCATGGCCCACGGGCCCAGCCGCTCCGTGGCATGTGGGATCCTCCTGGACCGGGGCATGAACCTGTGTCCCCTGCATCGGCAGGCAGACCCCCAACCACTGCGCCACCAGGGAAGCCCTGTGTTGGGTCTTCATTGCTGTGTGCGGGCTTTCTCTAGTTGCATCGAGCGGGGACTACTCTTTGTTGTGGTGCGCGGGCTTCTCCTTGCGGTGGCTTCTCTTGTAGCAGAGCACGGGCTCTAGGTGCGCAGGCTTCAGTAGTTGTGGCACGTGGGCTAGTAGTTGTGGCGCACGGGCTTAGTTGCTCCACGGCGTGTGGGATCTTCCCAGACCAGGGCTTGAACCCGTGTCCCCTGCACTGGCAGGCGGATTCTTAACCACTGTGCCACCAGGGAAGTCCCTCCTCAGCCTATTCTGGGCTCCTCCAGGTTAGATAATCTCAAGCCCCTCTGGCCACACCCTCCTTCTTAAGGGTTGTCCTGTCCCCACCCCTTCCCTGCATACTGGCCAGTGCTTCTCCCTGGAGAACCATCTCCTGAATTTCTGAGGGTCTTCCCTCTGAGGCAGAGAGCCTCAGACCCCTGGGTCTGATGGAGATCTATCCTCTGATCTAGCTCAGATCCCTTGTGTTGCCTTTTCCTAAGCAAACGCCTTATGTCTTCTGATTCTGCAGTGGAGGGGTGGGGGAAATGAGGGGAGGTATAGGATTTCTCCCGGATCCTAAAACACCCTTGGAACTTCCAATGGGTCCTCACTCTGGCTTCTCCCACTGCGAGCAAGCATAGTGTGGGTGTGCAGGTGGGGAACTGCCCATGAGTGCCAGGACTGGGGTGAGTGGGGCTGAAAGCTGGCCTCTTCTCTACTTACCAGGCACCTCCATGCCCAGCAAGGAGGCATCCATCCGGCCCCTAAGCCAGGGTCAGCTCAGGATGGGGTCAGGCTGGGGGCCTGAGGGCCCAAAGTGAGGGAGGCCTGGGGTGCTGGAAGTCAGAGCTCACAGGGGTGTTGACGCTGATCCGCTTCCCTCCTCTGCCCAGATGGAGCCCCGGAACCTGGCCCTAGTCTTTGGGCCAACGCTGGTGAGGACGTCTGAGGACAACATGGCGGACATGGTGACCCACATGCCTGACCGCTACAAGATTGTAGAGACGCTGATCCAGCACGTAAGCAGCTGCCCTGGCCCAAGTCCCCCTGGGCACCTGGCTCCCACTTGCTGGGGTGGATGTGCTCAGGGAAGGATGAGGCAGCTGATGGTGGATGCCCTTCAGAAGCCGTAGGCTGCATTTTAAGGCCAGACGGGAATGGGTCCCGAATCCCTGTCTTTCCGGGATATTGCATCCCCAGCAGGAGAATCAGGAGGCCCTGAGCTTCCAAGATGCATGTGAGGGTCCGAGGGAGGAGGAAGGTCAGAGAAAGGTGCTGCCGGGTTGGAGGGCAGAAGGGGTGAAGGAAGGGATGCCTTCAGAAGGTGGCCCCCAGGAGAGGTGTCCTGGCAGAAACGGGCAGACAGGTGCAGAGGTAGGGAGATTGCTCTCCCTGCAGGCCCACTTGAGGCTTCAGGGAGAAAATGGTGAGACCCGGGATAGGGGGAGGCGGATGTCGCAGGGCGGATGATGGGCTGGGGCAGGATCCTGACTGCATGATCAGTGTGTCTTGGGCTGGTCACCTTCCTCTCACGGCTGCCTGGAGGCCCCAAGAGCCTGGTGTTTCTAAGAATTCTTATTGTTATCCACCACGGGTTGAGAACCCAGAGTGGCCAGCAGAGGGCGCAGGAGACCTTGGTTTTCCAGAGCCAAACTCAGGGCAGCACCACCCCCTTCTGGGGCCCTCAAGGATGTTTTTATGAATCATAGAATTTTCCATTTCCAGATCTTGGTGTGGCCTGTGGTCTAGTCCACAAAGAATGGAGCCAGAACCCTCCTTCCAGGAGAAATAAGATTGGCAGCTGGTCAAGGGAAGCGAAACCTCAGCCTCCCCCACCTCATAGACACTTTAGGGAAGGGAAACCAGGTCACGTTACTCCCATTTTACAGATGAGGAAACTGGGGGACTCAGAGAGGCAAAGTGATTTGCTCAAGGTCGCACAGCTAATAAGTAGCAGCCCCAGGATTTTAAGCCAGGACTGTCTGACCAAAGCCTGTGCTTTACTCCCCAACCAACTGGGAGGTCTGACTCCTGGGGGCTTTGGAGTGAGGGAGATTGGTCAGAGTTAGCCAGGTGAGGCCATGGGTGGACTTTGGTCATGCTGGCTGGCCTTGTCTGCTTGTTTCCTTCCTTCACCACGTGTCAGGGCTCTGAGCCATAAGAGGGTGTGTCGAGGCGTGTTCGCACTCTAACATTGGAACCACCAGTCCAGAGGCCCACTCCAGAGCTGTCGGGGAGGCCAGGGCTGGTGAGCAATGTCAGGGATCCTGATGTGGCCTTGGTCTGGGGAAGCCTATCTCTCTTGGAAAAGTTCAGCTCCCCAAACCAACAGGGAGCTGTCGGGGTCCCCATGAATGTATGCTTTTTGGGGGGCAGTGGGGAAGAGAGGCTCCTAGTGAAGCTAGGAGTGAAGCCCTGGCTCCTAGTGAAGTCCCAGGAAGCCCAAGGCCTGTGGTCAGCTGGGATGTCGGGAACAGCAGTCTTCAGGGAGAAGGAAGGCCCAAAGTGTGTCCACTTACCCTCCCTTAGGGTCCCGGGGGAAGTCCCCAGCCAACGGCGGCTCCTTCTCTGGGCAGGGTCGGGGGATATGGAGCACATCAGTCTCCTTCATAGGTGTAATCCCAGCACGAAGCCTAGAGCCTGGCACATGGCGAACACTCAGTCTTTGTTGAATGAATGAATGAATGAATGAATTGCTGTTGAGGTTCTGCCAGTCTGGGCTTTCCCACTGAGGGGTTCCTTCCTGGGAACTAACTGAGCATGCAACCATTAGAACATAATCAGCCCTGGACTACTGTCGAGGGAATGAGCTACCCCCTCAGTTCACGCTGAGCCCACTGAGCCCGCCCACCTAAGAGGCTCTGTAGCCAGGGATCCGTGTAGTCACGAGCTCAGGCAGGGTGGGACTTGTGACAGAGACTGCTCTGGCTCTGGCTCTGAGCCCCTGGCCAGTCAGTGGACGGTTGGAGTTCATGGGCGACATGACCTCCTGCTGGGAGTTTCAGCTGCACCCATCACCTGGCCTCCCTGCCTAGGACTCCTGGTTTCTGTGGAACTCTTGGGCAGCAGAGCTGGAAGGGGCCTTAAGGCAGCAGAGCTGACCTTGCATTGTCCAGAGGGTGGAAACTGAGGGATAAAGAGGAGCAGTGACTTGCCCGGTGATGGCAGAGTGGAGATGAGCAAGCCCGGCTGCTCATCAGCAGGTCAGCAGCCAGCTCATACTCATGTTTACTAAGTCAGTTGGAACCCAAACAAAGACCGTGCCAAGGCATTTGTTCATTTGTTCACGCGGCACACGTGGTGATTCCTCCTGTGTGTACCCTGGGATTTCTCGGCCTGGCACTCGTGACCTTTGGGGCCAGATCATTCTTCTTTGTTGGGGGCTGTCCTGTGGCTTATAGCATGTTTAGCAGCATCTCTTGGCCAGATACCAGGAGCATCCTTCCACTTGTGACAATTGAAAATGTCTCTGGACATTGCCAAATGCCCCCTCGGGGGGTAGAGTCACCCCAGTTGAGAAGCACTGGTGTGGAGGTTCCCGTCACTGCCTCTGGAGCCAGCCTGCCTGAGGTTGAACCCTGGCCCTGCTCCTTATATGCTGTGGGACCCTGGACAAGTACTTATTCTTTTTGTGCCTCCATTTCCTCACCTGTAAAGTGGAGATAATAATAGTACTTACCTCACAATGTTATTGTGAGGGTTGCATGAGTTGTTATCTGTAAGGCATTTAAGATGGTGCCTGGCAGGTAGTGTTATATAAGAGTTAGCTACTGGAATTCCCTGGCGGTCCAGTGGTTAGGACTCCACACTCTCACTGCCAGGGGCCCAGGTTCGATCCCTGGTTGGGGAACTAAGATCCCACAAGCTGCACGGCGTGCCACCCCCACCCCCACCAAAAAAACAAAAGAAAAAAGTTAACTATCATCATCACCAACATCATCATTCCATGCCAGATACAAATGCAGGTGCTGGGAACACAGAGATGAATGGAACTCGGGCCCTGCTCTGAAGACATCACTTTTTCATGCTCTGGACTGTGTCCAGGGAAGCCCCTTCGAAAGACCCAACCCAGCCCTGGGTGTAGAGCTGGGACTATAGTCAGGGAGTTTTTGAAAGACACAAAGAATTTAGCCAGGCAGAGAAGGGAGAACGAATGTTCCAGACAGAGGGAACAGCATGGGCAAAAGCAGGATGGCATGAGCTACATGGATTCTTCCAGAGAACCACGGGCCTCCCGGAAGCTTCCTGTAGACTTCCAGGTTCCCAGAGCACTTTTAGGTTCCCTCAAACCTGAGTTAGAGGCTGGCTTCTTAGGGCTCCCTCTGGTCAGCCTGTCTCTGGGGACTGCACCTTTTATTAATAATAGCTAACATTGGGCTTCCCTGGTGGCGCAGTGCTTGAGAGTCCGCCTGCCGATGCAGGGGACGTGGGTTCGTGCCCCGGTCCAGGAAGATCCCACATGCCACGGAGTGGCAGGCCCGTGAGCCATGGCCGCTGAGCCTGTGCGTCCGGAGCCTGTGCTCCTCAACGGGAGAGGCCACAACAGTGAGAGGCCCGCGTACCACACACACACACACACACACAAAAATAATAATAATAGCTAACATTTATTATACATTAATGTGTTGTACTAAATGTTTTACATATGGTATTTCTTTTTTGTTTTTTTAAATTGAGATGTAATTGACATACAACATTATATTAGTTTCAGGTGTATAACATAATGATTCAATATTTGTATAGACTATAGTCTAGTTAACATCCGTCATCACACACAGTGACAAGTTGTTTTTTCTCGTGATGAGAACTTTCAAGATCTACTCTCTTTGCAACTTTCAAATACACAGTACAGTGTTATTAGCTGTAGTCACCATGCTGTACGTTACATCCCCAGGACTTGCTTGTTTTATAACTGGGAGTTTGTGCCTTTTGAGTGCCTTCACTCATCTCAGCCACTCTCCACCCCCTCACCTCTGGCAACCACCAGTCTGTTGTCTGCATCTATGAACTTGGATAATTTGGGGGTTTCTTATGCCACATATAAGTGAGATCATACAGTGTTTGTCTCTCTGTATACACACACAGAGACAGAGTGTATACACAGAGTGTATACTGTATACACACACATACAGTATATGCACATTTTCTTTATCCATTCATCCATCGATGGACACACAGGTTGCGTCCATGTCTTGGCTATGGTGAATAATGCTACAACGAACATGGGGACGCATGTATGTTTTCAAGTTAGTGTTTTTGTTTCCTTCGGATAAATACCCAGAAGTGGATTTGCTGGGTCCTATGGTAGTTCTATTTTTAATTTTTTGAGGACCCTCCATACTGTTCTCCATCGTGGCTGCACCAATTTACATTCCCACCAACAGTGTAGGAGGGTTCCCTTTTCTCCACATCCTTGCCAACACTTGTTATTTATTTCCTGTCTGTTAGATAACAGCCATACGGTATTTTATTTTAATACTCACCACAGTTTTAGAAGTAGATACTCATACATTATGCCCATTTTAAAGATAAGTAAATAGAGAGGTAATTTACCCGATGTGGACTTGAGCCCGAAGCAGACTCCAGATCCTGCATCTCTCCCTCATCCTCTCTCTCTCTTTTCTCTTCTGTCTCTTGTTTCTCTTCTGTCTTATTTGAGTTAATCATATGCCTGATTATGATGAATAATAATTGAGGTTCATGGCCCAAGGTCATAATCAACCTTGCAAGTCTCCTGGTTTCCCCGCCTCCTTCCAAAGCCCACTCTGCCCACCCCCCAATAACTACCACTCTGATAGGTTAATGTGTGTATTTTCAATCCACCTTCTAGATGCTAATTTTAAGTATAAGGCTATCCTTAAATATATATAACATTCTGTGTGTTTTAACTTTCAATTAGTGAGCTTAGCTCATTGACTTTTTTGTAATTTCTGTACTGTCAGGACTTATTTATTTATTTAATTTTTGGCTGCATTGCATTTGTTGCCGCACACAGGCTTTCTCTAGTTGTGTAGAGCGGGGGCTACTCTTCGTTGTGGTGCACGGACTTCTCATTGCGGTGGCTTCTCTTGTTGCGGAGCATGGGCTCTAGGCACACGGGCTTCAGTAGCTGTGGCGCATGGGCTCAGTAGTTGTGGCGCACGGGCTTAGTTGCTCTGAGGCATGTGGGTTCTTTCCAGACCAGGGCTCGAACCCATGTCCCCTGCATTGGCAGGCAGATTCTTAACCATTGCGCCCCCAGGGAAGTCCCTGTCAGGGCTTATTTCTGCCATCTTAAATGTCATTTTCTGTTTACTATATTTTCATGTTATTTCCTTTTTTTGGTCTTTTCTACCTTGCTTTGGATGGGTTCATTTTATTTTCCTGATATAAAACTTGTATAATTTATAAAACCCATACTTACGTTGAATGATAAAATTGCAAAAGCCTGTAGTTATGTTTAATTTTTACTATCAATTTCTAAAGCTTATCAGTATCCACATCTTCCTTCCACCACATCTAAAAGCTAAGTACCTTAGTGTACTTTCGCCTGTCACTGGTTTCTCCCTCTGAATTTGAATTCCAGATTGTCATGGGTATACTTTGTGTTTGTACATGTGTGTATGCATCATTGCTTAGTCTGATAACAGTTGACTTTTCTACGCTATTATCCATCCTTACTTCTTAGAACTTCTTGTTCCATCCTGGATTCATTTCTTTACTTGCTCATGTACTCGGTTAAGAGAGTCTTCGTGTAGCAAACTTTCTGATGTCTTAGAGTAGCTTTATTTCACACTCAAATTTAAACGAGAGTTTAGCAAGGTATAAAGTTCTAGGTTCAAAATCCCTGCACTTGTAGTTCAGAAACACATCAAAAATATTACTTCCTTGTCTTCTTGTGTCTGTTGCTGCTGAAAATTCTAGTTAAAGCTGATACTTGTTCACGTGTAAGCAATCTGTTTTTGTTCCTCAGGAAACTTTTAGTTTTATCTTCAAGATTCTCAAATTTCACAAAATATATTTGAGTGGGATTATTACTTTATTTTCTATTCTGTTTGGCATTTATGAGAAAACCTTGCCTGCCTGCCCCTCAGGGAAGCTCCTAACACCTCCCTCTAGGCGCGTGCCTTTTCCGGGGGGGCGGGGGGGTTCCACCCCTGTTGTCAGTGTGGAGCCTAGGCAGGTGTCGGGTACAAGCAGCTGCAGCCACCGGGGCTGGCCTTGTCCCTGCAGTGGACCTGGCTGGCACTAGATGGCGCTGCTTCCCCCTCGCTTCAGGTGATGTGCAGTGGACTGTGTTTAGTGAAAAACAGGCAAAGACGGCTTCCCTGGTGGCGCAGTGGTTGAGAGTCCGCCTGCCGATGCAGGGGACACACGTTCGTGCCTCGGTCCGGGAAGATCCCATATCCCACGTGCCGCGGAGCGGCTGGGCCCGTGAGCCATGGCCGCTGAGCCTGCGCGTCCGAAGCCTGTGCCCCACAACGGGAGAGGCCACAACAGTGAGAGGCCCGCGTACCGCAAAAAAAAAAAAAAAAAAAAAAAGCAGGCAAAGAGAAGCTCTCCCTGAGCTAGTCATCCATCTGTGCTCAGGCCTTCTCCCACTCCAGGCTGCATTTCCTTTCCACACTGGGGTCCAAACTTTTCCATCAGGTGCCTGAGTGGGTCCTCTGAACTGAGCAGGTTGGGAGCCCGCGTCTCCCTGTCTTCCCTCAGCTCCTTCCCACGCTGATTCCATCAATTCCTTTTGTCTCCTCTGCAGTCAGACTGGTTCTTCAGCGACAGCGAGGACAAGGGAGAGCGAGTGAGTGATGCGGAGGGCCCGTGGGGCGGGGTCTGGTCGACGGTGGGCCCCCGTCCCAGGTGGGAGCAGGGGAAGGTCCCTGCCCTTGGGACATCCCAGTCTGATGGAAGGAACATAAGCTTCTCCTCCGGAGCCTCCAATCTGATGGGAGACAATAGCCCTCACCTTCATGAGCCCCAGTCTGAGGGGGAGATAGAGGCCTTGCCCTAAGGAAACTTAGTCCAGTAGCAAAGGCAGACTCTGTCCTCCAATCTTCTTTGTGTGTGTGTGTTCCAATAAAACTTTATTTATAAAAATAGGTATTAGGCGGACTTAGCCCAAAGGCAGTGGTTTCCTGACACCTGGTCTATACTTTCACAAATAGGTACCCCTCAGCAACTCTAGGCCTAATGGTGTGCACAGTGTAGCATGGTTTGTCCTCAGGAGGACAGACCTGGCAAAGAAGCCCAAGCAGACCTTGGAAGACCACTCAGGGTCACTTAAGCAGGGAGATCCCAGGCCTGTTGGTCCCACAGACTCCCCCTCCCCCATGGGGAAGGTGCAGGCAGATGAGGGCCAGAGTGGGCCCTCTAAAGCCTCAGACCCTGTGCAGATGCTCTTCCTGCCCAGAGCTAAAGGGTACACAGGAGATACATAAATCTGTCCTCCAATCTTACGAGGAGGATAGTGGGCTTAGGAAGGTCCAGTCTGTTGAGGGAGTCACAGCTCCGGCCTTTGGGGTTCAACCAAGGTGTGGGGGAAGGCACAAAACAGTCTAATGGGGGACACGTAGGACCTGCACTCGAGTGCCTGGCTGATGCAGGAGACATTCCCTGCACGGGTGAGCCCCGGTCTGATGGAGGAGACCCGCGCCCCGTCCTCAGGGTTCCCCGTTCCGTCGGGTCTGCAGTCAGACAACTGAGGCTGTGCCGGCTGACCCTCCTTCTGTTCGCAGACCCCTGTGGACGACAAGGAGCCTCAGTCAGTGCCAAGCATCGAGTACCTCCTGCCTAACATTGGCAGGACGGTGCCCCCTGGTGAGCCAGGCTCAGGTGAGAGCAGGGGCCTGGGAAGGGGTGGGGAGGGGGTGGGATCCGCATTCCCGAGGGTCCCAGATGGCTGGCCAGGGGCCCAGCTTCCCTGCTCCTGCCCGCGCCGCTGGACTGGGCTGTGGTGGGGTCTCCTGCCTCTCTGGGGAGGCCCAGCCTGCCTGTGTGCCGCCTCCTCCGCCACTCAGCCGTGCCCACGCCGGGCTGGGTGGGAGCTTTGTTTTCACCGATTGCTTTCCTGAGCTTTTTATTTCTCGTGGGCCGTGTCCTGGGCGCGTTCCTCTTTTTAATTTTTCTTCCTTTTCTCCTTGCACCCCTCCACCCCTCCCCCCTCTTCTCCCTGTGCTCTCCCCCCCTCCCCTGGATCCTGCCCCTCCCCTCCTCCTCCACTTCCCTCCTCCAGCGGACCTGTTGGAGATTTAACGGGTACAGTGTGGCATCGCGGCCTCGGTCACTAACAGCGGCGGGTGATTATAAGAAGGCTGGGCAGGCGCGAGGGGCAGGCAGGACGGTCCGGGGCCGTGAGGACCTCACCCTGACATGCCAGTTACCCACAGTTGTTAACAACTTACCCCCACCCACGTCCCATCCAGAAGCCCCTTCTCAGGAGGAAGGAGGCACTTGGTGGAGCCACGTCAGGTCCCTCTTGCCAGGAAGTCTGGGCACTGCATGGCTGCCCTCCTGCAGTCCCCCACGCTCTGTGGCTTTCTCCCTGTGCCGAGTTCGGCCACTTCTGGTTATCTGGGTGGGGGAGGCTTGCTGGTAGTGGGACCCAGCGTCTCCGGACACCAGGGATGCTACCCTGGAAGCCTCTGTATATCTATAGCTCCTGTCTCAGCCGCCTCCAAGGGCTGGCTCTTCCTGCTTCTGAAATCAGAGCCCCTGGCGACTCAGCCCCTAAGTCCTGCTTCCAGGCCTCTGGCCTTATCATAGCGGAGGAGTCCAGGGCCAAAGGAACGGCCAGTCCCTTCTTGGCTCGAGCCACTAACTCCTACCACCTGTGGGTGACCCGCCCTTAGTATTTTGACTGCTTCTGTCTCTGACAGAGGCATACCACAGCACCCCTAGTTGCAAGAGGCAGGCTGGGGAGGGGTGTCAGAGGACATGGTGGGGTGGGGATGGCAGAGAGGACCCCCCTGTCTCTTCTAATCACCTGCTGCCACTCTCCTGCCCCGTGTGTGTCGCCGTGTGGTCAGCCCGTCTGCTCTTCTCACTGTGTGCAGGGGAGGGCTGGGGAGGAGGCATCTAACTTGCTTGCCGGAGAGTGTGGATTAACCGCACCTGCCCACTGCCCCCTGGGACCCCGGGACATCCTGGGGTCGGCCTGCTCCCTTCCCCGTCCTGAAGACAGCACTGCCAGGACTTGTTTCTGGTTCCTTCTCCACCCCAGTGATATTAGGGGAGTGGGACCCGCATCCCTTCATAACTCTGATTATTAACAGCAGCCGTGCCCCACGAGGGCAGACGGACCTCAGGTCTGGAGGTGGAACCTTTCCAGGCTGTAATCACCAGCCCTCTCTACTTCCTGCCCCACCCACTTCCTGTCTGCCCTGCACTCCATTATTCACATGGTCCCTCTGCCCTCTTATGCCTGGAAGTGGGGTTGAGGGGAGGGTAGATATACGGCACCCACCTCTCTGTGCACCGTGTGGTCTCCATTTCTCCAGAGCATCTGTGGTTTGATGTGTTTCATTGTTGTGGTTTCCGTGAACTGCATCTGATATTGGGCATTTTCTCTCCAGTGCTTCAGAGTAACAGGGATAGGAGGGGAGGGGAGAGGAACTAGGCCAAAGAAAAGTCCCCCTTGCTCGTAACCCTGAGCAAATGAGGGTCCCGTGGCTGGCAGCCTGATGTCACTTTCTGCCTCAAAAGGAAGTGGTTACTGACATCCTTCTCTGCTCCATCCTTATCCCATAGGAAGTGACATCAGAGGCCCATCACACTCCCAGGATCTGGGGAGAGCTCAGGTTTCCAAACTCCCTGGTTTCTGAAGCCTTTGAGGAGAGGGAATTGTGTTTACGAGACTCAGTCTTCTGTTGCTCAATCCAACTTTCATTTTTCTTTCGTTTCTTAACAATAGATTCCACCACCTGTAGTTCAGCCAAGTCCAAGGTAAGTGCCACGGCAATTCTGAAAGTTATATCCCTTGTACAAGCCAGTCCACTTTGCTTTTTGGTCAAGGGAGTTGGGAGAATTGTGATTGGAGCCTTGAAGAAGATTGATAGTCACTGGGAAGGAAGGTGGGAAATACCGAGCGTCCAAGGTAAGCTGAGAAGTCGCTCACCTTGGCAGTGCTTGGGGAGGTAACTGCTGTCGTCGAGGATCTGGCTTGGGAGTTAGGTGGCTTGGAGGCAGTGTTGCTCAGCGGTTAGAAGCACAGACAGTCCTGGGCCTGAGCCCTGGCGCCACTACTTAGTAGCTTTGGGACACTGGGCAAGTTACTTAACCTCTTTCTGATCCTCAGCTTGCTCATACCATTTATGGGGATAAGATTTATCCCCCAAAATGGGGTTAACAACAAATATGTCTGATATAATAATTATTTTTTAAGGTCTTTGCAGAGCCCATGTTCCTCTCCCCTCCCCTCCTATCCCTGTTACTCTGAAGGAAATAATAAAGATAAGAACAGAAATCAATGAAATTGAAAACAACGAAACCCAAGCTGGTTCTTTGAACCAGGTCTCACAGGCAGTGAGTTGCCTGCTCCCGAGCCTGCCCTGTGAGACAGAACCGGTAGGGCCAGGATGCCTGACCCAGGCAGCCCGAAGGCCAGGAGTGTGTCTTAATCAGCTCAGGCTGCCATAACAAAATACTATAGACTGGGTGGCTTAAAACAACAGAAATTTATTTTCTCACAGTTCTGGAGGCTAGAAGTCCAAGATCAAGATGTTAGCATGGTCAGTTTCTGGTGGAAGCTCTCTTCCTGGCTTGTAGACGGCTGCCTTCTCGCTGTGTCCTCATATGGCAAGCAGAAACCAAGCACGCATGCGAGAGAAACAGCAAGCTCTCTGGTGTCTCTTCTTGTAAGGGCACTAATTCCACCATAAGGGCCCCACCCTCATGACCTCATCTAAACCTAATTACCTCCCAAAGACCCCAAATACTATCACATTGGGGGTTAGGGCTTCATCGTATGAATTTGGTGGGGGAACAGTTCTGTCCGTAGTAGTGGAGTCAACTAAATGTTGGCTGGTCAAACTGGGCTCATTTCTCTATGGATCTCTAAGCACTGGCTGAGTCCCAGTGAGATCAGTGTGCCTGACACCAAGCAGGTGCTCATTAGCTCATTATGTGTCAGATGAAAGCACTGGACAGAAAGAAAGAAGGCTGCTCTAGTCTGGGGCAGAGGACGCCTGTAACCTCTCCATAGAGCCTCTGCCTGCACACCTCTGGTGATGGGGAGCTCACTCCATCACAAGACTGCTGTGGCGGGGAGCAAGTTCATTATAGTGACCTGAATCTAGCTCCTGATCACCTCCACCCCTTGCTCGTGCTAGACCCCTGGTTTCCTGTAGCCTCTCCTGGACTGACCCCTCAACCTTTATGTGAACCTGCTGACCTCTGCATTCCCTGAAAGTGACCATTCTGACCTCATTGCTTCTGTAACTAGCCAGGATGAGAGGGTAATTTGATCAGATGATCCCAGCGGCCTCTCAAGTCTCTCAGGGAGCAGAGGCAGAAAGCGGTGCTGGCCACCATGTGCCTCACGCTGGTCGTAGCAGTGCTGCAGGTGGTACCTTCTGGAGTCGTGCTGTGTGGGCAGCCACAGCCCAGGAGCTGCATGCCTGTGAATCCTGAATTGCTGACAGGCTCCAGCTTTCTCAAAACTAACTGATATGAGAGAGTGCCGTGGCCACGGGAGGCAGCTCTATGTCTCCATCCACGACAAACACACCGCGTTTTCTTGCGCTTTCCTTTATTGTGCTTCACAGATGCCGCTTTTTTTTAAACAAATTGAAGGTTTGTGGCCACCCTATGTTGAGCAAGTCTCTTGGCACCATTTTTCCAACAGTATTGGCTCACTTCATGTCTCTGTGTCACATTTTTGATAATTCTTGTGATATTTCAACCTTTTCATGATAATTACATTCGTTATGGTGATCTGTGATCAGTGAACTTTGATGTTACTATTGCAAAAAATTACGACTCCCTGAAGGCTCAGATAACGGTATTTTTTAGCAATAAAGTATTTTTTTTATAAATTTATTTATTTTATTTTATTTTTGGCTGCGTTGGATCTTTGTTGCTGCGTGCTGGCTTTTCTCTAGTTGCGGCAAGCGGGGGCTAGTCTTCATTGCTGTGCACGGGCTTCTCATTGCGGTGGCTTCTTTTGTTGTGGAGCACAGGCTCTAGGCATGTGGTCTTCAGTAGCTGTGGCTCATGGGCTCTAGAGCACAGGCTCTCAGTAGTTGTGGCACACAGGCTTAGTCGCTCCGTGGCATGGGGGAATCCTCCTGGACCAGGGCTTGAACCCATGTCCCCTGCCTTGGCAGGCGGACTCCCAACCACTGTGCCACCAGGGAATCCCAGCAATAAGGTGTTTTTAAATTAAACGATGTACTTTTTTTTAGCCATCACACGCTTAATAGACTACAGTGTACACATAACTTATATGCTCCGGGAAACCAAAAAATTCATGTGACTTGCTTTACTGCAGTATTTGCCTTATTGTTGTAATCTGGAACTGAACCTGCAGTATCTCCGAGGTGTGCCTGTTACACTGCAGCTGAATCAGGAGGTGACCTGTGAGAAGGGATGCAAGGGCAGGTCATTTCAGCCCAGCTGGGGACCAGTCCCAGCATCCATTTCTACAGGGCTTTTTATGTTCAGGGGACCCCATTCACCCCATTCACTTAACATTTCTCGAGTGCCTGTTATGTGACAGGCACTGTACTAGGAGTCATGGATGCAAACACAAATAAGCCACTGACCTTGCCCTCAGAGAACTCAGGGTTTGATATAGATGATATGGAAACAAAGCTATTCTGACATGAGAAGAGCTGGTGTATGTGTAGTTTCAAAGGCCTATGAGAAGAGAAGAGATTTCCCAGATCAGCCAAAGGGAGAGCTGGGTGGGAGGTTGCTGTATAGAGAATGCCGTGTTTGAGCTGGGCCTAGTAGAGGGAGTAAGAGCTCACCCCATAAATAGGGTGGCGGGGGGTGGGGACACTAAGGGCTGCCAATGCTAGTCGTATCGAGGGAGGGGTCGGAGGGCAGCATCGCCAGAGTGAAGGCTGTGTTGGGGCGGGGGGGCACTAGGCAGGGTGTGAAGGGCCCTGTGTCTGTGCTTTATCCTGGTGGGGGTGGGGTCCTGCAGAGTCTGGAGGCGATTAGATTCCTGCCTTGCCTTAGAAGGACGAACCGCTCCTGAGGAGGAAGGGCTGGAGTGAGGCTAGGATGGAGGCAGGGAGTTCTATTAGGCGAGGGCAGAAGGGCCCAGAAAAGGCAGAGTGAGGGTCTGAACAGAGGATGAGGAGGAGGAGGGGAGAGGGAGGAGGCCGAGAGATCACCCTGAGCTGGGGACAGGAATGGAAGTAGTTTGGGGCAGGGGTAGGGAGCATAATGTGGTTCCAGATAGGTGAGTTTCAGGTGCTGGCAGACACCCTGGTAGAGACAGATTCACAGTTGGAAGAAGAGTTCTGGAGCTCAAGAGACAGAGTTTGGCGTTGGCCAAGGGAGGCCTCGGGAGCAGGATGTCCCCAGGGAGAGAGGAGAGAGGCTGAGAACAGAGCCCTGGGAACACGACTTCTTAAGGAGTAAGAGGAGGAAGAAGAGCCTCCCAAGAGAGGAGAGGCCAGAAAGGGAGGATTAAAAACCAGGTTGGAGGAGGCAGTGATGGGCAGCTTGGGCTCTGCTGGGGGATCATGGAAGGCCAGGACCAAAAAACACCCACGGGGCTCAGCAGTGAGAGCAGTGGCTGAAAGTTGGCCACCGAGGGGCTGTAAACCACAGTTCGGGAGCGGCTTCAATCCAAATCATCGGATTGTGCAGGATTTTTAAGCCACTTTTGGCAACAGAGCTGGTGGTTGGATTGATCTGGGGTTGGGGATTGTCAGGGTGGGGCGCTGATGGGACTGCGGAAATGGCATGGGGTGCGGTGGGAAGGGAAATGAGCCTGGGCTGGTTGCCCTGGAGAGGCCTGTACCTGCTGAGTAGGTGGAAAGTCAGGTTTCCCAGGTGAGTGAGTGGCGAGGGAGGGAGGGAGGAGCTGTGGTCCTAGAAAGGTCCCTGCAGGCTCTGGTATTATAACCCAGGATAGTATATGTGAAATGGGTTCAAACTCGTGTCATTCGCTGTTGCGAGTCTATTATTAGGAAAGCTGTGTCTAAACGGATTTATGCAGCACTGGATGTAGAGAATGGAGTGAAAGTTGGGGCGAGGTGAGAAACCAGCCCCCAGCTCGCAGGAAAGAGCTGAGAGTCTGGATTAAGACCGGAGGAGGTGCCGAGGAGGCTTCAGGATTGAGGGGGGGCGCAGAGGCGTAGTCTCCAGAGTGCATAGTGACACTCCAGTTGGGACAGCCGTCCAGGAGGAACAGCGGACGTGAGAGTGCTGGGCTTGGACCTGTCGAGATTGGGTGCTGTGGTGTTGGGGTGCAGGGGTGGCACGTTGGAGGGCGCTGAGGCTCTCCGGGCGCCCCCAGCACACTGACCTGTCTCCCGCACAGGGCTCGTGGGCCCCCAAGAAGGAGCCGTACTCCCGGGAGATGCTGGCGATCTCCTTCATCTCGGCGGTCAACCGCAAGAGGAAGAAGCGGCGGGAGGCGCGGGGGCTGGGCAGCAGCACGGACGACGACTCGGAGCAGGAGGCACACAAGCCCGAGGCGGGGGCGCCGGCGCCGGGGGCCCAGGACCGGCCGGAGGGGCAGCGGCCGGGCGCCGCCGCCCCCGAGGGCCCCGGGCGCCTCAGCCCCCCGGCGGCGCTGGAGGAGCGGCCGGCCGCGGACACGCGCTCCATCGTCTCGGGCTACTCCACCCTGTCCACCATGGACCGCAGCGTGTGCTCGGGCGCCGGGGGCCGGCGAGCGGGCGCGGGGGACGAGGCGGACGACGAGCGCAGCGAGCTGAGCCACGTGGAGACGGACACGGAGGGCGGCGCGGGGCCCGGGGGGCTCCCGGAGCGCCAGCCCTCGTTCAGCTCGCATCACCTGATGCCCGGCGACACCCTGGCGCGGCGCCGCCTGGCCCGGAGCCGAGCGGACGGCGAGGGCGCGGGCGCGGCCGTCGGGCTGCCGGGCTCCGCCTCGTCCAGCAGCCAGGAGTCGCTGCGTCCCCCGGCGGCCCTGGCGGCGGCGGCGGCGGCGGCGGCGCTGGGCTCGCGGCCCTCGCGCCTCGAGGCGCTGCGGCTGCGCCTCCGCGGCACCGCGGACGACATGCTGCCGGTGCGGCTGAGGCGGCCGCTGTCTCCCGAGACGCGGCGGCGCCGGAGCAGCTGGCGCCGCCACACGGTGGTGGTGCAGAGCCCGCTGACCGACCTTAACTTCAACGAGTGGAAGGAGCTGGGCGGAGGGGGCCCCCCGGAGCCCGTGGGCCCGCGGGCGCACAGTGACAACAAGGACTCGGGCCTCAGCAGCCTGGAGTCCACCAAGGCGCGGGTCCCGTCGACCGCCGCCTCGTTGTCGCCCGCGCCCGGGGACCCGGGGGCCCTGCAGAGCCAGCCCCTGCGCCGCTCGGCCGCCTCCCGCCTCCCTCAGTGTCTGTGACCGCCCCTCCCTCCACCCCCCACCCCCACCCCCGCGCCGAGCGCCCCTTCGACCCACCCGGAGGCCCTTGGTTTCCCAGGAATCGCCTCTGCTTGCACCTCCGCCCCGCCTTGTTGCCCCTGGGAGCATCCGGGTGCAAGTGGGAGGCGCTGAGGCCGTGTCTCTGGTTTGTGCGCTGGAATTGGTAGGGGGCGGGCAGAGGAGAAGACGGGACTGGCCGCAGAGTGGGAGTGGGAGGGAGGGGGGCTCCTGGGCTGAGGAGACGGAGAGGGGCTAGGCTGCTGAGGCTCTGTGCAGGGCTCCTGGGGGGGTTCTCTGTCCCTTGGATAAGTGACAGAGTGTGCCCTTCTGGGCCTTTGTGTCTGCACTTAGGGACCCTTGTCGGCCATGGGGTGTGGATAGGGAACCCCCAAGCCTCAGACTAAAGAAAAGACACTGGGTGATGCTGGCTTTTCACTCCTTTCCTCTGCCCACCTCCCCCCAGTTAGCTCCTAGCTGCCAGCTGAGGGAGGGCGTTGTGTATGTATGTTTGGGGAGAGGAGGTGTAGGGTGGTGTCCATGGGGGGAGGGGCGTGGTGTGTGCGAGTGTGTGTAGTCACTGTCCCAAAGTGTTCCCAGGAGCAACTTCTGCCACTCCTGCCCCCTTCAAACCCAGCTCCCACCGGGGCTCCCTGCCTTCGGCGCACACAGGGATCCTGCCCCCCTGCTGCTTGTCAGCGCCAGAGAAGGGGGTTGGGACTTCTCAACCTTCTCAAGAGGCAGACTTGAGACTTTCACCTGGGTTATTCCCCCACCACCACCTTTTTCCAATCTCTAAATCACACTCCCCAAGCGCTTTGACCACGGGAAGCTGCCTGTTCCCCAGACGGTTGGGGGATGGTCCAGGGTCACCCTTGCTAGACCTCTTGCCCCTCTCTTTGTTCTTCCAGCTGTGCCTGCTCCTTCCATGGCTCAGGCACACAGGCCCTCACCTTCTTCCCTTTAGGAGGGGGCGTAGAAAACATCCCTGGTGTCTGTCTCTCTCTCTCTCTCTCTCCCCCCACTCATAACACACACGCACTCGCGCGCATGCGGACACACTGATCGATGAGCTCTCAGCCGGGCTGCTCCTTTTGGAAGGGTGGGTGGGACCCAGCCGCCTCTTCTCCCCACAAGTTGTACATAGACCTCCGATCACAGGCCTCCCCACACACGCCCTCGCTCATTCCAGGGAAGCCCAGGTGGGGTTGTGAACCCACTACCACGTCCATCAGTCCTCCTGTTTTATGCAAAGATCTGCTGTAAAGTAGACTTCTCGCGCCTCCCTCCCTCGTCCTTTATTGTAAATATTGTCTCTAAATGTGTAACATATTATAAAGAATTTATAAGGATTTTTAAAGATGTTTTGCTCATTTAAAACGTGTTGTAACAGTGTTGGATAAGCCTCCACTCCACGTCCGCATGTCTCCTTCCACTGTGTCCTTGACACACCTCTCTAGGCGACAACTAAGATTTCCTGCTTCTGAAAAGTCCTGTCTGAAAAGTATAGTCTATATCTTGGAAATAAATGGCCTTCCTCGAGGCATGAGTCAGCTGTCTCACTTGTTTGGGAGGGAGGAGAGGGCAAGAAAGGGGCTAGGATGGCGCAAGAGTGAGGCACCTGGCCCACGGAAGGAGGGCAGTGGGGCTGGACCAGGTGGTGGCAGGATGGAGCCAAACCTTTGCTTCCTGGTGGCTTATAGGTGTCCTGGGAGACTGGCCTGAGCAGTGACTTGGGCACAGAAACAAGATGGAAGGGCGCTGACCCTCATTGCTGCAGGAGATTTTCATGCACCTGTTCTCTCTTTTCCTGTAGAGACCAGGAAGGTGCACAGGCACCTTCCTTCTCAGGTCTGTCTGGAACTTCAGAACGGTCCAGAGGTGCTGCCGAGCAGAGAGGAGGCTTGGGCAAGGCCCAGGCCACTGATGGGGTCCATCCTGGCCAGCCGTCATCATAGGCACTCCAGATCCAGGCGCTATCCCAAGAGGACAGTATGGGTTTTGCCCTTTGTCTTATTCACATGTGTAGGCCTTACAACCTGGGATGGGCTTCCTTCCATGTCATGTCTCTATAGTTGCCCCTGCCAGCTTCCAGGCTGCCTGTGATGAGCCTAGTAGCCACCGGTAGGGAAAACAGATGACAGTTGTCAAAGAGAACCTAGGGAAGAGCCCTGGAGCTGGGATGAGCTTAGTGGCTCACTGAATCCCCTTCCTCCCTCCACCTCTGCCCCGTAGCTTGTTTTTGTTTGGCAAATGAGCTACAGCCAGT
Source organism: Mesoplodon densirostris (assembly GCF_025265405.1). Taxonomy (NCBI): domain Eukaryota; kingdom Metazoa; phylum Chordata; class Mammalia; order Artiodactyla; family Ziphiidae; genus Mesoplodon; species Mesoplodon densirostris. The sequence continues at coordinate 4,255,674 of NC_082678.1, forward strand.
GTTATTGTGGGCCCACACCAGCCCCAAGGGCATTATATGTCCTAAGCTAATCCTCCAACACTCTCTAGGGCTCTGGCCACAACGCTGTTATCTCCATTTTATATATGAGGAAACTAAGGCACGGAGACGTGACATACTTGTCCAAGGTCACACAGCTAGTAAGTGGTGAAGCCAGGATAAATCTAAGCCCTGAGAAAAGACATAAAGACAGGGTTACTGCCAACTGGGCCACCTTCAAGCTGTAGTAGGTTTTGGATGAGAATGGATCAAAACCTTGTGTTCTTCTTCAAAAACAAAGAGAAATGAAGACATCTCCAGTAAAGAAAAACAGAGAATTTGTCGTCAGCAGACGTGCCCTATAAGAAATACTGAAGGGAGTCCTGCAAGCTGAAGTGAAATACACTAGATCAGGGGTCCCCATTCCCCGGTACAGGTCCGTGGCCTGTTAGGAACCAGGCCGCACAGCAGGAGGTGAGCGGCAGGCGAGCAAGTGAAGTTTCATCTGCTGCTCAGCATCGCTCCCATGACCACCTGAACCATTGCTCGTGTTAACTGCCTGAACCCTCAACCATTCCCCACCTACCCCCTACCCCCGCCCCAGTCCGTGGAAAAATTGTCTTCCATGAAACCGGTCCCTGGTGCCAAAAATGTTGGGGACCACTGCACTAGATGGTAACTTGAATCCACACAAAGAAATAAAGAACACCAGTAAGGGAAACACATAAGCATTATAAAAGACAGTATAAACATTTTTATTTGTAAATCTTTTTTTGTCTTTAACTCTTTGTCTTTAAAAGGCAATTGCATAAAATGATAACTACAAGACTGTATTGACAGGCTTACAATGTATAAAGATCAAATTTTTATGACGATAATAGCATGAAGGAGTCAGGAAGGAATATGGAGCTATAATGAAGCAAAGTTTTTGTACACTATGAAAATTAAGTTAATATTAATCTGAACTATATATATATATATTTTTTATTTAAAAAAAATTTTTTTGGCTGCATCGGGTCTTAGTTGCGGCATGCGGGATCTTTATTGGGGCATGCACCACCAGGGAAGCCCCTTGAGAGTAAATCTTAAAAGTTCGCATCACGGGACTTCCCTGGTGGCGCAGCAGATAAGAATCAGCCTGCCAATGCAGGGCACACGGGTTCGATCCGTGGTCTGGGAAGATCCCACAAGCCGCAGAGCAACTAAGCCCGTGCGCCACAACTACTGAGCCTGCAAGCCACAACTACTGAAGCCCACGCTCCTAGAGCCTGTGCTCTGCAACAAGAGAAGCCACTGCAATGAGAAGCCTGTGCACCGCAACAGAGTAGCCTCTGCTCACCACAACTAGAGAAAGACCATGCGCAGCAACGAAGAACCAACACAGCCAAATATAAATAAATTTAAAAAAATTAAATTAAAAAAAAAAGTTCGCATCACAAGAAAAAAATTTTCTGTAACTAGGGATGGTGACAGATGTTAACTAGACATTGTGGTGATCATTTCACAATACATACAAATATTCAATTATTATGTCATATACCTGAAACTAATATAATGTATGTCAATTGTACCTCAAGAAAAAAACTTCATTGCTCCTACCATTTTATTTCTGTAAGCAATGAACAATTTAAAAATGGAATTAAGAAAACAATTCTATTTAAATAATAAAATACCTAGAATACATTTAACAAAAGAAGTGTAAAATTTGTACCAAGACAACTAAAACATTGTTGAAAGAAATTTTAAAAGATCTAAATAAATGGAAAGATATTCCACGTTTCAGAAGATCTTATGTGGTTAAGATGGTAGATTCAACACAATCCCCATTAAAATCCCATCTTTTTGTCTTTTTGGCAGAAATTGACAAGCCGATTCTAAAATTCCTATGGAAATGCAAGGGACCCACAACAGCCAAAACAATCTTGAAAAAGAAAACAAAGTTGAAAGTTCCCAATTTCAAAACTTACTACCAATCAAGACATGTAGTACTGGCGTAAGGATAGATATATATTTCACAGGAAACATTTCTTTGGAAAACTCCAAATCTTTTTGGGTTGAACTAAGAGGAATAAGGATTTTTCCCTGACGTGGGCATGATGGAGGCCTGAGCTGAAGCAGAGAGTCTGTGGATTTTGAATGAAATTTCTGGCACTGTGGCCAGGGGTATGGGATGGAGCTTCCTGCCAGGTGTCATTATGAGTGCTGTCAATCATTTGGCATCAGGGAGTGTCAAGGGAGCCTGTGTCAGCTAATGGGCAGCTAAACCCTCCTATTGGTTCAACGGCTCTGAGAAGAAATCCACTTTCCTCACCACATTCACCCAAGACCCCCTGTGATGGGGCTTTGCTCACACTCCCATGTCATGTCGTGCCCCCTGTCCCCTTCTCAGTCTCCTTGGGTTTCATTCATTTTCTAGAACCCACAGATGACTTCCCACCTCAGGGCCTTCTGTGTGGGACACTCAGCCACCAGCTCCCATACAGCCACCCTGTCCATTCTGAAGATCTCCCCTCAAATGTGACCTCAGGGCCTGGTCGCACTCTCTGAAGTGGTCCCCATTTCTCAAGGCCACAGCCGTTGCACGCCTGCTTCCCCGGGGCACGACTCACCGTCTGCCTCGATTTTGCTCAGGTATTTGTGTTTCGGCTGAGTCCCCTCCTAGGCGCTCAGCCATAGTCCCAGTGAGTTAACGAGCAGCGCCGGTGAGGAGGAGACAGTCGGGAGGCATTTGAAGGACGAATGAAGTGCCTGGCATAATTCCTGCTATGCATTGATGGTTCCATTTATTATTTGATCTTGAACTGTCAGTGACAGGTGATTCTAGAAGATGAGGAGGTTTTGGCTACTGGCCCAGCTTTCTGGGAATAGAGTGGGAGAGAGAAGGCAAGATCTGCTGACATTTAAAAAGGGACAAAAGGGGTGAGGTCTGGCTGAGAGTCTGAAGGGCTGCTTGGTAAGTGGGTGACCCATGGAGTGGGGCCTTGCCTGCAGACAGCGAGCACATCCTCACCCTGAGCCTCCAGTGAGGCCTGGAAGAGGGTGGCATAGGCCACTGATGTTACCTCATGGGATGGAAGGGATGGTTTGCGGGAGGCGGGGGTAGAGGAGACCCAATAATACCCCAGGTCTCAGCCAAGCTGGAGAATGCCTGGAAGGGCAGGCTCAAGGACCCTTAGAACATGCTGGGACAGTGGCACAGCCTTCAGAATTCCAGGAAAACCTGAAAAACCCAAGCAGGACATCTGGTCCACTTGATGGCGGGGCAGGCTAGACTCTGATGTGGTAGCCTTGGAAGGGGCCAGGCAGCTCACTGGCTACAGGGCCAGGGTGCAGGGCTCCCACCCAACCAGAATTGAGGGTAAATCTCCTCTCAGGGGTCTTCTAATTTCATAGGCGACCATGGAGTAAGTGGAGCCTGTAGGCCTTTGAGGAGGACAAAGCAGAGACGCAGCATGATTGGGGCTAAATCTTCAGGCGAGTATTTTTCAAACTGTAGGTTCTGACCCATTCAAGGGTCATGAAATCATGATTCATGATTGAACCCAATTCAGTGGGTTGTCACCAAATGTTTAGACTATAACAGAAAATAGCAGAGTACACTGTATGTAGTAGGTGCTGTTTCACTAAATATGTGGGTGTTTGTGTGTGGACATGTCTAAATCATTGAGATGTAAAATGGATTTCTTTTTTTTTTTTTTGGCTGTGCCACATGGTATGCAGGATATTAGTTCCCCGACCAAGGATCGAACCCGCGCCCCCTGCAGTAGAAGTGCGGAGTTTTTAACTACTGGACCACCAGGGAAGTCCCTAAAATGGATTTCTTACTGTGAGTTACAGTTCTAAAAAAGCTTGAAAGTTGATGTTCTTGATAGGATGGGTGGATACCATTAAAGGGTCATCCCACTCAAAGGGCAGGAGGCCAAGACCCGATCCAGGGGACTGCTGGAGGTAAGCAGACCCGACTTGGCTTTGGGGGAAAGCATTGGGTTTGGAGTCGGGCAGAGCTGGACTCCAATCCTGACTCTGCATCCAACTAGTTGTGTGACTCTGGGCAAGACGCCTAACGCCTCTGGCTTTGTCACTTGCAGGTGTAAGTGACGCCAGTAGCTTCCTCGCTGATGGTGGAGAGCTGGCGCCCCGTGAGTTAGCGGCTCTTCTCCAGCATCTGGATGAGGTCGGTTCTCACGGGCTCTTGCAGGCAGCAGCAGCCCCAGGGCCCCTGTTTCGGCCTCTCCCTCTTCGCGCTCTGCCAGCTCAGCTGAGGGGCAGTGGCTGCCACGGATTCCCCATCCTCCATCCCACCCACCCCAGCACCTTCTAGGATGAAGATGAGAAATAATGAGACAGAAGCCTCTAGGAAGGAGATTCAGGAGAGGAAGAAGAAACAAGTTTTATTTAAGCCCCAAACACTTGGCTAGAAAAACCGAAAAGGAAAGAGAGCAGGAAAGTGGGAGAAGAAAAGGGACATTAAAAAAGAGAGACAGAGAAAACACAGCAACCCTTTCCATTTAGAAATTGTCAAGTTACACTGACAGAGGTCACAGAATATCCACAGAAGCCATCACTGCTACACCAACACGGGCCCTACAGGGTGGACAGGGCGGGGTGCGGAGCCGGGCTCGCCCTGGGGGGTCCCACCTGGGACCCCTCTCAGAGCCTCGGGCCTGAGGCTCCTGGAGAAACAGCATATTGCGGAAGGGGCGGGAGAGAAACCCCCCATGCGAGTAACACAGCACAGTGGGCAGGGGCTGGGGGTACCAGCTACAGGGGTCCCCCCAGACATCTTGGTTTTCTCTTGGTCAAGCACACACTGATGGACGGAGCAGTGAGGCGCATGCAGCTGGGGGGGGCCTTGACGTGCTGGGGGCTTGGAGAGGGCCCAGGGGCTGGAGGCCTGGGAGGGGAGCCGGAGCGAGTGGTGCAAGGACGAGGGACCATACACACAGGCGCTCCCACACGCGGGGTCTACACGCATGTGCACGTGCGTGCGCAGCTCACACGCCCCTCCACGTACACCCTTCTGTCCACACACATACAGGTCACACATTACATGCGTTCTCACATGCCAAGGCCCTCCACATCAATGTGCAGTGGGCACATGCCAATGCCCAGGCCAGTTACATGCACCGCTGTGTGCACGCCTCCCTGCACACGTGTGGGAGGTCACGCCTGTGCACGCTCATGCTTCCTTCCCTCCGCACACTGGTGAATGGACTTGTGCCAGTAGATACACACACACACACACACACACACACACACACACACAGGCTGCGCACAACTCCTCCTGTAAATGTGCAGGCACCAAAATGAAAGATGCAAATTCCACTGGGCTCCAGGTGAGTGGGTGGGGTGGGGCACAGGACTCCCTCCATTTGCTCCCTTGTGGATGGACACGCCCTTCCTCCCCCCACCTCCAAGAGACATTCAACTCAGGACAATGACGGTGGGGCAGACGTTCAGGGCACAGGGTTGGGGGCGGGAGGTGCGGCAAGGGAAAAGTAGCAAGCAGAGAGTAATGGAGCGGGGGGAGGAGGGGGCACCACTCCCCGCCTCCCCCCCGAGTCAGGGTGTCTCTGTACAGCCGAATCAAACCAAACCGTCTCACTGGACCACAGAAGCCAGGCCAATGCGCCCACCCTCTAGCCCCCTCCCCTGCCAAAACAGCGGCCAGGGAGAGAGTGCCGTCGTTTTCTTTTTTTTTTTTCTTTTTTAAATATTTATATATATTTATATTACGTATATTATATATATATATAATATGTAAATATATTTTTAAAACAATATAAAATGTTAAGACACTTCACTTAAATGTAAAGAGTTGCCTGCAATTAAAAGTAATTGCATCATTTATGAGGTCCTTTTTTTTTTTTTTTCTATTTTCCAGTGTTTTTTTTTTTTCAGGACAGATTTTTTTTTTACCTCTTCTTTTGTTATTTTTCAAAAAGGCTTGCTTGCCTTTGTACAAAAATGATCCAAAGCTAGAAAACAAGGATGAGCCAAGAAAAACAACAACAGAAAAAGAAAGAAATGAAGGAACACAACCCAATTCCCCCTCCTGCCCCAACCCTCAACAGCTCCCCGTGGCTCTTCCCCAAACTCCAGGCTCCAAGGTCTAGGAGGTTGCGCCCCTGCGATGGCTCCTTCTTCCTGTGCTTACTCGGGGAGCCTAATCCCAACGCCCCCTCCCCTGTGCTTACCCCACTTTGTGCTCCAAATAGGAATCCTGCTCCCTGGGGACCCCACTCCATCTTCCTCCTCCTCCCCCATCCACATACTCTCCCTGCCGGCCCCTCACTGTGCCCTGGGGGAAGCGGGGCTAAGAGCCAAAGCTGGTCTCTCCCGCTCCTTCTCAGGACCCCACTAAAAGAAAGCCTCACTGCCCACAGCCTCTGCAAAGCAGGTGCCCACAGGTTGGCGGGGTGCTGGCTGGCTGGTCAGGCTTCAGGGACCCTCGAGGATCTCACCAGGGGTCCCCAGCCCTTCCCTGAAAACCCTCACATCTCAAAGAGGATGGTTGAAGGTCAAGTCACCCCACCTGTGGGGTTAGAGCTGTCCTCGCTGCCCCCCATGAAACCCCTCTCTATTCCCCCCCCCACTTCCCTCACAACCAGACCCTCCCCACCCTCCAGGCCTCAAAATCTAATCTGCTACAGGCCCTTCATTCTTGCCCGCCCCACCCCCGTTAAATAAGTTAATGTCACTTAAAGTGCTAAATTAGGAAACTAAAAGTACCAAATACCCCTCCTCAGGGCTGCCCTCTCCCAGGCCAGTGTCCCCAGTGTCAGGCTGTCTGCTCAACCCACCGTCCACAACCAGCAGTCCAAAGGCGCCCCTTCCTCCGATCAGCGCCAGCCAGGCAGCCCTTCTCCACAGGAAGGTGGTCCCGGGAAGCCAGCTCCTCTCCGAGGACACACAGATTCCACGGGCTCCCACCACCCTGAGGCCCCTCCACCTCCGGCCTCCCTCTCCAGCCCGTCTGCCTCGACTCCAGGCCCACCCGGGCATGAGTGGACGGGAGCAGAGAAGCAGCGGCGTTGAGTCACATCCCGAGGTTGGACAGACAGGTGGGGCACCTCCAGGGCCAAAGTCTCCCGATGTCCTATTTTCCAGCCTGATTTTGGGGTTGGTCCAATGTCCAGGTTTTCCTCCAGGAGGGCTTCCGAGGAAGGGGAGAGGGGGTGTCTGGCTGCTCCAAGTCTCCACGGCGTAGAGTTAGTTTGGAGTGCTCTTGGGAGGAGTGTGTGTGAGACGAGGAGGTGGGGCAGGGGTGCAGGAACTTCAGGATGGACGTGGGAGGGAAAGTGGGGAAAGAGAAAAGGAGGCATGAGGACAGGAAGTGTGCCATTCGGGAACAGGAAGTCAAGGGAGGGTGTCATGTTTTGGTTTTTAGTTTTACTGGTTTGCTTTTTCTTCTTTTTTTTTTTTTTTTTTTTAAAAAAAAAGATAATTAAAAGTGAATCATTAAAAAAACCAAAAACACCAACAGGGGATGGGCAGAGAGAGCTGAGGACAGGCCACCTTCAGGGGGTCTGGAGAATGGTGTCGGGGTGGGGTGGAGATGAAGGGAAGCCGAGGAGAGAAATGGCCGGGATAAGGGGGGGTAGGCGGGGGTGGGGGGTAAGGGAGTTTCTAGAAGGAGATGGAAGAATTCCTCGCCCCAAAGGAAGTCAATACGGGGATGGAGGTTCTGGAAGCCGAGGGCTTTTCTGAGACTGGGCTTGAGGTCTCATTTGACCCGCTCATCTCTTTAGACGGTTTAGTGACCTGGAACAAAAACAGAGGTCAGGGGTCAGAGAGAGGAAGGGGAGCCTTCGTGCTGGCCCTCAGTTACAGGGGTTTTTTTTTTGTTTTTTTTTTTGCGGTACGCAGGCCTCTCACTGTTGTGGCCTCTCCCGTTGTGGAGCACAGGCTCCGGATGCGCGGGCCCAGCTGCTCCGCGGCATGTGGGATCTTCCCGGACCGGGCCACGAACCCGTGTCCCCTGCATCAGCAGGCGGACTCTCAACCACTGCGCCACCAGGGAAGCCCCAGTTACAGTTTTAAAAAGTGAAAAATCTCCACAAATCCAAGAGAAAATTAACTGCAAACAGCAGAAATCAGAGGAGGATCCGGAGAGAGTGAGTGGTCCCCTGAGACAGGGGAGGAGGCGGGGCCACAGCAGGGGCAGAAAGGGGGCACAGGGTTGGAACAGAGGGCCTGGGGTGGGAGGGTAGGTCCACGGTTACCGATAGGAAAGAGAGAAGGCGGGAGAGAGAGACCAGAGAAGCACAAGGGAGGGCAGCCCAGGGCCAGGATGGGGACCAGGAGCAGAGTGGGTGGGGAGCAGGGAGAGGGCAGGAGAAGGGAGGAAGAGGTGAAACATTAGCTGCCAAAGGGGAGGTGGGAGCGGGGCAGCCCAGGCTGGGAGTAGGGCCCAACCAGCCAGCAGCCCAGACAGGGCCCCTTCCAGCCTCAGCAGGTCTTACAGGAGCAACTGAGGAATGAGCTTGTCCTCCTGGGGGGCACTTCTTTAAAGACCCTCCCCCCCGCCACCTCCCTCCAGCTCTGAGCTGTGCCTTGTGGGTAATGGGAGGTCATCCCCTCATGATGTGTCACCTCTGACAGAAACAGCCGTTCCCCCCCGCACCTCCAGCAGACCCCTTGCATTTACAGTGGTCCTGGAGGTGATGGCCTGTCACAAATGCAGATTCCAGGGCCCCGCCCCAGGGTCCATCTCTAGCGTGAGCTCAGGAATCTGCATTTTAGGCAGGCGCCCCACGTGATCCTGCTGCACAGAACTCTGAGATGACTCGATTAGGGCAACATGGACCAGGTTTTCTCTCTGTAGTTGTATCCACTGTCCCTCCTGGCCTTGCTTAGCTACCGACCCATCCTGATGAAAAAAGACAGAAGGGATGAGGACTAGAAGCAGAGGGCTGTGGCACTGACAGAGACCTCCTGCAGGCCAGGTCTGGGCACGGTCACGCCCTTTCTCCCTGACCTACATTATCACCCAGCTGCTGGGCAGCCTCTATCAGATGCTTCGCAGGGGGAAACCCAGACGGTGCCTCCCGCAGCCTGGAAGGGAACCAAGGAGACCGTATGTACCTGACTGGCTGACAGTGAACCCGCCCTTGAGGTTGCTGGCCACATTTCTTTTTCCACACGTGCACAGCAATCCATCTCTGGGTTATGCTCACCACACTGCAGTCTGAGGTCTACATTCTCCTCTTTACGAAAATCTAGGCAAGAGTTCCCCGTTTGGGTCTTCTAACCCCTCTCGTCGTGACTGGCTGCTCATTCCTTACTCAGAGGGGTTCTAGGCCCACAGCCCCACATCCTAACAACCACTCAGTCTTTTGCCGAGTGCCACGTGCCAGGCATGGCCTGTGTTCGCAGGGTCCGGGTACCCGGACCTGGAGACAGACTCATTTAAAGACAACCTAGAGGGGACTTCCCCGTTGGTGCAGTGGTTAAGAATCTGCCTGCCAATGGAGGGGACGTGGGTTCAATCCCTGGTCTGGGAAGATCCCACATGCCGTGGAGCAACCAAGCTTGTGCGCCACAACTACTGAGCCCATGTGCCACAACTACTGAGCCTGCGTGCCACAACTACTGAAGCCCGCACGCCTAGAGCCCGTGCGCCGCAACAAGAGAAACCCCCGCTTGCCGCAACTAGAGAAAGCCCGCGCGCAGCAACGAAGACCCAACGCAGCCAAAAATAGAAATTAATTTTTTAAAAAAATTAAAAAAAATAAAGACAACCAAGAGCTCTCCTCCTCCCTTATCACTTACTTGTGCTCCAGTCCCACCCCTCCCCGCCCATCATTTCCCGTTTAGAGTTCTTTCTCCCAAAGCCAGGTGGGAGGGGAGCACATCCGCTCTCCCCTGTGTCCCTTCACATCCCACCGCGTCCCAAGCCAGCTGTTGGTTCCCTCCTGGCTGTCCTCTTTGGTCTCCGCTCGCCTCTCCAGTTAAAAGCTTTTTCCATTCCTTCCCTTTAGCATTTGTCAAGAGCCTCGGTCTACTCTGAGCTTTGGTTTTTGGAACACCCGCCTTCCGGCTTGTGCCGCCACCTGACTCCTGCATTCACTCAGGTGATGTGTCCTCGCCTAGGCGATGTCCCCCTTGTCCTACAGCCGGTGCAAGGCCTTTAAACTTCAGCAAGCAGCAGCGTTCACCGGCTTACGTGGATACCCGCCTTCTGCATGGAGACCTCTTATACTTGCTCTGTGAGCATTTGTTTTGTAACAACTTCTCAGGCCATCTTCCCTCCCAGGAGGCTGGCCGCAGCAGCGTCCAAAACCCACTTTTCTGAAGCTGAGGGAGCATGTCCAGCCGTGCCCAGTGACCATGTCCTGTGCTGCTCAGGGCTCTCCGCTGGCACAGCTGCTGTCTCTGAAGGTTCTCTTTGCTTCCGTGTCACCAGCCAGTCCTCCCCCTGTTGCTCTTAATTATGTCCAGAGAAACAGAGCTTTGTCACCTTTGTGACAGGCAGAAACCTCATAGATGGTCAGCTTTAGCTGGGGGAGACTGGAACCGTTAGCCAGACCCAAAGGGCTGAACCCCACAGCCCTCCTCTTCCTGTGGGCCAGAGTCTAGCCCCCTCTCTGCGCCCCGAGCCTGCCGACCTGTCCCTCCGGGCTACGAGGCATAGATTTCCACACAAGCGTAGGTCATCTTGATGCTGCCCACCCTGTTGGCGCCTCCTCCAGGGCCATTCCCAGGGCCACCTCCTCCTGCCCACATGCCCTTCTTCCTAGCTATTTGCCAGAATCAGGCACTGGGCTGGCAGAAGAGGTGGGGCTTCCTCCAGCCCAAGGGGAATGGGTCCTGATAAAACCTATGGCGATTCAAGCCGTTCCCTTCTCCTAGCCAGTGACTGATCTAGAGACGGCAATGAAAAGAGAGGGGAGGTCAGCTGGGGGCCCCTGGGGAAGGTTCTCCTGCTCCTACAACGATCTGTGTGCCTAGGAGCCCTGGAATGAAGGCAGATGTGTTCGGGTGGGGTGGGATGATGGGCCAACAGAACAGAAATATGGAAGGAACCCAGGTCTTGATGTCCTTGAGCTGCTGAATTCCCCAACCCTGGAACCTCCCTGCTTCTTGTTTCGTTAGCTAATACCTTTCCTTGTCATTTAAGCCATTTTGGAGTTTCTGTTATGTGCAGCTAAAACCGCTTAGACGGCTACACGTGAGGCCCGCCATTGTTCTAATGTTCTTGTCAACAGTGTTCCCGTCATGAGCGCCGTCTCCCCAGGGGTTGGCGGCACCCATGGAGTTATGCTTCCCGGCAAAGCAGTAGAATCCAGCATTAGGACAAGCAGAGTTTGTATCTGGCAGACCTGGGTTTTAGTCCCAGCTCTGCCACTTCCTAACCGTGTGACCTTAGGCAGGTATCTCTCTGGGTCTTCATGTCGTTACTCACAAAGCAGGGATAACAGTCCCTACAGCACCAGAATCACGTGAGACGATGCACACAGAGCACGAGGCCCAGTGCCTGCACTCAGGATGCAGGCAATAAATGGTAGCTATTATTATTATTATTATTATTATTATATCATTAGTACATTAACATTTCAAGTCTGCATTGTCTAGTTCCATCCGGACTGGGCCTGATCAGTGGCAAATTCATTCATTCATTCATCCATTCATTCACCTAACCAACAAATATTTATTGAGTGCCTATGTGTGCCAAGTACTGTTCTAGGTGCTGTAGGGATGTAGCAGTGGTTAATGCACAGATTTTTAAAGATATAAAGTTGTGGGCTTCCCTGGTGGTGCAGTGGTTGTGAATCTGCCTGCCAATGCAGGGGACACGGGTTTGAGCCCTGGTCTGGGAAGATCCCACATGCCACGGAGCAACTGGGCCCGTGAGCCACAACTACTGAGCCTGTGCGTCTGAAGCCTGTGCTCTGCAACAGGAGAGGCCACGACAGTGAGAGGTCCGTGCACCTCTATGAAGAGTGGCCCCCGCTCGCCGCAACTAGAGAAAGCCCTCGCACAGAAACGAAGACCCAACACAGCCAAAAATAAAAATAAATAAATAAATAAATAAAAATTTTAAAAAAGATATAAAGTTACGAGGATTAAATCAGATACTTAAAGTTGGCACAGAAGAGGGTGATGTTTCTATTTGCCTCTCCAGCCCCAGATCTGATTTCTGCCCTACTCTGCACCCTGGTTGGCTGACCCCGCCATGCCTTGGCTGGCTGGCTTGGCCGCGTTTGCCCACTGGGGATTATGACAGGGCGGAAAGAGAGAGGGGGTGAAGTTTCTTCCTTACTCCCTCCCCACTTGGTGCCATGTCGCTGGCATGCTGTGCCCTCCATAACTATAGCACCTACTGTCCAGCTCTCACAGGACTCCCTAAACACTATGTCCCCAGACCCCTCTCCCCAGGGAGGTCCAGCTTCCTGCTCTCACTGGTCCCTGGGTGCCTCAGCATCTCTTGCTGGTCCCTTCATTACAGTCTCTTCACTGGAACCAATGGAGGAGATACACTAGGTGTCCAACAGTTGCTTAGCCCTAGTAGAAGAGGGGGTGTCCACAGTCTCATGCCTGCACCAAGCCCTTGATCCTTGTCCCCTGGGAATCTGGCTCTCATTCCACCCCTGAATCTTGAGCACAACATCCAAGAGCTTTTCCTCAATCATTTCCTCTGATTTCTCTGTGGTATCAGGCACTGTTGCACCCCCTCGGAACTTTCTCCACTCCTCCACCCCGATTTCTTTGTCTGGTCCTGGCACTTCTATTCCCCTCTCCCTCATCACTGTCAAGGCAGCTTCGAGCTCCTGGTGTCAGAACCACGAGTTGAAGGAGAGGCCTCTGTCCAGCCCTTGGCCCTGACAAAGGTACAGTGCAGCCAAGCACGGTGGTGACTCCTTCCCCTTGGAGAGCGCTCTGTGGCTTTCAAAGCTCTTTCCCACACACGGTATTATATGACATGAACTCAGAAGCCGGCCTCTGGGTTTTTGTCCCCATTGTACAGATGAGGAAGGAGCCTGCAGAAGGCAGAGGACTTTGACCAGGGTCACAGACTGAGCTGGGATGGAACGGTGCCCTGGCCTGAGGAGGGAGGGCCAGGTGATATGGGTGACTGGAGCAAATGCAGGGGCTGGGGTGGGGGGGGGCGGGCAGGGAGAACTGGGCTGAGGGAGCCAAGGTTGGTCATGAAGTGCCAGGGCGGCCAGTGAGGGAGTTTTGATTTTCTTACCCGACTGGGGCTGGGGGGCACGGGTGGTATGCTGGGGGGGTGATAAAATCAAATCTGCATTTTACAAACAACCCTCCCCACCCTGCAGGTCTGGGAAGATAGGTTAGGGGTCACAGAAGTTGCAGGGAAACCTTAGAAGGGCACGCACTGGGGCACCGAGGCACAGGATAATTTTTTCCCCTGCTGCTTTATAACATTTCTTTTTTTTTTTTTTTTTTTTTTTTTTAATAAATTTATTTATTTATTTTTGGCTGTGTTGGGTCTTCATTACTGTGCGAGGGCTTTCTCTAGCTGCTTCGAGCGGGGGCCACTCTTCATCGCGGTGTGCGGGCCTCTCACTATCGCGGCCTCTCTTGTTACAGAGCACAGGCTCCGGTCGTGCAGGCTCAGTAGCTGTGGCTCACGGGCCTAGTTGCTCCGCGGCATGTGGGACCTTCCCAGACCGGGGCTCGAACCCGTGTCCCCTGCACTGGCAGGCAGATTCTCAACCACTGCACCAACAGGGAAGCCCTTTCTAACATTTCTTTACTTTAAAACATTTCTGCAAAGAACGTGTAATACTTCATTAGAGAGAAGATGCTTTTTTAAAGAAAGGTTTCTAAAAAAGTGAACGTGAGAGAGATACAGCCACACCAGTCATGTGGGAAGAGAGAAGCACCATGTAGCTGGGGAAGGTGAGGGAGTGGGGGAGCTCAGGGGACCCCTCAGCGCAGGTGGATGCCCGGGGCTGGTGACTTTCCCAGGTGCTGAGCAGCGAGCAACAGGGGCAGGTTTGTGCTCAGAACAGAGACTTGGGCAGGGACAGATGGCGCCTGGTGCCCAGGGAGAGGAGCACGTGGTGTGAGCGGCAAAGAGGCTGTGGAAGAAGATGGACGCAGGGGAGTGAAAAGGTGGGCAGAGGAGAGGTGCCCAGGAGGGTCAGTGAGGGCCAACAAGGGAGGAGAGGATGCCAAGGAGCGGAGGGTCCCACGGCCCCCCAGTGCATGTAGGGGGGGCAGGGTGTGTGCCCAACATGCTGCAGAGAGGTGGGTAGAGCACGGTGCAAAGAGGCCATTTGGAGGCCACTGGAGACCTAGCCACGCCCAGGGGTGAGGCTGGAAGGAAGCAGGAGGAGGGGGTGGGTTGAGGAATGAATGGAGGAGAGGGCGTGGAGGCGATGGAGGTGACTGGGGCGGCAGGAGAGAGGGCAAGAGGCAGAGGAGCTGGGTGCTGGGGGAGTTGGGAGTCAGGGTGAGAGGTGGGGAGCATAATTCCAGAGGAGGGAGGCGCCCACTGAAGAGGCTGAAGCAGCTCTGTGCGGGGGTGGGGGCCTGGGTGTCAGTCTGGATTTGAACCCTGCTCCAGCACTTGCCGGCCCTGTGACCTGGGTAGAGCCTCAGTTTCCCCATCTGTCAAATGGGGATAATAAGGCCCATCCTCAGAGTAGTGAGTGTGCAATGAATTAAGGTGTGTGTCTGGCACCAGTGAACACCCCGGGAAGCTCAGCAGCCGTTCTAGACCCGAAGAGAGACCAGCCTGGACAGGATGAGGGGAGTTCCTCCTTGGTGGTGGCAGGAAAAAGAGCTGGGGGTGGGATTGGCAGGATGCGTCTGGGGACCCATGAGGAAGACGGTTGGCCAGCAGGGAGCTAGTGAGGGGCCTGGCTGGCCCGTCTCCACTGGACTCCCCAGAGGACCAGCAGGCAGGCCTGTGTGCCCAGGGCTGGGCAGAGCCATGTGGTGGGAAGGGCTGTGGGATCCCTGGGTCCCAGTCCTGGCTTTGATGCCCCCTCGCTGTGGGCCCGTCGGAAGTCCTTTCCTTCTCTGAGCTGTCCCCTCATCTATGAAGGAGGTGGCTAGACTTGCCCACCTCTCACCTCCTGCCTCTGAGCCTAGAACCTTCTTCAAGTCACAGCATCTGGACATTTCATGACCCCCACTCCCACCCAGCACTCAGAATGGACCTGGCATACAGGAACTGCTCGGAAATACTTACTGAACCAAATGAGTGCACACAAGGTCTCTCTAAACATCTAGGCCTGAGGACCACCTGCGTCTTCCGACCGGGCCACAGGTGAGCCACAGGGCAGAGACATCCATGGGCGAGGCTGTCAACTCTATATACCGTCCCAGGCCCACTAATTAAATCTAAAAGAGGGTGCAGCGCCTCCACCACTACTACGGCACCCACCAGGGGGCCGAAGTACTTCTCCCCTTTCTCCCCCTCCCCGTTAACCACACTGCCACCCAAACACGAGACTGAAAAGCAGATGCAAAACTGGTTTCTCCCTTAGTTGGGAGGTGGCCTGAGGGCTAAGAGGGAGGCTGAGATGAGAGTGGGGACCCCAAAGAGCAGGTGGGACCTGAGAGCAGAGGGAAGGTAGCAGAGGAGGGGAGTGGAGCGGCAGGAAGACAGGCATAAAGGCCCCTTCCACACCCCGGGGCCACCAGCCTTAGCAGGGTCTTGTCCAGGAGCGGCCGAGGAGACAGCCCTCTCTGGTCCTGAGTGAGGGGCCTTCTGAGAGAGGAGCCATCTGGCTGAGAACCAGATCCTGAGCACTGGGACTGGGGAGAGGAAGGAGAAGATGGCTTAAGGCACCAGTGGGGCAGTCCTGGCCGGGAGGACCTCTCTGGGCAGCCGGCAGGAAGGTGGTCACAGGAATACTGGCAGGAGATGGCCAGCACACAGCAGGAGCACAGCACTGCCAGTGGCGGGGGGAGGGGGAGGGCGTCTGGCTGGGGCCCAGGCCCCGCCCCCGTGGCACCCAGGCTTACCTGCTGCTGGGCCTGGATCCTCACGTACTCGGCCCTCTGCTTGCCGTGTTTGCTTTTGTCGGGGCTGCCTGCCTGGCCCTGGGCCGCCTTCAGCCGAGAGGTCCCCAGAGTCACCACCTTCATGGGTGGCACGCTGCCACCGCCACTCTGCAGGAAGAGGCACGGGGTCAGGATTGGAGGTGGGGTCACACAGGCACCCCAGGCGCAGTGGGCCCTCTGAGACCTGGAGAGCCCTCCCTGGCTCCACATCCCCACCCAGGAATCAGGCCCACTCTCTGAGGCCAGGTTTAAGGCCTCCCTGCAGGAGAGGGGACGGGGCCCCCGGCCAGGTTCCTAACAGCTCCTGGGTGAGAGCCCTGGTGGCTTCCTTGAGTAGCCCGGGGGCAGCCGGTGCCCTTCTGGGGGAGGCATTTTTAAGGTGAAGGTCCCTGGCACCACCACCACCACTCCTGGCCCGAGAACGTGCCTGAGATTTGGGGGAGGGGTCTCTCTAATGGCAGACAAAGTAGGATTGGCAGCCCCAGGCCCACATCTTCCTCTGAATGGGAGGATGGGGGGGAAGTCTCCCTAGAGATGGACAAGTCCAGCCCCCTTGAACCACCCCAGGGACCAGGCCTGCCCAGAAGGGCTCTGGGGATCCAGAGGCGCAGGCAGAGAAACAGCAGAGACAGAGAGAGTCAGACAGGAGAGGAGGAGGGGAGGGTGGGGATGCAGAAGGGGGAAAGAACTTTATTTGTCGGTTTACAGATACAGAGCGGAGGGGAGAGGCCCTGGTCCCCACCACGGCTGGTTAGGCTGATCCCTGGGCGGGCCAGCTTCCCAGCCTGCCAGGGGCTCTGCCTGCAAAGCCAGCCTGGCACCGGGCTCCCAGGAGGGTGGCGGGGCTGAGAGAAGGCCAGTGGGAGGAGGGGGCTGGCATGGTGCTCCTGCGGCCTCCCACTCCCTCCAGCTCTGAAGACTGGAGCAGGAAGGTAAGAGGAGAGGACGGGGCAGGAGGCAGCCACCTGGGGACCAGGGGGCGGGGGTGGGGGGCTGCCGGGGGATCCCGCGGCAGGGGCCGTGCCCATCTGGCTCAGGGTGGCTTCCAGCTCCCGGAGCGTCTCCTCCAGGCTGTCCATCCGCTGGGTGGTGGCACCGCGCCCCGTGCAGCCCAGGCCAGCAGCACGCTGACCCCTGCACTCCCCGCTGCAGGGTTGGGCGTCGTGTCCAGAGTCCTTGAGGGTCTCCTCTGGGTAGGTCTCGGCAGCGGAGGGCTCCTGGGTCCTGTCTGGGGCAGGTCCCCGAGAACAGGGGACCCCAGCTCCTCCCTTTTCTGGGCTGCAGCTCTCTGTCCCCAGTCTCTTCAGAGCAGCCCCTTCCTTCTCCAGCATCGAGTTGTTCCCGGGCTGGGAAACCTCAGCCATTAGCCCTGGCGGGGCCTGTGGATTACCCCAGCCCCTCCCGCTGCCAGTCAGGGTCCGGGGTCGTGGGGTTGGGGCTGTCCTGAGACTGGGTTCCTCAAGCCTGGCCTCTGGTGGAGAGGGAGGTTTGGGGGCACACTCTGTCAAGATGATCCGGGGGACGCAGAAGGGCCCGGGGCCTGCAGCAGCCTGCGGAGAGAGGAAAGATGAGGGAGAGTGTGATCCCTGCAACCAAAGCACCCTGAGCTGGGATGGGGGGTCACATGTGGGTGAGCCCAGCCCCTTCCTTTCACAGATGGGGAAACCGAGGCAGGGGAGGGTCCTGACTGAGTTTACCCAGCAAGTTAGAGGCAAAGCTGGGACTAGAACTCAGGCCTTTTTCCACCACACCCTACAGTCTCCCACTTTCTGGCAAAGATGCCAGTTTACCTAGAAGCACAGACACATGTTTACATCTCATCACCCATGTTAAACTCTGAGAGCAGCTCTCATGGTTGCTGCCAGGAGTTTACCCGTCTGTGCGATGGAGTAACAATAACGTGAGGCTGGTGGAGGATGAAGTGGGCACGTGCTTGGAACAATGCCTGGCACCGTGTAAGTGCTCCATAGATATTAGCTATCTGTTGACTCTAACTGGATGTCCGATACCCGCAGCCCCGTGTGGGTGGAGACCAGGTGTTGGCCTCTGGCCTCGGAGGGTGGGTCTGCCATCCTCATCTCAGGCCAGAGACTCCTGGTCCCTAACCCTTACTTCCGGAGCTTTCTCTGAGGGCTTCACAGTCACAACGGCAGGGGCTCAGTTAAGTCCCTCTGCTGCACAGGCTTGGGCAAAGCTAGAGCATCTGCCTCTGTGTGAGCGTCCCGGGCTCTGGCTTTGGTGGGGGCAGAGAGAGAGGCCCCCAGTCACCCCTACCCCACTTGCGTGAATTCTGGTCTAATTCTGAGCAGAGTTTTATACCAGGAACTTCATCTTTAATCCTTTCTGTTGCCCGTGAAATGGCTACTACTCTCATCACTTTACAGATGAGGAAACTGAGGTGGGGGGTATCATGTAATTTACCCAAGGTCACTTACTCACAGCTAGCTAGTGGCAGAGCCAGGATTTGAACCCAGGCAGTCTGACTCCAAGTCCAGTGCTCTTTCCACTAAAAGGAGCCATGGGGAGATGCGTGGGGGGCAGCAGGGACCCCCAGACCCCTCGCCCAAGGCAACCCACCCAGCCCTGCCACCTGCTTACCTGGATGTGGGAGGTGCAGACTGGGAAGGCAGAGAGGGCGACCCATGCCCGCCCGGCTCCACTGCCCGATGGCGCCTCAGGATGCAGAGGGGCAGCCAGCCCAAAGGGCCAGTGGAGGGGCTCTGCCCACTGGACCCCAACAGGACTGGCTTCCAGGGCCAGAAAGGTGCAGTGGCTGGGTGCAGCGGGCCAAGGTGCCGAGGGCACAGCCAGCCTGGGGCAGCCCTGCCATACTGCTCACCCCGAGACGGCTCCTTGGACTGCTCTGTGCCCATCCTCTGCCCAGAAGACAGCACTGTCTACCCGTTTGGTGCCTGTCTGCTCCCCCCGCCAGGGAGCCAAAGCACCACCAGGTCTCAAGCCAGGCTAGAAATCAGGTGGCGGCCAGCACAGAACCCACTGTGGGCCAAGAGAACCAGATGAGGAAGGTGAACACGTGCGTGCATGGGAGGCTCCCCTCTGCAAAGCAGACGCCCTCCTGCTACAACCTAACTGGGCAGAGGGAGAGATTCCCAGACCACCTCGCCGCAATTCCCCCTCCCCAACCAAGCACAGCCCCCTGGGGTGCAGACAGCAAGTCACCCTCAAATTCCCAAGAAAAAATAAAAAGGAAATAAGTGCAGCAGGACAGCAGCAAGGACTGGAGTTAGAGAGAAGGAAGAAATTCCCAATGTCGAAAGACAGAACCGGCAGCCAAGGAAGGGCGTGGGTTTCTTCCATCCCAAGCTCTCTGCCCAGGTGGGGCCATGGGGTGGAGAGAGGCTGTCAATGAGCCTTCCTCCTGGGTATCCTGGTGCCCAGTGCAAGGCATAGATTCTAGTGGGAGAAAGAGCCCCCACCTGGCACAGGCAGCAGAGTAGGGGAGATGGGGGCAGGGACTAGGCAAGGGCTCAGGACAGTGTCAGACTCTGAGTTGGGCCTAAAGTCATGTAACAAGCAAGATCCAAACTCCAATCTTGGACCAAGACAAAACGTGGGCTTCGGGCCAGACCTAAACTCTGGCTGCAGGTAGGAACAAAATACCCAAGCCACCACACGCCAGACCCGGAATCAAGCCTGTAAGGAAATGCAGACCCAAGGGGGCCACCAGGTACCAGGCTGCTGGAGTCTGGAGAGGGAAGGAAGGGTGATGCACCCCTCCTTGGGGCGGGGGGGGGGGCCGTGGCAGCGGCGGGACTCAGGGATGTGACTGGCAGGTTCTAGCGGGGGTTCTAGCGGGTTAGCGTGAGAAGTGAGGAGAGGAAGCGTGGAGGCACAGGCAGAGAGAGCGTCGTGAGAGGTGGGGGGCAGCCCGTTACCTTCCACGTGGGGCCCGGGGCTGAGCCCCCAGGAGGCCCCGGGTCCTGGGGGAACAGCAAGGTGGGGATCGGCTGGCGGCAGGGCGTGGGGGGGAGGGGAGACACTGAGCTTCTCTCAAACACCTGGGGAGCAGAAGGTGGGGGCAGGTTTGGAGGAGGGGGTACAGGGAGGATGGGGGTGCTGGGCTCTGACCCAGGCACTCATGGGGAGGGGGCGGCCTGGCCTGGCCCTCCTTGGCCCCTCACCATGGCCACTGGCCACCAGAGGCCCTGGTGGTCCAGGTCTTCAGCCTCTCGGGGAGGGGTGCTGAGAACACTCGAATCTGGGTGACTTACAGCACTGGGAGAGGGTCAAGGCATATGCGTGAGTTTGTTAGAGCTTCTGTTCTCAGAACCCTAGGGGATGGGGGTCTCAGAGTACAGGAGGTGTCAGGGCAGTTGCGGGGCGTCTCAGACACTACAGTAAAAAACTCAAACGTGCCGGGAGGGACTTTAGACCCCCTCCCCCATTTTACAGTGGAGAAGAAACTGAGGCAAGAAGCAGCCTCAGTGGGGACCCAAGAATCCAGTCCCCTGTCCTAGTCCGGGCCCCTCACCCTGGGGTCAGCTTGACAGGCAAAGGGAGGGGGCCTGGCTGATGACTCAGGGGCCAGGTGCGCCCCCGACCCACCTCCAGCTCTGCGATGATGCGGTCCTCGTCGTCCTCATCCTTGATGGCAGAGGCCATGATGGGGGGTGTGGAGGACGGGCGGGCCACCTCGGACACGGCTCGGCGCAGCTTCACCTGGGGCTTCTGCACCTCCAGCTCCTCAGACTCGGCCTTCTGCAAGGGCCCGGTCCCCATCAAGACCAGGCTCTGGTCCCCTCCAGCTCACCTCCTAGGCCCCAGCACTTCCAGACCATCCCCCACCTGCCCCAGCTCCTCATCTGCCAGGATGGCCCCTTGCCATGGAGGAAGCCCAAGCCAGAAGCAGAGTCACCACTGGCCAGCCGCCTTTCTTTCCTTCCACTTCCTCTGAGAGAGGGGACCACCCCAGAGAGCCTCCAGAGGTCATCTCAGGCATCCCCCCAACTCAACCCCCTGACCCCTACCCAAGCGGTGGTGGTACCTTGATGAAGGCCGAGTCCTTCTTGCTGGTGACCACGACCTCTCCAGTGCGCGTGGTGGTCAGGCCATGGGAGGAGGGGAAGCTCCGGCGGGGAGGGGGCGGCGGGGGCGACTTGGACGGCTTCTCCGTGCGGTATCGGGGCACTGTCAGCTCATCTGTGGGCAGCCAAGGGACTGGGGGTCAGGGGACTCGTAACCCTGGAGTCCGTGCGCCACATCTGACTCCAGGGTTAGGATAAACCTGGCTTCCTCCTCCAGGGAGGAAGGGAGAGGAACGCGCAGGGGAAAGGGCACAGGCCCCCTCCTCCTTCTCTCCTACCTCCCCATGCAATCCAACCCCAAGCCCTGCTGCTCCTCCCCTTACAGCCCTCTCATCCCTTGCAACTCAAAGTGTGGCCCGTGGAACCACAGCATTGGCAGTACGTGGGAGCTTGTTAGAAATGCAGAAGCACAGGCCCCACCCAGAGCTGCTGAATCAGAATCCACGTTCTAGCAGATCCCCGGGTGATTTCATGTGCACATTCAAGTTTGAGAATCACTGCTCTAACCCATCCCTTTCCTGCCCACCCCTCAGCCCTGCCCTGCACAGACCTTCATCCTTTCTCCATCAAGAGAGTGGTTATACTATTCTGAGAGTCTGACCCCACCCACCAGGCTCTCCTTTCCCCCAGTTCTTCCTGGGGTGGGGGCTGCTTCCTGGGCAACCTGCAGGAAAGTCACTCAAGCCTGACATTCCTCTGCCTTTGATCCCCCAGTGATTCCCCATGACCCCAAACCATGTTCAAGTTTCTTGGCCCAGCACCCTCTGTGCCTGCCAACCTTTCAGCTTCAGCTCTGCTTACTACTCCCTGGTCTGGACCCAGCTGGGCAACACCAAACACACACCTCCAGGCATCTGTATGTGCTCTTTCTCCCTGGAGTGCCCTCTCTCACTGGCCAGGGAAATGCAAGACTCCAGTGGAAAGTCCCCTTCCATGGGAAGACCTTCCTGCCCTTCCAGGGTCTCCTCTAGGACAGCATTTAGCACCTGAATCCTATTTCCAGTTTACACACGAGGTATGGCCTGGGACAGATGACCTAACCACACTGGGCCTTAGTGTCCTCATCTGTAAAATGGAAATAATGACTATATCTGCCTCCTGGGATTGTTGCACAATTATAAGGATTGATACGTAGAAAGCATTTGGAGCAGTTCTTGCCGCATAGTAAGTGCTTGATAAACACAGATGTTGGTATTATTCTCCCACGAAATTTTAAGCTCTTTGAAAGCAGCCTTATCTCCTTATCCCCAGCACCCAGCAGATAGTGGGTGCTTAACAAATATATACGTGGCAGGAATG
The DNA here is from genome assembly GCF_025265405.1 of Mesoplodon densirostris. NCBI lineage: Eukaryota > Metazoa > Chordata > Mammalia > Artiodactyla > Ziphiidae > Mesoplodon > Mesoplodon densirostris. The sequence goes on from NC_082678.1 coordinate 4,278,002, forward strand.
AATAAATGCGTGAATGAATGACAATTGCCATTTCTGGCTCGGGTTTCCCACAGGCTCAGGGAGCACAGGAACCCTGTCCGTATAGCTCAGCGCTGCACCCGCACCCCGTCTCACCACAGCCTCGCTTCTGGCATACACACTGGGTCAGAACGTGCAGGGGGATGAGCCTCTGCCTGGCCTTGCTCATCCTCCCTGCATGGTCCTCTCAGCAGCAGTCAGAGCAGTGGGAAAAACCCCTGGATGGAGGCCGGTGCTATCCCGTCCTTCTGGGTCTCCCTTCGTGGATGAGGGGCAGGCCAGCACCTCCCTCCTCTGGCAGCCCGACCACAAAGATTCTCACTCCCAAGCGCCTCCCCCATTAACCTGAGAGCTCCCGAGGCTGGGGCTCCCCTCCTCTGGGCTCTTCGCCAGCCCCCTACCTGCCCCCATACCTGAGCCTCTCCTTCCACTGGGCTCCGTTCGGGGGGTTGCCTTCTGGCCGTGGGGCATCTTGGGGGGCTTGTGGTCAGGGGTGGGGGCTGGGCCTGGGTGGGCCTTGCTGCCACAATCCAGGTCGGGGATGGCCTTCAGCAGCTCTGCCTGCGTCTCCTCCAGAAGCCGGTTGATGTCCTTGGCGCTGTACTGGGTCAGGGCTGCCCGCTTTTCCTCCCAGTCCCGCTCGGCAGCCTTGAGAGGAGGGGTCGACAGTCAGGACTGAAGCAGCTGCCCTGCTCCTGGACCTCTGGGGCCTCAGCCACACATGCAAGGAATGGAAAGGAAGCCTCCCATTTGGCCCGAGCCTCGGGCTCCTCCTTGAGTATTACATGCTTTCCCTGTGAGCCTGGAATACCACCTTCATTACAAACTACTCTTGGGATAAACTTAGACCTGCTTTTAGACATTCTATTCTGTCTCACTGAGCACATAATCGACTCTTATGCTCACACCACACTGCCTTGATTATCATAGGTTTATAATATGCTTTTCTGTCTAGCAGGACTAATGTCACCCTCAGGATGCTTCTCAGAATTCCTCGTCCCCCAGGAACAAGTCCCCACGTGTTGGCACTTGCCAATCTAGGACGGTGGTGAGAACGTGTGAGCCTAGTTCTGGCCCCCCCATGCCGGGCCCAGCACCTCAACAGACACAGCCTTGTCCACGCTTCTCTTGCCAGGAGTGTCCAGGCCTTTGGTGGGGTTGCCCGCCTTCGGGGTCGGAGGGGCCCCCTCGGTTGGCCCGCTCATCTCGTGGAGCTTCAGTGGAGGGCTGGGGGGTGGCATTTCAAAGTCCAAGCTCTTGTTGAAGTCAGTCTCGGCTGTCACCTTCTTGGGGGACTGATTCAGGAGGTTGCTGGGGGGTGGCCACGCACCTTCGTCCACTTGCCTGGGGTTGGGAGAGTTGGGGGCAGCTGTGAGGCCTGCAGGGTGGTGGCCCTGTGGGAGGGAAGCCTGGCCTGGGGGAGGTGGGGTTTGAGGAGGGCTCTGGGATCTTGCAGGACAAGTGGAAGGGCCTGGGGAGGAGTGACTGCATCCGGCAAATGGGAGGGCCAAGCCTACAACATGCACGGAGCCACAGGTCAGAGCTGAGGTGCAGATCCAGTCGGCACACCAGTGAGCTTTGTGGGAACTGGGATAAGGGGTCAGGTTGACCTATCGATCTAGCTCAGTATGTGACCCCACTGGGAAACTGGAGGTCAGAGATAAGAACTCAGGGATAGAATGACCTTCGGATCTGGGCCAGTGTGTCTGTGATCCCTCGGCAGCGCTTGAGTAGCCCGTCCAGGCGCTGTGGCTCCTCCTTCAGGAACTTCACTGCCTCCACCTCCACACGCAGCACTACCCGCATCTTGCTCTGCAGGCCTGGGAAGTGAGCTGAGGGGAAGGGAAGGAGTGAGCTGGGGAGGGAGCAGCTCCGAGGACTGGGAGGACAGGCAGTGGGGTGGGGGTCGGGGTGCCCCCAGGCTCACCCTTGAGTTCAGTCAGCGTCTCCCCGAGCTGCTTCAGCACCAGCGCCTTCTCTTCCAGCTCGGGCCCAGGCACCAGTCGGTGGTTATGGGACACGTCCCTCTGGATCTTCTCCACCGACTTCTCTAGGTCACTGCAGCCACAGAAAGACCCTTTCAGCCCCTCTGGCCCCAGCCCAGCCCCCTGAAATTAGGCAGCTGGAAAGAAATCAGGCCACCAATCAGATCAAAATTAAAAGCCATCCACCAGGCCACAAGCTCAAGTGAAGTCAGAAAGCCAAACTTCAGAGATGAGACTTCAGAAGCACTCCCTAACAGGTGCCCTGGGTCCCCTCTTTGAAGCTCTGATCTTTAGCAACATCAATCCAAATCTCCCTCCCGATAACCTGCATCCTCTGATTCTCATTATGCCAAGGACACAGCAGAGAAACTGGCAGCTTTTCAGAGAACTGGAAGGCAGTCGCATGTGCTCCTAGAGTCTCTTCTTTTCCAGGGTGGCACTGCCATGTCCATCTACCTTTGCTCAAGTGATCCAGACACTCAGCCTCTTTCCTCAATGACAAAGCTGCTTTCAATTTTCAGATGGTTTATGCTGAGCTTGTGGGGTTTTATTCTTTTAAAAAAAAATTTATTTATGGGGCTTCCCTGGTGGCGCAGTGGTTGAGAGTCCGCCTGCCGATGCAGGGGACGCAGGTTCGTGCCCCGGTCCAGGAAGATCCCACATGCCGCGGAGTGGCTAGGCCCGTGAGAAATGGCCGCTGAGCCTGCGCGTCCGGAGCCTGTGCGCCGCAACGGGAGAGGCCACAACAGTGAGAGGTGGCCCGCGTACCGCAAAAAAAAAAAAAAAAAAAAAAAAAAAATTTATTTATGTATTTATTTTTGGCTGCATTGGGTCTTCGTTGGTGCGCTCAGGCTTTCTCTAGTTGCGGTGAGCGGGGGCTACTCTTAGTGGCGGTGCACGGGCTTCTCACTGCGGTGGCTTCTCTTGTTGTGGAGCACAGGCTCTAGGTGCGCAGGCTTCAGTAGTTGTGGTGCACGGGCTCAGCAGTTGTGGCTCACGGGCTCTAGAGCACAGGCTCAGTAGTTGTGGCTCACGGGCTTAGTTGCCCCGCAGCATGTGGGATCTTCCCGGACCAGGGCTGGAACCTGTGTCCCCTGCATTGGCAGGCGGATTCTTAACCACTGCACCACCAGGGAAGCCCTTGTGTCGTTTTAAAACCCTCCATATTTCTAAAATGTAAATCAGACTACCAAGTCACCACCGCCTGTTTTGAACCCGAAATGGATCCCAACATTTTGAGGCTAAAATCCAAACTCTTCAATGTAGCCAAGAAGGGTATGAGGGTAGTAGTTGAAAATTTGGCTCTGGAGTCACAGACAGATCCAAATTCCAGTCCCAGCTCTGCCCGACCCAGCAGAGATCTTGGACAAGTTACTGACTGTCTCCAGCTCTCAATTTCCTCACCCCAAAAAATGGGGATGGTAAGGGTTCCTCCCTCCTGGGGCCACTGTGAGGATTAAATGAGCTAATGCAAGGGGTCAGTCCCTGGGAGCTGCTCTTATTTTCCCTCCAGCTACATCCACTGTCCTCCTCATCTGGCTTGCTTCAGTTTAGAACCATCCAGAATTGCTGAGGTCCTCGTATGTACTGCTCTCCCTGGGCCTCTATAATGCCATTTCCTCTGCCTAGAACACTCCATTTAGCACCCCCACACACACACACGCATGCACATGTGTGACTAACTCCCACTCATCCTCAGGTCCCAATGGGAACCTCTCCCCCCTTCCCTACACTTGGGGTTGGGGGTCTGCTTCCTCCCTGGAGCTCCTGTTTGCTGGGCTAAGCAACTCTAGGCAGGCAGACACCATGTCTTTCTGATTCATCTCTGATTTCCAGCACCTGGCACGGTGCCTGGAGCAGAATAAATGCCTGGTAAATAATTATGGAAGGAATGAATAAATGAAAGAAGGAACTCTGCCCAGGTAGGTCATCTCAGTTCTATACTTGAGTCACTGATGTCCCTGACCCACATGCAGGACTCTACATACATTCCTGTCAAATTCCATCTGTTGGATTTCAGCTCAATGATCCATGTAGGAACAACCTTTGAATCTCAGTTCTACCATCCAACAGATTTGCTCCCCCTCAAAGCTCTGTGTCATCAGCAAATCTTATCAGCATGCTTTATACATCTTCATCCAACTAGCGGGTGAAAAGACACATCACACTGGAGCCAAGGACAAAATCCTGTGACTCAGTACTACCAGCTAAAGAGCTGCCTTGTACTAGTGCTTATGGCCTGCCAGGTGCACATTCATCTCCTCCCTTTCTTTACCTTATTTAATCCTCACAACAAATCCTGTCGGTGGGAACCACTATTAGCTCCAGTTTACACACAAACAGTAGCTTAGACACTAGACTACATTTCCCAGCCTCCCTTGCAGGTAGAAGTGGTCATTCGACAGAGGTCTAGTGAATGGAATATGAGTGGAAGGGGTACATGCTGTTTCCAGACCTGGCCCCTAAAACCCTCCCATATAAGCTCCTCCATGCTCACTTCCCCTTCCTGTTGGTTGAAAGACAATGACCCTGTGGATAATCTTGGAAGACACATACTGAAGATGGCAAAACCTCCATTAGCCTGGGTCCCTGAATGACTGCATGGAGGAAAGCCACTCCGCTAACCCACCAATACTGTTCCATGAGAAAGAAAGGTATATTGATTACTTTTGAACCATTATACAATTTGTTACAGCAGCTAACCTAACTAATTAATTAGCTACCCTAACTAAGCTACCCTAATGATGGGCTTTGGCATTAAAAAAAAAAAATGAGGCTCAGAGAGATTAACTAACTTGTCCAAGGTCACACAACTATTTTGTGGCAAAGCAGGATCTACTCCTGTCTGACTTCAGCCATTGGGTTCTGCTGCATCTCCCTCCCACACTGGACTAACATCACCCCACACCCACCGTCACACCCAGGCTTCACTCCGCCACACGCGAAAGAACAACTCTCTTTTGATGCGTGTGATACCTGACTGGCTCAGGGGGGGCCAGTTTTGTAAAATGGTCACTCTCAAACATCACTCTGCAGAGGAAGGGACCTTCATTTAAAAGAGCACTCAGGTAAGCCTTCAGGAGGAAATAACACTGCAGCTCTCAAGCAGAAGGGACAAGGCCCCCCTTAGGCTCAATTAGCACCTCGATTTTCTGATCATTACCATCTGCCAAAGTTTGGGGGCCCATAACCTGGGCAGGCTCTGCAAGTGAGTCCAGACCAGCCCAAGTCTAGACACTGGAATCAGAAAGTAGTGGGGCTTTCCAGACCCAGGTTTAGTTCTAGAGGAGTTGAGAGGTGAGGCTCAGGACAGAACCAGCTATATAATTTGGGGGTCCCAAAGCAAAATGCAGATTTTGCCCCTAGTTTAAAAATTAAGAATTTCAAGATAGCGACAGCAGAGCATTAAACCAAGCACGGGCCTTCACAAGTGTGGGGCCCTGTGCGATTACACACGTCACAGGCTTACAAAACTGGTCCTGGGTTGGGTCACATTATGCTCCAGAGGCCAAAAGGTCTCAGGCAGCAGAGGCTTTCCCTAAGGGCAATGTCTAGACAGCGCTCAAGTGCTTGGCTAGAAGGACAGGTGAGTGAGCCAAGCTGAGTGAAGCACCGAGTCAGCCTTTACTTCCAGCAAGATGCCAGGGCAAAAGCAAGGGGCAGAGTGAAGCCGAGCAAGAGCAAGTGCACAGGGGCTGCAGCCAGAGCAGGGGTAAGGACGGGCCTGCTGGCTGACTTAACGCCAGGAGGCTGTGGGAGCTGGGCAGGGACGTCCCCCTGGCCAAGCCGAAGCCACTGCCGTGCTGCTGTGCAGCCCAGGCCCCACCTAAAAGAAGGCAGGAACTCCTTTCGAAGTAGATGGAGAATCCTGCCAGAAGCATGTATCAGCCCCCAAGCTCTCTCAAGTGAGCAGTCTGAGCAATGGGTTTGATAACAGGGCAGCGGGTAGGGAGTCTGTGTCCTCCTGGAGAGCTGAGGCCCCCAGGAAGCTGAGGACCAGACACTCATATGACAGGAGCATAAATACATCCTTTCATCCCTTCTGCCTCTGTACTTTTATATTTCCTTTTACTTTCCTTTAATGTCTCAGTAAAGTTCCTTTTGAAAATTCCAACCCCGCTCCTCTGTGCTGAATAAAAAGGGGCAAAAAGGGGACACGAAAGTTGGGTAAATGGAATTCCCTGGGTAAGGGGGTGGCAGCCATCCGTCTACTTGGAGATGTGACAAGAGCTGTCACTCAGCTGTCACACTAGGGGTGATGCAGTGGCTGCCACCAGCTGATTTCCAAGTGGGATGGCCCTTTATTTCATCTCAGCCACAAGGGGTCATGAGAATCTTTGCCCTGTGCATCACTGAAAAGCACATGTACTTATAGGCTGTGAGCCCAAGACTGAGGAGCAGGGACCCTTTTCAAGTAGCCCCTTGCAAGTGATACAGCCAATTATGACCTTGGTGAGAAAGCTGGGCTCCTCTGAGCAGCCTCCCTGGCTCCGAGTCGCTGACCACTAGAATCCAAGTCCTCTCTGGGAAGAATTGCGAAAATCTTACTACTGGGCACAGGTGAGGAAGCTGAAGTGCAGAGAAGGGAAAAATCTATCGTGATCGAACAGCCTCTCAGTGTTGGAGCTGGACCTCAGGCCCCTTGTGCCCTGAACCACCAAGAGGGAGACCAGATGGAGGAGCAGGGCCTCTGTCTCAGACCCCAGGGACTGACCAGGGAAGGCTGCAGGGGGGCTGGGGCTGCTCACTCAGTGGATGGACAGCAGCAGGCAGCCTCTCCCTTCAATGGTGCCAGACAATCGAATCTTGGCCAGACAGCCATGTGTTAAACTTGGAGCCGAGGACCGCCTTCTGTTAACCCTTCCATGTCTAAGCATTTGGGGGTGGGGTGTTCTCTCTTCCTGGAGCCCTGTTTCAGCTGCACTAGGACGGGAGGAAGGTTCTCCTTGGCTATACCTGGTCTCAGAGATCAGAGACTCGGAGTGGTGGCAACTGTGACTGGTCAGCACCAAGCTGGCCACACCTGAAAGCTCCACCTGAATACTCGAGGGTCAGTTTGCACGGGTCACAGGCCAGAATGAACGCAGGCAGAGGGCAGAGTGACATCGGGCAGCTGGACGCATGAGAGTAAGGCTGCAGGCCACGGGGAAGCCAGACTGTGGACCGTTAGGAAGCAAGAACATAGCAAAAGCAGGCATCAAGCCAGAAAAAAAGAAAACAGCAATTGTGCCAGATGGTCAAAGGTTTGTGGGTCACAGAGAAATCACGCCACAGAGAAGAAGGAAATCAGGCTTCTGAACGTCACCTGTGATTCAGAAGGAAGGGAGCTTCGCCTCCCTTCAGCCGTGAAACCAGGTTGCCGGCCACCCAGGCCGCACCCCCAGCCCTCCCTCCAAAGCTGGGCCCAGCCTCACTTGAGCTGCTGGGTAATGAGCTCCTCGTCGTTGAGGTAGCGCAGCCGCTCCTCCTCCACTAGGGTGCGCTGCCGCTGCAGCGGGTCCTCCTGCCGCCGCGCCGCCTCCGACACGCGCATGCTCAGCTCCGCCTCCGTGCCCTTCAGCAGCGCGCGCAAAGACTCCAGGTTCTGTAGCTGCGGGAAGCAGATGGACCGATGGACGGGGGTGGGAGGGAACGGAGGCGCGCAGCCGGGAGAGGGCTAGGAGGAGGCAGGCAGAGGAGAGCCCGACGCGGGGCAAGCTCCACGGAAGATACCAATGCTCGGCTGTGGCCGTGAGCAGCAGTGAAAGGGTGGGATGGTGGGGGGCACAGGCCGAGGGCTTAGTTCTGGGGAAGAATAGAGGCAGGAGGAGAACGGCCTGGGATAGTGGAGGGAGGAGTGCCAAGGTGGGCCCTGCAGAAGGTGCAGCTGCATGGCTGTGGCGGTTAGCTGCAGCGAGGGGGTAAGATGGTGGGGGGCGGAGGACAATGTTTCGTTCTGGGGAAATACAGAGGCAGGAGAACGGAGTAGCGGATATTTGGGGGGCAAGGGGTGGCCCTACGTAGGGCCCTGCCCACCTTGCGGCTGCATGGCTATGGCTTCGATGAAGGACTCAAGCACTGGGGTTTGATAGAGCTTCCGTGGCTGGGCCGGGAAAACCGAGTTCTGAGGCCGAGTTGGGGCAAAGGTGGGGGTGGGTGAGATCTTACCCATTGCCCAGATGGCAACTCTCTGCCTCCTCTCCAGCCTGTCTCTACTCATTATTCTCACCTGACGGGCCCTGGGATACTCTCGAGGAGCGGGCACAGCGATGCCAGGCTCCTGACTGGTGGGACCATCTGCCAGGCGGGGCAGGCCCGGGAAGACTGTGTGGGCTCAGGAAGGGAGAGCTGAGGGGATCTGGGGGAAGGGCTTCCGCCCAAGGGAGGGGAGGGGGTAGAGAATGCGGGGCAGGAAGGGACAGGGACTGCCCTGAGGGATACTGACCGGAGAAGGGGGCTCAGTGAGGTGGATTGGGGCTTCAGGAGAGCGGTGAGGATTAAGGAAAGGGGCAAGAGGGCTCAGTGGGGGGGACCCGGGCGAGGGATGGGGGCTTGGCGAGGGAGTAGAGACTCAGCGAGGTGGCCAGAGTTCGAGGAGGGTTTCGGAGAGCACCCCAGTGAGCGGCGGAGGGCCCTGGGATGGGGCAGACTCGCGGGAAGGAGTTTCGTGGGCGGGTTCTGGCGGGGCGGGGTTTGAGGAAGCGTGTTACATACAGGGCGAGGCCCCGGAGAGGGTGGTACCTGGAGCTTCCGCAATTGCTGAAGCTGGCTGCGCAGGTCACTGGTGCTGTTCTGCAGGCCACGCAGGTGTAGCTGCATCTGCAAACGGTTGATGGCAGTGGGCTGCCCCGCAGGCGTGCTGCTGGCCGAGGGCGGGGGAGGGCCGGACACTGGGGTGGCCCCGCTGCTCCGGCTGCCTGACCCGCAGGCTGCAGACAGGGACCACGAGGACGGGAGAAAGGGAATAAATCGTGAGCCTGGGGTAAAGTCCTCCCCACTCCTGACCCCACACAGCAGCCACAGAGAGACGTGGCTCTGGCTCCCTGCCCCAACTAGTGGTCAGCCCTCTGCGAGGAGCAAAGCGCCGGAGCGAAGGCATCTTGGTCTAAGGTGACTACTCATTTATCCACTGAAGCCTGGTGATGTAGCCACTTTACAGATTAGGAATCTGAGGCTCAGAGAGGGCAAGAACCTGTGGGGGAGGGGAGAAGGGTCACTCACGTGCTGAGGGGGTGGCTGCTCCATTGGAGCCTTCAATCTTCTCACTGTGGCACAGGGAAAAGATGGCCATCAGGGGGTCCAGGCCCCAGACTGTCAAAGCTGGGTGAGACCTTAACATAAACTCCTCCAGTCCCCTGATCTCAGGATGGAGTCTCAGAGAAGGGAGGCGATTCACCCAGGGCAAAATGATGAGACATTGGCAGAGCTGAGCCCAGGGCTCCTAAGGCTCGCTTTCCCTCCCTCTTGCCCAACCACATGCCTTGGCAGTGGTGTTGGGAGAAGAACCTCACCTGGGGGTCTCTGGCTCCGAACCTCGCAGTAGGGCACTCTGCACCAGGCCAGTGAGGCTGGCAATTTGCTTCTCCATGGCCTCCATGCGCTCCCTGGGGAAGACGGTGGCTTTGAGCAACCCCATCTCTGGGCATGGGGTCCCTCCTGCCCAGCGCCCCATTCCTAAGATGGATAATTAGAGGAAATACCATTCCCTCCCCAGCCACCAGCACACAGACAATTCAAAGGGACCCACTGCCTAAGGATCCACAGCCTACCCTCAACATTGGAAAGGCCCTTCCCCGTCTGATAGTCAGCCCCTCCCTCTCCAGACTCATCTCTCATCACCGGCTCCCCAATGGGCCCCACCCAGGCCACTCTGGGTCTCTGCACATGTATTCCCCCTGCCGGCATGCCCTCCTCCCTACCCTCTTCTCTGAAGCCGTCCCAGAGTCCCCAACAGCCTTGAGGAGTACACGCTCCCAAGGGAAGAACAAGTATTTTTTGCTGTGTCTCCCTCACTAGGCAGGGCAGGAACCGTGTTTGCTCAGCTTGGCATAAACAGTGGCCAGTGCAGTGCCTGGCACACAGGCCACAAGAAAGCTGTGTGAATGAACCGTTTCTTCTCACCTCTTAGCAGTGCTGCTTGAGGGCAGAGGGGGGCAGCTCAGTGCCCTGGTTACCTCCTCCAGCCTTGCACCCTTAGCAGGGAGCTGAATGATGGACAAGAGTTCCCAGCTCGGAGGCTACCTAAAGAAATGTGCCTCTCTCCCCATCCCCACTTCTTATCAGCACCCCCTCCCCAGTGGACTTCAGCCGGCCCTGTGCTGGACAGCTCTCATGGCGGCACATTCTGTGTCTGAGCAGGAAAAGCACTAAATAAAGAGTTCTACTTCAGCCTCAATTTTAGTTGGGGAAACTGAGGCTCAGGGGCCGGATGCAAACCCAGGTCTCCAGGGTCCTTGTCTGGGACCCTCTCGTCCAGCTCTCAGGCCTTGCAGATGAAACGTCTTTCCAGTGCCTTCCCTGCCACGGCCAAGATACTCTTGGCGACCCCTCAAGGCTACTCCGGGTCTACAAGGATTCCCGGGTCTCAGAGTCCAGGACACAATCTGCCACGGACTCTGCCGTGTCCCCTCTCCCCACCCCACCCGCGCAGCCCCGGGCCTCGCCAGCGTCCCTCACCTGGTCTCCGTGTCCTTGGCTGGCACAGGCGGCCCGAACCCAACGAGCGGGCGCTCCCCAGGCCCGGGGAAGAGCTCGGGAGGGGGGGCTCCAGCCGTCGAGGAGCCCCCGGTGCTGCGGGTCTTGCCTCCGGGGCTCTCGGCGAAGACCGACGAGGAGCCCGAGTCCTTGCGGAAGGACTGGCGCACCGGCGAGCCGCGGCTGGGCGGCCCCGAGTAGGGGCTATGCGGCGGCGGGGGGCCCCCGGGGGGCGCAGCCACGTCGCCCAGCTTCTGCGGTGACGAGGGCGGCAGGCGGAAGCCGTAGCCGTCGCCGTAGAGCGGGCCGCCTCCGGCCGCCGCCTTGTACAGCGAGTCCTCCAGGTCGGACTGCAGCGCGGCGGCCGAGTAAGTGCTGAGTGAGCGCACCGAGCCGCGCTTGTACAGGCCACCGGCGCCCGGGTAGGCGAATGGGTCGCCGGCGGCCGCGGCCAGGCTCAGGCGGCCCTCGTGGAGCAGCCCGTAGGGGTCCGCGTAGAGGCCCTCGCCCTTCACCAGCACCATGCCCCCCGCCTTGCCCGCCAGGTCCTCATCCGGCTTCACGTCGCGCCGCTCCAGGATGGCGCTGGGGCTCGGGCTAACGCCCGGGGCGGCGGGGGCGCTTCCCAGCCGCTCGGCTGCGTGGTGCACGGGGCTGCCGGCGTAGGAGGGTGGGCGCCCCCCGGCGTACGATAGGCGCGAGCGCGACGGCGAGCCCGGCGGCAGCCCCGACGGTAGCCCCGGCGGCGGCGAACCGGAGGCCAGGTGCGGCGCCGGCGACAGGTTGTTGAGGCGCCGCGTGGGCGACGACTCCCGCGACGCATACACCATCTCTCTCTGTGCAGAAGACAGCCCCCGAACCCCACAGGGCTGGTCACAAAGGGGGATCCCTTGCTTCTTACTTGAGGAGCCAGCAGCTCCCCCCTGACGCCTAGGAAGTCCCTTCTGTTCTCTGCCTTCCCACCCTCCTGCTGCATCTTGGGCCCCTTTCCCTTCAGGGCTCCCAGCACGGAGGAAGAAGTGGTGGAGGGAGAGGCACCAGAGGAGCGACCCCCAGCCCACCCTACGGTGGGGGACGGGAAGCGAAAAGGTAAGGGGTGGTTCCTGAGAGAGGTCTCCTAGAATATTTAGAGGCGGCTTCGAGAAATCTGATCGGACAAGAGGGGAAAGTGGCAGATGAGGGGAAGGACTCCTCCATGACTCCACAATTAATGGAGGCCACCCTCTGCTTCAGCCTCCACATTCCCTTCTCCAAAGCTGTCCCTGGTGACAAGTGACTAGACTCTGTGCTCCTGGACCCCATCTGCCCAGACTCCCCAGTGCCCGGGGCCTCCCCAGCCATACCCGGAGGTCCCCGTTGGTGAGGTGTGAGCCAGGGAAAGCGGCGTAGAGTGGCTCCTTCCTATAGATCTTGATAATACTGCGGTCCTGGATGTCCCTGGGGGAGGGAGGGGGGCAGAGGGTCACCAACCCCCAGCCGTGTGATGAGGAGGGGAAGCTACTCCAGGCAGACGGAAGAGGGGTGGCCAAGAAGGGCCACGATCCCCAGCCCCTTCCTAACTCCTTGCCCAGTGGATCTCGTGCCTCGGGCTGCCTGCCACCAACACACACACACTCCGCAGCTTCCACCCCGTACACCTCCTCGGCCCCACGAGCCATTTTTAGGTTAGCTCAAGCCAAGGCTAATCAGCAGGGGTGGATGATTTAAAGGGAGGGGGTGGGGCCGGGATGACCGAAGAAGGGGGCGGGGCGGTAGGGCTCCGGGAGGAGAGCGGAAGGGCTGAGGTTGGGTCAGGAGGGGCCTGGGGAATGACCTGCGGCGTCGAACCCCCCTCTGAGGAGGAGTATGGGGAGGCCCACCCCATCCCCCCCGGGGCCACGCCCACCGGACGTCCTCCAACTCGTAGAAGACGTTGCGAGCCTCGTCCTTGATGAGGATGGCTGTGTTGGGCGACTTCAGCATGCCCATGGTGAGCTTCTGCGGGAACATGTGCGCGATGAGTGCGTGCAGCGTGTCCAGGCTGCTGACCTCGTGCGTGATGTGCACGCGCCGAGTCTCCTCCCCGAACTGCAGGAACAGCACCCCTGCGAAGGAGACGCCGCCCTCGCGGTCAGGGCCGCTATCAACGCCACGCCGGCGGCCCGGGGAGCCTTGGGGAGCCGCGCTCGTCCCGCAGAGGCAGGGTCTGAGGCCGGATGCCGCCCCGGAGTGCAGGTGCACCCAGGCACTCCTCATGCTGCCGGCCCCTTAAGGCACCTCCTCGCCCCCAGGCAGGTTGGAGTCTGGACGAGGAAATGGAATTGGGGGCAGGAGCAGGTGGGGCAGAAACAGAGTGAGTGGTTGCTTTGGGGGAGAGAGGTGAGAAGGGAGGGGATGAAGGCAAAGGGGGGGCTACTGAAGGGGGTGAGAGAGAAGCCTAAGGGAGAGAGGAGGCTTGAAGAGACAGGGACAGGGCAGGGGGTGCTGAGGGAGAGAGAAGTGAGGGAAGAGAGAAGGGGAGGAAAGTTGGGAAGGGAGCCGCAGAGGAGGGAGAGGCCCTGTGGGGAGGAGATTGCTGGGGGGATGGGGTGGGGGGGAAGATGGGTATGGGGGAAGGGAGCCAGAGGCTTACTAGAAAGATGGTTGAGGAGAGAGGGAGTGATAAAGGGGATGGAGAGGGTTCCAGGGTGAGAAGAGAAGAGGGAGGAGCCAGTAGCCTGGAGGGAAGATGGACAAGCAGTACCTGGGGAGCGCAGCTTGGTCTGGCTGGTTGAGCGGGAGAGGGGCAGGCTCTGTCGGAAGCGGTTCATCCTACTGAAGCCCAGGGGCAGCTCCGCCTCCGACATGGTCTCCAGTGACTCAGCCGAGGCGTAGGACAGCTTGGCCGCCTGGTCTGCCAGCCCAGGCTGGGCTCCCTGAGTGTGGCGCGAGCTGCGGGTCTGCAGGGGCAGGGCGGGGCAAGAGGAACCAGGAATGACCCCTTCACTCTGCCCACTGCCCCCATCCAGGCCCAGGGAGCCCCAGCCAGCCAGCCAGTGAGAAACACACACACACACACACACACACACACACACACACCCCACACACACACCCCCCGGAGGGTCTCCTGGATTCCAGACTCGCTGTGTGGCTGCAGGAGAGTTCCCCAACCTCTTGGGGCCTTGGCCTCCCCGGGACACCCAGCAGGTAAGGAGTGGGCAAAGGACTCAGGCACCCTGGGAAGCCAGACAAGAAACCATCTGAGCAGGAGCCACGGGCACGCCTGCTATTTTAAGCTTCCAAAGGACAACAACAACAAATTTGTCACCGAGGTGAGCTGCAGAATCGTTGAGCAAATTGGGGCATTAGTTCCAGACATTAATTAAGCGGCGGATTCTCGAGCGATGAACTTATCGTTCGTGCAGTTCAGAGGGTTGGGGTGGGGGTGGGAAGCAGGGAGAAAGCAGAGAGCTAGGGACCCCAGGATCCCAGCTCTGGGAGGTATGGGCCCTCACAGAGCTGGGAACAATGTCCTGGACTTAGAGTGACTGGGAGAGCCACCCCAAACCTCCCAAAGCCAGGTGGACCCCAGTTTCACACAGACTACCTGCCTAGTACATGCAGTGCACATGCTCAGCCCACACGAGCACATGGCATAAGTCCCAGGCCTCAGCCCCTCCCTGCATGGCACATGCTGCCACACAGCCAACCTGCCTGGCTGGCCTCCCAGAAAAGCCTCCTCCAGTACCAACATAGCAGCCCCTTGCCCTGAAGCCACAGCTGAGGGTGATATCTGGCTGGGGCTAGGGAAGGCTGTCACCCAGTCACCATTCCCTGCCCCAGGGACAGCTCGATTACTGTCTCCTTGGGAGAGGGGACGCCCTGATTTCAATTGCACTTCAAGAGCCTACTTCGGGCTGAAAGCTGGGGCTGTCACTCAGGGCCCCAGCCCCTCCCCTCAAACCTGGTTGCTGTCAGAAACCCATCTATTTAAGGGAGAAAGATACTGAATCAGATCTACATCATTCCCTGTTATGTAACATTATATATATATTAGATGTATCACACATATACATGTTATCAAGAAAAAAATCATGTTGCCCAATTGTATTTTTCTATAAAATAAATTGCCTGTCTTCAACAGCAACAAGTCATTCGAAACAATTAACATTGGTTATCTTGGGCTTGAGACAAGAGCATTCCCTTTCCACTTGATACATTTCTCCGCCGGGTGAACTTCACACAATCAGAATGTATCATTTTTATAATTTTTTAAAAAACAGTAAAAGTATCTCTAAAAAGGAAGTATTTATTCTCCTCCTCAGCTCCCTCCATCCCCAAGTCCTGATTAACCCCTAATTAATCTCCATCTTCATATTAACTCAATTTAATGTTCCAGTCGGATTAGCAGTCTCGAAAAGAGAGAGCATTTCCTCTGATGGACAGTGTGCCCAGCTGTCCCCAAAGTGTCCTCAAGGGCTAGGAGATATAGCAGGTCAGATTTGGGGACATTAGCAGGCATCCAGCCTCAAGCACAATGCCTTGACCAGCGGGTGGGCATGGTTCTGGGGAGGAGGGAGGCAGTGTAGCAACTGGACCCACTGGGGGAATGCCTGTGCCCAGACTTTGGACCCTGCAGCTCAGTTCTAGGCTGATCACCAGTGCCGGCCTACGCCCTTCTCTCTTCCCAGTGTGGGGAACCAGGCCTGGTCTGGTGGTCATGAGGTTGCCAGGCAACTGGAAGGTCAGTGGTTGCCAGGCTAGTATGGATGAGGGGCTACAGAATTCAGGCAAAATGAGGCAGCTAGCAGGGATGAAGAGTAGCGGGTGGCCACAGTGCCTGGGGGGCACAAGTGAGTTGCCAGTAAGAAGATGGAACAGGGGCCAGAATGAAGGAGGGGCAGGGATCCTAGGGACTGAGAAGGCAGCTCAGGGAACCTTGCGAGAAGAGATGCCCACATTCCCTGCCCCACCAGTTCCTGTCTCCATCCTGGCCTCCTGGGCACCTTTCCATTCTCACAGCCTTTGTAGAAAACCCTCTTGAGAAGAGAGAAAGCCCATTAGCATGTCTCTCCAGCCCTGGGCTGGGACAACAGAGCAGAAAAAAAAGTGAGACATCCAGAAGGACTTCCTGACTAGAGGGAGGTGGCAGGAGAACAAAACAGTCATTTAAGCGGAGCTTCTCCAAAGATGGGAAGCAGTGAGCACCGGTCCCCGGAGATGCTCCAGTGAGGAACCGATGACTCCTGGTCAGAGATCAGGCAGATGGAACTGAGTGGGGCAGTCCGACTAGGATCAGAGATTCCCAAAAGCTGTCCACAGGCTAGGACAGAATCACTTGGGAGCTTTTAAAAACACTCTTTCCAGTGCCCCACATTCACTAAATCTGAATCTCTGGGGCTTGGAGCCTGGGGTTCAAGGATTTTGACAAGTTCCCAAGGTGACTCTGAGTTGGGAATCAAGTCGGTATCCAGGATGCTAATAGCTAATGAGGTTAAGGCTCACCATGAGCCAGGCACTGTGCTTAAGACATGCAGTCTCGGGCTTCCCTGGTGGCGCAGTGGTTGCGAGTCCGCCTGCTGATGCAGGGGACACGGGTTCGTGCCCCGGTCCGGGAAGATCTCACATGCTGCGGAGCGGCTGGGCCCGTGAGCCATGGCCGCTGAGCCTGCGCATGCGGAGGCTGTGCTCCGCAACGGGAGAGGCCACAACAGTGAAAGGCCTGCGTACGGCAAAAAAAAAAAAAAAAAGACATGCAGTCTCGTGTTTCTTCTACCTTTACAACAACTCTATGATGTAGATACTGTTCCATTTTATGGAGGAGAAACCAAGGCTCAGAGAATTATGTAACTCGCCCCAGGTCACCCAGCTAGTTAGTAGCAGACTGGAATTCACCACCAGGCAGCCTGGCCCTTGGCCCCGTGCATTGAACCACTACACTCTACTGCTTCCTCCAAAAAGGCTATATGCCTGATGCCACGACTCTACAATTCCGTGATTCTCTGATTCAAGAACTTTTCTCTAGGAGGATGCATGCAAACAAGATGCTTGGAGCAAGATGACACTGGGGGGTGGGCTTCCCTGGTGGCGCAGTGGTTGAGAGTCCTCCTGCCGATGCAGGGGACATGGGTTTGTGCCCCGGTCTGGGAAGATCCCACATGCCGCGGAGCAGCTGGGCCCGTGAGCCATGGCCGCTGAGCCTGCACGTCCAGAACCTGTGGTCCGCAAAGGGAGAGGCCACAGCAGTGAGAGGCCCGCGTACCACAAAAAAAAAAAAGATGACACTGGGGGAGTCTGGAATGTATACCTCCCACCCCCTATCATGATGCCCAGGATTTGAGGGACCGGAGACTCCAGGACGCAAGCAGCAGTCTAACTCAGTTCGGTTCTGAGCCTGGTGCCAGAGAAGAGGAGGTCCAGGAGCGTGCTCCCTTGGGGGTCAACAGGATGCCCTTGGAGGGGACAGACATCTCTCCAGCTGTGGATGGTCCAAACTCTCCAGAGGAGGCAGGAAGACACCATCCCTGAGCCCAGCCCTCCACTTGGGCAACGGGTTTGGGGGTCTAAGTCTGTGAGTCTCTTGCCTGGCACTGGCCAGCTCCCCATAGTGGAAAGTAAGAAAGGGATGAGGGGCCCATTATAGTCACAGGGCCTCCCTGGAAGATGAAGTCTGAGTTCAGAGAACAAGGCCCTCAATAAGATCACGGGGTCCACTTCCCTCCCCTGGAGCCAGCAGCCCCTCCAGGCCGGGGAAGATGCCTCTCTCATTCCCAAATGCTCTTTACGTCCTGGGGAAGCCTGAGCATCCCCAGCCCAGATACCCAGCAGGGGTGGCACAAACTCCCACACTGGATCCACAAGCCCCTGGCAGGCGAACCCAGGCTCTCTCAAAGCAGCAGACCCAGCCTGCAGTCCCAAGACCCACCACCCACACCAGACGGTCCCTTGCAGATGCACAACTTTGTGCAAAGCATGTGCAGGGAGGGGCAGGGGCGGGAGAGCACATGCGGTTGTCACGGACGCAGAAGCACCACACACTGACCTTGAAACTCCAGTAGTTTGGCTGCTGATGGAAATAAGAGAAGAGATGGTTATGCGGGGGCGCTGGGAGGAGAGAGTAGGGCCAGGGGCAGGTTAGAGACCCTTGGCGCTCAGCACTCAGCCCTGGGACGTGGGCCCTCCACCCTCCCAGGAACAGGAAGGAAGCCATGCCTGGTACATCCCATTCTCTACGGAGGCCCGGGATGGCCCTGAGCGGGCTCCAGGCCTGCTGCTGGGGGAGGGGAGAACCATCATTCCAGACGTTTATAAGCCACGTAACCTAGTCACAGTTAACTGTCCTCAGAGAGTTACAGGCAGGAAAAGACGCAGATGACCATGATACAGGGAACACGTGAGACACTGGCGGAGCTGAATTGGAGCTGCAGGGTCAGAGAAATGCATCTGGTTGTGGCCGGCCAGGGAGAACTTCCCGGAAGAGGTGGCATTTTTGGTGGGTCTTTAAAAAATGAGCAGCCGGAGGTTGGGAGGAAGGGCCTGCTGAGCAGAGGGCCTGGGGAGGCATGTGCAGGGTGTGTTGAGGGAACAGTTCAGTTTGGCTGGGGCGCAGGGCCTGGGAAAGTAACAGGTTAGGCTGCGAAGAAGGGCCTGGGGCCAGAGGAGCGCCCTTAAATGCCAAGCGAAAGAACTGAGACTTAACTGGGTGGACAAGCAGAAAGCATTTGCGTGAAACTGAGTGGGATGGGACTGGACCCCAGGAGGGCTGATGCGGCAGGGAGTGGAAGAGGGAGGCAGGGGGCCAAGCCCAGGGCAGGGAGGCCTGTGTAACATGATGGACCTGGGTTACAGGGAAAGTGGACAGATGCCCATCACCCCACCACACTGGGCAATGGATGGGGAGCCATGGACAGCAAGGGAGTGTCGGCAGTGTTCTGTGGTTGAACAGATGAGAGGGGAGGGCTCCTTGTTCCCCTAGAATGGAGGCCTCAGGTCCCTCCTCATTCACAATAACCTACAGTCACCCTGCCTTCCCTGGAGACCAGAAGGCCCCTCCAGATGGCTAAGGACAAGGGAGGAGTGGCCTGGAGGCCGGATTGGTTCTTGGCAAAGCTGAGGGCACCCTGCTGACCGGTGCCAGCCTCAGCAGGAAGACAGAGGCAGCAGATGGCCTGGCCCTGGGGTGCCTGGCACCAGCAAACAAGATACCCTAGGCCTCAGAGCCACTGGCAGAGGAGAGTGACACCAAGGGTCCCTGATGGGGGGAGGACACCACGGCGGGGTGTCCTGTGCCGCCTGAATACTTTAGTGGCGGAAAGGAGTTGGAGAGGGCCCCTGCTGGGGTGGAGGCTTCGGATCTTTAGGGTGGGGGTGATGCCAGGCTAGGGCTAGGATGAAGAGGTTTACTCACCAGGACCATCCCCTCTGGGCCACAGTCCCCTCCTCTCCCCCCAGCATTTGCTCCAAGAGATGCAAAAAATAGTCACATGCCAGGCAGAGGAAGGGGACGGCAAAGTCTGTGCCCTAGCCAGTGCCTGGAACTACCTAGGGACACATGCCACCCCCTGGGTGTCAGGGGATGCCCACAGGTGCTGAGGGGAGGGGAGGTGGGGGACTGGAGTATCAGGCTCTAGCCACAGCTGCCTGTGGCCTTGGGGAGGGGAAGGAGAGCAGAGGGAGTGGACATGTGATGGCAGGGGGTGGGGGGCAGGGCAGGCAGAGCCAGGCAGAGGGCAGGGGAAGGTTTATGATGAGAGTCATGTCTGCAGCCCCAGTGGTGATGGACGGCTCTGCAGAGAAGGCCGCTGTCCCTCATCCACCACCACCATCACACCGTGTACACACAGGCCACCCACAGCGCCCTGCAAGGCCCCACACGGAGAGCTGCGTACCGACGTGCAGACATCCTCCAATAATGACATCGCCACAAACACACCCAGAGCAACAAAGACACGCCCACAAAGGGACACAAACACTTGGAGAAAAGCCCTCCATGGTCAGAAACAACCCCAGAAACAGAAACTCAGAGACAGAGCTATTCATACGTGGACCAACCCCATTCATACAAAACATGCACCCCGGGCCGCCCAGGACACTGACCTGTTCACACACACTCCCACAGGCAGAATCACAGAGGCCCCCCTGGCCCCTAGGGAGTCACACAAACAGAGACATGATGGATACCCATTCACACATATGTACACACATACACGCACACCAGCTGCAGAGACACACAAAGCAGCAGACACACATACAAAGAGAAGTCTCACCCCTCCTTCCCCCCACTAGCCAGGTCATGGTGCCTCTGGCCACCTCGGTCACTGTACCATGCCTGTGATGTCAGACATCATGTGGCAGGTAGGTGAACTCCTGATTCAAGAGCAGAAGATGCCCCACCCACCCCCACCCCCCGCCCCAAATGTCAACACATCGGACTCAGCATGTGCAGACAGCTGGGGCCCACCTCATGTCTCTGGGAGGGGGACAGGGATGGGGCCTGGTTACAGCCACACTAGCTAGGCCCTCAACCTGCGCCTGCCTCAGGCAACGCTGGGCACATCCACGGGGCAGCCAGACCTGGAAAGGAGGGATCAGTAGCTGGGGCCAGGGGAGAGGACTGGGTGGCATCAGTGCCACAGAACAGGCCAGCCAAGCCCCACTAGAGGGTAAAGATGGAAGAGATGCTGTTTTTGTGCTTGGTGAACTCGGAGTGAGGCTGAGATCAGAGTCCTGGGACTTTGGGCGCTGGCTGGTCGAGTACACAGAATCCTGCCCCTCCGTCACCTCGGAAAGTGGGAAGGATGATCCTCCTTCACGTTGGCCCCACCAGAGTCTCCTGGCAACTCAGTGTCCTTGGAGGGGAAAAACCATAGCAGGGAGAGGTCCTCAGGGATGCCATCTATCCCCCGTCTCTGTCTCTTTCCAGGGTGTTAAACCCACGGGACAGCCTTGGGTGCCTAAGAGCAGAGGGCCCCTCTGTTTGCTAAGGTAGGACGCTCCTCCTCCAATCTCCAGCACCCTTTACCCCTCACCCTCTTCCTGGGTGTCTGTTCCTCCCGTCCTGCCCCACACAGTGCCTGGTATAGAGTAGGCTCTCAACAAATATTTGGCCGTGAATGAGTGTCAAGAAAACAGGACCAGCCACAGGTGGAAGGGGGTATCTCTGCATACTCTTGTCTGGCATCACTTTCCATCTCCTGGCACCTAGTACAGCTCAGCCTTCCATGTCTCTTCCCTGGGAATTTCCCAGCACCAGAAACCCCCGGAAGGAGGGCAGAGGGGAGGAAGGGCCCAAGAGAGGTCTGGCTCCCCAACCCAAGTGAAAACCTCCAGTATTAGGGCAAAGCTGTCTCCCTCCCCCATACTCAGAGAGGGGTGTCTCACCTTCCCAGAGGACAGTGAGACAGTGAAAAAAAGAAAGGGCTGAGTTGGAGAGGCCCTTCCAGGTAATCACTTGTAGGGAAGAGTCTTACAGGAGCTGGGGCAAAATGAGAGGTGTTCTAGGAGGGTAAGATGGAAGCCAACCCATCCACTCTGTAGGGACCAGACTTTAGAAACGCGAGACGGGGAGCTTCCTGGAGACCCAAGGAAGCAGCGCCAGGGGGTCCTCAAACTCCCTGCTGAGAAGAGGAAACAGCTTCTTCCCTCTGGGGGCTAAGGAGTTAACTCCCTCCCTCCTCCACCCTAGGCGCCCTTGGTGGGGTCTTCCCTCCCCCCTGCAGCTGGTCCTTTCTCCCCCACGCAGTGCGCTGGGAGGGCGGGGCCGTGCCCCCTGGGAGCCTTAGCCCAGCCAGCTGAGGTCCCTCCCCTCCCCTGGGCAGACGTCCTCTGTAGGCTAGGTGAGTGCGTGACCCCTCCCTGACCTCGAGCCCCGAGGACGACGACGCATCCTTCGGAGAGGGAGGGCAACCTATGGGTCGCACCCTCGCTCTAGTCCCCTGGCTCTGCGTGCACCGGCGCACACACCCACCTTTCAACTCTTGTGAACACGCGTCCACGTAAACATTCGCCTCCCCCCTCCCTTGCCCCCGCCAGGCTGGGGCTCCTTAACGCCCCCCGAGGGCGCCAGCCTCCCACCGCGACGCACGTGCACTACTCCGGCCCTCTCCCCTGTGTGCCCGTCGACACGGTCACCTCCCACCCCTTCCCAATGCAGTGTGTGTGTGTTGGGGAGGGGGGGTTGCGGCGGGACCCGCGCTGAGCGGGGGGCAAGGGCGCACCCCGGAAAGGTCATGACTTTCTGAGGCTGGGGGAGGGGGCGCCAGCCGCATTTCGGGGTGGGGGCCGGTCCCCTGCGGAAGGCTGAGAACGAGATGGGGGAGGGGAGGGGGCGTTTCTCAGGGATCCGGAACCGCAACGGCCTGCGAGCCCCCCACCCCCAGACCGCCCCTCGGAGTCGTGGGAAGGGTCCCCATCTCCGTGCCCCCGCCCCGCGGAACCCGAGGCGGCTACCCCGGCCCCCGCAGCCGCTCCCCCTTACCTGCGGCCACAGGTGTATACGCGGGGTTCTCAGCCCCAGGTCGCGCGTCGGGCGGGGGAGGGAGGGCAGCCCCCTACTCCCACCCGCCCGGGCTCTCCCCTCCCCCGGCCGCCTCCGCAGCCCCCGCCGCCGGTGCCCTTTGCTGCAATGAGAGAGGCGCCGCCGCCGCCGCCGAGCCGGCCCGGGCCCCGGTCGCCCCGGTAACCGCGACTCCACCTGGCGCGGCACGGCGCGCCGCCGTGCACATCCTCTCTCTGGCCCCCTCCCCGGCGCGGCCCCGCCGGCGCAGCCCCGCCAAGGAACGGCGGAGGCTGGTGGCTGCGTCGCCGCGGTCACCCGATACGCCGGCCCGCCGCCCGGGACTCGGGTTGCAGCAGGAGGGAGGGAGGTTAGACAGCCTAGTGGAAGCGGGGGGAAGGGCTGTGGCTTGGAGTCTGGCCTCCGGTGCCCTCTCAGGGTCTTCTTCAGGCCCCAACCCCCAACGGTCTGGCCTAGTGTGTGTGTGGCGGGGAAGGACAGTGGCCTGCCTCCCGACTGGCCACTCTCTGAGCTTAGTCTCTCCCTACCTGGGTCTCGGCTGTGCACCATTTCCGTTCTAGCTCTCCCGTGACTCAATTCCCAGCCAAGTCTGGGAGGCCTAGGACGCCTAAATTTCCTCCGTGGCCTCTGATCCTGCTCTGCTGTGTGACTCGCATTTGCTGAACATCTCTGGTCCTGCACTTTACAAAAAGGAGCCTCGTACCCAGCCATGGGGAATAGGAAGTGTGATAAGCACTAAGTATAAAGTGATGACAAGATCCTGGGCACAGCCACTTCTCTCTGTCTGTACTTCAAAGCCCTGGGGTGAAGGTCCCTTCAAGCTCTCCTCTTTCCTCCATCAGAGGAGATTCCAGATGTGGACAGGCCTGGGACCTCATAACCTGGGACCTCAGAGCTCACCAAGTCCAGCCTCACTTCCCTCCATCACCCCAACTCGAGAAGCTCCATCTGCTCTATCCAGGGAGCGCACGCGTCCTCTGCCTCATCACCATCCCTGTCCTAGCCCCACTTTGACCTCCACCGCACATGTGGCCACTCAAGATGAGTCCATCCCACTTGCCATCTAGCCTTGGGGACAGACACATCTCTGTTCCCTAAGTTCCATCAGTACAGGGCCAAGAGCTGGGAAAGGAAGTGGGCTGGGTGCCCTGTGAGTGATGCCAAGCATGCCAATCTCTTGCTGGACTTGAGTTACACACAGCTAAAAGTACCCTGCTCTGGAGCCTTGTTTTTTCCTAGACTGTCACATTTTTCCTTCTCCTAATTCTTCTTGAAAAAGTCAAGGCTTGCTGCCCCTCTCCAGGGGGAGCAGGGTATGCAAGGAAGTGAAGATGGCACCCATGCGACTCACTGGATTCTCTGCCACTACACCTCCTCTGCCACCCTCAAGTCAAGGCCCCCTCAGGGCTGCCCCTGACCTGCTGTAACTCTGACTCCCTGGCCCCTCCTCCCCTCTGGGGCTTCAGATGACTGTTTTTCTCCCACAGCAATGTCCAGGCCTGAGCTGGGAGCCTGAGCCCTTAGGATCCTGTCCCAGGGTGCCCCTGTCCATCTTCCCATCAGGGAAACTGAGGCATATGAAGAATCAGGAAATCAGTTCAGAACAAATGGCTAGAGGCCAAGGTCCTCTTCACATTTTGAAACTAAGCAGTGGACATAGCAAGAAGTGTGGGAGAGAGATATCATGGAGAACTTCCTGCTGGTGAGACATCAGGGGAAGGTTGGGTCTGCTCAGAGATGGAGGATAGGGTGGGGATAGAGGGACGAGATGATCCACAGTGGGGGTGGGACTTGGGTACAGGGCACAAGAGATTCCTGAAAACCAGTGGGGTGAGGGGAGCGGTACCCCTGTTTAAGGAGAGAAGGACTTTTTTAAAAAAGGTTTTTTTAACCTGACTATTCCCCCTCAAAACAATTCCCTCCCCAAAGCCAAACTTTGGCACAGGTTTGGGGAGCTATAGCAGTGGGAATTAGACTATCACGGGGAGAGGACGGGGCACAGGAGCCTCCTGAGAATGCGGGCTCCTACGTAAGAGAAAGGGATGCACAATTAAAATCCTGGAAATCCCCCCTCCAAAAACTATCCTCCCCAAAGCCCAAGTCTGCCATGGGTTTGGGGGGTGGGGTGGAGGCGGGTGACTCACCTGGGCCGGCTGGCCAGCCCCGGAGGGGGCGGAGTCGCCATGGAGGTGGGAGCAGAGGGAGCTGAGGAGGCACACGGGGTCCACGGTCCAGCCGCCGACCTGTGTGTGCGAAGCGGGGGACACCCCATTAGGGGGAGCGGGCAGGAGCCGCTGGGGGGCTGTGACGGGGTGGGGAGGGCATTCCTGGGGCAAGTCTGGCACAGAGCTCACTCCACAGGGGGACCCTGAGGCACTGGCTAGTCCCTTACGAGGCTGGGTCTCTATGCGGGGCCCTGGGCCTGTTGCCGGGTCTTTCTCTCCAGTCAGGCTGGGGGCTCTTTGAGCCCAGGGCAAGGCCTTCCCCAACGGATACTGCTGAAGTCCTTGCCTTCAATTCTTGACCGCCTCTCTGGACACTCTGCAAGGGGGCTGTCCCTCGCCTGACCTTTCTTCCAGCTCTTCACTGCCCCCTCCTCGAAGCTGTCGGGAACCATTCCCCAGGGGGCTTCAGCCCAGTGTGCCTCTGTCCTGACAGCACCGCTTTCCTCCCCGCCATCTCCCACACCACACCTAAGGCTCGAAACCCATCCCCTCCTGATTCCTCCAGGCCCTCAACATCCTCAAAGTCATCGTCTCTCATTAGGTCACCCCACTAACGTACTGAGCCAGAGCTAGGCTTAGGCACCGAGCGTTCAATGTAAGTGAAACAGCCGTGGATACTACTCACTTACTCCCCAAGGCAGGGAATGAATGAGTGAATGAATAAAGGAATGAATTTGTGAGTGAGCGGCCGTGCTTTGACTCACTTACTGAGCACCTACTCTGTGCCAGCGAATGTCCCAGACACATAGGAGGCCCTCAAACATGCCCACATGCTCCCCTACAGGCCCGCTGCCCCTTGAGGGCGCCATGCCGGCTGTCTTCATATTTTTCTGGCCAAACCTCCCCAGACAGATCTGCAGCCCAGGGGTCCCGTTCCCTCACCACCTCCAACCTCCTCGACCCCTGACACTGGCCGTTACCTCACCACAGCACGAGAAAGGAGCTCTTGATACCCTCCAGTCCCACAGATCCTGGCCGGTCCCAATGGCTGTTTCTCTCTCCCATCCCTCCAGGCTTCAGAAGTGCAGGGGGCCCTCCTGCTGGGCCTTTGTCCTCTTCCTCAGGGAGGCAGGACATTTCTGGTTCCCCCTCCCCATCTGTCATGGGCCCTCTCCCTTCTCAGACTCCATTCTGCCTTGGTGACCAGGCTTACCCTGGGTCCCACTTCCATTTCTGCCCACATCGTGCTCAAGCTCCCTTCTGAAGCTGTGGTCCCTTCAGAGTCTTGAGTTGTGTATTCAGTGCCTAATAGACTTCTGCGGGAAACCCCTACCCCCTCCTCAAACTCATCTCCCCTATTCCTGTCCCCCACTCCCCCAAACGTTTCCCTCCCATCCCTCTTATTTCCCCCCAAGGCACCAACATGTCCCTGTCACCCAGGTTTTTCTGTCTTTGCCTCCTGGATCCAGGCAGCAAACAAGCCTTGTTCATCTTCCCTCCAACCCCACTCCCACCCCATCCCTTTCCCTTCATCCTCCCCGACACACTCTCTTCCTCCTCTCCTTTCCCTGCCTCCAGCCACTCCCTCTTGTCCCCTCCTATTCACCATCCAAAAACAGCCACGCCCCCCCAGTCACCACCATCTGGCCCCCACACCTCTCACTGCCTCCCACCCCGAGCCCTCTGCATCAGCCAGTTGGACCTCTATGCCAGTCCTCAAACCAGCACGGACCTATGCTCACCTCCCATCTCCCTACCTCCTAAAACAGCGTTCTCCTCCTCTAGGACTATTCAGACCCTCTTCATCCTTCTAAGCCTAGTTTAGGTACCTCCTCCTCCAGGAAGCCTTCCCTGACCAGGCCAGTCGACCTGATCTCCCCTACTCCAAACCCTCTTCCAACTGACTGTGCCCCTTATACTTAAGTTTAACCATCCTTTCGCCCCCATCTCGATCACAAAGGTCCCTGTCCCCTCCCCTTAAGCCAGAGCACACAGAAGGAATCCACTGAGAGGGACCCCTGAGGGGAGGGCCAGATCTCCTTCTGCAACTCTCCCTTATTTTAGTTGGAACTCTGCTCCCGGGAGGACTCCGGACAGAACTGGAGGTGACCTCAGGGGCAGATAAGGTACCAGAAATGCACCAACGTGTCCTTGTTCCCTACAGTGAGGACGGGGATGGGCACACTCTCCCCCCTCCCCAGCCACACCCCGCAGTACTTGGAAAGGGAGACAGCCAGGCGGGTGCGAGAGCAGGGACGGATACCCCAAGGCTCGATTGAACGGATGCTGATGGGATGAACCCCCCTCCCCTCAGCCCTTTCTCCCAGAGTGGACAACGCCTGGGTCTCAACGGTCAACGGTCAACGTGCTGCAGCTGTCAAGGCCCCTACCAAGGTGGGCCTGTAAGTAGAAGGCCAATCCCAAGAAAGAACTTTCCTACGGACGAGAAGGGCATACTTGGATGCAGAGATGCCTCCAGGAACCCAAGGAGAGCTTTACAAAGGAAGCTTCGCACCCCATAAAGAAGGAGACAGGTCCTGGACCAGAGGCAGGAGCCCTGACTCCCGTCTAAGCCCTACTGATAACAGGAGAGAAACCAAGGCACAGAGAGGGGAGTCCTCTAGCTCAAAGTCACACAGCGAGTCTTGGGGGGAAGGAACGGGGTCGGGGAGGAGGGAGGAGGTAAAAGGCCCCAGAAATTCTGGGCTCTGTTCCTGCAGGGCTGGGGCACAGGAGACCCAGCCTTCTGAAGCCCCCAAGGCCTGACCTTCCCTTAGGGGCCATATCACAGAGGTGCCGACCCCAAGGTCTCAACTCCACCGCTGGATGGCCCCTCAGACTCAGAACACTCAGTCCACGACGAGGCTGTCCCTCTCCCTCCCCACTGCGCTCTCGTCTCTCCAAGACAGTCCTCCTCTGCTCAGCCCAACGGCCTGATTAGAGGCTGGGCTCTCTCTGTCCAGTCCCATGCTCCAAATTCCAGCGCTGCAGGCAGAGGTCTGGGTGCTGAGCCCCCACCCCCTTCCTCCCCAGGCTCCAGAAAAGGCCAACCACAGCCACGGGGCATCCGCTTTCCCCCTCCGCCCCAGACGCCTGCCTCTCAGAATCCGTATGAGCCTGGGGACAGGGGAGCGCAAGTCACACCCCCTCCCCAGCCTGGCCCCACTCACCTGCTCCCGCATCCTGTCTTGCTGGCTCCGCAGGGCTAGGGCGTGCTGGGGGTACTTGCTCTTCAGGTGGTCCATGAAGGCATCGCGCTTGCGGTCCGCATCGGCCTTCTGCAGCCCGCTGAGCGCCTCCAGGCTCTGGGCCGCGATCACCGTGTGCCGCCGCTCCGACGTGTGCACCAGCCCCACGTTGGAGAAGCGCCGGCCCCCGCTGCCCCCGCCTCCGCCCCCGCCCCCCAGGGTCCGGTACTCCCGAGGGTACTCGGCATCGTCTGCAGAGAGCATGGGGGGGCTGCTCCGCTCCGGATCTGCAAGGGGGGAGAGGGGGGACGGCAGGGTCACCGTGTGCCCGGCCTGGGGCTGCCCATCTCCCACTGGGATCGCTGTGAGGAGGGGTTGGCCTAAGGGGGGCCGGCACGAGGCACCTGGGGTGAGGCAGGGGCTGCCTGCCCCCCACTAGGAACAGAAGAGGCCGCCGGGGTGGCTCCGAGGAGGGTGGGGAGCAAGGGCAGTGTCCAGCTTCCTGCCCTCTGCCGGTGGCTTGGAGGATAATGACTGTGGCTGAGGTGCTGTCCTTTGAGGCCAAGGAGGGCTTGGAAGCAGGGGTCCTGGACACCCCTCTAGCCACACATGCCCTTCCTCCTTCCTTATGCTGGGCTGCACAGGGGAGGGAAGGTGAGTTTCCTTTTAGACGCTTCCTGAAAGCTGTGGAAAGGAGCCTGCACTGCGTTTCTTTCAAGAGCATCTTCTAAGGAGTGGGGCAGGGCCAGCTTCCTCCCTCAGACTAGCATGTCCAGGACACACTCGTCTTTAGGCTGGGGGTTGGCTTGGAAAAGGGTCAGGACTAGGAAACAGGGGGGAAATGACGGCAAAGATCAGGGCCTGGGACAGGGGAGCCCCGTTCCCTTCCCTCCCCAGAGACAGACAGACAGACAGACAGGAGAGGCTGGGCACAGAGAGGACAGTGAGAGATGGACTGGGGACAAACTCAAAGAAAGCAGACAGAACAGCTCAAGCTTTCCCCTCCACCCCGGGATCCTCCCCTCCCCCCTCCCTTTCTTCAGGCTCCTTCCCAAAACACACACAAACAAGTTCAAGACCTGTAAGGGACGCACAGGGGACAAAGTACAGTACAGAAGCAAAAAAAGAAGGCCGGGGGTTGAGGTCTCCATGCAGAACTCTGAAGCCCATCCCCACATGCCCATCAGCCTTGAGCCCTTGGCCTCCCAGGCCCAGCTCTGCTCTCTCCTACCCTCCGGCCTCAACGCTGACCTTCCCAAAGCCCAGCAGGGACAGCGGTTCCAGAGTGTCACCCACACCAGGGGTGGGAGGAATTGCCGGGGCTTACCTGAGTCATATTCCTGGTCGTAAAACAGATTTGCCCCCCCCCTCGTCTCCAGAAGTCACCCCCCTTGAGAGACAAACTTGGTCTCCCCAGCATACCCCCAGCCTCACAATCCACTAGCCTCAAAGCAGCACCCCTAAGTGTAGCCTAGCTCTGGGGGGAATCAAGCACTGTAGCAGACACAGGCACCCCGATGCAGGGGCTAACTCACAGGGCCGACTGGGGCAAAAGAGGAGGGGCTGAGGATTCTGTGACCCAGCCAGTTCCATCCAGCCCAGCCCCCGTCAGCCCCCTCCCTCCTTCATCAGGCCCAGGGCCAGGCCTCAGTCGCCTCCCGTCCACCACAGGAGGAAAGAGGAGTTTCAGCCACGTTCTAGGAAAAGCCACCCCTCGCCCAACACACTCACACACTCCTCCCTGGGCTATGGCAGAGGCATGTAGATCTCGGGGGACTGACCCCTCGATGACCCAGCACCGCCCACCAAAGCCAAGGGAAGAATGGCTTCCGTGGACACAGAGCTCCAAAGCTTCCAAGGGCCTGACTGATTGCCGTTAGCACAGCCTTCAAACCTCCTGTGTGTGTGGGGGGGGGAGGGGGCGTATTCCTGTGGCCCCATTTCAGAGATGGGGCCACCCAGGTCAGAGAAGGCCAGTGACACACCCAAAGCCACAGTCAGTGGTAGAGGCCAGATTGGACCCCAGCGTTTATTAGGTTGGCCCCACCCCCTCCCACCACACCTTCCTGGCCAGACGACAATTGTTTCTTGATGGAAAAATGGTGCCACGTCCTTGTTTGCCTGTTGTCTCCTCACCCTGGCGCTGAGTCTGGGGTCCCTCCCTCCTCCCTCCCGCAGGCAACTGTCCCTCTCACCACAGTCACAACCCTCTGCTGTGCTCCCCAAAGTGGGGTCCAGATACCCAAGAGATGACTGGGGGAGGAATACTGTTTCATAGCTTAAGAGTTATACCTTTATTTTCAAGGATTAAAAAGAAAAAAACAAGAAGGCCCAGCCACTGATTTCATGGGTACTGTTCCTTGGGGTGGTCGTGAGATAAGGTTTCCTTTAAAGTAAATGTATTAAGTTCAAAGTGAGTTAACATATTGAGTTAAGACGGTGAGAAGGTTCCCTGGTAGGGAGGAAATTCCTGAAGCTGGCCCCCGACTGAGGCTGGGAACCCTGGGGCCATCTCGGTGGGGACCCAGTCCTTGCCCTCGAGGAGCTGGTGGTAACCCACGGTGGCCAGTGAATATGGCCGCAAGGGAGTGACCTGACCATCATCCAGAAGAAGAAGAGCTGGAATAGGGGTTGCTCTGGGCACAGGAGAAATAGCCCCAGCCGGAGTCAGGGGGCTGCCTCCCATGACCCTTAACCTCTCTCTTCCACTCACCCTCACCACCCGCTGGAGGTCTGCAACCACATGGGGCACAACTAAGCAGGAGGAGACCCTCCCGGGCCGAGTGCCCTGGACACTCCGTAGCCCTCCCTTTGCCTAGGCTGGGGCAGACTCTGCCCAAGGCCTGGCTGCTGGAAGCCCAGCTCTAGAGCCCAGCATGAGCCCTGCCTGAGCCAGAGGGCCCTCCCCAGTGCCAGCCCGCCAGGCTCGCCGTGCCTCCTAGGGCTCTGGACACATATAGGTGCACTGGGCAAGGTCTCCAATTCACATCTGCCCTCCTGGACCCAGAAGAGATGCTCGTGCCCACTCGCACCCTCCATGCTAGCACTTCCTCCCCTGGCTCCTGGGGCGGGGTGCGGCGGAGCCTCGGTGCATCCAGAGTGGGGCAAGCAGTATGCCAGCCTGAGAGAAGCAGGCAGTGTGGGGAGGTCTGCGGTCACCCAGGCTCTCCCAGGTCCATTAAGGGGCGAGGCTGGTCTGGCAGGGAGGGGTCCCGGCTGCTAGAGCAGGAAGCGGGGAGGCGGAGGCTCAAGACAGTGGATCACTACAGCCCCATACGTCTCACAAAGGTGGGCAGCAGCGGTGGGGAGAGAGCTGCTGAGCAGAGGCCCGAACAGAGCGTGGAGCAAGGACCAACCCATCCCTGCCTCCTCCAAGTCAGGGCTCACCCCTCAGGTGCCTGGGCACGGGCAGAGGCCGGGGTCATGGGTGAGGCAGGAGCTGGATTCTAGGGGGTGGCAGAGAGACAGGAGGGGGTAGGAGAGACAATCGGCTGTCTCTGAGGGGAGGCGGGGCTTTGATGTGAAAAGCTTTAGAATCTGTTTAAGAACCTTCCAGATCTTTGGCTTTGTTTAACAGAGGAACAAGGCTCAGGGAAAGAGGTGAGCTGCCTGCGTAACCCATGAGTCCTAGCTCCCTGCTCTGTGCAGATATCTCTCCACTCTGGGGCCCCAGTGGAGCGGGACAACTGGCCTGGGATTCTGGGTTGGGGGGGCCATCCTGTTGCCCTTGGGAGAAAGAGGCCCTTGGGGGCTCTGAGGGCTCAGGCATGAATTTATCTGAGCCAGCTCTGGGCTCTTGAAGTCAGAACATTGGGAGAAAAAAAACACAGGCCGGAGACACCCTGGGGTTAAGAGTCAGCTCCTTCCCTGAGGGGCCCCGGGTTAGCCATTCCTTTAGTTACCCATTCGATCAACAAGTCTCTTCCCTCTTGGAGCCTGAGGGTACTAATCTGTAAACTGGGGACGCCCACCTCTAAACCCTGCTTCCGGGCACTGGGTGAGAAGCTGGCAAGATAACGAGGAGAAAGCACACTGCTTTGAATTAAAGACACGCCTGGCACATGAGCTGTCAAGACGGTAGGACAGCCTTCCCATGACTCCTGTTCCCGCTCCAGCCACCACTAAGGTCTTGAGTGACCCTGACCCTCCCCAGACTGAGCAGCCCAGTGAGAAGCCCAGGAGATCGATTCCAATCTAGCAAGCAGTAGGCTCTGGGTAGCAGTGGTCCTGAGCAGATCGATGCTTGCTGTTTACCAGCAAGGGGCGGATGGGACAGGGAGGCCTTGAGGGGGTAAGCAGCACTGGGCTCTATGGGGGCAGGGACATGGGAATTGGAAGACCCTGTGGTGGAGAGGCAGAGGCAGGGGGCTCTGAGCGCAGGGGCAAAGTGGGAAGACCCTGGAGGGGAAAGCAGAGCGGGGGTACAGTGCTGGAAGGGGCGCTGGGACTGAAGGTCCCTGAGGGATGGGGGCTGGGGGGATCCAGAGAGAGACGTTGGGCCTGGAGGGTTCGCCAACTCCCCAAGTATCCTCAGTGAGCAAGGCCAGCTATAATTTTCGAGTCAGAGATTCAAGCTGCAGGGAAGATACCCAGGACTGATGAAATCCAGCTCAGAATGAGGGAAAAGGAAACGGGGAAAGGGGGCCTCGGGTCACCCTCGGCTCAACCTTTTTGGCCTGGGCAACCAGTAAGTGAACCCGCCAGAGGCTGGGAGGACCAGGGAGCAGTGGGCGCCCCCCAGTGGCCGGCTGCGGATAAAGGCGCAGGTGCTTGGGAAGAGAGCGACATTGTTATTTGTTCCACCAACTCCAAATTCCATGTTTACTTAGGAGCCTAATTTATTTTATCTTCACTGCAGTCTTTTACATGAGATCACGGTAACTCAAGACGAGAATTAAGATCCCAAGGATCCAGTGAGACGCTCTCTCATAAGCCATCCAGCCCCTCCCCACCTGGCGTGTTCACCCCAGCTGTCACCAGCGACTCTGTCCTCTGGCTGTCACTGGGCAACATCCACCCATGACATCATCTTCAGAGGAAGAGAGAGTGGAGAAGGGGGGAGGGGGAGGGAGAGGGAAGAAGAGAGAGGACGGGGAGGAAGCAGAGGGGAGAACGGAGCTGGAGCCGCAGAGAAGGGAGGGCTCTCGCGGGGGGGGGGCCTGCTGTGAGGACCCGGAGTTCAGGACCCTGGCTCCCTCTCCCCAGGAGACGGGGAGGCTGGACAAGGCTCCTCCCCTGGGGACCGGAGAGACCTCACAGGTGCGCCCCCATCCATTGCCTGGGCAGAGGTGGTGGCTGAGCACCAACTCAGGGAGCACAGAGGACCCTGGGGCTAGATCCCAGTGAGGTCTGCAGGCAGGGCAAGGGGAGGGATGCATGGAGATTGCTGGAAAAGTGGAGGGCCTGGTTCATACCCAAAGTGCCTTGCCCACAGATACACACACACACACTTGAACACATGCAGTGCAAGGCTCCCCTAGTCCCACCGTCTGCAGCCAAAGCAAGAGGAGCCCAGATCAGGAGGTCCAGGAGGAGCCCCAAGGCGACTGACACCATCGACTGTGTGTGCCTGACAAGTCCATCCTGCTGGGCGGCTGCTGCAGTCAGGAAGTGCACTGTGCTGGGAGGTGAGAGGCCAGAGGACAAAGGTCAAGCTTGGCAGAGGCTCCAGGAACTTGAATGAGGTGAAGGGATCATCCCTTCACCCCCACCTCCCCCCCGCCCCGTGAAGTAGCTGGCCCCTTGGTCTTTGGGCGCCCCTGGCTCCGGGCGCCCCGTGTGCCCATGGCCCTCAGTCCGCTGTCTGTCCGTGGGTCTTTGGAGCTGAAGCCCGTCTGTGTCGGTTTCGTAAAACCATCTTTTCTGCCCCACACCACAGCGACCGAAATCATTTTCCGGGCAATCGCCTTTCTGTAAACATTCCTGTGTAATATCCCCCCAACTGCTAATGCCCAGCACCCTGTTGAGTCTCCCTATCACTCCAACCGGAGCCTCAGAGGTGGAGGTGGGCAGTGGGAAGAAGGCGGATTGGAGGGGAGGAGGTGGCCACACGGAGGATTAAGGACAGGGCTTCAAGTCCAGCTCCCGGCATGAGCCTCCACACCCGCCCCCGTGTCTCCCCATCCCCCCAGCCCAGCCCCACTGCCCTGAAGGTCAGGCCCCCTCAGGAGAGCCTGACAGGGAAGAAGCGGGAGGGCATCCCATGGAAGGGAGGCCTGGGAGGAGAGGGAAATGACCTGAAAGCATGGGGGTGACGGTTAGTCAAGAAAGGTGACTCCCTGGAACCTGGGAGCACAGGGCCAAGGCCAGTCATCACTGGGTGCCCAGGGAAGGCAGCTCCCTCTGTCCCTGAAGTGTGAGAGGGAGGACACACAAGCGGGGAGAGGCCAGGTGGAGCCCATCCCCGCGATGGACCACTACCCGGGCAGCGCAGTGGTAGGGGAAGGCGGGCAAGGCGAGAGGGCATCAGAGGCAGGATAGTCCTTGGCTGGTGACACTGAGGCCCCCTCCCCACCCCCCAGCACTGATCTACAGAGCCACCGTGGAGGACGGCCTGGGGTGGGTCGATTCTCCTGGCAGTACAGCAGGGAGACTGAGGATCAGGGAGGCTGAGGGAGTTAACAAGTCCCTGTATGGACTCCCTTCCCTGGGCTGGGGGGGAAGAGGGGGGAAGAGGACTGTGGCCTGTGACCCCCTGGACTCTTCTACCCACACGTCCAGGGAGCCCTGCCACCCCCAGCCCCCAGGGAAGCTGGGCATCTAGACCCAGCTGGGGAGTGGGGCGGGGACAACCGAGCCCTGGAGGGAGCCAGGAGGCGGGGGAGGGTGCTGGGCGCTGCCAGTCACAGCTTCACGCAGGGAGAAAAACAAGAACCAATCTGCGCAGATTTAAAACCCACCAAAGGCCACTTGGTAAACGAGTCGGAATCAATGAAAGGACCTCGTCAGGGCCAGGGGAGGGAGAGCTCACCTGCCTGGGTCTTGGCTGCTCCCAGCAGAGCTTCTGGGGCTTTCCCCAGGGAGAGAGAATTTGAGAGAGAGAGGGCGTTGGGCTCCCAGGGGATAGGGTGGGCCCTGCCCCAGCCAGATGCTTCCTCTGCCAGCTCTCGCTTCTCACCCGTCCACAGGCTGACTCTGCCCTGCAGCTTCTGTCCACTTGCTCAGACTGGGAGCCCCTGCAGGGCAGGGCCTCTTCCCTGAATCTGGGCACATCGCAGGGCAGGGCCCAGGTCTCCTCCCTCCGATTGGGAGCCTTTGTCTCCCCGCTTAGACTAGGGACACCCCAGAGCAGGGCCCCTGTTTCCCCTATCAGACTAGGGGTTCGCCTAGGACGGAGCCTTGTCTCCCGCTAAGACTGGGCAGGACCTGTGCCTCCTCTCTGAGGGGCACGAGGGGCGGGCCCCTGTTTACTTTGGATCAGAAGCTCCCTCAGGGCAAGGCGCTTGTCTCCTCCCTCAGGCTGGGGCCTCCTTGATGGCAGAGAAACCACTCCGCCCACACTGGGTGGTCTTGCAGGACGGAATTAGGTGGGGTGAAGAGATTCACAAGCCATCTCAGGAGTGGGATGGGGGCCCGGGGACAGTCAAAGATGCCAGGCTTGGTCTCAGTGCCGTCTCTGCCAGCTGCCCCGGCTCTGCGTGGCCCTGGAGTCCTTGCTTCCTTCTACCTGCTGCCCTCTCCCCTCTGACTCCCCACGTCCACGGGGCACAGAGCACAGCAGCCCTCTACCCCGGCAAGGTGAGGCCTCCCTCCCTTCGGTTCTCCGCTCTTAGGCAAAGAGGAGTGATGTCTCAAGACTGTCCGGTTGAGCCTTGCCTGCGTCTGCTTTCCCTCCAGCCAAATGCCTTTCACGGGGAAGGAAACAGAGGCCCAGAGAGCAAACCGATTCATACGGGAGCTGGAAGCAGAGCCAGAAATGGAACCCTGGCCCCCTGGCCCCCAGGGACAAGGACTTGTCCACACCTGTCTGCCACTTCCCAGAAAGCAATTGCCAGGGGAGCCCCTCTCCAGGCCCCAGGCGGGCAGAGACGAACAACCTCCTTAGAAGGAATCAGCAGAGAGGCGGAAGATGACGCAGCACCCTCGGCCCCAAAGACAGAAGAGCTGTGGGTCACAGTCCAGCTGCACCCCCAGGCGCCCGCCCCAGCCCAGTGGCTGCTTGCCACACAGAAACCAGGGTCCCCACGAGGGGTCCGGACCATACTCCTCAGACAAGACCCACCTCTCCTGCGAAAGGGCCAACAAGCCAGACTCTTGCCCAGAATTTCAGATATAGGACCCTCCCTCTTCTCCCAGCAACCCTCCCCCAACTGCCGGCAAAGCTATGGCATTACCCAAGATCACTCAACTTGGAGGTGAGAAAGCTCTGCTCAAACCCAGCTCTGCCGCCGTCTAGTTGTGTAACCTTGAGCAGGTCAGCAGCCTCTCTGAGCTTCAGTCCTTTCATTTGCTTTTTTTGTTTTTTTTTAAACTAGTAACAGGCGTGCGGGTTGTACACTGCAGGAAGGCACGGGCCTAGGGAACGGGTGGGGGGCAGCTCCTTCCTGATCTGCCCAATCGCCTGATTCCCTTTCACTCCACAGTCAGAGTTTGCTCAAACCCAGGACGGTAGGGTTTGGATTTTTAGCCACTAATGAAGATCTGGCTAATTGGCTCCCCCAGGGAGGGCAGGGGCGGGGATGCAGAGGGGAGCACATCACCCCCAGTCTGAAGCCGTCGCTGGAAAAGCTGGGAACAGCCCTGGCGTGTGCCCACACAGCCCTTGCTAACAAGCTAACTCCTGCCTGGCGTCTCCACCGTCACGTGCCCAGGGAAGGTGTCCTGTCAGCCCCACATCTCCTTGGAGAGGCAGCGGAGAGGAACACAGGCTGGGAGGAAGGGAAGGAGACGGTGGAAGGGGAGGGAGGCTGACGCCTGTCCTCCCAGCTCTGCCACTGCTCAGGGGCGGCTGCCGGCGAGCCTCCTCTCCTCGGGGGCACTCGAGCCTCAGGGTGCCAAGGCCAGGGCAGCAGGTGTGGGCACAGGGACCTTCACCACGCCCCTCTAGCTGCCTCAGGCTGAAAGCAAGCCCAGAGGGAGGCATCCTGTTCCAAGGGGGAGGGACCCCAATCTCTTGGAGGTGACGGGTGGAAGCCCCACCCATCACCCCACCTCCCCACAGGGAGGTGTGGTCGACACCCAGGATTCATTGAGGGCCTCACAAGTGTTGCACAGGAGCCTCAGCCTTGCTGTCTTCCTCCACATCCTCCGCTGAGACATGGCCCTTCATGGGGTCAGGCTCTCTCGAGGAGGCTCCTCCCAGGCCCACAACCCAGCACCCAGACGGCTCCCTCAGACACCAGGATGGTCGGGGTCCTGGTGCCTCCAGACTCCAAGCACAGGCCACCGCGCTTCTGCTCATCACACTTCTATCGTCATGCCTGTGCCCCCATGGTACACGCCCACACGCCCAGCACAGGCTCACGAACGTGTGCCCAGTCACGAAGGCCTCCCCTGCACCCACCACAGGCATCAACATGGGCCCAGCTGGGACTGGGTCACTGCAGAGAGGCCACGTTGAACGCTACGTGGACAGACAGGGTGCTGTGCCCATGCACACACATCATAGACATGTACAACCCCTCAACCGATTGCAGTGCATCTGGGGGCTCTCTCAAGTGCCAGCTCGCTGCATCTCCAGCTTGGAGTGAAAGACACTGGGGACCCCATTTGCCCATGCTGGGTCTAGCTACCCCTTCTCAGAGAGGCAACTTCTTGGCCCCTCTCCTGCTTTGTCAAGTTCAGGGTCTCCTTGCTAAAGCATTTACATTTTGTCTACAAATACAGGCCACTCCACTCTCACCAATGTTTACCCAATCAGGCAATGCCAAGGACTGAGATGCCCCTCCTGGACCTCGCATCCCCAGCCCTTGTCTCCCTCTACAGGTGCTCAGCCTCCTGCGCCAGGACAAGGGGCCGGTGGGCCTTGGACCCCCTTCCACCTGCTGCCGGAGGGTGAAGGACAGGGCTTCTGGGCTGCAAGTTTCAGCCCTCACCTCACAGGTCAATTACTCTACTGCCCTGCAAGCTAACCGGGAACAAACAGCCAAATCTGTGTCCCATTATGTTCCCTCCCTATAGGGATGCTAAGGTTAGAGCACCAGGAGAGACTCTGGAGGATGGAAGATGGGGGAACCCAGAGAAGGGAGGAGGAGACTCAGAGTTTCCTGCCTGACTTCTGGGTCCAGACTGACCTGGGAAGTCTGATCAGATTCCAGGGGCATCTTTCAGTTCTCCCTGTTGCCTAACCTGAACCGTCCCACCAGAGCAGGATCCAGGAAGGTGGAGCACGAGCTGGGATGCAGGGGAGAAACAGTCTCCGCTTCCCTCTGCAAAAGACTTGGACTCCAACCTGCTCGTCTCCGTTAAATCCATCCATCTGGAGTGATGAGGTTTAGACTCAGCACCAGGCTTGCTGGATGCCGTGGGGAAAACGGACCAGCCATGAATGACAGCACCCTTGATACCCACCCCTCGACCAAGCACACTCTCACGACAGCCCACAAGGGGCTCTGAGAGCCTCTATTCATTCAGTTCTCAGAGTCACCTCGTGACGTTGCTCTCCCCCGTTTTACAGGCGAGAAAGCAGAGGCTCAAGAAGGGGTGACTTGTCCATGGTCAGAGTTGGCACGTCTCACCAGAGAAGCCTGGTCTCGACTGTGGGGTTCTCAGCCCGGATCCCCTTTCTCTCCTCTACGCCCTGCTACCCCTGAGGAAGACGCTGATTCTGCCACCAGGGCATCCCTGAGTCTTCGTCTGAGCCACTGGGCCAGAGCCCCTCATGTCCCCTCATGGCCCCTCATGTCCCCTCATGGCCCCTCATGTCCCCTCATGGCCCCTCAGTCTGTCCAACTCCCTAAGGAGGGAGCACTCGAACAGGCCCCTCCCCAGAGGAGCGCAGAGACCCTCAAGCCCATCCTTTTTGGGGGGACCTCACACTGGAAGAGTGGGGACCCTTCCCCAGGGCATGGCTGAGAGAGAAGGAGGGGCAGGGAGCAGAACTGCCCCGGGGCCACAGAAGCCCAGGCTGGGAAGGGGGCCCTGCCTTTCCACAGTCCTCCCCTCATACCGTAGTTTGGTACTGAGGCCTCCCAACCCCTGCCACAGGCTGTGCCGACACAGAACTGCAAGTCCTATTTCAGGAACGCCATCCAGCCAGGACTTGGATTCCTCCAGAAACAGACAGCTCATTACCTCTAAGGCACCTCCTCCTCCCTTAAAAAGAGCCAGAGTCTGTGCCCATGGCCCTCAGAGGGGTGCAGGGGCAGGGCATGATTACTTCTCCCTTCAGGGCAGAATGAAGGCTCCTGAACCCGAATCTTCTCTCCTCAAGTCCTTCCTTCTGTGGCCTGGCTTCAGCCCCGGGCCATGTGCACTGCCCTCTGTTGGGTCAGCCCCATGTTGTCACCACCGCTTTTAGCTGGTGGCCTTCAAAACTGCTCCAATGGTCCAGATAAGGTCTGAGCAGCCCAGATGACCCCTCTCTGCTTCTGCTCTCACCAGCCCTCCTCCTGCCCCCAGCACGTGTGCCAGGGGAAGCAAATGCCAGGGCACACTCAGCCCTGCTCTGGGACCAGAACGTACCTTCCTTACCTCCTGCTCTTAACTCTCAGGCCTCCCCTGACCTCGGGCCTCAGGGCCAACTTGTCTCCTCCTGCCTGGGATGGATGACTCTCCTGGCAAGGGTAGCTCAACCTGCTGGCTCCTTCTAGGCACTTCCCTCTGCCCTCTGCTGCCTGGCCATGCTAATGTGATTCCAGGAGTCTTCTCTGGGTCTTAGCCCCTTCCTAGCAACTATGCCCTTGACAGCCCCAGCCAGGCATATCCCAGTTACAAGCACCAGAGCGTTTGCCCAGGAGTCTGAGTGGGCAGCCTGCTCTGCCCATAATTCTCTGCTTAGTGGCCTGAGGCCCTTGATAACCCGTCTGGAAGCCAGCCATCTCAGGGGTATGTCCAGTCACTCTGAGGACTGGAAAACCACAGCCCACACGATAACATCTGATGCATATTAACCACACAGTGCTTCCTCCTTGTTAACCTACTTCCTCCTCACCAAACTCTGCCCTACTGCCAGAGGGCCCCAGGACTGGAAGGAGAGGCTCCCTTACCCCCCGCCGCTTCCCAGCACTCTGCCCCATATCCGCAGCCCATGCTCGCATGGTGGCTGATTCTGGCATCTCATCAGACAGCAATTATGGGGGAATCAGCAGTGCAGTCATTCCGGCAGCTCGGCACCTGTCACCACGCCGCCATCCCCAGGCGGCTGGGATGGGACCGGAAGCTGATGGAGGAGGGGTGTGCTGGGGTGAGGGGCGTCTGCTCCCTCGCCGCCTCTGCAGCCCTCACTTCCTTCAACCCTACCTCCCCACAGGTGCACAACGCATGTCAGCAAGGTGGCCACTAGCCACACCAGCGCTCCCTGTTAGCCAGGCCCGGTACTGAATGCATAGGCCCTGTGTCACACACAGGCATGCCAAGACCAAACAGAGCAAGAAGGACACAGCACGCCAAGGCTCAAATCAAAAAATGCCCCTTCCCGTAAGTGTGACTTTGAACAAGTCATTTTACTTTTCTGGATGTCAGTCTCTCTAATGGCAAAATGGGGAAAATAGTGCTTACCTTGGGAAGAGGGGAAGAAATAAATATGTAAAGTATCTAGCACAGTGCCTAACATATGGATGATCACGTATTCACTCAACAAACAATGAGTACACACCTACTATGCGCTGGGCAATATGAGGATGCCGAGATAAATGAACCGCAGTTTAGCAAAGACCACGCTGGGGGCGCTTCCCTGGGGGCGCAGTGGTTGAGAGTCCGCCTGCCGATGCAGGGGACACGGGTTCGTGCCCCGGGCTGGGAAGATCCCACATGCCGCGGAGTGGCTGGGCCCGTGAGCCATGGCCGCTGAGCCTGCGCGTCCGGAGCCTGTGCTCCACAACGGGAGAGGCCACAGCAGTGAGAGGCCCGTGTACCGAAAAAAAAAAAAAAAAAAAGACCACGCTGGGGCCATACTGGGGCACAGGCATTTTGTTTAGCTGGTGGTGCTTTGTTTTGTTTCTTTGAATTTTAACGCCTTTAAGGAACACAGACACTCTACCCCTCAGCGCAGTCCCCACCATTCCCTATTGTCCTCATCCACCGCTTCACTCATTGCCAGCCCCTGAAAGCACTGAGCTTGCTGCCCCCAAAGCAAACGTGAACTAGTAGGCTCAGTTATGTCCAGAACCGATGCCACGAGAGACCTGACAGCCTTGGGAGCCCGGAGGTGGTCAGGGAGGGGCACTTCAGGGAGGGGCAGAAGTGGGAGGTGACAAAGGCAGGGTGTTCCTGGAAGAGGGTCACAGAGGGAAAGGGGAGGGCCACTGGGAGCGGACGGAGACGCAGGCATCTCAAGGGGTCCTTCCTAGTGCTGGACCTCTGGGCCCCAGGCTGCAGCGCCCCCTCTCCTCCAGCACATTTCCTAGGTGGGTCTCGTTGGTGGAGCCACGATGTAAGACCATGTTCCCTTGCCTCACAAGCAGCATCTGCTGTCCCAACTGAGTCACTGAGTCACTTCCCTGGCCCCATGGAGAGGAACACAGCCCCACTCTAGCTCTTTACAGATGTAAAATAAAGTAAGTCTGGGAAAGGACTGAGCTCCCTGCCTCTGGGAGTATTCCAGAAGAGGGTTAAGTGAAAGAGGAGGGCATTTAGGCCCCCTCTCTGGTTCCCTGCCCCTGAGCCTCGGCCCCTCTGCCATTTGTGTGGGGAAGGGGGGTGGCCTGTGTGACCAGGACCGGGGTCGAGGGGAAAGTCTGCAGTTTCAAGTCACTCCTGCCTTCTCCTGGCAGCAGCCGAGGCGGGGCGGGGGGTGGCGGGGGAGGGAGGAGAGCGGCATCGTTGCTCTTTTAGGAAAATGGTAATTTTAATTAAGAGGCAGACAAACCAGCACTCTACAGATTGTCTCCGAGCAGTTATTAAAAAGCCATCAAGGCGTCGGCAGCCCCAGTGGCAAGGAAGGCTGCCTCCCCCATCTGCCCGCCCGGATTGGGGCCGAAGCATCCTCCAGAGAGCTGGAGAAGGGCTGGAGGATGCGGAGCCTGCAAACAGCCAAGGCAGGGACTCTGCAGCCGCTCTCCCAAGGGCGGTCAGGGGCAGCACACAGACAGTACCCAGGGCACAGCCTGCCCAGCCCCAGGGAGGGGCTGGGGGAGGCGCAGAAAGGGAACCAGCAATTGGGCATCCCCTGCTGTGGGCTGGGCTCTGGTCCAGCTGCTGCTGCTTTTCCTGTATGCTTCTCAACAAGGCTACCATTTTACAGGCAAGGACACTGAGGCTCAGGGAGGGAGAGTGGCTTGTCCAAGGCCACACAGCTAGGACATGGCTTATGTGAGCCTTTGAACCCGGATCAGACTGAGTCTCAAGTCCAGTGCTCCAGGCTGCTGGTCCTGGGCATGGAAGTGAGAGGAGGGTTCCCAGAGGCCCTCTTGAAGTGGCCCCAGCTCTGGCCCAACAATGCTGCCCACAGTCCCCAGGGTCATGGGGACTTGGGACCTCAGTCACTCCCTGCTTGGCAGGGACACACTATAGGAGAGGAGTGCCATTGGGTCAGGGGACACTCTACAGGGACATGAAGTGCAGAGCAGCTGCCAGCAGGGGGAGCAGGGGCGGATGGGGCATCATTGGATGGAGGGTCACAGCTCTTTCCAGACAGCCAGCCAGGCCTCAGCCCCAGGCCCCACAGCCAGTGAATTCAGCCAACCCCTTAACCTCTATCTGCTCACCACATAAGCAATGAAAGAAACTTCGCTGTCTCGGTCACTGTTAGCCTCTGAGCCTAGACCAGTGCCTGGCACAGAGAAGGTGTTCAATAAATCTGTATTGAATGAAAGAAGGAAGGAATGGATGGATGAATCAATGAATGATTGAATAAATGAAAGGCGATCACAGGGTTACAAGTGCCTATAGGCTAAACAAAGCTGTCCTGAGGTCGATGTGGTCCCATCTTCTCCCATCGCCCCCCTCTGGCCAACGCTAGAACATGGGCTGCCCCTGATAAGACGGGTCCCTTGCTCCTGACCCCGTCTCCCCAGGCCGTCTTGGCCCCTCGACAGAGGGCTCCCGCCTCCTCCTCCCTCCCCAGCCCCACTCCAGGAGCTTTACAGCCAGCACACACATATACATGCACACGTGTTTGTTCGCGCACACTGACTCACATGCACACACGTGCACACACGGACACATTCTCGGCCAGGCAAGGTGCCCTCCCCAGAGTCAGGTCTCTGCTGCCCCCTCCCCGGCAAAGGCCTGGGCCCCCCAGGGATAGCCCCCTCCCCCGTTTCTGGCCCCCGAGGCTGGGGAGAGGCACCAGCTAGGGAGCAGTGGGTGGCAGGATGGTGGGGAGAGGCCCCCCTCCTGGCTTACCAACCTGGAGACTTTAAACAGAGGGAACAGAGTCCTGGAGGCTTCCCTCCTGCTGCACGCTGGAGCCCTGGGTGAGGGACAGGAAAGGAGGAAAGTCGTGAACGAACGCCCGGAGCTGGAGGAGAGGAAGGGGCCGGGGCCGGGCTCCCAAAGCGGGCTGGGCCCGGCCGGGGCCTTGGGCCTCGGGGGAGGAGGGGACAGGGACGGAGCAACGCAGAGCATTAGGAGTTGTCCCTTTGGGGGGTCACTGAGGGCTGGGGGGCAGGCAGGACGGACACTGGGTGTCGGAGGAAGAGCAGGGGCTGAAGGGGCAGAGACGCGGGTGGGAGACAGACAGGAGGACAGACAGCAGGACAACACAGAAAACAAGGGGGTCCCCAGAGTGGGGTTCCCAGGATAGACAGCCAGCAAGCCAGGCCTGGTTCTCCTCCCAGAAACGGGGGCAGGCTCTTTACTGGGGTCCACACAAGACCCCCATCTGCCTCCCCCAGCCAGGGTCGCCTCATTCTGGAAGGCTGGTGGGTTCAGAGTCAGAGGGGCCTGCCTTCATGGCTCTGCTGACCACCCCCTCCCAGCCCAAGAGACCCCCATCTGCTCCACTCACCCCCTAACCCTGAGGAAGGCCCCCCTTCTCTGCCCACAACAGAGGAAACAGGGGTACTTCACACCCGACACGCGCACACACACTCTTGCTGTGATAGGGGCTTGCCCGAGGCCCCGTGCCCAGCTCCTGACCCCCACGCGCACCCGCTCCTCAAACGGCCAGGGCAGGGGCCCCCTCAGGTGTCCGTCATACTGCCTCGCTCTCACTCTGCAGGAAGTCCTTCTCACTGTACTCCACCTCCCTCGTGCCCCAGCGCCTGTCTGCGGCCTTTCATCCTGGGGCGCGCGGCATTAGGACCCTTCCTGCACAGAGACACTGTGGGCCGGGCACCCTCTCGGGCCCAGCCCTCACTGGCTGTCTCGGACCCATCCACACCCACATCACGTCTGGCTGCAAGCATCCTCAGAGCCCCCTGCCAATCTGATGTTTCCAATTTTCCCACCGATTACCCAAGACACAGGCATCCCGGGGAGAAGCAGCTGTCGTACCCAGATGTTGGGACATTGACTGGGGGAAGAAATCAAGAATGTTCACTAAC
The DNA here is from genome assembly GCF_025265405.1 of Mesoplodon densirostris. Taxonomy (NCBI): domain Eukaryota; kingdom Metazoa; phylum Chordata; class Mammalia; order Artiodactyla; family Ziphiidae; genus Mesoplodon; species Mesoplodon densirostris. The sequence continues at coordinate 4,322,090 of NC_082678.1, forward strand.
ATATGTAGCCCCAGAGGGCTTCCTGGACAAAGCGGTGGGGTGGGGGTGGGGCACAGAAGGGCAGGTGGACAGGGGGGCACCAGGTGGGGGCATGAAGGCTCAAGAGGCCCAGCTCCCCGCTCACCACCAGCCTTAAGTGGCAGCTCCAGGGGCCCAGCCCCAGACCGGCTGGGGTGAGAATCTGGGTTTTAGATAAGAGGCTTGCTCACGTATGTCTCTTTTTCCTGGGAGAACAGCCACCCGTTCGTTCATTCAACTGGACAGTGAGGAGGAGGATGAAGACAAAGACGTTACTATTTAGTGAAAGTTCACAATGTGCCGGGAGCTCCGCCTAAATTACCTCATTTAATCCTGGTACCCACCTTGTGAGGGAACCACGGTTATCAGCCCCAATTTACAGATGAGGAAACTGAGCTTCAGAGATGTGAAGTGACTTGCCCCAAACCACACAGCGAGTGAGTCACAGGGCTGGGATGCCTGCCCGGATCTGTCCGACTCCAGAGCCTGAGCTCTTGACCCCTGAGCTGAACTGCTTCCCATCCATCCTCCCCAGCCTTTGGCTGGCTCCCATTCCGTGCCCGCTGGGAAGTCCTGCCTGAAGTCTAACCTCTTTCCATCCCATGCTCCAGCATAAACTATTTTTTACGGACAATAAGTGGAGAAGAAGGCTTCACTTCAGTTTCTTTCTGCCTCATCCTAGGAGTGGGAAGCAGGTCATTTTAACCTAAGGCTGCAAATGGACCAGGGCTCAGGGGTGGGGGAGGAGCTGCTGGGTTCAGGAGAAGGGGCTTCTCCCAAGCTTCATCTTTAAGTGACTTCTGCCCCTCTGGGAGCCCCTTTCCTACTCTCCCGCCTCCGTCACAGAAGAGGCTCCAGGAAGCCCCTCAAAGGTCTCTTCTCGTTTGAACATCCAGAAATCCCCCCCAAGCACCCGCGCTAGGGAGAGAGAGCCTAAAAAGTCAGCGGCAGCAGAGCGAGAGTCACTGTCAGTCCAAACAGCCCTGGCTTTCCCTCAGAGTCCCAACTTTCAGCTTAGAAGAAGGCTGGGACCAGAATGGGGACTCACCAGGCCAGCCTGGCCACTGGGAGGGGATGGACTAGGCAGGGGACAGCCCCGGAGAGGAGGCATAGAGGCCCGGGTGTATCTGCAAGGGCTTCAATAAGCCGCGGAATGCCTTCCCAATGAACTGGGATCGTTAATTCTTCCTCAATGAGGCAGCTGCTGGTGCCTGGGGTGACGCCACAGACGCCTGCTGTGTCTGCAGTTATCAGCCCCCCTGGGGTGGAAGGAGCCAACAGGACACACACACCCTCTCTGCCTCCTAGGCTCTGCACAAACATCTCCAGCTTAGGGCCACTCTGTGGGGGTCTCTGGATCTGGGGGGCCCCCTGTGGGTCCCTGGGTCTGGGGTCTCCAGCATGCTCGGTGACTGGGGTGGAAAAGAGACCAGGGTGTTGGGATGAGGAGGGTTGGCAGAAGTGAGGAAGGGAGGCATGTGAAAACCCAGCTCCTTCCCAGTCTCAATGCTACTCCATTCCGGGATATGCAGGCAACTGGGCCAGGTGGCTGAGGCTACCAGGAACCAGGAAAAGGTTGTGGGGGAGATGAGCCACCAGCTGGCAGTGCCTCCGCAGAAGAAAAGATGGACTGGATTATAGTCCCTGGTTGGAACGGAGTGCTGCAAAGCCCTTTTTTTCTGGGGTGGGAGGAAAACAGACGGTAGCTGAATCCTATAGCCTCTCGCTTATCCATCTTCTGGGCTGAGAGGACAGATTTAGGCAAGATGTGCCTTCGGAGCAGGAGGGACTGTTGGTAAGGCGTATGCAGGCGCACAAAAGCACCAGTGTTCTCTTGGGCCAAATCTCCATTTTTCCTGGTTTAGCTGGAGCTGGGAAGTATTATTCCCACCGTCTGTGTGGCGAGGCATATATTACCTCAGGAGAGAGGAGGTGAGTAGAACCTGCGACAGCTGGAAGGGACTTGAGAGATTCTCTAGTTCCACCCTTTCCTCACACCGAGGACACTGGAAACCAGAGGGGGCAACTAACTTGCCTAATGTCACACAGCAGTAGGGGAGGCAGGCAACCTGACACCAGTCCAACGCTTGCTCTTTACCCTGCCCTTGACTTCTCTGCCCTGGGGGATCAAAGACGGACTTTGATGTAACCTCCTCTTCCCCAGCAGCCCTGAACTCCTCTTCATCAGGGCCCCCTGCACTCTGCCAACCATCACAGCCACAAGAGATTAAACTGGATCTACCAAGTTCCTTCCGATAGCCCAAAGGTCATCTCAAAGCTCACGCCAACCAGTCCCCTGCCCCTAGGTACAACGCTAGCTTACTTGCGCTCACAGACACCTATCATTGAGGTAAGAGATGCAAAAACACCACCTGGGAGCAGCCACCCTTCATGCACCTGGAGGCTTCCTTCCCATCTAACCTCGATTTCTCCTGCTGCAGCGTGGGCCTGTTTCCTCTCAAGCTGTCCTGTGCAAGAACAGGGGGAGGGGGAGAAGAACAGGATTCCCCGCCTCCAAACCCTTCTGTCTGCCCACCTGCAGCAGAGAGGATGAGGGCAGGGTATCCCAGGGTGGCTGGGCCCTGAGCCCAGCGGGTGCGTGGGGCACGAGGGCTGCGGTGGGGAAGCAGCCGCCTGAGTGTGGGAGAAACAGCTCTTCTGGGAATTGTCCTTCTGACTCTTCATCTCCTGCAAACTCCTGCATCTCAGGGTTAGGGGAGGGTCTCCTCTGGGCTCGGAGACATCCATTCCCTCCCCATACCATTTATTGACTGTTTATCACGTGTCAGGCACTGTGCTGGACATTTCCATCTATTATTTCATTTAAGTTTCACAACAACTCCGTGGTCAGAAACTAAACTGCCCCCCGGGTCAGTTCCTCCCTGAGACTAGATCTAACCTTGATCCCTCTTGCTGTGCCTCCTCCGGCCCCGTCCACCATGGCGGTGGAGGGGATTTTTGCTCCTGTCTTCAGAAGTCCTCACCTTACTCAGTGGCCCACCTTATCTTCCCCTGGCTGCCAACCTTTACCCCCGTCTTGCCCCATGTGATGAGTATTATGGGGGTGAAAGGAAATGAGGCAGGTTGGGGGCTGGGATGCAGCGCACTGCCCTGTGCCAGACACAGAGCACATACCAGGTGGCAGGGGAGAAGGCCCGTGAGATCAGTCGGGGTAGACGGAGGTGGGTGCAGAACTGAGGGCAGCAGTTTCTCCCTCCCTATGACCCCCTGCAGGGAGCACCGCGCCTCACCTGTGGTGTGCTGGCCAGGCAGGGCCCAGACATGCAACGATCCTATTCTCAGTGACCATCTCTCAGGTCCAAGTTCCAACCCACACATACCCAGAGCCTAGGGGCCTGAGCAGAAGTGGGCAGGGCACAAGACAGCAGGACTTGTCCTGGACTGTGAAGCTGCCTGTCTGGCAGCTGAAGCCAGAGGAGGGACTCTTACATCTAGAGGTGCTCAGACCCTGACCCCTCTGCCAGGCTCAGTGGGGTTTCACACACCCCGTGGTAGCCACAGGCAACTGTAGTGAATTCACAACCACTTGGTTTCACTGTTTGGACTTTCTGGAGCCGGAGTGATGAGGGTAGGGGTCCCCTCCACTAGGGCTATCCCCCCATCCTGCCTCTAGGACGGCTGGAGCACAGGAGCCACCTCCCCAGGGAATTCTCAGGCCTCACCCGGCTTCCATCCCTCTGGGAGATTCCAGCAGTGATAGCCTGGGCCAATGGGCAAGGGGAATTGGAGTGGTGGGTGGGACTCTGGTCCCCGTGGGCGGCACCCTCCCCCTTCAAGCAGGCATCATTGATATATGCAAAGCATATGCAAATCACCCAGAAGAGAGAGACACAACAACGGTGGAATGTCAGAAGAGACCTTGGAGAGGAGCCAGCCTGTGCCCCCTCATTTCACAGGTGAGCACAGAGGCCCTTGCCAGGAAGGGACTTGCTCAAGGTCACTCGGACGTTTGGGCGCTGAGGCAGGATCCTAACGAGGTCTCTTTACTCAGTCCAAGGCTCTTTCCATGCCAGTCTTGTCTTCCATGGGGGGTGCTTACAAGACGGTGAAGGGGTCACAGGGCCTGCAGGGGGTCCCTTGGACCCTTCCCTTCCCCCTGTGAGCCTGGGTAGTGGGTGTGGGGGAACCATGGGCAAGGGCGGCGATGATGCCTGGGACAGCGGGCGACCAGAGGTGTGGAGGGGCCAGAGGCCGGAGGCATTGGTTTCCGGCAGCCAAGCAGTAGAAGGCGGCAGGAGAACTTGAGTGTCTGAAGCCCAATGTCAGGGCAAGGTGGCCGCTGTGTGCGGGGAGGGGATGGCGCCCTCACTACACACACATCTCTAAGTGCTCAGAGGCCCCCTTCCGCCTGGATTCTGACGACTCTGACACCCGACAGACCATAAGAGTCAACTCAGGCTGGTCCCTTCCGTGGCTGCAGCTCCTTCCCTCCCTCCAACCAACTTGGCTTCTTAACCTTCCAGACAGTCCTAGAAAGCAGGACAGATGCTAAGGAAAGAAGAGAGACAGGTATGAGGGACAGACAGACCGAAAAGGGGAGACTAAGGAGCAGAAGGAGGAGACGAAGAGGAGAGACAGCGGGAAGGACAGAGGGAGAAGAATGGAGGGGCAGGGATGGGGGGCACCAGGGGGAAAAAGTGGGGGGGTCTGAGGAGCAGAGGGGGGAATGCGGGAGCAGTGGAGCCGAACGGGGGCTCCCAGCCTCTGGAACTGAAGGACCAGGCTGGAGCCTGGGCGAGGGGCACAGGAGCCCCATCGAGGCCCGAGGCTGCCTGGCAAGAGCAGGGGACCAGGTCCCTGCCCCTCTGCCCGCCTCCCCAGCAAACCCCCTGGCTGCCAGGAAATCAGCGGCCGCCTCCCGCTCTCCTTCCCTCCCTCCCTCGGGGCAGGCAAGCGCTGCTTCCCAGCCAAATCCAAAGCCTTCATCTCTGCTTTTCAGAGCTGGGAATGAAAGAAGGGGAAGCCAGTGCAGCCCTCAAACCCGCTGACGGCCAGATTTTTATTATCTTTGCTCGAATGGGCCCTAGGAAGCCAACAAGGGATTCTTCAAAGAGCATCTGAGTGGCTCATTGAAGCCTGCACCTGCACCAGCCCACCCACGATGGGCAGCTGGGGCTTGGGGCAGAGGCACAATCTGTCCCCCACCGCCCACCAAACCCGGAGACCAGATCGGAGGCTGCCTGGAGCCTCACCCTCCATTCTCTGTGCCTAGGCAGGGGCCACTCGGTCAGGCAGCCAGGCTCAAAGGCTAGACCCAGGCCCACTGGGCCTCTGAGACAGTCTCTGTCCCTCTCTGGGCCTCGAAGACACAAACTAAGGAAGAAATCGGATCTCCTTGCCAGGGCTTGGAGGAGATAAGTGCTTGGGATTCCTCGAAAGCAAAGCTTTAATGGCAAGCTCCAGATCCTTCTCCTGAACTCTCTGCCTGCCCACCCAATGGCCTCCTGTCTCCCTTCCAACCAAGCTGCCCCTCCATTCCCAAGCCCCAGGCCCACTACTCAGGATGATCCTCAACCCCCAAACACAGCTCCCTCAGGTCAAATCCTCAACCTCGTCTCCCTTCTTTCCCCGAGACCTAACCTGGGGTGGAGAGGGGGCTACAACAGATCTGGTACTTCAAAGAGTCTAGCCTCCTCCGTCCTAAGCTTGGGTTTTGTCAGAGAAAAAGCCAAGGTTCGAACTGGGCAGATGGCAGCCGTGCTACCATCACCCCCAGCTCTGACCACACGGGTGAGGTCGATGCTCACAGCCAAAGAAGGAATCAAGGGTTCTAATTAAACCTTTTTTCCAGGGTGGGTCCCTGGCCAGAGAGAGAGAAAGAGAGAGACCATCCGGGGCTCTGCATCACAGCACCCAACTCTGCCCTGTACATATTTAAGAAACATGGAGCCCTGGATTCCCAGCAGGATTCAGGCCATGAAGACCCCAGACCCCATCCCCTCCGCGTTAGGCAAGGCGGCTAGCAGAGAGCATGTGGTGAGATCAAACCTCCCAATGGCTCATTCCCAGGGACCCTTCCCCTAGAGGAGCTCCCCGTCTCCACTCAGCACTGCCTGAGACCACAGTTGCTTATTCCAGATCTCCAGAGCACATGGGGGACCTGCATCTCCATCCCGGCCCTGAGGGTCATCACAGAGAACTGGCCAACATGGTAAGGGCGGAAGGAGCAGGGGTGGGGGGAGCACTGGACAAAGACCCTCTTGTCCCCAAGGCGCAGTGGCAGGAAGCCAGGGCAAAGCCTTTGCACTTGCTGCCAATGGTGCCTGGGTGCCCGGCAGTCTGGGTGGAGGGGGGAATCTTATTCTTGGAACCCCCTCCTTTTATGCTCCATCCCTTGCTTCTACACTAGGCCACCAGCTAAGTCTCTGCCCCAACAACTCCCAGCTTGCCTGGATGCTTCCTTCCTGTATGAATGCCGGACCCTGACACTTGCCCACAGTGGGCCCAGCATCAACTAAAACCAGCAAAAGACCTCACACGCAAACCATAACTGCCCCCCACGTATGTACACACGCGCAAGCACGCCAGAGACCACCACCATCACAGCTGCCACCAATGATGACAAAGCCCCACGTTTTCACAGTGACAGTCTCCATCAAATGCATCACCAGTTCTTTAAGACCAGCAAGAAGGATAGGGAAGGGAAGGAGAGAAACTGAGGCCCAGAGTTCGACAGCAAAGTAGTTGGCTCAAGGTCACCCAGACCAAGATATCCAGAGTTGGAAAGAAGGCATCCTATCCCCACCCCAAAGCGCTCAAACCCAACACCAAGGAATAGTCAGACCCACAAGCCTGGAAGTCTGGTCATCTACCCCCGACTCCCAGCCCTTATCTGCTTCCCCCTCCCCCAAACAACAGGAGCTCCAACATCTTCTGAAAAGCTCCAGCCAGGAACCCACTTCTCCTAAAGTTGGGGGCTGCAAGACCTCCTGGTTCCCTCGTATTTGGGAAGAGGGCCTGGCAGTCCAGGCTCTCCGCCTTGCACACTCCCAGTTCTCGCTCACCTGGCTCCCCTCGGCCCCCGGGGTCCCTCGGTCCAGCCTCCTCCCTGGAAGATCGGGCGCTGCCCTCCGCTGTCCTCTCCCACCAGGCCAGGGCAAAGCGCCGGAGGCACTGCCAGGGCTGCATGGGGAGGGGTGGGGCGGAGGGGCTTGCACCAGCAGCTGCACACACCCCGCCGGGCCCTGCCAGCCGAGCTGCGGAGGCACCCGGCCGGCCCCCTCTGCTTCCACCAGCATCCTGCTGCCCCCACCGACAGGACTCGGAGCTGGCCAGGGAGCTTCTGACGTAGCAAAAGGGTGCGTGGGAGGGGAAGGGGGGTTAGCGCGGCCCCTCCCCAGCCCCGCCCTCTGCCGCTCAGCCTCCGGCAGTCCCTACTTCCTCATTCACCCTAGATGCTCTCCCCAGCTGGGGGCGCCCTCCCCTGCCCACTGGCTTCTGCAAGGGGAGGGCTTAAGATCAAATGGCCCCTCCCCAGCCCCTCCCCCTCCCGCCAGCCTAGCGGGGAGCGGGTCCCCAGTCTCTGCAACTGCTGCCTAGGCTCCCAGGTCTCCAGGGCTAGGGCTTCGAGGTGACTGGGGAGGGGGTGCGGGGAATACAGGCTTGTATCCTGGCAACACAACCAACCCCAGAATACACTAATCCTCTTCCTTCCCTGGGGGGCGGGCGCAAAGCGCCTACCACCACCATCCAAGGGCGTGCACCCCATTCTGGGACCTGGGGGAAAGAGGCCTTTAATGCTCCCACCACTTCTCCATCCCCTTCGCCTCCCCCTGCATCCTCCTCTTCCTCCACCTCCGATGGACCACTCCCCTCCTCCACTCTCCTCACCATCCATCCCCCGTCCTCTTTTCTCCCTCCCTCCCCCCTCCACCTAAACCCCTTTAAATTTTAACCCTTCGGGCCCCCTTCCCCGGGCCTCACGAGGCCCTCCCCACCCGGTCTCCAGCCTCGCCAATGCAGGACCCCCTCTCTGGTCCCAGCACTCCTCTCGCCCCGGTCCCTCTCCCAAGCCCGGAGCGCCGCGGTCCCCTGCCCCCCACACACCTGCGTCCCGAGCATCCCTCGCCCCGTCGGCCGCCGCCTCCCCGGCCCGGCCGCCGCCCCCGCCCCCGGCCGAGGGGAAAACACACAAAGAAAACAGAAATACCTTCCACTTAAGCATGGAGGCACATTAGGAAGGAGAGAGACAGGGACATGCCTTGGGACGGAGCGTTCCCCATCGGGCGGGGGCGCGGGGGGCGGGGGCCCCGGGCCGGCCTGCCTGGCGCTCGCCCTCTCGCCGCCTCGCGGGCTCCTCGCTGGGCCCCAGCCCCGGGGCGCGGTGCCAGGCGGGCGGGCCGGGGGCGCGGGCCCCGCCGGGGTGGACCAGCTGGGAGGGCGCCGGCGGCCGGGCGTGTGGGTGCGCGCGCGCGCGGGCGTGTCACCGAGTGTGCGAGAGCGAGTGTGTGTGTGTGTGTGTGTGTGTGTGCGCGCGCGCGCGCGCCGGCGCGGGTGTGTCACTGCGGGCTGGAGCGCGCGCGGCGCGAGCACGCGCGTGTGGCCTGAACGTACAAAGGGCCGCCGGGGTGGCGGGGAGCAGGGAGGGGAGGGGGCCGGCGCCTCGCGCCCTCCAGCTGCACTGCGGGACCCCGCAGCGCGCGGCCGGGCCTGGGGTGCGGGGCGCGCTCACGCTCCCCTCCCCGCTGCACCTGCTTCTTCCCCCCAGAGCAATCCTCAAGCCATGACAGAGACTAATGCCTAAAGTGGGGGCCGGCATCGGAGGAGGGGGTGCACCTCGAGGGTGCGGAAACTTCTCGGTCTCCTAGCCCGTGCGCGCCTTAGGATGGAGACGCATTCGGGGACGAACGGGGCAGGGAGGGACTAGGGGACTACTCTTCAGCCAAGGTGACCTCCGAAAGCCACAGGCGCCCTATGCAGGGAGAGTCTGGACCCTCCTCTGCCTGTGCCGGGACGCCCCCCTAGCTGTCTCCTTAGACCTGGCTTAGCCAAGGGGACCCAGTCCCACGGCGCCCCCTGCTGGGCTGTCTCCTTGCCCCCAGCTCGGGTGGCGGCCCCTCCTGGAGGCTTCTGCTGGAACTGCAGCGGCCCGTGCTGTGAGTGAGGGGAGTCCGCCAGTCGGCCAAGCAGGACTCCAAAGGAGGGCGCTCCAGCTCCTGCCCCTTCTCACGCCTCACTGGCGACGCCATTGCCACCTCCACCGAAGCCTGCAGAGCGCCAGCCCTGCCCCACCCCTGCCTCACTCCCACGCCCTCCCTGTCCCACCTTGGCCTACCTGTTGGCTCCACAGACTTCTCTGGGTGATTCTGTCCCCTACTCCTCCTGTCCCGGTTGCTTGCTCTCTCTCTCTCTCTCCGTTTCTCTGTCCTGTCCTTTCTCTCCCAAGCTTCTCTTGGAGAGGGGAAGGTTCCCCTGCCCCTTTTATTTACTCCCGGCATTCCCAAAGCCAGCTTAGATGAGCAAGAAAGCGGCACAGTACATCTCTTCGCTATAGGCCACCAGGTGGAACGGCAGGCAAGCCTAGAGGCAGGAGAGGAGACCCCACCCCAAGTGGCCCAAACGACAAACCGGTTTCCCCACTTCCTGGTCTACCCAGTTGCAGCCTTAATCCAAGCTCTCCCACTTTCCTTCCCGCACCCCCCCACCCACCCCCCCCCCGGCCTGCCCTGAGCCAGCCACATGCCTGGCTCAGGGCAAGTCTGATGCCCCTTAGAGATTAACTCCAGTTGCAGTAACTTAGGTGACTGGGCCAGGGTAAGGAGAGGAGGGGCCCTTCCCAGCTCCAGCCGGACAGCTAAGGAGGGCAGCCAAGAGCCGTGTCCTGGACACACCGTCTGGGCACACGACCCCAGCAGTCGGCACCCTGACTTCTTCCCTCCTGGGCCAGCTGCCTCTCCCTCTGCCAACTGGATGGTGCCCATCTTTTGGCCTCTGAGTGCGCTGTGGGCACTCATCCAGCTCCCTGCTTGGCTGCCTGCCCAGGGTGGGTATGGGAGTCAGTAGGCCCTGTGTAGGGAAGGGGTCGGCAAGGGGACGGGTGGCTTCCCCTCAGCTGCGTGGACACCAGTTCCCAAGCCTCTCAGAGCCCAGAGGCTGGGGACTCACACTGCTGGTCCTCCATCCAGGCCTCCAACTCAACCACGCAGGATGCTACCCCTCCCCTCCCCCTCAGGTCCCCCGCCATGAGACAAGTTCTCCTCCCTTCCCCACATGGTGCCCACCTACGTGGAAGGGCATAGCACGTGCTTTACCCATATTCTCCAATTTAACCCTCTCAACAACCCTGTGGAAGCGGCTGTTTTCAGCCCCGTTTCACAGAGAAAGGAGTTGAGGCTCAGAGAGGCACAGCCACTTGCCCAATCTAAGAATAGCAAAGGTGAAATTGAAACCCAGACTTGCCTGACTCCAAGGCTCCCAGACTCTTTTTCTATCACCACCACCATCTCCTAACCCTGTGGGCTGCCAGAAGCAGGGGCCTAACTCTGATACACGTCTCATGACCAGAAAGGAAAGAAAGAGCTTGGCTCAGGAACATGGCTGAGGGTAAAGACATAGTTATTTATGTCAGGGTTAGGGAACTGGGCATTATCCCCTGGATGATGGCTGGAAAGATGCTTGTCCTGTCACATGGAGGTTTTTCTGGCCTTTACACTAGATGCCAAGAAGCCACGGGCTCGGGGACTTGGGGAGGGAGGCTCTGTGAATTAGCCCCCAGAGACTGGGAATAATTCCAAATATGACATTAGTGACCTCCTTCATCATGAACGCCCCCCCATAGTGAGAAGATTAAATCAGATTCAGGTAACATTTCTTATTTGTGTAGTTCACGTGTTAGAGACATATCGTAAACATTTCTGATCATTTTCATAGCTATGAGCTCATTTGACCCCCTCCTCTCCTCAAAGCAGGACAGCGGCCTCCATGGGTCCGTGGAGGGGTGAGAAGGGATACAGCTCCTGAACGGGAACAAAGACCCCTGAGGCCCAAGTTGAGCCAGAGGGCAGATGGCCTGATACCAGCCACTCTCGCTGACCCCTCTCCATCCTCTGCCCCATGCCCCAGGGAAGATAGGTGCCTCCCCCCCACCACCACCTGATCTCAAAGGCCAAGCTCCAGGGGCTTCCCTGGTGGCGCAGTGGTTGAGAGTCCGCCTGCCGATGCAGGGGACGCGGGTTCGTGCCCCGGTCTGGGAGGATCCCATATGCCGCGGAACGACTGGGCTCGTGAGCCATGGCCGCTGAGCCTGCGCGTCGGGAGCCTGTGCTCTGCAACGGGAGAGGCCACAACAGTGAGAGGCCCGCGTACCGCAAAAAAAAAAAAAAAAAAAAAAAAAAAAGCTCCTGGTGTAGGGAGGAGGCTGAGGAAGTCCTCTCCTCTGATCAGGGCGAGGGAAACACAGGTATTATTTCTTCAGCCGAGAGACCAGAATTGCTTCTGGAAGCTGGCATGGTGCCCGGGCACAAGCAATGTGCCAGCTGCCTCCACTTGAGGTGCCTCAGGTGCCACCCTGCCCCCACTCTCATTCTTCAATGAGTAACTCCCCTCTGGCCTTTCTCCCCTGTATCTCTGGCATTGCGCTTGATTGGGAGGGGGCTGCTGGCTTGTTTGAGGGATTGGAACAGCAGATGGTAAACACCCACCTTGCCCTTCTCACTCCATGCATCCTGCTCGCCTTTTCCTGGGAGCCCGCAGGAGCGAGGTTATGAGGGAGAACCCTAGAGGTGAGAATTCTCAGCCTCACTTCTCCTTCCCCAAGGGTGTTTGAAACAGGGTTTGCACGTGGACAAACATCTGGGCAGGAAGAGGAGATGGGGCTGATCTCAGTTCCCCGGCCAGAGATTGAAGTCAGGCCACGGCAGTGAGAGTGCTGAATCCTAACCACTAGACCACCAGGGACCAGTGGCCAATGACAAGGCCCCTGGCCCTTCAACTTTGTAGAAATGAATTCCCACAAAGAGCAAAATTAGTGAAACAAGTAAAGTGTTTATTAGGACGAAAAAGAGTACGTGTAGACAGACACACGGGCTGACTCAGAGAGAGTCACACCAGCATGGTAGTTTGAATCATTTGTATGGGGCATTTCTTCTGGGTTTCCTTTGGCCAATCACCTTGCTTTGCCTGGTTCTGAGTCCGTATTGGGTTTATCTTAGGGTCCTCCCATATGTGTGTGCACCTCTTAGCCAAGATGGATTCTAGTGAAGAGGCCTATGGGTGGGTTGATATCACTCCCTTTCTGACCTCCAAGGAGCCTTTCCGCGCATGTGTAGTCAGGAAGTTCTCCTTGACCTTGAGAATGAGAAATACATGGTCTCTTTATCTCTTATCTGGGTAGGGCTCAGCTTTCTCCTCTGTCCAGCTGCTCAACCTGGGGCCCATCTATCTCCCACCTCAGGGCCTGGGGTGGGCAGAGGGGCACATGGGCCTCTAAGGAAAGCCACAGGGGAAAAAGTGATGTGAAAATGATACTGGGACACCCCAAACTGCTCACTCTGCCACCTTAGAGTCCCCCACCCCAGATCCTCAAGAAGGCACCCTGCCAGGAGTGTTATTGTCTAGCTAGGGCATTTCATGAGCCCCATTTGGACCACCCAAACTCCACCAAGGGTGGCCCAAAAGCACCGAGGGGGCTGTGGAGAGCCCTCTTCCGGGGAGAGAGTGACCAGGGGCAGTGAGCCGGCCTCTGGGGCTGGTTTGGGTTGGGGAGCTGAGAGGTGGAGGTTGCTTCCCTCTGCCCCAGACCTGCAGACTTCCGATCACAGCTCAGTCTCTGAGAACCTGGAAGCCTCTCCTCCCGCATTCCTCACTCTCCCATTCCTCCTCCCACCCTATAGGAGAGGAGTAAAAGGCAGTAAGTTTCAATAGACCCCCCTCCGCTCCCCTTGATCCCCCCTCCCTGGCTTGTTATTGTAATGAATGCTAATGAAGCTCAATAATTGATGTCCTCATTAGCACATCAAACCCACTTTCTGAAGAATGGAGAGTAAAAATGGAAGGTGGGGGGAATCTCTGGGGTCCTAACTGTAGCCAGCCCCCTCCAGAGAAACTCATCCTGGTGCTTCCAGCAGGGAGGGACCCCACTAGAGGGACTTGCATTCAGAAACCTAGATGTCCCCCTCTGACTGAGAATTTTCTGAGTACAAGGCTCTGTCTTCCCTATCAGATGGCAAGCAAGGGTCTTGTCTCTCCCATCAGACTGGGAACACTGAGTCCCCCTCATTAACTCTGGCTCCTCCTCAGGGCAGGGCAGTTGTTCTTAAACCAAAGCAAGAATTAGAATCCCCGGGCTTCCCTGGTGGCGCAGTGGTTGAGAGTCCACCTGCCGATGCAGCGGACACGGTTCTGGAAAGATCCAACGTGCCGCAGAGTGGCTGGGCCCGTGAGCCATGGCCGCTGAGCCTGCGCGTCTGGAGCCTGTGCTCCGCAATGGGAGAGGCCACAGCAGTGAGAGGCCCGCGTACCGGTTAAAAAAAAAAAAAAAAAAAAAAGAATCCGCCTGCCAATGTACGGGACACGGGTTCAAGCCCTGAACCCTGGTCCGGGAAGATCCCACATGCTGCAGAGCAACTAAGCCCACAGCAACTGCACCACAACTACTGAGCCTGCGCTCTAGAGCCCGCGGACCACAACTAGTGAGCCCGCGGGCCACAACTACTGAAGCCCATGCGCCTAGAGCCTGTGCTCCGGGACAAGAGAAGCCACCGCAATGAGAAGCCCGCGCACCGTGACAAAGAGTAGCCCCTGCGCACCACAAGCAGAGAAAGCCGGCGCGCGCGCAGCAACCAAGACCCAACGCAGCCTAAATAAATAAATAAATTTATTCATTAAAAAAAAACAGAAGAAAGAATTAGAATCTCCTGGAGGCTTTGTGAAAACAGGGGTTGCTGGGTTCCACCCCCAAAGTTTCTGATTCAGTAAGTTTGAGGCGGGGCCTGAAAATTTGCATTTCGACCAAGTTGCCAAACGTTGCTGCTGCTACTGCTGCAGGGCAGGAACCACACTTTGAGAGCCAGTGGGGTAGGGACTGACTTCTTGCTTTCCCAGCCTCGGGCTTCGCCTGCTAGTGGGACACGTGGCAAGTCACTGCAGGGCCTGGCACACAGGGAGTGTCCAGGAGAACTCTGTGACATAGATGAACGTACCTCTCCTCTCCTTTCCTTAAACCACCACCAAAGCCAATTCCTGCCACCATAAGTGCCCCTGGTGACTCCTTCCTCCCCTGACCTTGACCTTTGAGGGCTGGAGATGGCCAGAACTGGACCTCCTGCCCCCCAGCTGCCTGCCACCATGCTCGGTGCTGCAGATACCAGTGGGTCCCCTCTCCTGGGAGAAGGAGGGGATAAAGGTGAGGGAGAGGATTCCCAGTATCCCAGCTCACTTTGGGATGACCTCCCGGGGCCTCAGTGGGGAGAGGGGCTTGTGGATGTCGTCCACGAACGTGCTTGCAGCTCCCCACCTCCTTCCTTCCTACGCAGTCGCCTAGGCATAGAATGAAATGAAAGAGAAAAGAAAGATGAGGAGAAGGGACTAAAACAGGGAGAAGGAAGGCAGTTTGTATCTATCCTTGAGAGGACATACTGTGAGACACTGGGGCCCAAGTGGGCCACAAGCCCAATTCCTGCAGTACCACACCAAGCTTGGCTTTGAGGCTCTAGATTTCACCCTCTGATCCACTTGCTTGGGAAAAGAAAGGGAGCACACACCCCTACTTCAGCCAGCAGCCTTGCTGGGATTGCCAACCAGCCTTATAAGCCTATGGTGGGCAGCAGGGAAATGGAACAGGTATCATCCTCACCTATTTTACCCATGTTAGCACCTGGTAACCATCTCCTTGCCTTCCAGGGTCACAACAATCACCTGTTCAATAATGAAAGTGGGTGGAACCCTCATCTGTTGCTGGTGGGGATGTAAAATGGTTCAGTAGCTGTGGGAGACAGTTTGGCAATTCCTCAAAAAGTTAAACATAGAATTACCCTCTGACCCAACAGCCCAAATGTCCTTCAGTGGATGAATAAACAATTTGTGACATATCCATACAATGGAATACTATTCAACCATAGTAAAGGAATGAAGCACTAATACTAACTTCAACATGGATGAACCTCAACATTCTGCTAAGTGAAAGGAGCCAGACACAAAATGTCATGTGTTGTATGATTCCATTTATAGGAAATATTCAGAATAGGTAAATCCATAGAGATTTGCCCGGAGGAGGAAGAAATGGGGAGCAATTGCTTAACGGGTATGGGATTTCCTTTTGGGATGATAAAAATATTTTGGAACCAGATAGAGGTGGTGGCTGCACAACATGGTGAATGCACTAAATGCCACTGAGTTGTTCACTTTATAATGGTTAATTTCATGTTATATGAATTCCATCTCAAAAAAAAAAGTAATAATGAAGTAGGAGTTTTCCAAGGAGTTCATTAAGTAGACCCATCTGCAGATTTCAGAGTCTGCCTTCTTTGGAAACAGGAGCTTGTGCCCACATGAGTTACAGCCACTGCCCATGGTCTGGAGCACCAGGCACCTCTCTGAACACTTGGAAGATGCTCACAGGACCCCAGGATGCAGTTTTCTGAACCCAGACTGCATCCTAGCAGCCTCCTGCTCTGCCCTGGCTCCCATCCCAAGGGAGCCTCCCTTTCAGGTTCCTGCTTCCCAAGCAGGCAGCAGATGCCTGACAAAGCGCTGAGGAGCTCAGCTTCCCATCTTCAGCTAACATCGTGCCATCTGCCCCAGCGGCAGGCACACTCCTCCCTGATCATCTTGGTCCAAACACAGCTTTAAAAAGCCCTCTGGTTTTCTTTCCCACAGATTATTTTAATCACCCCCTAAGTGAGCCTCTTGTTCTCTGGAGTCTCACACTAGCCCCAGTCCTTTCCCCCTGAGTTTGGCCCTGGGCTGGCTCCTCTATGTGCAGGCAGGGAAGGGAGGGGTCTTAGGATGAATCAGGCACATTTGTTGCTCCCCTTGGCTCTAAAGCCCCATTAGATCCTTCCTAGTGACCTTTAATGACCACTTCCTACAGCAGAGGATTGTGTCCTTTGGAGCCCTTGAACCTTTTGAGGTCCTGACAAAAGCTTTGCACCCTTCCCTAAACAAATGAACATATATGGCCAGCTGCAAGAAATCTGTTGGCCTCCCTGACCTCTGCAGCCCATCCAAGGACCCCTAGGGCAGGGCTACTCAAAGTTTGGTCCACAAGATGAGTACAGAAATGAAGAGCCATCTTTGAGAAAGCTTTATAGCGATTTGACATTGCCACACGTCCCAGTGCATGATCATTTTTGCTGTGTTTTATAAAAACAACATGGGTTCACAATCAGGGACTTCCCTGGTGGCACAGTGGTTAAGGATCTGCCTGCCAATGCAGGGGACATGGGTTTGAGCCCTGGTCCGGGAAGATCCCACATGCCGCGGAGCAACTAAGCCCGTGCGCCACAACTACTGAGCCCGCGCTCCACAACAAGAGAAGTCACCCCGATGAGAAGCCCATGCATGGCAACGAAGAGTAGCCCCTGCTCACCGCAACCAGAGAAAGCCGCGTGCAGCAACGAAGACCCACTGCAGCCAAAAATAAATTAATTTTTTTTAAGTTATAAAAAAATAAAACAACAACATGGGTTCACAATCAATTGGATATTTTTTTAAAAAAAGGTCCTTTACCACAGAGAGTTTGAGAAACACTGCCTTGAGGATCTGGTCGTCTTAGGGTAGACGGCCTGACCCACTCAGCAAATTTCTTAGGTTCGCATTTGACGCCCTCCATTGCCCTATCCCAAGTCTTTCCAGCCTTATCTCCAGCTACTTCCAGCAACAAGACGCACACACGCGCACGCACACAAGCATGCACGCACGCACACGCACTCTGTGTCTTCCCTTTACTCTCCGTGCCCTTGTGCATACTGTTTCCCACTTTGGGCTTGTCCTTTCCTTCCCCTGCACCTGTGGACATGTGACACCCACTTGAGGCCCAGCTCACATCTCACGTCCTCAATAAAGCCTTCCAGAACTCCAGCCCTGCCCTCCTCACACATGCACACAAACACATTCTAGCTGACGTTCCGTCTCCCCTGGGTTTTCTTAACACCCACTTAGCTTTATTTGTGACCATCTGTCTGCTCCTCGCAGGGCAGAGCTTTCGTCCTCTTGGTCCCCTCTGTCTTCTCCACCATCCAGAGCATCTGTGCTTGTGGATTCTGGGCAGTCTGCTGCCCTGATTCTCCTGGGCCCTCCTGTGGCTGCTCCTCCATGCCCCCCTCTTCCTTGCTGGGGGAGCTTCGAGCAACTTCCCAACATAGGACTCAGGCCTCTATGTCACTCCATGCCCCATTCATCCCTGGCTTCACCCTCCTTACCCGGGGTCGGACCTTCTCAGTAATAAACACTGCTATATGACGGGGGCCAAAAATTAGTACATAAGATTTTAAGGACTGGAAAAAATTAATTTGACCTATTTTTTAATAGGAAATTCTATTTGCATGTGATGCAAAATTCAAAAGGTGCAAAAAGAAAAAGCCGGTTTCCCCATCACTGTCTCTGTTCCTGGTCACCCGGGTCCAGCACCAGAAGCAAACACCATTCTCAGTTTCTCGGTCTTTCAGGGCTTGCCTGTGTGTTCACAAGCATTTCCTTTGTGTTCTTTTATCCAAATGACAGCATACGATCAACATAAACGAGAAGATTGTTTTGCACCAGCACATATAAAGGTGCCCCGCTGACAGATGTTTAGGCTGTGGTGCAAGATAGCCTGCTAGTTACTTTATATTACACAATGTGAGTTTATCTGCAGAATAAATTCCTAGAAGCAGAATAGCTGGATAAGGGGTACATGCATAATAAGTGTTTTAAATATGAACCATTACTTCTGGTTTTGCCGCAATTTGACCACTTATTTCTCTTGTGGTGAGCCAGCTGGGGAAACTGAGGCAGAGATACAGACAACCCCCAACCCCACACCCCACACCCTGCCCCAGCACCTGGAAGAATCCAAAGTTGGGCAAGGGACCTGTAAGCAAGAAGAAGTCCAGCTTCTCAGAGTTAGAAAAATGCCCCAAGGATCCTGCCCATTTTGAGAAACAGGGAAGGAGAGGATGTCTAGCCTAAAAAGGGAAAAACTAAAATAATGATCACCTCATGTGTGAAGGAGGAGAGAAGCCAGAGAACACCCAGGGGTTCCATGTCAGCAAGAGAGACTGAAGTTAGCTCCCAGGGTGAACCTCCTGCCCAACACACAGTCCTGGCACCAGCCAAGGACAGTGGGTGACTCCCCACTCAGGGATCATTAAGCCAAGATTAAGGGTGGTGGCCTTGCCAGGCTTGCTGGGAGGCAGAAGGCTGGAGCAGGTGACCACTTAAGCCACCTTGTGAGGGCACAGCCTCACCAAGGTGAAAAGGCTGAGAAGTGGATTAATTAAGGCAAGGCCCTTTACGGTCTTCAAAGCAATCCCATAATCAAGCCTTTGAGGAGGGCAAGCAGGGATTGTGTGTAGCCCATTCTGCTGATGAAAAAACCAAAGCCCAGAGAGGTTAAGGAACTTGCTCGAGGCTTCACAGGTGAACCCGGACTTGAACCCAAGCTTTCAGCCCCCACGTCCAGTGAGATGGCCTCCACCGCCCTGCCTCTTGGGCTGGAAGCTTCCCAAGATAGGACCCAGGCCTTGGTTCCTCCCCCAACCTCCCCAGACCCCCTGTACCCTCACTCCTCCATGCCGCCCTCCCCACAGACACCCCAAACACACAGCCCCAGAACAGGGCGGAGACGGCTGGGAGAGGCTGCAAATCCCTCTCCTGTCTAACAACTGAGCTGGGGAGGAAGGAGGTGGGAACAGGTCCCAGGCTCCCATCTCACTCATCCTCACGTCTCCCCGTCTCGGCCTCTCTCGTGATAGGAAAGTAGGCCAGTTTGGAATATGTCACGGATATTTTCAACATCCCCATCTGTACTACACAGCTCTGCACACAGCCAAGTGGGTGGAGTCAGAGCCTTCCTGCCGGATGACGGGTACACCTGCTACCTCTGGGGCTCAGAGCCCACATGCAGGCTGGGGACAAGCACAGGAGACCGTGGAGGGCACTGGGCAAGTGTTCAGCTGCCTGGACAGGGTAGGACAGGAGGCCAGCTGTGTCTGCCCTCTTCTCAGAGCCGGAGCAGAACAGCTGTCACCTGTGGACACCATCCCACTGGCCCCATGAACAGTGTGCCAGGTGGCCTGAGGGTTGAGCAATTTACTGCAGGGGAATGGGTCTGAAAAGCTCTATGGGAGAGGTGATTGATATTTGAGGTGGACCTTGCAAGGAGAGCTGGACTTTGCTGGGTGGAGAAGATGGGGGAGGGTGTTCCCCGTCAAGGGGTGTGCTTGGGGTGGGGGGCTGGGGGCATAGAGGGCTGAGCCGGAATGGCAGCAAGAGAGACTGGGTGGGGGTGGGCTAATACTGGAGAAGGGGCTGTTAATGGTGAATTCTCAGCTAAGAAGCTTGGGGTGTGCCCTGCAAGTGCCCATGAGGCTTTTAAGTACCATGATTCAGAAAGAACCTGTAGCAGTGGGCAGGGAGGAGTCACCCGGGGAGGGGCAGGGGTGCAGGGGGTGAGTGAGTGTTCTCTTCGAGCCACCAGCCACCCAGACCACGTCCTCCAGTTTGCTGCGAGGGGCACCTCTCCTGACTGGGGGAGGGGAGACCAAAGCAAGAAATGAACTCTTCGCAGAGCTGTCGGAGAATTGCCAGATAAAAGGGGCCAAGGTCGGGGTGGGAGTTGCATTTCGAGAGATTCTCCTCGAAAGGTTGGTAGAGGGGACACCTGGACACTGTGTTTATTGAGCACCTACTATGGACACTCTGCAAGATGGCCTCATTTAATCCTTACAGGGAGCCCAAGAGGTTTTTTTCCCCTTTTTACCGATGTGGAAACAGAATTTAAGTTTCAGTAGTAAAGAAGTAAAGGGAAGTGTAAGTCCCTTCCCTAAGGTCCCACAGCGTGTAAGTGGGATAAGAATTCAGGTCTGTCCATCCCCAAAGCCCATCCCCTTCACCTCTCACCACCTCCCAGGAAAGAGGCAAGGCTCCCTCCCAAAGGAATGACTCAGGCCCTAATCTTCAGCCCTCTCGCACTGTCTCCACGCTGGACCAGGCCTCCAGGGCCCCGCACCAACCCCATGACATGAGCCACTCTCAGATGAGAAAACCGAGGCTCAGAGAAGTTAAGTGACTTGCCCAAGGACGCAAAGCTAATTAGTGGCAGAGGCAGGATTCACACCCAGATCCCTTCTCATACCTAATCGCTCACTTAGCTTCTTTGTTCCCCAGTTTCCTCATCTGTAAAATGCGCCTGGGAGGATTAGAGAGAGCATGCGCAGATATAAGCCACTTGGCACAGTGCCCGACAGTCCTTCCATGGTCAAGAAATATTTACTGAGCACCTACGAGGAGCAGGACCCTCTTCTAGATGTTGGGAGGTAAGAGGAAACAGAAGCCAGCCCCTGCTCTCCCGAGGTGGATACGAAGGCAGGGATGGAGAGGGGAGTGAGCCATAGGCACAGAGACCACACCCCATAACTGCTCCCACTAAGTGCTTGGGTAAGTCACTCCGGGGTTCTCTGCTTCTGGATCTAGAAAACAGGAAGAGCGCAGAGGGGAGATGCTTCACACAGAGTAGCCATCCATGTATTCTGTCACTGCCAGTCCCCTAGGTGAGCAGCCCTGCTCCCACGCCTGTGAGACCAGCAAAGCCCCTCCCCGCCCCCCCCAGGCGCCTGGCCCAGGCCGAATCGGTGGCCTGGAGCGCACGCTTTGCTTCCTGCTCCCTCTGTTCCCAAGACCTGCAGCCTCTGCTCCTTGTCCTGCGGCAGATGGAAAGCTGCTCAGCCTCCATCCAGGTCCAGCCCTAAATCTGATGCAAGCATCTTAGAGGTTGTAAGAACCTGTGGTTCAGGGACCACCTTCAAGGCTCTGAGGCAGCCCTGAGGGATGAGGCTCCAGCTCTTCACTCTCAAGGGGTGGGGCAGATTCAGCTTGAGTCAGGGGTGAGTGGGCTTCTGGTCAAGATCAGGGAGCTCCTTGTAGGGAAACAGGGAAATCAGAGTCTAACCTGAGGAATATAAGATCATCATAATTGGGGCCATTCTTCGGCACTTAGGACATTATTTCATTTAATTCTCTGTGTATATAAAATCCCATTTAATTAAAAAAAATTTTTTTTTTTTGGCTGTGCCGCATGGCTTGCATGATCTTAGTTCCCTGGCCGGGGATAGAACCTGGGCCCCCTGCAATGGAAGCACCGAGTCCTAACCACTGGACCACCAGGGAATTCCCTAAAATCCCATTTTAAAGTGGATAAAACTGAAGCTCAGGGAAGTGAAGTGAGTCCCCCAAGGAATTAGAAGTCCCTGCTCTTTTCTACCTCCACGCTGCTGGCTGGCTGAGCTCAGCCCTGTTGCTCCTGCGTTCTGGGTCAAGGCTGAACTTGAATCCCCAAGTGTAACCAGAGGTAGGGGTGCTGGGAACCCAAGAAGTGGGGAGAAAGTTTTGCACCTCCCCTGGGTCATTGCTGGTCCTGTCACCCCTTCTCTGGGCAGCCACCCACTCAGCCTCATCCCCAACCTCAGGGTCAGGAAGTAGGGCCAGGGTTGGGAGGTGGGGTCAGGTCCTTCCTAGCTCCCCATGACTGCTTCCATGACTCTCATTTTCTTGCAAAAGTCCTACTGCACCTACCTGTGCCACCCTCTACCCCCCTCACTGGTGTTGTCCACTGACCTTGCCTTCCATCTGTTGAAGCCTTTTGGCATCCCAGCCCCTAGTGCACCCTGGGTAACTCTAAAGTCCCAGCCTCTCCGGTCTACCACCTTCACATGTCTAATCACTTCCTCCTCCGCCCGCACCCTCGTTCACATCCCGTACATTGTCGTCACCTGGAAGTGCTCACATTTTCCTCTCTGACCTCGTCTTCTGCTCCTTTTGTTCAATTATTCCTCAGACAACTGTTCTTCAATCTCTGTCGATTGACCCGGTGATGTTTTCCCCATCCATCAGCTCCCTTCTGTCTTCATTCTCTTCCTTTTTCAGCCCAGGGTCTCTGCTTTATCAGATCATCTTAACTGACTACCCTCAGTCTTTTGTGGTTACATTTGCCTGGCAAGAGCCTAACACTGGACTTCTGATTCAGGAAGGCTATGTACGTTTACCACACCATCCCTCTGAAATGACAGAGAAAAAATATACTGAAGCTTTAAAGCAGATTACATTGTACTAATAGGAAAACCCAATAGAGATGAGGAATCCAGGACCCCATAGAGCGAGCCACTCAAAGTGTGAAGTTTCCTAAAAGGACCCTAGATTTCCTGCTAACATCAAGAACAAAGCAAGGATGTCACTCCCATTATCACAATTCAATATTGTGCTGAAGGCTCTAGCCAGTGTGCTAAAGCAAGGGGAAAAAGACATCTAAAACTGAAAGGAAGATGTAAAACTGTCTATATGTGAAAACAGTGTGAACGTCCGTGCAGAAAATCTGAAGGAACCTAAAAAATAGCTACTAGAACTAATACATGAGTTTAGCAAGACTGTAAGATATAAGATCAATATATGAACTCAATTATATTTCTATAGACTAGCAATGAACAACTGGAAATTGAAATTTTAAAAAATGCCACGTACAGTAGCATCAAAAAATACAAACTACTTAGAAATAAGTCTGACAAAGGATATATAAGACCTGTGCACTGAAAACTACAAAACACTGCTTAGAGAAATTAAAGAAGAATCAATAATGCAGAGACATACCATGCTCATGGGTCAGAAGACTCCATATTTTTAAGATATCAATTCTCCCCCAGTCGATCTATAAATTCAACACAATCCCAGTCAAATTCCCCACAGGTCTTTGTAAAAATCGAAAAGTTGACTCTAAAAATCTTAAGGAAATACAAAGGACTTAGAATAGCCAAAACAACTTTGAAACGGAAGGACGGAAGGACGGGAAAACATTGGAGAGCCCTTCCCCCTGGCTGGCAGCAAGGAAGCCACAGGGTGCCTGAAGTTACTGTAGAAGACGTTGCCTAGGGTTACTGTAAAAGACATGAACCAGCAGGAGTTCATCAGGGCTCTGACAGCTTTCCTCAAAAAGTCTGGGAAGCTGAAAGTCCCTAAATGGGTGAACACCACCAAGCTGGCCAAGCATAAAGAGCTTGCTCACTACAATGAGACCTGGTTCTACATAAGAGTGGCTTCCACAGTGCTGCACCTCTATCTCCAGGGCTGTGCTAGGTTGGCTCCAAGACCAACATCTATGGGGACATAAACCACATCATGTCTAGCCACTTCAGCAGGGTTCCAAGAGTGTGGCCTGTCAGGTCCTCCAAGCCCTGGAAGGGCTGAAAATGGTAGACAAGGACCAAGATGGGGGTGGCAAGCTGACACCTCAGGGACAGAGAGATCTAGACAGAATTGCCAGATGGGGGCATCTGCCAAAGAGAAGCATTAGAACAAATGCTGGGTTAATAAATTGCCTCATTCTTTAAAAACAAAAACTAGTTGGAGAACTTACACTATGTAAACTCAAGGTTATTAGAAAGCTATAGCAATCAAGGAAGTGCATGTTGGAATCAAGATAGACAAATAGACCAAAGGAAGAGAATACAAAGTCGATAAACAGACCCACACATATATGGTCAATTGAATTTTAACAAAGCTGCAAAGACAGTCTAGGGGAAGAAGGATAGTCTTTTCAACAAATGGTCCTGGAGAAATGGATATCCATATACAAAATAAAATTAAATACCTCACACCATATATGAAAGTTATCTCAAAGTGGATCCTAGACCTAAACATAAGCCTAAAAGTATAAAATTTCTAGAGAAAAACATAGAAGAAAATCCTTGCGACCTTGGGTTAGGTACAGATTTCTTAGATAAAACACTTTAAAAGGAAAAATTGAAAAATTGGACTTTATTAAAATTAAGGCTTTCTGCTATTTGAAAGACACTGTTAAAGGAATAAAAAGACAAGCCCCAGGGCTTCCCTGGTGGCGCAGTGGTTGAGAGTCTGCCTGCTGATGCAGGAGACATGGGTTCGTGCCCCGGACCAGGAAGATCCCACATGCCGCAGAGCGGCTGGCCCTGTGAACCATAGCCGCTGAGCCTGTGCGTCTAGAGCCTGTGTTCCGCAACGGGAGAGGCCACACCAGTGAGAGGCCCACGTACGGCAAAAAAAAAAAAAAAAAAAAAAAGACAAGCCCCAGACTGGGAGAGAGTATTTGCAAAGCATGTACGTGATAGAGGACTTT
Source organism: Mesoplodon densirostris (assembly GCF_025265405.1). Taxonomy (NCBI): domain Eukaryota; kingdom Metazoa; phylum Chordata; class Mammalia; order Artiodactyla; family Ziphiidae; genus Mesoplodon; species Mesoplodon densirostris. Next base: position 4,346,406 of record NC_082678.1, read on the forward strand.
TTTCCAGAATATATAAAGAACTCTCTCAAAACTTAATAATAAGAAAACAAACAAGTTAATTTTTTTGTTTTATTTATTTATTTTGGCTGCACGCGGGTTTTCTCTAGTTGCGGCAAGCAGGGGCTACTCTTCGTTGCGGTGCACGGCTTCTCATTGCTGTGGCCTCTCTCGCTGCGGAGCATGGGCTCTAGGCGTGCAGGCCTCAGCAGTTGTGGCACGCGGACTCAGCAGCTGTGGCTCACGGGCTCCAGAGCACAGGCTCAGTAGTTGTGGCGCAGGGGCTCAGTTGCTCCGCGGCATGTGGGATCCTCCCAGAACAGGGATCGAACCTGTGTCCCCTGCATTGACACTCGGATTCCCAACCACTGCACCACCAGGGAATTCCCACAAGCTAATTTTTTTAAAGGGCAAAAGATTTGAACAGACACTTAGACAAAGAAGATATACAGATGACAAATAAACATATGAAAGGATGCTCATTATCAGTCATGAGGGAAATGCAAATTAAAACCACAATGAGGGCTTCCTTGGTGGCGCAGTGGTTAAGAGTTTGCCTACCAGTGCAGGGGACACGGGTTCGAGCCCTGGTCTGGGAGGATCCCACATGCCGCAGAGCAACTAGGCCCGTGAGTCACAACTGCTGAGCCTGCGCGTCTGGAGCCTGTGCTCCGCAACGTGAGAGGCCGCGACAGTGGGAGGCCCGCGCACCGTGATGAAGAGTGGCCCCCGCTCGCCGCAACTAGAGAAAGCCCACGCACAGAAACGAAGACCCAACACAGCCAAAAATAAATATAAATAAATTTACAAAACAAACAAACAACAAAAAAAACTGGAATTCTTCTTAAAAACAAACAAACAAACAAAAAAACAATGAGATATCAATACTGGAATAGCTAAAAAATTTTTTTTATGACACTACCAAGTGTTGGTGAAAATGTGTAGCAAACGGAGCTCTCATATACTGCTGGTGGAAAGGTAAAATGGTATAACCACTTGGGAAATCAGTTTGCCAGTGTCTTAAAATGTTAAACAGACACCTACACTACGACCAGCAATTCCACTCACAAGTTATCTACCCAAGAGAAATGAAAGCACATAACCACACAAAAACTTTTATGGAAACGTTCATAGCAGCTTTATTTGTAATAGCCAAGAACCGGAAGCCCAAATGTCCATCAACAAGTGAATAAACAAATATAATACCCATACAAAGGAATACTACTCAGCAATAAAAAGTAATGGACTATTGATACACACAACAACATAGATGAATCTCAAAATGATTATACTACGTGAAAGAAGGCAGAAAACAAAGAGTATATACTGGGATTTCCCTGGTGGTCCAGTGGTTAAGAATCTGCCTCCCAATGCAGGGGACGCGGGTTTGATCCCTGGTTGGGGAACTAAGTCCCACATGCCAAGGGGCAACTAAGCCCATGCACTCCAGAACCCGCACCCCACAACAAGAGAGAAGCCTGCATGCCGCAATGAAAATCCGGCGTGCTGCAACTAAGACCCGATGCAGCCAAAAAAAAAAGGAGTATACACTGTATGATTCCATATATATATAATATCTAGAAAATGCAAACTAATCTATGGGGACAGATAACACACCAGTCGTTGCCTAGAGATGAGGGAAGGAGGTAGAGAAGAGTGGGAGCAAGAAATTAAAAAGGGGGACTTCCCTGGCCGTCCAGCAGTTAAGACTCCATGCTTCCCACAGGGTACGTGGGTTCAATCCCTGGTTGGGGAACTAGGATCCCACATGCCTTGTGGCGCTGCCAAAAAATAAAAAAAATAGTAAAAATAAAAAGGGACACACGGAATCTTCTAGGGGCAATGGATATGTTCATTATTTTGACTTAGTTTCACAGGTGTACTCATGTGAAAACTTATCAAATTGTACATTTTAAATATGTGTGGTTTCTTGTATTACCAATTATTCATCAATAAAGCTATACAAAGGTCAATAAAAAGAAGCAATAATCAAATAAAACAAAAAAGTTAATCTGAAAAAAAAAATGAGATATAGGACTTCCCTGGTGGCTCAGTGGTTAAGAATCCGCCTACCAATGCAGGGGACACGGGTTCGATCCCTGGTCCAGGACGATCCCACATGCTGAGGAGCAACTAAGCCCGTGTGCCACAACTACTGAGTCTGCGCTCTAGAGCCCATGAGCCACAACTACTGAGCCCACGTGCCACAACTACTGAGCCTGCGCTCTACTGAAGCCCAAGCGCCTTGAGCCTGTGCTCTGCAACAAGAGAAGCCACCTCAATGAGAAGCCTGTGCACCGCAACAAAGAGTAGCCCCCGATTGGCACAACTAGAGAAAGCCCACGTGCAGCAATGAAGACACAACGCAGCAAAAATAAATATATATATAAATAAATAAAAATTTAAAAAAAGAAATGAGATATAGATATTGGAAAAAGAGTGAAATCATCACTACAAACAGATTTTATTATTATCTACTTAGAAAAGTCAATGATTCAACTGAAGCCTTGTAGATCTTATCAGCAAGTTTAGTAAAATGACCAGTTAAGGGCCTCCCTGGTGGCGCAGTGGTTGAGAGTCCGCCTGCCGATGCAGGGGATACGGGTTCGTGCCCCGGTCTGGGAGGCTCCCATATGCCGCGGAGCGGCTGGGCCCGTGAGCCATGGCCGCTGGGCCTGCGCATCCGGAGCCTGTGCTCCGCAACGGGAGAGGCCACAACAGTGAGAGGCCCACATACCGCAAAAAGAAAAAAAAAAAAATGACCAGTTAAAAGAAAAATATAGAAAAATCAATAGCTTTCTTTTTACCAACAAAAACCAATTTTAAAATGTTATAAAAAATTATTTTATTCATAACAGCAATAAAAGCTATGAAATACAGAAAAATAAATTTTACCGAGGACACACAAGACGTGAATAAATAGAGAGATATATGAGACTTTCTCACAGTGGAAGAAGACTTTGGTAAAGCCTTGGTCAATTCTCTCCAAATTGCTCTATAAATCCAATGCAACTCCAGTTTAAAATTCCAATTCCTTTGACGAAAACTAGAAAAGGTAACTCTAAAATTCATCTGAAGAGTAAATGAGTATCAAGAAAAAAAAATGCTTTAAAAAAATGAGGATAGGGCTTCCCTGGTGGCGCAGTGGTTGAGAGTCTGCCTGCTGATGCAGCGGACACGGGTTCGTGCCCCGGTCCGGGAAGATCCCACATGCCGCGGAGCGGCTTGGCCCGTGAGCCATGGCCGCTGAGCCTGCGCGTCCGGAGCCTGTGCTCTGCAACGGGAGAGGCCACAACAGTGAGAGGCCTGCGTACCGCAAAAAAAAACAAAACAAAAAAAAACCAGTTGCTTTTACAGTAAGAATAGGATTTGTCTTCACCCATAGTAGGTCCTTCACAAACATTTGTAGAATTGATACTGACCAGTGTTCTTGGCCTTCCCTAACCAGTAGAAATTGATTAGAGGCCAGTCAAGAAATTCAGGCAAGCCTTGACTGGGGCCCCTGCTGCAGCACGGGGGAGTGAAAACAAGTAACAAGTTCTCTTGCTCGCTCCCGGTGGGGGCTGGGGGTGCTGGGGGCTGGTTCCTTGTACGGGGTGAGGGTAGGGGTGCATCCAGGGGTCAGGCTGGAGGGGGGGCTTAGGTGGTTTACCCATCCCCTTTGGTGGTGTTGAGTGCAGGGGGTCTGTGCAGTACCCTGCTTTTCTCCCAGCTCTTCAGAAGTGTCAGCTGGGGTTTTTTTTGGTCTTTCTGTAACTTGCTATCCAGAATTTGCCCCAACTCCGCATGCACGCAGTTATTTTTAGTCTTTGATAATTTCCTTGTATTCTGTGGCTCAAGAAAACATTTGTCCAGGTGCAAGCACTGCAGCACTGCAGCAAAGGGTCCCAGGTCCCAGGTCCCAGCCTGTCTCAGAATGACCAAGTAAATGAATAGGCAAATAGATCAAGAGCATAGTCCAGAAACAGTCTGCATATAGTGAATATTGTAATATAAAGGTTTATCATGTATTTCTATTAAATATGTCCTTCATGTCATGAGCACCTCAAGGTAACATGCCCAATTGACCTAAGGACCCCACTCTCCTTCCCTAGTCATGCACTTCTTCCTACTTCACAGTTCCACACAATCACCCAGACAGGAAGAGTGGTCACCCTGGATCCCTCTCTCCCCCTCACGCTCATTCTGTTTACCTTCTGAGATGTCTCTCAGTCTCCCCCTCCCACCGCGTGGGAATTTAGCACAGGATAAAAACGGCATTTCAAACCAGCAAGGAAAGGAGACGGTGCTAGAACAAGTGGCTATCTATCTATGGAAAAAAAAAAGTGAAATCCATACATAAAAATGAATTCCAGATGGATTAAATATCTAAGTGTGAAGAGTTAAACTATAAAAGCACCAGCAAGAAATATAGAAGGATTTTTTTATAATTTGGGGATGGGAAGGACTTCTATGAGACATGAAATTCATAAACCATAAAGAAAAATATCAACAGATTTGATTACAGTTAGAGGCACCACAATGTTAAAAATTGAATGCTAAGCTGGGAGTATTGGCAACATTTAAGACATAGATAAGTTTAATTATTACCCTTAATATACAACAAGCTCCTAAAAGTCAGTAAGAAAATGTTTAAAAACCCAATTTAAAAAAAGGGCAGGGGCTTCCCTGGTGGCGCAGTGGTTGAGAGTCCGCCTGCCGATACAGGGAACACGGGTTCGTGCCCCGGTCCGGGAAGATTCCACATGCCGCGGAGCGGCTGGGCCCGTGAGCCATGGCCGCTGAGCCTGTGCGTCCGGAGCCTGTGCTCTGCAACGGGAGAGGCCACAACAGTGTACCGCAAAAAAAAAAAAAAAAAAAGGCAAAAGTAATAAGACAATTTATAGAATAAACGCAAAAGACTAAGAAACATATGAAAAGTTGCTCACGTTCCCTGGGGTCAGGGAAATGCAAATTAAGACAATAATGAGCTACCATTTTTGTCCGCTAAATTGTTAAAAAATTAATACAACAAATAATGTTCAGTGTTCACAGGAGCGAGAATAACAAAGAACACGTAGACATTGTTGTCGGTGAGAATACAAACTGGTGCAACAGTTTTGGGGGCAGTTTATTAGTACTCATCAAATGTTAAGTGACTCCTTTGAGAAAATTACTCCACTTGCAACAGAAATCTGTTGTTTCAGCATCCGTCACCCTTTCTCCCAGCTACAGCCCTCCGCCACCTCCCACTCTCTGGAGAACCTCTCCTCTCTCACTCACTCGCATGCGATTTGGCTGGCTCCCCTCCCAGTCCCGAGCGAGGCATGTGACTTCAGCTTGATCAATCAGTGAGTCATCCTCCCTCAAGCAAACGGAATGGTTTAGGGCAGAGCGTGTGATCTGAAGGAGGGTCAAATTAGAGAACACCCTGTGACTTTTCCAGTCTCCCAGAAAGAAGAGCTGGTGGAGTGCCTCTGGAACTTCCATGGTCACCTTGACTTCACATGGAAGAGTTGATCTGAGAAGCCAAACAGAGGAAATCAAAGCCATGTATTGGTGAAAGATTTATGAAGACAAACTTTGGGCACCTGGACCCAATCGTGCCTAAAGTCAGCTGTCCCTAGGAATTGAGTATGTGCATCAATAAAACCCTCCCACTAATTTGAATTACATTTCTGTCCCTTGCAAACCAAAACAATTCTAATATTGAATCTATCTTTTAAAATATTTACTAAACTACTGTTGGGGTGAAGGGGGAGTTTCAGAAAACTATATAAATGTTCTGTTTTTAATTTTAAAGTATATGCCTGTGCATATAAAAAGGTCTGAAAGGACACGCGCGCGCGCGCGCACACGCACATGATCGTAATCCCTAAGAAAGTGGCAATGAGAGCCGAGGGAATCCACTCTTAACCCTTAAGCACCTATTCTGACCAATCATTGTTCTAGGCTGGGGGCATAGCATTAAACAAAACAAACAGAATCTCTGCTTTCATAGTACGTGGAGGCATCATTTTTTAAAAAATGAATGAATCCAACTTTCTGCTTTCACTGTGCCTATATCCAAGCAGCTGAGTATTACTAGAGAAAAACACACAGCTGAAAAGACAGGAACCCAAAAAAAAAGGGTGGTTCTTGATGTTATATGGAACCTGAACATGGCTTGACAACGCTCCTAGTAACTACCTCTCCTGATATCGAAAAAACTTTCAAAGTCTCCCACTAGAAGAGCGATTGCAGTTGTCATTAGGACAGTTCACCACTAGTCTGTGTCTCTTCCTTCCGGGCACACGGTAAGATTCCACTGCCCTGCCCTCTGAAGTTAGGGACGGCCATGTCACCTGCTTTGGCCAATGAAAAGTGGATGGAATTTACATGTGTTGCTTCCAGGTGGATGCTTTTAAGAACTGGTGCACAATTTGCCATGCTCCATTTTCCTTGCCAGAGGGACCATCAGTAACTAGCTGGTGGAAGCTCCAACCAACCTGCGTTGATGTGAGGATGATATGAAACAGAGCCTCATGTCAACCCATGATGGCCATGTAGCCCAAGCAAGAAACAAGCCACAGTGCTGTGGTAGTTCGGTTTCTCTAATAAGCAGAGTTCTAGATAGGGTTAGATGGGCAAAGCATTTACTGGGGCAAACACCTGTTAAGGAGAAAGGGTTAGGGGCCAGAGTAGGCATGGAGAGCCATCAGACCACAAGGCAAGTCTGACACCTTGAGAGGAGAGAAGGAATCAGGAGGATTGGGCAGGAAAACAAGCTTTCAGAAAGGCTGATGGAAGGACGACCCCAGCAGTCCAGTGGTTAAGACTCCGCACTTCCACTGCAGGGGTCATGGGTTCGATCCCTGGTGGGGGAACGAAGATCCCATATGCCGCGCGGCCAAACAAACAAAAAAGAAAGGCTGATGGAGATAGTCCCCAAGCCAAACTTACCCATTCGTAGAGTCCCAGGTCCCACAGGAATGGACCAGCACTGGTATCCCAATGGCTGAGCAGCAGAGGGGAGACATGGCCTCAATACAAATGCAGTGAAGGGTTCGTAGGGGTGGCAGCTGGGACTGTCAGTCAACTCTGCTCCACGTGGCAGGTTTCCTTGAAGGAAATCTGAGCAGCACATTTCAATGACCCTCAGAGTTCTTTAACCCAGGGGTCAGCAAACTACAGCCCACAGGCCAAGTCCACCCTGCTGCCTATTTTCGTAAATATAGGTTTGTTGGAACATAGCCACACCCTTTTGTTTACTGTTATCTATGGCTACTTTCCCATGAGATGGCCGAGTTGAGTAGTTGTGACAGAGACTATAGTCTCTGTACCCTGTGATGGTAATTGCAGCTTGCAAATCCTAAGATATTTACTAGCTGACCCTTGGCAGGAAATGTTGTCAATTCCTGCTTTAACCTACTGCGATTTGAGGGAGGTTTATTGCCATAGCAAAACCTAGCCTATTCTGACTGGAATAGTGATCTAAATGTATCTTCTTTCCTCACCTCCCACTCCACAACCTACTCCAACCTGGTGCTACACTTCCCCTCCCCCTCAACTCCAAACTACTCTTTCTAATGCTGTGGCATACCTGTTTTAGATTTATTTATTTATTTTTTTTGGCCATGCCCAACGGCCTACAGGATCTTAGCTCCCTGACCAGGGAATGAACCTGTGCCCCCTGCAGTGGAAGTGCAGAGTCCTAACCACTAGGCCACCAGGAAACTCCCCCCTGTTTTAGCTCTTATCTAATTCGACTTCTTAGCAGCATACAGCAGTTACCTATTTCCCCCTTATTAAAATATACTCTCCTCCCAGCCTCTAGGACACGACACCTTCTTGGTTTTCCTTTTATTATCTCTTTGACAACTTTTTCTTAGTCTCCTTGGCTCAACCTATTAGATGTTCCTCAGGTTTTTGTTCTAGGCCTGCGTCTATCCTCACTCCCTAACTTTCTATGGCTTTAATTACCATCCTTATTCTAGCAGTTCCCAGTTTCATATCTCCAGCTCAGATATAAGCTCCAGTCCTGTACATTCAATTGCATGCAAGACCTCTCCCCACTAGGCTGTTGATTGTTCCAAAACTGGTCTCATCATCTTTTCCCTTAATCCTCTTTCTCCTCCTGAATTTTTAAAACAAATGGTAATATCATCCACCAAGCTGCTTATACCAGAAATCTGAGTCTTCTTTGATTCTTTATTCTCTTTCACCCCACACTCTTAAATCCAATCACTAAGCTCTGTTTTTCCTGCCTCCGGAAAGGTAACTTGTCCACTTCTCTCTATCCCCATTGCTATGAATCTAATCCACGCTGCTCTTTTTATTCATCCAAACAACTGCTACCATCTCTTAACTGGTATCCTTGTTTCTCTTCAAGTGTTTCTCCAATCAAATCCTCACACTGCAATCAGAGACCTTTGCCAGTGAGAATATAGGAACAAATAGAACAGGGTAGATTTAAATACAACTATATTAGTACTTATGTGAGATGTAAGTGGGCTAAATACTCCAATTAAAAGAGAGAGATGTCAAACTATAAGAAGTAATCCAATTATATGCTATTTACAAGAGACATATCTTAAATGTAAGAACATGGAAAGGTTAAAATTAAAGGATGAAAAAAGATACAATGCAAGCACTAAACAAAATAAAGTTGGTGTAGCTAAATTAATATCAGACAAAGTAAACTTTATGGCAAGAAGCACTACTAAACACACACACATTTTATGATGATAAAAGGGCCAATCAAACAGGAATACATAACAGTCCTAAATTTATATGCACCTAACAATATAACCTTAAAATATATAAAGTGAAAACTGACAGAATTAAAGGAGAAATAGACAAACCTTCAATTATAGTTTATATTTTTAACATATATCTCTCAGCAGCTGATAGAACAAGTAGATTTTAGAAATCAGTAGAGAAATGGATGATTTGACAGCATAATTAACAAATTTCCCTAACTGACACTTATAGACTACTATATATATATATATTAAAAAAAAGGAGGAAACTAACAACAACAGAAGGCACATTCTTCTCAAATATCAATTTTCACACTTAACAAAATTGTCCATATGCTGGGCCATAAAGCAAGTCTTAACAAATTTCAAGTTATTAAAATAATGCAGAGTGTATTCTTTGAACTCAGTGAATTTAAAATCAGTAACTAAAAGATAACTAGAAACCCCCTTCCCCCAAAGTTTAGAAATTAATTAATAAGCCTCTAAATAACCAATGGGACCAAAGAAGAAACCACAATGGAAATTACAAAATATTTTGAATTGAATGATAATGGGATAGAGCTAAAACCACACTTAAAGAGAAATGTATAGATTTAAATTTATATATTAGAAAAATATAAAAGATCAAAATCAATGATTTAAGCATCCATTTAAAGAATTTTTAAAAAGAACAACAATTAACAACCCCTCCAAAAAAAAAGTAGAAGAAAGGAAACAATAAAGATAAGAGTAGAAATCAACAAAATAGAAAAAATAAATACAATAAAGTCAACAAAGCCAAAATTTGGTTTTTGGAAAGACCACTAAACTTGATAAAAATCTAGCAAGAAAAATAATGGGGGGGGGGCAGCAAAAATAAGTCATATTAGGAATAAAAATGGAAATATTACTACAGACCCCACAGGTGTTAAAAAATAATAAGCGGATATTACAAACAACTTCATGTCAATATTTGAAAATTTAGGTAACATGGGGAAATTTCTCTAAAAAAACACAAATTACCAAAAATGTCACAGGAATGTCCAAAAATATCACAAGAATACTCTAAATTTTGAGGTCACAATAGGCCTACATCTGGTAAAGAAATTGAATCTTTCATTTAAAATCTTCCCACAGAGATAACTCCAGGCCCAGATGGCTTCTCTGGGAAATTCTTCCAAGCACTGAAGGAAGAAATATTACTACCTTACACAAACTCAGAAAATAGAGAAAAAAAGAACATTTCTCATCTCGTTTTATGAGACTTGAATAACTTTGATACCAAAACCTGACAAGCTTATTACAAGACAGGCAAGTTATGGCCAATATCTCTCGTAAACAGGGGCACAAAAATCCTACACAAAAATACCAAATCAGGACTTCTCTGGTGGTCCAGTGGGTAAGACTCCGCACTCCCAGTGCAGGAGGTTCGGGTTCGATCCCTTGTCGGGGAATTAGATCCCACATGCATGCTGCAAGTAAGAGTTCACATGCTGCAACTAAGAATCTGCATGCCACAACTAAACATGCCACAACAAAGATCCCACGTGCCACAACTAAGACCCGGTGCAGCCTAAATAAATAAATAAATAAATTTCTTTAAAATACCAAATCAAATTCATATTTTTTGTAAAGGTAATTAATAATAATGACCAGATGCTGTTTTGTCCAGCAGTGAAGGTTGGTTTGCTATTCCAAAATCAACCTATGTGACTAATCATATGAACAAAATAAAGTAGAAAAACTACCTGACCATTTTTCATAGGTGCAGAAAAAGCATTTGACAAGATTTAATACACATTCATGACCTTTAAAACTCTCAGATAACTAAAATAAAAGGGAATTTCCTCAATTTGATAACTGTTGTCTCAGAAAAAACCCTATACAGTTGGCATCATATGTAATGGTGCAATATTGAGTGTTTTTTCCCTAATATTGGGGACAAATAAGGATATCTATTCTTCTAGCTCAACGTTATCCCAGCTATAGCTCAATACAGAAAGAAAACAACTTGAAGGAAGAATGATTGGAAAGGAAGAAGTAACTCTGTACTTGTATACATGGTTGTATACATATAAAATCCTAAGGAATCTACAAAAACTATTAGAGCTAACGAATGAACTTAACAGCAACATTGTCAACATACAAAAATCAATTGTCTTTCTATATACTGGCAACAAACGACTGGAAAATTAAAATTTAAAAATACCATTGACAATATTAAAAAACCCATAAAATACTAATAAATAAATTTCATGAAAAATATGCAAGACTTCTACACCAAAAATACAAAACATTGCTTAAAGAAGTAAAAGACAGGGACTTCCCTGGTGGCACAGTGGAGAAGACTCTGCGCTCCCAATGCAGGGGGCCCGGGTTCGATCCCTGGTCAGGGAACTAGATCCCACATGCATGCCGCAACTAAGAGTTTGTATGCCACAACTAAGGAGCCCTGGAGCCACAACTAAGGAGACCACCTGCCACAACGAAGGAACCCACGTGCTGCAACTAAGGAGCCGGCGGGCTGCAACAAAGGAGGCCTCCTGCCACAACTAAGATCTGGTGCAACCAAATAAATAAATAAATAAATAGTAAGAAAGAAAAGACAAATAGAGAGGTGCTTCATATTCATAGATTGGAAGACACAGCATTGTTAAGATGTCATGATTCCTATGTTGACTGATAGATTCAGTGCCATCATAATCAAAATCTTGGCAGGTTTTTAAAAATAGAAATTGACGGGCTTCCCTGGTGGTGCAGTGGTTAAGAATCCGCCTGCCAATGAAGGGTACAAGGGTTTGAGCCCTGGTCCGGGAAGATCCCACATGCCGCAGAGCAACTAAGCCTGTGTGCCACAACTACTGAGAAGCCCACACACCTCAACGAAGAGTAGCCCCCACTCACTGCAACCAGAGAAAGCCCTCACAGCAACAAAGACCCAACGCACCCAAAAATAAAAATAATAATAAAAAAAATAGAAATTGACAAGTTGATTCTATCATTTGTGTGGAAATGCAAAGGACCTAAAATAGTCAAAACAATCTTGAAAATGAAGAGCAAACTTAGAAAACTTACAGTATCAGAGACTTCCCTGGTGGTGCAGTGGTTAAGAATCTGCCTGTCAATGCAGGGGACATGGGTTCCATCCCTGGTCCAGGAAGATCCCACATGCCGCAGAGCAACTAAGCCCGTGTGCCACAACTACTGAGCCTGAGCACCACAACTACTGAAGCCCATGCACCACAACTACTGAAGCCCGCGCACTCTAGGTCTCACGTGCTGCAACTACTGAGCCCGTGTGCTGCAACCACTGAAGCCCCTGCGCCTAGAACAGTGCTCCACAACAAGAGAAGCCACTGCAATGAGAAGCCCGTGCACTGCAATGAAGAGTAGCCCCTGCTCGCCGCAACTAGAGAAAGCCCGTGTGCAGCAACGAAGACCCAACACAGCCAAAAGAAATTAAATAAATAAATAAATAAATAAATAAATAAATAAATAAATAAATAAAAGAAAACTTACACTATCAGATTTTAAGACTTACTACAAAGATATAGCAATCAAGATAGTATAGTATAGTAGTGGTGTAGGATAGACAAATAGATCAGTGGAATGATATGTTCATAAACATATAATGACAATCAATTTTTGATAAGGCATCGAAGCATTTCAATGGGAACATGAAAGTTTTGGTCCTGGAGCAATGAGATAAACCCCAACCCTCACCTCACACCATGCACAAAAATTAATTTGAGATAGGTCATAGACCTAAATGTAAAAAGCTAAAACTATAATGCTTCTACAAGAAAACATAGGAGAATATCTTTGTGGCCTTGGGGTGGGAAAAATTTTCTCAGGACAAAAAATTTCTAGCTATAAAAGAAAAAAATGATAAAATGGATTTCATTAAAATTTTAAATTTCTGCTCATCAAATGATAACCTCATAAAATAAAAAAGTAAGCCACTGAGTGATGATATGATTATCAAAATAATCATAATATATGTATCTGATATAGATTTATATACAGAATAAGCAAATAAGTTCCATAACTCAGTAACAGAAAGACAAACAATTCAATTTTTTTAATAGGCAAAAGAGGGCCTTCCCTGGTGGCACAGCGGATAAGACTCCATGCTCCCAACATACAGGGGCAGGGTTCGATCCCTGGTCAGGTAACTAGATCCCACATGCATGCTACAACTAAGGAGCCCACAAGCCACAACTAAGGAGCCTGTGAGCCACAACTAAGGAGCCTACATGCCTCAACTAAGACCTGGCGCAACCAAATAAATAAGTAAATATTTTTAAAAAATAGGCAAAAGACTTGAAGAGACACTTCACAAAAGATACTGAAATGGCTAATAAGCAAATGAAAAGATGTTCAATATCCTCAGTCACCAGTGAAATTCAAACTAAAAGCACAACAGGATGCACAACAAAATAAAGTCTGAAAATACTACATATTGAGATGTGGACAATTAGAACTCTTCTACATGTAAAATAGTACAGCCACTTTGGAAAACAGTTTGGCAAATAGATATACATCTACCCTATGACCCAGCACTCCTAGGTCTTACCCAAGAGGAATGAAAACATATGTCCACACAAAGACTTGTACAAGAATGTTCATAGCACCTGTATTCATAATAGCCCCAAACTGGAAACGACCCAAAGGTTCATCAACAGATAAATGAATTAAAAAATATGATATATTCATATGATGGAAAACTACTCACCAATAAAAAGGAACTAATTATTGATGCATGTAAGAATATGATAAATCTCAAAATATTATGATTAGTAAAAGAGCCAGACATAAAAGAATACATATTGAATGATTCCATTTACATGAAGTTCTAGAATAGGCAAATTTTAATCTGTGGGGAGAGAAATAAGAACAGTGGTTGCCTCTGGAGAGTAACTGGAAAGGGGCATGAGGGAACTTACTGGGGTGATGAAAATGTTCTACATTTTAATTGGGGGGAGTGGTATATATACAGGATATACTTTTGTCAAAACTATATACTTGAAAATCTGTGTATATTATTGTAAATTAGGCCTCAATAAAAATTTAATCATATATAAAAGTAGCATGTCAATTATACATAAACTGTTTTAGGGTGTTTTAAGGAACTTAAAACCATTGGTTAAAAAAATTACAGTGGGCTTCCCTGGTGGCGCAGTGGTTGAGAGTCTGCCTGCCGATGCAGGGGGCATGAGTTCGTGCCCCGGTCCGGGAAGATCCCACATGCCACGGAGAGGCTGGGCCCGTGAGCCATGGCCGCTGAGCCTGTGCGTCCGGAGCCTGTGCTCCGCAACAGGAGAGGCCACAACAGTGAGAGGCCCGCGTACCGCAAAAAAAAAAAAAAAAGCCAAGAGCAGAGAGAATTTCAAGAAGGAAAAAAGAGATCAGCTAAGGCATGAGCAGCAGAGCAAGAAGTTCAGAAAAGCAGCTCCTCCTGGTGACAGCTGCTTCAAAGAAACGAGGCTTAATAGTAAGCACAACAGTTACCACTTCTTGAGTGCCTACCAGATGCCTGGCACTTTAACAGATTTTCTTATTGAATCATCACAGTAGCTCCATCATTACTTCCATTTCACAGATGAGGGAACCGAGGGGCAGAGAGATTAAATAACTCGCTCAAGATCATACAGTTTGTGGAGTAGCAGAGGCCGAGTTGAAACTCAAGCATGTGGGACACCAAAGGCCAGAATCTTGACCACAAGAAATGGGCAAAATGCAAGGGGTCTGCTATTTTTTTTTTTTTTTTTTTTTGCATCTCACCATGAATGGGTCTCTTAAGTTTTTTGTGCCAGGCCCTGGGGAAGCAAATGTGGGCCCAACAGGTGGATGTTCCCCAGAAAGTGAGCAAAGAAACAGTGAAGGACAGAGGTGGGAAAGGCAGGACCAGGCGGGAGATCTGTGCCTTTTGACTTTAAAGGAGCAGCATGCAAATTATATTCAAAGCAATATGCAAGTGATATGTAAATTGCATTGCAAATGAGCATCTGTTCTTTTTGAGTCAACAGCTCAGGCACTTTCGAGTGAGCCCTCCCCAGCTTTCTCCCAGGGTTGCCCAGGGTCAAGATCCCTTGCAGGATCTATTAACTAAACTGAAGAAGTAGCACGTGCCTCCCCCAAGGCAAACTGGGCTCTGGACTGAAAGAAGAGGGCTGCCTACCATGTCCAGGTAAGTCATTTATTCACGCATTCACCTAACAAATACTTGTAAAGCACCTACTCTGCGTAAAGTCCAGAGGCAGATGCAGTAGACAAGTAGAAGACTCATTATTTCCAACTTCTGGGAACACATTCTGGTGGGGGGAATAAATAGGTACCGTAAAGACTCTGGTATCATCTAGAGTCTAGACCAAGGTTTCTCACCCTCAGCACAATTGATGTATTGTACTGGGCAATTTTTTAAAGTGATTTTTATTTATATTAAAAAAAATTTTTTTTAAAGTTTGGCAGTGCCACATGGCATGGGGGAATCTCAGTTCTCTGACCAGGGGTCGAACCCATCCCCCCTGCAGTGGAAACGCCAAGTCCTAACCACTGGACCACCAGGGAAGTCCCTGGGCAATTCTTTATCGAGGGGGACTGTCCTGTGCATCATAGGATGTTTAGCAGCATCCCTGGTCTCTCTCTATCCTTTAGAGGCCAGTAGCACCCTCTCCCCAGTTGTGACAACCAAAAATGTCCCCAGACATTGCCAAATGTTCCCTGGGATTGGGGGGACCAAAATCACTCCAGCTGAGAACCACTGCTATGAGGTCTTTGAATGAGTCAACATACTCAGTAAGCTCAGGGTTCATCTTCAAAGACCCACGTTGTTCCATATTTTTGTATTTTAACCATGGTGAGGGCAGAAATCTCTCATCTAATTCCTTTCCACCAAGCATAACCTTCCCTTGATGCCCCAGGCCCCCACTCTGAGCATGAGTCCAGCCCCTGGAGATTCTTGAGGAGTAATCAAGGTCACCCCCAAACTAAATGGCCCCAGCCTTGAACCCTTCGGGCTTGCATGTCTGCTTTTTAGCATCATTCTACCTCTCCTTCCCTTGTCATCAAGTTGTCACCTGTGGGACTGTCACTTACACTCCTATCTCTGCCGGCCCCCATTCCCTTTGACTGGCAGCTTCCAGGAGTTAGAAACTAGATTTTGCAGATCAGTGTTTTTCTAACTGTGCTCTGCCAGGCGCTGGGAGCCCTGCAGGGCCTCTCAGAAGCCCCCAGGGGATGGCGGGAGGGATTGGAGAGGCTTCCAAGGTGCAGAGCAGGCAGGTCTCCCTGGCCCTCCACCCCTGGCTCCCACCACAGCAGCTGGAGTCGTCTCAGTTTTATTTCTTTCTGCTTCTGCATGATATCCTTTGGACCAAAAGTCCCAGGGGTAAGAAGCGTTTGCAAACTGCTGACCTAGATGGGGGGTATTGTGAGAGCAGAGGGCCGCCTAACATGTAAAATGTCTACGCTTTGGTGTGCAGCTTGGTGGTGTGCAGCTTGGTGGTGTCCATCGTGGTTGTTTGGAGGTCCTTTAAGCTTCTTTTCCAGCTTCTTATGAGTGGGTGGATGGTGGGGATGCCGATAGGAGGGGATCACTTTACATAGCGGCCAAGCCCTCTATGTATGTGGGCAGGAGAAGGGACCAGAGAGGCAGACCAGGCCTCCAGGCTTCCGTATCAGGTCAGGATGCCTCTTCCTGGGTGGAGGAGGCGGCACAAACCCCAGGAAATGAGGGATCTAATCCCCTACTCGCCCCCAGGGAGCAAAACAGAGAGTAATCACACAGAAGTAGAGGCAGAAAGAGCTGAGGCAAGACGCCAGGAAGAACCTTCCAGCGCAGCCCTGGTAGAGGAGCAGTTGGGAGCGGCCGTGCAGCAGCCAGCTCTGGGGCAGTGGGGTGTCCCAGTTGCAGGCTGAGGGATAATCGCGCGCGTGCGCGCGCGCGCACACACACACACACACACACACACACTCCTTCCTGGCCCCTGCCCCCAACCAGGGCTGAGTCCTGCACAGATAAACCTCCAGGCCCTGAAACTTGGCAAGGGGTGTGGGAGCAGGGTCTGGGGCCATGCCTCATCCTCCCTTCTCTAAGAAGCCCTTTCTATCAGAGCCTTGCCAGACTGCGGCAGAATGTGTGGGGATCTTGTTCCCGAGGGGCTTAGGGGATGGAGCAGCCTCTCCCTCCCCTCCCCCCTACCTCCTGACCTCCAGGCCCCACTGAACCCTCAGGACACAGGCACAATCAGGCATTTCATGCCTCGCAAGGGTCAGAATGAAAGGCCTGTGTCTGTCTGCTCTCCCCTCCCCCTCTCCCATCTTCAGATTTTTCCAGCTGCCCTAGGGCCAGAGCTTCGTCTTTCTCCCTCCTCTCCCCCTCCTGTCCACTAAGTTCTTCACAAATATCTGGGAACGGAAGGGATTGCTGTCAATATCCTGCACTGCTTGCCGCTAACTCAGATCTCCAACGCGCCAGAGAGGGAAGGAAGATGCTGATGGTTCTTCCCTGTCACTCACAGAAACCGGCCAGCTCAATGGCACCCCAAGGTCACACAGCACTGGCTGTTCTCCTGCCCACCTCCTCCCTCCCACTCTGTGCTCCTCCATGGTTTGCCCTGGGTACGGGGGAAACCAGATAAGAGGATGAGCTCCTAGCCACTTCCCCATGGAGCCAAAGGGCTTCTCCCCACTGGAAAATCCCCAGGCACTGATATTGACTGAGACCTGGAGGAGTCGCTGAACCCAAAAAGCAAGTTCGCATCAGAGGTCAATGGCTGTACCCCAAGAAGGGGGGCTCTCTGTGCAGGCTGGGGCTGCGGAACTCTGATGTGTTCTCCCCACCCCCACCCTGATACTGACGTCTAGACCAGCAGCCAGGAACTGGCGTCACCATTCTCCTGTCCCCCAGACACTCGTCCCACCGCCACCACCCGTGAGCAACCATTCCGGGGCCTGACATTCTGTCAGCTTCACACCAGCTCCCAGGGCCCCAGCCAGGAGCGCTTCCTGGATAAAATATTAAACATGCAAATCTGAGACAGTGCCTTAACGAGCGACAGACTGCACGACCACAGCCTGGCAAAGGAGACGCACGCCGTCCGGGGGTGGGGCGGTGAGAAGTATATATAGATATAGACTTTGGATCTATCTGTGCAACGTGTGTATAAGGCAGAGAACAGCAGGGATGGAAAACTACAGCAGCAGCCTCCAGCTCGGGTGGCCTGAGGTCGGTAGGAGGCTGGTGGGGAGGGAGGGTCAGGAGGGAGGATCCCCAAAGCCCAGCCCAGAGTGGAGGATGACAAAAGCCCTTTGTGCTTGGATTCTGTGCAGAGGGGGCCAGAGACTCAGGGCAGGGGAATGAGCATTTGGTTTTGGAGAAGGAAGTTGGTTAGAGGCAAGGTCTCAGGGAGGAAGTAAGGAAAGGTGAGAGACAGAGGAGGCAGAGGCCTGGGGGGTCACAGGGAGAACACCTCAACTCCCATGTGGCACTGGGCCTTCTTATATGGCACCCACACTGGCCCGGGGTGTTGTGGAGCTCCTATAGCATTCGGTCAGTGTGGTTCCACCTTGATCCAGATTGACATGAACTTGACAGTGGTGCTGCTCAAACTTTAACGTGCCCATGCATCAAAGGTCTTGTTAACAACGCAGGTTCTGATTCAGAAGGTCTGCGTGGGGCCTGAGATTTTGCATTTCCAACACGTCTCGGTGATGCCAGTGCTACTTGTCCACTGACCCCAAAGGAGCAGCCATGATCTACAAGGAATTAGAACATGGAGCTCACTTTGGCTCAGATGAACAACGAACCCACAGGAGTCCTGAGGGGCCCGGGGTGCTGATGAAGAGGGTGTCTCTCCATGGTGTCCAGCGGATCAAGGAATTAGAACCATATGACACCTGCCTGGGCCCAAGCTGACTTGGAACTCCCAGCCCAGAATGTCAGGGAGCCCACGGCAGCCCACACGAAGGCGCCCCCAGGGCCTGGAGCTGACATGGAGCCCAGGAGGCCTTAAACTGACTAATATAGGGCCCGCATTGCTCCAGAGTATTATGGCGCCCACGAGGAATTCGACTGAAGTGGAGCCTGCTTTGGCCCAGAGTGAGATGGAATCCACAGTAGCCACAGGGGTCTGCATTGACTTGGAACCCTAAAGGACTAAGGTGATGCCACATTGGTACCCAGGGTGACACGGAGCTCACAGGGCTTGGGCTGATGTGGCCCTGGAAACAAAGCCCCTGAGCTAAAGAGGGCTGCAGTGGGGGCCCCAGACAGAGCAGGGGGCTCTCCACAGCCTCTCCAGGATGCAGAAGGCAGGAAGGGAGGGACCGAAGGAGGCATCGGAGGGGAGGGGCAGGAGTCACGGAGTGTGCCAGCTCTGGGGCTGCCGTGAGCCTGCTTGCCGTGGGCTGGGCGGTACTTGGCTGGGCCCCGGCTTGGAAGGCGTTGGAGAGACGGTGCTGCACAGCTCAGCTGGAAGAGGAAGTGGGAAGCTGGAGGCAGGGCAGGCACGGGGCCCTGACACGGGGGCACGTCCTCGCTAGAAAGGCCTGGCATAGGGAAGGGCCCACTGCCCTCTCCAGGACCCTGGCATTCGGACTCCCTGCTCCCATCATACACGAGGACGTGGGGGTTATGGGTTTAGGGCTTAGGGATCCCAGATCAAGGAGTGGCTCCCTAGCACTAGAGGAGCAGACAAAAGAACATCTCCCTGGTTGGGGGGGACTCAGGTCCCAGAGGAGAAAGGATTCTCACTCCCTGGGATAAGAGACCCTTCCCATGCAGCCAGGCCCCCGGGCAGGGTGCCCTGACACCTTTGTGTCCTTCCCCAGGGGAAAAAATGCAGGTCCCCAAAGACGCCCCAACCGTATCTGGAGGCAGACGTCCTCCATCTTTTTCTTAACCAAATCTAACCCTCACTCTCCGATCTGATCACACGCACTCTTCCCCACCCAGGTGAAGGGCTGCTCGGGGTCCACCTGCAGCTTCCCTTTATGCCCAGGTGGAGATAGAGGAGGATGGGATGGACGGAGGGGTGTTGCTATGGGATCTTGCTACAGCACATCTGGTGGTATCAGGCAGGAGGAACGCCAGCCTTTTTAACAAGGTTTTAGAGACATTTTTCTTAACCAAAGGCCCAGACAGCTGGCTACTCCAGGCAACATCTGGCCCCCCATCCCACCAGCCCCAGGCCAAGAGACGGAGAACATCTCCACTCCTCTGCCTGCCTCCCCACCCCCATTCCTGGTCCCTGGGTGATAAGGGTCTCCACATCTCCCACTCCCTTCTTTGGCCCCCTCCCTCAAGGGCAGGTGTTCTGAAGAGGCTAGGGGGCTCCCAGGTCCAAGGGTATCTTTCCCTGCCCTCTCCCCCTCCTCCAGCCCTGCCCCCTTTCCCCGCTCAGCCTGTCACTGCTGGAGAATCAATCCCTAGCTCCACCCCCGCCTGCACGCTGACCTCGTTTCTGCCTCAGTGCAGAGGGGACACGTCCTTACACGCTCCCAGACGCAGCGTGGTGCGTGGCCCAGAGACGCATGCTCCACGCACTCAGGATAGCCTGACGCAGGAACTTCGGCGCTCATTCCCAAACACGCTCAGACTCACGCGCGCACACACGCAGGTCCATAGATACCTCCCCAACTCAGGAACCTGTCAGGGACCCAGTCACAAGCACACACACAGGACCAACGGACACGTGTGGACAGACATACGGGCCCTCATAACCCACAGACAGTCCCCACAGGGGCACCCCACTGTCTCCAGCGCCTGCTGCCGGGTCCTCTAGGCCAAAGCATCACCAAAAGAGGCTAATGGCTGCCTCAGCCACGGGATCGGGGTCACCCGCAACCCAGGACTGTATGCTCAGTCTCCCCTCCTCTCTCCAGGGTGTCCACCTTTCAGAACTGTAGGTGAGTTATTTCCCTGTGACAGGACCCTATACCTCCATGGGAGGGACCAAAGGTGGGGGGACACTCCACGTCTGTTTTCATGGCAACAAACAAGGTTCTGTGACCTCCGTCTGTGGCTATGAGAGGAAGTGGGTAAGGCAACCCCACTGTGGGGCCACTAGAATCTTAATCCCTCTCAGCTGCTCCTCTGTTAAGACAAATGCTGAATTGCACAGGTAGGGAAATGAAAGGCTTTGTACATTGTCAAGCTCCATGCCATAAATGTAAGAGATCACTGTTTATTCGGCCTGCTGATGTCTGCGCGGTGGGCAGAGGGAAGGTTCGGGCCACTGTCCACCCTGCTTTTCCTGGGAGATCGCCCTGCCCACATCCCTCATATTTCAAAGACTCTGGCCCTTGACTCCTAGAAAGCCTCTCCGACCCACCTTGCTGTCATCTTGGGCAGCCTCGGGGTCCCGGCAAAAACCAAAAAGTAGGCAGCCTCCACTGGCCAACCTCCCCTCCTCCCAGGCCTCTGCCTCCCTGCTTCCACTGCAGCTGTTCTGTGCCCTCCTGACACCTTCACCCTCTCACACTTCCCAGTTTTCTACTGAGATCTTGCCCCGACCCTGCCTTCAACTTCGGTCCCCATCCAACCCCTGGATCCATCACGTCATACCCTCACTCTCGTGGTCCTGGACTTCCTCTGCCTGCAGTGGGAAGAACTCCCGCCCTGTGCCCACCCATGTGCCTGCTGCACTCCTGGACCCCAGCCCTAGAGGCTAAGCTCAGCTGGAAAAAGCCCCACACCCCAGAACTTTGGTGCCTCCACCAATTCCCAGTTTGCAACAGTCTCTGTATTGTTGGCAGATTCCTTCTGTCAGCTTCACTTTCTCTGATCTCCTCAATCTTCCAGCCAACCCTTCCCTGTCCCGCCGTGTACCCCTCAACCTAGTCCTATTTCTCAGAGAAAATGGAAGCTCTCTAGAAAGTACTCCCTCCTCTCCCACAATTGCCAACGTGCCTTGAGTGTGTGTTCATGCTTGGGAACGTGCATTTCCCGCCCTGTCCACCTAGCTCTGGGTCCCAGCCCCTCCCCACCCACAGAGGCCTAACTCCCTCACTCATCATTTTTCCAGCATCTTCAACCCCTCCCTCTCCCCCAGCTCCACTGCAATCAGGCTTGATCCTGAGTCCCCTTCTAGATCATTCCCCAACTCTCTCCTTTCCTTCGCATCCAACTTCCTCAAAAGAGATGCCTGCACTTGCTGAATCTACTTCTTTACCGCCCGGTTCACGCATCCATCCCCTGGCCCACCCCCCCACCGCTGCCCTTGAAGGGCCATTAGAGTCACCAGTCACCTCCTAGTTGCCAAGGCTGGTGGATGTTCTTGATCCCCTATTTTATCGGATCCTTGTGCAACATTCAACACAGTCCCCCACTTTCTCTTTCTTGAATACACTCTCCTCCCTTGGTTCTCGTGTTAGTTAGGATAAGTGATATTGTATTCATTAGGCCAAATTTTTATTTCATTGTATTTTAATTTTATGTTGTACTAGTTAGGTTAGTAACTTGTATTAGGCTAACTAGTTACATTAGTTGGGTTAGGCTAAATTGTATTAACTTAGTTAAGTTGTATTAGTTAGGCTAAACTCTGGTAACAGAGAGATCCAAAGAAGACAGCTGCTCAAAGAATGTAAAGTTTCTTACATTCCAGGTCCATGAGGAACTCCCCTGCAGTCATTCGGAGACCCAGGTTCCCTCTGTGGTGTTGCTGCACTGCCCCCTAGGGCTTATCGGTGACTCAAGACCAAAGATAGGGGACTGCCCTGTGGGGCTCCAGCCTCGGGAAGGGGAAAGGCAGTGTACAGAGGATTTACCTAGGGTCTTAAAGCCCAGGCGGAGACGGGCTCACACCACCTCCCCTTGTCCTCCCACTGGTGGGGATGAAATCACACGCCCACACCTGGCAGCGGGGAGCTAGCCGGGAAGCGAGTCCACCTGGGCAGCCACTGGAGCGCAGACATTGATGGACGACCGGCAGGGGTCGCCAGAGTTTCGATGGCGTCTCTCCTACCTCCTGGCCCTTCCTCTCATCTTACTTAATGTCCCTCAGGGTTCTATTCTTGGATTTCTTCCCACTGGACACACATTCCCTGATCATTCTTGTCCAGTCATAGGCTGAGGACTCCAAACATTTCTATCCCCAGCCCAAATCTCCCTCTTGAACAGCAGACCCACCTGGATACCAGGGCCAAAAGCTGGATTCAAGCTAGACTCCTCCCTCACTCCACCCCACACTCCATCCCTCACCGAGGCCTGGCAATTCTGCTTTTATAAAGGCCTCTCCTCTCCTTCTCCCTGCAGATTCCCTCATTTTTTCTCACAGCCTCCAAACTCATCTCCCTGCCTCCGCCCACCCCACAATACTTCACCCATCCTCCAGTGACACATGGGGCTTCAAGGTCCAATCCTGAGCCCTCTTCTCTGCCCACTTTTTAGTCTTTCCCTGAGCCCCACATCCAGCCTCCCAACCTCCATTCCCAAGGATGCCCAGGTGACTCACACGAGTACATCTCTGGCCCCCCCCCGCTTCTCTGATCATCAGACATATCCACTTGGACGCCTCAAGGGCACCTTGGACTCTACGTGCCCAAATCTGAGCTCAGGATGTTCCCCCTGCTGCCACCCAGCACAGTGTTTCCTGTCTCATTGCCAATCCAGGTCTAAAGCCAGAGTCCCAAGACTTGCTCTTGTCACCTCCCTCTCCCTTATCCCCCGGATCTAACCCTCACTACATCCGGTCAATTGTACCTGCGTCCACTTCACTCCACATCTACATCCCCCCACCCCACCGCATCCATCCTCCCAGCCAGGCCACCATCACCTCTTGCCTGGACTCTGACTCTTCACCAATCTCCCTACACCTGCCTTTGTCCCCATGGTCTATACGGATGCCACAGAGATCCTTCCCAAATGCCACAACTCTGATTGTCACAGCCTTACTTAAAACCCATCTCCATCTTCCAGTGTTGTCAGGACGGGCCCTGATCCTTACCTTGGCCTACGAGACCATACAGGACCTGGCCGCACCCTGCCTCTGTGCAGTCTCTCCTCTGACTGGGCTCCGGCCATGCTCGGTTCTTTGATGTGTCTCCCTCTCTCCAGCCCCAGGACCGTTACCCACACTGTCCCATCTGCCGGGAACACTCTTCCTCCCCTCTCCTTGTTGTTACCTCGAAGCCATCATTCCAAGCTCATCTCAAGGATCGTCTCCCCAGAGAAGGTTCTTCTGCTCTCCCTGACCAGGGTGGGCCCTTCTGGCCCAGCCCCCGGCCCCTTACACCCGTCTCCTTCACAACACTTGTCTCAGCTGCGTGAGATTATTATTATTATTATTATTATTATTATTATTATTATTATTATTATTATTATTATTTGCGTTACGCGGGCCTCTCACTGCTGTGGCCTCTCCCGTTGCGGAGCACAGGCTCCGGACATGCAGGCTCAGCAGCCATGGCTCACAGGCCCAGCTGCTCCACGGCATGTGGGATCTTCCCGGACCGGGGCACGAACCCATGTCCCCTGCATCGGCAGGCGGACTCTCAACCACTGCGCCACCAGGGAAGCCCAAGATTATTATTATTGATGACGATTGGTCCCACCCACACTGGAAGAGGGCCAGGACCCCGCCTGATCTGCTCACCATCGTCCTCATCTCTTGTTACGTGCGCCCTGTGCTCCAGGCAATATGATCTGTTCAAGAGGCCCACTCACTCAAGCCACAGATTCCTCCCTACCCTTCAAGCCTCCACTCACGTATCTCCTCCTCTGGGAAGCGCTCCCTGACTTGCTCCACTGTCCCCTCAGTCGCAAGGATCTCCATCTCCACGCTGGCCATGCTGTCCTGTGACAGCTTGCTCATTTGTCTCTTTCCCGTACTAAGCTGTGAGCTCTGGGGAGAGAAACAAGTGGGTTTTGTCATTTCTTATCTCTAGCCCTTAGCCCATTGTCCAGAATAGTAAATGCCTGAGTAAATGTTAGCTCTCTTCACTGCCCCTCCCAACTCCTTTAAAATGGTGCCTCACAGCTTGATACTTAAGGCTAAAAACTGGAAATGACCCAAACATCCATCAACAGAATACATCAACTGTAGAATATTCATACAGTGAAACACTACTACACGGCAATGAAAAGAATAACACACAACAACATGGTGAAGCCAACATGCATAAGGTTGAACAAAAGAAGCCAGAACCAGAAAGTACCTTCCATGTCTATGAAGGTCAGAAACAGGCAAAATAAATCTGTGGTGACAGAGGCAGCCTTGGTGGTTATCTCAGGGGATCGACTGGGAGTGGGCCTGGCGAAGCTTCCCCGAGGGCTGCAAACATTGCTCACCTAGACCTGGGTGGTGCTCACACAGCTATGTCCATGTGTAAATGTTAAGCTGGAATTTTTGTGCGCTTTAAAGCAGATAATTCTCCCTTTATTTTTTTTAAGTGCTATAATTTTGCAACAAATCATGGATAACAGACCTCTTGTGTCTCAGAGCCACTTCCTGCTACCGAGTCCCCTGATTTCAGGTGATGATAACTGAAGCCCAGAGAGGGTAAACCACTCGGGTGGAGTTGCCCAGCACGTCTGTGGAAAGCCCGCATTCTAAGGAGGGGACTGCCCATGCAACTAAAGGCTCTTCAGGGGCAGGCTCTGTGTCTTTGTGTTTCTGGCACAGAGCTCTGTGGTCTCCAAATATTGGTGGGGGCTATTCCCAGTCTGTAACTTGTTGCTACTGGGGTGGTGAAACATGGCAGCAGTGTGGTCATTAAGAGCACAAACTCTAAGGGCACAATTCTGTAACTGTGTGGACTTAACCTCTCTGTACCTCAGTTTCCTCATCTGCAAAATGGGGATTATGATAGTACCTACCTCATCATGTTCTAAGGATTAGATGAGTGACTAAACATAAAGCCCTTAGAACAGTGCCTGGCCCCAAGCCATGTAATTGTTTGCTATGATAACCGCTCTTAGGGGAAAACCCAGGCAGACAGTCCAGAGTTAAACTTTGCTCTGCCACTGGCTGTGCCATCTCAGGCAAGTTGATTAACCTCGCTGAGCCTCCATTTCCTCATCTATTAAACAGAGCTAATCATACTTTTCTTTGTTATAAAAGCAAAATAATGCATGCAAAGCCCCCGGCTAAGTTCCTTGTGTGCAGGGACCATGTCTTACACATCCCTCTTCCCAAGCCCCAGCACTGGGAGGTGCTCAATGGCCTGTAAGAATTATGCCTTCCCCACCCACCCTTGTCCAGCGTCCATCCTCCTTCTGGTGCTAGCAGACAGCTGCATCTAGCGGACAACTCTGTAACTGCATGCTGGCCAAGTTCCACTCTCCAAGCTGGGTGAAGTCCTTTAAATAAGCCTTTTAAAATAGGCACTCTGCATTGGACAAGTATTTGTTAGGTGCCAGCTGTGTACAGGACATGGATCCAGGACCTAAATAAAATGAAGCAAGAGATACAAGATGACTGCAGAGGGGTGAAAGAAAAAAATCACAAACAATTATAACCGTATCATCAATACCCTACTTTTTTATCTTAAAGAAAATACATAGGGGGACTTGACACACTGAACAGTGTCTTCTCAGGAAGTTTTTTTTTTGTTTTTTTTTAACATCTTTATTGGAGTATAATTGCAGGAAGTTTTTACAATTGCAGGAATGATTTCCAAGTGGCCGTTTCATGTCAGTGACTCTCAGTTAAGGCCAAAGCAATGAAATGAAAGCTTAGGTCAGAAAGGTGATTCCCTTAGGATAGCTGGACTAGCTTCCCAGATTCTTCACGGAGAGGAGGACTGGGGGTGTCCAAAGCCCATATTCTTCCACCACACTTTACTACCCCTCCCCCAGACATAAGAGTGAAGAGGGTCTAGCAGTGGCACAGATCACATCCAACTGGGGGGAATCAAAGAAGAGTTCGTGGAGGAGATTGCATCTCACATGGGGAATGAAGGTAGAGAAGGAGTGGGTGGCTGGGGCAGGAAGGGTGTTCCGGTGCGATGGACCATACAGTGTACAAAGTGAAGTAACAGGGAAAGCCTGGACAGGAGAGTTAGGGCCAAGTCATAGAGGGCCCCAAAGGACAGGCCAATAGAATCAGGGGGCCCACTGAGTAAGAAGGTAACCTAATCCGAGGAGGTCAGAGAAACATCTGAGATCCAGAAACTAGTTAGGTGGCTACTGCAAGAGTCCAGACCGCACCTGTGGGAGTTGCACCATGGTGGAGACAATAAGAGATACTGGCGAGGCTAGAAGCAGGGGGAGGTTCAGAAATTGGTAGTAGTGGGTCAAATGGGAGAACCCAGGGGAGAATTCAAGGTGCCGAGTCTTGGGGATATGAAAAGGAAAAAGGCAGAGCTGTAACCAGAACGTGGACTTGACCAGGAAGGGACTGATGTGAGCAACGGGTGGAGACAATGAGCTGGGTCTTCAACAGGGAGAGTGTGAGTTGCCAGCGTCCACAGGAGACCTGGCACCAAAGCTCAGGAGAGGGGCTGGGCTGGAGGGAGAGGAGGCAGGTACCGATGCCTGTGATTTGGGAGTCACTTACCTATGCCTGTGCCAGCTGAAGACTTGGAAGAAGACAAAAGAAATCATGTGGGGAGACATGGGGTCAGAGGGTAGATGTTACCTGGACATCATCAGTCTGCCTCTTTTTAAAGCTTCCTAGGGACAGAGGAAGCTGAGGAGGCACAGAAGACAGAGGGAACTTTGGAGAGAGAAAACCAGGAGACCCTGGTGCACATCCAGCAGCGTCACCGGTCATGAAGTGATTCAGGGGTCAGGGAGGCCGGGATGCAATCACTGGATTTGTGGTTGAGGGTTGTCTTGGGTGACCCTGGAAAGAGCAGTTTCAGTTTTGGGGGCAGAAGTCAAACCACAAAGATTTAAAAGGCAAGAGGCAGAGGGTGTGGGGGCAGCTGAGGATCCAGGAGGAGGGAGGTGATGGTGAGCAGAGCTGGATTAGGGGGAGGCAGGCAAGGTGCCTTGGGAACAAAATTTAAGGAGGCTCTCCCTCTCAGGGTCGTGTAGGTGGCCCTGATGAGAGGCAGACACCTGGTCCCAGAGCTGTTGAGAGATAGAGACCCTCTGAGACTAAAGGAACTGAGATAACCCAGGAAAGGAACTTAGAGACCCAGACAGAAGCTAAGATCCTTCGACCTCCACATCTAGGCAAAAACACAGTGGCCAGTGGTAGAGCCTCAGAGGACATGAATGCTGGGGGAGGGGAGGGATGGAAAGAGGATGCACCGATAATCTGGGAGCAGGGGCAGGGGACTCCGAGAGAAACACACAGAGAGAGTGGAGGAAACCAGGGAGGGAGGGAGAGCTTCCTCGGGACCCTCCTGGGGAGATTCTCCCCACCCCGCCTCAGTGAGTGTTAGGAGGAGGGAGAGTCCCAGCATCCTTGTGTCCGCCTGAGGAAAGCAAGGGGTCCAACTCTGCCTTTCCCCAGGCTGCTCCAACTCAGGGAGGCTTGTGGTCCCAGCCCAAGAAGGTCTGTACCCCACACCGACCCAGCACACCACAGTACGTGCTTCCTTCCTCCAGGAAGCCTGAGCAAGTTTTTCCATCCTGGGACTTAGCTTCTGTAGTGAGCTGAATGGTGGCACCCAAAAAGATAAGTCCCCGCCCTAACTCCACTGCCCCCAGAACCTGTGAATGTCACCTTACTTGGAGAAAGGGTCTTTGCAGATGTCATTTAAGGTTGTCATGATGAGATCATCCTGGATTATCCAGGTGGGCCCTACATCCAATGACAAATGTCCTTATAAGAGACAGAAGAGGGGAAGGCCACGTGAAGACGGAAGCAGAGATTGGAGTAAGGCAGCCACAACCCAAGAAACACCTAGAGCCACCAGAAGCTGGAGGAGGCGAGGGATTCTCCCCTAGAGCCTCTGCAGGGAGCACAGCCCTGCAGTTACCTTGATGTCGGACTTCTAGCCTTTAGAACTGTGAGAGAATACATTTCTATTGTTTCAAGCCACCAAGGTTTTGGCAATTTGTTGTGGCAGCCCTAGGAGACGAATATAGTACCCTATTCTGTAAAATGACTAAAAAGATGCTAGGGATGCTTCCAGCCTTAAGATTCTCCAAATTAAACCATTCAGCAAGGGGAGGAGTTCCAGGTCTGGCCAAGAGGTGTGTTTTTTAACTCACTGCCCAGCCCCCTTCCAGGTTGAGGATTAATACTTTGACTTGAAGGAGGAGGAAAGCCAAAGGAAAGGCATCCCCTCCCACTCCTCAGAGAAGAAGGAAGAGTCCCAAAAGGGTATTACATGACCCACCACTCCCCTCCTTCGCCCAGAGCTCACGCCACCCCGCCCAGCCTGGTCGAACGGGCCCAAACTGACCTGACTAAAAGCAAGGAGCTCTTTAAAAGCAGGAGTCTGCCTTTCTGAATTTCTCCGTGCAAACCTCGCCCCCTCTTCACAGCGCCTCTCTCCCCACCCCTCACAGTTGCGTTCTTCCTTGGCCTTCCCCGTTCTTGGGGGGCAAGATAAGATGGATACCCCTGAAGCACAGGAATGGAAGGCACTCCCCCACCCTCCTCCCTCCTCCCCACAACACAGCTGGAGGGGGAGGGGAGGTCAGCAGGGTTCATAAAGGCCAGATGTTGAGGAGAAAGAGCAGTGCCCGACCCACACCCACCCACCCCGCCCCCACCCCCAGCAGAAGAAAAATTAAAAGAGACAGCTTTTAAAACAAACAAAACTTTTGTGGTCCAAAACAGTTTTCCTCGAGAATCTGCTCTATGCAAACATTAACAACTTTTTACAAAGCATTTTCACAGAAAAGGAGACAAGTCCTTCCCCAGTATCATATGTGGGAATTGTTTTTCCCTTGTCCCGTCTTGGGGGAAAAGGGGGCGATATTCACGAGTGTGGGCAGAAGGGGCACTGGGTCCCTCAGTTGTTGGGAAGATCGGCAACCCCCAGTTTCCCCTCACACCTAAACGTGGAATTTCCCTAAGAGCTAAACTCCCCAGACCTCACCTGGGTGGAGGAGAAAGCAATTCCACTCCCCTCCGACTCACTCCCCTCCCCCAGGAAAACAGAACTTCTGACCTCAAAACTAATCCCCTGGCCCTGCCCCTTTCGGATCCATCAGGTCCCTGACAACTCCCGAAATGCCTGAAGTTGGGTGGGGGGAGGATGCTAAAGGTTCCGCAGCCCAGTTCCCATCCAAACCCAAACTTTGCCCCTTCAAAACCCACTGGACCTTGTGGTTAGGCCAAGAGGCCTTTCGTTTACCCCCTCCACAGAGAGCAGCTTGTCTTCTTTCTCGCCTTGAAGGGGTCTCAGTTTGGGTGTTCAGAGAATGGACCCAGGCCTGCCCGCTACCTCCACACCCCCCATCCTTAAACCGGTGGCGAGGACCTGGTGAGGCAACTTCTTTGGTCTGATTTTATTGATTTCTTCCACCTTCCATTACTTTCCCTGGGATGGTCTCTGGCCCCTTCCCCAGACAAAGTCTGCACTTTTGAAGGGGAGGGGGGTCCCTCAGCCCTGCGCCTCCTAATATAAGGAGTAAACTGGCGGAGGGGGCTGACTTCTGGGGGGGAGTCCTCTTTTACCCATCAGACCTTATAACCTGAAAGCAAACGGGCAATACTGGAGAGGCGAACCCCAAAACTGGACAAAGGGGAAAGATTGGTGGCTGAGAATGAATATCTCGGTAACTAGGGGTCCCTTGACTTGGGGGTCCCTAGGAAAAGAACCGGAAGGGGGTGATCTCCCCCTTGCCTAAGCTGCTCCCTCCCCCATGAAGGCTGCAGTGGTGCCCGGAGACTAGGGAAGGCCCGAGGGGAGTGAAGGGTTAAAGGCCTGGATGGTGCGGGTGGGGGATGCCCCCGGGAGCTGCCAATCACCTCCCCACCCCCAGCAGGGCCCCCCCACCCCAATCCCCAGGCTCGCCCACAGAAACAACCGGTTTGTCCATCACCAAGGTCTCTCTCCCTCTTTTTTCTTCCTTGTCTTTGAGCTGTAGCCTCCTCGGCTCCCCCTGGGGTGAAGGCCCTGCCCCCAGAGATCCGAGATGGAAGAGGCGAGGGATTGGAATCTATGTCTTTAAGCCTTTTTCGATTAAGCCTTCTCCTGACTCCAGCCCTTGGTTCGCCTCCAAAGGATGAGGGGGAGGGGGTGTCACCCCAACCAGTTAGGTGCTTGAAGATCACTGTCATTTGAGGTCCCTCTGACCACAGCCCATAAAACCCGAAGAGGACAGGCAAAGGTGAGAAATGAGGCTCTGCCCTCGAGCCCGCAGTTTGGCTGTGGCCCCCACTTTTCCCCTTTGGCAGAAGAGGTCTCACGCTCAGAGCTGCTCCAGGTTGATCCCCCAGAATTTGAGGCCGGGGGGCTCAGGGACAGCGGGACCCCCAATCTGCCACCTCCACAGCGGGTGGGCAGGCGGGGGCTTAGAGTCTCCCTGGAGACGAAGCGAGGATGCCGGCCCTAAGTCTCCGTCCTCCCCCACCACCAGGGCCGGGGGGCAGGGGAAGCAGTCGAGGAGGCTGAAGGTGCTCGTGGTGGGGAGCGTCGGTGCAGGACGGCGGGGCTGTGCGCTGCGTTGGGGGGGCGTCGGCCGCCGGCGTTTCTTGGCGGCTCCCCGGGAGGGCCCTTTGGCTGGGGGCCGCTCGGGCCCCCGGCGCAAACTCGGAGTGTCGAGGGCGAAGCCCTTCGCGTAACACCAAAGTTTCGAGCGGCGGATCAGACGATCGAAATGTTCCTGGCGGAGATCGCCGGGCGCCGCCGGAGCTTCGCTGGCCGTCGAGGGGCTGGCGGCTGTTGCCTCGGGGGCGGCCTTCGGGGGGTTTCCATCGACTGCGGCAGTCTGGCTCGGCGGGGGGGGCTCCGGCGCTGTCCCGGGCCCCGCGGGCTCAGAGGAGAGGCCCGCAGGTGGCGACGGAGGCCGGGAACCCGGTTCCTGATGCGGGCTGGCGGCGGGGCCAGGCTGGGAGCCGAGACCCGGGGCTGGCCTAGGCGGAGCCGAGACAGAGCTGGTCGGAGATTCCCGAAGGCGCCGGGGCGCCGGGCAGCGGCCGGGAGGTACGCCGGCGCGAGCGCCGAAGTGCGGGAAACTGCCTCCGCCCTCTTCCTCCTCGCCGCGGCCCCGGCACACAGCGGCGTCGGCATCCTGGCTGGCCGGGGAGTTGGGATCGTTGTAACGCCCGGCCTGTCCAGCGAGGTGCTTCAGGCCATCCGGGGCCCAGCCGCCGGTGCACAGTGGGGCATGAGGGCCCAGCAGCACCGGAGCCCGCGGCGCCAGCTCCCCAGGCCCCAGGCCCAGAGAGGACGCCCGGGGTTTGGCAAGGGCGCAGAAGGCAAGGGCACGCAGGCACAGCGGAGAGAACTCCTGGGTCCCCCGACGCGTCTTCCGGGGTGTGGGGGAGCAGGGCGACCCTCGCGGGGACGCCGGCACTGCGAGGCGGGGAGCGGGGCACAGAGTCTCCATGGAACCACCCGGGGGGGTGCCCACTGCGGGGGCCCTGGTCCCAACGGCGGGATGCCCTGGCTGCCCGAAGAGCCCACGGGCGAGGGGAACATCGCCCCCCCTCGACGGGGAGGTCTCTGCTCACGGGCGCCCCCGGCCCGCACCCCTGGGCCGCGGAGCTCCGGCTCCCTCTTCGATCTCGTCACGCGGCTCTCCTGGCGGCCGGACTCCTGGGTCCCTGCGAGTCCTGGCGCGGTCGGCCGCCCTTCCTGCCGCCGCGATCCCTGTGCAGCCCAGGCGGGAGCCCCTCTTGAGTTGCCCAGAGCGCAGAGGCTGGGGAAACAAAGCGGCCGGCGGCCGCGGGAGGCGGGAAGGACCCCGGGCCCGGCACCCGGTGCCCGGGCCCAGGCGGCAGGGAGGGCGCCTTCCGCCCGCTCGGCTTCTTTCTTCCCCGCTGGCTCCCGGAGACCGCGTTATAGAGAACTGCCCCCTCGCTGCCCCAATACCAGCGCCGGGGCCGCGAGCCCGCCGCTGATTGGGCGGCACTGCCAGTGACGTTAGCCCGGACCCCACCCCTCCAGCGGCACCGCCCCCGTCCCCATTCCGCACACAGACACACACACGTGGACCCGGCGCGGCGGCGGCTGGGAGGGAGGGAAGGAGGGTGCGTGCGCGGGTGGGATCGCGACTGGCGAAACGCGCCGCTGCACGTGGCGCGGTGGCGTCCTGGTGTTCAGTCGCCGCAAAGCACTTCATTTTTTCCTTAGCAGTCATGGTTTTCGCATCCGTAAAATGGGAATGTTCGTATCTACCCTCTTGGGACAACGTGAATCAACATAGGTGAATCTCAATGGCGAAGATGAAAGAAAAGATGAAAAGAGGTTGTTTAGAAACTTTGCACAGCAGGGACTCCTGCAAGCAGAGAATGTTCCCAACCTCTCTGTTTCGGTCGCCTGGAACAGTGACTGGCACACAGTGGGCTCAAGAAATGTTGAATGAATAGTTGGGAATTCAGTGAGTGTGTGCAAGATGATCAAAGGAAGAAATAAATTCGGAGAGGAGGAGTATTATTACGCCCACGAAAGACGATAAATAGACTTTCTCAGTACCTGTTTCCATTTCTGACTTAGCTTCTAAATGGCCCCTTGAACAAATTCTGAGGGGCTGGCTCTGCAGCCCCCCTCAAATCCCAAGACTCTGGCCTGTGAGGCCTGAACTGCCAAAATGGGTTGAGGAGACCAAAGGAGGGGACACACACACCCTCACTCTTATCTCCCCCAGGCAGAGTAAAGCAAAGAAAAAGTGAATTCCAATAAAAACCCTGATAATGGAAGACCACGTCCCCGCAGCACGTTCCATCCTCTTACCCTTATTTAGTTTCTGTAGATCCTGCTATTATAGGAAAATCTGTGAATGTTCTTTGTTGTTGTTGTCTGTCTCTCCCATTAGTCTGGACATGAGCTGATGAGAACTTTGTTTTAATCACTTCTGCACCCTCAGCGCCTATAACAGTGCCCGGACTTAATAAGTACTCAATATATATTTGTAAGTGAATGAACAAATCCCTGAAATATTTCTCTCTTAATAAAAATCAGGTTATTGGAATATAGCGACTTCCCATCCCCAGAAATATACAGAGAGATTGATATGATGACATGGAGTAAGGGTGTGTTCGTATGTGGGGCGGGGGGGGCGTCACAGAGAGGAATATCTTACTCTGAGGCAGGGCTAAGAGAGGGTTTCTGTAAGGGGCCAAATAATGCAGCTTGCATCCTGGTCCTCCTGGTGATGACAACAGAAGTATTGTTTCCCTACACGTCATCACATAACATTTGGGAGGAAAGGGATCAGGAAGCTCTGTCATCCCTACATCCCTTTTGCAGAGGCCAGAGGTAAAGATCCCAAGGTGGGGCTAGGGTTTGAGGAACAAGAGGGTGTTGTGTTCTATTGCTCAAAACACTCACCCCCTAGCATCTTCTGCAGAAGAAGTCTTCAGGGAAGTTGTCATGAAGGGGGAGCCTGGGGTCCTGCCAGGTCTAGACTCCAGGGTTCCTGAGTGCCAAGAACCCTGCTCCCCTGCCACTCACACACACACAGACCGGAGGAAAGTTCTGGAAGGATGACGATCTTCACAGCTGTCTCTCCTGGCGGACAGGGCTGAAAACTTTTACCCTGAGACAGTGGGACCATTTTGCTTATGGGGCATGTTTTCAGTCCGACTCTCCTCCAGACTCTTTGCAACTAAGATACCTGGGGAGTGGGCTTGGGCCCCACATGCGGGAAGCTAGACTGGAAAACTCTTTTCAGCCTCCAGAGTCTCACTCATATTTGTATCCTTGTACCTAGCACAGTGTTGACACAAGGAGAGAACACGCAAAAAAATGTTGGGCATGAATAAATGAATGAATCATATATATCAATGCAGAAAGGGGCTCCTCTTTCTCCCACCCCAAAAGCCACCAGTCCCACAAATCTGAGTTTAGGGGCTTTATTGGGTCTATTACTACTGAGTCCTTCCCTGGAGAAGGAATTCTCTCCACCTCCACTTTCCTTTTTTTCCCCTTCCTTGAATCAGGCACCCCAGAATACAGCCCAGGTGTGAAAACTCTTTGTGGGCACAGAAGCACTATACAAACAGTAGGGGTTAGTGTGAGTAACTCTCCAGCTGAAAGGGCCTAGAGTCATTGAACCTCCACTGTCAGAGGGCTTGGACCAGGGGTGTCTGCTGTGCAACCCTGGGCAGATCACTTGGACACTCTGAGTCTCAGCATCCCTATCAGTGAAAAGGCAAAACAGTGGCTTCCTTACAACGTTATCAGGAGGGTGGAGACGATGTGAGCGGGCTGACCCAGCTGTTGCAATTCCTGTTGCCTACAGTAGAGGACACTCGACCCCATCCTCAGCCAGTGGGATGAGGAGGCAACACCCTTCACAGAAACCTCTCCTCCTCCCCAGAGGAGAAAAATAGGGACGAGGCTGGATGCTGGGTCCCATCTGACTCCTCCGGGATAAGGGATAGGAAAGGCCCCTCAAGACCTGGAAGCCAGGCTTCCCTTTCTGTGGCCCATCTGAGTCTCACCCAAAGGCCTGTGTTCAAGGATTTGGGAACAGGGGACCAGCCCACTTTCCCCAGAAGAAGGCACAGCAGGAACTGGACCTAGACGTCCAGCCCAATAATCATTTCTATAGTACTGACAGCATTCCAGTCTCTGTTCTAAGAACTTTATGTTATTTAATCCCCATAATAATTCTGAGGTACTTTTTTTTTTCATTGAAGTATTGTTGATTTACAATGTTGTGTTAGTTTCTGGTGTACATCAAAGTGATTTAGTTATACATATATATACATATTCTTTTTCATAGTCTTTTTCATTATGGTTTATTACAGGATATTGAATATACTTCCCTGTGTTATACGGTAGGACCTTGTTGTTTATCTATTTTATATATAGTGGTTTGCATCTGCTAATACCATACTCCTAATTTATCCCTCTCCTACCTCCTTTCCCCTTTGGTAACCATAAGTCTGTTTTCTTTTTTTAATTTAATTTAATTTTTTTATACAGAAGGTTCTTATTGGTTATCTATTTTATACATATTAGTGTATATATGTCAATCTCAATCTCCCAATTCATCCCACCACCACCACCCCCGCCCCGCTTTCCCCCCTTGGTGTCTATACGTTTGTTCTTTACATCTGTGTCTCTATTTCTGCCTTGCAAACCAGTTCATCTGTACCGTTTTTCTGGATTCCACATATATGCGTTAATATACGATATGTGTTTTTCTCTTTCTGACTTACTTCACTGTGTATGACAGTCTCTAGGTCCATCCACGTCTCTACGTAATGACCCAACTTCATTCTTTTTTTACCATAAGTCTGTTTTCTATGTCTATGAATCTGTTTCTGTTTCGTAAATAAGTTCATTTGTGTCATATTTTAGATTCCACGTGTAAGTGATATCATATGGTATTTGTTTTTCTCTTTCTGACTTACTTCACTTAGTATGATGATTTCTAGGTCCATCCATGCTGCTGCAAATGGCATTATTTCATTCTTTTTTATGGCTGAGTAGTATTCCATTGTGTATATATACCACATCTTCTTTATCCATTCATCTGTCAATGGACATTTAAGCTGCTTCCACGTCCTGGCTATTGTAAACAGTGCTGCTGTGAACATTGGGGTGCATGTATCTTTGTGAATTATAGTTTTCTCTGGATATATGCCCAGGAGTGGGATTGCTGTATCATATGGCAACTCTATTTTTAGTTTTTTAAGGAGCCTCCATACTGTTTTCCATAGTGGCTGCAGCAATTTACATTCCCACCAACAGTGTAGGAGGGTTCCCTTTTCTCCACACTCGCTGCAGCTTTTGTTATTTGTAGACTTTTTAATGATGGCCATTCTGACCAGTGTGAGGTAGTACCTATGAGGTAGACGCTTTTAATTTTTAAAACTTTACATACTATCCGGAACCCATTTTAAGTGTCTCAGTGATTTTTAGTAAATTTACAGAGTTATACAACCATCACCACAATTCAATCTTAGAACATTTCCTAAGGACCCTCATGCCCACTTGCAGTAAATCCCTGTTCCCACCCCAGGTGATTAAACTACTTTCTGTCTCTATAGATCTGCCTTTTCTAGACATTTCATAGAAATGGAAAGGCCATATGCGGTCTTTTGCATCTAACTTCTTTTACAAAAAGATAATGTTTTGAGGTTTATCAGTGTTGTAGCATATATTAGTAGTCCGTTGCTTTTTATTGCAAGTATCCCGTAGTATGGATATACCCCATTTGGTTTATCCAATCACATTTGGCTTTTTTCCACTTTTTGATTATTATAAATAATAATGTTATGAACTTTGGCATACAAGTCTTTGCATTGACATGTTTTCATTTCTCTTGAATAGACAGCAAAGAGTGGGATTGCAAGGTCATAGGGTAAATTTATGTTTAACTTTTAAAGAAACTGCCAAACTGTCTATTAATATCCATGCCACAAATGAGGAAAGTGAGGGACAGAGATTTTAAGTGACTTGCCCAAGTTCACACTGCCAGCAAGTGTCAGGGGCAGCTGGGTCCCAAGTCCATGCTCATATCCATGGGTCTACCCCGAGACAATGAATGTAAGAGGGAAGCCATTTCTCGCCCGCCACACCACAGCCACCACCATTTTTATCCATCTTGCTTCCAGAATTACCTATGTCAACCAATTCCCTGTGTCAACCAAGAAGGCTGTATCATCCCTTAGCCAACATCCACACTTTGCTCTGGAAATTTGCTGAGGTTAACAGCTTAAGTTCTGAACTCAAATGGGTTTCTTCATATTCCAGACTCCTCCTTTTACCAGCGGTGTGACTGGGGGCAAGTTACTTAACCTCTGCTTTAGCTTCCTCATCTATAAAATAGAAATGGCACCTTCCTTCATGCAGTTTTTAACAATGGCTTCTTATGGAAACTTTCAAACCTATACAAAAGTAAACAGGGAAGTGTAATGAACCTTCATGTACCCAACACTCAACTTCAAAACTTGTTAACTCATGGCCAACCTCATTTCATCCTTCTCCTCATCCATTTCCTTCCCTACTCCGATTTTTTAAAAACCAACTTTACTGAGGTACAATTTACATACAATAAAAGGCACATTTTAAGTGTACAGTTTTCACAAATGAATATACCCATACTAACCACAATTAAGATAGAGAACATACCCTATATTATCTTGAAGCAAATCCCAGGTATCATATCATTTCATTCCAAACTATTTCAATACATATCGTTACAGGATAAGAACTCTTGAAAATAAACATAACCCCAATGCTGTTATTAAACCTAAACAGAATTGTCATCCTTTAATTTCATCAAATAGCCAGTCAGTGTTCAAATTTCTAATTATCTTAAAATATTTTTTTCTCTACAACCTATTTAGCTTATTTGAATTAGGATCCAAGGAAGGGTTTCAAGTGATTGATATGTTTCTTAACTCTCTTTTAATCTATAAATTCCTCCTTTTTCTCTTTTTATTTTCTCTTTGCAACTTATTCATTCATTGAAGATACCCAACTGTCGTCTAGATTTCCCACAGCCTAGAATTTACTGGCTGCAATCCCACAGTGTTATGTAATCAAGCAACGTAAAAATTACTTCTCTGTAATTCAAATTTAACTGAACAACCTATGTTTCATCTGGCAGCCTTATCTATGTGCCTGTGTCACGTTGGAGGCACAGTGGTGAGCAAGACAGACAAACCCCACCCCACCTCGAGAGTGTACGTTCTAGTAAACTAGGGGAAGCCAGGTAATATACCAGCAGACAACATTCCTTCTGGGGATATTGTGAGGATTAAGAGAGAAACCCGTATGTTTAGCACACAGTCCACAGAAGTCCTTGATAAATGCAAGTGTCCTTGGCAGTAGCTTAGCCTTGTCCCCTTTTCCTGTTTCTTCCCTTTTCCATCCCTTCTCCACACACCCCACCCCACCCCCAGGGATTACTCTGGGTTTGCCCTCCTCCTGCTATACTTCCTCTGCAGGTCTGTAGTTAGTTCATTTATCTATTCACCCAACATTCCCTAAGCACTTCCCTTGCAGCAAGCCCCAGACCAGACCCTGGGGACTCAGAGGCAAAGGGGACACAGTCTGGTGGGAGAGATGGACAGTCTAGGCTAATCCGAGAAATAACACTAGAAGGATGACCACGGTCCCTGGAACGGTAGAGGCGGGATGACGGTAGAAGTGGGAAGTCTTTTCACAGGAGGTAATCTTCCACTTAGGCTCTAAAGGATGGGCAAAAGTACTCAAAGGAGACATGGGAGAAGAATTCCAGCTGAGGAAACAGTATGGGCAAGGAACCGAGACAAGAAAGTGCCTGCCCTTGGGCTGCCAGATACCAGCCGTCCCCATCTTTCCCTCCTGCGAAGTAGAGGGGGCCCTGGCCTTGGTCCCGTGCCATCTGCCCTCTGAGAGTCACCCCTCATTATTTCCCTTACCCACTCCATCCACGTGTCTCTCCCATTAAAAAGCCACATCTTCCCTGGACCCCCCAGGCTCTAGCCCCATCCCTGTCTCCTCCCCCTCACAGCCAAGCTTCCCCGAAGAGCTGTCTACACACTGTCTTCCTTTTCGCAATTCCCACTTCCTCCTCAACCCACTTCCATCTGCTTCCACCTCCACCTGCCACTGAAATAGCTCCTGCTGTGTTTCCAGTGGCCTGCATCTCATCAAAGCTGGCAGGCTCTCATCAGCCCTCCTGTCTTGACCTCTCGGCGGTATCCCACGTGACTGGCCACTTCCTCTTTCTAGGAACTTTCCAGCCCCTCGTATTCTGGGCACTGCACTTCCCTGGTGTCCTCCTGCCTCCCCAGATGCTCCTCTTGGTCTGCAGCCCAGGCTCATTCTTCCTTCCTCTGCCCAAACAAACATCAGGGTTCCTTAAGCCTTGTCCAGAACTTCCCTCTTCTCTCTCTGGACACTCTTCTGTGTCCACGGCGCAGGTACCATCTGGCCTCTTGGCCTCCACCTCAGGCATTTCAAAAGCCCCACACACGCAGCCTGTCTCAAACCATCAGCGACCTGCCTCCTCTGCGACATGTTCCAGGTTCAGGGAAAACTGTTCCAATGCGTGGCTCCTCCATCCACCCCCTTCCACAGCCAGAAACCCAGGCGTCATCTTGGCACCTCCTAGCCAATGCCTCAGTCGGTCACATGGTCATTACATTCCAGGTCTTCTTCTCCCCACCTCCATTCCGGCCAACCCGGCCATGCCCTCTATCTAAGCCGCAAACTGGATTGTGTTACCCCCTACTCAAAACCTTTTGGTGGCTTCCAATTGCCTTCAGGATGAAGAATGAAACCATTAACTTGGCTCACAGGTAGGTTAGAGCAGTAGCCAGACAACCTCCCACAGGTTCTCCTGGGGCGGGGGGACAGGTTCCCTCACCTTCCACCTCCCCTGTGCTGTCCTCTCTCCCTTCAGCCACTCAGGCCCCCCTTTAGCACCCAAGCATCCAGCTCCCTCCTCTCCCTTCCTTAGAACATACTGTTCCCTCTGACCGTACACTTTTCCCCCACCTCCTTTCTCCTGTGCCTGGTCCACGCCTGCTTCTATTCGGAGCTCCACTGATTCATTCCTTCCTGGGAGAAAGCCGTTCCCCACCCCTCCAGACTGACCAGGTCAGCTTCCACCATCATCCCCCATCAAGATCTATGTATCTTTCCTTCAAAGCACTCTCATCCCCTTGTCACTGTCCATTTGTTAGTGCAGTTAACTGATTATTCACCTCTCCCCTTGAAACATACCACACTCTGTGTTTCAAGGGCCACATTAGATTTTGCCTTAGCTCGGTGACTAGCACATAACTGGCACTCATATACATTTTTAAAAATCTTTTTTATTATGCATATTTCAACCTAAAGAGAAGTAGGGAATAGTATAAAATGAACTCCCATATACCCATTACCTAGATAAGTAATTATGTTAGTAATTATTTTAAAGTTTTTTTAGTTGAAGTATAGTTAATTTACAATGTTGTGTTAGTTTCAAGTGTACAGCAAAGAGATTCAGATATATATATACACATCTATTCTTTTTTCAGATTCTTTTCCATTACCGGTTATTACAAGATACTGAGTATAGTTCCCTGTATTATACAGTGGGTCCTTGTGGTTGACTTATTTTATATATGGTACTGTATATATGTTAACACCAAACTCCTAATTTATCTGTCTCCCCTCCTCCCACTATCTCCTTTTGTAACAATATGTTTGTTTTCTATGTCTGTGAGTCTATTTCTGTTTTGTAAATAAGTTCGTTTCTATTATTTTTTTAGATTCCACATATAAATTATATCATATGGTATTTGTCTTTCTCTGTCTGACTTACTTCACTTAGTATGATCATCTCTAGGTCCATCCATGCTGCTGCAAGTGGCATCATTTCATTCTTTTTTATGGCTGAGTAATATTCCATTGTGTGTGTGTGTGTGTGTGTGTGTATACACACACACACATCTTCTTTATCCATTCATCGGTTGATGGACACTGAGGTTGTTTCCATGTCTTGGCTATTGTAAATAGGGCTGTTGTGAACATCGGGGTGAATGTATCTTTTCGAATTTGTTTTTTCCAGATATATGCCCAGGAGTAGGATTGCAGAATCATATGGTAACTCTATTTTTAGTTTTTTAGGGAAACTCCGTAGTGTTCTCCATAGTGGCTGCTGTAATTATTAACATTTTAGTATATTTATCATTTTTGCTGAAATATTTTAAAGTGGTTTCAAGTTTGCATGACAGTTTA
The DNA here is from genome assembly GCF_025265405.1 of Mesoplodon densirostris. NCBI lineage: Eukaryota > Metazoa > Chordata > Mammalia > Artiodactyla > Ziphiidae > Mesoplodon > Mesoplodon densirostris. The sequence continues at coordinate 4,387,790 of NC_082678.1, forward strand.
ACCCTTAAATACTTAAGGAAGTTTTCTTAGTACCATATTATAATCACCCCTTACAAAATTATAATAATTCCATATATTATCTAATACCCAGCCCATATTCAATTTTCCTTAATTGTCCCCCCAAAATGCTTTTTGGTTTGTTCCAACCAGGATCTAAATAAGATCCGTCCGTTGCATTTGGTTATGTCTCTTCTGTCTCATTTAAATCTAGAATAATCTTTTTTCCCCTTATGCCATTGAGTTGTTGAATTGCTAAAGCATTTTAGGTAAATTATAGACATCATGTCCCACCTTCTAGATTTCTCTGATTGCTTCCTTGTGGTGGTGTTTACCCTGTATTTCCTGTAAACTGGAAATTAGATGTACAGGCTCCATTGGATTCAGGTTGACTACACTGGCAAAAACTCTTCCTGGGCCATGATGCTTCCTCCCTCGGCCACTACGTCAGGGTGTCCCCAGTGCCCGAGCTCCTCTCTTGTTGATGGAATGCTGCTGATTGGTAGATCCCACTGGGGACAGCCGATCCCTTTATGGAGAAGTTGCATTTTCTTCCTTTAGAGCCAGAAAGTAATCTATGGGACAATACTTTGGAATGATTGCATTTTTAATCAATGAAGTAGGTCAGTGTGGCTGAACAGTGGTGAGGACAGGAACCAGAATTCAAAGGGCCAAAGGCCTTGATAAGAAATTTGGACTCCTCTATCCTGTAGGACAGGGAATTATGGACCACTTTCAAGAAAAGGAAATCACATGATCAGACTTGGCAACAGGGAAGGGTGAGGAGGCATAAAGGGAATAGGGAACTAGCATTTCCTGAATGCTCGGCTTGAACGGACACTATGCTAGGTGCTTGGCATACTTGACACCAGTGAAACCTTCCCTGTTTTTAAAAGAAAAAGGCTATTTTACAGATGAGGAAAATGGAGGCTCTGACTCATTCAGTCACTCACCCAAGTCTGCAGCAAAGAACTAGTAAAGACCTAAAGGAAGGCAGTGACCATGAGCGTGAACAGGGGTTGAAGGAGAGTCATCGGTACCTATAACGAGCTGGGCGTGGGGAGGAGAGGAACTGGGAGCCCTGGCTGAAGCTGAGACTTCCTGCAGGTTGTGGGTGGGATGCCGGAGGGGATGGAGCAGGTTGGAGGGGAAGATAAGGAGCTCAGACTCCCAGCTGCCCAGATGTCTCCAAGCCGCTCTCTTGAGAAATGGTGTTTATAACATGACAATGTCTATATTTGGCTTCCAGCATGACTCGATAATTAGCTTAAGATAGCCCTCATTGGCGTTTCATTCAACGTAAGGACGCTCTTCCCTTCCTTCTGACACGGCCTGTTTTCCGTGAGTGTCACAGGGTGAGTGTGAACGCGGAGCTCTTCTCTCTGTCTCTGTCTCTGTCTCTCGGTCCAAATGGGCCAGAGACTGATGTCAGGGTGTGTGTGGGCTGTCTGCTCTCTCAGCTACAGTTGATCTGTCTCTGGTGTTTGGGAGTGTGGGCTCCCCCCACCGGATAGGGAGCTGCCTGAGGTGGGGGTCCTGGAACCTGCCCATTCAATGCCCAGCAGGAGTGTGGTCCAGAGGTTGGTTCCAGGAACCATGTGGAGGGTGCAGTGACCAGGAGGATGGTTCTCAGAGGTCAGTTGGGAGGCAGCTGCCGAGGTTGGCTACAAGGATGCTCAGGGCAGAAAAAGGGCTGTGTTTAGGGGAAACAGGGAAACTTTTCCATTTAAGAGGTGTAGACAAGGTAGATTTTATGGGACTTAGTGGCTCACTCAGAGAAGGAGGAAGAGAAAGAATTGAGAAGGATCCTCGGGGTTTTGTCTCAGGAGAGAAGGTGGAGGCTATTGACTAAGGGGGGACCTACAAGAGGAGGGGCGGGTCCAGGGATGGGGAGATGTCGACTGAACCAGGAGCTAAATCTAAGTGGGTGTGGTCTGAGGAGACCTGGGAAAGGCCGGCTGGGACTGGAGAGCCGTCAGAACTAAGTCACAGACCCACGGGGCCAAGGGAGAAACTACAGGCATGAATAAGCATTTCCAGGGAAAGACATGTGGAACCAGGAGAGGACCCCCTGCCCCTGTCCCTGCCTCGGGAAAGGACCCCAACAAAAGCGGCTGAGAAACATGAGAGAGCGAGACATGCAGGGCGGTCACGGGGACCCAATGCCATGGAGAGGTTTCACAGGGCAATGATGGAGGAGCTACTGGCCTTTGGGATTCTGAGATGAACCAATCAAGGGTCTGGGAAACCGACTTCGGCTTCTTAGCGAAAACGGAGAAGTGGGAGGGATCACCTAGATATGGAGCCCGAGGAGCAAAAAGCAGAGCTGTCTCTCAGCAGGAACGGACATGTCACCTGCTGGGCACCAGGGGCAAAGCCACCAAGAGGGGACCACCCCCTGCCCCCGCCAGCAGCCTCTGTTCTGGTCACTTGCTCCTCAGAGCAGAGCGTGAAGGCCTCAGACTGCCGAGGCTGTATCACATGCCCACATCTCAGTTCCCAGGGCACCAAGACAGAGGCTCAGAATTCCTTCAGTTCCTCCAGTAAATATTTACTGAGTGCCTGGTATGTGCCAGGCACAGCTCTAGACCCCTGAATACAGCAACAAAAATCCACAAAGATCTTTGTCTTCACGGCACTGACATTAGAGGGGAAAGACTGACAACAACAACAGACGTAAGTATGTGAATAATGTCGAAGGTTAAGGACAAAGAAAAAGTATAAGGAAGGTTGGGAGTGGTGGGGGAGGGTGCGGATGGCAGTGTACATAAGGTGGCCACGGAAAGCCTAACCGAGGAGGCAGGACATGCCTGGTGTGCACAGGAACCAGCAAGGAAGCGATGCGGCCCCGGCACGTGAGCCAGAGGAAGAGTGGAGGTGAGGCCAGAGGCGTGGGGGCAACAGACCGTTTAGGACCTTGTCGGCCCCTGTAAGGACTTAGGCTTCCCTCTGAGCACAGTGGGAACTCCCGGAGGACTTGAAGCCCAGGAGTGACCCGGTACAGTGTAAGGGGATCACTCTGGCCACTGTGTAGGGAACAGATGTCAGGGGCGCAGATGGAGGCAGGGAGACTGCTTAGGAAGCGACCCCGATAATCCCGGGGAGAGAACAGTGGTGGCATGGTGGGAAGTCATTGGCTTCTGCGTGTACTGTGAAGGTAGGGCATCAGGATCTGCTGGCAGAGTGGATGTGGGAGAGGAGCCAGAACCGATCCCAGGCTTTGGGCCTCTGAACAACTAGAAAGGTCGAGCTGCCATCAATGGAGATGGAGAAGGCTGTGGGTGAAGCAGCTGGCATGGGTGGGGTCGCTGGAGAGGTCTAGGGTGGATCACCCAATGGGGAGTTCCCTTGAAATAGACAGGGGGACACTGGGCAGCCACAACCTCCAGAAAACATCCACGACAGGTAAGGTTACTGGGGACCTTGGGCAGAGCAATTTCAGCAGGGGCGAGGGGAAGCCAGAGAGTAAATGTAAGTTGTGTACGCGGAGACCGAGATTTTGGTCCGGCCTCCTGATTTACAAAGCAGAGCGCGGATGGGAGACAGAGGGATGGAGAGACAAGGCCAAGGGAGTGGCCTTTCGGATGGAGGTGGCCTGAGCCCATTTGGAAGCTGAGGGGAAAGAGGCAGCTGAAGGAGAGCTTGCAGATCAGGATAAAGAATCCCCACAAGGGACTTCCCTGGTGGTGCAGTGGATAAGACTTCGCTCTCCCAGTGCAGGGGGCCTGGGTTCGATCCCTGGTCAGGAAACTAGATCTCACATGCATGCCGCAACTAAGAGTTCGCATGCCACAATTAAGGAGCTGGCGAGCCCCAACCAAAGAGCCCGCCTGCCACAACGAAGACCCGGTGCAACCAACCAAACAAACAAACAAAAAATCTCTACAGGAAGGAGAGCAGAGGTTCAAGCTCAAGGGGCTAAGGGTCTGGACCGGGGTCAGGAAACAGGGAAGGATTCCAGAGACGTCAAAAGAAGAGGTGGCCGGCCAACAGCAGATGAGAGAGAAGGCGGCGACAGGCACGACTCCAGGATTTTGAATCCCAATTCCCGTCATCCTAAAGGCCTTCCGTGTCTATCTCCGAGTCCAGGCTTCCTCATCTTCACACCACTACAGCCCCCAGACCTCACACTGCCCCTGCTATGACCAAGGTCTGCTGCATTCCCAAATCCTCAGCACCCTGAGCATAGCCTCATATCTGAACCCAAATACACGTGGCTGCTTTCCCCAATTCTGCCTCATTTGGCAGACACTGCCCACTTGCTGGCCCCCTCCCCACCTAGCCCTTCCATCCCCCAGCCCCAAGGGGCTCCTCTCCTGCTCTCCACCTGAGCCCCCATCTCAGCAATGCCTTTGCTTCCTGTTTCAGAAAGAAAATACAGTGGTGATTGAGAGAAGCTGAACACAGAAGAGAACACAGTCTAAGATTCCACTTTTATGAAATTCTAGAATCCGCAAAATGAATCTATCAAGATCTATTAGTGATAGAAATCGGATCAGTGTTGCCTGGGGCTGGGGGAATGACTGCCATGGGATATGAAGGAACTTTCTAGGGAGATGGAAATGTTCTATATTTTTATTGGGGTGGTGGTTACACGGCTCTATACATTTGTCAAAGGTCATCACTTGCACACTTAAGATGTGTGCATTTGACTACATGTAAACTATACCATAAAAAGCTGATTAAAAAACCAGAAAACTAAAAAAAAAATTTTAAGGAAAAAATACATGTTATCAAGCAGAAAAATCCTACACACACAGACACTCATCTGTTCCCATCCTTCACTTCCTCCCTTCTCTGGGGGAAGCAATGTGTCCCCTCTCGTCCACCTGAGCCCTTGTGCTGGAGACTGTCCAGTAAGCGGCAGGCCACCCCTCCCTGACCTTGCACCCTCCTCCCCCGCTGTCCTGTCTCTCTCTCGCTCCCAGCCCAGCCCCTAGGAAGGATGTCTACGCTCACACTCTCTCTCTCCCTCCTCACCCAATCTGCTGACACCTCCTCCACCATGCTGGACCAGTTGCCCCTGAGACACCTGCCCTGTGGGCCACTCCCTCCCTCCCTCCCTCCTTCCTCTCTCCTCCCTGGTTTCTATGACACCACTTTTTCTGGAGGTCCTCCTCCATCTCTGGACATTCTTTCTCATGCTCCTTGCCTGATTCCCCCCAACTACTCCCTCTTAAATGCAGGCGTTCCCTGAACCTCTGGCCTTGGCTTTCTGCTCTCTGTACCTGCACAGATTCCCAGCATGATCTCACCCATGCCAGGGCTTCAGTTACCATCTATTGCTGACAATGCTCAAAGATATCTCTGAATATTTTTTAAGAGTATCAAGGATATGGCAGAAGAGGTAGGCAGAATATTACATATGCTTCAAAAGCATTTTACAATTTTTAAAGTGATAAACGTATCCAACCCTCTTCTGGGATGGTCCACTAGACCTCAAATTCAGCAAGCTCCACCTGAGCTCATCAACTCTCTCCCAATTCTGCTCCTCCTCCCTTCTTCAGGAGTCCAGTTGTTTAAGACAGAAGCCTAGGGGTCACCCTCCCACTCCATGATCACCAACTGTCAATTACCCGCTTCTCTCAATTTTACTCCCTACACATTCCCTCTCCCCGTCTCCACCAACATTCCAGTCCAGGACCTCTTCCTCACTCTCAGACATGTTAAAGCACTCATCCATTCACTCATTCATTCATTCAACAAATATTAACTGAGCACCTACTATGTGCCAGACACCAATCCAGGTGCTTGAGTTACATCAGTAAACATAACCGGTAAAAATCACTGCCCTAGGGCTTCCCTGGTGGCGCAGTGGTTGACAGTCTGCCTGCCGATGCAGGGGACACGGGTTCGTGCCCCGGTCCGGGAAGATCCCACATGCCGCGGAGCGGCTGGGCCCACGAGCCATGGCCGCTGAGCCTGTGCGTCCGGAGCCTGTGCTCCGCAACGGGAGAGGCCACAGCAGTGAGAGGCCCGCGTACCGCAAAAAAAAAAAAATCACTGCCCTATAGAAGACCTAAACAGACATTTCTCCAAAAAAGATGTACAGATGTGCCAAGAGGCACATGAAAAAATGCTAATTATTAGAGAAATGCAAATCAAAATCACAATGAGGTATCACCTCACACAGGTCAGAATGGCTATCATCAAAAAAAGTCTACAAATAATTTATAGAGGGAGAGGGTGTGGAGAAAAGGGAACCCTCCTGCACTGTTAGTGGGAATGTAAATTGGTGCAGCCACTATGGAGAACAGTATGGCGGTTCCTTAAAAAACTAAAAATAGAGCTACTATATGATCCAGCTATCCCACTCCTGGGCATATATCCAGAAAAGACGAAAACTCTAATTCAAAAAGATACATGCACCCCAAAGTTCACAGAAGCACTATTTACAATAGCTAAGACATGGAAACAACCCAAGTGCCCATCAACAGACGACTGGTTTAAGGAGATGTGGCATAGATAGATAGATAGATATAGATATAGATATTACCCAGCCATAAAAAAGAAAGAAATATTGCCATTTGCAGCGACATGGATGGACCTAGAGAATACCACACTTAATGAAGTAAGTCAGAGAAAGACAAATATTATATGATATCACTTATATGTGGAATATAAAATAGGACACAAATGAACTTATTTACAAAACAGAAACAGACTCACAGACGTAGAAAACAAACTTATGGTTACCAAGTGGGAAAGGACCCGGGAGGGATAAATTAGGAGCATGATACAAACAGATATAAACTACTATGCATAAAATAGATAAGCAACAGGGATTTACTGTATAACACAGGGAACTATATTCATTATCATGTAATAATCTATAGTGGAAAATAATCTGAAAAATATATATCACTTTGCTGTACACCTGAAACTAACACAACATTGGAAATCAACTTACTTTAATGGAAGAAAATCACTGCCCCATGGAACTGATATTCTAGAGCTTGCAATAATTTCAGAAGTCACTCTGTTTTCCACCTTTACCCCTCTGACCACCAATTCTGTTGTGGCTACTGAACTTTGCAACATGTACATCTGCTCAGCATCTTCCACAGGACCTCATGTGCCTGAGGTCAAGTCTGGGCCACAGGTAACGTGTCTTGATCCCTTCCCTCCCATTGCCTTTTCCACTCTTCCTTCATGGAACACTTGTACCCCTTGAACACAGCAGGGCTCTCACGCTAGCAGGTACATTCGCTCGGCCTTGGCCTGTGATACTCTCCGTCGCCTGGCTATCCAGCAAACTCCTGGTCACCTTCAAGTCATAGCTCAGACCCTGCGTCCTCCAAGGAGCCTTGTCTGATTTCCCCAGGCAGACGCTGGGGCTTCTTCTCCAGGGCTCCCTCTGTAAATGGTCCACCCTCCATCATAACACATATCACACTGCATGGTACAGTTTGCCTGCCCACCAGCCAGCTTTTCCTCTCCACCCTGGACGCCTTGCAGGGCTGCCACCCGCTTTGATCCTTTCTGCATCACCAGTGCCTGGCCCATTATCTGGCGCATAGTAGGGGTCAAAAAATGGTGGTGGATTAAATAAATGACAGTGAATTAGTAGTAGTGTGACTGCTACTAGGGAGATAGGGAGAGGCTTGGTGAGAAGGGGATGGTGAGTTCTGAGCTAGCCCCAGAGCAGCCCCCTTACTGATCACCTGGACCGACCCCATGGTTTAAAGCAGCGTTCAGATCCTGCTTTGGCACCTTCTGGTTGTGGTGCTCTTTGTGCTCTGAGCTTATTTCCTTCCCTGTAAAATGAGAGTCAAATCTATCTCAGGGTTGTTGCAAGGAGCATGGTAGATGCTTAGCACAGTGCCTGGCCCATCAGCTCTCATCAGAAGTGAGCTGCTGCTGTTATCATTGCAATTGTCATCATCATCACCACCATCACCATAGGTGTCCATCCTTGCCTGCTGACCCACCCATCCCCCTAGTGCTGTTCTCTACTATTTCCTCCCTTCTCACCCCCCAATCCATGTTTGACCCACTGTGGTCACCTTCCACTCCCACTAGTGCCTGGAACTTTCCAGGCGGAAGTCACCAAGGAGGGACCTCCTCCTCCTAGAACCCTTTCCTCCCTTGACCTCTCAGTGGCATCACTTCTTCCTTCTTAAATGTCCCTCTCTGACTTCCATGACATGAACTCCCTGCTTTGCAGGACACCCTTCTGGCCTGCTCACTCTGGTTCTCTCCAGCCCAGACTGCTGATCCGGACCCAAGCAACTGCCTCCTGAGCGTCACCACCCCATGTGTCACAGACACTCGATGTCGATGTCGGCATGTCCAAAGCGGCTCCTTGCCAGCTTCACCACCCCACCCCCACTCCTGAGTTCCACTGTGAGCGCAGAGATGAGCCCCAGCCAGCAAATCCTCCAGGCTGCACCTCTGGGAGGCATCCTCCCCGTCTTGCCTTGCCAAACAGTCCCTGTCGCGGTCTTAACATCCCACTTCTTTACATCCTCATACCCTGCCCTTCTCTCATCCCCTCTGCTTCTGCCAGAGTCAAACCCTCATGTCTCAACTGGGCCCTTACAAGTCTCCTACCACTTGCTATTCAAGTGTGCTCTTTGGAGCAGCAACACGGCATCACCTGGGAGTTTCTAAAAATGCTGGGTCTCAGACCTCCACTCCAGACCTACTGAATCACACTCTGCATTTTAACAAGACTCTCAGAGGATTCACATGCACTTGAAAGGTTGAGAATTGCTGTCCTACTAATCTAGCATCCCCCCACCCTAACCAATCCCAGACTTGACAACCAGTGTGCAGATAAGGCTATGCACCGCTTACTTAAAAGCCCTTACTGGCTCCCCACTGCCCTCAGGATTAAATCCAAACTCCTTAGCAAAATATCCTAGGTCCCTTTAATCTGGTTTTTGGTCATCCCTCTAACCCTCCCTCCTGTTCTCCTACTACACATACCACCATGGGGTGTCCACAGTGTACAACTTCAGTACACACTTCGCTGGTTCCTACCTCTGTGCCTTTGAACATGCTGTCCCCCCTGCCTGGAAAGCTCTTCTGCCCCTTGTTTGCCTGCAAACCCTCCTTCAGGCTTTCCCTGATCCCGTAAACACGGTCACTTCCTTCCTGCCAGTGTCCGCACTGTTCTAGGCATTGTCACAGCCCTTATGATCTTGAAGTCATTTCTCTATATATCTGTCATTCCCACCATCCCAGGGACTATCTGTGTATCTCCTATGGCCTGCCCATGATGATTCAATGAAGTGTTTGCTGAAAGATGGAATAATACAACTTTTTCCAATTCTGTCCTGATGGCAACCATAACAGGAGGGATGATGAAACTTCAGGAGGAACTAGTGGAAAAGAAGAACATAGCAGGGCAAATGTGCTATTCATCCGTCATCCCTCAGCCTGGAAATTTCCCCAAGAGCAAAATCATCAACCACAGAATGTTAACTCCAAGGGGATTTTCAAGATCTAGTCACCCAACCAAACGCCAGAGAGGGCACCTGCTTTGCCCAAGGTCACACAGCTGGTTAGGGGCAGGGCTGGGACTTGATTCCAAGTAGCTCTGGAAAAAGTTTGGGCAGATGGCTACCTCACGCCATGGACCTCTTCCCTTCCTACCCATTTTAACTCCCTAAAGGAAGTCCCTTATGTCCTAACATGGTCAAAGGGACCCTGTGGGCTCAGTCACAGCTCTTAAAACACCTGCTGGGAGCTTGGCTGGCTGGAGTTGCCAAACGGAGGAGGGGATCCAATTATCTCCATTTTCCAGATTGGCAAACAGAGGCAGTGAGACTCTGTGTTACACTGCTGGCTAATTTGACACTAAGCACTGTGCTCTTCCTGTAGAAAGATCTGAAAAGCCAAAAATCCCACCGGGGCAGAGTCACTATTTACAATAATCATGACGACTGGCCTCGTAATGCTTGGGGGAATCCCCTCACTCCCACCAGTTCCTCTTTAAATCGAGCCTCTATCCCTCTTGCACAGGATGTCTGACTTAGGAAAGAACCTGTTCACCCACCCTCGCACCCCAACCAAGCCTACTGTAGAGACCACGGCAGAGTCATAACCTTTGACGGGGAAATCACCCCTCCCTGTACCAGGTACCTGACAGTGTCACTGCTCACATCAACCCTGAAGTTGGTACTACGTCCACATTCTGAGATGGGGAAATTGAGGGTCCCTGATAAGGCATTACTAACCCATGGTCAAAGCCAGTAAATGAGTAGGCTGGGTATCAAACCTAGGTCTTTCTGACTCTAGTGCCCGCGCTTTCCATTTGGCCATGCCAGACTCTCCCAGCCGGCAGGTAAACCACCTGAAGCCTCTTACTGGCTGGGCTACCTCGGGAAAGTAACTTAACCTCTCTGAACTCCCCCAAGGTCAGAATCTTTGCTTTCGCGGGAAAAAGTGATATGCAAACGAGACGCAAATAAAATGCAAACCCGCGGGCGCCGGCGCAGTCCTTTACCGGAGCCCGGGGCTTTCTAATGCGGAGGGCGCGCCCCCGGGGCCGGCGAAGCGCCCGGCCAGCTAGCAGAAGCGAAACCTCAACACTCTTCAGCCTCCCCCGCTCAGTTCCGGGAACCAGCGAGCAAGGTTTCGTGGAAATGCGGTCGGCGGCAGCCGCCTCGGATCCCGGGACCACCCAGACCACAGCCCACAGTCCCGGGCCGGGAGGTGCGGGGGCCGGCGCGGTCGGGCCCGAGCAGCAGCGCGATGCGCGCTTCCGCCCCGCTCCGCTCCGGCGGCGGCCGCGGCGGCCCCACAATCCCCTTCTGGCTCCGGGGACGGGCGGGGCGGGGCGGGGCGGGCCGAGCGGGCGGAAATAATTTTCTGTTTGGTCCTCTCTGCCCCAGTCCCTTAGCCGCGGGACGCGCAAGGCGGGCGAGCGTGCTGGAGGCGGGAAGCGGGAGCGGGAAGGCGCTGCCCTGGCACGCTTAGAGGGGCGGAGAGGGGACGAGCAGGGGTTGTGCGCCTACTGTGTGCCCTAGCGCGTTACAAAAGGGTTTTCGTTAGATCTTCACTGCAGCCCTTGCTGGAGGGGGTTAACGCCCCATTCAAGAGAGACAGGCTGAGCCTCTGAGAGGTGAAGTCACCCGCCGAAAACTGCACAGCCAGGATCAGCCTGACACCCCAGATCAGTGCTCCGTTACGCCAAGGAGAGCGCGATGAACTTGAACCACTTGTTGGCCGAGTCCTGCTCTTGCTCGTTTTTCGTGGATCGGCACATAGTAGGTGCTCAGGAAGATGTTGGAAGATGGAGAAGGAGCTTGACAGCTCAGCCCTGGGAGTTCCCCTGCGAATCCAGCCCAGCCCGCGGGGCACCGGGTTTCCTCAGACCTCGGAAGGGAACACTTGAGATGGGCGGACATCCCAGTTCGACGCAGGCATTCGGCGAACACGTGGTGGCGGAGCCCCAGCCCTAGCGGAGGACAGACTGGGTTCAAATCACCGCTCTGCCGCTTTCAGACAGTGTGGCTTTGGGCAAGTCACTTCACTTGCCTGGACCTGAGTTGCTCCATCAATAAAATGGGGGATATTAACATACACCCTAAAGGGTTGTGGGTGGCTTAAACGAAACAATGTTCCTTGTACACTTAACTAAACGCACAGGTAGAGCTACCCGTCCATCCCAGAAGCTTCGGGCGGTACACCTGTACGCGGTGAGGACCCGAACAAAAGTTCCTCTGCCCCAGTCCGCAAGTCACCCACCCCTGGACGGAGGGACCGACGGGTCTTCGAGTGACCCTCGTCTAGCGAAACCCGAAACTACGGTCGGTCACCTCGGCCAAGGTCGGTCGCGAAAGCAAATATTCCAAAACTGGCGCATGGCTAGGGCTGACATGTTTGCGTTTAATTTCCTTGATGTTTTACTCTTGTCAGTAAAGGTAATTCGTTAGAAACTCCTAAGTGAGACTTCTCGTCTGTGTCTTGTTTAACTTTTCGTATGAGCGAAGTTCACAAAGCAGACCAAGATGCCGGCGCGTGGCAGTCCTTACGGGGATCCCGGCCCTCGGACCGGCCCCCAACAATACCCTGCTTCTCGGCCCCCTCCCCCAGGCACGGAAGCGGCAGAGACAGGCCTCCCCCACCGCCGGCCCAGCCAGTTTATACAGAGCCTCTACGACCTGGCGGCCCTCCGGATTCTTGTGTCCCTACAGGAGCAAGGGGAGTTGGGGACTGCAGCCTAGAACTTAGCTTCCCCGACCTCTCCAAACTCCAGTCTCGTCGGGATTAAGGGAGTAAATCCCTGATGCCACAGACCAGGTCAAGGACAAGTTCTCCCCCGCCCTACTCCCCCCCTCCTGGGTGGGAATTCACCCCCCTTCCCGGATGAAGAGTACTAAATAGACGCGAAGGGAGGGGTGGTGGCGGGCCCCGGCCCCTTGATGTTCCGGTTGAACAGGTGCTGGTGAAAAGGAGGCGGACCCGGCGGAAGAGTCGGCCAGGGGGGCCTGCGCCGAAGTGGGGGTAGCCTCTTCCACGCCTCAGTCCTCCGGCCGGTTTCCCCGCCTCCTCTCGGTCAGCCCCTCCCCCGCAGGAAGCGTTCCCGGCCCCGACGCCTTTGAAGTGTCGCTGAAGCCCCCAGGGCTGCTTCTCCCCTCCGCCACCCCATCTTACACTGCGGGAGTGTGACCTTTGGTCCCTGCGGGTGTCCACCCCCCTTTAGGAAGTAGGGGGGTCAGGTTTCGTCCCCCTTGCCCACACCGGCCTTGGGGATGAAGCCTTCGGGTTGATGACGCCCCCTCACTTCTTCCCCAGACCCAATTTCAGGGACTTTAATACTTTGGGGTGCTGTGTGTGAGTCCATGTTTTGTGTTTGTGTACATGTATCGAGCTCAAGGGTAAATGTGTTGTTCGTGAGCACTTCCGCAGTAGTGGCTCTCTAACTCGCGTGGGTCTCTAAGCGCGCCTGAATGGCTGGACCTGGGGTGTGCCCCTCTGGGAGGGTAGGGTTAGTGTGGCTGGATGAAGCTAAGAGTGAGTCTGTGTGTCTGTGGGTGCCTCGGCGTGCTTCTGAGGGGTCTGAGTCCCTGTGCGTGCGTGTGTGCCTGTGAGCTGGACCGGAAGCTCCCCGAGGGCAGGAACACCCGTTTTGTTCACTGCTCTATCTCAACGACTGCACATAGTAAGCATTCAATAAATATTTGTTGAATGAACAAATGTCTGCGTGTAACACTGTCTACCCTCCAGACAGGCCTCCGAGGGAAGAGCCCGCGAGCGGCCACCCAAAAAGACCCCCGCACACCGAGGGGTGAGCAGCCCACGTCGCTCCCGTTGCTTCTAGCGCCCCTTCCCCTGATCTCCACCTCCAAGTTTCCTTGGGTTGAAGAACAGTCACAGAGACGAAGACCTGGGCGGAAGGGGCTGGCGAATCGGAGACCCGGGGCCGAGACCGAAGGGCAGGCAGATGGAGGGCTCAGGAGCGCCAACCGAGAGCCATAGAAAGAAAAAGGAAGAGGGAGAATGAGCGCGGAGCGAGCGAGAGAAAAGCTCCCTACCAAGCCAGGCTTTGTTCCCTGAACCTAAGACTTTACCCGGCGGCGGGCGGCGGGCGGGCCGGGAGCGAGCGAGCGGAGGCGCGCGGCCATGGCTGCCGCGGCCGGGCAGGGGGGCCGGGGAGGCGGCGCGTGAGCGGGCGGCGCGGGGCGGGCGGGCGCCCGCGATGTGCCACTCGGCACCTCCCCCGCCGGGCCCGGGCTGCGCGGCGGCCGGGCGGCCCTGGTAGCTGGGCGTGCGGCGCGGAGGGGGCGAGCCCGGCGCGCGGGTCTCATTGTTGGGGGGGGGCCCGTCGGGGCATGAGGGCGAGAGCACGGCGTGGGGGGCGGCCAGACAGAGCGAGCGAGGAGGAGGAGGAGGAGGACGCCGAGGAGGAGGAAGGAGGAGGCAAAGAAAAGAAGCGGCGGCGGCGGAGGAGGAGGAGGAGGGAGCGAGGAGGCGCGCGGCCCCCCGCTCCCTCCCTCCCCCCCTGACCCCCGACCCCCGCCGGCCGGCCCCCCGCCCCAGCCCCGGAGGGAGCTCATGGGAGTATGAAGGAGATGGTAGGAGGCTGCTGCGTATGTTCGGACGAGAGGGGCTGGGCCGAGAATCCGCTGGTCTACTGTGATGGGCACGCGTGCAGCGTGGCTGTCCACCAAGGTATGGGGGTGGCCCGCGAGGGGGCGGAGGGACCCAGGGGGCGGCGTGGGCAGGGAGCCCCCGGCCGCGCCCTCTGGAGACCTCCCGGGGCTCGGGCGCCCCTCCCCCACCCCACCTGAAGAGAAGGGAGGAGTCGGGGGGCTGCCCCCGCCCGGTCCTGGAGGACCGGGTCAGGCATTGTTTTCTTGCCTATTGTTCCAGTCCCGCGCCCCCCACCCCAAGTTGAGGGAGTTTGGGGACAGTCTAGGGGCCAATGAGTGCACTCTCCGCGCCCCACACCGCCAGTGTCGGGGCTGCTTGGAGAATGTTTACCTGCGAGGTGTCCCCTCCCGCCCGGTTATTTTGGTCCCGGCTCTCGGAGGGAGAGGTCAAGGGGGGGCGGTCATCCTCCCCTCCTGCTTCCGGATACTTGGAGGAGCGGAATTGGGAAGGGAGGAGAAGGGTCCCAGGGGAGAGGGGACTCCTAAAATCCTCCGGGGAAGAGTTGCGGATAGGAGAGAGGTTGCGCAGGGGGCCGGGAATCGGAGAAGAGGGAGGTTTGGAGTTTCCCCCAGCAGCACATGGTTCGGGAGTTAACTCCTTGAGGAATCTTGCCGAGGGCGCAGACTGGCATCTCCCGCCTGTCTGGCACAGCCAGCTGCCCCCCCCCCTTCCTGGGACAGCCCTTAATCCTGTCGCTGTCGGGTCTTCCCGCCACTCTCCTATTGGTTACCTGCACTGCACCTGCTCTCGGCCTTGACTTTTGAGCTGTACCTATTATAGTTAGTGGCAGAAGATGAGCTCCCTAGACCCCCGACTTCCCCGCCTCTTCCATTACTGGCCCTTTAAGAAATGCCCCCCCCCAATAACAACAAAACGCGTTTGTCTATCGTAAATGTTGTTCCGCTGATTTTCTCTTCCTGATGAGGAGGACTGGTCCTGGCAGGAGCTGGGAAACAGAAAGCTGGGTACAGAAAGGGCATGAGGGGAGGATCTTCTAGAAGTTTAAGGCCAAGGACTCAGACTTCCCACCTCTGCTGGGAGGACTTGGTTGTGTGGTTGAAAGCTGGCTGCGTGCTGTTGGGCATTCCTTGTGGTCCTGCTGTCTAGTGAGTGCCCCCCAGGCTGGCAACAGCCCCCTGGCCTAGTTCCTTAGAGTCACCCCCTTCCCCCAGTTATTCTGGGAACAGCCACTGGTGACAGATTTGCTTGGTGATTCTCCTCCCTCATCCCCAGCTTGCTATGGCATCGTCCAGGTGCCAACAGGACCCTGGTTCTGCAGGAAATGTGAATCTCAGGAGCGAGCAGCCAGGGTGGTGAGTTTGAGACTCCGCTCTCCCCTCCTGTACACCTGAGCATCCCCCCCCTCCCCACCGAGCTAGGGGACTCTGAGGCTGAAGCTGGGGTGGGACTGTCACACAGGATTTCCTGTTTCCTGCACACCTATCACCAACCCCATCTCTCCCTCAGCTTATCCCTCCCTCTGCGTCACCTCAGGCACAGGGCCTTTTATTTTTGTTTGCTTGTTTGTTTGAGCTTTTTATTATGGAAAGTTTCCAACCTGTACAGAAGTAGAGGGAATGCTGTAATGAACCTCATGTTGATGTGGATCACCCGTCTTCAACAATGATCACTCGTGGTCAATCCTGTTTTCTCTGTACCCCCACCAGTTCCTCCTGAGACATCTTATCATGACATCCTGGGGCCCTCTGAATGTGTTCAGGGAGGGCCCAGCTCAGCAGATCCCCCACCCCCTTTGGGAAAGCCCACCCCCCAAACCCCTGTGCCCCCTTTTATTGGCAGAGGTGTGAGCTGTGCCCACACAAAGATGGGGCATTGAAGAGGACTGACAATGGAGGTGAGGGGGTTGCTGAGCCCCGGGGCTCATCTGCTGAGGCCAGCAAGGCCCCCTGAGTGGGGTCTGGGAAGGCAGGAGTGGTCTGTGGGTGGGGGTGGGATGCAGAGGCTGGTTTCCCTTCCCTTCCCTGCCTGGCAGTGGAGACTGATGGGGAGGCCATGGAGGAGGGGACCATCTGCAGTATGGGGTTGTGAGAGGTGGGGGTCTTGGGCTCGCCATCGCAGCTGAGGCCAGCCCCACACTGCCCCAGGCTGGGCCCACGTGGTGTGTGCCCTCTACATCCCTGAGGTGCAGTTTGCCAACGTGCTCACCATGGAGCCCATCGTGCTGCAGTACGTGCCTCATGATCGCTTCAACAAGGTCAGCGGCCCCTACCATGCCCCGTACCAGTCCCTTCCCTAGCCAACCATTCTTGGGTCCGTTCCTCCAGCCCTTTCTTCATCCAGTGTAATTTGATTCTGTCCAACCTACCCTTTCGGGGAACTCAGGAGGTGGGTAGGCACCCTCCAGTGATAGATTCAAGCTCGTGCTCTGGAACTCAAGTGAAATAGTAGGCTCCCTTGCAGAAGTACTGCCTGAAGGTAGACCTTAGCGAGCAGTTCACTTATTCATTCACTGAGTACATTTTACTGAGTGCCTGCTACGTGCCAAAACTGGGGCAAGATGCTAGACACACAGTGTTTAGTTTGATCAAGACAGGTGTGCTCCCTGCCCCACGGAACTCACACTTCTGTGTGGGAAGACTATAGATATCAATAAACAGGCAAATAAAGTAAATGCAACTTGTGTTAAGTGCTGTAAAGAAAACAAACAAGGTACTGAAATAAAGGATACCCTGCGGGGGGCGGGGGGGGCTTACTTTAGATAAAGTAGTCAAGGAAAGAGACATTTTGGTTGAGACCTGGGAGATGAGAAGGAGCCATCCTTGATGAGGGGGGAGAGTTCCAGGTACCAGGCAGAAGGAATAGCATGTGCAAAGGCCCAGAGGTGGGGATGAGCTCACCGGTGAGGAAGGCAGACACAGTCCCTGGCCTTATAGGGCTCACCGTCCAAGGACTGCACTGTCCAGTACAGTAGCCACTGGCCACATGTGGTTATGTAAATTAATTAAAATTAAATAGAATTTAAAATTCAGTTCCTCAGTCACACTAGCCACATTTCCAGCGCTCAGTAGCCTGTGCGGTTCGTGACTGCTGTATCAGATAGTGCAGTATAGAACAGTTCCATCATCCCCAAAAGTGCTATTGGAGAGCCCTGACTTAGGATCATGGGGAGAGGATGGAATTGAGGGGGGACCAAAGGATCCCTCGGGTGGAAAGGAGGAGGGCATGATTGTACTGTGTCCTGCAGACATGTTACATCTGTGAGGAGCAGGGCCGGGAGAGCAAGGCAGCCTCAGGAGCTTGCATGACCTGTAACCGCCACGGATGTCGACAAGCTTTCCATGTCACCTGGTGAGAGCCCCAGCCTGCGCTGCACCCACCCCGAAGAGTTCTCTAGCCAGCTGTACCAACCCCCTCTGAGGTTTGCCACGGGTGGCTGCCAAATAGGTTCATCCTAGCTGCTGTGTCTTTGGAGATGATGGCAGTGCTTTCCTTGGGTGGTCTTGGCTTCACCCCAGCAGGGACCTAGGAGGGTGCAAGGGAGGTGGCGGGTCTGGTTTGTGGCCACACCCTTCTCAGGCTGACCTCTCTTGGTTAGTGCCCAAATGGCAGGCCTGCTGTGTGAGGAGGAAGTGCTGGAGGTCGACAATGTCAAGTACTGTGGCTATTGCAAATACCACTTCAGCAAAATGGTGAGTTTCATCTGGGCATGAGTGGGTCAGTCAGCTGTGGTTTAGAGGGTATGGGCTGCAGGGCAGGCCAGTGCCTGGTGCTGGGAGGACAGACGTGGAAGGAACTATGTCCCTGCCCTTGAGGAGCTCACCACTGGATGAGGAATAATTGAAGCACAGTTGAGGGGTGTGAATCAGAGCCGAACCAGCCTCCATCCAGAGGACGGAGCTCAGGCCCTGCCTGTCAGAGTCTGGGAGGCTTCAAGGAAGAGGCAGCATTTAAGCTGAGCCAACATCTGTGGGGCTTGCTGTGTCCCAGCCTCTGTACTAATCTCTTTATGTGTGTTTTTTTGTGTGATCTTCCCCAAAACCCTAAGAACTAGGTGTACTGCATTTCCCCGTTTTTATGGATGAGTAAGCTAAGACGCACCAAGATTATGTTATTTATCTCACAGCTGGTGTGTGGGATTCAAAACAGACAGTCTGAAGCTCCTCAGGAGCCTGCTAAGCAAAGACAGAGAGAAAGGAATCCCAGGCAGAGGGACTGGCGTGGATAAAGTCCCGAGATGAGAAAGAGCATTCATAAGCAGCAGAACAGGGTGTGTGGTAGGGACAGGGCAGGAGATGAGGTGAAAACACTCAAGCAGGGCCAGAGCTGGACTTGCTTCTGCCCCGGGTTCAGGGGCCCAAGGAGAGGTGGGAGAAGGGGTGCTAATCCATGTTTGTGGAGAGGCATGCATTTCCAGAAGCTGTGGGGTGTCCTGGAGAGGTATGCTGTGGCCTGACTGGGAAGGCAGCTTGGACCTCACCCCCAGGCCACAGGCTTGTAACGCTGCTTGAAAGCAAGAGGGTAACATGATCAGATTTGTGTTTTAGGAAGATTACCCTGGCAGCCACTGTGAAGCCAGATTTGAAGGGCCAGGACGGCTGCTGGGAGACAGCTGCGAGAAGCAGGGGGGATGGAGGGATGGAGCTGGGTTCTAGAACCATTTCTAGATAGACTCGCCTACATGTCGGGGTAGCTGAGAAGGAGGAGTTGAGGGTGGCACGTAGGATCCAGGCTCTCAGTGCTGGGTGGATGGGGCTTGAGCACCTGAGGGTACTGTGAACAGGTGGTGCAGTACGCTTCTGTAGGGCTAGCATATGTCCTGGTCTGCCCCAGAGAGTCCCAGTGCCTCTTGCCCTGGTATAATTATTAATAGCTCCCCCTTTCATTTTCAGAAGTGTCCTCCTTTGGGTCATAAGTCATAGGGTCATCTAGGTGCAGGGTTTGATATCCACTTAAGACAAGGTAGGGCGCTCGGTTTGGTTCATAGGAGGTGCCAAGTGGGGATGTTCAGATTTGGTGGCTGTGAGGCCCCCGTGCAGGGTGGTGGTAGCAGATCCAGGTATATAAGCCTGGGGCCGGAATCCCCGGGTGCCCATCGGGTAGGGGGCTCAGGTGTGAAGAGAACCATGAGGTGGGGAGTTTAGGGCTCAACAGAGCAGGAGCAGTGCCCACCGCTGGGGAGGGATGGGGTCAGACAAGGCCTGAAATTGGTCCTTGCATTTGACAGTTGGGAGGTAGTGGGTGGCCTTAGAGGGAACAGCTATAAGTCTAGGACAGGTGAAGCCATCAGCCCAGGCAGTGGGGAGCCCAGGGCCCTGGCTGGGGGGAATGGCAGCACAAGGGTTGTTTGGGGTTTTCTTGTGGATGTTTACTCCACCCCGCTTCTTAAGGGCAGCAGGTCCTTTGGGACAAAAGGAACCACTGTGTTTGGTGGAGGGCCGGGAACAAAGGAGAAGGGGTGATGGCTGGAGCAAAGTGTCTGGAGGAGAGGATGGGGCATGGAGTACAGGGGACCAGGGGCTCCCATGAGGGCTGTCCTGTGTGTCCTCCACCCCAGGGAAGGAGGTGGTGGTGGGCCGTGGCCCAGGGCCTGAGAGGGGCCAGGAGGGCACCATGAAAAGAGGTGGGCGGAGAGTGAGAGGCCTACCTCCGTCTGTGCCTTGCTGGGCCGAGATGCCCCACCTCTTCTGGGCCTCCGTTGCTGCTGAATCTTGTGCACTGGACAAGCAGGCGGGGGAACTCGGATTCCAGGCTAGGGAACGCGCTTCCATTGAGCAGGGTATCATTAAGGACACAGGGTCCTCTTAGTGACAGGCAGGGTGGGGGTGGGGTCCCTGATCTTCAGGAACCTTTCCCTGGGCTAGTGAGAGGAGGGTATGGCAGTTCCTCTCGGTTCTCTCCCCAGAAGACATCCCGGCACACGAGCGGGGGAGGCAGCGGAGGAGGGGGAGGCACAGGGGGAGGCGGGAGCGGCTTCATCGCGGGCCGGAGGAGCAGGTCGGCCTCACCATCCACGCAGCAGGAGAAGCACCCTTCCCACCACGAGCGGGGCCAGAAGAAGGTAAAAGTCTTCTCCCTGTACCCCTCCTGCCCACTCACAAACACCTGTTTCTTTCACGAAGCCACCACAGGTATCCGGAGGCCCTAGGGCCTAACCCCTTCCTTCCTCTGAGGCCACTGAGGGCAGAGAGGGGACTGAGGAAGTGACATGTGAGGGTCACGGAGGGTGAGGTGAAGGCTTGGCTTCCCTGGGGCTCTTTGTACCTGTGTGGTTCCTCCGGGTCCTCCCCATGACACGACAGTGTCCCCAACATTTGCACACACGCCACAGTCTAGCCACGTGTCGGTCCAGTTTGTAAGTGCACATGCCTGCGTCCCAGCCACACGTCACAGTGTGCCTGGCTCCCGTCCCTCCGCTCAGCTCCGTGTCCCGGGTGTGTGCTCACATGAGTGGTGCTCTGTGTCACTGGCATGATAATGGGACAGGCTATTTTTAGCAGGCAGTGAGGAGGAGGGGGAAGGGCTGTCGGCTCTCAGAGGAACCTGCCTGGGCCACTCCTGTCCCGCCAAAGTCCCCCAGTCCCTCCGTAGGGGGAGATGGTGCCCACAAAGTCTCGTCCTTGAGAGGACCCCAGTCCCCACATGCATGTGCTGTGTTTATCCTGACCCCGACTGTTCCCCAGCATCAGTTCCGGTCCCTTCTCCCTCCCCAGAGTCGAAAGGACAAAGAACGCCTTAAACAGAAGCACAAGAAGCGGCCTGAGTCACCCCCCAGCATCCTCACCCCACCTGTGGTCCCCACTGCTGACAAGGTACTGCTGCCTGCACCCAGGAGGGACGGCCACAGCAGCGGGAGGGAGGCACAGGGGGAGGGGTCAGGGTGAGCACCCCGGGCACCTCCGCAGCTTCAGGTTAATACGCCTCTGCCCCCGCCCCCGCCCCCCTCTACCCCTGTTCTAGCCCAGGAGGGGCCTCGGCTCCTCAGCCCCACCACTCACTGACCAACCAGGAGAGTAGGGGTGGGGTGGGGGGCACCACCCTGCCTGCTGGCTGCCAGATGTTCACATCTGCCTCTGTCCAGACAGAGGGCTTCAGCACTGGGCTCCTGTCTGCAGGTACAGTACTCACGGGGTTTCTCTGATTTTCTGGGGCCCATTTTCCCAAAGAGAGGCAGGGAGGACCCCTTCACTCTCATCCCTCCTCCACATCAGGAGGCTGCCCAGAGCCTCTCGCCTAACCAAAAGCCCGCTCCATGCAAGCCGCAGGGACTGAAAGTGTGGCCCTTGATGGCTTGCGAGGCAGGCCTGTGGACCACACCCTGAAACCCCCACTGATCCCACCTTCCCGGTAGGGGCATGGCATGTCAGGCCTGACTCCAGAAACTGGCAACATCTGGATAAGCAACCAGCAGGCCCTACCCGAGGCCAGGGAATGGCTAATCCGAGCCAGAGCAGCACCCCCCCCCCGCCCCTCCTTCCAGCCCGTCCTCCCCGTGGAGGGAGAACCGGGGCCTGGAGACGCTGCCTCCTCCTGTCACCATTATTGCCCCATTCACCTCCACTGGCCTCAGGAGGTTGGCAGAGCTCTGGGCATCTTAGCAGGAGGCTCAGGTATCAGGTTTCCAGGGTGATGTTGCTGTGGCAACTGTCCCAGTAACGCTCTCCCCTCCCTGCTGCCCAGGGCTCACCTGGAAAAGCTTGATGTCTGCGCCCTCTGGTCTTTCCCTGGGGTTTGCAGGCAGGGGGAAAGAGAGGGCCAGAGATCTAGGAGTTATCCCAGTGGCCGGGCATCCCTTTGGATGTGTTGGAGCGGCCTGCCCCTCCCCCTCCACCCACCCCAGCATTTCAGCCACCCCTCCCCCTGGGCCCTCTCCTCCCTTGCTCTCATAACCACATCTGGCTCCCTTCAGAACTCCAGCTGTTGAAAAGAACAAAGAAAAAGACAAGAGACCAGGGCTCCGCCCAGGAAGGGACAGCACAGGGTGGCTCTCACTCTCCCATCCGTCCTCCCTCTGGCATTTGTTCATTTACTGAGTACCTGGTCTCCACGAGGAGGAAGAGCCATCCCTGGTAGTAATACAAAGCCCTGACTCACTCACCACATGCCAGGCTCCCTTCTGGAACAGGGGGATGGAGGGGATGCCTGGGGGATTTGCTCATTTAATCCTCAAAATAATCCAATGAAGTAGGTATTTTATTAACCCCATTTAATAAATGAAGAAACTGAGGCACAGAGAAGTTAAGTAATTTGCCTAAAAGCACACAGCTAGGGAGTGGTGGAGTCAAGATTTGAACCCGGGCAGTCGGGCTTGAAGGCCTGTTCTCTTCACCACCACAGGACACTGTTTCTGCAGTGTATCACTGGCAGCCATGCCATCAGAATCATCATCATTATCGGCCCCATACTATGTACCTGGCATTGTGGTCCTCGTAATCCTCCCAACAGGCATAATTAGCCCCATAAGGACACTGAGGCTCGGTGAGGTTGAGAGACCACACAGCGTAACACGGTGGTAAACGGCAGAGCCCACCAGGCTCACAGACCCCAGAGAGCCCGCTCTTCCAGCCACTGCTGCCGCCCTCAGACATGGGGGACCGTATCTTGCAGTAGTGGGGGACCTGATGGCTGATGTGGGTGGGTACACGATACCCGGGAAATAAGAGGACAGAAAGATTTGTTCCACCCCAGGTAGCTATAGGGTGACTTCACGGAAGAGGGGTCTCCCGAGCTGGATTTGGAAGGAGAAGATGTTTCCCGGGAAGAGGAAGGCTAGGCTCTGCGGGCAGAGGGCTGGGCATGGAAGCTCAGGTTGTCTAGGAAGGGCGTGGAGTGGCCAGGGAGCGGGCTGTCGGCCAGGTGGCTGCATCTGGGGGTGAGCATGGAGGAAGTGGTGGGGACTGGAGGGCCCAGGAATGGGGCCAGGGCAGCCCATTCTCCTTGGAGTTCCTCTTCCCTGCGTACACCACTTGCCAACACAAGTCCAGCCCTCTTAGGCCTAAGTATTTCTTAAATGAGTGACTAAGAAGGTACGTGCATCAGTACAGGCTCTGGGACTGTTTTCATCTCTCGCCTGCCCGAGGTGAAGGACAGACAGTCTCTTGGGTTCAGAGCTCCCAACCCTTCACACCCAGAAGTTACAGAACTGCCTCCCCATCTCCCTGGCCTAGGAGCTCCTGCCACTATCCATCTGCTTGCCCGAAAACCCTTCCTGAAGCTGACTCTGGGCTCCCCCAGTGGAGCCCTAGGTCCTGTGTCCTGCTCCGCTCCCAAGCCAGGGTGAGCCCAGACCCCAGGAGCCGGCCTCCAGCCTTCCTCTCCTCCTCCCCTCAGGTCTCCTCCTCAGCTTCCTCCTCCTCCCACCACGAGGCCAGCACTCAGGAGACTTCTGAAAGCAGCAGGGACTCAAAGGGGAAAAAGTCTTCCAGCCATGGCCTGAGTCACAAGGGGAAGAAGCTGAGCAGTGGGAAAGGTGTGAGCAGCTTTACCTCCGCCTCCTCCTCCTCTTCTTCCTCCTCTTCCTCCTCCTCTGGGGGGCCCTTCCAGCCTGCAGGTGAGTGTGGGCGTCCCGGAGGAGGCTGGGAGCGGGACAGTCTTTGGCCCTGAGCTTTTCTACCAGGGGCCTTTTTATGTTGGTTTGCGTCTCATTTGCTTCCTAAAGTGGTCGGGGTGGGGGGGATCCCCACCAAGTGACTCCTGTCCACACCCTCCCCTCAGCCCTCTCCTCTCGAGGTGGAACTCCCCTCCGGTCTCCCTCAGGGCCCACCTCTCCAACCCCCATAACCATATTCATTATCCCCTGCGCTTATGCTGTCAGGTACCATTTTTAAAGCACCAGCTCTAATCTCCTGTAATCTCTGTAGTCGTCAGTGAGCTCACTAGGGTGGGAGTTCTCCTCCTCCTACTTTATCACAGGTGGGAAAGCTGGTGGGTGGGGACACTCGTCCCAGGACACAGAGACAGTGGCAGAGCTGGGACAGGAAACTCAGCTTCCCCGTCCCCTGACCAGAGCTCGCTCTCCTAGTGCACGCTGAGCGGGAGGCGGGCAGGGGATCTGGGGTCCAGCTGTAATTCCGTTTCCCCCTCTGCAGTTTCGTCCCTGCAGAGCTCCCCTGACTTCTCTGCATTCCCCAAGTTGGAGCAGCCAGAGGAGGACAAGTACTCCAAGCCCGCAGCGCGCCCCCCTTCAGCTCCTCCCTCTCCCTCAGCCCCCGAGCCCCCCAAGGCTGACCTCTTTGAGCAGAAGGTGGTCTTCTCTGGCTTTGGGCCCATCATGCGCTTCTCCACCACCACCTCCAGCTCGGGCCGGGCCCGGGCCCCGTCCCCCGGGGACTATAAGTCACCCCACGTCTCGGGGTCCGGGGCCTCAGCAGGCACCCACAAGCGGATGCCCACACTGAGCGCCGCCCCTGTGCCTGCTGAGGAGGCCCCTGAGACAGGCCTGAAGGAGAAGAAGCACAAAGCCAGCAAGAGGAGCCGACACGGGCCAGGCCGTCCCAAGGGCAGCCGCAGCAAGGAGGGCACCGGGGGCCCGGCCCTTCCCCCCCTGCCCGGTGCCCAGCGGGCTGGCTTCACCGCCACTGCTGCCTCACCCTTCTCCGGAGGTTCCCTTGTCAGCTCTGGCCTGGGAGGTCTGGCCTCCCGTACCTTTGGGCCTTCCGGGAGCCTGCCCAGCCTGAGCCTGGAGTCCCCACTGCTGGGGGCAGGTTAGTGACCCTTGGGGATGGAGGGTATCTCAGGGCCCAGCCAGTCTAGTGAGGGGACAAAGGCACACACATGCAGTTAGAAGGAAATGCGATAGAAACTGCTCCAGAAGACAAAGGATGCAGATGACGGTCACCTCTGAGACACTCCCCCAGACCCATTTTCTGCATGGTTGTAGCGGGAGAGATTGCCAACAGGACTTAACCAAGTTTGGGTTGGGGAATTAGAAAAACTGGGAATCCTCCAGGCTTTAGCAGGGCAGTGGAATAAGCAGGCATGGCAAGCAGATGTCACCCGAGCAAGAAGTGACATCTTTGCAGCAAGAGGGTGAGACGGGTGTGTGGCCAGATCCAGGGGGGTGTTCTCCTTGGGGAGAGGCTGCTCCAGCCACCTGACTAAGGTGGGGCGTGGGGGAGTGGTGACTCTAAGCTTCCCTCTGTGTCTGTCCTGTGCCTGTAGGCATCTACACCAGTAATAAGGACCCCATCTCCCACGGTGGTGGAATGCTGCGGGCTGTCTGCAGCACCCCCCTCTCCTCCAGCCTTCTGGGGCCCCCAGGGACCTCGGCCTTGCCCCGCCTCAGCCGCTCCCCATTCACCAGCACCCTCCCTTCCTCCTCTGCTTCTATCTCCACCACTCAGGTGAGGCCTTACTCCTGGGCTCCGCCATCCCTGGGCAGGTGGGGGACAGCCTGCTGAGGACCCCAGCTTTCCATGGGAATTTGAGAGATTGGGCTTGATCACCACCAGAACTTCTCCCTCTCTCTGGTCCTCTCTCCTCCCCAGCACACCTGGTCCCCTCCACCCCGGTGCACACAGTTGTGCTCTAGATCCGAGAATAACCACCAGGCTGGACTGTACCTCCTTTCCCTCAGGTGTTTTCTCTGGCTGGCTCCACCTTTAGTCTCCCTTCTACCCACATCTTTGGAACCCCCATGGGTGCCGTTAACCCCCTCCTCACCCAAGCCGAGAGCAGCCACACAGGTATGTGAGCCTCTGACCCCATTCCCCTTTCTTCCCAAAGGCCTGAGGGGCACCTGTCACCTGCTTGTCACCCCAGAAAGGATGGGAGGGCTTTCTGGCGGCCCCCACACTCTGGCCATTGCCCACCCTGCAAAAAAACATTCCACACACAACAAACCTACACTTTCACATTAAAACCCCCGTGAAGAGGCGGGACAGGACAGGGCAGAATAAATACTGCTCCATCTTACAAAAGAAAAAGGCAGAGAGATGAATGACTTGCTCAAGGCGGTTGGGGTAGGGAAAGGCAGAGCAGCAGCTGAAATTCTGGTACCCTGGCTCCAAGCCTAGTTCTCCTCCTACCGCTGTAGCCTAGCTCCCTGCTGGCCTCTTAGTGAGTTCTTGGGATCAGAGTTTACAGAGATCCCACCAGCTGGACAACAGCCTCTCTGGGTATTTAGGAGTTAAGGGGGCGGATCACAAGTGCCCCTCCCTCTCCCTGGAGAGTCAACCCAGCCCCAGAGAGCTGATTGGTGCAGAGGTACCACCTGGCTGGCTGGGGGGCGGGGCTTACCAGTTCAGGTAAGCCTTAAGGGGGCCGAATCTGATTCCAGAACTAAGAACCCTACAGAGTAGCTGACTGTATTTTTCCAAAACGCAAAGTGGAATTCAGTGGTCCAACAGAGTGTTTTGACGTCTAATTTTTTAGTTTATTAATATAAAAGTCATATAAAACTGATTATAATAGCTACAATAATTAAGGCCTTGTTGCATGGCAGCTAAACCGTTCAGATTAACGCTTCACATTTACTACCTTATTTTAATCCTCGTAACAATCACTTCAGAGAGGTTAGTTTCAAACACAGCAAGTAAGTATCATATCCAAGTTCAACTCAGGACTGTGTAGGCCCCAAGTTTCTATGACTCTGAAGTTGTAAGTTTTCCAGGAAAAAAATTAGGAGGTGGATCTGAAAGTAGCCAGGCTGCAGGAGCCTTTCTGCCTAGAGAAGGAGGAAGGGACGAGACCTCATGGCTTTGCCTCCCACGACGCTGGGTTTCCAAGCCAGGGCTCCCAGCGCCTTAAGAACTAGGACTGGCTATCTGGGGTTGGGAGAGCCTGGGGGAAAGGGGTCTGCGGTAAGGTCCCAGATCCCGCACCCACTTCCCAGGCGGGGACTGTGAGGCCGACGGCACCTCTTCCTCGCTGATCCCCGCCCCCCTTCTCCTTCCAAGAGCCAGACCTGGAGGACTGCAGCTTCCGATGTCGGGGGACCTCCCCCCAGGAGAGTCTGTCTTCCATGTGAGGGAGAGAGTGGCGGCTTGGGGGAGGGGCTGGGAGCGGGGTGGAGGGACTGTCAGGGAGGAGAGGGCGGAGAGGCGGGCGCGGGGAAGAGGGTGGGATCCAGAGGGGATGACTGAAGCCCCTGAGGCGGGAGGAGGAGGGCAGGGAGACTGGAGTGGGGGAGTGAGGTAAGCCTGAGCTCGGTTCTCCCTTCTGACCCCAGGTCCCCCATCAGCAGTCTCCCGGCACTCTTCGACCAGACAGCACCCTGCGGGGGCGGCCAGTTGGACCCAGCGGCCCCCGGAACGACTAACATGGAGCAGCTGCTGGAGAAGCAGGGCGATGGCGAGGCCGGAGTCAACAGTGAGAAGGGGTGACGTCGGGCTGGGTGACCTGTCCTAGGACACCCCCAGACTCGGTCACCTTTCTCTCCCAGGTCCCCAAACGTCTTTAAGGTTCCGCCTGCGGCCCCGCCCCTGCCTTAACTCTGGCCAACCGCGGGCCTTGCCTTTAACCCTCGCTGGGTCCTGCTCCTGGGCCCGCCCCCTCTTCGCAGGGCTTTTGGCCCTCACGACCTCCTGGCCCTTATTTTACTAAGCCCCAACTTCCGCCCGCCCCTTCCCTCCCAAGCACTTGGCCTCCACCCCAAGCCTCAGGCCCCACCCGTGGTCCTCACACCTCCGGCTCCCCAGGACTCACCTGAGTCCCTCGCTAGCCGGCGCCGTCTCTGCTAGGTCTCAGTCCGATTTCCTCCGCCAGGCCCCGCCCTTCCAGCCCCGCCCCCGGTCACCTGGCCCCGCCCCCAGCCTTTCCAGGCCCGCGGGGCTCAGGCGCTCTCGCCTTCTGTCTGCAGTCGTGGAGATGCTGAAGGCGCTGCATGCACTGCAGAAGGAAAACCAGAGGCTTCAGGAGCAGATCCTGAGCCTTACTGCCAAGAAGGAGCGACTGCAGATTCTCAACGTGCAGCTCTCTGTGCCCTTTGCCGCCCTGCCTGCCGCCCTGCCTGCCACCAACGGCCCTGTCCCTGGGCCCTATGGCCTGCCTCCCCAAGGTAAGGGGAGTCCCACCCAGCCCGGGGATGGGGGCCTCTGCTGTGCGGTCGGAACTGGCCCTGACTCCAACCCCTGACCTCCTTCCGTGATCCCCCTCCATCAGCCGGCAGCAGCGATTCCTTGAGCACCAGCAAGAGCCCTCCGGGGAAGAACAGTCTGGGCCTGGACAACTCGCTGTCCACGTCTTCCGAGGTGGGCGCCACGGGGAGGGGCACCAGGGACGGGCAGGAGTGGGGAGGTGCAAGGGCCCTCTAGTTGCATCTCTACCTTGCGGCTATTGGAGGCTGGACAATGGAGTGATTGGCTGAGTAACTGGTTGACTGACCCATTCATTCCTTCGTTAAATAAGTAATAATTATGAGGTGCTTACTTAGCTCCAGGCACTGGCTAAGCAATGAGTGAGCAAATCGGACAGTCTTGCTCCTGGAGACAGGCTCGATCCAAGAAAATCAATAATTACAAATCAGGAAAAGTGCGAAGATGGAAATAATTTGAGGGCTATGAGAAAGAATGGAGGGTGGGATTCTTCTCTGAATATAAGGGTGGTTAGGGAGGGCCTCTTTGAGAAGTGTTTGTGAAGAGTTTATTAGAGTTTGTTGTAGCTGCACACAAAATAATCCCCGTGTAATTGCTGGCGGTTGGGGGAGCCGTTGCTATTGTTCCATTGTGGTGGTTCTGGAAATCAAACAAAGTGGGTTCTTGTTCTCCCTGCTACTTTGTAAATGTGTGACTTGGGCAACAATAGTCATAATAGTAACCGACATTAATTGCATACTTGCTCTTTGTCATGTCCTGTGCTGAGACTTTTAAAGGCTTTGTGTGTTTCGTCTTTACAATAGTTTTATAGAATAGGTTCTTCTCTTACCCCCATGTTATGAGTGAGGAAACCAAAACAGAGAAGCCACTCAAGCCATTAAATTGTGGACATGGGATGTGAGCCTGAATCTTTCACTCCAGCTGCCTGCAGAGTTGTTTAGCCTGTCTAAGAATCAGTGGTTTCACCCATAAAAAGGCAGTAACGAGTTAGTACAGGTCAGGCACTGAATCCTGGGTCTGGTTCACCAGGTGGTCACTACCGTCATCACTGTTCAGTGTTAAACAAGCATCATGAGGGGTGCTGGACCCCTAGGAAGTGACTTGTGAAGACTGGATTCTTATCCTTTATCCCGGGCCTTGCTTCTTCCTGGGTGGCTCTGCCTGGGGGAAGTGGGGGGTGGCTGTGCTCTGTGAGAATGCTGGTGGGTGCCGGGCCGGGGGCCAGAAAGGTCATGCTGGCCCCCTGCCCCTCTGACCCCTCCCTTCCCCCTCCCTCCCCAGGACCCACACTCAGGCTGCCCAAGCCGCAGCAGCTCGTCGCTGTCCTTCCACAGCACGCCCCCACCGCTGCCCCTGCTCCAGCAGAGCCCTGCTACTCTGCCCCTGGCCCTGCCTGGGGGCCCTGCCCCGCTCCCGCCCCAGCCACAGAATGGGCTAGGCCGGGCACCCGGGGCAGCGGGGCTGGGGGCTATGCCCCTGGCTGAGGGGCTGCTGGGGGGGCTGGCGGGCAGCGGGGCCCTGCCCCTCAATGGGCTCCTGGGGGGGTTGAATGGGGCTGCCGCCCCCAACCCCGCGGGCTTGAGCCAGGCTGGCGGGGCCCCTGCGCTGCAGCTGCCAGGTTGTCTCAACAGGTGAGGGAGAGCTCAGTCTGGGGAAGGGAAGGGGGAGGCTGGCTCTGGGAGGGAATCCCCCCAAACACCCACCGTTCCTCAGAAGGAAAGCTGTCCTCTGATCTTACAGGGTCTAGAATCTAGTCACCCCAGGTTCTCCTTAGATGTTAGATGTGAGAGCCCTCTGGATGGTAGCTCTCCAGGGACAAAGTCGTCTGTGTATGCCTTGTACCCTAGCTAGCCTAGGTTTTCCTTCTGGGAAAGTTCTTCCCTCTGATGTGCCTCCCTCCCACTGTCCTCTCTGAGCTCAGTCCGTTTCGCTCTAGTCCTCTAATATCGCACATCCCTGCCTCTCCCCACCTGGGTCTGAGGGAGTCTGGGAAGTTAGGGGAGCAGGCGAGGAGGGTTCCGCTGTCCCTTCCCATGGTCTGTGATTTGTCCCCCTGCCTCAGCCTCACCGAGCAGCAGCGACACCTCCTGCAGCAGCAAGAGCAGCAGCTCCAGCAGCTCCAGCAGCTCCTGGCGTCCCCACAGCTGACCCCGGTAATGCCCCTCCCTTCCTGGGCCACCTCCCCTCCCCCAGCTCTGCTGGAAGGGCCCTCTCAGAGGGTCTGGGCCAGCCCAGGGAGGGCAGCCAGCCCAGGCTGGGTGGAGAGTGCCCCTAAGGGTCATGTGGGGTCAGAGGGCATAAGGATTCCTCTCGGGGCGGGGGGGCCCTGGGTACTGGGGAAGGGACGCTGTAGTGGCCCCAGATCACATCCTAGCGAGAGGATCTGGAGGGTGGCGAGTCCTCAGTTACTGAGCGTTTCTAATTCCAGCCCCAAGGCTCTTCAGTGGGGAACTTCAGGGTCTGCGTAGAGCGGTGGCCGAGCAGGTGACAGACACCGCTTCAACCAGAGCAGCCCGTTTTAGGTCTTTCTTGTGTGTTGAGTTCTGCTAAGAATTCCTTTGGAGGAAAGGAATTCTTCCTTTTAAAAAGGAGGCAGTTGAAAAAATAGAAAACTATTCCTTTTCATGTAAAGAAACATGAGAAAGATACATAAGAAACCAATTCAGTTGGTTATCTACAGAGGCCACATGGCGGCAGGGGTGAAAGCAAGGTTTCTGGAGACAAGCCATGATAAATCACCTCGGGTTTTGGAACACTGAAAATGCTTTGCCTACTCGAAGCAAAAATAAATGACTCTTAAGGGAAAAAACAAATGAAAAAGAGGGGAGTTGAAAACTATTGGCCTCATTCAGTGTTTCTCAACTTGGGGTCATACCATCCCTGGGGACATTTGTGGTTGTCATAGTAACTGAGGAATTGATTTAGTGAGGGGGTGGTGGGGCCAGGGATGTTAAACCCCCTGCACTTGGCCGGTAGTGCCCCGGCTGACAAATGCTGACAGTGTGCAACCACTTTCTTGTCTGGATGCGGAGACTGAGGCCCAGAGGAGGGAGTTAGGCGGAACGTTGACTGTCTCCCAGGTCTTTTGCCTCACGGTCCTAGTGGGATAGGATGGGGCCCAGGCCAATGAGGGCAAGATGACCCTGGGGACCACTGGCCAGTAAGCAGTCTGGCCCCCTTGCAGGAACACCAGACTGTTGTCTACCAGATGATCCAGCAGATCCAGCAGAAGCGGGAGCTGCAGCGGCTGCAGATGGCCGGGGGCTCCCAGTTGCCCATGGCCAGCCTGCTGGCCGGGAGCTCCACCCCGCTGCTGTCCGCGGGCACTCCTGGCCTGCTGCCCACAGCATCTGCCCCACCTCTGCTGCCCGCCGGAGCCCTGGTGGCTCCCTCGCTCGGCAACAACACAAGTCTCATGGCCGCAGCAGCTGCGGCCGCAGCAGTAGCAGCAGCAGGCGGACCTCCAGTCCTCACTGCCCAGACCAACCCCTTCCTCAGCCTGTCGGGGGCGGATGGCAGTGGCAGTGGCCCCAAAGGAGGGGTAAGTAAGGGGTCCGGCTTGGGGGAGGGGCCGGGAGTTGGGCAGAGGGACCGTCCTGTCTCCCTTCTCCTGGATGGGCAGCGAGGGAGCATCAGAAGGTACATCATCAGATGCGTCATCAGAAGGAGGAAGGAAGCGACCCCTAGGGCAGCAGAGTGCCCTGCTCTAGACCCCAGGGCCTCTGCCAGCACATGGGTGCCCTCCTGCAGATCCAAGAAAGGTACACTTTGCACATGGGCTAATAGCGCAAGGACCAATTAGGAAACGGCGTTCCTCTGGGGAGGCCCATTAGGAAAGGCTGTTTCCTCTCTGATTGGACCATTTAGAAGAAGATGCTGCTCTGGGTGGGCCATTTCAAGAAAGGCCCTCCCTTCTTCTGAGGGCAAAGGGCCAGAGCCCGTGTGCTGCCCTCAGCTGGCACATGCCTGCTTAGCTGGGTGCCCTATGCAGGGCAACCCCCCCAAACACACACACAAGGTGACGCTGGTATGCAACCGCCAAAGCCCAGACCCTTACTGCACCCAACATCAGCTTTCCTGACCCAGGACGCTCTTCTCAACCGGGTGTTAGGACCAGACACCTCCCAAAGCCCCAGTCTTCCTCCCTCTTTTTCCAGACTGCTGACAAAGGAGCCTCAGCCAACCAGGAAAAAGGCTAAATCCACCCGTGCTCCTGCTGACCCCCCAAGTGGAGGGGCAGATCCTGGTCTGAGGGGTCCCAGCCTGGAGCGGGCACCTGCACCCAGACACTGGAGAGCCCCGTCCCAGAGCACGTGCTGAGGCCCGGGGAGTGGGGGGCGCTTCTGGTGCCGAGGACTGAGACCGAGAGGGGAGCCCCTTCCATCTGGCCCCCCTCCCCCTCTGCACTGGCCCCTTTGTGAGGGGCTCAGAAGGAGGACAGGCTCCAAGCCCGCCTAGGAGCCCCTACTCTCAGCGAATGTTTTGAGGTTCCCCAGAGAGCAAAGTGGGCCATGGCATAGGTGGGGGGTTCGTTGAACCCCCCACGTAAAATGGATTAGCACTTGAGTGGGATACGTGGGGGGCTAGGCCCTGGGCCTGCCCCTGTGCGGAAGTCTTTTATGGAAGAAGGCGTGGCCCTACTTGACCTGCAGTTTCTTCCCACCTTGGGCAGATGGCAAGAGGGCTTCCTTGGACTGTTTCTCGCTGGGCCCCTTCCCCTGCCCCCGACAAGGGTCACAAGCTGAGCTTGTAAAAGCCCACAGACTAGGGGGCCGAAGGAGGGGTAGGCTGGCATCAAATTTGGCCCAAGCCTCCCTCCCTCTGGGGGGTGGGCCCCAGTGATGGGCTGGGGGAAGGCAGGGGGTGGGCGGCCCAGCCCCCTCGATCCCCTGCCCCTTGTTTGCACTATTGGATTTAGGAGTGCCGAGGGTGGGGAGATGGAGCTGCCTGACTCAGAGAGCGTGTATGCGTGTGCGTGTGTCTGTCCGTCTGTCTGTCTGTCTACCGCTGGAGCCCGAGCAGCTGAGGGCAGGGACAGGAGCAGCGCTCTGATGAGGCGGTATCACAGGGGCGCTCCCAGCTCTTGTTTGCACCCTCTCACCTCACCAACTTTGGTCTCTCTCTGGGGCCCGAATGGTTAACAGAAACCAGAACCTTACTCCGATATTGGAGAGTAACTGGGGGCTGGGGGCTTTGAATCAGGGTAATATCCTGCCTTTCCTCCCCCAGACTCCACATGGTCTCCGTGCCCCCTCAGCGCTCCCGTTCCCCCACTGATACTTGGTCCTGCTTGCCTGGCAAAGGGGAGCCCCAGGGATTGGGGGACGAGGCAAGGGGGGTAAAGTGCCACTTCTTTCAGTGAAACCTTCCTCCCAGGATTAGCCAGCCTGCCTTCCCGCACCCCACCCCCACCCACCAGGGGAGACTTAAGCTTACGCTGACCTACAACTGTCCCTTCACCCACCAGCTATTTCCCCGGGGTGTAGTGGGCAATTCTCACCTTAAAGAGTCCCCACCTGCCCAGAGCCTTTGGTGGCCGAGGTTGAGGGCCGGTGGGACAGCCAGGAGAGGGGCGAGGTTGAAGCCTGTGTCTGTGTCGGGTGCACTGGGGTCGGAGCCAGGAGGAGCGTGGCCAGCTTCCCTGATGACCACGTCTAGTCAGTCTCTTTGCATGTGTGGGTTTGTGTGTGTGTGTGTGTGTGTGTGTGTGTGTGTTTCTGTTTGGGTTTTTGTTGTTGCTGGTTTGGTTTTGTTTTTTAAATAAAGAAAAGAAGATGTGTATATTTTTGGCAATGACAGAAACGTAGTGCAGATATATTTTTGCCTGTGCTGCTCAACTGGTTTTTTTCTGATACTGAAAATAATATTAATATTCCTGTTGATAAGACTTTGTAAGATGTTAGGGAGCTGATAATGGAGGGGGTGGGTGGGATCCTTCAGAGGCAACTTCTTAGGCACTTGCAAGGGCTTGGGGGGGAGGGGGGAGGCAGTTGTGATGACCTCAGAGATACTCACTTTTTATTAACGCTAAATATCAGTTAGAAAGAAATGATAGAATTCAGCATTTTATTCATCTTCATCTATTAAGCTGTCTAACTCCCTGCCCCCAAACCACTGAAAAGAAAAATAACCTTCAGAGATTCTTAGAAGAGTTGCTCATTCACACCCACACCCTTGCCCAAGGCCGGCCCACTTAACAGCCAAAGTCAGCTTCTGTTCTGGACAGTGAGGGAAGTCAGTCCACCCCAAGGCCGCTGTGGCAGAGGGTGAGAGGTCCACATGACTTAGTGCACTGGAACCAAGCCCTCCCCTTACCTCCAGCACTCGAGAGTCTGGGGTTCTCATCTCCAAGAGTCTCTGTTTTCTGACTTTCCCCAGGCTGGGGTGCAGTGGCAGGTCGGCAGGTTAGGTTTGAAGAAGGGACCCAGGCTGGGTATGGATTGGTGCTGTGCCTCAGTTGGGGGCAGGGGGACGTGAGAGCGGTGGTGCATTTCCTCTTTCGAGGGAGCTTTATAATAAGAAAGGTCTGGAGCGCTTCAGGACAGAGTGGGGTCCCAGTGCAAGGGGTAGGGCTACCGAGACAACCCCCCCACGCCGCCCCTGCTCCCAGCCTCGGTCCCTTTTTCTAGGATGAATTTGGATGGGGAGTAGAAAGGGATGCAGATTTATATATGGCTCTGTCTACGGGAGGGGAAGGATGTGGTTTGCAGGGCGGAAGTGGAGTTTGAAGATGCAGGGTGGCGCTTAGTGTGTCATCCCCCTCAGCGCAGAGGTGTGATTGCAGTGTGCATGCAGAGCCGCTGTCTGGCCTTGAGGTCACAACTAGTGCACGAATGTCAGAGCTGGAAGGGACCTGTCTTGAGGTGTCTTTTGAGCCAGCTCCTTGCTTCACAGGTGATAGCTCCAAGCCTAGGAGGGGCAGGGGCTCAGGGGCAGAGCCGGGACCAGCCCTCAGGACCTTGGCCTCCCTCCCGGTCCTCGGCTCTCCTGTCCCACCGCACTGCCTCCTTGTGGCTGTCCGTCTGTCCCTGTGTGTGTGACGCGTGGTGTGAGTGCAGGGCTGCGCCGGGGTGGGGGCTATCTGTGAAGCGCCGACTGTCTTAGCTCAGAGCTGATGGATCCTCTCCAGAGACGATGACGCTTTCAAGGTTGCCTTTTCTTCTCTAAGTTTTTCCGATTTGTTCAGACTCCTAGGTCTCTTGCTGCCTCCAGGTGCCCTGCCCTTGAGGCCGGCGGGAGCACCCCTGCCCACTCCTGTCCTGAGTTCTAGGGAAGTACTCCTAGGAAGGGAGCCAGAGCCTGGGAAAGAGAAGGAGCCAGCTCCGAGAAAGGGTGACCTTCTCCACACTGCCCTTTCCCAAACTGGAAATGCAGACAAGTTGTCAAAGGCACAGGCTCCCCCTGCCAGCTTCCAGCACCTTCCTTGGTGTGCGGTGGGCCAGAGTTAAGGGTAGGCAGCTTGCTTCCAGTTCTCCTTTATCCCAATTTATTTCCTGGGGAGAGGTGCCTGGAGGGATTAAGGTCACTTCAGTTGGGAATTTGCAGGAAAGCGGGGCATAGTACCCTGGCTCCCTCCGGTCACATCAAACCAGATTAAAAGTGTGTCTGGCTCCCAACCACTTTGACTTGACCTACTGAAAAGTTGGGGACTGAGGGGGTGCCTTCATTGTCCTTCGGTCACGTCCTTCAGCCCAACTTGGGACTTAGGTGGTGGGACTGGAGACCCAGACCCTGGCTCCTCGCCTGTCCCCCCCTTTCCGCCCCAGCCTCTCTCAATGTAGCAGACCCTTCCTCGGGGAGCAGGGAGGGGAAGCTACAGTTTGCAAACCCAGGGGCTCCTTTTTCATTGTTTCTAAAGCCTCCTTTATATCCTCAACCCAAAAGGCAATGCCCCTCCCCTGCCACCTCCAAGCCTGGAATTGTGCATAACTCGGATCTTGTATCTTTGTATAACGGAGGTTATTTGTACGAAGGGCAGTTCGTAAACAGCACTTGTTCTTTTAATAAAAGAATGTTTTACAAAAAAAAAAAAAAAAAATCCAAAGAGACCCTGCTTTGTCTGGCTTTACCGAAGGGAAAGGGAGAGGGAGTGCCATCCGTGGGAGCCTTGGGAAGGGATGGGGGTGGGGGGATGGTCAATGAACATTTCTTTAAGCACTTGGAATAGTAGTTCACAGACCAAAATGCACAACATACCCGAAATACCCTGCATATTGAAAACGCAGATACCTGTGCCCCACCCATAAGAATGTAATGTGTAGGCCTGGGCCAGGCGCGAATCCGATTAAAAAAACAAGCTCCCTAGGCGATGAGATGTGTCCGCACCGCGCTTCTAGAAGCTCTGCCCTAAGGCTCCGCAAGAGAAAACGGTTCCGGTCAGGGTCCCCGCTCGCAAGTGGGAGGCCCGGGAGGCGCAGGCAAGGAAATGAGCGGCGATGCTCCGCGCGGGTCATTCGCAGACACGCGGAAACGAAAGGGGGCGCCGGAGAGCCCTCCACACCCCGGGGCCCCCTAGGCGGCTGCGGGTCGGCTCTTCGGCCCGACTTCCGGCGGCCGGGGCTGGTCGGCTTGCGCAGGCCCGCGGCCCGCACCGCGCAAACCCCGCAGCGTCTTCCGGGCCGAGGCGGGGCCGGGCCGGGCCGGTGGGAGGCGGGGAAGCGAGAAGGTGACCGGGGCGCGAGGCGGAGCCGGCGCGGTGGCGGCAGCGGGGCCGGCATGGCCGGCTCGGGGGCGCTCCTGAGACCGGCGGCCCTGGTGAGCAGCCGCGGCCCCGCCGTCCGGCCCGCCCCCCGCAACTCCCCTCCCGAGCCCGCCCCGCCCGCCCCTCGGTTGAGCGTCCCTCAAGCCCCTACGTCGCCTGGGCCTTTGCAGCCCTCCCTGGGCGCCCGCTGGGTGCCAGCGCCTCCCCCAGCAACTCCCGCTCCTCTCTTGGGACCCCTTATTCTTACCCTCGTATTTCTCCCACGCGCCTAAGCCCTGTGGTCTCCTCCCTCCCGGATGACTTCCCTCTGGAAGTCTTCCGCTTTCCGTTGACTTTATTTTTCTGTTTCCAAACCACCGTCTTGCGATGCCTGCTTGCCTTGCAGAAGCCGAACCAGAGACGGGACATCACCTCCTGGCTGGTAAGTACTACCCACCAATACCCCGTTTCCACTTCTCTGTGCCCTAGTCCCCCCAGGCCCAGAGACCCCAAGGGTAGAGACCAGAGGAGGGAACCAGAATGGGTCAGCCCTGCTTTGTCGATTTCAGCCTGAGACTGCCTTGTCCATAGCTACCTTCCCGATGGCTCAGGGGAGATAGAGTGACCAGAGGGCACAGGGCAGGGAGCAGGCTTCTGCCCTGAGAACAGCGGTGCCTGATAAACCCAGTCCTAAGTGCACTTAGCCCCGCCTAGGCTGGCAGGATCCTGGGCCTCCCCTCCCTCGCACCCAGGTGAGAGCCAGGGTTTGAAAGGAGGGCCTGGACCCCGAAACCTATGTGCTTGCATGGCCTTGAAACCTCTTCTCTGTCTGGAGCTCTGGGGCCTTATGGTGTCCTGGGGGGAGTGTCCTTGCAGGGTGGCATCACATCAGCCTCCTGCAGAGGAAGCCTGTCACCAGCCAAGGCTCTTGGGAAACTGGACAAGGCCACAGGCAAGAAAGTGCTTCCAGGCCATGAGCTGACCCTCACTCCCTCATCTTCTCTGCCACAGGCCCGATGGTTTCCCCAAACCCCAGCCAAGTCCGTGGTGGCCCTAAAAACACCCATCAAGGTGGAGCTGGTGGCTGGGAAAACCTACAGGTGGTGTGTGTGTGGCCACAGCAAGAAGCAGGTGAGGGACCTGGTCCCCCTTCCCGTTGATCTATGACAGCTGTGGTTGGGGACGCTACATGTTGCCCAGGAACTCCCACCCAAGACGTTCCTCTTTTTCCCACACATACCTGAGGGGCAACAAGGGAGACTGGGGGGCGAGGGATAGTCTCGGGCCAGCGCCACTCACAGCCCTGAGCTCGCCGTTCTCTGCATCCCCCCTTCAGGATGCAGCCAGAGACAGCAACTCAGTCCCGGGGCCAGTCGGGTGGAGCCAGGGTTCAGTCCTCCGCTTCCAATGCCCCCTCCTCCTTGGAGGCTCTGGGCTCTGCCCTGTCTCTCTGTCCCCTCTCTCCTTCTTCCTCCTACGAAGCATCCGGGTCAAAGGTTCCCAGGTCTCGGACGCCAACATTGGGAAGACTCTGCACAGCCTCTCTGGCCCCGTGTGCCCCTTCCTGGCATCTGCTCCTGAAAACCCTGCCTCAGTTTCTGTGACTTTCCTGGCTTCTTGCTGTCTTG
Source organism: Mesoplodon densirostris (assembly GCF_025265405.1). Taxonomy (NCBI): domain Eukaryota; kingdom Metazoa; phylum Chordata; class Mammalia; order Artiodactyla; family Ziphiidae; genus Mesoplodon; species Mesoplodon densirostris. Next base: position 4,426,192 of record NC_082678.1, read on the forward strand.
TCAGCCTGGCTGCCTGCTCCCAGCTCCTTCTCTCTTCTGCTCCAGGAGCCTTTCATCCAGCAGGAACCTGCCCCATATTCTTAGCCTCCTGGGTCCCTTTCCTTCTTGAGCTGGCTCTGAACTGTGTTCCTCCAAGCGGCATGGCGTGGTGTCAGCAGCCCAGGGCCCCGAGTCCCGCTTTGCCACTGATTTGCTGTGCACTTTGAGCAGGTCCTCGTGAGGGTGGCGCTGTGCCGCCCACTGGTGAGGCCTAGCACAGGAGGGCCCTCTGTGCCTCTGTGCCTCTTGCCCTCTGGGACAGGTTGCTGATTTTTATCTGCACACTTCTCCCATCCATTGTCCTATCCCACCCTGACTCCAAGGCCAAGAGGCCTTGGGTCCAGCTCTGCCACTAACTAACTAGCTAACCACCTCTCTGGGCCTGTTGCCATTACCCAGGAACACCTTCCGGGATGGAAGGGCATAGATGCTCACACCAGGCAGCCAGTTTGCTGTGGGACATCCCCTTCCCCCCTTCCCAGTTATTTCCTGGAGCCAAACAAAATTGATACCCCAGTCTTAAAGCCCACCCAGAGAAGTTTTTACCCCAAGAATATGGAGAAGGAAATGAATTTCATGAACCAACGGAGACTCAGAGCCATTAAAAAAAAACGAAACAAAACCACACCTATCAGCGTAAACATGGCTGATACCTAAGGGCCCATTTCGCCTTGAAAATTCTGTTCCTGTGCCCTGGTCCTCTGGGGCCCCAGAAACTACTCCTGTAAAGACTCATACTTACTGAACACTTTCTACTGGCAAAGTACATGATAACCATTATGTATTTTATTTTCTTGGGATGACGCCACTCTTTTTACTGTCACAGTACAGATGAGACGGGTGTGGTAGCGAACACAGGCAGCATCACTTAGGAGTCTGGGCCCTGAGCCCTGTGTGCTGCTTCTCCCAGCCCTGCCCGGCCTCAGCAGGTGGAGTTGGGTCTCTAACTTTCTTTCTTTCCCTCACCAGCCCTTCTGTGATGGCTCCCACTTCTTCAAACGCACTGGCCTATCCCCACTCAAGTTCAAGGCCCAGGAGACCCGCATGGTGGCGCTCTGTACCTGCAAGGCCACCCAGAAGCCCCCATACTGCGATGGCACCCACAGGAGTGAGCGGGTGCAGAAGGCAGAAGTGGGCTCCCCACTCTGAGGGGGCGGCTGCTGACCGGCCCAAGAAGGGATCACCCCAGGGACCCCAGTACCCGTAGCTGGCTTGTGAAGGACTTGCTCCCGTAACCCGAGGTCTCCAATCTGGAGCAGCTGGAACTGGCCCCTGCCCCAATGCCTGCTGGCAAAGATGGCATTAAATAGGCGTGCCGGCCCAGAGTGGCGTTCTTGTGGTCACTGGTGTGAGGGACATGACCGGTCCCCCTTCAGGATCTTCACATGGGCTGGGGACACCTGACTGGCCACGGCGGGGGGGGGGGGGGGCAGTTCAGGTTCACTCCATATAGGGTCCCCCAAGGCAGGCCGAGCCCAGAGACATGAGGAGGCCAGGGCACCCAGCCACCCTTTCCCTGTCCCCTCTATCCCAAAGAACTACAGGCTCTGGAGAGTATGCAGCATTTATTACAAAGCCAGGAGATACAGATGTCCCAGGAGAAGGATACAGCCACAGCACCTCAGACACAGGACGAGGTGTGAACACAGACAAACCCACTGGGGGACACCTGACCCCAGACACAGAGGCTGTGATAGTCTTGCCTCCTCCCCTCGTCCCGATCTGACCTATGTCCATTGGAGGAAGAACCGGTGGGCGGGGGTCTGTTGGGGTCTGCCCCTCAGGGGGCAGACCACTTGACTTCTTGGGATGGAGCCGAGGTCAGATCTCACACGTTCTGTCTTCTTGTGCTTTTAGATGCTTGTTGCTCTTTCCTGACTTGGCCTCAGCTGCGGGTGGGGAGGGCACTGGAGGACTGTTTGCCTTTGGCAAAATCTGGGGTCTGTGCTTATCTGAGGTCAACGCCCCCCCTTCCACCTCTCCACTACAGGCCCCGAGGTGAGACTTCCCCATCCGCCTTGCTACTGCGGGCTCCTGGGTGGGGGGCGTGGGAGAAGGGGGTGAAGCGGTTCACAATGCTGACACCACAGTGGACGTTCAAGGGCTGAGGCCTTCTGTGGCCTCAGTCTTCTTTTCCACAAGATAAATGATGCAAAGGCCACACACACAGGGGGAAAAAAAAGGCAGAACTATCTATTACACAAAGTTTCTACTGCAAGGGGAGGAGGTAAGGGAGATGCCCTCTCCACTGCCCACTTGCTCCTCAGAACCAGGGGATAGGCTGCATTTGTAAAAGGCACTGTCTTAGCAATTCTCTGGACATTCAACAATGGTGGGGGGGGGTACTGGTCAGGGTCAGGGCAGGACAGCAGCCAGGATGGGGAGAGAAGCAGGGTGGACCTCATACACAGCCAGTTCGAGTCGTGCCTAAAGCTCTGGGGGTTGTTGGGGGCCCCTCCAACACCGCACATGCCTTGGGAAACAGAAGGAGGGTGGGGCAGGGCTTCACCGAGCCTCAAGTGGCCCCACCAGTCCGCCTCTAGGCACCCCCAAAAACAGCAGAGCAAATTACACAAGACCGCCTAAAACGGGGCACCCCACCCCCCACGCACACACACACACACATCAAGTCTGTTTCCTGTGGCATTTAAATTAATCTGGTTGGTCCATAGAAAATAAGTATGTATATTTGGTTTTTCCTATGTACATATATATATAGATTTATTTATAAAACCCATCCCCGACCCCTAAGGTGGGGGGAGCTGGGGAAAGTAGAAGAGGTGGAAAAGGGGGCCCAGAAAAAGTGGAGGGGTGGAGAGGCATAGCTGGAAAAGGAGGGAGAGGGTCCCTTTCCTCAAGTTAAGGGGGGCACGGGAGCTCCGTTGACAGTCATCTTGCGCCCCCTGCTGGTGGAAGGCGGTGTCTGCAGGCAGTTCGAGGTGCCCCCGTTGGCAGCTGTGGTGGCCCCACCGGCTGTGGCGGGGGGCGTCGGGGAGGTCGGGTGGGGGGCCGAGGGGCCATGGGAGCTGGGAGAGCCATGGGAGGGGGTGGCTGGGCTGGGCAGGGAGGAGGAGGTGGCCGGCAGGGTGGCAGGGCTGGGAGCCTTGTCGCTGACTGACTCACACTCAGACGCCCCGCTGGTATTGGTGCCCTCGGAGGGGGTGGGCGCTGTGGGCAAGGTGAGCCGCTTGCAGGCTGGCTGGACGCGATACTTGAGGGGGAGAGGGCCATTCTGCAGGGAGAGGGGAGGGGAGGGGAGGGCGTCAGGAGAAAGAGGCTAATGGGGCAGCCACCCACCTTCACCCCACGGCACCCAAACAGGGAGAAGGGAAGGTCCAGGCCTTGGAGAGGAGAAAGACTGGGTAGAGAGGAAGAGACACGCGACGTGGGACTGACCAAGCAAGGCCGGAGAGACGGGGGCACACAGAGACCCAGAGAGGAAGAGGGCGCACGTGAGACCAGAGACAGAAAAAGGAGAGAGGGAGGCCGAAGAGCGGAAGGCAAAGCTCACTCCTCCACACCCTAACTGGGGCACGCGGTCTGCCCAGGGACCCTTTTCTCCTTCGGAGTGTGGGAAGTCATCCGTGAGAGAGCGCCCGGAGGCGGACCTGGTGTGTGGCAGGCCACCCTGGACATGTCCAGCTCATGAGACGAGGGATAAACTGTGATTAGAGCAGCGTGGCCCACGTGATGGCCCAGTGTCCCCTTTCGGCCCTGTCCCCTTGCTGGCACCACCCCACCCACTCACCCGCCGCCAGGGGTAGATGTAGGCGATGTCCATGAGGGTGTAGTATTCCTTCAGCGGCTCGTCCTCATAGAGAACCTCAACCTGGAGGAGGAAAGGGAGGACACGGCTCAAGCCTCCAGCTGTTTGGCAAAGAGGCTCCAAGCAGGTGGCCCCTCATTACTCCGGGGTTTCATGCTGGATTCGACTTCCCTATCAGAGTTGTTCCCACATAACTCCTGACCAGCAGGTGGGAAGGGATCCAAAGAAGATACCCACATCATCAACAGCCCCAGCCCCGGCAATCCACACGGCGGTCTGGGTCCCCTTCTATCTCTGGCACGTTCTCCAGAGGAGCTAACAGACAAAGAAAAGGCCCAGGTGAGAAGGAACTTGTGGAGCAATGACTCTCGCCCAGGCTGCACAGTGGAATCACACCAATGCTTGGATCTCACTCCCAGAGATTGGTTTTTTTTTTTTTTTTTGCGGTACGTGGGCCTCTCACTGTTGTGGCCTCTCCCGTTGTGGAGAACAGGCTCCAGACACACAGGCTCAGCGGCCATGGCTCACAGGCCCAGCCGCTCCACGGCATGTGGGATCCTCCCAGACCGGGGCACGAACCTGTGTCCCCTGCATCGGCAGGCGTACTCTCAACCACTGCGCCACCAGGGAAGCCCCCAGAGATTGTTTTAACTGGTATGACATGAATCGAGTTTTAATCTCGATAGGCAACCCCTCACGTAATTCTGACGTGTGGCAAGGTTTGGGATCCACTGTCCTAGAGCCTCAATAGTCCATGGACCAGCAGCACCGGAAGCACCTGGGAGCTTGCCAGAAATGCAAAATCTACTCAGTCAGAATCTGTATTTGGGGACTTCCCTGGCGGTCCAGTGGTTAGGACTCCGCATGCCTCTAGGCGAGGCAAAAAAAAAAAAAAAAAAGAACCTGCATCTGCATTTTAACAAGATCTCTAGGGGATCATATACATATTCAAATTTGAGAAGCAAAGTCCTAAAGCTCCTTGGCAATTTCAGACTAGCATTCCCACAGCCAGCTGGCCCCAGGTAAGGCCCTGCATTTTTACACACACACCTCTGCCATAGTTCTAAACGTGCAAGCATGTACACACACACACACAATCTTGGTCTCCTGCACCTCTGCACACTGGCTTCAGCAGACGCAGACGGCCCCACCCCAATCTAGTTTTCAGTTACCCTTCTACACGGACTCAATTACACAACCGTGCAGGCCCTTGGTGACACCCAGCCGGCCCTGAACAATGGCTGAGGTGCACAGATTGTCAGATACACCCACACACGGACACGTTTTTCAAAAGGGCCCAGGGACTCACCTTGTACTTGCTGGGCACATCCATCTTGTTGCGGAGAAACTTGGCGAGATGCATGACAGTCATGGCTGCTGGGCATCGCAGGAAGCGCACCCCTGTCTGGTGGGGGAGAGGCACCCAAGGGCTGGGGTCCACCCCGGCACTCTCCCAGCCCACACCCCGCTCCTGGGCAGGCCCCCGCACTCACTTTCTCCTTGTCACCATCCCCATTTTCCAGGGGGCCCTTCTTCTCTTCCCGGTCCCTGCAGAAGGAGAAGGAATGAAGCAAGGGAGACCCTGGAGCAGGCAGCATCTAACTGCACACATCCGGAAGGCCCTCCCGGAAGCACCCTTTCCTCCCAGAGGAATGGGGATGGCATGGGAGAAGGGACCCAGCCTAGGACCCCAAAAGGACCAGGCATGGGCCAGACTTGCCTGACGCCTTCGTAGAACTCGATGGAGAGGCTGACAATCTCGTCGTCGCTCAGAGCCCCCTTCTCCTGCTCCAGGACCTCACCACGGTCCTCGTTGGAGCCATTGGGAACTGCGGAAGGAGAGAGCTCTGAGGCGTCGGCCTAGGAGGGGGGACAGGAGCCCCACCAAGGACCCAGGGATCTCAGAGCTCAGTGCGGTGAGCCCAGCCACCCCTGGGCTGGGGAGGCCGTGTGTGGTGCCCACCGGCCCTCCATGCATCTTATACCTGGGGCAGCGCCACGCGCACACGCGTGAACACACCCACCTTCTGTCAGGGGGTAGGCTGCGTAGAAATCCCGCCTCCGTTTCATCTCATCTAGAAGACAGGGGGCAGGCTGAGGCGGGGAGCAACACGCTGGGCAGTGGGGGAGGGGGGGTGGCAGGATGATGAAGGGTGTAGGTACCTTTAAAAAGCCCAGGGACCAGTTTGTAGACGATGTCTTGAAGGGTTTTGTCAGATCTGGAAAGAAGCACACAGGGGCCTGTTGGCAACCACGTCCCCCCGACTCTCTAGCGTGGGGTCCCACCTCCCTTCCTGAGACCCAGGGCCCAGGCATGGGGGTCCCTAGGGGCCTCGTCTCTACCTCCCTAGAATTTCTCAGCTGGATACACCCCTGAGGGAAGAAAGGGGATTCGGTCCACGCCTGGTGCTTCTCCTTCACCTGCCACCCCGGCTTCAGGAAGCAAGGAGGGCTGGGGGACGGAGGGCGGCTGCCCCAGAGGGTGGGCGGGGACAGGAGGAAGTGCTGGGCCCACCTGATGCTCAGCAGCGGCCGGGTTTTGTGCACCTGTACGTCGCACATGGGGCAGTACTTGTTGGTCTCCAGGTAGCGCACGATGCAGGTTTTGCAGACTTGGGGGGTTGTGGAGAGAGGAGGAAGAGTCAGCGTCCCCTTCATCACCCAGGACCCACCCCCACGCCCCCTGCTCGGGTTCAGGTATCCCCTCTTCTCCACCTTGTTCCCACAGCTCAGGCCTGTTCAAGGACCCAACACAGTCCTGTCTCGCACAGATGGCAACTGCCCCTTATCATCCATCCTTGGGGGAGGACAGATTGTGTGTGTGTGGCCAACCTATTAGACACCTCCCAGGGTCCTTGACCCCCAGCCACAAGCCCGTGGTGCACACCAGGGCACTTGCATCTTCAGGGAGTGCCATTTCGGCCACAGAGATTCAAGGAGAGAACTGAGATTTCAGGTAAAAGTTCCCCAAATGAACTTCTGAGCTGAACCTTCCAGTATCCCCTCCAAGGCAGCCTCTCAGGGACCTGGGACCCTCACCAGACACACGGACATATTTGCTCTTCAGGGCAGAGGCCACCCACCCGAGGAGCAGCCCCTCGACCCAACTCACAGGAATGCAAGCACTCCACGATGGTAGTGGCATCGATGAAGTACCCCCCGCAGAGGGCACACATGAGGTGAGGGTTCAGCTCCGTGATTTTAATCCGTGTGGTCCGATGCATGATGCCGGGGTGGGGGGCAGGGGACTGGGGAGCGTCACCCTGGGAAATAAACATGGAATCAGGAACCCACAGAGCCAAGAGCCCCTCCCACACTCTACGCCACCTGCCCCACAAGCGACATCGCTCCTGGGCCCAAGGCCCTTCCTTTCACTTTAAGGCCGGACAGGGTGCACGTGCGGGGATGGTTCTTTCTGACCCCCTGTGAGTGTTCACTGGGTGCCAGGGGCTCTGGAGATTGCATGACCTTGAGCAACGAGGTGAGGTTCTATCTCAGGACAGCAGAAAGACTGAGGTTAGACCACAGGAAGTACTACTCAACTCTCCAGAGGATGTGGGGAGGCAGGAAAATGGAAGAGAACGGAGTTTTAGAAAATCTCCCTGATCCCAATCCATATTCACGCAAGTGAACTCACCAGGAACTATAAGGAAACTGAGACTCCTGACTGGGTCTCTCTACCGCATCCTACCCTCCTTCCATCCCATCACTCCTTCTCCAGGAAGCGTTCCCTGGAAACACTGGGGGCACATCCGCCCTAAAGCTGAAGGGGGCACCCCATAACTTGTCCTTGCACGGCTGCATCCAGCCCCAGCCCCGGAGCAGCTCCCTGGAAATGCACCATATGCTGACCATGCAGGTTCTAGGCCTGGTGCTCAAGCAGGAAATACTGAGGCTGGTCCTTATGTGCCCAAAGTTGGGAACACGCAGCTCCAGCCCGCCCCCCCGGCCCAGCCCTGGCCTCTGCAGGTTAACTGCAAAGTCTGGGCAAAAAGACTGCCACTGCCTCTGCCACAGGAAGGCCACCATGTGCCCCGACAAAGAGCCTGCTCACGTTGCCCCTCCCAGGCACACGCAGGAATCTCCCCATGTGGGCACTGCTACCCACCCACCGTATCCTGTCTGCAACCTGGCCACAAGCTGCCCAGTGACAGACCACAGGGTCTCAGAGATGCCTGCCAAAGCTATGCTATGCAGAAAGTTCTCCCCACAGCCCACCAAGTGCCCAGCCAGGCCCTGGCAGGGTCCGGGGAGGAAAGGCAAAGCCCAGGTCTGGACTGGCTGATGTGCTTACTTCTTGGTATAGAATTCCAACCTGCGCCCAGAAGCGATGGCACCTCCCTCCCCTTTCCCAGAGTGGAAGCCCGAGGGGCAGGGCTTGGGAGGGCGGCCAAGTCCCGACAGCTCTTTTACAGCATACATCCTTCTCTCCTTTCCAGAAAGATTTCTAAAGCCAACACGTTGGGTTTTCTAGGACCCAAAATTCACAGCTGGGAATCAGCAGTTTCTATAGAGACCCCAGAATGAGTTTGGCCAGGACCCAAACAGCCAACAGAGGCTGGCCAGAGACCGAACGAGATGGAGAGACACAAAGGCCACATGTGAGAGAGACACCAAGTCGCAGGGCAGACAGAGAGGAACAAGCAAGCCCAGAGCCAGTGGAGACGCAGCGGCCAAGACCTGCAGACATGGCCCGAGGAAGGAAAGGGGTTCCCGCCTCCCCTCAGCCAGCTCTCCCTGCATGGGTTCCCTCTTCATAATTATGTAGAAGCCTTGCTGGCTACTACACTGTTTGGTCGTTCCCATAGTAACCCCTGGCAAGATGCCCAAATATTATTACAACCATCCAGAGGAGGGAACAAACTCCAAGTGGCTGACTCGCCGAGCGTGTGTAATATCCATCGGATGCGTACATGCTGCTGGACCTCCAAAGGTACTTCATGTGACTACTTGCCCCATGTGTGTGCCTTGTCCAAATGAATCTCAGTGTGTGTGTGCACAGCCAGAAACAAAACATTTTGGGGTCTGATAATGTATGAGGGTCCTGGTTGCTGTTGGCATATCTCATGCCTTCTTGTCTCTGTCTCTCACACACACTTACACACACACACACACACACACACAGGCGCTTCACACTGCCTTAGCCACCTCATTCACATACTCACTGTGTTTTCAAAACAGACACTTGCTTTTAAGAACTCCCGTGCAGTTCCTTCCAGGCCAACGGTGGCCTCAACATGCAAGAGCTCCTAAGCAAATGGCCGTGACCCTCACCCTCTCACTTCTGCAAGCACTGAGACCAAGACTACCCCTCAAGCTCTGTTCTGGATGCACGGGTGAAGGTAAGAGCCGTGGTGCTTTTACTGGATGAAATGTTCCTCCTTCTCCCTTTAAGAAATGAGCCCCGGGCTTCCATGGTGGCGCAGTGGTTGAGAGTCTGCCTGCCGATGCAGGGGACACGGGTTCGTGCCCTGGTCCGGGAAGATCCCACATGCCGCGGAGCGGCTGGGCCCGTGAGCCATGGCCGCTGAGCCTGCGCGTCCGGAGCCTGTGCACCCCAACGGGAGAGGCCACGGTGGTGGGAGGCCCGTGTACCGCAAAAAAAAAAAAAAAGCCCCCTTGCCACACTCCCTGCTCCCCCCCCACCGACCCCATCCCCAGGGGCCTCAGACCTCTGGGGCTGGGGGTGGGGAGAAGCACTGATTGGTTCCTCACCTGATTGCCATGGTTACCTGCAGGGCCCTGCCAGCAGGTATGGAGAACAACTGTAAACAGGAGCTCTGTTCCCTCACCCACTCACCATCTCTCTCCCCCCATGCGGCCCCAGGGCCCCACACCTCATACCCAGCTCCTCCCCAGCTGCAACTGGCTGGACCTCCAGCTCCCATCACCTTCGGGAAGAGCCTGAGGGTGAAGGAGAGGGAGAGACAAGTCCCAAGAAGCAGAAAAAGGGAGACTAAGGGCCATGTAGAAGTGGCCCTGTGGAGCTCTGGAGGCTTTCACAGGTCAGTACTGACCACATCCCCACAGTGGACCTGAGCACTGTCTCCCACCCACAATACCTCCCCCAACCGGGGGTGAAGTCCTTCAATATCTTCTATCCCCAAACCACTGTCTTTGCAAGGGCATCATGGTGGAACAGCCCTTGCTCCTGGCCCCTGGTGCCCCGGGTTTCAGCTATAGTGGCAGGAAAGGAGCTTGATCAGCACCCAGCACCCAACCCCAACTCCTCCTTGCCATCCAAGCCTGGCATGTGTCCTTCCCCATCCTCAAAGCCCCCTCCTTATAGAGATCACCCCCCATCTCTCCATTCTTACCAGTCCTTCTCTGGAAGCTCCCCCGTAATCTAGACTTCTCCCAGTGTCAGTTATTTTTTCTTTTTCCCCTGCAGAAATAGCCAATCTCTGATGACCCAGAGGTTCCCTTCTGCTCCTTCTGATGCCCAGCTACAGAAGTCTTTGCTCTGCTTTCCCTCCACATGAAATTCACCCAACTCCCTCGCTAGAAAATCTCCAAGTCTTGGGAAGAGTCACTGAAGGTCACATCCAGACATCTAGAATTGCAGAGGTGGAAGGGATCTTATGAGAAAGCATCTTGTCCAGTCCTTTCGTTTTACAGATGAAGAAACTCAGAAAGAAGTGACTTGTCTCAGGTCATGCAGTCACTCGGTGGCAGTTCTAGGACTAGACGCGGCCTGACTCCCGTTCCAGTGCTCCTTCCACACTGGCACCCAGGCCGGGCTTCCTACTCATCTAAGGAACCAGTAAGCCTGGCCTGACTCCATCCAGGCAGGCGGAAGGTAGAAGGACTCCAGGTTCCACAGAAGACCCTTCAGTGAGCCATCTGGGCCAGAACGTAACCAACAGCACACATTCTCGCTTTGAAGTAGGAAGCGGGGGCAGAGGCGACTGGCCTCACCCAACTCTCCGGATACAGATATGGAAGCAGGCTCTGTGGAAGCTCAGTGAGCCAGACTGCACTGGGTCCCAGGAGTTCGGGTTCAGCTGTGCAAGCCTGTGTATTTGTGTGTGTGTAAGGAGAGTAGCGGGTGGAGGTCTGTCTGGGACACCGTCAAACTCTCAATGTTCCCTGATCCTTGCCCTTGGGTGGAGGATCTGCGCCTCCCACCAGCAGCATCAAAAAAGTCCTCTAGTCTCCTGGAGACAGAATCACTCTACCTCCCTCCCTTTCCCACCTCTCGGCTTCCTAAGATCAGACAAAGACAAAAATCCAGAATATACACAGATACACACTGCCAGATACACACACACATATGCACACACAGCCAGACACACCCCCTCCATTTCTCTCTCACATTCACAACACACAAGGCCAGACACTTGGCCAGACACACACACAGACACACCCCATCACACATACAGCCAGACCAGAGCCAGGCCCACGCTTGCCAGATGTACAAACCGCCCCCACCCACCCCAGGAGCACACAGTCCGACATCCCTGCCTGAAACGAGAGCTGCAAACACACACCACCCTTCTGTGCATCCCTGGTCTACCGAGGGCAAATTATAACATAAGTCTTCCAGCAACAAAGGCAGTGCAGCTCCCAGCCTCGCTCTGGGGGCCAGAGGCTGGAGGAGTGGGGTGGGCATCCAACCTGCACGAAGATGTCACCTCTTCCTGTTCAGGCTCTCTCCATTCCCATGGCAACAGCTCCATCAACCAAGATCTCCCAGGGAAGACCAGAAGCAGGAGAGAGCACCCCCCACAAAGACTTCAACTTGAACCCCACCCAGCTACACTCTGGATCCCAAGTCCCAAGTCTCACCTCAGGCCTGTTTCCTGCCTCTTTCCAAAGACAGCTCTAAGACCTCAACCCCAACTCCAAACCAGGAAACCCCGGGGAAAACCTCCCCACCGAAAAGCTATAACAGAGCTGCCTTTATGCTCCTTCTCCAAGTACTAGCACCTTGGAACAGAGTGGAGAGGGGGAGGAAGAGAAATTATAGAGTTTCAGGAACAGATGCGAACTGCAAGAGGCCCAGAGAAGGAGGCTTAAGAACGGAGTGGGAGACAACCAGGAGACCCACCCCGCCGCCCCCAGCGACAGGGAGCCCTGGAGACTGAGGCAGCGCGGCGGGGGGGGCGCTCTCTGAGAGACAAAGACCAGGGGGAAGCGCGGGGCAACGCTTCCACAATATTTACAGGCAAATTCACCATTCCCAGGCCTCCTCCCTCGCCACCTCAAGCCATCCGGAGCAATTCTGGGCAGACGGGGGCAGTGGGGGAGGGAGAGAGGCATGCCTGGGCCCCCCGTGGAGACAGGAGGGTCAGGGGTGTCTGCTCGCCGAGGGGTCCCATCCCCTCAGAAATAGAAGCAGGAGGACCTAGGAAAGGAGGGGGCAGCCGGGCTCCCCAGTGGGAGACCGGCCAGTCCGCCAGCCCCCTCCTGCATCTGCGGGCGATAGGAAATATCGCGATAAATCTTCCCATCTCCATTCTACTCCCTCCACCCCGGCATCCCCAGGAACCTGGGTCAGAAGATCAGAGACCCCAGTTACCGGGTGGCCGCTCCTACCTTCCCTAGAGCCAAACTTTCGGCGGGGCCCGATGAGGGGTGTTCCGGAGAAAGAGGCTCTGCCGAGGTGGCTCGGGGAGGGGAGGGGGCGGGGCGCCCAGTCCCGGGATGGCGGGGGGAAAGGGACCGACTGGGGGAGGTGCCCGAGACGACCGGTCCCAGCAGGGAAGAGCGCCCTCCCCCGGCCCCGCAGCAATCGAAAAGCTCGTCCCCTTCCTCCCAGCCTCAAGTCCTCGCGCGTCCACGACGCCCCAGTGCCCAACGAAGAAACCGAGAGCGACCCCTCCCCAAACCGAAAGGAGTAGTGGGAGAGGTCCAGGAGCTGAGCTGGCTCGTGGGGAGGGCTAGGGGGGCAGAGATCCGCCCCAGCGCGGAGCCCCAAAGCCCTTGTGGCTGCCTCGGGCCCTCCCCCTCGCTACCTCGGGAGCAGGGTCTATGGGGGCTGAGGCACAAAGAGGTGGTGGTCGAGGGAGACGCCAAATCGCTAAAAGGGGAATGCACTTCGGCCATCTTGGAAGGGAGGAAAAGGAAAAGGAGAGAGAAAAAAGGGAGAAAGAAAGGCGGACGGGGCGAGCTAGGACAGGGGCCGGCGGGGGTGGGGCGGAGACGCGAGAAGGCCCGGCTCAGAGCCTACCCCCACAGGGGTTTGTAAAGAAGGATGTACCGGCTCCCAGTCCCAGTCCCCAGATGGTTACGGGGTAGGAGAAGGAGGGAGAGGGGAGTCCGCGTCCGCTTACCTGGGTTCGGGGTCCGGTGGGTCTCGGGGAGGGGGGGATGGGAGGGAGGGAGGGAAGGGAGGGGAGGGGGGCCGCAGCCGTGTCGCTCGCTCGGGCGGCGAGAGGGGAGAAACCTACGGTAAGAAAGGAGTTTGTGAAAGCGGTTTGGGGTGGGAGGGAGAGAGGGGAGGGGAGGGGACGGAGGGGGGAGGGGAGGGACCAGAGTTCGGAGGCGGGGGGGAGACAAAATGGCTTTTTTCCTCCAGACAAGAGTAGGTCCCGCCCACCACTCACCCACGTGACCTCATTCCTTCAGGGTGTTTGCGGAGAGGGGAAGAGGAGGAGGGGGAGAGGCTAACAAGGCTGCGCCCCCAACCGGGTGCCGGCCCCCCCAAAACTAGACCACGATCTCACCCTTCCTCAACTAACCCCTGCCCCCAAAATATGTGTGCGCCCCTCCATCCCCTGACCCTGCGATCCTCGACCCTAGCTGGAGCGCCTGGAAAATGGTGAGATGCGGACTGGGCTGAAATGTGGCTCGCTCTGCAGCCCTCCACCCCTCGGCCTCGATGGCAATGTGCTCAGGCGGGGGGACGCGACGCTTCTGGCCACGAGTCCGGGTTATTTTCATTCACTTAAGTGACACTCCCTTGAAATTAATAACTGCATGGGTGAGAGCGAGCGTCTCCTCCCCACTCCCCTTGCCCTCTCGGCGGCCCGATCGGCGGCTCTGAAACGCTGCGCCGGAGACCCGGCCCGGGCGCTTCGAGGGAGCAAACCGCCGGGAGGACGGAGGCAGAGGCCTGGAGGGACGTCTCGCGGCGAGGGCTCGGTTTGCTGTGGTGGAGGCTGGCGCCTCCGGTGTGCTTGGTCAAGATCGGAACACAACCTGGGCCGGGAGGCAAGCTGAAGACGTCAGCTCAGGCTCCGGGCCCGGGACACAGTAACCCGGCCTAACGCGAGAAGCCCGAATGCACTCGAAAACAAGGCGCCGGGACTCGGAAGTGGGCCCGCGCTTTTTTCCTGCCGGGCACTTACTTATTCCCGCATTTTTCGCCCGCGCGCCGATTGCGCCCCGACCTCTGCAAGGTTGGTGCGCCTCGCTCGCCCAGGCGGCGGGAGGAGTCCGGCGAGCGCAAAGGCGGCTGGCGCCCGCCTACTCCGATCGTTGCTCCGGGCTCCGGTACCCAGTGGCTCCCGCCGGGAGGAGAAAACTAGGAGGGAGCTTGGAAAAGCTTGGAGCAGCAGCTGAGGCCGGCGCCGGGGAAGCCGATGGATACTACGTTATGGAGACTACCGTGGGCCCGCCTCATTAGATTAGGACGGTCTATTCGCGTATTCGTTATTCAGGATTTATTAGGGATGATCATTATGTCAGTCGCTCCAAAGAGCTCGATTAGCCGGCCAGAAGCGCCATTAAGCGCACTGGCGGTGGGTGGCTCAAGTTAGGAAATTAGGAAACGAATCTTCAGCAGGCATCCGACCGCCTTCCTCTTCCTCCTTCCCTCCTCTTTCGCAGCCCAGGCAGACCCGAAGCTGAGGCCCCCAGGCTGAATGCTTTCACCCTTTGGCTGGCGACAAGAAGACCTGCGGACACTGGCCGCCAAGTGACCCCAGCTTCAGTCTTTGGCGCACACCCACCGAGTGGGGGCGGGGAGGAAGAGGAAGGGCTGGAGAGATTTCCGCCCAGAGGGGGTGGTCCCCGCGGGAGCTGGGCCGGGGAGGATTCGGTCACCTGCTCTCCCTTCCCTCCTTGTGCGGGGAGACCGGGAGTTCGCCGCCCTTCACGGAAAGGGGGCTCTTGGCGTGGACACGCCCACTGTCCCTGGGGCAAGTGTGTTGCCGGCATCCTGGACTCTGCCCGGGAAGGCTAGCGCATCCTCTACGGTCCTCCAGTCACCCTGCGGGGAGGGGAGTGCAGCAGGGACTCCTGGTCTGCCACTCCTTTCGGGCTAGAAGATCCCGGGCAAGAGAAACCTGTAGGGGTTTCGCTAAGGTCTCGGTCTCACCCATGATCCACAGGGGGCACCCAGGGGCTGTCTTGGATGAAGGTGGGAGGATATCTGCTACTGGGAAGAAGGCTGACGTCCCTCTGAGTCCCCACTGCAGCCCTTTAATCCTGGAGTGCTGCCCGAGGGGACGACCGTGCTCACTGGGAATCCGTTCATTTGTTCCTCAGTTATTAAGCGCCAATCACGAGCAAAAACACAAGACAGAAGACCCCACGACCCACGAAAGCTTCATTTTAATCACTTCCATCACTTTCCAGTCCCCATATCCCTGGCCCTTCTGGCTTTATCAGGAGAACCTCTGACCAAACCTTTCTCACTTCTGAAGTTCCCAGGTTTCCCGAAAAGAAGTACCTGTCCTGTGCCATTGTCAAAGACTACACTAAACACAGGGGATATAAAGCTGATGAGCCGGGCTTTTGCCCCACAGGGTGCTCACAGGCCGGCGGGGGCAAGCAGGAGGGTTACGCAGCCTGTCCCGTTAGCTTTTATGGGCACTGTGTATCCTTCCGTTTGCCGCTTACCACCCCCCACCCCCGCCCCTGTAAGCTCGAGGTAAGGGTGGGTGAGCACTGGGGAAGGCTTTCAGAGAGGCTTCCTCTGAGCCCAGTCTTGAGGAGACACCAAATGTGGAAGGGAACTGCTTGAGAGAGTCCTTAGCTTAGCTCCTCTTAAAAGCGGAGGCTCCCACTCCCAGCCCAGGGAGGCACCTCTGGCGGACATGAGATGCCAAAGCTTCCCCTCCATTGTGTTAGTTGTAGTATTTCAGGAGGTCACCTAGCTGACAAACTCTTCATCAGAAGAGTCACTGTGTGTATCATAGACTAGAAGTTTCCAGAGGGCAGGAACTCGGGAATCTAGGTAATTATTTCCAGCACATATACGAAGAGATACTGCGAGGATAAGATCTCCTGGAAGAGGATGACAATGGTAGGAGAGGGCAGCTCCTCTAGGGATATTAGGACTATCTTTACCTGTGTTCTTTACTCCTTCACTCTCCCCAAAACAATGTCCTTTGTCAGATTCTGCTCCTATTTCCCCATCCTCTTCCCCGCGTCTCTGTATTTCTAGAAAAAAAAACCTGTTTTTTTTTGTTGATTTATTTTTTCTCATGCTTCTCATATTAACTGCTTCTCTTTCCCCTCTCTCCATTTTTTCCGGGTCTTCCTTCCACCCACCCGCCTATTTCTCTGTCGTGTCCCCTCTTTCTGTCTCTCTCCGTACATCACAGCTGTGTTCTCCCTTTCTCACCTTTCTCTTCATCCCTCAATTGGTCGCTGCCTTTGTCTCTCGCACTACTTTATTCCTTTCCGAATGTAATATTTCGAGATTGTAACATTGATTGAAGCAGACAATGTAAAACTGTTCAACCTCCACTGCAAATTCATTCTTAATCCTACGAAAAATGCAACGTTAAACGTATTGCATGGTGAGACAAAAACCTGTCTTTGCCTTTCCTGCAATCCAGCTTGGGGGCGGGGTGGGAGGTAGGCGGAGGAGGGAAGTGCTGGAGACATTATCCCGTCATTAACGGAACAACGAATTTTCAGTCACAACGACCCTCTGATTAGCTATACAAAAAGTGTTGTCCGCTATTTCAATACAAAATTTGGCTTTACAGCGGTTGGGAGAATAATGCCTTTAGGTTTTCCTTTTCAGGGTGGGAAAAAAAGCAGGTAGCGTCCCTGGGTGGGCTCGAACCACCAACCTTTCGGTTAACAGCCGAACGCGCTAACCGATTGCGCCACAGAGACGGTGATAACTACCCGTGTCGCAGTGAGCCGAGTCAATGGGAGTGAGCCTGCGACAGCGCAGGACTCGGAAATTCCATAACCGGACGAAAGAAGTCAGACCCAAAGAAGGGTCCGGATCTGGGGAGGGGAGCAGGCAGGACGTGCTCGCCTCCGCTCCATTGGCTCGGGGGTGGCGGAAATCGTCGCCAGCCTCCTCTGGATCTTAAAGTTGGGGGAGCCCTGATGTCCCTCTTTAGGGTGATCTGAGATTGGGGATACGTGAAGTCGACCTGCTGAGAGTCCGTATAAGCAGAACCACCTTCGGCTTCCAAACGTCCCCTTTGCAGCCCAACCCCTACAGCCGCAGAATACCCGCGACACCCTCCCTGTGCCCCTCCCCCCTCGCAAGAGTAAATACGTACTTTACGGGCACCTCTTAAATACTAGGCACAGCTCTAGTCCAGTGCATGTCCAGAGCCTAGCATGGTGCCTGGCATACAACAGATGTAAGGATTTCTGGAATGAATAAATGAAACAAACTTCATGAGTAATATGCCCGACCCACACAGCGTGCTCTTAACCAACCCCGTGGCCCTTCACTGGAGCCAAAGGCCCTTATCTCGGGTTTCACTAGCCCACGTGGGCGCAGGTTCCGGCCGGCGTCTCCTGCGCCCAGAGACTGAGTCCACCGCTATACCAGCTTGCACCGCGACGCCGGGCTCTTCCGCACTGAGAGTGACTTTTCACTTTGCGCTTTCCTCCCCTTGGTTTTGGCTTCTCAACCAAACTCCTGTCTGATGACTGACAAAGATTTACAGCCAATAGGAAGCCAAAATGTCCCGGAAGGGTCGGCCTCCCAGCCAATAGAGAGAAAGCAGCGAGAGTGGTTGCGCAGTGAGGCCCATAGGAGGTTTGCTGGAGTTGTGGCTATTGGAGGTCCTAATACGCCGCAAACATGGTGAGGTGGGGAGCAAGGAGAAGGGACACGGGGTAGGGATTGAGGAATGGGGAGGGGTGTCATGGGGAGTTTGGGAGGCGGAGAGGCCTGGTGGTCGATTGAAGGAAGCGGCTCCAGTTTGAAGGGGGAGCGGACCGCGGTGAGGACCGAGGCAGGGAATGGGGCTCCTCGCGGCCTCACAGCACTAATCTCAGAGCTGGAGTTCAGGGCGTCCAGGCGCCTCCAGAGTGGAGGACGATGCGTACAGGAGCCTCCGAATCAGGGGCTGCGCCGGGCCGCGTTTGGCCCCTCGCGCTGAGCCCTTCCGCTCTGTCTGCTTCAGTCTATTATGTCCTATAACGGAGGGGCCGTCATGGCCATGAAGGGGAAGAACTGTGTGGCCATCGCTGCCGACAGGCGCTTCGGGATCCAGGCCCAGATGGTGACCACGGACTTCCAGAAGATCTTTCCCATGGGCGACCGGCTGTACATCGGCCTGGCCGGGCTCGCCACCGACGTCCAGACAGTGTAAGTGTCAGGGGTCCCCACCTACACCCAGGCTTCTTCTTGGACCATTCTTGCCTAGCGGCTTGAGTGGCGTGGGTGTTAGTCATCTACTAAACAACATCAGTGAATCTGAGACTTTGCCGAACACCGTAAGCGATAGAGTGGTATCCTAGCCAACTTAGCAGCATTTACTCTGTGCCAGACACTGTGGAAAGCACCTTACATCCATGGACTTTAATCCTCTTAACCACGTTACCATGTTGTTGTCCCATTTTGCAGATGAGGAAACTGAGGGTCACAGAGAGTGTATTGCCCAAGATGTAAGCTAATGAATGACCCCCAGGATCCCAATCTCTGAGGCCAAAGCCCATGCTCAGCCCCTAAAGAACTTCAGGTCTAGTTGGGAGAAAAGGCAGGCATACAGAAAGATAACTAACCCATAATGAGCTGGTGCATATTAACTGCTAGAGTAGTTAGTCACCTAGTTGATAGTGGTTCTGTGAGAGAAGGGAGAGTCTGGGAGATGAAATAGGTGGCTCTTGTGATGGTCCGGGTGTGAAGGTTGTAGTTCTGATGGGGTGGTGAGGTGGGAAAGGAAAGGAAGGCATTTCTGAGGGTTGTTGCTGACCAACCTTAGTGGCTACTTGGTTATTGTGAGGCCAAAGAGTTAACCATTGAAGTCGGGGTTTGTGTCTTTTTTATTTGTTATTAGTATCTATTCTGGTACTTGGCATGTAGACAATCCAGAAGTGTTTTAAAGATGATTTCTGTTTGGAGCATGTTGACTGAAATATGGGAATTGGGAAGACTGGTTTTAGGGGAAAGGTGATGACTTTGATTTTGATACCAATTTTAAAGGGACAAGGCAAGCCAAGTAGAAACATCTTCTGAGCAGTTGGGGTCTTGAGATTATATCTCAGGGCTGGATAGGCATTGGTGATTTGTTAAATCTATGGGAACAGATTCTGGAGAGACGGAATACACCAAGGGAAAACATAAGCTGCAGCTCCAGAGCTGAACTGTGTGTTCAGCAGTTGGGGAAGAAGAGAGGCCAGTGGAAAAGAGGGTGAGCGTTTCAGGAGGGAAGATGTGGTCACAGGTGGCCTAAGGAGCAGCAGTTCCTGGACTTAGTTCTTAGAAGATTGATAGTTCACTAAGGTGGGTGGGAGCTTGTCAGAAAATTTTCTGTCTCTTTTCCCTTAAACCTCTCTCAAGTCTCAAGAACGTATATTTTGGAAACTCTTCCTGAAATCTAACCAAACCAGCCCTTTTTTTCCATTGTTGGTGGAATCAGAGAATGATAGCTTAGCATTCCTGTCAGTATGAAGGCCCCCACCAGCCTTCCTCTCTCCAGTCACTGCTGTTCCCTTCACACTATTTCCTCTTCTTCAGGAGCCTCTCCTCACCGAGTTGGCATGTTTGTGGGCAGTAATTGCCAACTTTGCTGGGCCTCCGTTTCCTCAGCTGTATGATGAAGCCTTCGTTCTGGTGTCCTGTTCCTCATTGCTCTGCTTCCAGCATGGATGTCACTGGTCTGTTCCCTGCAGGGCCTATCCCTGGGCTCTGAGATGGGACTGGAGGAGGTGTGGCCTACTTTCTTGGGCGCCTTTCACTCCATTAGTGCAGCAGCTGCTGCTTATTAGCACCCATACATTATCTCACAAAATAAGGTGACTTATTTTGTCCCTATCTTAGGGACGGAAAAATTAAGTGGTAAGATGAAGGCTTAGCCCAGGTCAGCTCTCTCAGTTCACTGCTCTTTCTACTGTAAGCTGCCATCACTATGTCTGCAGGCAGACTCCTGCCCAGCGTGTACTGTATAAACTATTCCTCAAAAAAGTGGGGGGAGAATCCACTTCTTAACTCCCCTTTTCTCACCCTAAAAAAAAAGTATGAGAAAAAAGGTTAGCAGAGTGGCATGTTTGTGGGTAGAAGTGTTGGACCAGACTGAAAAGCGGATGTGGGGCTGGACTTCTGGTAAGAAAATCACTGGCAGATGGGGAGGAGTCTCTTGGCAGGGGCTGGGATTGTGTGTCTCCTTAGGCACCTCCCAACCTCCGTGAGGCGGGCACCGGGGACAGTCAGCAGTGACTGACTAACTCACTTTTCTCCTTTCACCACAGTGCCCAACGCCTCAAGTTCCGGCTGAACCTGTATGAGCTGAAGGAAGGCCGGCAGATCAAGCCTTACACCCTCATGAGCATGGTGGCCAACCTCTTGTACGAGAAACGGTGAGTAGAAATGTAGCCTGGGACTCGGGGAATGCAGAAACCTTTGATTGGGCAAGTAGTATGGAGGGGGCACCCAGGAAGGAGATTCCTCCTCGTTGACTCATTTCTTATTTGCTAGATAGTATCCTTATTTTCTGGGTCTTTTCTGTGGACCTAACAACCAAATAGGAAAGAAAGGGCTACTTCAGAAGAAGGCAGGGAATGCAAACAGCAAGTGAAGTTGCTCCCAGGAAACAAAATGAACGCTACCAAAGTGTGTCCTGGCGTCTCCCAGCCAGGAGCCACCCTTACCCAAGAGCTTATTCTGTTGTCATCTTATTATGTTGAGCATCTTATTAGATGCTCTGGAATACACGGAACCTAGGAATTGGGTATGTTAACTTTTGACATTTGAGGACTTTATGATGAGAAAAGAAGGGGCCCCTAACTGTAGAATTCAGTGCAGAAGCTGGGATGAAATTGAAGGGAGAACCCTGTAGGTACTTTCCCCACCCACCTCTGCGCAGAACTGGGTGGCAAATGGGAATGTAAATTGATACAGCCACTATGGAGAAGAGTATGGAGGTTCCTTAGAAAACTAAAAATGAAATTACCATATGAACCAGCAATCCCACTCCTGGGCATATACGTGGAGAAAACCATAATTCAAAAGATACATGCACCCCAGTGTTCACTACAGTGCTATTTACAATAGCCAGGACATGGAAGTAACCTAAATGTCCATCAACAGAGGAATGGATAAAGAAGATGTGGTACATATATAAAATGGAATATTACTCAGCCATAAGAAGGAACAAAACTGTGCCATTTGCAGAGACGTGGATGGACCTAGAGACTGTCACACAGAGTGAAGTAAGTCAGAAAGAGAAAAAGAAATATCGTATATTAAAGCATATATGTGGAATCTACAAAAATAGTACAGTTGAACCTATTTGTAGGCAGAAATAGAGACACAGATGTAGAGAACAAACGTATGGACACCAAATGGGGAAAGGAGGGATGGGATGAATTGGGAGATTAGGATTGACATATATATACTACTATGTATAAAACAGATAACTAATGAGAGCCTACTGTATAGCACAGGGAACTCTACTTAATGCTCTGTGGTGACCTAAATGTGAAGGAAATCCAAAAAGGAGGGGATATATGTATACATATAGCTGATTCATTTCATTGTACAGCAGAAACTAACGCAACATTGTAAAGCAACTATATTCCAATAAGAAAAAAAAAATGGCCATAAAAAAAAAAAAGACTGGGTGGCAAGAAGACAGGTTAAGCTTTTTTTCTTTCCTTTTTTTTTTTTAACTTTTTATTTTGAAATAATTTTAGATTTTATAGAAAAGTTGCAAAAGTACTCTTTAGCTTTCAAAACTAAGTTTTTGCCATTTCCATACCTGGAGCAATATTATTGTCTTTTTACTATTAAAAAATAAACAAAACAAATGGTTACCTTTTTTTTAGGTTTATGTTAATATCCTCAACTATGAATTGTCTGCCATATGTAGTAACCATGTTTATCAAAATCCCAAATTGAGAAAGGCTTAACAAAAGATTTTTTTTTTTTTTTTTGCGGTACGCGGGCCTCTCACTGTTGTGGCCTCTCCCATTGTGGAGCACAGGCTCCGGACATGCAGGCTTAGCGGCCATGGCTCACGGGCCCAGCCGCTCCGCGGCATGTGGCATCCTCCCAGACCGGGGCACGAACCTGTGTCCCCTGCATCGGCAGGCGGACTCTCAACCACTGTGCCACCAGGAAAGCCCCAAAAGATTTTTTAAAACTGGTTCATGGGGGTGGGGGGAGAGGTCTTTCTTTTTCTTTTTTTTTTTTTTTAATTTAGGTGTAATTGATTTACAATATCATATTAGTTTCAGATATAGGGAGGAAGTCTTACAAAGTTGTACAGATGAACTCATATTTAGGTATATATTTAATGGCTCATGTTTACTCATAATAAAAATACAGAACATTGAAGCTGACCTGGAAAATTCTAGATTCTTAGCTACTGTAACCAGGAGCTTTCTCTACAAGCCCAACTGAAATCATTGATTTTCCAGCAGGATAGGCTAATGCAGTGATTTGCAAAATTGAGCCATGTACAGACACTTTTTAAAGTAAATAACTTCTCATGGACCCCAGAGGATCCACCCAAGCACCTCTGTGAAACACTGCCAGTAAAAAGTAAACAGTGACCTTTAGGTGGTACCGTGACATCGACATGACTGGAAGTACAAACGCAGGCCCTGAGCCATGTTGTATTTAGTTTTAAGGTTGTTACCCAGATAATACAGGACATTCTTATGTTAACTTTGTTTTCAGTTTATTGAGAGGAAAATACAAAATTTAAGATGTTAGAGAAATTTGATACCTAGGGATCTGTTTGAGAAATTCCAGATCAAAGCACGCTACTCCAACCTCTTCCTCCACCTTACAATTATTATTTTTTTATTTAGAATTATTTTTTACAGAGTTGTAACTTAAGATCATGCCCATAGAAATTACTGAGAGCTGATATAAGACATGGAAAATGTCTGTTTACTTACTGTTTCTACTGAGGATAATGGCCATTACTTTTTGAGTATTTTCTATTTTCTATCTAAATGTCCCTAAGATTGATTCTTTTCAAAGCTCAGGGTCTAGAACAAGTTTCTGATAAGCTGTAACTTCCTAATGGCAAACAATGAAAATAACCCAGCTCACTGAGTATCCTTCTTTGCTTTGTCTGCTGGGAGACTCAGAACAAAACTTTGTGTTTTGTCTGAGTGTCTTGTATTCTTGATTTTGGGGTTGGTTTTTTTTTTAGCTGGTGCATAGGAAGAACTCTTTTTTTTTTAATTAATTGAAGTTGATTTACAATGTTGTGTTAGTTTCTGGTACAGCAAAGTGATTCGGTTATACATATATATGCATATTGTTTTTCATATTCTTTTCCATTATGGTTTATTACAGGATATTGAATATAGTTCCCTGTGCTATATAGTAGGGCCTTGTTTATCTCTTTTATATATAGTAGTGTGTATCTGCTAATCCTAAACTCTTAATTTATCCCTCCCCACTCCCTTTCCCCTTTGGTAACCTAAGTTTGTTTTCTATGTCTGTGAGTCTGTTTCTGTTTCATAAATAAGTTCATTTGTGTCATATTTTAGATTCCACATAAGTGATATCATATGGTATTTGTCTATCTTTTTCTGACTTACTTCACTTAGTATGGTAATCTCTAGGTCCATCCATGTTGCTGCAAGTGGCATTGTTTTAGCGGTTTGGTTTTATTTTTCAGTGTTTTTTCTACAAACTGCTTCAAATCCTTTTTTGAAAGGAGTAAAGGTATAGGTGTATAAATAGAAGATTGAATGGTGATAGGACCTGGATGAGGATAGGGAGAGTAGGTTAAAAAAAACACAACAACAGAATTCCCAAAGAAAGGAAGAGGAAGAGAGGGTCAGGGTGAGGAGGATATGAAGGTAAGTGTCAGAGAAAAGAAGAAAAAGTCTTAGAGCATTGCTAGATGCCAGGAGAGGGGGAAAGGGGATTGTCCCAAACGGGCCCTCCACTTTCCTCCCTGGGTCTGGGCCGGGGCCTTGTCTGAACAGGCCTGAACAGGAAAGTGAATGTTCTTGAGCTCCACTTTCTCTCTCTGCTCCTGGCCCCCACAGGTTTGGACCCTACTACACTGAGCCGGTCATTGCTGGATTGGACCCGAAGACCTTTAAGCCCTTCATTTGCTCTCTAGACCTTATCGGCTGCCCCATGGTGACTGATGACTTTGTAGTCAGTGGTACCTGCACTGAACAAATGTACGGGATGTGCGAGTCCCTCTGGGAGCCCAACATGGTGAGTTGGTGGCATATGGAGCGGGGCTGGGTTCTGAGGTGCCCACCCCTTGGCCATCAGGGGAAAATGTGTTTACCTGGCAGGTAATGGGAAGAATGGTGCAGGTAGGAGAGAAAGTCACAGCTGCTGAGCCTTGGAAGAGTGTCCAGAAACTCCATCTGCCAGGGCCTTGGCTCCCAGAGAGAGCACCTTCCATGAAGAGACCTGTCAGATATTTGCTACAACAAATAATCCCCACGTTGGGTTTACAGGGTTCTCCTATCCATTCATTGGACACACATTTAACAAGGTGTAGGGTTAGGGGCAGCTCAGAAGAATGGGCTGTGGAGTCCAGTCTGTGGTTGGAAACCCAGATCCACCTACCATCTCATTAGTTATGTTCAGGGTGAGTCACTTTACTTCTCTGTGCCTCCACTTCCTCAGCTGTAAGATGGGGATAATAATAGAATCTGTTTTATGAGTGGTGGTGTGAGGAAATCACCTGGGAAGATTGGAACAGGACCTGCCAGGGTTGGCTGTTGTGCTAGCTCTGCCAGGCTCCGGGGAACCCAGATAGTCTGTCTTCAAGGGCTTACTGCAGTCTAATGAAATGAGACAGACCCACAGATACCTGTGGAAATGACGTTTGCCAGGAACAGGAGGAAAGAAAGGGCCTGGTTGGCAGAAGGAGCAGCCTGTGCAAAGGTCAGAAGTACAGAAGGGGCTCAATGTGTTTAGGGACTGGGGAGAGCTTGCTGTGGCTGCTGGAGTGCAGGCAGAATGGGGGGCGAGAGGAAGGAGGAGAGTGAAATCAGGATGAGACGTGGAAATGCCTTGGATGCCACGCCAAGCAGTTGGAACTTTTTTTTTTTGAATTTTTGAATTTTATTTTTTATATAGCAGGTTCTTATCAGTTATCCATTTTATACATATTAGTGTCTACATGTCAATCCCAATCTCCCAATTCATCATCCCTCACCCCCTGCCGCTTTCCCCCCTTGGTGTCCATACGTTTGTTCTTTACATCTGTGTCTCTATTTCTGCCCTGCAAACCGGTTCATCTGGACCATTTTTCTAGGTTCCACATACATGCGTTAATATACGATATTTGTTTTTCTCTTTCTGACTTCACTCTATATGACAGTCTCTAGATCCATCCATGTCTCTACAGATGACCCAGTTTCGTTCCTTTTTATGGCTGATTAATATTCCATTGTATATATGTACCACATCTTCTTTATCCATTTGTCTGTCGATGGGCGTTTAGGTTGCTTCTGTGACCTACCTGGCTATTGTAAATAGTGCTGCAATGAACATTGGGGTACATGTGTCTTTTTGAATTATGGTCTTCTCTGGGTACATGCACAGTAGTGGGATTGCTGGGGAGTATGGGAGTTCTATTTGTAGTTTTTTAAGGAACCTCCATACTGTCCTCCATAGTGGCTGTATTAATTTACATTCCCACCAACAGTGCAAGAGGGTTCCCTTTTCTCCACACCCTCTCCAGCATTTGTTGTTTGTAGATTTTATGGTGATGCCCATTCTAACTGGTGAGAGGTGATACCTCACTGGAACTTTTTCTTCTGACATGGTGTCAAAGGCAGTAAGAGACCTGAGGAACCAGAGGCCTGCAGGTCGGTGCGGCGCTGAGGTCCTGAGCAAAGAGAGTGGCAGTGGGGGAGCGGGGCAGCCAGAGTCTAGAGTACTTGGTCACTTAAAACAGAAGTGAGGGAGGTGGACATGCTGAGGACACCTGAGTTTTCTAGCTAAGCCAACCAAGATAGAGGATGTGCTGGATGCAGCAGGTTTGGGGGGAAATGGGTTCATGGTTGGACAGGTTGAGCTGTGCAATACCTCTGAGCCACCCCGGAGGAGAGTCCATGAGATAGCTGGTAAAGCACATAGGAGCCACGGGGATTCTTCCCCCATTTTACAGAAGAGGAATTGAGGCTTAGTGGAGGGTCATTGACTTGCTCAAGGTCACACTGCTGGTTAGCGGAGGAAGTGCAGGGCTTGAACTATATCTTATGTCACCTTGCTGCTTTCTGAGAAGGAGCTGAGGGGGCTTCTCGCATCCAGGGAACCATCCCTCACTCCAGACACGGGAGGGGCCAGAGCTGGGCACCTTGAGCCTAGAGAAGAGAGAGTTAAGGGGCCACATCAAGTGAGGGTCCAAGGCTCTGGGGATTGAAAGGTTTCTGCTCTGTCGGCAGGATCCAGAACACCTGTTTGAAACCATCTCACAAGCCATGCTGAATGCTGTGGACAGGGACGCAGTGTCAGGCATGGGAGTCGTTGTCCACATCATGTAAGTATGCATTGGGAGAAGTCTAGAAGCTCTGCAGACATGTGCCTCTCCCCTCCTGCACAAACACCCCATCTTCCCAGCCCCCTAGTCAGGTGTGAAATAAGGTGCTTGCAGCAGGCCCGGGATAGCAGAAATCCATGCTTCCTAAGGGTGGCAGCTAAGGTGGGAACCTACCCAGATTCCCCTGGCCTCCGTCTGGTGAGGCTCCATGTCCCCGGGTCTCCTCCCTTGCTCACAATAGACATTTCTTTCCTTCCTGAACACTGTCCCCGAAGTCTCAGGGACCTCTGTGGGGATGAGCCACAGCAGAGCTACTGCAGATCGATCGGAATAAATCCTGGGTGGTTCCTCTCCTCTCCCGGCTCACACCAGCATGGAACCCACAACTGTGTGGTGTACTGAGCCCTGGCAATGTTTTCCAACCCCCCAGCCAGATGCCTGCCACCCTGTTTCCCTCTGACTTGTTTGGGGCTGTCACCAGGAACCTGGTATCCTCCCAACAGCTTTCCCTGGGAACCTCCCAGAACAAGCATTTGGACCCTTTTGTTATGGGGTAACCTGCTTAATTACCGTGAAAAACAGGTTGGGGCTAATACAGAGAACTTACCACCCCAAGGATCTTTTCCCTCCACTGGAGTGAAACACCTCACACCTCCTTCCTGAGTTACTTGTTCTCTAGGCCTGGGGAGCTCCTTCCCTGCTTCGGAGCGCTTCCCACTCCAGTCCTGAATCATCCCAACTCTTGATGGCTCCACCTATGGAAATGTCTCCATTCTCCCCTTCCTCACCACAGGCCAGGAAAACAGGCTAACATTAGTGTAACATGGGCAAAACAGTTAACCCCAGAGTTAGGACAGCTGTTCTAGTTTGTTCTGCGTCTAGAATGGGTGTAGATGTTCTGTGACTTTCTCCCTCCGCAGTGAGAAGGACAAAATCACCACGAGGACACTGAAGGCCCGAATGGACTAACTCTGTTCTTCCCAGAGCCCACTTTTTTTTTTTTTTTTAAATAAAAGATTTTCTTTCACTCCTGCTTCTTTGTCTTAAGAGTGTTTTACCACAGATCTCTGTCCCCAGTTGGGCAGTTACAAATAGCTACTTGGGGTATAGCTCAGCCCTCAGGTTTTCTTGACTTGCAGCGTGCTCCACTGGTCCACCAGTGGGGATAGTATCTACAAATCACTGGTTGGGTACCTGCTATGTGCTAGGCCCTGCACAAAGTGCTTTACACATTCTAGAATTTAATCGTCATATTGACTCAAGGTAATATACATTAATTATCCTTGTTTAATGACAGTTAAATAACTTGCCCAGGGCCACTCTGTGGTAGGGCAAAGATGTCAACCCACATTCGACTCCAAAGCCTAGCATCCTTTTTACTTAACTCTTGGAAAACGCTTAAATCTTTTTTGTTTCAGGTAGAAATTTGGCCAATATCCATAAGTAATATCCTTGCACATCAGTGTTTCTTTTTTGTGTGTGTTTTTTTTATTTTTTATTTTTGGCTGCGCGGTGTCTTCGTTGCTGCGCGTGGGCTTTCTCTCTAGTTGCGGTGAGCGGGAGCGGGGGCTCCTCTTCGTTGCGGTGCATGGGCTTCTCATTGCGGTGGCTTCTCTTGTTGCAGAGCACGGGCTCTAGCCGCGCAGGCTTCAGTAGTGTGGCATACAGGCTCGGTAGTTGTGGCTCACGGGCTCTAGAGCACAGGCTCAGTAGTTGTGGCGCACGGGCTCAGTTGCTCCGCGGCATGTGGGATCTTCCCAGACCAGGGCTCGAACCCGTGTCCCCTGCATTGGCAGGCAGATTCTCAACCACTGCGCCACCAGGGAAGCCCGAGAACCACTAGATTTTAAGCTAAAAGTTTAGATGGAGAACCGGAGGCACACAGAGGTGACTTGTTAAGTCAGCAACATAGCTAGTCAAGGGAGAGCTAGGACAGGTGTGTCGCGTGTGTGGCTCCCAACAAGTGTTGGTTCTCCGCGCCTGGAGAAGTGAGGGGCTGTTGGTCCATTCCTCAGCGAGTGTGGTAATGGCAGCTGACAGGCAGATGCTCCAGTGCCTGTGCTCTTAACCGCTGCTTATTAACTGCATCTGAGAGTGGGTGACCAAAGTCATTGACTGTTCTTTCCCCAAACTCAAGCCATACCCTGATGTAGCCCAAGCAGCCCCTAAAACTGGGACTAAAACCTTTTAATTATGAAAAAGATAGATAAAAGGCTCATTTCCAAAGGACTCATACATAACAGGTGTGTACACAAACCTTTTTTGAATTTTATTTTTTTCCTCGGGTTGGAGATTCATCTTAACATGCATGCATCTTAAAACAGTTAACAGGGTCTCGAATTGTTCCGAGCAGACATTAGACAAGCACAGGGGGTTGAAAATTCCTATTTAAAAAAAAATGGAAATTGCAGTGGGAAATTGAGAAGTCACACACATATGGTGGGGTGGTAGTTTATCCTGCTCCCCCAAAAGCTGAGTCTAAACTTCATTCACATTTTTTAATTACAGTGGCCTTGACCTGATGCTTGGGTGTGCTGAGCCGCACCAGGCCTTCCCCCAAAGGTTGTTGGTTCCCACTTCCTCCCAAAATGGCTCTGAGTAAGGGGAAGGAGCTCCTCTGGAAGTTTCCTCCCCAGCCTCCAAAGGATTGCCCGCCGGGGACAGCCGATTCTCCTCGTCCCTCTGGAGACATTCTTCATAAGTGGCACATTTCAGAAGAAGGCTAGGGCTGTGTCACAAAGCCGCCTGCAGATGGCTGGTAGATTTGGGGGCAGTTTGAATGTTTTCCCTTTGATTCCTGTGCTCAGGCTGGAGCCTCCTCCCCACATTTCTGCCAGAAAAAAGTGAGGTCTCTGGAACTGGGGGAGCCACAGGTCTAAGGCCAGAGCTTTCTAAGGGTTGTGTTAAACACACTGTCCCTTCTGGCCCCTAACACTTGAGTAGCTCAAATGCTGGGGATTGCTGAAATTTCTTCTCTCTCCCAACCTGAATTGGTAAACAGACAATTAGGAGGGTGGGACTGGCTACTGAGAAAAGTCCTGGGTCTTTGATCCACCTCCCTGGGGCAGGCCCTGGCAGACTGTGAAGAGGGGAAAGTTAGTAGGGCAGGAGTATGTAGTCCCAAGCCCTGAGCGCTACCAGGGTACCTGTTTGAGGCCTAAAGCACAGGCGAGAGAAACAGAAGTAGGAAGAGGGAGAAGGGATGACGAGCTGCCTGTGGAGGGAACCTAGGGAGTGCCACTGAGCGCAGCCACAGGGGCGACTCACAGCACGTCCCGCAGACCAGTAACCCCTGAGCTAGGTAAGGAGACATCGAGCATCGCCTCAGGCTGTGCTGCTGGAACTGCTGGCTTCCTGGCCTGCCCCATAACCCCCAAACTGCAGGGCACTAGGGGACAAAGACTCAGTGGTTCATTAATAGGAACAAGGGCCAGAGGCCGCCTTCTAGTGGTCTAGGTGGAGTTTTCAGAGAACCCCTTACTTTGGTGGGGAGACTTGGGATACTAGAGTTTTCTCAGCCCATAGACTTTCAGAAGAGGGGCAGGACGGGAGAAGCTGTGACTAGTTAAATGGCAGAGGGAGAGAATGGAGAAGAATCCTGCCCTATCCCCATCCAGGCCTCACCCAGTCAGCCATGTTCTATTCTTATGCCTTTGTTATTGGGAGACCCCGAATTATTCTGGGATGCCATGAGACCACTCAGCTTTTCTTCACGGCTCTAAAGAGTGACGGTGAGGGTAATCACTGCCCCTCAGACACCTGCCCAGAGAGGGACATGGTGGGACTTGGAGAAAAAACACAAAGGTTTGGGGATCACTTCACTTTCTCTACATTCAGACTGCAAACCAAATTTAACATCTTCATCGTTACAAAAAGAAGAGAAAAAACTTGTATAAAACAAGATAAATAGCTTTTAAACATTTGAATGCCAAAGGAGTTAAAGGACCAAACCCAAGGTTTTGAAGATAGCACAGAGAATGAGCTCTAAACAAAATTTAAAATCCACCAAACCACAGCTTAAATGTTTTGACCCAGTCAACAATACTGTCAGAAAAACAAAAAGAGCATTTAAAACAGAATGCTACCTCTCAAAATGTAAACAATATACAAAACAAAAACAAAAGCCCACAAAAACTCGATGTTAAAAGAAGTTAGATACCTGGTAGCTCACCTTCAACTGATAACGACTGGTTACACTTTTCGTACACATGATGGCGACACGATCAGCAGACCAAATGCAGGAAGCCGAGGGAGCCCAAGGTTGCGGAGGCTGCGAGAGGACAGCCTGAAAAGCTTTTGGGAGATGCTGGGCTCGACTAGGAGCAGATCCAAGTTTTCACTCTTGATTAGGAGGTGGGGAAATCGAGTCCAAACATTCTTCCTACTAATCCCTTCCTAAGTCGAATTTGTTTTCTCCACGAGCCACTTGGTTCCAAGTTCTTCTCCAGGTCACGTCGCGGTCTTGCTGCTGACGTTCAGAGCTACCTACAGCCCCTTCCTGGGGCCAGGGCAGTTGTTTGGCCCCTGTCTGCCTCTTCCAGAAGGGTTCCGACAGCCCCAGTAGAGTCCAAGAATGCGGTCTCCATTCCTCCCTGACCTAAATACCGTGGGTTGGGCACAGAGATGGTGCTTGTTCCTGCTCCAGAAGCTGAGCTTGGCCAGGTTTGCAGGGAGCCAAGGAAACCAATCCATTCATTCAAAATGGTTCCACACACTTTCTTTCCATTTGCGGAGTTATCTACAAGTTTTACCGTGTCTCATCCCAAGACCCCAGTTCCTGGTGAGATGGTGAGAAGACGCAGGAATGTACCTCCCCCAACACAGGGCTCTTTTCTCTCCTAGCCAGACCAGACTGCTCTGATGGCATTGCAGAAGGACACAATTCTGAGGCTTAGGTAGCCGGCTCAGAAGGTGGGTAGAGATCCTGAAGGAAGCTGCAGGATGCCACTCCTGAGGAGGCTTGTGGGTGGCAGATCTGCAAAAAGTCTAGAGGGGCCATCGAGGAAAAAGAGATCCAAGGTTGGGGCCAGGTTGAATCGCACATCAAGCCTCCAAATTGGATTCCCAGGTCAGATCCTCAAGTGGCTCAGAAGCAACCTCAGGCTTGGGTGCCACGCTCCAAGGTGGGGGGCACCACTCCCTGCTGGCCACAACCATCCAGGTGACAAACCACAGGGAGTCAGATTACCTACATGGTAGCCCTGGGGGTTGAAGAGGTATCTCTGCAAGGAGCACCCCAGGCACATGGAGATCTGCCCCCAGCTAAAAGCTCACCTACAAATGAGAGTGCCTGGGAGAAGGTCAGAAGGAAGTAAATGGATGGAGGGCACAAGATCTCATTCGATACTCATCAGCTTTTCTGGGCTTTCCCAAGGGGAAATAACCATTTAAGCACGAGGGTCCTGTTATATCCAAAGGTGTTTCTAGTTCCTCTTGACTCAGTGGGAGGCTTTATAGAGAAGACATCTGAACTCCAGAGGCCGAGAGAGCCCAGGAGCTTGGGTGATGATCATGGGGTTCTCTGAGAACCAGCTGTCCGAGAGCCCAGCAGCCCCCGACCCCTTACCATCCCATGAGGATGAACTCACTCCCCTCTGAGATCTTTGATTCTGATCCAAGATGCCTGATGTTGATCTGGAGTGTTCCTTCGGGAAGAACAGCATTTAGATGGAGGAATCATGTAACATTTCACTTGGAGCTGAGGCTGAAAAAGTGGAGGAAGCTGTGCACAATACTCCATGAAGTTGAAGGTTAATCTAGACAAGATCAAATGCAGCAGGGAGGGCAGAGGTGTCTAACCTCCTCTCCTGTGGCACCAGAGCGCTTTGCTCTGAGAGGACCCTTCGCTGGGTCTATGGGTGCTTCTCTAATCGAAGGGAAGTGAGAGCAGGTCAGGGTGGGTGGGGGGGTGGACAGGGTGTCGACATACATCGTTATAAATAGCAAATCTGGAGCAACGAAATTTCAGAAACAAAACCCAAATAAACCCACCAAGTCATCTCTAGCCCCAGGGTATCTTAAAAAGTTACAGGGTAACAAAAGGGAAACCCCTTTTTAACCTGGGTCAAATGGGGGGGAAATCAAGGGCAAGCAGGTGAGGTTACCTCCTGTGAGCACGCGCACACACAGCACACCCCCTCCTCTCCAGCTAGTCTCTTCCAGTGTCACAGGCTGCAGTCGCATTGCTAAAGCCCTCCCCGACCCGCCACTCTGTTCCCCACCCTCCCATCCAGCCCAAAGAACGCCCTCTCCCTCTTCCAATCCCCGACCCCACATCCAGCACTCTGGCTCTGGCTGAAGGTAGAGGGTAACTACGTCAGGATGTTGGACATGAACTCGTTGAAGCGTTTGGAGTACTGCTCAGGGTTCACAGTTGAGATCTCCGCTCCCGCCTGTAATACACAGAGGTCCTAATCAGGAGGCTGTACCTAGGAGGGGCCTGGGTATTCAGGAGCCCCTGGCTCCACATTAGAATTGAATACTACCCCCCGCCCCCAACTGGGCAGGCCACCTTGAGAAATGGTTCCCATGTCTCCGAAGTGCCCTGGCCCCACTCCTCTGATTCACAATCCCAGGGCTGCTCCCACTGAAGCAGGAACAAGGCAATGGGGAGGCGGCAGAGGGGCCCCAGAGCTCTGGGGGGCCCCTGTTTAGGGAACAGTAGCTTGAAGCCCATGGGGAAACAGGCCTCTGGCGAGCAGTGTGGGCATGTAAACAAAGCCATTCCTGGCGGTCAACAAGACGCATGACGTGCCCAGCAGCCCTGGGGGAAGGAGCCAGAGAACTAGGGGAAAAGCAAGTTGGGCCTATCAGCCAGCTGCAGGGAGGGGATGGGACGTAGATGGCGGAGAAAGAACACGAGGCAACCAGGCAGGCTGCTCTTCCTGGTCCCCGTCCTGGGAGAAGGGGCCACGAGAGCATCTCCTTCGAGCAGGAAGCCTCCCTGGGGGTCTGAGGCCCCACCCGCCCCGGCCTGGATGGAGACACGAAGAACTCACCCCATGTTTCACTGTTTTGGCAGCATGTGCAGCTTTCTTCTTAGCATCATATGGCGTGAGGATATCGATGATGGCCATGAAATAAACCTCCTTCTTGGGGGCACCTGAAGGGGGAGGGAAAGCAGGAAAGGAGGAAGAGGCGGGGAGGAGAGCAGAAAGCAGCGGGGTCCATAACCCTCAGATACGACGTCCAGATCCATCCCTGTCATTTGGAATGTGAGGACAGGAATGACCCGTGGAGTTCTTAGAAGCCTTCATAGCTCTTATCTTACCAACCCCCGTGGGGATGAGGTGACACTGTTTAGGAGGCTTTGTCCGTCCCACGAACCGGAGCCAAACCAGGCCTCAGCACCCAGGACAAGCAAAGAGGTGAAGGAAGCCCTGACAGAGAAGGACCCCAGCGCCCCAGAAGACAGAGTTACTGCTGGTGACCCAGGATGGAGGCAGAAAGGGGCCAACACCAGCAGTTACTAAGATGGAGGCCCACTGAAGTGGGGGAGGGCGGGTAGGATGAGGGCTGGGGACGGGGCAGGCAGGCAGAGGCTCCTACTTACTGTCATGGCTTTTCATGGCATAGACATCAACAGAGGGATCAAATTCCCCAGGACCGAAGAACCGGGGAAGGCTGAGGAGGTTGCCGGGGCTGTCCGGAGGGGTGCCGTAGGAGCAGGGCAGGCTGCCCCCTGCCCCGCCGTTCTCACACTCCTCATCCTCCGCCCGCTCCTCCACCTCCACCTCCTCCTGCTCTGCCCGGTCCACGTCGTGGATGCCCACCAGCAGGCTGTAGTCCATGATCTTCAGCTGGGCCAGGAACTAGGGAGGTGGCGGGAGGAGAGATGGAAGGAAGGGGTTACAAGGGACATCTGGAGAGGCAAAGTGGCATCTGGAGAGGGGAGAAAAGGCATTCCTTTCAACTTAATTCTCCCATTCCGAAATACAGCAGAGAGTAAGACATCAGAGCCTCTGCCCTCAACGAGCTCACTGTCTAATGGAGAAGACAGTCACTCCCCAAGGGCGAGGAGCTGCAGGAGTCGACAGCAGCGGGGGGAGGGCCTCCCTGAGGAAGGGCGTTGAGCCTGGCCCAATGAACGAAGAGAAGTCAGGCAGGCAGAGGCTGCGGGAGTACAAGCAGAAGGAGCACTGCAGGAAGGAGGAAGAGCCAATTCTGTCTGGGATCAAGAGAGGCCACCGTGAGGTGGAGGAAAGAAATAATGGAACGCTGCACTGCGCATTTCTCATCCATATAACGAGTGCTGGGAGCAGGATGGTATCTGAGTCTCCTGAGCTAGGACTCAATGACTTGGAGAAGAACAAAGAGCGTGGGAACGATACAGGACGGAAATGGCCAACTGGCATTCCAGTTTAACTAATGTGACGCCACCATCACTGGTCCAAGTCCTCTGTGAACTAGCCAGCAGCCACCATCAGCCATGTGCCAGGCGTCCTGCCACGGTCACAAATGAACCTGCAGCACGGCAGGAAACTGTCTGACTGACCAGACGGAGAATCATAACAGGACCAGAGGGGCTCCACGCACAGGCCCAGAAGACAACGAAAAGCATAAGAAGCCCCAGTGGTAGGAGATCAGCAGAATCTCCTCAGGAAAGAAAGGTGAGGGGCACCACTGCAAGCACCTCTGGACAATGCCCTCTGAAGGCCGAAGGAGAAGGGACCACGGTCCCAGAAAAGAGAGACTGTGAGCCGCACCCCGTCCCGTCCATCTGCAAACATTTATAAAGTAACATGCAAGTGACAATAAATGAACTGTGTTAACTGCCTTAAATTCTTCTTGAAGGCAGAGTAGGGAGAAAAGGAGGAAAAGGAGGAGAAAGACTCTGGACAAACCGAATGTCAGAATAAAAGCACAAACATAGGAGGGGGTGGTTAAGGTAAAGCTTACTAACAAACAGAAGTCTGTTAAACCCATGTTCCCAGGAGCATTATTCACAACGAAGCAATCCAAGTGTGAGCGTTGATTTTATGTGTCAACTTGACTGGGCTACTGGGTGCCCAGAAATTGGGTCAAATATTA
The DNA here is from genome assembly GCF_025265405.1 of Mesoplodon densirostris. Classification (NCBI taxonomy): domain Eukaryota; kingdom Metazoa; phylum Chordata; class Mammalia; order Artiodactyla; family Ziphiidae; genus Mesoplodon; species Mesoplodon densirostris. Next base: position 4,461,820 of record NC_082678.1, read on the forward strand.
TTCTGGATATGTCTGTGAGGGTGTTTATGGATGAGCTTAACATTTGAATTGGTAAACTGAGTAAAGCAGATTGCTCTCCCTAAAGTAGGTGGGCCTCGTCCAATCAGTTGAAGGGCTGAGAAGAACGAAGAGGCTGACTCTCCTGTGAGTAAAAGGGAAACTCCTCCTGCCCAACTGCCTCTGAGCTGGGACATCAGTTCTTTCCTGCCTTCAGATGCAGACAAACATCAGTTCTTCCTGGGCCTCAAGCCTGCTGGCCTCTGGACTAAAACTACACCATCAGGTCTCCTGGGTCTCTAGCTGGTCAACTGCAGACCTTGGGATGTGTCAACCTACATAATCATGTGAGCCAATTCCTTATAATAAACATCTATCTATCTATCTAAACCCTATTCTGTTTCTCTGGAGACTAGAAACTAGATTAATTAGTTAACCTTAACTAGTGACCAAGTGTCCATCAATGGATGAACAGGTAAACAAAACGTAGTATATACATACAATGGAATATTACTCAGCCTCAAAAAGGAAGGACATTCTGACACATAGCACAACATGGATGATCCTTGAAGACATTACGGTAAGTGAAAATAAGCCAGACACAAAGGACAAACACTGTATGATCTACTTATATGAGATTCCTAGAGCAGTCAGTTTCACAGAGACACAAAGTAGAATGGTGGTTGCCAGGGGCAAGGGAGAAGGGGGAATGGGGAATTAGCATTTCTTGGGTACAGAGTTTTCATTTGAAAAGATGAAAAAGTTCTGGAGATAGATGGTGGGGATGGTTGCACAACCATGTGAGTGTACTTAATGCCACTCAACTTCAAAATGGTTAAGATAGTAAATTTTATGTTATGCATATTTTACCACAATAAAAAAAATAAAACATTTTCTAAAGTTTATAGAATTTGGTTTTAATGAACAGGCTTCCAATTTATTAAAATAGGAGACACTGGGACTTCCCTGGCAGTCCAGTGGCTAAGACTCTGTGCTCCCAATGCAGGGGGCCCGGTTTCTCTCCCTGGTCAGGGAACTAGATGCCACATGCCGCAACTAAAGATCCCGTACGCAGCAATGAAGCTCCGCGTGCTGCAACTAAGACCTGGCACAGCCAAATAAATATTAAAAAAAAAAAAAAGGAGAAATTGAGTTATCAGATATCACATTCATTATTTACCACCTGTCCTCCCCAAAGGAACTTCTCCACAGGAAGTCCCATTCCAACCAGAATGCTGCTAGGTAAGTGAAGAATCAGAGCCAGAGAAAGGCACGGTTGGTGGATCTTAATAGCTGGTTTCCTGTCACTCTGACAGCTGGATGCCCGCCCCCCTCCACTATGGGGACACCACCAGAAAGGAAGCTTGAAGAGGAGTCTGAAAAAGTGGTTGGAACAGAGTAGAGAAGAGATGAGGGAAAGCACTCTGAACTGAGTTACACAGGTTCTGCTGGCACAAATTGTGTGCCCCCAAATGGAATGTACATTTGCACTAGCTTTAGATGCAAATAACTACCTACATGGCTCAAATCACCACCCGTCCTCTTGTCCACACTCCTGGGAAGTGGTGAATTCAATTTTTCTTAAGATGAAAGAGGTTCCTGCTCTGGGGACAAGAGGAGGTCCTGCTCAACCGGAGTGAAAACGAGGGTAAATGCATACCTCTACATCCCGTTTCAGTTTTTCCAGGAAGTTCTTTTTACTCTCTTCTCCCACGTGCAACTTCTGCCCTTCATTGAGGAAGTCGTTGTCTTTGAAGGTTGGCAAGTCCTTGGCCTGAGAGAGCAATAGCAGTGTTAGGCTGGTGGCCTGATTTGCTCGCCCCAAGGAGTCCTCTGCTGGGGGCAATGGTACAGGAAAGGAAAAGGTCCTCAGCACAAAGGTGGCCAAGCTGCCAAATCAATAGCTCAGTCCAGGAGTCTACAGTCCCAGCTTCGGGCAGGCAGGGATGGCAAATATGTAGCACGAATCAGACAATGAGGACTGACCAAAGGACTTCCTGCTGAGCCCTGAGACTACCTCAGGGCTCAAGCAGCCAGCCCCCCACGGATTCAGGCTGGACTGAGATGGAAACTGCCAGCCCTCCAGGACTATGAAGAACCCAGCAAGGGCAAAGGAAAAGGCCGGGGACCAAGGTCTAGGCCAAGGATGAGGACAGACACAAGCTTAGTGACGCAGCGTTTCACATCAACAGACCGCATGTCTGGGAACTAGGCTGGGGCGGCAGCAGAGGAAGGGACAGGATGGCCAACAGAAGGTGTTTTTGATTCCCAGCGACCCGTTCCACAAGTGATCAGCACAGGCCCCAGCATACCTTCTCCTTGTCACTCGCTTCTCTGGCAACAGTAGAACCCTGAAAGGATAAGAGCCGTCAGGAGAGGTCCAGCTGAAGCAAATTCCGTTGATCGAAAACACATGCACCGGTCTTTAGGGAGAGGCGGCGGGAGACCTCAGGCAGGCGGGTTAGACGCCTAGAGGGGCCAGGAGGCAGCCACTCGTCCACTTCCCCGTCACGGACCGCTGACAGAGCTCTGACCACACACCAGACACGTGCTCAGGGTATCGGGCCGAACGGAGAGACTCAGTCCCTGCCCGTAAGGAACTCTCCTTCTAACAGGCGAGACAGGCAGTAAGCAGGAGGTACAAGACTAATTGACCCATTAATTACAATGGTGCTCAGTGGTACAGGGGAGAAGGCAGGACTCTCCGAGAGCACGTAGTACAGGGGCAGGGTCCAGAGTGGGGAGAGGCGGTGGCCAAAGCCTGCTTCCTAGAAGAACTGATATTTGAGCCGAGCTTGGAAGGTTAAGTAGGAAGTAATTAGGTGGGGGAAGGTGGAGGTGGAGAAAAGGGCAGGGAGAGAAAAGACCACAGGCAGCCTGTGTGAGATCTGGGGAGGCGGAGAGCACGGGCACTGCAGGAACGGAAAGGAAACCAGTGCAGCTGCAGCAGAGAGAGGGAGAGTGGTGTGAGGAGACAGGAGCCAGGAGGCCAGGTTCAAGAACAACGGAGCGCTGTGCTTCACAGGCACACGTGCGTTTCTGTCCGTGTCTAGAAATGTGCTTGTGCTGTCGGTCCATGGGGCCTGGACAGCGGCCAGGGTGCCTGTGTCGGCACAGCCTGTCCCCACACTGCTGCCCTCTGTGTGCACATCCTCCTGACAGGAGTTGAAAAACATCAATTGTTACATAAATATGGAACATTGGGGGCTTCAATAACCTCTGGTCACTGTCACCTGGGCTTGAGACAGCCTTTGGCTCATAAGAATTAGGCACATCCACTCCAGAGCCACTTGCCCATGCGAAAACATACACTCCGGCTTTCCCATTATGTGGAAATTGGAGTCGTGGCCCCTCCAAGCCTCAGGGAGAGGGAGGCCACAGAGCTGGGAAACACAGGGCCCCTTACCTTGAGGTCATACTTGCGGTGTACAGTGAGCCGATGGCTGAACACATTCCTGGTGACCACCATGTAGGTTTCCACGCCGTCCACAGTCAGGCGGTACATGCCCAGGAACTGTGGCAGAAGGGTATTGCCGTGACACTCCACTATGAACTAGAAAGGAAGGCAGGGAAGGAACAGGTGAAGGTGCCAGGATGGATGGGGCTCTTCCTGGGCTAACACGCTCCCTGGGATTCTAGCCTCTAGACCAGTGGTTTCCAAACTGGATTCTAGGAAGTCACGGGGGTTCCTCAGACCCCCGTGACTTTACAACAGGTATAAGCCGCCACCACCCCTAACTGGCAAGGCAGAGTGAGAGGCTGAGCAGGCAGTGCAGAGCCCCCTTGGTTTCATCCGATTGGGATTCTGCAGGAAAACCACTGATCTAGGACTTGCGTCTTCTCTGCCAGCCTGACATGGGAAAGCCGAAGCGCAGAGAGAGGACGCCGAGGCAGGGCGGTGAGGCGGCCGCCTGGGAAAGCTGAACGGCTTCGTACCCAAAGCTCTCGCCCACGCCAGGACCCAGGGTTTTCTGCTGTAACTCCCGAAACACCAGAAGTCCCTTTCACCACCTCTCAGGTGGCCAGAGAGAAGCCAGCTTTCCCTGAAGACCCAGGCAGGCTTCGGACAGGCACTTCCTGCTTTTCTCATGGGCAAGTTCCAGATGAGAGGAGAATGGGAGCGGGGAAAGCAGCAGCCCTGCTGAGCCGACAGGACCTCTTTTAGAAGAAGTGAGGCAGGTGCCAGAGTGTGAAAACTTTCCAACTCTGACGAGAAACAGCTGTTCGACTGGGACTGGGACTGCATCCATAACATGCCTTCATTTCTTTTCTCTTTTTCTCAAGTAGGCATTTCACCCCACAGAAACACGGCCCTGGGGGAGGGCAAGTGCTTGGTTATCAGGAGGTACCTGCCGTTACCAAAGAGGACCAAGCCCCCCCCCAAGAAGCTCTACCGGGGGCTCCTCTCCCTCTTCGACCAACCCATCCTCTGCCGCTGAGGCTCTTGACTCACCATACCTGGTGGTATTTCTTTAAGATGTTGTGCATCTCAGCCACATCCTCACTTGACACGGTCTTGATCACAAAGCGCCGGTCATAGGTAGTGAGAAAACGGGTGCCGCATCGGCCCTGGCTGTCGCTGTTGACAGGGGCACTGCGCGTCACTGAATTCTGATGGACCGAGACAAAAGCTGGTCTTGGGAGGGGAAGGAAGACTCTGACTTGTGTCCTGAGTCTTCTCTTATGGGTCAGACTGCTCTACGGCCAACAACACTGAGACAGATGGGCCCTTAATCCACCCCCTTTCTCATGGGAAATTCACCTCTTTCCCATAAAGTCTTCCACAAGAGAGACAAGAGCTGTTCCTTACCACCTGCTCCTAATCCTTGACTGGGATGGGAAGAGGACTGACTGAAATATTTCTTTTCATTCTGATCCTAGAGAGCCTGCTCTAGAAACTAAAACTCGGCCTCAGATGTGAGGGCCCTGGGTTCTAATCCTGGTGCTCACGTGTAATATGACCTTGGGTGAGCCACCGAACTTCTCTACTCTTGAGTTTCCTCACCTGGAACATGAAATGATTTTCCCAGTCTCTTGGGGGTGACGGAGACAAAGCTTAGGAAATATTCAAGAAGTCAAGCATAAAGAAGGAGTGGACGCAGTCATCTTTATTTCCTGTATGTACCCTCAGGCTGGAAAACCCTTCCCAAAGCAGGAAGCTGGTCCTCACCACTGTGCCCAACACCTCTCCCCTGACCTCAAACTCCTGTTTGTCTTTGCAGAGCTACGAGGCAGATCCGGGAGGCAAATCCGACAGATTTCTACCTGTCCCTGCTCCTTCTCGGAGCCCCGTTCCCATTAGGATCAGAAGGCGGGAGAAGCCTCAAGCGGGGAGGGAGTAGGGGAAGGTGTGAGTCAACCAAAGAGATGTGTTCACCAAGCAGATGCTGGGAAAAGACCTTCGGGAGGTCACAAGACAGGGGGTTGACAAGCGATAACTCGACCCCTGCTTCATTTCCACGCAGCATTTCCTGTCTCTCTAAGTCACGGGTAGTCTAAGAGCAGAGAGTCCCCTCCCTGAACACCATCTTCCCTGCCCCTATTTCAGTCTTGAGCACAATTATTTGCCCAAAAGTCTATTAGAGAAAAAATACAGGATGTGGCTAGATGGCCAAGGGGAAGGGAAAGAGCTACCGTGGAAGGAAGGTGCCCGACAGCCTTGCCAAGAACGGCAAGAAGTTCTCCAAAAGCCTCAAGCTCCAATCAGGGAGCTTGGTCCCCTGACCTAGTTCAGGGCTTGGTCCCAACAGGAGGGGCTGGAGGACCTCGCAGCACCTCTTGGACATGGCTGGTCCTGACTGTTCAAGTCCCTGGCATCTCTTCCTCCTCTCACGTTCCCTCACCCTCCTCTTCAGGAGGCCCCCTGGAGTGGAGGACAGGGGGAAGGAGACCCTGCTTCTCAGGATCTACTCTGTGAAAGACTTCCTGGGAGTGGGATGGGAGGAATGACACTATCTTACAAGATGTGAACATCCATTTTAGATTTCACTAGGCTGTACACTCCTTTTTTCCCCCAACAGACAACTGAAAATCAGCTGTATTTCTTACCGCTGCACAAGTGAAGTGGAAAATTCTCCCACCTTCACCACCAGGCTGTCTGCCAGGGGAAGAAGTCCAAGGAAGGTGCTAGGTGGAGAAGTAATAGAAGCTCCAGACAATGAGTCAGGCTAGAGTGTCCCTGATATTGGGATTGATTCCTCCCAATAGGCCAAAGGCCTCTGTGACATGATCACCCCCTGAAGGGGACAGCTGCCCTGCCATGCCTAGCCCCCCTCCCAACGTTAGGACAGGGGAGCTTAGGAGGTGGCACTCATACCTGGCAAGAAGTTACACTACCCTTGAAGCCTTCCTTTTATAATCTGTCTTATCAGCTTTAAGAGGCCTCATCTCCCGCTGGCAATAATTCTCTCTTTTAAGTCAAACTACAAAGGAGAAGGGTTCTTCAGCCTAGACTGGGAATGTCACACTCAAATGAAGCAGCTTCCGTAGACCCCTCTCCCTCCCACTGTGCTCCCTCCCAGGGAGAGGAGCCTGAGCCTGCGAGGCATCATGAGAAGCACTTCTAAGCCCCTCACCCCTCCAAGAGCCCACCAACACTGGAGAAAGACTGCCTGGGCTGGAGTGAGACATGACAGGACGACGCAGCACGAGAACAGTAGACACGTTTGCTTCCCTACTTGTCCTGTGGCTTCCTGACCCCCCTCCACTCCCTAACCCCTCCGATTATTCAAAGACACCCCATACCTGGTAATCCTGATCATCAATCCCAAACCTCTCCCGGAGATTTCGGAACACCATGGGGCAGTACTCCTTAAACTTAAAGCGGCTGGGGAGGTTCTCTCTGGGGAAAAGCAGAGACATGTTTTTGTGAACTTCTTATTCCTCTAACTCATACACCAGGACTTCTCAAAGTGTGGTCCACAGGTCACCTGGATCGGAACAATCTGCAGCACTTAAAATGTAGGCTGCTAAGCCCTCAGCATTCTGGAGGTCAGTCTAGAAATCTGCATTTTTAACACACACTCCAGGTGATTCTGAGCACGTAAAAGTTTAAAAACTTCACATACCTTGTATATACTTTGTAAAAATTAATCTAGCTGTATTCTTATGATTTGGGTACTTTTTCTGAGTACATGCTATCTTTCAATAAAATTTACATTAAAGGGAAAAAAAACCTTACCTGCAGAGAAGTGAGACTGCATGTTGGCCCTACTTCACAAGTGCTGTGTTTGCTGCAGGTAGGTGGCCACATGTGAAGAGCTGCTGTGAGGTAAATGTCAGTCTGACTGCTAAAGGGAGAGGCTTTTCTCATCAAAGGACCCCCCTCCTCTGGGGATGCTCCTATCAATACATCCTGAAGATGGTTACACCCAGGGAGTCTTGCCCTTGGCTTCCATCGGGATGGAAGGAGAGGGTGCTTTAGATTGAAGAGGTCCTCAGTCAACTGACTGGGATCCCATCTTTTCATGAAGCCTCGTTTGCTGGCTCCTGGCACCAGTCTATGCCCTCCCCACTCCTTAGTCAATCCACAGACTCCCAGGAGGAAGGAGAATCACCTTGAAGGGATGCCTCCTCCAAATCCTCCATCTTGACAATAGTCAACCTGCTCGGGAACTCCCTTTCAGAAATATGGCCCTCTGTTCTCATCACAAGGAAAACAATTTTTTTTTCTATTTCTTTAATTCTGTATCTATAAGAGAGGATGGCTATTCACTAAACTTATTGTGACAATCATTTCATGATGTATGTAAGTCAAATCATTATGCTGGACACCTTAAACTTACACAGTGCTGTATGTCAATTCTATCTCAATAAAACTGAGGGAGAAAAAAAAAAGAAATATGTCCCTCTGACTACTCCAGGATGGTAGACTTCAAGGAAATAAAAACCAGTGGCCTCTCATGAAGGCAGGGGCCTGATCTTCTAGTAAATAGCACTGCAGTCTAATAACTAGCACGTAAACAGTTGTTGAAAAGACAAAATGAATCAAGAAGGATGAAAAAACAAATAAAGATACTGGATGTCCACTTTAGGCCACGATGTCGGTGTGGTGGACACCATGGACCCTGGTACAATGGCCACACCTGAGCCCTGACCTCTGGCACAGAACAACCCCCTTTCCTGCCCCACAGGGTAGCGCTGCCTCTCCTTCCTTAGGTGGTGTCACATTGGATATAATAACACATATATATTTAGTCTTTGTCCTTGTTTCTGGCACGGAGCTCCTAAAATCTTTGGAATTTCCTAAGTGGTAAGAGTCATCAAGGCGTCTTTGGTTATTTGTAACAAACCCCCTTCAATCACACCTAAATTTATGTTAACGCGGTGACGTTTGTTAAGCCTCTAAGGATGGGTGCTCTTTGCCAGGGGAACCAACCAGGACTAGAGGGTTGGAACTTTCAGTCCCACACCCCTGACCTCCAGGGAGGGGAGAGGGGCTAGAGGCTGTATCAATCACCAGTGGCCAGTGACGTAATCAATCATGCTGTCATAAAAAAGTCCCCATAAAAATCCAAAAGGACTGGGTTCGAGAGCTTCCAGGTTGGTGAACACGTGGAGGTTTGGGGCAGGTCGTGTGCCTGGAGAGGGCATGGAAGCTCCCTGCCCATTCCCACATACCTTGCCTTATGCCTCTCTTCCATCTGGCTGTTCCTGAGTTGTATCCTTTTATAATAAACCAGTAATCTAGTACGTAAACTGTTTTCCTGAGTTCTGTGAGCTGCTCAAGCAAATTAATCCAACCCAAGGGGGAGGGTCATGGGAACCTCTGATCTACAGCAAATGGGTCAGAAGCACAGGTGACAACCTGGACTTGAGACTGGCGTCTGAAGCGGGGTGGAGGGGCAGTCCTGTGGGACTCAGCCCTTAACCTGTGAGACCTGATGCTAACTCCAGGTCGAGAGTGTCAGAACTGAACTGAATTGTAGGACACCTAGTTAGTGTCCTACAGAATTGCTTGATGTGTGGGAAACACACACATTTGGTATCAGAAGTGAGGAGTGATGTGAGGGTAGAGGAGAAACACAGTTTTTCTTCTATACAGGTGGCCACTTAGCAAGTAGCAGCTAGGAAGACAGACAGCTTCTAGAATATGATGTCGTTACTGACTATGGCAGAGAGAGGCCACTAATGGATGTTTTCAAATCAAGCTTCTCCTCTGGGCTAACAGTCTGGGAGTGGTGGGGTGACAGAGCCCAGCTGGTGAGGTGGTGGAGACGGTGAGACAATGGAGAGGGGAACCAGGATTCCAAGGCAGAAAGGAAGAGAGTGTGAGCTGCAAGTATTTCCTTGGGTGACCCACAGGAGGATGAAAAAGCAAGGCCTCTAAAGGGCTTACAGCAGGCCCCAAGCTGTGCCAGGTGAGGCGGCTGCTCCATCAAAGTCTGAGACAAAGACTCCAGTGTTAATCCAAGGAGCCACAATGAGCAAAGATGGGAAGAACGATTTTAGATAGCGGCCCTGGGCACCATGCTCAGCCTGTTGTTCACACACTAGTTGGAAAGAAAGAAGCTTGGCTGCATCCCAGGCCAGGAACATGCCTGGCAGCTCCTTGCCTCAGACTAAGATCAAGATAGGCCCACTGCTGTCAGCCTCGTACTAGACACCTCAGCTCCCGAGCAGCTCACCGTTAAGTGAACTGGCCCTAGATGAATCACCCTGGGCCGAGCCACAAGCCCTGAGGGACACTGGAGGTAGGCTGATAAAGGACTGCGACGACAGGACTGCACACCGCGGGGAGGCACGTGATGAATGCATTTTCCCAGCCGGTTGTTCAGCTCTGTGAGCCAAGCGCTGCTGACACACCCTGCTAGCTGCTGGCCTGTCCTCACCACGTGAGGTGTGGGAGGCTCTCTGCCTTGAGGGGAAGAACTGCCCACAAACCCTGAGCCCACTCCGCAGGCAACTTACTTATTGAAGAGATGATTGTCCACCTTGATCTTGCTGTATGCTTTGAAGTCATCTGGCATCAGCATAACAGGGACAGGGACATTGCTCAGCTCATTGATCTGCAAAGCAAGGGGAAAGTGAGGTTCTCAGCCAAGCCACCTGCCTCAGAGAGACAATGTGCTACACCGTGGATGCCACCATCTCACCAAACACACGTCCGTGGATTCCCTCCTTGTCTTTATTTCTGTCCTTTTCTTCAAATAAGTTCCCAACTTCATCTCTACCTACTGAAATTCTCCCCACCTGATAAGGTCCAGCTCAAAAGGCACCTCCCCTACGAAGCCTTCCATGATTCTCTAGACCATAAATGTTCTTTCCTGTCTCGGAATTCCTGAAGCATTGTTTGTGTCCATCTTTTGGCCATCTCACAGCCTCCCTCCCATCGCAGTTAATGCTTACAAACCTCACAAGCCTGCTTGACTATAAGCTAGGCAAGATCCTATCACTGATCTTTGTAAGCAAAGATCATCTAACTGACCTTGGAGGCTCCACACATGGTACCTGGCACCACGATTTGCATATGGCAGGTACTATATACGTATTTATCAAATGCAATAATAAATGGATCTATGAATAAATATCACCCAACCTATGTGAGTGTTGATTGAGGGCTTTGAACATCTTCATTACAATTGGGGGCCACTCAAGAAATCAGCCTGGGGCAAGAAAAAAGCTGGATGGGTTTATGTGGGTATGTAACTCTTATCTCCAAAGTAAAGGATTAAATTTAAAGTGAGCAGAAGAGGTAGACATCTGGCCACTGGTTCGTTCTTACTCTCCTAATTAAAGCAGGGCCAGTCCCTAAAGCCATGTCCTCTCTTGTGCTGAACTGGGGGAGATGCGGGAGGGTGCCTTGCCCCCACTGCAAACACACCTTCTCATTGTCCTTCATCCCCCCTTCAGGGCGCTGGAGGCTGCACAGGGAACTGGCTTCCCATTGGTGCAGAGCTGAGAGGGCAGCTCCTGCCCTTCCCCATCCCCAGTTTAGCCAATTAGTGGTCTAATTAGCCGCAGATGTCCTCTCCCATCACAGCAGAGTATTTGACATTTGACCCTCAACCCGGTTGCCACTAATGCATTCAGGATTTAGAGAGGAAACCTTAGTCCCGACTTAATGGATAGGGGGCAGGGGGAGCACAGTCTTGTGTCTCCTGGATACTTTCCTTGCAAATCCTATTATCTCAATGAGGCCCCATGTGGCAGTGAGGGAATAACCTAGTCATTAGGACTCCTCCAGGAGCATAAATGGGGGGAAATACCATGTAATTTGATGTTCCTTTCATGTTCCAAACCTTTTTTATTTAGAAATGTCAGAGGATGGAGGAAGTTCAAGTTAATGTAGTAACTGGGCTGGGAAAAACATACCTTCCTAGAATTGGTGAAAAACCCAAGTTACTCATGGGGAAATGAAGGAAGGCATATGAGTGTATGTGTATGGGGAGGGGCCGTAGGGTAGCAGTGTAAGTTGGCAGTGGGGCAGAGACAATAAACTGCTGGCATAACTGACTGGCATAAATGTAAAAGTACAGCCTGTATGATTCCATTTATACGAAATTCTATAATCTATAGTGACAGAAATCCAGTAAGAGGCTGCCTGCGTTGTGGGGATGTGGATGATTATAAAGGGATGTAAGAGGCGCAAGTCTAGGCTATTAGAAACGTTCTATATGTTGTTTAGGATGATGACTACATGAGTACATCATTTGTCGAAAGTCCTCAAATCGTACACTTAAAATTCCCAGCATCCAGGTCTGAGATGCCCACCACTGGCTCAACAGCCACAGAAAAAAGTTCGGCCAGTTACCATTCCAGGGGGTGCTCACAAGGCAAGCTGGTTGTTTAGTGAGTGCCTAGAGAGGAAACCATTTCGCATCATTTTTCTGCCAACAGAAACAATTCATTGTAGCTGTCCCACTTCCTTTTTCCTGGCATATTAAGCCTGGCTCTGAGATTTAAAAAAAGTTAAGTTCTGCCTTTTCTAGCTTATTCCGCCATGCTAGAAAGAACATATTACTGGCTCAAAGAATATGGTTTTATACCAAAAGGTTCTAGTATCTGCTACTGATTGATTTGGGTTAGTCTCAAAATCCAGACTCTGTGCCATGGCCAGGGCTTGTTACTCGGAGAACTAGGAAAGACTAAAACACTTGCTTGCGAGGGGTCAATTGCCCCTTAGCCAGGATGAATTATTCTAATAAGAGCTATTCAGGGATGTTCCATTCGTTAATTCTCTGTGTAACTCTAAGTGCAGCATAGTTTGAAGAGTTGTTAAGTTGGTCAGTTTTTAGTTCTCAATTCATCTCTATTCTCAACTATACAATCCAACAGCAGGACATTTCTAACAGATAATATATTGCTGAACAATCCATATAGCTGAACTACGTAAACTCACCCTCATTTCCACTGGGCCACATGTAGATGATTCACTCTAGGGATTAGCTGTACTATTTTTTTTTTCGTTGTGCTAAATTTTACATCCCCAGAGAATTCTATTCAATTTCAGATGAACAAGCACGTACTGAAATACCTACTACATGCTTCATTTTATGTTAGGGAGAAGGGGGTGTGCGGCAAGGGAAGCGTTGTGTGCACTGTGCACACAAAAGTGGGAGGCTTATCCTTTCATCCGGGAGATGACACAAACCCATGGTACGGTCAAGCTTGAAGTCAAGGAGCATTTAAGTAAGTGAGAACCCAGGGACGGTGAACAGAACAGCCATGTCAGAGGAGGGTGAGGTTAATATGGTCAGTCAGACTCCCAGCCCTTACACATCAGGCTAGAAACGGAACCTAATGCCCCTCCTGGTATTGCCAAGAGCACTTGACACTGGAAGAACCACAACAAGATCACGTTACACCCTGCTTAAAAATCTTCCATGGCTCCTCACCAACCTCGGGGTAAAGTTTTAACTCCTTCAGCCTAGCAATTAAGGTCTTTCCTGATCTGGCTCAGACTCTGCCAAACTTCTATTCAGTTAGCTTCTACTCAGCGTAGCCTTACTATGCGCCAGTACTGTGCCAGAAGCTGGGGATACAAAAATGAAAAGATATGGTCTCTGTTTACCTGGGAAGACAGATAACAAATAACAAATACAACGTGATGAGTGCTATAGAGTTATGAATAAAGGTAGACGGAAGAGTAGCTTAAGAAATGATTGATGCTGCCTGGGCATGGGAGAGCTGGTGGCTAGAGGAAGCTATAGAGAAATACCTGTGAGCAAGGCCTAGGAGGGTAGTTCTCCAAAAAAAAAAAAAAAGGAACAAAACACAAAACCCGAGGAAGGGAATCCCAGCTGTGGGAACAGTCAGAAACAAGCCTCAGAGCTGTAAAAGTATACTGCCCATTTTAGGTAGGGGGGCGGGGGGAGAGTGGCAGGGTAGGACAGAGGTAGTAAGTAGTGGAGGGAGACAGTACAGGAAAGACAGGTGAGCAGCCTCACGTATTATCAATATTAGTAAATAACAGCTGCTTCTATTTATGGAAGGTCTGTAAGTGGCCAGTGCTTTATATTATACTATATATCATATATCTCACATATATATCCCATTCTATATTTCTAATACTTAATAGTCACATGAATTATTATTAATCTGATTTTGCCTTTTGCAAAAGGTTCAAGGCACCTCGCTCAAGGTCTACACAGACAATATGTGTAGAGTCAGGATTTGCTCCCAGGTCTGCTGGTGCCAAAGCCTGAGCTCTTTACACTGTGCTGTGCAGTCCTTCTTATGGGCTAAGACTACCTTGGGTAAGGTAGTGTTTTCCATTCCTTTCCTCTGTTCTAATAATCTGCAAGGAATCTGTTATGCGAATTTTATAGAAAAGGAAAATGAAGCTCAGAGAGAAAAATTACTACTCCAAAGCTATACTAAGGGACATAGCCTGAATCTGAACTTAGTTTGTCCACTATATGATAAATTTGGACTTAACTATGCAGGCAATGGGAAGTCCTCTCAGGTTTAAGTCTGATCAGGTTTAAGTCTGGGAATTCACACGATCAGATGGGTGATATAGAAAGGTAATTCTGGAATCAAAATCAAGTAAGGATTGGACAGGGCAAAGATAAGAAGCAGCAAGACCATTTATGGGGCTATTACAATAGTTCAGGTAATAGACTATGGCAGCAAGAACAGAAGAAGGAATAAAGCTAAGAGAATCATCCAAGATCTGACTAAATAACACTTCTGTGAAAGCTCCCCTGTCTCCCCAGGTTGAACTAGTTACTCATTCCCCTGTGCATCTTTATATCGTAAATATCCCATTCGCTTGGGTAATTGTTTGCTGACATGTTTCATTTCTCCACTAGACTGTGAGCCCCTGAAAGAAGAGACTACCTTACCCATTTTTATGTCCCTAGCAGAATGGCTGGCACACATTAGTTACACAATAAATGTTGGTTGGAGGGGTGGATGGCTAGAAAAGGGGGACTGAAAGATGGCTAACACTAGGATAAAAAGAAAAAGAGACAGCAAAGCTGGTGTGACCATGCTGAAGGTTCATGGCTTGGAGGATGGGAAAGATGATTAAGGTTAGCTACTGAGGCTATGACCAGAATGTAAAGAGTCTTAAATGCCAGGGAGAGGAGAACAAAGGAGAGTGACCAAAAGCTTTGAAGCACGAAAGGTTGTGACTAAAGCAATGTTTCAGGAAGACGTGCCTTTCCTTTACTATCTAGCACATTTCTCGGCCAACCTCTTTCACCTTCAGCAGAAGTGTGCTTGCGGAAGGTAAACTCATTTGAGTAGCACGATAAACAGAACATATTAGGATGGTGAGTCTGTTGTATCTCACATCATGTAAGTGGTTTTTGGATTATCCACAATATTGACTCTATGAGCCATCAGCATAAATAATGAGGAGGCTAAACAAGCTGAGTGAGAAACAACTTAGAAGCAGAGAGTTTACTCTGTGCTGATCCTACTGGACATGAGAATTCAGTCACTAGTTCTAGTCTGGTGAACTTCTGATTCCAGAAGCCTCCACCTCCCTCTGTGACCTTCATAGGAATTGCTACCCAGGAGGCGTGCGTTGGGCATGCAGGCTTCCTGACATGTCCCAGGGTTCCGTGGGTGGCTCCTCAATGGGCTAGCCACCACTGACAATCATTTGTTACCTGCCACCATCAGAAAACATGACGTGCGGGGAACACATTCCCGAGACCAAGGAGGTCCAAGCGAGATGTGAAACTCCAGAAAGGAAAGGGGCAAGAACAGAGAGCTACAGGTGCCAACAAATCCACCCCTGGCTTTATTCCTCCTTTTTACACCTTGGTTTTTCTTTTCCTGTTTGAGTCCCAGTATTCTCTGTGAGGTGGGAAGGTGTGCTGAAGGACAAATTCATCCAAAGGCTTCACTAGAGCAGGAATATTTACTCAAGATTTTTTTTTTTTGGCCACGCTGCACGGCACATGGGATCTTAGTTCCCAGAGATCAAACCCATGCCCCCTGCATTGGAAGCGCGGAGTCTTAACCACTGGACTGCCAGGGAAGTCCCTATTTACTAAAGATTTTTAAAGTAGCAGGAAAAGAGAAAAAGGCAGGGAAAGGAGGTTCTGGGTCTGCATCAGGCAAAGAAAATGTGTGGACAGAATGGGGGTAGAATGTGGGAGAGAGCGGAGCAGACTTAGGGATAAATCTGTTCCTCACACCATTCACAAAAATTAACTCCAAATGGATTACAGATCTAAATGTAGGAGCTAAAACGAAAAGAGTTTTTCTTAGAAAACGCTGAGCTTTTCTTAGAAGGAAATATAGGAGTAAATCTTCACGATCTTGGGTTAAGCAAACCCTTCTTAGATATGACACCAAAAGGACAAACAACCAGAGGAAAATAGATAAATTGGACTTCATCAGAATTAAAAACTTGAGCTTCAAAACATACCATCAAGAAAGTAAGACAGGGCTTCCCTGGTGGCACAGTGGTTAAGAATCCTCCTGCCAATGCAGGCAACACAGGTTCAAGCCCTGGTCCGGGAAGATCCCACATGCCGCGGAGCAACTAAGCCCGTGCGCCACAACTACTGAACCTGTGCTCTGGAGCCCGCGAGCCACAACTACTGAGCCCGCACACTGCAACTACTGAAGCCCACGTGCCTAGAGCCCGTGCTCCACAGCAAGAGAAGCCACCGCGATGAGAAGCCCACGCACTGCAACGAAGAGTAGCCCCCACTCGCTGCAACTAGAGAAAGCCCGCGCACAGCAACAAAGACCCAACGCAGCCAAAAATTAATTAATTAATTAATTAATTTAAAAAGAAAGTAAAAAAGATAACCCAAAGAATGGGATAAAATATTTGCAAATCATGTGTCTGATAAGGGACTTGTATCTACAATATATAAAGAACTCTTACAAATCAATAATAAAAAGACAAATAGCCCAATTTAAAAATGGGCAAAAAGTAATTGGCAAAGGATCTTAATAGATATGTCTCCAGTGAAAATATACAACTGGCCAATAAGCACATGAAAAGATGTTCAACATTGTTAGTTATCTAGGAAATGCAAATCAAAATCACAATGAGATACCATTTCAAATCCACTAGGGTGGCTATAATGAAAAAGACAGACAATAACAAGTGTTGACAGGATGTGGAGAAATTAGAAGCCACGCACACTGCCAGTGGAAATGTAAAATGGTGCAGTCACTTTGAAGAACCAGTCAGGCAGCTTCCCAAATAGTTAAACATAGTTACCATCAACCTCCCCTATTCCTTCTGATCACTGGGGTGAGGCTTCATACATACGCGGTTCCTGAAATGGCCAACAGGTTATCAAGCCAGGTCTGCCTCCTCTGGTCTCCACACCCCTATCCCAGGCCACCTCTTCCCTAACTCCAGACCCTCTGGGCTGTATTTCATTCACTAAAACTCTGGTTTTCTCTCTTTATTAGTTCTCCCCTGACAGATCCAAAGTCTTCTGATTTTTTTCTCCCTGTTTCCTACACAGTCTTCCTCTGCAAAGTCCAGGGGCTGCATCTCTTGTCCACAAGAGGAGCTCCTATTACATCACTGAGTTCAAGGGCCTCTTTTTCCACCCAGAAGTAAACTAACCACCTCATGAGAGAGTATGTAACTGACTTGTACTACAGATAAAGACATATCCATCCTTCATGTCTCATACCCCATCAACCATAGACCATCACAGCCTAAACGCTTAAATGGGTGAGAAACTAAAGAATCAAAGAAAAGGTGATATCGGAAAACTTAGACTGCAAAAAGTTGCAACGGTGGGCTTCTGAAGGAAGGTGACCTCCAAGAAAGGCTATCAATCCACCAAAACAATGTGGTCCTGACCCCCTTGAGAACTGCAAGATTTTACAGTCTTCTTGGGAGATGCTCCATTTCCCATGGGGACCCACGAAGTCCTAGACCTTATTGCAGGCTAAGCAAAAGCAAGAAAACTTTTGACTAACTGAGCTCCAAAGCTCGGCCTGTCCAGGGCAGTGGTGCACAGTGCATTTCCCCTGAGGTGTTCGCTCATTACGTCCAGAGGCTTGGGTCTTGCTTAAAGTCAATGCCTTCCCAGCTAGCTCTCAAACAAACTTTCTTAAAGTTAGCAAAACTAGAGGGTGACTAGGAATCACAGATGCCTCTTTATCTGCCAGAGACTCATTGCCTGCCTATCAGAAAACCAAGCACCACATACACTCCTGGGAACTGGCAGGCACAGGCACACACACCTGACCGTAACATTCAGGTTCTCTAACAAGACCGTGATTCCTATCTGTCCTGGCACTTGGATGAGAGGCAGGACAAGGAAAAGGAGGCAAAGAAAACGAGACCGCCTATTCAAGCACCACCATCGGCCAACACAGCCCACAGTACTGGACAACGAGCTGCGTCTTTTGTTGTGACCACAGGCGACCTAATCCTCCGTCCAGGGCCTCCATTTCTTCATGTATAAAATAAGGGACCCGGGCCTCCCTGGTGGCGCAGTGGTTGAGAGTCCGCCTGCCGATGCAGGGGATACGGGTTCGTGCCCCGATCTGGGAGGATCCCATATGCCGCGGAGCGGCTGGGCCCGTGAGCCATGGCCGCTGGGCCTGCGCGTCCGGAGCCTGTGCTCCGCAACGGGAGAGGCCACGACAGTGAGAGGCCCGCATACCGCAAAAAGAAAAAAAAAAAAAATAAGGGACCCAAAGTCCCTTACACCTAGCTGTAACATTCCTGACTCTCAGACCTCTACCAATTCTCCATACAGACAGGATGCTTTCTAGCGAGAAACAAGCTGCACCACAAAATCAAGGATTGATTTCAAGGCAGGGACACAGGGTTCACATTGTGATGACCCAGTTTCCCTTGCAATGTTGTCAGATGACCCCTGAAGCAGCAGGAAGCAGTGGCAACAAATGTTGCTGGACTACTGAATCAAGCAGCTCCCAGAGGTCTAGGCATTAAACCAGCGGTTCTCCCTACCCTGGCCAGGACATCCACCTCAGTGAGGTTACTGAAAACACGAACCTGCCCAAGACCCCCACGTGCACTTCTGTATTAGCGGTAAGGATCTAAAACCCCGGCTCAGACTACGGTTCATCAGTCTCCAGCCAGAGGCTCTTCTAGAAAAGCAAAGCAAAAGGTCCCGCTGGCCCTGCGCCCCTCTGTCATCATTTGGTCTTGTGGGCAATTTCAAGTGCTCAGAAAAGTCAGGGAGCCTAAAGAACTGATATTCACGGGAAACTCAAGCCATTAACTTCATTTTTCTCATTCCAAACTTTTAGTTGGTGAAGCTGGCATTTCAGGTCCTTTTACTTCCTCTTCTCATTTCCGGTGTAGGGACTCAATGAAATGGTCAGAATGCAAAGAGCAAGTGGCTGGAAGAGAAAGAAGACGCCAAACAAATAGGACACAAACGAAGTCCTCCAGATCAAATACTGTGCGGGGCTCCAACTTCCTAACAGGAGCTGTTGGCCAATCTCAAAACACCCTAAGGATCCAGGGAACCTCTCTCTCATCTTAATCACTGTCCATTATCACATCCTCATGACCATACAATAGAAAGCTCAATAACTGAGAAGTCAACATCTTTGACATGAACACCACAGGATTCAGGAAGACACATCATCTCTACTATGAGTGGTCCTCATAAGCAGGCCTCACCTTCTCTCAAATGGTTACATTCTCCCTTCTCCCTAACCCAGGAAGACCCTGCTAACGTGTCTGTGGTCCAAGGAAGCCTGTGCTTCTCCAGTTGATACCTCTCGTTCAAGAAGAAAAAAAGGAAACTCAAGGAGGATTTCCAGTCAGTGGCCAGGAGGTCTGGAGGATGGGGAAACTCTGAGCAGCCACACCAACCAAACGACCAGAAATAGAGGAATACTCAGGCAGGCCAATGCCACTTGCCCTGTCAACTGGACAGTGAGCTAGGCAGCCAATTATAAGGAACATGGGGGAAAACAAATGCAACAAACGGGGTGAGGCGAGAAGAGAGAAAGAAGGGATGAAAGCCATTCCACCCCACCCAGGCCTTCCCTCTGCGCTCCAGGAGCTGCAAGAAGCCAGACGCAGGAAGCTTGAGGGACTGGAGAGAAGGGAAGGACGCGACGGCATACCACCGACGGTGACACCAGGCCTCGCGTGGCGCGCGGGGAGGCACACCCGGCCGGGACGGCGTGCAAGGGTGGGGTGGGCGTGCAACTGGCTTGGCAAGGGGTTGCAGGCGTCACTGGCGGGGCCCGCCGGGCAAAGGCCCGGGACTGCGGGGGGCGTGAGCACGCGCGGGGCCGCGCTCGGAGGGGCGCGCGCCGGGGAGCTGGTTACCGTGTGGTTCACCCCCCACATCAGGACGCTGAGGATCGGCTCGCTGGCCCGAAATAGCTTCACTTTCTGGCACACGAAATGCTTCTTCTTGGTCTTGGTCTTGCTGGCGCTGAGCGGCGCCACCGCCACCGCCGTGGTGCTGGTGCAGTTGGACGACATGCCCGGGGCGGCGGCGGCGGCAGCGAAAGGGGGGGCGTCCGAGACGGCGCACAAGCCAGCGGTCCCAGGCCTCCCCCGGACCGATCCCCACCCCCGCTCCCTCACCGCGCCATGGTCGCGCCCGTCCCGTTACCTCCCCACCCCGCCCCGATGGTTCCGTCCGCCCCACGCTCCGCCCTTCCCGCCCCGCCCCAGGGAGCCGACCGGCCCGCTCTGCACCCCGCCCCCGGGCGGTGCAGCAGCCCCGCAGTCACCAGGCCCTTTCCTCCCCGCCTGGGTGGTATCGCCCGTTTAGGGGAGGCAGCGGCCGCTAGGCCCGCTCCTCCTCCCCGGGCCTGACAGGAACCGAGCCGGCCTCCGCGCGCCTCAGAGCCCCGCAGCCGAGCGGGGAGGGGAGGAGGGCTGGGTAGGTCTCGCTGTCTACCGCGGAGTGTCTCCCTGTTCGGGGCCCCCAAATTTAGCGTTTGGCTCTTTCCTCAACCTGACGTGCCAAGATGGCGGCGGCGCCACTGCTCCGGAGGGGAGGAGGGGCGGAGGGGCGGGAATGCGAGGAGGGTGGGACGTACCATCCCCACCCCGGGGGAGAGAGGAGCACCACAGCGAGGGGTAAAGTCCTGCCGGGAAAGGAAAGAAACGCCCCCTCGCTGCACCCAGGCGTGGATCTTCCCACTCCCCTGGGCCTCGGGGCTCGCTCCACCCGCAGGACACGCCTCTTCCCCCCAGGGCCAATGAGAGGAGCCAGCCAGGAGCCCTGGGTTTTATGAATGGGTCCCGCTCCCACCCACTGGCTGCCGACCTCCTCCCGCCAAAGGGTCCAGTTAAGGGACAGGCCGGCACCGTTAAGACACCTATCCTTCGGTAGAGAATTATAATCGTCTTACTCTCTGGCTCACTCGATGAAATCTTTGAGTAAACTGTCCACGGTTTGTTACATAATTCCTCTCAGACTAAGGCTCTCCATTTTATACTGGACACAAATTGCGGATCAATATTGTTCTGTATGGGAATTCGTTACTCAGCACAGGTGGCTTTTTGCACAGTTACAAAAATAAATGTAGCCTTTATTACCAATTAATAAGATAAAAGACATAATTAACCC
This sequence comes from Mesoplodon densirostris, assembly GCF_025265405.1. Lineage (NCBI taxonomy): Eukaryota > Metazoa > Chordata > Mammalia > Artiodactyla > Ziphiidae > Mesoplodon > Mesoplodon densirostris. Next base: position 4,482,777 of record NC_082678.1, read on the forward strand.
TAGTATAGGGAAGCAGGATAAGGTGATTAAATGCATAACAAGTGAATGTTACTTTCTCTCTGGGGAAAGACTGGGTTTTAAGCATAACAGTGTCTGTTATCATAAGTGCTCAAAAATATAAATCCAAATTCATTTTAAGCAGAGTTAGGAATTAGCAGAACAAGGAACTGGCCCAGCTAATGTGTGGGTCAAGAGTGCCTAGGACTTCCTGGGTCAAATGAGGGCTTCTGATAAAAGAGAAGGGAAAGGGGTAAAGACAAGGAGATGGATCCCATGAGTCTGGGTGTTTTGTTTTGTTTTGTTTTAATACCTGACTAAAAAATAATAGCAAACTCCTGAAAATCTAGAATTGTAATAAGATTACTACATGATAAAAGGGAAGCCATGAAATAAACAGCTCCCATTATATTTTCTTTTAAGAGCCAGGGAGTTTGGGCCTGACTACTAAAATAATTTGACTTCAACACTGCACACTGCCCACATCAGAGACTGTAAGCAGTGTAAATGGACGGATACCCTAGATCCTATCAATAAACCCAGGCCCCTCTACAACTAGTCAGATTCCAAGAGGAAAGAAAAGCTGACTTGCCTTACTGTGTTACTGGATAACAAGATACAATGTGGTTCTATTACATAGTAAAGTCACTTACCAAACAAGATATTCTAACAAAGCTAAATACTTTTTTAAAAGCATGTAAAAATTATACATTTGTACATATACACAATATACTTTACAGTTTGAAAGACAGTCCAAATAGTCCAACAGTTCATTTAGGGGTTTTTTTTGCATCGTTTTCCCTTCCAGATTCTTTGTCACTCCCTTGGCTCTGTCCTAATCTGACATCATCTGTCACATTATCTACTAAATCAAGTAAATGTTCGTTTACCCCGGTAAGCACAAACTATCTGGGTGACTCTGGGGAGAGAGGTTTCTGAAAGGTCCAGTCTATTCTGAGGTGGTAGAATAGGTTTGTTCACACAGGTGGAGGGAAGAGGCATAAGGGAGCCTCCTTCCAGAGCAAGATGAATGCTCACACCTTGATGTTCCAGGGCCCACCCATTTAAAAACAGTTAAGACCTGCTCCGCACCCAGCAAGTTACTTAGGGTCCCACAGAGCAAGTCACACTGGTTCTCAAAAGAAGTGGGCTGTTTTTGGAATCCATGGAGGAGAGTCACTTTGAACAGTGGTGGCTTGACATCTGTGGAAGAAGCCATTTGAACTCTTATAAAGAGAAGTTTTAAAGGATCAGCAGCCTCCCTGGAAATTTCAGGAACACCAGCAAGAGGGGGGATGGCTTTCATCTTTTCATAAAGTTCTTCTCCAGAGCTACTGAGGTTCTTTGTAGAGAGTAAATATTCCGCTTCACCCGATCTTCCAGAGACGAGGTAGATGCACTCTCTAGCTTCATGCGGCTGGGAAGAGAAGACAGGTGAAAGGTAAGTAACGGGCATCTGTCAGCTGGTCAACTGTCTGGCAGAATAAGGAGGAACAGGTTGCTAGCCATAAAGCAGCTGTAGAGGCACAAGCTCTCTTAAGCCCATGTAGATAACTTTCGAGTGACTCCATCTGGAACTCAGTTTTTTATAAATGTATAAGGGAAATGTATCTGTTTTGGAAAACAAGTCCAAGCTTCATTTGAAAAAGGCCTCCTGAGCCATGAATTCTTAGGAGAAGGCCAAGGAGATTCAGTGAAAATACCATTCACTTCTCCTCCCCTCAGATGAAAACCGTCCCACTGTCTGGCCAGAAGCTGGGAGTCGTAACAATGGTGTCTGGGGGCTGAGCTCCGCACAGACACAGAAACACTGGGAACACAGTGAACGAACCAGTTGCCCAACTGCCCCCTTGGGACCATCGCCGTGAGAGCTGACAGGCAGGAAAATGCTGCACTCACTGGATAAACTTCCCATCCCGGGAGTCTAGCTTCTCCAGCCTCTGCTCCCGTTCGTCGTCCTTAGCGTGCCTCTTGAGGATGTTCAGCCTCTCTTCCTCCCGCCACTTGGCGTTTTCCATCATCTCTTGCCGTTTTCGCTCTAGCTCCTCTGATGAGAGCTTTCTGTTGAACACAAAAATCACCCTAAGGTCTACTTCTCTCCCAGCAACAACAACAACAAAAAGAGAAACACCACAGGGAGAAGAGAACCCAGGTAGGACCCCAGGTTCTCCAGCCCATGGCTCTCTTCCCTCGGAAATGCCCAGCCCAGTGCCACACTCAGCATGAGTTTCCTTCCTTCCAAATATCTTATTCAGGTGGTTGCACTCAAATTTCAAAGACTTTTAGTGAAGGATTCCATACTCTCACTCAATAATCTCTGGAGTAATTACTCTGAAACAATAAATACAAAAAATAAATTGAGAACTAATCAGGAGCCTCAGGCTATGGCAACTATATTCCAGTTGTTTGCTCAACAACTTATAAAACAGGGGACTAAGTTCATCCATGTAAGGGTTAACATCTACCACCTACCCACTAGAGGTGCTTAGAAATTCATGGACGTAGTGCACGAGTATACCACTTTAGGACTAAGCTAGAAGCAAGATGCCTGAAGAATTCAACTTAGCCTCAGACACTAATAGGTAGGTCTTTCCTGGCACTCACTGCAAATGAAGAGCAAGAAGAGGAGGTGATGAACCAGCTCGATCACTATTTACCAATGTCAGACATCCAAGTCCATTGCTTCTCAAATTGGTGTGATGTACTGATCCCCCTTTAAAAGGAAAAATAATTATCGGAGTCCCATAAGGGAGTGGGAGCCCAATTTTGAGAAAATTAAGATACTAAAATCTGACATTTAGTTATCTATAGCGAAATGAAAAGCCTCCCCTTCAAAAACCCCACTAACTAAAATACATAAAAGCACAAGAAGATGGAAATAACACTAGGTAAGAGATGTGCACAAATTGTCAAGAAGATGGAAGTGGATGAAGGAGTAGTAACCACTTTAACAGATAAGAGGAAACTGAATCCTAAGTGCCTGATACTGATCAGAAGCAAGATATTCACACTGCAAAACCCAGGAAAGGTTCAGGGACTGCAGGAACCAAGCACTTTGGAGGGTGGTGCACAGGGTTGAAAACAAAGGGACTAATTTAAAGTCTGTATAAGGAGCAATTAAGACCTTCTGGGATCCTCATGCCTGACTCGGGGAAGCCAGTGGCTACTCTCCCAAACATCTACAGGAGACCCTCCAGAGGGTAGACCCTCCAGTAGTTTCTGAGAAATTGAACCACACAGGAGAATGACACCAGACAGCTACATGTAAAAGAATGAAATTAGAACATTTTCTCACATCACATACAAAAATCAACTCAAAATGGATTAAAGACCTAAATGTAAGACTGGAAACCATAAAACTCCTACAAGAAATATGGCAGAGAGATTCAAGATGGCAGAGGAGTAAGTGGACGTGGAGTTCATCTCTCCCCACAGATGCATGAGGAACACATCTATAGATACAGCAATTCTCACAGAACACTGGCTGAAAACTAGCAGAAGACCTTGGACACCGGGAAGGACTATAAAGATCCCTGCATAACTGGGTAGGACGGAAAAAAAAGAAGGGAGAAGGAGGAGGAAAGGAAGCGGATGGGACCTGCACCCTGGGGCGGGGGAGCTGACGCAGAGGAGAGAGTCCTGAATTCGGGGAAACCCCCTCTCCGACGGGAAAATCGATTGGGACAGAAGGGAAGCATCTGAGGCTGTTGGAAGAGGGTGAAGTGGCCGATCTGTGGCAGACGGGACAGAGAGAGAAATACACAGATGGTCCATACCACGGGCCTGCGGGCCCCGGACTGGGATGTGTGTTCACAGGTGTGCAAGGGGGCTGGGAGCTGGTGCATGGGGATTGGACAACAGGCCCAGAGTGAGAACCGCTGTTGGATGTGGGAAGATGAACTGAGGGGACGAGAGGGAGGAAATCTGCAGCAGGAAATGCCTACGCAGGAAGACCGGACTGCCATGGAAGCAGGCGCTACTGCTGAGTCACATGCATGGGGAGGAGCCACTACGGTAACCACTCTCTCCCCACACGCCGGTGCCTGCCAACGACAATAAAAGAAGCCCGCTAAGGGCTGGCCCTCACACGCCTGCTGCCGGATGCCAGAAAAACCCCGGCCAGGGCTGGCCCTCACGTGCCTTATGCCGGGCGCCAGAAAAGGCCCTCACTAGGGCCATATCTCTTGCACTCGTGGCTGCCGGCTTCCCTGCGCATTTGGCATGGCACGGGCTCCCACGATCCAAGCAGTCAGATGACCTCTGCACCCCATCCTCACAGGGGCAGACCCAAGAGCTCCAAGGCAGCCTCGGGACCAGACTCCTGTGGGTAGACCACACACAGAGGTGGGGATAAAACCAAAGCTGAAGCCCAGGGACAGGGTAACTAAGGAAGAAGATTGAAAATCTTTCCATCAGCTATACAAACTGCAGATTAAATCCCCAGGATCAGCTAGGTAGACCCTGCGTCTATGGAATATCTGAGTAGACAATGAGTGTTTCCCACAAATGAAAACGGTCTAGCTCTGGCAGCTGTGGACACTGGGGGCAAGCACACACAGGAACTGGGCCAGATCACAGTCTGAGTGGGGCTCACAGGGCCCACAGCAGGTCCAGAGACCAGCCCAGAGGCAGAGGAGCCTCTTGGGGAGGCAGAGGTGGGCTGTGGCTCATGGCGTGTGCAAGGACACTTACAGCAGAGACCCCAGGGAAACATAATTATTACTATTAATTTTATTGTTTTGATTCATTCTGTTGTTGGTTCTAGCTTTTTTTTGGTTTCTTTTTCTTTTTTTGTTTGTTGTTGCTTTAGTTTTTTTTTTTTCAGTCTTTTGGGATCTCCATGTTTTATTACATATTTTTATGTTTATTTTTATTTTTTAAACAATTCTATTTTTACTTTGCTCTTCTGTTCTTCTGTGTTCTTTTCCCTTATTTTTTTCTTCCTCATTTTTTCTTTTTTGAATCTTTTCATTTCTACTTTGTTTTTCTGTCATCCTGTGATTTTTCCCTTTTTATTTTCTTTCATTATTATTATTTTTTTAATAATTTTTATCGGTTTGTTCTGTTTCCTTGGTTTACTCTTCAGTTGGCACACTGCTTTGGTTTTGTTTTTAGATTATGTGTTTTTGTTACTTTTAATCCTCATTGTTTGATTTCCTTTTTGAGTTCTTCTATTTGTTTGGTTCTCTTGCTTTTTGTTTTATTTGGCTCTGTTTTTATTTCTTTTACATGAGTGTGTGTTTCCTTGTTTCTGCTTTTGTTTGTTTGATTTTGTTTTTACCATTTCTCCAGGGTTTTGTCTTTTTCTTTTTCTTTAATATATTTTCTATTTTTTTTTTATATTTCTGTTTCTATGTTGCTATTCTGTTGTTCTGTCTTCTTTCCCCTTTCTCTCTCTTTTTTTAATATCATTTTTTGTCGGTGTTTTGTTTCTTTGCTTCATTCTTCAGTTGGTACTCTGCTTTGGTTTTGTTTTTTGGTTTGGGGTTTTTGTCAGCTTTCTTCTTAATTGTTTGATTTCGTTCTTGGGTTCTTTTGTTTGGTTGTTCCCTTGCTATTTGATTTATTTGGTTCTGTTCTTGTTTCTTTTGTGTGTGTGCGTGTGTCCTTGTTTCTGTTTGTTTGACTGTTTACCATTCGTCTGGGGTTTTGTTAGTCTTTTTTTTTTTAATCCCCTTTATTGCTGGGATGAGCAACTTGCGGGGTCTCGGTCCCTCAACCACAAGTCGGGCCTGGGATTCTGGAGTGGGAGCACCAAGTCCAGGATGCTGGACCAATAGAGAATTCCTGGCCCCAGGGAAGGTTAATCACCGAAAGCTCTCACGGAGGCCTCTATATGAATCCAAGACCTGGCTCCACCCAACTGCCAGCTGCTCCCAGTGCTGGATGCATCACACCAAACAACAAACAAGACAGGAACAAAACCCCACCCATTAGCACAGAGACTACCTAAAGTCATACTAAGCTCACAGACACCCCAAAACACACCACCTGACACGGCCCTGCTCCGCAGAGGGAAAAGACTCAGCTCCACCCACCAGAACGCAGGCACCAGACCCTCCCATCAGGAGGCCTACACAAGACACTGGACCAACCCCACCACTGGGGGCAGAGAACAGAAGCAAGAGGAACTACGACCCTGCAGCCTAGAGAAAGTAGACCTCAAATACTGTAAATTGGACAAAATGAGAAGACAGAGAAATATCTTACAGACAAAGGAGCAAGATAAAAACCCACAAGACCAAATAAATGAAGAGGAAATAGGCAAACTACCCGAAAAAGAATTCAGAGTAATGATAGTAAAGATGATCCAAAATCTTGGAAATAGAATAGAGGAAATATAAGAAACCTTTAACAAGGACCTAGAAGAACTAAAGAGCAAACAAACAGTCATGAACAACACATTAACTGAAATTAAAAATACTCTAGAAGGAATCAATAGCAGAATAACTGAGGCAGAAGAACGGATACGTGAGCTGGAAGATAGAATGGTGGAAATAACTGCCACACAGCAGAATAAAGAAAAAAGAATGAAAATAATGGAGGCCAGTCTCAGAGATCTCTGGGGCAACATTAAGTGCACCAACATTCGAATTATAGGCATCCCAGAAAAAAGAGAAAAAAAGAAAGGGTCTGATTAAAACTTCCCCAACATGGGAAAGGAAATAGTCAGTCAAGTCCAGGAAGCACAGAGTCCCACACAGGATAAAGCCAAGGAGAAACATGCCAAGACACATATTAATCAAACTAACAAAAACTAAAAACACAAAGAAAAAATATTAAAAGCAGCAAGGGAAAAGCAACAAATAACATACAAGGGAATCCCCATAAGGTTAACAGCTGATCTTTCAGCAGAAACTCTACAGGCCAGAAGGGAGTGGCAAGATAGATTTAAAGTGATGAAAGGGAAAAACCCACAACCAAGATTACTCCACCCAGGCAAGGATCTCACTCAGATTTGATGGAGAAATCAAAAGCTTTACAGAGAAGCAAAAGTTGAGAGAATTCAGCACCACCAAACCAGCTTTACAACAAATGCTAAAGGAACTTCTCTAGGCAGGAAACACAAGAGAAGGAAAAGACCTACAATAACAAACCCAAACAATTAAGAAAATGGTAATAGGAACATACATATCAATAACTAGCTTAAATGTAAATGGATTAAATGCTCCAACCAAAAGACATAGACTGGCTGAATGGATACAAAAACAAGACCCATATATATGCTGTCTACAAGAGACCCACTTCAGACCTAGGGACACATACAGACCGAAAGTGAGGGGATGGAGAAACATAGTGCATGCAAATGGAAATCAAAAGAAAGCTGGAGTAGCAATACTCATATAAGACAAAATAGACTTTAAAATAAAGACTATTACAAGAGACAAGGAAGGACACTATATAATCATCAAGGGATCACTCTAAAAAGAAGATATAACAATTGTAAATATCTATGGACCCAACATAGGAGCACGTCAATAAATAAGGCAAATGCTAACAGCCATAAAAGGGGAACTCAAGAGCAACACAATAATAGTAGGTGACTTTAACACCCCACTTACACCAAAGGACAGATATTCCAAACAGAAAATAAATAAGGAAACACAAGCTTTAAATGACACATTAGACCAGATGGACTTAATTGATATTTATAGGACATTCCATCCAAAAACAACAGAATACACTTTCTTCTCAAGGGCACACATAATATTCTCCAGGACAGATCACATCTTGGGTCACAAATCAAGCCTCGGTAAATTTAAGAAAACTGAAATCATATCAAGCATTTTTTCCGACCACAATGCTATGAGACTAGATATCAATTACAGGATAAAAAACTGTAAAAAATACAAACACATGGAGGTTAAACAATATGCTACTAAGCAACCAACAGATCACTGAAGAAATCAAAGAGGAAATCAAAAAATACCTACAAACAAATGACAATGAAAACAAAACAACCCAAAACCTATGGGCTGCAGCAAAAGCAGTTCTAAGAGGGAAGTTTATAGCAATACAATCCTACTGCAAAAAACAAGAAACATCTCAAATAAACAACCTAACCTTACACCTAAAGCAATTAGAGAAAGAGCAAAAAACCTCCAAAGTTAGCAGAAGGAAAGAAATCATAAAGATAAGAAATAAATGAAAACGAAATAAGGGAAACAATAGCAAAGATCAATAAAACTAAAAGCTGGTTCTTTGAGAAGATAAACAAAATTGATAAACCATTAGCCAAACTCATCAGGAAAAAAAGGGAGAAGACTCAAATCAACAGAATTAGAAATGAAAAAGGAGAAATAACAACTGACACCGCAGAAATACAAAGGATCATGAGAGACTACTACAATCAATTATATGCCAATAAAATGGACAACCTGGAAGAAATGGACAAATTCTTAGAAAAGTACAACCTTCCAAGACTGAACCAGGAAGAAACAGAAAACATGAACAGACCAATCACAAGCACTGAAATTAAGACTGTGATTAAAAACCTTCCAACAGGGGCTTCCCTGGTGGTGCAGTGGATAAGAATCTGCCTGCCAATGCAGGGGACACGGGTTCGATCCCTGGTCTGGGAAGATCTCACATGCTGCGGAGCAACTAACCCCATGCACCACAACTACTGAGCCTGAGCTCTGGAGCCCGTGAGCCACAACTACTGAAGCCCACATTCCTAAAGCCCGTGCTCCACAAGAGAAGCCACCACAATGAGAAGTCTGTACACCGCAACAAAGAGTAGCCCCTGCTAGCTGCAACTAGAGAAAGCCCGCACGCAGCATGGAAGACCCAACGCAGCCAAAAATAATTAATAAATTTTTAAAAAAACTTTATTGAAGTATTGGTCTATTGGTCCTATACAGTAGGACCTTGTTGTTTATTCTAACTCATTTTATTTTATTTTATTTATTTATTTTTTAAAATTTATTTATTTATTTGTTCATTTTTGGCTGCGTTGGGTCTTAGTTGCTGCACGCGGGCTTTCTCTGGTTGTGGCGAGCGGGGGCTACTCTTTGTTGCGGTGCACGGGCTTCTCATTGCGGTGGCTTCTCTTGTTGCGGAGCACAGGCTCTAGGTGCGCGGGCTTCAGTACTTGTGGCACACAGCCTCAGTAGTTGTGGCTCGCAGGCTCTAGAGCGCAGGCTCAGTAGTTGTGACGCACGGGCTTAGTTGCTCTGCGGCATGTGGGATCTTCCCGGACCAGGGCACGAACCCGTGTCCCCTGCATTGGCAGGCGGATTCTTAACCACCACGCCACCAGGGAAGTCCCTCTAACTCATTTTAAATCACAAAATTCAACAAAGATTCTAAGGGCGATAAGAAAGGCTGACAAAGTGAGACAAATTTAAGTGATGGCAGATGGCAAAAGAGACAGAAAAACAAAGCGGGATCTGAAAAAGCAGACCTTGTGCTGACCAAGAGCCTTAAAATACATTAAAAAAAATATACACTCATGAGCATCCATCCCTAAGAACAGCATGAATTACAGCACAGCTGAAGAACTGACCCAGTGTCACCAATAAAAGATTAAATTATGCATAATATACCCTCCCTCTCTGGGAAGGCAGGGAAATATGTACCTGGGTATTTTGGAAAGTTGCCAGTGAAAATGAAACCTTAAACTTAGGGCATCAGGCAATTAAAAGTTAAAAGGGACTTTAGGGTTTGCCTCTCTTCTAACAGCATAGTGAATAAAAGAGGTTGTTATGAACTCTCAGTGGTTCTCAGTGCTGGTTGTGCACTGGAACTACTGGGATGCTTTAAAAATACTGATGTCTGGGCCCATCCCCAGAGATGATGATGTAATAGGGCTGGGGGTGCAGCAAGGGATTGATTGGGATTTTGGTTTTTCTTTAAGCTTTCCAGGTGATTCTAATGTGCAGCCAATTGGGGGAGGCAGTTAAAGGAAGTACACAAAAGTTGCCCAAGTCAACTAAACTTTTTTTTTTTTGTGGGATCTTCGTTCCTTGACCAGGGATTGAACTGGAGCCCACGGCAGTGAGAGTGCCGAGTCCTAACCACTGGACTGCGAGGGAATTCCCTCAACCAAACTTCTAAGAGCAATCGAGACCCCTAGGGACAGCCTTTCATGGGCACAGCCAACTCCCCTCAGGTCCCATGACTGCACACCCATGTTCTGTCTGACCCACACCACACCCAACTCAAACACAGAGTATCTTAGGGTGTCTGCCCTCAAGGAGACCACCTTCCTGCTTCCCTTTCAGCTGATGCCTCAAGAAAGGAGCACAGTCTTAAGAAAAGCTTCCTGTAGAAATCTCTGTGAGAATAACATGTTTACAGGTGTTGAGAGACAATCACTTAGTGAACTGGTCATTAGTTCAATAGTTCAAAATTATTTACTTTGTCCTTTCAATGTGACTCGCATGGGGTGGGGGGCAGGGCAGATGGTTAAAAGTTGACCAAGATGAACAAAAGAGGGGTGGGCAAAAAAGGTGATATAGATTATGCACTTGCCCTGGTCTGAGCCATTCCAAGACTCAGGCCTGAAAGTCTAAAGTTAACCTACTGGGCTCTTGACTCACCTGGTGTACCCATAAGCAGGCCGCCTTTGGTAGATGTCTTTTTTAGGGGATAGGCTCTTACTTCGGCCTCTTTCTCTCCTATTTACCTTAGAGTTGTGCCTGTAACAGACACAGAGGGCAGAGGGGAGAAGAGCTTTTTCAATACAGTGGCTTTTATCATGTCCCTCAAATGATGGAAGAAAAGCTAACAAATTTAGAACTATAATCCAAATTGAAGAGAACAGAGGGAAGAAGTGGAAGAAAAACAAAGGCATAAGGATACATAAGATTTGATATTAATCTCACTCTAGAGATTCCACATATATAAATATGTAGTTCTAGGGGTCTGAGCTTTACATTAAAAAAAAAAAAAAGTAAAGATAATAACAAAGCAAAGACATTTGGAAGAGTTGATGAACAGACATCGCTAAAAGCAAATACCAGCTGTAACCAGGCCTCTACATTCACAGGTTATTTCCTGCTGAATTCCCATACTCACGGTTTGCTTGGCCTTGGGGACCGTGACCTTCTGCCCGGGGATCGAGACCTCCTGTCCCGAGACCCTGCTTCTCTGGTGCTCTTCTTGCTGGCATGTCTGGGAGGTGAGGGAGAGGAGCTTCTGGACCTGGAGTATTTCTTCAACCCACGCACTCGCTTTTGCTCAGCTGTCAGAGGACCCTGCAGTCCCTGGCTATGGTCAGAGTTCCTGACCTATATCATCAAGGAAAGGAAGAAAAGCTATTCATAGGAAAATCTAGCAGCTCAGGAGAAGATGCAGTGAAACAAGAAAATGAATAAGCACTGAGGTTCTGTAAGGAGCCAACTGGGTATACCAATCCCATCACACAGTTATCACTGAGAGCTGTATAAACTTAGGAAAGTCATCCTCAGAATGCCCTAAAAGGATGTATCACCCAACCACCTAAATTGGCTTGGCTCTTTGCTACAGCCTAAGGAGGAGCAGGAGGCAGCATATGGAGGACAGGACCTCAGGTTAAACATACTCAGGGGAAAAAAGGAATCCAGAGGGATGCACATTTATCAAAAAGTCATCAACCCTGAAAATGTACGCGTTTCATGTAAGTTATATGCAGAGGGATGGAGGGAATGCCTAAATGCCCGCTGGTAGTTTAGTCTCTCTGCTCAGAGGGCCCTCAGCCATAGTCAGAGGCTCAGGGATAAGGAATGGGCCTGTTCTCCAGTCTGCGCTGCCCGAACTCCCTTCTTTCCGCATGTCTGATTGGCTGCTAAATATGCTCTGTGTTCAAAGAGGCAGCCAGGTTGGCACGTTCCAGTCCCACAGTCACTCCCTTTGAGAAGCCCATATCCTTACCTGTAAGCCATATCCAGGGACTTTGGACAAAACAGGGGAAGAATTTGCCATCTTCTTTTGAGATCTAAGAGATGAAAACACATACTCACTGAAAAAGAAAATGCCTAAAGGTCCAGTTTACAGCTCTTGTGCTGAGACGTGCTTCCTGTTTCAAACGTGGCCTTTCCCACCTCCCGGCTCTCACATGGGAGTGCGTTTCTCTATCTTTGCTGGAAGACGCATCAGCACAGTCATGTTTCTCCTGAGAAAAACCGTGGGCCTTGCTTTTCAGCCCGAGCGCCCGAGCACATTCTCCTCTCACCTCGTGCCGCTATTCTAGGGACTACGAGTGAGTCAGCAGAGACGGCGCTGGCGGCTCCCGCACAGAAGACACACAGAACAGGTCCAGATGGGCCCATTAATGCATTTGGAAAAAAAAAAAAAAAGCCTCCATAAAACCCACTTAAGTCTTGCAGGAATCAAGAGCTGAGATGAAAGTCATATCCAGGACGTCTGACCTAAGACTGACACAGCTACAGCCAGCTCCCCTGGGGGTTTCGCCAACTCCTCCGGGAACTCAAGTGCTAGCCGGCCAGCTCTGGGGGCAGAGGGCCGGTGTGCAAGTGTTCTCCACTGAACCCCCAGAACCTGGTGGCTCCTGGCCCGGAGCAGGTATTCAGTTCGTATCTGTGGAACGAATGAGTGAGTCAATCAACGGGGCACGACGCCGTTCCACACGCTCACCTCTCCCGGCCGTGCTCATCCTCGCTGCTGCAACGATCGCTGCCTGAGCCTCTGTGCTTATGTTTCTTGTGCTTCTTTTTCTTCTCCTTCTTTTTCTTCTTCTCCTTTTTTTCCAGACTCATTTGCAACTAGAAAATGCCCAAAACATAACCGCGCAAGATTACTGGGACCCCTGTCAGTCCCTCTGAGGGGACGGGGTCATGTGTAAACTACCTGCCTCCAGGCCTCAGGGTCTACAGGGGTCCAGGACATGATCAGACGTCCCCTGTCGACAAGAGTGGAGGGTCTGGACCCTGGTTGCGCACAAATGCCCCTAGACTACTGAATGGACTCTCTGGTGGGTGGGGCTGGGAATCTGTGTTTTGAAACAGTCCCCAGAACCACTGCCTAGGAATTCCCATTTGTCAAAAGACTGCAACTCTGCTGACAGTAATCAGGGACCACAAGATCAATCTTTAAATTTTCCTTACCAACTATTCCAAGAAACAATCACATAATATGTTACATGAGTGATGAACGGGCCCTAAAGGCTTGATACCACCTGATCTGAACACACTGCACGATCTTGCTTTCCACAGGCATATCCCAATACCCCTCTTTTTCTGGAAGAATGATATACCATGCTGTTTTTCCAACCAAAAGACATAAAAGAGAAAATCAAGCATAATTATGCTTTATATGTTAAGATTGCACAAAATCACCAGGAGAAGGTCTCTAAAAGACAGAAATGTTTAAAGCCATGCTGCTTTCCCTCTTGTAAGAGTAAATGGAGAGGAGTTTTCATGTTAAGTAGCTCTTGATGCTTATTTGAAGTACTACTTACCAATTCTTTGATTTTCTTCATTTTCACAGGATTATTCAATACCTCTCTTTTTTTCTCTTCTTCTTTCTTCCTAAAGAGAAGTTATAAAAATCATGATTCTTTCTTTCAGAAAAGGGGATTAAACCATTCATTCTACTCTCCATAATTCTATACAGCAATCTTTTTTCTCAACGCAGGCAGACAGGCCCCATGGTGCAATCTGCATGATTGTGTGGAAGCCAGAAATCTTTCCCAAATCTGCATAAGGGATTGAACATTGTGGGGAAAGTTCACACTGGTTCCCTGTTGTGCAAGAAAGTGAGTTTGGTCTGTGGCTTGTTAAGCTTCATGCTCAGGGCTTCCCAACTGGTCAAGTAAATGTATGTCATCTTGTGTATCAAACATATGCAACATTTCAATACTACCTCCACTGTTTAGCATGATAACCCCTGGGAAATAAACAGAATGGACTCCTCTTTCAAGAAGTCTTACTCTCACATAGTGTTCATAGGAGGGTAAACTGGTCAACCTTCCCGGAGGACAATTCGGCAACATTTATCACAGCCTGTACATACTCACAAACCCTTTAATCTTACAAATGCTTCCTCAAGAATTTGTTACTGAAAGGATATAATCAAGGAAGGTCACTAAAAAGGTGTTCATGTTATAACAATGAAAACTTGGAAACAAGTTAGGGATCCAACAGGAGAATATTAATAAATTATGGTAGAGACTTCCCCGGTGGGCCAGTGGTTAAGAATCCGCCTTCCAATGCAAGGGATGCAGGTTCAACCACTGGTCAGGGAACTAAGATCCCACATGCTGGGGCAACTAAGCCCACACACCACAGCTAGAGAGCCCGCGTGCCACAATGAAAGATCCTGCGTGTCGCAACTAAGACCTAACGCAACCAAAAATAAATAAATAAAAATTTAAAAAAACAAAACAAAAAGAAGAAAGAGGTGTCAAAAAATGTTTAAAAATAAATTATGGTATATCCATACAATATAGATATTAAAAATGATGTGATAGAAGCATAGTCAGCAACATAGAAAAATGTCCCATATATATGATTAGGTGATAAAAAGGAGTTTATAAAATAATATGCACAATATTTGTACACCAATGCTCATAGTAGCATTATTGACAACAACCAAAAGGTGGAAATAACCCAAATGTGCACGATAGATGAATGGATTAAAAAATGTGGTATACACATGCAATGGAATATTATTCAGCCTTAAAAAGGAAGGAAATTTTGATACATGCTACAATATGGATGAACCTTGAAGACATTATGCTAAGTAAAATAAGCCAGTCACAAAAAAACAAATATTAAATGATTTCAACTTTTATGAGGTTCAGAATAGTCCAACTCATAGAAATGAAAAGTACAATAGTTGTTCCAGAGGCTGGGGGGAAAAGGAAATGAAGAGTTGTTGCTTAATGGATACAGATTTTCGGTTATGCATGATGAAAAACTTCTGGAAGTTGGTTGCACAACAATTTGGATACCCTTACTACTGAACTACATATATACTTAAAATGGTTAAAATGGTAAATTTTATGTCATGTGTATTTTACCACATTTTTAAAAAGAAGAAAATTCTGACACATGCTGTAATACAAATGAACCTTGATGACATTATGCTGAGTGAAATAGGTCAGTCACAAAAGGACAAATACCATATGATTCCACTTATATGGGTAACTACAGTAGTTACATTCATAGAGACAGAAAGTAGAAGTGGTTGCCAGGAGCTGGGAAGAGGAGAGAATGGGGACTTACTGTTTAATGGGTATAAGGTTTCAGTTGCGAAGATGAAAAAGTTCCGGAGAAGGATAGGTAGTGGTGATGGTTGCACAATGATGTGAATATACTTACTGCCACTGAAATGTACACTTAAAAATAGTTAAGATGGGACTTCCGTGGTGGCGCAGTGGTTAAGAATCCGCCTGCCAATGCAGGTGACACGGGTTCGAGCCCTGGTCCAGGAAGATGCCACATGCCGCGGAGCAACTAAGCCTATGCACCACAACTACTGAGCCTGTGTTCTAGACCCCAGGAGCCACAACTACTGAGCCCACGCGGCACAACTACTGAAGCCCACGCGCTCTAGGGCCTGTGCTTTGAAACAAAAGAAGCAATGAGAAGCACGCGCACCGCAATGAAGAGTAGCCCCCGCTCGCCACAACTAGAGAAAGCCCGTGTGTAGCAGCAAAGACCCAATGCAGCCAAAAATAAATAAATAAAATAAATAAATTTATTAAAAAACAAACAAACATGTACTCATGATACAATGTGAGGGTGGGAAGAGTGCCTGCTCACATCTGTATGCTGGTGAGTTTGAGGAACTTTAAAAAAAAAAAAGAAAAAATAATGTTAAGATGGTAAATTTTATGTTATGTATATTTTACCACAATTAATTAATTAAGATGCTAACAAAATGGGAGAAAATATTTACATATAAATATATATCTGTAATACATAGATAACTTTAAAAGAATTTTCAAAAGGAATGTAAGTAAGAAACATTTTTTAATGTTCAACCTTACACACTTGAAATAAAATAATGAAAATTAAAAACAAAAAAAACGCACCACATGATTTCACTTAACACCCAAAATGCAGCTCTACTTTGATCTGTTACATATTAGGGTTAAATAAAATTCTAAAGTTTCTTTTCAAAGGGTTCTGCTGCAAAAAACAAACAACAGGGAGGGGTAGAAGGGAGGGGAAAAGGCCTATTCATCCCCCCCAGCCAACTCTACACATAGCCCCCAATTTCTAAGAAGCTGCCAGTCTTTCTCACCTTGCTCCTACCTCTTATTTTTGTTTAAGGGCCAAAGGTAAACGAATAAATTTGGTCTGGTCTGGTACATTTACCAATCTCTTCCCAAACAGCCTAGTTCAGGCACCCTTAATAGAGCCTCCTTCTCAACATCAGAAGCCCAAATGGAGACAAATCCTTTTACAGGGCAGACAAAAGCCAACAGGAAACCAACTGCAAAGCAAGAGGTGAGATAACATCTCGGCTAAGCATCTCTGTAATAAAACCCCCTTCTCAGCCGCTCATCAGTACCTGATGATGAAGAGTGGATCCTCCCGGATTTTGCTGGCCATGTCAAGAAGGGAATTGGCACCTGATGGGGCAAAGATAGAGCCTGGGAGGAGTCCTGTCTCAGAAGAACAGCCTGCCTCCTTCTCCTCCATCTTCTCAAAAACGTATTTGTCAATGGGACGCCCCAGCAAGTACTCATCACGGTTCACCATCCCACCAGGACCCTGGTACATCCAGTCCAATTTTTCTTCCTTTTTCCTAGTTCAAGAAAAAAAAAAATACAGTCAAAGAAAATGTAGACTTCTCAAACCTACACACAAAACCTGAACATGAAGGATAGATAAGCACAGCTGGGGGAATCCCCTGGCGGCACAGTGGTTAGGACTCCACGCTCTCACTGCCAAGGGTGCAGGTTTGATCATCGCTGGTCAGGGAACAAGGATCCCGCAGGCCGCAAGGCATGGCCAAACTTAAAAAAAAAAAAAAAAAAAAAAGGGCACAGCTGGTCAGAACTGGACTCATTCTACAGGCTCCTTAGCAAGGGCTAAACACCACACTCCATGGGGCACTTGGAAAGAAACGGTACTTGCTGTCATGGAGTTTACATTTTAAGAGATCATTTCCACACACCTAAAGCAATTTATGAGGAAAAAAAAGTTCCTCAGCCTGGGGCATGGATCTTTTGCTCAGGGTTTCTCAAGTCTCCTTTACAAAGTTTTATGTTGTGCTTTCATTTCGAGGATAATCTGAAAGAGCTAACATGCATGTTCTGCATCAGAAAAGCTGGGAAATTGGCACCACCAGGTGGGCTGCAAATAGGGAATTTTGGTGAAAGTCTATATAAGGAGCAGTTAAGATTCTTAATCTCTATCCCCAGTCCCAAGGATGAAAGATCTGTTGGGGAGACTGAACCTGTGAGACCCCTCCACTTCCAACTGGGTGGCCAAGGGCTTTCAGAATGGCTGTAGGGATTAAGCGAAAGTCTGGTTATTGAAAAATGGCGTCACTAATTCCCTTCCTTCTCCTTGTTCTACTCCCCAGGCAGGAGATCTCAGAATTTTTCTATGGAGAAATCAAATGACTCAAGGAATAGGGGCATGGTGATCCACAGATATAGACATTTGGAAGTTGCCAGATGAAAAGGCTGGCTCACCGTTGGACTCCCCACAAGGAAATCCATCAGTCAGCAAGCCCTACTGAAGAATACAGAGCTTCCAATGGCCTTTACCCTATGGAGTGCCAGTTATTTGGTGAATACTCTCAACACAATAATCTAAAACCAAAGGAAACAGCAGCAAAAAGGACACTGAGGAAAAATAGACAATACTTGGAGAAGAATACTTCAGAAACAATCATAATTTTAAAGAAACCAGAGAATAACCTGTATCCATAAAACTAGAACAGAATGTAATAGCAAAGGAGCAGTTGGAACTATGAGAAAACTGAAATCAAAAAGCTAACAAAGGGCTTCCCTGGTGGCGCAGTGGTTGAGAGTCCGCCTGCCGATGCAGGGGACACGGGTTCGTGCCCCGGTCCGGGAAGATCCCACATGCTGCAGAGCGGCTAGGCCCGTGAGCCATGGCCACTGAGCCTGCGCTGAGCCTGCGCGTCCGGAGCCTGTGCTCCGCAACGGGAGAGGCCACAACAGTGAGAGACCCACGTACCGCAAAAAACAAACAAACAAACAAAAAAAAAAACCAGGCCTCCACAGTTGGGAGGTGGCTTTGCAGTTTGGGGAGGCCTGTTTTCCATGATTCTCTGCTGGATGGTGCCTGTTAGAAAGACCTCTGGAATTCCGTCACAAGTGCAGCCTTCACAGGAGTCACGCTGGCAGCCAAAAGGGACCAGTGGCCACAGTTGTTGGGTCAGCTGTGACTGGTGGCATTTTCCTAGGGTTAATTGGAGGAGCTGGTATCTTACTGACAAGATCTGCCTCTGTGTCGTTTCCCAATGGTCCTCGGTTTGCTGAAGATCCCTCCCAGGTGCCTTCAACTCAGTTACCACCCTCACCTTTTGGAGACTATCAACAGTATCAATGACTTCTTTCCCAGAATTTCTTTAACAGAATAAGCTGTAATTCAAGAAGGATTTTGGAAGATCAAGACGTACAGTGTATTTTTAAATCACAGGTCAGACAACTATGGCCAAATAGGCTACTAAGAGATATTGAGCACTTTTTTCTATTTAAAGGAACACGGGTGGGCTTCTCTGGTAGCGCGGTGGTCGAGAGTTCGCCTGCCGATGCAGGGGACACGGGTTCGTGCCCCGGTCCGGGAAGATCCCACATGCCGTGGAGTGGCTGGGCCCGTGAGCCATGGCCGCTGAGCCTGCGCGTCCGGAGCCTGTGCTCCGCAACGGGAGGGGCCACAACAGTGAGAGGCCCACGTACCGCAAAAAAAAAAAAAAAAAAAAAGAACATGGGGATGGGTGTAAAAAGACAATACAGTTATTTATTCACAGTTGGACTGTATTTATAATCAAAATACATGTCTAACAGCATTAAAAGAAACTGTAATAAGTGCTTAGAAGATGAAGAACCAAGGGACAAATAACAGTGAAACACAGCCATCATTTCCTTGGAGACTTCTCTGCCTGGTTTTGTGTGTTCTGTTATTCAAACAATAAAAAACTCCTGGGGGTTGGAGGGAATTGACTGTGAAAGGCAGACTACATAAGAGCTTAAAGAGGTCTGAGCAAGAAGATCAGTGGTGACTAGAATATTCTGGCAAGCTCATTTTCCTGAAAGGCAGTATAACATAATGGTTAAGAAGAGCACAAGCTCTGGAGTCAGGCAACATGGATTTGAATTCCCGCTCTAAAGCCAAGCAACTCATCTGAGCACTGGTGTCCTCACCTGTAAAATGGGGATAAAAGAGTAACTGCCTCATAGGGTTGTTGGGGATTAAATAAGTCAATGAATTTTTTTTTTTTTTTTTTTTGCGGTACGCAGGCCTCTCACTGTTGTGGCCTCTCCCGTTGTGGAGCACAGGCTCCGGACGCGCAGGCCCAGTGGCCATGGCTCACGGACCCAGCCGCTCCGCAGCATGTGGGATCTTCCCGGACCGGGGCACGAACCAGCGTTCCCTGCACCGGCAGGTGGACTCTCAACCACTGCGCCACCAGGGAAGCCCAAGTCAATGAATTTTTAAGGTGTTCAGAAGAGTGCATGGCACAGAGTAAGTACTAAATAAACACTAGCTAGTCTGTTTTGTTTTGTTTTGTTTTTGTTTTACTTCAAGGGCAACTCATCAACTGGCAGAAGAAACAAGAATGTATTAAGAGATAAAATATGTACTTCATAATTTCTTTGCCCCTCCTGTCCCATAACCTACCTTGTAGTTCTGTCATGTCTTCTTACCCTGGGGATAAGCACTGATGTTCCCACGAGCTAGTCTTTTTATTCTCTATGTATGTGTTTTGTATCTCCCACCAGGTTTTTTAAAACTCCTAGATGGCTGGAATGAATCCCAGACAGTTGCCTAATATGTTCAGTGTTTGACAATTCATGGGCAAGGGGTCTGGAGCTGGCAGTACTTTTTGAATGAAAAGCAGGTCTCAGTGATCGAGGTGGGGGGGATCCTAAAAGGACTTGTCAAAGAGGACTCAAGGGATCGTGCCTATGCATGCCTGACACGAACGCAGATGGGGAAACTGGAAATAAATATTTGTTTATTCACTTGTAAACACTGACTCAGCACACTTCCTATGTGCCAGGCAGAGGAAGAAGGTCAGAAGGATGACAAAGATTCAGGCAGCTGAGTTGCTCACAGGCTACCAGACGAGGCACAGAGGTCAACAAATTACTGAACAGTGCTGCTGAGAGCTAAGTATGTGATGGGTAACTGTGGGACACTTGAAGCAGAACTGCCTGAATAAAAAAAAAAAAAAAAAAGAACTGCCTGAATATACAGAGATACAAGAGTTTGTGTGGGATAAACGTGGGAGTCGTCAGCATGAAGCAGACACTGGTACCACAGGAATGACGGGAGAAGAACAGTGAGTCTTGGGAAGCAGGAACAGTTACTGGATGGGGGAAAAGAAGCTAAGCAAGTGAATAAAAGAGAAGAGATGGTATGAAGAGGTAGGAGGGCCAGGAATATGCAGGCAAAGAAGCAAGACATATCCAGAAGAAAGGATAGGAAAAATGAAGACAGATACTTCTATAAAGTAGTATTTTCAGGGCTACAGCTAGTCTTAAAAGGACTCAACTAGTATCAGTCCTGCTCAGGCCATCCAGTAAGAGAACATGTTGTATCGCTGAGATCCAGTGCCACTGGACTTGACCTGGTTCCGCCACTACCCATCTGGGTAAACGTGCAAGTTACTTCTGTGCACTTCCATATCCTCACGTCTAAAATGGAGCTAGTAACTGCCATCTCTCATCATTTTTAAAGTGAGACCCTCTCTCTGAGTTTTTAAATGAGAGAAGATTTGGGGTAAAAGTCATATAAAAACGAAATGATGTATAGATTTTTGCTGTTGCTATCACTAAGGATATAGAACAGGTTCTCAATTGAAGCCGCCCATGAGGATCACCCGGGGAGTTCTTAAAAGTATCCAGATGCCCTTGCCCCAGACACCCTCTGCTATTCTTAGAGAGTCTGCTTGGGTGGGAATCACTCCCATCATCATTTATCTAATCTTCCAAGGACACCCTAAAGTGCAAGCGTTGAAAAATGCTGGTAAAGAAAAACACAATTTTCTAATATTATCAGTAAATACTTAAACAACATTCTATTGCAAAGAGGGATTTGGATGGAGATCAAGGATAATGTGCATATTGAGGTTTTTTCTTTGTTCTAAGAGAGCTGTATAAAAAACACAGAAAAGATTATCTGAACCATACAAGTGAATTGTTAAATAGCAAAGGGTTGTACTGCATAAATGAAAAGCACGACACTATGCAAAGAACTACACAAACCAGTCAGTTGGACAAGCAGATCGTCTAAATACATCTGCAAGTAAAGACCAAAAAAAGGGACCTATGTGCTAACCTTTGAGTTTCATAACAATGGAGAATAGGTGAGGAGGAAAAAAAATCAAAAGAATATAAAATCACCTTCCTCCCATTCACAACAGACAAGAGGGCATGAGGGTCAGCAATGGGATATACACTGACTCCCAGCTCTGAAGCTGCTCATCTATACTCTGACCTCATCAATTAGACTCTGCAAAGCCCAAATTTCTGACGTATCAGGCACAGAATATGTAATGCTTGGCTGAATACAAATTTCAAAATAATTTTTTACTTTTGGTTAGTGGGAAAGTAAACTCTTATAACTAATGGGTATTCCGTCTAAAATTGACATTTGTTTTAAAATCAAGGATTCACAAAATCTCAAACCTCACATATAAAAATGTCATATAAGTTGCCCAGGAATTAATTCAAATGTATGAAATTTATTTAGTTTAAATTATAAAGAATATAATTTATACAAAGTGTATAAGATAAAATAATTTAATGTGTATCTATGGTTAAAAAAAACTTATAAAATTTCATTCTTTTACCTCACTTTATATATTAATGCCCTAAATATATTGTGCTGTACTTTAAAAACTCCAAAACTCCATTTATTTTAAAATATTTCAGATTTTATACTTAAGTCAGAATGGCCTTCTGCCAATCCTGAAAGAACGTATACATATATACAATGGAATATTACTCAGCCATAAAAGGGAACGAAAATGGGTCATTTGTAGAGATGTGGATGGATATAGAGACTGTCATACAGAGTGAAGTAAAAGCAAGTCAGAAAGAGAAAAACAAATATCATATATTAACACATATATATGGAATCTAGAAAAATGGTACAGATGAACCAGTTTGCAAGGCAGAAATAGAGACACAGTTGTAGAGAACAAACGTATGGACACCAAGGGGGGGAAGTGGAGGGGGGTGAACTGGGAGATCAGGATTGACATGTATACAACTAATATGTATAAAATAGGTAACTAATAAGAACCTGCTATATAAAAAATAAACCAAAAAAAAAAAAAAACAAAGAAAGAATGTAATTGTTATCCTGCCTAAATTCCATAATGCCATTTCCACGAACTGAAACTAAGTCTCTCTCTCCCACACACAGACACATGCCTCTGAATGTCACAAATCCTCCTGTCATGAAATTACTAAGGAAAAGCCCTGTATATCCAACAGGGGAAGTATGTCACATGTCACCCTGCAGACTTGCCCACTAGGATATGAACAAGGGATAGTACAGATAAGTCAATTTTAGTCTATCTGGAGTTTTTATTCAATTCTGATTTAGGAATGCACTGCATATATATTTTTTTAATTTAAAAATACCGATTTATTGGTGATCGTTCCAGTGAAGAAGTGGGTTTTCTCGGATTTGTTTTTTTCATACAGAATACAGTTTGTTGTTATTATATGCACATTTTACTCAAACTTAATCAGGAAGTCAAACAAGAAAGCAATAGCTCTTACCAGAAACAAAATTCCAAGTATATTAAAATAAGTCAGAGATTATAAATATCTTTAGTATATTCACTACTCATTGCTTTTCACTGTTTTAAAAAAACAAATTCCCAAAGAATAATTTTACATTTGATTTTAAAGCAGGTGATTTTTAACTATATTTTCTTACATTTAAGATTTACAAAAAATATGTATGTACAGATTGTTTTATGTTCTTGGGATAAAAAAAAACATATTGATGACTCCCAATTTCCACTGAATACTACCTGTACTCTCAAACATGACATTTGAAGACCTTCACTTTTCATTAGCTGCAGAAAAAGTACATTGAATATTTAGAAACAAGAAAGAGTAAAGAAAATAGAGATGGAAATTTGGATCGGCTTTAAAAAAAACAAAAACTGAGGCGCTCTCACAACACCTAGCTTCTATCCAGTGCTAACTCCATTTGCGCCACCATGGACCACCTCCCTGGCTCTAGAAACCTCCCTCTGAGAACAAGTTAGAGACTTTGCTTTTGCCCTCCCTGGGCTGCGGAACTTCCGCTTGAGAGCGCCCTCCCCACTGCGCGGCCACTTTCCAGCCAAGAGCCCCGGCTGGACCTGGAGCTGATCTCGCCTTTTTAAATTACAGAAATCGGTAAAGAACATTCCCACTGTCTATCCTCACACCCCAGATTAGAATCCCAGGAAACCTGCACTGCATATTTTATGCTTTTAATTTTTCTCAGAACACATTTACTCCTATCCCATTTTATGAGATGGGTAGAGTAATTATTGTCTGTTACTCCTATCCTATACTGTACAAGAGGAAACTGAAGTCAGGGAAAATCGAATGAGACTGTCCACATTCACACAGCTTTTACTGACAGACACACCATCTACCTCCTTCCATGGGACCTCTCTGCCTCCCTAAAATGAGCCTGCAATCCCTAAATAAACAAAAGCAGGACTGAGGCCTCAACACATACTGAGAAGCAGGGTATAGGCAATCATCCTCAGCCACAGTTGTTTGGCAATCATCTACCATGAACTTGGTCTACACTAAGCCCTTTGTATGTCATCTCATTTGATCCTCAACAAACCTTAGGAGTTGGGTACTCCCATTCCCCCCGTTCTACGGAGGTAACCAAGGCTCCCAAACTTGCTCCCAGTTACACAGCTAGGCTAGTCCATGCCAGCCTCAGAACCCAGGCCAGTCTGATTCCAAACTCACGCTCTTAACCAGCTATTATGCAACAACTGGACGACGCACCTGCAGGCAGTTCTGCAGTTCCCCACACACCAGGACACCCCCAGGCCAAATCGCCCCAGCTCCTCACGTACTTGACAGCGCCAACGTCCTCCGCGTA
Source organism: Mesoplodon densirostris (assembly GCF_025265405.1). Taxonomy (NCBI): domain Eukaryota; kingdom Metazoa; phylum Chordata; class Mammalia; order Artiodactyla; family Ziphiidae; genus Mesoplodon; species Mesoplodon densirostris. Next base: position 4,507,007 of record NC_082678.1, read on the forward strand.
GCGCTGCATCTCCTCCCGGGCCCTCTCCTCCCGCAGCTCGCGCTGAAGCTCCTCAATCTTTTTCCGCTCAGCCTCATGCTTCTGCTCAGCTTTCCACACTTTCTCCACATTGCGGAGGGTCTGCGGGTGCCAGCTCTTCTTCAGATTCTGTGGTAAATGAAAGGAGGGAGAAAACAATGCGGGCAGTGGGTGGGTGGTGAGCGTAACTGCCCCTCCCTTTCCCACCCCTATATTCATGCCAAGGCAGCCACGTAAGGGCAAGACGTCTTTAACAATGGCAAGGTTGGCACCCAAAAATCTCACACATGGGGGGGGGGCGGGAGAGAGGCTGTTCAAGTACATAAAGCTTCAGGATAAAACAGGCCCCTCCGAGATTCCCTTCAAATACTTCTATCCTGAAATGTGTGAGTCTGACTTCCACTGGCCATGCCTGAAGTGAGGGTTGGTGATGACAATACAGGAGGAATGGGGTAGAGAAGCAGGAAAGTATAGACTCTGAAAGGCAAAAGAATTCAAGTGCCTTTGGCACTGGACGTTCATTCTTATGAACGCAGCCTTCTTTTCCTTGAGTCCACTTAACGTGCCTTAAACTTGCATGGTTTACAACCCCACCTAGTACCTCTTTCAACCTTCCTTCCCAAGGATCTCCCCCTGGTTCTGATCTTCCTCCTCACCCTCAAGGAATGCTTCTCCTCTCCCTCCTCCCCATGAGCCATTGCTTTGGTTCAGCTTCCCAACCAGGGAAGGTTTCCTGGAGGAAGTGACAGCTAAGGATCATTATAAATGAGCCCAGTGACGTAGGAAGCGGGAAGCAGTGGGGTAGATTTCCACACAGAGGTAACAGCACGCACAACTGCAGGCCCAGTGGTGAGAAAGAACGAACAATTCAGCATGGCTGGGGATACGAGAGCAAACTGATGGCAAGGGGCTCAGGATGAAGCCGACTAAGAAAGCAACAGGTTAAGGGCCTTATAAGCCATGTTAAGGGATTGGATTTTATCCTGTTGACAGCAGAAAACACTAAGCATTCATATGCAGGTGGGAGGCATGACCAGCCTAGCATGTAAAGAATGGATTGGAGAGGATCAGGATCGAAAACCAGGAGACCAGTTAAGAAACCTAAATGAGGGAGTTGCCTGGCGGTCCAGTGGTTAGGACTCCGTGCTCCCACTGTAGGGGGCAGGGTTCAATGCCTGGTCAGGGAACTAAGATCCTACATGCTGCTCAGTGTGGCCAAAATAAATTTTATTTTTTCAATGAGGGCTTCCTTTTCTCTCTCTCTTCTTGCACTCCCTTTCCCCTCATCAGGCTGTTCAGTCCTTCCTCCCTTCCTCCCCAACCCTCCACCTTGTCCTAATGGTCCTCCCCTCTCGCCTTCAATATGGGTGATTCTGCCTCCCAGGGAACATTTGGCAATGTCTGTAGACAGTTTTGGCTGTCACAACTGAAGGAGAAAGGTGCTACTGGCTAGAGGCCAGGGATGCTGCTACATGCACAGGACCACACACACAACAAAGAATTATCCAGCCCAAAATGTCAATAGCACTGAGGCTGAGAAACTCTGGATTAGAGCTTTCCTGTCCCTAAATGCAGCTACTTGAAGACACTAAGTCAGAAGAACCTTGATGGTATCTTGGAACTCATTCTAACTGATAACACCTGACAAACTCTAATATAGCTACTGGACAGGTAGCTAAACGAATCTATTTGCTGATTCAATTAGCTACACTTTCAGAAGATTAGCATTTTTCTGATCTTGCACCATGCTCTTATGGGTACATTTGCCCAATTCGGAGGCTTAGCCCCCTACAAATGAACTATACAGTTTAAGGGAAATAGCCACATAACTTATTAAGTGCTATGAATTCAGAAGAAAGCTCTGCCACTACAGATCAGAATGCAGCACTGAAGAAGGAGTGGAAGTCAGAAAGGTGAACATGAGGAAGCTCTTCCGTGACCCCAGGACATGGCTCGGGGACGAGGAGAACGGGGGCACAAATCATCCCTACTACAGCCCAGGACATGACTGAACTCCTAGCTGAGGAAAGGAGATGCATCCCAAGACAAGATATACAAAACTAAGTGACACGTCCTCCATACCTGCCTCCTTTCCTAGCCACGGTTCCAACCGCCCCCGAGGCTTCCCAGAATTTCCAGCCAGAAGGGCTCCCTGTCAACAAACACCATCTCCCCTCCTTGGCGACCCACCTCACATACCTTCCCAAGTCTCCACCCGGTCCCTCATGGCCTTAGTTATCCGTCCCCTGTCCAGGGCTACAGCTCCCTGTCCCCAACGGCTGCGTTGCCAAGAATACCCACTGCCACCCCCACCAATTTCCGTCCCCAGCCTCAGTCGGTCTCCGGCCTCAGTCTTCCCCCAGCCCTGGGCTCCCTCACTTACCAGGTCTCCGCCCCCCATGATGGTGGAGACGTTTCCTCACTACGCGGACCTGGAAGACTCAGGAAGGATCGAGGAGAAACGCAGAGAGTTCAGCTACGACCTCCGGAGATCTAATCCCGGGGACAACTGGCTACCATCTTCACTGCCCGATCCAGAGACCACTTCCGGGAGAGCGTTCTATTACAGCGACGGCGTCGCGGTACCATGACGTTTAATACTCGCTGTCGCGCTGCGTGGCGGTAGCGTCACATGCAGTTTCGCAGGTTGCGGCCATGATATCGCGGGATCTGTGGTTTCACTTTGGTCGCCTCGGGCTGGCTCCTCCCCCTGATCTCTGGAGTGGTGAGTTAAAACGCTACTGCTGTTTCGGGTTACAACTGGTCCTGGGCCTGGCCCGGCGGCTCAGTTGCCATGGCGACGCACCGCGGCGTCCCCCTCGGAGCTCCACTCGGGGCCTCCCTAGCGAGGCCCCAGCGTGGACCAGCCTAGGCCGCCCGGAATTTCTAAACGGCTTTTCAAATCCGCAGTCTCCTCAAACCTCGACTCACAGCCAACCCCCTTACTCCGGGCGTATTTTACGGAGTTAAATAGAAACCATCGAACTGAAATTCCATCAGCTTCCCTGCACCAAACCTTTAGAATCTGCCAGCTTTCCCCTTTCCTTTCCCTTCGTTAACGATGGAAGAAGCATCCCTCCTAATCTAAGGCATGGCGGTTCATCTGCTCGGATCCCACCCCTCGCATCTCGTATTACTCAATTCCTCCCTCTCTCCTCTATCTCCCTAGGTATTGGTTCTTTGTCATCATCATTTTAGATACGCTCAGTTGATCCTTAAAAAAGAAAAAAGCTCATGTCTTTCCCCCAGCTGCTGCACTCTCCTCTCCGTCTTTAGCGAGCTTGAAACAAGTTGTCTCCACTTCGGAGACAAGATGCTTCCGCTTCATCTTCTGCTTAACGTAAACCCTCCGCTCAACTATTCTTCCCGTGATCTTCAGTAATTACGCCTGTATTTAAATCAAGTAACACACTTCATCCTCATCTGGACTACCCCTAGCCTTTGGTATTGAGGACCACTCTCCTTATCGAAACACTTTGCACTTGACTTCTTCCCACCACTCTCCAAATTTTCCTAATCTAGATCCTTCTCAGGGAACATTTTCTTTTTTTCTTCCTCCTCCGTTCTGTCTTAGGTCCTTTCACAGTAGGTGCTCTCCTTGGGTGATCTCATCTACTCACAGGGTTTCAGTTACCATCTATAGGCTAATGAATCCCAAATTCATTATCTCCAGTCACAGCCCTCTTTCAAGCTCCAGGGTTTTAAGCCTGGCTATTAGTCATTTCCAATTGGACATCTGGAAGTCGCTTAAACTAAATGCATTATCTCACCTATACCTACTCCCCCAATCCCTTACTACCACCACTTCTCCATCCGGATGTCATTCTTAGATCTCTCCCTCATCTCCAACATCCAATCAACAAGATTCTAACTGCTCAACATCTCTCAAATCTGTCCACCTCACCATGACATTCACCACCTGCCTGGTTCAGGTCGTCATCATCCCTCACCCGGTAGAAGTCCACTTCCCCGTTTTCAGTTTTATCCCTTATAGATCTATGCACTCTTTTTATAGCTAAGAGTGATCTCTCTAAAATGCAGATATGATTGTATCAACCCACCGCTTTAAAACGTTTCATAGCTCCCCATTATTCATACTATAGAGCCCGCGTTTAAAAAATGTGAAGTCCTGGGAATTCCCTGGCGGTCCAGTGGTTAGGACTCTGCACTTTCACTGCTGAGGGCCCGGGTTCAATCCCTGGTTGGGGAACTAATATCCCATAAGCCGGGCTGTGTGGCCATGTCGAGTTCTTTCATGATCTGACTCTTCTTACCTCTCCAGCTTCATTAAGACTCCCTACCTCTCACTCACTGTGCTAGAGCTAAACTTTTATTTCCCTAGCCAAACACTCTTAACAACAACAACAAAAAAAAACATTTTTTAGTGGGTAATACATTGTAAATATGTTTTAAAAGATACAAAAGTCAACACAGTAGGGAGTTCCCTGGCGGTCCAGTGGTTAAGAATCCACGCTTCCACTGCAGGAGTCCTTGGTTTGATACCCGATCAGGAAACTAAGATCCTGCTGCTGTGTGGTGAGGCCAAAAAAAAGTCAATGCAGTAGAAGCCTCCCACCATCCTTATACCCTCCTCAACCAGTGGTCATTTATCCCATGTTTCCTTTATGTACCTTTATAATTTTATATTACATATTTAAGTCTTTGATCCATTTGGAATTTTTTTTTTTTGGTCTTTCTAGTTGATACACATTCACCTCAACACCTCTACAGAATAATCTTATATTTTCCCTACTGGTGTGAAATACATACATATATACGTATACTATATTCCCATTTGTATCTGAGTCTGTTTCTGGATTCTCTATTCCATTCCATTAATCCATCTATTCATGTGGTCTTATCAAACTGCCCTAATAGCTTTATTTTAATGACGTAGGCCTACTTCTCCCTCACTACTCTTCTTTTTCTGGAGTTTCCTGGTTCTGTTTACAATTTTATTTTTCCAAATGAACTTTCAGTTCAGCTTGTCCATTTCCAGAAGCAGTGTTTTTTTATGTTATTATTGAGAGATATATTAAATTTGTAGATTAATTAGGTGAATTATATTATAGCACTTATTCTGTATTATAATTGCCTATGTACTGGTCTGTATCCATGTAAGTTCCATAATACTAGAGACCTCCACCTTTGTGTCCCTTGTGCTTGGCACAGTTTCTGGCACATAGTAGTTGCTTAATTATTGTTAAATGAATACATGAATGGATGGATGAGCCTTAAAGGCCCTGTGTTCTGAAGTCAACATTGACCAAAGTGTTTCGCTTAGGGCATGACTGCATATAAATAATAATAATTAATATTAATAATTTCATACAATAATGATGGAGCTTATATGTTTGAAAAAGCAATGGCTTCGACTTGCATTTGAATCACAAGTCTGTCAGCTATGTTACGTGACCTTGGACAAGTTACATAACCTCTCTGAGAGTTTTTCCTCATCCGTAAAATAAGAGCAAGACCACCTACCCTGCAAAGTTGTTGGAAGAATTAGATGCAATTACATTTGTAAAGCATTTCACATAGTCTCTGGTAGATCGTAGATGCTCAATAAATGATAACAATTCTATCCACAAAGTTACCAATATCCATAGTAACTTCTCTCCTAGGGCTGATTGACACCAAAGGTTGGGAGGAAGAAGATGGTTCTAAAAGTCAGTGGTGCCATAGTTTTGTGGTGGAAAGTACTTGAAAACGAGACAGGGCTATTTTTGAGGCAGAGATAACTGAAATTGCAGAAACTACATGAACCAATTTCTTTTCACTAGTGTTTCTCAAAGTGTGACCTGGGGACTACCTATAATAGAATACCTTGAAGGTCTTCTTAAACATGACATGTTCCTGGACCCTACCCTTGAACCACTGAACAGACTTTCCAGGGGTGAGATTCTCAGATTCTAGAAAGTTCTTCTTGTGATTCATGTGCACACTAGAGTTTGAAAACTACTGCTTTAGAATAAAGTTAGTTTTCAAAGATAAATAAATAAATGAAATAGTCTTGTCTTAAGCCAGGAAACCTAAAGGTTATTTACAAACACTGTAATACAGAGCTGTTTTCCCAATGAGGAGAGGGGCGTTATGAGAGGCAAATCAAGGAATTAATTGCCATGACTGATCTGTGTTGCCTCTCATCATCATTTATTCATTCATTTGTCCATTCAGTGGATGTCAGACTCCGGACAAATTGTACTATAGCCATAGTCTGTAAACTGATAAATGCTCTTCCCAAGGTAGAGTCAGGTCTTTGCTACTCCTCAGCTACTCCAGAGATGGTTGTCCCAAATTCTGCTGCTTTGGAGCTTGTACAAGCCAGCCCTACAGTCAGGTAACCATAAATAGCCCCACAGCTGTTAAGTCAGGTTAACAACTATAGGCCCTGATCAAATGGTCTGGTTAGGCATGAATCCTGCAGAAATTGGTGGAAGAGTGAGCTGTTGATATAGGTTAAGCCAGAAAGCATCATCCAAGTTAGGGAGCATTCCTTTCTTCCTTCCTGCATCCATTCAGCAACCTAAGGGAAAGATTATTATGTGTTAGTTAGCACTATACTAAGAACAATGCTAAGTATGGAGGCTACAAAGATGGAAACTTTCCCCTGGGCTTTATACCCCTTTATGGTATAAAGGAGGAGGCAGATGCCTAAATACCTGACATCACTATAGTGTAGCAAAGACCATAATTGAGAAACATACAAAATAATATATTAACCCAGGGAAATACAGATTTTTTGCACAAACAGTGAAGCATAGTGTGTGCTGGGGTCAAAACATACCTGGATTAAGATCCTGGCATGCCACATTGCAGGTCCGTTAACCTTTCTGAGCCTTAGTTCCCCCATTACTAAAACAATGATTTTATTAGTACCTAACCAACCTCATAAAGTTGCTGTGCAGATTCAGTGAAGTAATGTTCTACTTCTCCACTTCAGTCATTCAAGTACCACTCTCAAAATTTTTGTCACATTCATAAAGCAATGATATTTAATACTTTTACTTACATTGATTCACCTTTTTAAAAAAGTCCCCATCATTTTATTACGAAATTTTTCATTCAACACAGGTGAAAGAATTTTACATGATACACCCATATACCTACCAACTAGATTCTACAGTTAACATTTTATTCTACTTGCTTTATTACATTTCTATACATATATCTATCCCTCTCTCCATCCAGTAAGTCCTCCTATTTTTAGTACATTTAAAAATTTTTATTTATTTTATTTATTTATATTTGACTGCGTTGGGTCTTCGTTGCTGCGCGTGGGCTCTCTCTAGTTGCGGCAAGCGGGGGCTACTCTGCTTTGCGGTGCACAGACTTCTCATTGCGGTGGCTTCTCTTGTTGCGGAGCACGGGCTCTAGGCGGGCGGGCTTCAGTAGTTGTGGCTCGTGGGCTTTGGAGCGCAGGCTTAGTAGTTGTGGCGCACGGGCTTAGTTGCTCCTCGGCATGTGGGATCTTCGCGGACCAGGGCTCGAACCCGTGTCCCCTGCATTGGCAGGCGGATTCTTAACCACTGAGCCACCAGGGAAGGCCCTTTTAGTACATTTTGAAGTAAGTTGCAGACAAACAGTACACTTCCTCCTAAATACTTCAGTATGCATATCATTAACTATAATTAGATATTCAATTTTTACAGTGTTTATGTTAAAGTTACATTAAATGAAATGCATAAATCTTAGGTGTATGTTCACTAACTTTGTGTAACCCAAACTTCCAGCAAGAAATGGAACATTGACATCATCCCTCATTCCCCTTCCCAGTTAATCTTTGTCCCTCCCCCCAACAGGCAACCACTTTTTTAAAATATTTATTTATTTATTTTGGTTGTGCCGGGTCTTAGTTGCGGCATGTGGACTCCTTAGTTGTGGCATGCATGAGGGATCTAGTTCCCCGACCAGGGATCAAACCCAGGTCCTTGGCAGTGAGAGTGCAGAGTCCTAACCGCTGGACCACCACGGAATTCCTGCTATGAATGTTTCTATATAGGTCTTTTGTGAGCATATGTTTTCATTTATGTTGAGTAAAATCCTAAGAATGGAATTGCTGAGAGGTGGGTCAATAAATTTTATTTTTATACAAACTGCCAGACCTTTTCCCAAAATGGTATATACCATTTTACATTCCCACCAATTTGCTTGAGAGTTGGTATCTGGTGTTGTCAGTCTTTTTAATTTTAGACATTTTGATACATGTGGAGTGTCACAATGTGATTTTAATTTGCATTTTTCTGATAACTAATGATATTAAATATTTTTTCATGGGTTTATTGGCCATTTATTTGTATCTCTTCCTTTGTGAAATGTCTCTTCAAATCTTTTCTCCATTTCTTAATTGGATTGCTTACGATCTTTTTACTTTCAGGTAGTAAGAGTTCTTTACATATGCTGGACGCCAGTTCTTTGTCAAATATATATTTTGCAAATAATTTCTCCTAGTCTAGACTTGCCCATTGATTTTCTTAACAGTGTCTTTTGATAGGCAGACACTTTAAATTTTGATGAAGTCTAATTTATCAATATTTTCTTTTAGGCTTCTTGTGTCCTCTTGGTAAAGGAAAAATTATTCATGACACTTGTTAAAGAATAATTTTATTTAAGATTAGGGCCAATAGGGACCAACCACTGCAATGGGGTCTTGTAGTGGGAAAGAGATTGGGCTCGACTCTGAATGAAACATGGGCAAGTGGGAATTTACAGCCAAGCAGCAGCGCAGGGGTTAGTGGATGGAAAATTACTAAGAAAAAATATCAGGGGCAGGGATAGAATTCTGGCTAAACCAAACTAAAGGCAGGCCAGAATGATCACACATCACCTGCAGGATGATGGGGGATGAGGGACCAGGTCAGATATGGCGGAGGGAGGATTCTGATTCTAACTAAACTGACTTCGCAAGATTCTTGCTAAAATTGGACAATGCAGAGAGGAACACGGAAGTCCAAAAGTCAAGGCTTAGTTGGAAGAGAACTCAGAAGAGTGTGCATGCCTAAGTTTGCTCATGGAGAGACTCCTAGTCATGCACTAAGAAACCTTTGCCTAGCCTAAAGTCAGAGGGATATTTTCCTGTTTTCCTTTAACAGCGTTAGGTCTATGATCCTTCCAGAATTAATTTTTTTGGAGACAATCATTTATTTATTGCACAGGACAAGGTCATTTAAACAGGGGGACATCATAAAAATGTGTTTAGCCTGGGGTTGCAAGCATCAATGCTCACAACTCCAATGGAAACAGGCCACATACAACCAGGAAGGTATTGACATGCCACTCAAAAACAAGCCACAACGCCTAGGAAACAATCAGAGAGTGTTAAAAAAATAAACAACAGGCCCCCAAATGGAGTCACTTGTGCTAAGTCTCACATCAGCAAACCAAGACTTAATACCGAATGTAACTGCAGTTTCAGCTTCTCCCAGGAATGTGACCAATCTGGAATTATCTGGTCAACACTAGTGAGGTAATCCACTTCACAGACCCCCCAACCATCCCCAAAGAAAGGTGACCTTGCCTGACACAATCCGTTCTTTGCTGGAATAACTTCCTTGCTCTCGCTCCTTCCGCCTATAAAAGTTTTCCATTTTTGTACAGCTCCTCAGAGCTCCTTATGAATTGTTATATAAAACCAACTAGATCTTCAAATCTACTCAGTTGAATTTTGCTTTTTAACAGGAGTCACAGAGCATAATAAGAGGCTCCAGTTCACCCATCTGCATTTTCTGTGGCTGGGTCCTTAGCCCATAGCATTTGCCTGGTGTTGTGGTTATTAAGAAGGAGACTTCCTGTATTCTAGAGAGCCTTGAAGAGTACACACTTCTGGGTGTCACTGAAATCAGAGTCAACTCTAGGCTTAACTAGCTCACATCACTACATTTTAGGTCTACCCTAGGTAGCGATGTGCCATGTCTGGAATTTATTTTTGTGTATGGTATGAGATTCATCTTCTTCCATATGGATATCCAGTTATTCTAGCACCGATTTTTGAAAAGATTTTTTCTCCCCATTGAATTATTTTGGTGCCTTGTTAAAAATCAAATGACCATATAAGTGGGATCTATTTCTGGGCTTTCGATTCTCCGCCACTGATCTATTTGTCTATCCGTATGCCAGTACCATCTGTCTTGGTTACCATAGCTTTATATAAAGTATGGAGAGCAGGCTCAATTTTGTTCCTTTCTTTGAAGATGACTTCGGATGTTCTAGGACTTTTGTATTTCCATATACATTTTAGAATCAGCTTGACACCTTAAAAATGCTGGAATTTGATTGGGATTGTGCTGTTTCTATGGGTCTGGAGAACTGACATCCCCTATCATGGCTGAGTCTTCTATATGTGAACATGGTATATTCTTTTATTTATTTGAGTGTTCTTTAATTTCAGCAGTGTTTTGTAATTTTCAGAATAGAGGTCTTGCCCATCTTTTGTTAAGTTTATTCCTAAGTTGTTTGTTGTTGTTGTTGTTGTTGTTTGCAGTACGCGGGCCTCCCTCTGTTGTGGCCTCTCCCGCTGCGGAGCACAGGCTCCGGAAGCGCAGGCTGAGCGGCCATGGCTCACGGGCCCAGCCGCTCCGTGGCATGTGGGATCTTCCCAGACCGGGGCACAAACCCGTGTCCCCTGAATTGGCAGGCGGACTCTCAACCACTGCGCCACTAGGGAAGCCCCCTAAGTATTTTTTTTAAATTTATTTATTTAGTTGGTTGTGCCGGGTCTTGGTTGCGGCACGTGGGATCTTTGCTGCGGCATGAGGGATCTTCTTTTTTTAATTTATTTATTTTTGGCTGCACTGGGTCTTCGTTGCTGGGCACAGGCTTTCTCTAGTACCGGCGAGCAGGGGCTACTCTTTGTTGTGGTGCACCGGCTCTAGGCACGCGGGCTTCAGTAGTTGTGGCACTTGGGCTCAGTAGTTGTGGCTCGGCGGGCTCTAGCACGCAGGCTCAGTAGCCGTGGTGCACGGGCTTATTTGCTCTGCGGCAAGTGGGATCTTCCCGGACTAGGGATCGAACCTGTGTGCCCTGCATTGCCCACCAGGGAAGTCCATGAGGGATCTTTTAGTTGCGGCATGCAGGCTCTTGGTTGCAGTGTGCATGTGGGATCTAGTTCCCTGACCAGGGATTGAACCTGGGTCCCCTGAATTGGGAGCACGGAGTCTTAACCACTGGACCACCAGGGAAGTCACAGTATTTGTGTGTGTGTGTGTGTGTGTGTGTGTGTGTGTGTGTGTGATGCTATTTTATTTTTAATTTTTTTGATAGTGAGATTTTTTCTTTCACTTTTATTCTTTTTTTAGCAAGAAAAAAATTTATTAAAAGAAGAGTGAAGGAATTCCCTGGTGGTCCAGTGGTTAGGACTTGGCGTGGCTCGGCCGAAAAAAAAAAAAAGAATAGTGGAAAACTTACAGATATTGAAAACAAACTTATGGTCACTAAAGGGGAAACGTGGGGGGAAGGGTTAAACTGGGAGATTGGGATTAACATATATACACTACTATATATAAAATAGATAACTAATAAGAACCTACTGTATAGCACAGGGAACTCTGCTCAATATTCTGTGATAACCTATATGAGAAAAGAATCAAAAAAAGAATGAATATATATATATAAAGAATATAATGAATATATATATATTTATGTATATATAAAAAGAATGAATATATATATATATATATATATATCTGAGTCACTTTGCTGTATCCCTGAAACTAATACAACATTGTAAATCAACTATACTCCAATAAAATTTTAAGAGAGAGAGAATAGTGGAAATGACTCATATGTCCATTAATAGAATGGGTAAGTAGACTGTGAGAATCAGACAATGAAAGATGACAATGAAAAAAGCAAACCACTGATAGAGACAACAACATGAATATATCTCACAGACCTAATCTTGAGTAAAAGAACCGGAGAGTATGCACTGAGCATGTGCTGTTAATTCCACTTATATAAAGTTCAGAAACATGCAAAACAGATCTATGGTGTTCGTGTCAAGACACTGGTAACCGTTAGTGGCAGAGGGGCTGCAAGGGCACCTGGTGAGGGATGCTGCATGCTGGTTACCCAGGTGTGCTTGGGGTGGGATGTCTATTGAGCTGCACACTTTTGATATGTGCTCTTTTCTGTGTGTGCATCGACGAAAGTCACACAGAAAGAAATCAACACAGAGCTACTCGGTAAGGCAAAATGTCACCCGTAAGTGCTGAAGAAGCAGGGTTGGGGCTGTAGGTCCAAGCATGCTTCCCAAACCCGGCACAGAACTTGAATGAGCACCTCTCTGTTGCTGTGGCTGAGCACTAAATGCAGCTGTTTGCTTGGGGATGCCTCTGCCTAGGTTATGCCCATATCAGGACCTGACATTGGATTATTTATGCATTTGTTTATTTTCTGTCTCCCCAACTAGGGTGTGATCTCACTGCAGGCACGTAGTAAACACACAACAAATATTTATTGGATGTATTTGCCTCTATATGCTTCCTTCACTGAGCAGAATTTGCCTTCTCATGGATGTATTCTTTCACCTATATTCTTTTTTTGCAAACATCCATCGTCTTATATAGATACAAAATAAAAGAAATAGAAGAAGAATTTTTCCCTATGATGAGAACTCTTCAGATTTACACATTTAACGAATTTCATATACAATATACAACAGTGTTAATTATATTAATCATGTTGTACATTACATCCCTAGGACTTATTTATCTTATAACTGGAAGATTGTACCTTTGACTACCTTCATCCAATTCTCCCCACACCCCGCCTGTGGTAACCCAAAATTTGATCTCCTTCTTTATGAGTTTGTTTGTTTTTCATAACTACATTATTTTTCAGAATCCAGCAGCTTTTAAAAATATTTTATTTATTTATTTATTTATTTTTGGCTGCATTGGATCTTTGTTGCTGCGCACGGGCTTTCTCTAGTTGCCGCAAGCGGGGGCTACTCTTCGTTGCAGTGTGCAGGCTTCTCATTGCAGTGGCTTCTCTTGCTGCAGAGCATGGGCTCTAGGCGCACGGGTTTCAGTAGTTGTGGCACACGGGCTCAGTAGTTGTGGCTTTTGGGCTCTCAGAGCACCGGCTCAGTAGTTGTGGTGCATGGACTTAGTTGCTCCGCAGCATGTGGGATCTTCCCGGACCAGGGCTCAAACCCGTGTCTCCTGCATTGGCAGGTGGATTCTTAACCACTGCGCCACCAGGGAAGTCCCTGTTTGTTTTTGAAGAATAATTGACCTACAACACTATGTAAGTTGCTGGTGCACAATATAGTGATTCAATATTTCTATACATTTCAAAATGATCACCACTGTGAAGCTATTTTATTATTATTTCTTTTGTCCGCACCGCACGCTCGTGGAATTTAATTCCCCCACCAGGGATCAAACCTGGGCCCTGGTAGTGAAAGTGCCGAGTCCTAACCACTGGACCGCCAGGGAATTCCCCACTTATTAGTTCTTGTAGCTGTTGTATACGGAGTCAATATTTACTTAAATTTATTTGAAAAAGAAACTTTAACAGAAAATCAACCCTGTGGAAAACAGTCTAGCAGTTCCTCAAAAGGTTAAACATAATTACTGAAAACAGAGCAGGACCCTATGGTCCTTCCCCGCCATATCCTCCGCCTGCCTTTTGTCTGTGAAAAAACTTTAGCCAAAGAATAAGTTTAATCAGAGAAATAAGATAGTTTAGTCATTAAGCATAGTCAAGGACCTTTAGTTCCTTCTCAAGGGCTATAGATAATATTCTGTGCCATGTCCTGTGAGCTGTCTTGTAGATACTGAAACCCCCCCCCAGAAGTTAACTACGTGATGACCAGACTGTAGCCATGACATAAGCTGCTACAATTCCGAGAACTGGCCTCAAGGAAATGGGAACAAACCCTGGAACTGAAGATTAACTGTACTTACAACAATCAAGATGATGCTGGTCAGACCACCGCATGACCAATTTTAAGATGACTGTCAGAGCTTTCTGCATGTAGCCCCCTCCCTCCATCTATAAAAGCTCTTGCCCACTGATTGTCAGTGGTGGGGAGTCAGCCTTTGGACAGGAGTCTGCCCTCCCCCCGGTTGCCAGCATTCAAAATAAAGCAAATTTTCCTTTCCACCAAACTTGCCTCTTTATTGGCTTTTGAGCGGTGAGCAGCCGGACCCCACTTTCAGTAACATTACCAAATGACCCAGCAAGTCCACTCCTCAGTATATATGTAGGTTAAATGATAACATATATCCATACAAAAACTTGTACGTGAATATTCATAGTGATTAAATAAAACTCATATTTTATAGCAAGAAAAATTTAAACAGAAAATTTGTCTTTGCCCATTTGAGCCTCCTCCCCCTCCCCTTTAGTGTGCATCTGCATTAACCAGATCTCTTTAGAGATAACATTCCTTCTTAATCTCATCAAGGGTCACAACTCCTTAGGAGATAACCTTCCTTCTTAATCTTGTGACCCGTGACCCACCCACTACTTGCTTTGTACCTGTAGACCTGGATTGTGTAAACTGTCATTTAATGTACAGTCCTCAGTCTCAAAACCATATATAACTGTGCTTTGACCTCTAATGGGCAGAACAGTTCTCAGAGCTTTCTGAGAGGCTGTTCCTGGGTTATAATTCTCGATTTGGTTTGAATAAAAGTTTCCATTTCTTTCTTAGATCAACTATTTGTTTTCTTTGACAATAGCAGCATTATTCATAAGAGCCGACACATGGAAACAACCCAAATATCCATCGACTGATGAATGGCCAGATAAAAGTGGTATATCCATACAATGGAATATTATATGGCCATAAAAAGGAGTGAAGTCCTGATACATGCTACAACATAGATGAACTTTGAAAACCAGTATGCTGAGTGAAAGAAGCCAGTCACAAAAGACCACATGTTATATGATTCAATGTGTATGAAATGTCTAGAATAGGCAAATCTATAGAGACAAAAAGTAGATCAGTGGTTGCCTAGAGATGGATAGGTTGGAGGGAATGGGGAGTGATTGCCAGTGGGTATGGGGTTTCTTTTGGGGTTGATGAAAATGTTCTACAATTGATTGTGGGGACCGTTTCACAACTCTGGGAATATACTAAAAACAATTGAATTGTGCATGTTTGATAGGTAAATTTATCAAATACGAATTATATCAATAAAGTTGTCATTAAAAAAGGAAAACCAGTATCACTTGCCATAAGTAGAATGGAAAATCAAATACAAATTATTAAACACTAGCTAGGGAATTCCATGGCGGTCCAGTGGTTAGGACGTCATGCTTTCACTGCCCAGGGCCCGCCGCGTGACACAGCAAAAACAAACAAATAAAAAACACTAGCGAGATAGTTACATCTACTCTCTTTGATTAAAAAAGAGAGAGGATTCAGAAGTGTTAGACAGTTGACACCAAATAAAACTTTTCCCTTAAGTTACTCAGGAACAAAAAAGAATTGAAAAAGGAATAATTTTTTCACTCTGTGGTTCTGTGTTTTTTGTGACCTGAGGTACAAGATGTGAAGCCAAAGTACAGCACCGAGTGTGTGGCATGTACTCCATCCACTTAAGCAATTCTTACTAAGTGGCAAAGGAAGGGACATAAAAGCATTTCAGCTATGAATGTACAAACAGGCTTCTAAAAGTGATGCCAGAGAGGCTTGTCTGCTCACCCGCCGGGGTGGGCGGGGCTGGGAGCTGAGGGTCTGGCTTCGGTCTGGTTGGCGGCGTGAACACAGCCTGAAGGGAGTTAGTGCGCCACGGCCAGCCGGGAGGGAGTCCGGGAGAAGTCTGGAGCTGCCGAAGAGGCAAGAGACTTTTTCTTCCCTCTTTGTTTCCTGGTGCGCGTGGCGAGGGGATTAAGAGCGACGCTTAAAGGAGCTCCAGAGACGGGCGCGAGCCGCGGCTAACAGCGCGGACCCCAGAGACCGGCATGAGACGCTGCGGCTGCTGCTGCCGCCACCAAGAAGCCTGTGTGCGAGCGCAGGTCACTATCTGCACCTCCCCTCCCGGGAGCCTGTGCAGCCAGCCACTGCCAGGGTCCCGGGATCCAGGGACAACTTCCCCGGAAGAGCGCACGGCGCGTCTCGGGCTGGTGCAACGTCACGCCGGCCTCTGCCGCCGCACGCTCGCCCCGCACTCCGTACCCCTCCCTCCCCCGCGGCCTGAGGGAGCCAGAGCCCCCGAATCAGCGGCTCCTTTAACCCCGTCCTGTCTGAGCGAAGGACAGACGCCCTCCAGCGACCTACACGCAGAGGCGGGGCCAAATCCAAAGCTGAGCCCCGGGAGCTGTGCGAACAAAGAAGAGAAAGGGAAATCTCTCCCAGCAGCCTCAGAAGCAGCGGATTAAATCTCCACAATCAACTTGATGTACCCTGCATCTGTGGAATACCTGAATAGACAACGAATCATCCCAAATTGAGGAGGTGGACTTTGAGAGCAAGATTTATTATTTTTTCCCCTTTTCCTCTTTTTGTGAGTGTGTATGTGTATGCTTCTGTGTGAGATTTTGTCTGTATAGCATTGCTTTCACCATTTGTCCTAGGGTTCTATCCGTCCTTTTTTTTTTTTTTTTTACTTTTAAAAAGAGACATAAAAGGTGTAGTGATTGCATAGGGAACAGTAGGACTTGAGATTGGGACTCCTGCTGGGTAATGAAAGATTCTAGTGCTGCTGTAATAAGTCCAAATTCTGTTGTGTTGCAACAAGTAAAAGGGTGGGGGACTCCCCTGGTGGCACAGTGGTTAAGAATCCGCCTGCCAATGCAGGGGACACAGGTTCGAGCCCTGGTCCGGGAAGATCCCACATGCCACGGAGCAACTAAGGCCACGCACGTAGAGCTTGTGCTCGGTAACAAGCCACCGAAATGAGAAGCCCGCACCCTGCAACTGATACAGCCCCTGCTCGCCACAACTAGAGAAAGCCCACACACAGCAACGAAGACCCAGTGCAGCCAAAAAATAAATAAATTAATTAAAAAATAAATAAATAAATAGGTGACCTTTTAATTACTAGGGTTAAAAGGTGGACGTGGCTCAGTGTGTTGAAAGCAACTTCAAATATCATCCTGGCATGTGTCTATCAAAACAAAGACACAACAAAAAGGGCAAGGAACTGAAGACAGCTTTCATTTGACCAAATGTGTATGTTGGTAGAGTTATATCTGTTGTTTGGCCAACAACTGCCATCCTATGTGGGGCATACGGTGTGCGCCCAGCACGTGGTAGGTGTTCTGTACTGTGGCTACATGAACAAATGAGTGAATGAATGAATGGGATAATGCAAGAAAACTGTTTGCTGGCCACTGTAAAGGACGAGCAAGCACAGCAAAGCAGTTGCTCCTAAGGAATTCCAACTCAAGAGATAGGCCACATGTATGCACGTTTGAAAATCCATATAAAAATAATTATCATAGAGAAACAAACATGGAACATGTGTATTTGTCAATAGCTTCATCCCCTCCCCAAACTCTTCTAAAACAATAGCATATATAACTTGACAAGGACAAAGAGAACTGGAGAAGGAAGAGAAGAGCTGTGTCAAACAGTTTTTGAAGATGGAAAGCAGTGTGTGGGGGTGTGATTTAGCAGAGAAGAGGAAGCTGAAACCTAAGTATTGGCTCTGACAGTGGTTCTTCATCTTGGGTGCACATTAAAATGACCTGGGAGATAAAGAAACAAATCTGGAGACCTGGGTTGCACTAGGCATCAAATTTTAAAATATCTCTGGGTATATGGCAGTTCCTCAAAAAATCAAACATAGAATTACCATATGATCCAACAATTCCGCTTCTGAGTACATACTCCAAAGAATTTGAAGTAGGCACTCAAACAGATATTTGTATATTCTGTTCATACTGTTCATAGTAGCATTATACACAGTAAGCAAAAGATGGAAGCAACGCAAGTGTCCACTGACGAATGGATAAACAAAGTGTTTATATATATGTTTGTATATATATATAATTCAGCCTTAGAAAGGAATGAAATTCTGACACCTAATACAACATGGAGGAATCTTGAAGACTTTATGCTAAATAAAATAAGCCAGACACAAAAGACAAACACGGTGTGATTGCACTTATATGAGGTACTACAGTAGTCAAATTTATACAGACAGAAAACGGAATGGTGGTTTCCAAGAGTGAGAACTGTGGAGAGGAACAGAGAAGAGAACTGACTGATACTTGAGGAATCCCAGAAAAGCTGGGAAATTGGCACCACCAGGTGGGCTGCAAATAGGGAATTTTGGTGAAAGTCTATATAAGGAGCAGTTAAGATTCTTAATCTCTATCCCCAGTCCCAAGGATGAAAGATCTGTTGGGGAGACTGAACCTGTGAGACCCCTCCACTTCCAACTGGGTGGCCAAGGGCTTTCAGAATGGCTGTAGGGATTAAGCGAAAGTCTGGTTATTGAAAAATGGCGTCACTAATTCCCTTCCTTCTCCTTGTTCTACTCCCCAGGCAGGAGATCTCAGAATTTTTCTATGGAGAAATCAAATGACCCAAGGAATAGGGGCATGGTGATCCACAGATATAGACATTTGGAAGTTGCCAGATGAAAAGGCTGGCTCACCGTTGGACTCCCCACAAGGAAATCCATCAGTCAGCAAGCCCTACTGAAGAATACAGAGCTTCCAATGGCCTTTACCCTATGGAGTGCCAGTTATTTGGTGACTGCTCTCAACACAATAATCTAAAACCAAAGGAAACAGCAGCAAAAAGGACACTGAGGAAAAATAGACAATACTTGGAGAAGAATACTTCAGAAACAACCATAATTTTAAAGAAACCAGAGAATAACCTGTATCCATAAAACTAGAACAGAATGTAATAGCAAAGGAGCAGTTGGAACTATGAGAAAACTGAAATCAAAGAGCTAACAAAGGGCTTCCCTGGTGGCGCAGTGGTTGAGAGTCCGCCTGCCGATCCAGGGGACACGGGTTCGTTCCCCGGTCCAGGAAGATCCCACATGCCGTGGAGCAGCTATGCCCTTGAGCCATGGCCGCTGAGCCTGCGCGTCCAGAGCCTGTGCTCTGCAACGGGAGAGGCCACAACAGTGAGAGGCCCGCGTACCGCAAAAAAAAAAAAAAAAAGGAAATGAGCAAATCTCCTAGAAAGTACAACAAAAAGACAAAGGAACAGTAGGGGAGAAAAGGTAAGTCCCCAGATGAGCAAACAATGGAGAACAAAGTATAAAAGAAAAATAAAACTTAAGATAGGATTTGAATCTCTAGATTGAAAGGGATCACCATGTACATCATTGAAAAACTTCAGAACATCATGAACAAAGATTCTAAGATCTTACAGAGAGAAGCAGGTCACATATGGAAATAAGAATGACATCAAGCCTACCAAGAGAAGCTAGAAGACAACGATGTTCAAACTTCTGAAAAAAAAATTCTCAACAATAATTTTATTCCCAGACAAACTATCTCTCAAGTGTTTGGGTAAAATAAAAATATTTTCAGACATGCCAGGACTCCAGAATTTTGCCTCCCATATATTCTTTCTCAAGAAGCTCCTGCAGATTATTCTCCACCATATAAAGAAGGAAACTAAGAAAAAGGAAGACATTGCCCAGGAAACAGAGAGAATCCAACACAGAGGAGACAGAATGGGAATTCCCAAGGCACCCCAAACTGGGTGGCAGGTCTAAACAGCCTGAAACAGAAGGATGGAGGGTGTCAGGAGGACTGCCTTGAAAAATTAATTTGGTAGGTTTGGAGCAGGTGAATAATTGTACTGTGAGGCTGTTGAAGTTCAAATTACCAATAGGCACAAAGAAAAATACACAAATGAGAAAATGAAGTAATTTTCTTCAGAAAAGTTTTCAAGAAAGGAAATACTATCACAGTATATATGGATAGACTCCATAATAAATAGTATTTACATGATCATGATAAAATGTGAACACGACTTAATACAAAATTTTGATTTAATTACTTTTAGCAAATGGGAAATAAAGGGGTGTGAGAAAGCAAACCTTTGACTGCCAGGACTGAAATTTATAACTTATCATGTTCTCTCCTTACAGTACTTTCTTCAAGGAGGAAAAAAGGTGTAGTGGTGATGCATTCATTTTTACATCTAAACACCCACCCCTCCAATTCTGGGGTAATATCTCATGTTGTCAAACCTGGTGAGGCAAGACCGCCTTGTCCCCTTCCTGGAGGAAAACGACATGCATGTCTGACCATGGCTCGGCCAATCAAATGCTTCCACTTGGCATTTTCAAACATGAGGAATTGTCCTGAAGATGTGCCTAGCGTTCTTGGCACAAGCAGTGGACACTTGCAGGGACAAGACTGAGCTGGATTTCTAAATTATATCTAGAAAAAGTGGGTAGGCCTTTTTTAAAGTTTCTTAGCCACACAGCACCTGTGGGATCTTAGTTCCCCAACTAGAGATTGAACACACACTCCCTGCGTTGGAAGCACTGAGCCTTAACCACTGAACTGCCAGGAGAGTCCCTGAATAGGTCTTTTTAAAAGGTGAGAGTCCCTGAATAGGTCTTTTTAAAAGGTATCTCTTTCTTGAGCTACAGAGTGCCTTCCTCTGATGGCTGTGTGTGGATGTGTCAACTTCCACTAGACTGAAAGCTCCCTGAGGACAGCTGCCCTCTTTCATCTTTTTTTTTTTTTTTTTTTTTTTGCGGTATGCGGGCCCCTCACTGCCGTGGCCTCCCCCGCCGCGGAGCACAGGCTCCGGACGCGCAGGCCCAGCGGCCATGGCTCACGGGCCCAGCCGCTCCGCGGCATATGGGATCCTCCCAGACCGGGGCACGAACCCGCATCCCCTGCATCGGCAGGCGGACTCTCAACCACTTGCGCCACCAGGGAGGCCCCTCTTTCATCTTTTAATTCACAGCAGCCTTGCGTGTACTAAGCTCTCACCAATACATGTTGTACGAATGTCTTTATCTTTACTCTGTCATACATCATATTGCTAAATTGTGTTCACAGCGCTCAGATCTAATCTTAGACTAAGAATTTCCTCATGGACTTTGTCTTAATTGAAGCCCAAGGGAGTCCTCCAGGGATCTGTTCTCAGTGGTCATTTAGAATGTGAGAGTAACTAGTACTTCTGAACAAGAATCGTTGAGAATTCTTGTCTTCCTTCTCTAGTGACCCTGGGGCTGGGAGTGAAGAAATATTTACTCACTTCCACTTAATGGAAGTAAAAGGATAAAGGAGGAAGGGAGGGGGCAACCAGGATTGAACCAGAGACCTCTTTTTTTTTTTTTTTGGCGGTATGCGGGCCTTCTCACTGTTGTGGCCTCTCCGCTCCGGACGCGCAGGCTCAGCGGCCATGGCTCACAGGCCCAACCACTCGGCGGCATGTGGGATCTTCCCAGACCAGGGCATGAACCCGTGTCCCCTGCATTGGCAGGCGGACTCTCAACCACTGCGCCACCAGGCAAGCCCTAGAGACCTCTTGATTTGCAGTCAAATGCTCTACCTCTGAGCTATAACCCCATGGCCTACTGGGACTCTCTTCCTTGTCCACTTATGGTGATTCAATACGAACAAGTTCCACCCACTCTGGAATTCTGGCAAGCTTTGTATTCTAAAACTCCACTTCCTTTTCTATCCATCATCTGCTCTGGTTTTCCTCTCGGCCACCAATAAACTGGGTGGGGCACTTGAAAAATGATATGCTGTCAACTAGCTGAAAAGGAAGCTGACATAGCATTAGTAGAGAAAGTTTCCGTATACACGGTATTACTGTGTCAGAATCCTCGGCCCCAGATACACTCTGATCGTCCCCTGCCTCTTGATGAGTTGAGGTGGGAAGAAGGAAGATGTCAGTTCTCTCGGATGGGATGACTCAGGAAAATCAGGAACTCCTTCTCAGGGCAACCAACGCCAATCCCTGTGGCCGCGCTGCCTGCTCCGTTCTTGATGGAAACAGTAGCCAGCTTCTGACCTGGGCCTTCCCGATGCCTGGGAAGAGCTTGGATGAGGGCTTAAGTAGTGTCCTTCCTCCTTATCACAGCTGCAGGGGAGACCTGAGGCCTCTCCTTTCAAGCCTGGCACTCCGTTTGCATGGAGTTTAAGGGCACAGCCTGAGATGCCCTTTCTCCTCCCACCTCCTCCATAGGGTAGGGAAGCCGAGGATGGAGAAACTAGCTTGCCCCCTCCACCAGCCTCAAAGAAGAAACAGCACACTTGGAGACACACACACAAAAGTTTTAATGTAAAATAACACTGAGAGTCCATAAACACATCTTAGAAATTCAGGTTGAGGAGTGTGAAGAGAAGAGGTGCCGTTAAAAGAGAGGGAATTGGGTGACTTCTCCAAAGACAGATGGGCGCTGGCGGAGGGCTGGGGTGTTCCGGCGATAGCCAAACTGACCATTGAACCCCGGGGTCGCTTTCAGATTGGCATTATAGTGGTCATGTCCGGTCACCTGCTGGATGGAATGCCCTTGTGGGACAGAGAGAGAGGCCTGAGCCTGTATTCAGCCCCCTTTTGCTTTCCTCACTCCCACTGGGCTGGTATAGGGGGCCAATCCAGGTATAGTCACTGTGCTCCCATGTCCCAGCTGAACCCTCAATCCTGAAAAGCCAAGGGTTGGTGGAGAGAGACAGATGGCATCCTGGAAACCAAACCTCATACTAGGAATAGCATGCAGGGGAGTGTGAATGGTACATGCTGGGACGGCAAGGGCCAGAAATTTCTGGGCTTGGTTGAACTTGCTTTGCTGCCAGGAGAACTGAGAAAATTTCACCCTTGCATTTGATCCAGCTGGAGAAAATGGATGAGCTCAATATGGCCAATGGTGCCAGGGGACATGTGACTAGAATGTGGCCAAAGGGTGGTGGAGTTGGGGTGGGAGGACGGTTCACCCTGCCAGAAAAACAGGTCTCAACTCTCCCTTTTCCTGTTGCTGCTAAGTGGGGCCTAGAGAGTGAGCAGGACACAGCCTGCTCTGGGAGCAGTGAGAAGAACACAGGCCTTCCTTGCAAAGAGTAGAATTCCAACCCCAGCTCAGCCTTTCTTAGCAAATCATTTTAACTCCCTAAACCTCAATTTCCCTGGCTGTAACCTGAGGATACTCTGAGGGTAAAAAGCACCTGACATACAGCGAATGCTCCATAGCTATTAGGGAGCTCTGTGACACCATCTGCTCACGTATAAGAAGAAGAGCTAGAGGATGCAGAGACCCTGGGTCTCTTCCCCCAACCAGGTCTCTTTATGGCCCAGTTTCTCTCTCTGTGGAATGCACACCACTCTTCCTAGGTGGGACCATGGTGAGACTGGAAAGGGAGGTGTGGCACTTGCCTGCCCCTGACCAGTTTCTCCTGTTGAGGTATCTCTGTTCTCGCCCGAAGATTTGGAAATATTCCACTGTCCAGCCATCCCCTCCTGTACCGCCATAATCCTGAGAATGAGGGAGAAAATGCAGAAGACCATAAGTCATGATGCAGAGAGAGGCACAGTCCAACCCCAGCCTCCGGGCTTGATGGAGTGAGGGAGAGGTCACAGCCAGGGGTAACAGGGCCAGACAGATTAAATATACTTAGTGACTTGCCTTTCAGTGAGAGGCAGTGTAGCTTGGCAGTTAAGAGCTCAATGTCTAACACCAGAGAGACTGGTTCTAATTCCAGCTCTACCCCTAACAAGCTGTGTGACCTTAGGATAATGACACAGCTTTTTTGGACCTCAATTTCCTCATCAGTAAAATGGGGGGTTGCTTTGAAATTTAAGTGAGATATAAAGGGCCTTCAAATAAAGGCCCTGGCATACTAAAGTTTCAATAAACATGATCTTCATTTAAATGAAAATAATACCTACCACAAATGGTGTCTGTGACGATTAAAGAATACTTACAAAATGGAACATAGAAAATTTCAAAAGTGTGTACCCCATATTACTTTTCAAGCTTTTAAACTCTCGAGTTTTCCCCCAGATTCTGGCTCCTTCTGCTATAAAAACTACATGAGTAGACAGCAAACACACACAAACATGGCACACACAGGTGTGTGTGTCCATATGCATGTACTGAACACACATGCGCACACACTAACACCCAGGACCACAAAAGCTCCCAAGATTTGTTCACAGAATAACCCGCATTAAGTCCTCCTCTCCCTAAGTCACTGACATGTATTATAGACACAAATATTGGAAGCAAAAGTGCTGGAAAAAAATGGAGCCGAGCCTGTAATAGCCTCAGAATCTTTGATCCCGGGGAAGTACTCTGCGGGGGAGGGGCAACATCCACGAGGGAAAATGCCTGGGGAGAAGCGAAGGCTGCAGAACTTTGGGAGGTTTCCTTCCAGTCAGCTCATAGGAGGTCGCAGCGAGCGAGCCCTCTTGAACTACGACGTCACTGGACCGAGGGCACCTCGCCTAGGTAGGTTGTCTTTTTACCGATTGTCGGGCTTTTTGAGAATTTGCGGCGGGAGGCCACCCCAAAGGGTGGATCCGTGATGCCAAAAAGGACAACGAAACCCATTTGTTTGGCAGAGGCTTGCAGAAACCCAAAATGAAATCATTCTCAAGTTCAGGCGTGGAAGGTGGCTCTGTGAGCTCAGTGAGCTTGCGCTCAACACCTGTCTCCCGCCTCCGCCAGTTCCCGGGTTTCATTAAGAAAACTGAGAGGGTGCGAGTCGGGGAGCCTCCCTGGTGGTGAGGGCGCTGCCATGAGACGCCCGGATCTGGGAAGTCGGCCCCGCCACGAGGGCCAAGCTCTGCGGGCACGAAGCTCTGCGGGTAGGGTCCTCCACGGCGCTACTGTACCTGACCAGTTTTCCGCAAGATGGGCGGAACCACGCGGCTCCGGAAGTACCGGCGGGCGTGGCAGTCCTGCTGCGCATTGTAGGGCGGAATCGCCGACCAGAGCTTGGGCCTCACGTGCTCATAGGTGCGGGCCATGGTGCTCACGGCCACTCCATCCAAAACGAAGTTCTTCTCCAGACTCAGGGAACACGCGCGAAAGCGTGCCATCCTAACGACCTCAGCCTTCAAGAACTATTCTAGCGGGAGCGGAGGGTCCTGGGGGTGGGGCTCCCCTGCGCATTGTTACGTGATGTCAAAGACCCCTGTGACGCAAACCGTATCGTTCCCATCCTACGAGGTAGGCTCTCGGGGCTGCGGGGGAAGTTGCTTAAATGGTCCAGAGGTGAGGGATGTCTAGGAGGGAACCATGCAAGAATCAGAGATTGAAGAGAAGGGGGATTACTGAATGTGGGCAGTGTTAACGCAGTCGGGCTCAGCTCCCTGTTTTCCTTTTAAGAGCAAGGTTCTCTGCTCCCACTTTATTATATATATTTCCCAAACCCAGTTCCCTTGAAAAGCTTGTACCCAGAAAGGATCAGAAAGAGCTCAGAGAGTATCTACGTCCAACTCTCGTTGTACAGAACTGGAAGTTGAAGCTCAGAAATGTTGGAATATTCCCTAAATCCATTTAGTGGCAGATCCAGAACCAGAATTCAGATCTCCTGATTTCCAGTAAACCCACTTAAAGCACTTCTCCCCTCCCCACCCAATTCTCTTCATCAGCTATTCCTCCTCCCGTTAAAATTTAAAAAAAAAACAGTAAAAGTTGTACACTTATCAATAAAACAGTAAGTCCCATACTTCCCTCTAATATTATGTATATATGATAGGATACAGCAAAACGTGAACAGTGATCTTCCCTAGTTATTGTGGTTACAAGTGATTTTTCCTTCCTTTATATTTTTTACTTCCCAAATTTCCCCCTTGAATAAACTCATATGGATGCTTTACATATCCAAGTGGCTCATACAAATTCCCCTGCTCCTCGCACCAACTCTGAGGTGCTATTATCATTTTACAGATGAGGCAATAAATCCAGGAATTCTTTTATGTTACTACTATAATACTAGTAACGTAAACATATTATATATAATAATGTAATACAAAGGCACGTGTTAATTAGAAAAAGGTTGCATTACACCTACACGTAATAATCACCAATCCCAGCATCTCAATACTCAGCATATTTAATCTTTCTACACTATGACAGGCAAGCTCCTAGCAATCAAATTTGAAATTACAGGAAGTCTATAATTTGAGCCCATCCTATTAAAACGTGAAGAGAACCTGGCAAGAACATTAGAGGACTTGAGAGGACGAGGGGAAAAAAATGACAGGCCCAGCTCTCACCTCACATTTGAGGAAGGCAGATGAGAAATTTCATATTATGCAATGGGATTTAAAAAAGATCAATTTTAAATGGAGTACCTGGGGGCTTCATGTCACATTAAAGACTTGAAATTCACCAGCCTGGAGGATGGGGTGGGGAAGAAGACTGGTCTATTTTACAGACTTTGGGATTTAATGTTCCTAAAACCAAGACTGACTCAGTCTAGACAGAGGACTGGTCCTCAATCTTGGCTGCACTTCAGAATCTCTTAGGGAGCTTTAAAAAGTCTTGATGCTGGACTCCCCTGGTGGCGCAGTGGTTGAGTCCCCCTGCCGATGCAGGGGACACGAATTTGAGCCCTGGTCCGGGGGGATCCCACATGCTGCGGAGCAACTAAGCCCATGCGCCATAGCTGCTAGGCCTGTGCTCTGGAGCCCGTGAGCCACAACTACTGAAGCCCGTAAGCCTAGAGCCTGAGCTCCGCAACCAGAGAAGCCACAATGAGAGGCCCACACATCGTAACGAGGAGTGGCCCCCCGCTCGCCGCAACGAGAGCGCCACATGCAGCAATGAAGACCCAACGCAGCCAAAAATAAATAATAAAATAAATGAATAAATTTGTGTCACTGCTTTCTAGTTCTGGTACATCTGAAGGACAAAAATCTGAAGTACAAAAGAGAAGTCGGGCCTCCCTGGTGGCGCAAGTGGTTGAGAGTCCGCCTGCCGATGCAGGGGATACGGGTTCGTGCCCCGGTCTGGGAGGATCCCATATGCCGCGGAGCGGCTGGGCCCGTGAGCCATGGCCGCTGAGCCTGCGCGTCCGGAGCCTGCGCGTCCAGAGCCTGTGCTCCGCAACGGGGGGAGGCCGCAACAGTGAGAGGCCCGCATACCGCAAAAAAAAAAAAAAAAAAAAAAGTCATCTCACCAAGTGACTATGTGCTAGGGTCTCCACATACACTCTAATCCTCAGCCTTTCACCGTACCCAATCTTACAGATAAAACAATTTCCAGATACTAGATACGTGGACACACACTTTAGCTCTTCCAACATCTTTAGGCCAGACTATTGACCCAAACCAGCCAAGTGCTCCTTTTCCCCCGGACCCTGAATGTCACCTAAATCAACTGTCACGGCTTGGGGAAAAAAAAAAGCTACAATGTTCAATACCTTCAGGCAGAATTTGCCAGGGCTCATGCCTGTTGTGCTGGCATTCTATCATCTTTTATTCTCAAGCTAGGATTTGGCAGATACATGACCATCGTGTCAAAATACTTTTTGATAGCAAAAAACTTGCAGATACTAACAACTTAGTCATCTTCCATGAGAGCAATTATTATGTGTCAGGTTTTACAAATAAACTCATTTATGTGCCAACTCACCCAAAGGAAACCTGTTAACTGCAGAAGTGCACATATATACGCGTGTACCTGGTTCCTACTCACATCGCTCCTTGAACTCCATGAGTGTTCAGGATCTGACCATACACGCTACCTTCTCTGAAATACCTTTCTAACTGTAAGGCAGTCACCTGGGATAACCTGTCACCAAGCAATATCTACCACCTGCAATTTATTTTAAGAACTAAAAAACTCAAGTTTGTACAGCAGAAATAGCAAAGTCCCCAAAGTCTGCACACTGACAGAAGTGCAATGACTGTGTTTATCTTTTTTTACACATGCCCACAGAAAGTCTGCACTGGGTAGTTTTATTTCACAGAGGGGGTAAGGGTTAGGTGGCGTCAAGAAGAGTGACATGGAGCAAATAATTTTTATTATCATTTTTTTCTTTTACAAATACACCGAAGAATCATGCAATGCTGCCAGCATTGGATGCAATCCTGGGCCACAAGTCTGCACATTCCTTTGCAACTGGTCCTGTGATGGCAGAACCTGCATAAAAGAATGATGTGACACATAAGCTCAAAGGGCCCTTGCCTTGTACTCAAGTTAAATCCTCCAATCTCAAAGGCCTAACAATGATGTGGATTCTTTATTACCTTTCATCTCGCCTTTATTGTTTACTATGACCCCTGCATTATCTTCAAAATAAAGAAACACACCATCTTTTCTCCGGTACGACTTTCGTTGTCGAATTACCACTGCTGGATGTACTGAGAGGGGGGAAAAAAGAAGCAGCTGTCATTTAACCTGCCAGGTTCCAGTGCCACCACGAGAAAGCAATTTATACCTTGGCTAGCTCTCCAACATTTCCCATTTGGACAGAATGTATACTCATTAGCTTTTCATTTCCTAAAATCAAGTGTGAAAGACAGTGTAAACACCAATCACCCCTTAAGGAAAGACCTTACTCATTTCAAGTCCAAACTGCCTGTATTTCCTTGCAGGTGTAAATCTGTACTTTGGGAGGACGATTAGCAACACACCAGCAGGAAACTTGCTAAGCACTTTCTATACTTTTCCTCACTTCACCCAAGAGGTGGGTACTATTTAAGATCCTAATGTCAGGACTTCCCTGGTGGTCCAGTGGTTAAGGCTCTGTGCTGCCAATGCAGGGGGCCTGGGTTCGATCCCTGGTCAGGGACCTAGATCCTGCATGCTGCAAAGAGAGATCCCATGTGCCACAATTAACACCGGGCACAGCCAGATAAATTTTAAAAAGATCCTAATGCCATAGAATTGGGAATGGGACCCTCCTCACACTGAATGAGTGGAGAGGCCAAGCTATTAACTCCTTATTATGCAATATTCCATCCCAATTTATATCAAAACCTCCAAGTACAAACCTTGACCTAAAAATTAGCACTTTATGCCTTTCTAACTGCAGGGCACATGTTGTTTTAAGAGCAAAACCTGGAATTAACCTAAATATCTCATGACACATGCACAGAACAGAACCATTTTAAATGATTATGTACTTCTGTAATTTTTTAATATGCAAGACAATCATTCGTGAAGCAAAAATGGGTTATGGGAAGGTAATGGTCCCATTTACGTTGGAAAGTAGGACATAAAATGTTAAAAACGATCGTCCCTTGGAGGTCTAAGAGCTGGGTGACTGCAATCCAACTTCCATTTCTTATTTAATTAACTCTAGGTTTAACTTTTTGAGGAAATGTTTTCCAGGGTCATCAGTAACTTTTAAAAACCTACCTGCTCCAGGGCTTCCCTGGTGGTGCAGTGGTTAAGAATCCACCTGCCAATGCAGGCGACATGGGTTCGAGCCCTGGTCCGGGAAGATCCCACATGCCGTGGAGCAGCTAAGCCCGTGAGCCACAACTACTGAGCCTGCGCTCTAGAGCCCACAAGCCACAACTACTGAGCCCACGCGCTCCAGAGCCCGTGCTCCACAACAAGATAAGCCACCGCAGTGAGAAGCCCGCACGCCGCAACGAAGAGCAGCCCCCCCACTCACCGCAACCAGAGAAAGCCTGCGCGCAGCGACAAAGACCCAACACAGCCAAAGATAATAAATAAAAATAAAATAAATTTAAAAAACCAACCTAACAAAAAACGCTACCTGCTCCTAAAGTGAACATTTTTCCAGACATTCAAAGCATCTACGGCACTTGAAAGAAAACATGGATTCAAATCACAGACAGCCTGGAGACCTTGAACAAGTTACTTAATCTTCTGGAGTTCAAGTTTTCCTCTTGTAAAGTAGGGATAATAGTTACATTTCTATATTTAATATCAGACACTAGAAATGCAGGATCTTCTAAGGACAGAGATCCTGGCTATCCTTGAAGCAAGTACTATCTATGTACATAGATGGTCTCTTGAGTTTTTTAACAGTGGGAAACACACTGAGGGACAGATAATATTGGCTGAGACCCTCCTCCGTTGGACTCTCATCTACTTAGAGCAATTTAAATTCTCACAAATGCATCCAGCAAATAAATAAGGCCACACGAATACAGGACTCTGGATTCCCAGTCCCGCTCCTTTCCACATTTCTGTAGGTTATAATTAAGTCTAAGGCCAGGAGATGTAGCTGCTCCTTGAAAGATGAAGGGCCAGGGGTGCCAGCCCTGTGCAGTCTAAAATCCATGTGTAACTTATAGTTGACCCTCTGCATCACTGACTCAACCAATCTCAGATAGCGCAGCACAGTAATATATTGTGGGGGGAAAAAATCTGTAAATGGACGCATGCAGTCCAAACCCACGTTGCTCGTTGTTCAACTGCATCCATTTAGAAGAAACAAGGGCCAAAGGAAAAATGAAGAGTTGGAAAGTCAGAACCATTTTTAAAACCATGAAGTGTCCTCTGGTCTGTCCCACAACTGACTGCGACAGACAGCACTCCCTGCTGCCACCTCAGCCACAGTGATGGACAACTGTTCTGCCCTTCCCAGACAGCTCCCCAGGCCACAGATCAGACCCAGCAAGTGTTCTAAGAGGAAAGCCTGTCTAGCTGCATGCTGATCCCAATCAACACATTCATTTATCAATGCTTAAGCACAATGCTTACTCCTTGCCTACCAAGCCCCCCAGTGAATAGAAGAGGTCAACAAAGTAAGATTTCTGACCAAAAGGCTAAACACCTGGGCATAGAGTAGGATACAGACCTTCAAAGAGTAACTGTGATACATGGCTGAGACCTGTCACACGTGTACTGCGCATTAAGAGGACTTCTCAGAAAAAGCAAAACATCCCAGGCCAGAGGCAAACTAAGCAGGCACAGGAGAAAAGTTCAGGAGCTGGAAACTCAAGTACACTGAGTATCAGAAGCTCTAAAGTCAGTCAAGTGAGAAGTGTCTGAGGCCCCCCTCTAACCCATACATCTAGTAGGAAAACTTCTGGCGGTTGTCCACGATTAAGCAATGAGCAGCTCCCTGTTTTAGTTTCTACCAGAAGACATTTAGAAGCAACCATGCCAAACTTTTGACAAGTCACAACCCTGAGTCAATCTCATCTATGTATAACTATTCCTTTTCAAATTAGCAGTTCCTGAAAAGAAAGCTTGCCTGAGGTGACTTAAGTCTTAAGGCTGTGATCTCACCTGGTACCACCATGTTCATTTGTAGCCAAGGAGTCAGCAATTAATTAAAGACCTGCTCTCATAGAAGAGACAACCCTAGTGGGGGGCACAGCAAAAATCTGAGGCACAAAGGAAGGGATTTAAGTTGGAACAAAAAAAACAAGAACTAAAAGGAGAGCTGGGGAAGGAACTACGTGGATGGACTGTAAATCCCAGAAGGACAGAGCTTTTGTTTCTATAGGTATAAATATGTGAGGTGGTCTGTTAACTATCAGCTGAATTTGCTGGGGGAAATGGCAGGGTAAATATGCAGAGCCTCTAGCTTACCGTGGAAGCCAACTAAGAACTTAACTGGGGGGTGGGGTGGTGGTGGATGAATTGGGAGATGGGGATTGACATACATACACTATCAATACTATGTGAAAAATAGATAACTAATGAGAATAACTAATGAACTGTACAGCACAGGGAACTCTACTCAATGCTCTGCAGTGACCTAAATTGGAAGGAAAACAAAAAAGAGGGGATATATGTATACGTACAGCTGATTCACTTTGCTCTGCAGTAAAAACTAACACAACATTGTAAATAAAGCAACTATAAGCCAATAAAAATAAAAGAATGGTCTTTAAGACAGCAAGAATAGAACTTCAACTGCAGATTATCTCACACTGCCTCTCAAAGAAAACCAAGCTTTAAGAGGCCCTGAGCATGGTAAAACTACTGTTCTATTTTCCAATAGAGGGAGAAGTCCTTCAACTGTCCACAGACCAAAAGGAGGATTTGGTCTCTCTACTGACCCTTCTTTCTGAGCTCTGGTTTGCCTTTCTTGACTGTGGCCATCACCATGTCACCCACACCAGCAGCAGGAAGTCTATTCAGTCGTCCCTTGATCCCCTTCACAGAGATGATATACAGATTTTTGGCTCCTATAAAAGTAAACAAACAAACAAAAAAAGGTTTTTTTGAGGGCCTGTTAGGCAGTTCTGCATTTCCCCAACAACTCCAAGGCCTCCCCCTCCACACACACTCCCAAGCAGTTAGTCCTCCCCCACGTGGAACACCTTGTCACACCACCGATTGAAGCAAAACAACACAACATGCTGCCGCTTCACCCAAAAGCGGTGTTTTCACTCTGCCCTTTCTTGACGGCTCAGTGGGTCATTAGCAAAAGGCCCACTGAGTGCTTTTAAAAGGGGCAGTTTGGCAGAGTGCAGCCGAAGGTCTCACCTGTGTTGTCAGCACAGTTGATCACGGCTCCAACCGGAAGACCCAAGGAAATCCGGAATTTCGCACCAGAGGACCCACCACGTCCTGTAAGTAAGAAGGGCAACAGGAGAGGTCCCTTCACATTCTTAAGCTATATATTCATTCGCATGTGCCTCGGGGAGCGGTACACTGTAGTTTCGCTCTCTCTAGGACTCCTTATCCCCTCCCCATGTGCCACCCAGTTCTCAAGGCAAACAGCCAATTCCTCACTCTTAGCACATTACATTGAGATTAAGGGACCTGGACGACTCAATTCTCGATCCAACTTTTGCACCACGGAGTTCTTCCTACAAGGCGGGAGACCGCACAAGTCGCCCACTCTGGGGATTAAGCCAGTCCAACTCCAACCCCATTACTGAAGCGCTAGGCGCGGAGTGAACCCGCGGGATTCGGTCAAGAATCACGACTGGATCCTGCGAACTCAACCCTCCAGGCCCCCCCGTCACTTTCGGGAGCTCTCCCGGTGCTCTCGCGGTGTCCCTCCCCTCCCTCTCCGGCCCGGAGCAGAGCAAAGCGTCCCAGCTGCCCATGGCCGCCGTTCCCGGTGAGGCCAGCAGCCACCTCGCGACAGATGGCGAAAGATCTCCCAAAGCCAAAGACTCACCTCGCTTCGACATTTTGAACGCCGGAAAGGGACAAAAAGGAAGTGGGTATAGAGGACACTGAGATCTCAACTCCAACGCCCCGCCCACTCTGGTCACGTGACACGGTGCTTGTTCAATCCGCCTCTCTTCCCCAGGGCGCGGTCTTAGTACGTCATAAATCCTCGACATCACGTAGAGCTCTCGCTGTGAAGTGGGCGGTGGAGTGGTTGAGGGGTGCAGGAGTGTACGTGGTACCCAGTGTACGCTGCACACGAACTCGAAAGTAGTTGTTTGGGACACAGAAGCATTGGCTTAATTTATCGGGAAACCTCTCTGAGCACTAAGTATGTGCCAGGGACTTCGATGGACGCTAGAAGTTCAGAAATGATTAAACGGTCTGTGCTGTATAGGGGCCTCCGAAGAACACACGGCGTCGGGGGCTAGAGGGAAAGAGTTCGAAACGGTTTCATTAGGTTGTGATATAACTGAGAAGTACCATTATAGCGCTACAGATAATTCCATATGTGTGTGCTTGGTCCCATACCCATCTTTATTTTAGATATCTTGCTTTATTCATTACTCCTTTCACTCCTTCAACTTCTCCCATTCTTCGGACTTCTTTCTGTCGATATATTCATTCAAATATTTATTAAACGACTACTTTATGCCAGATTCTGTTCTGGGCATACGCTAGACTACATCAGAGAACAAAACAGATCAACATTCATGCCCTGTGGAGCTTACATTCAGCCAAGGTGGAGGTGAAGGTGGATATTAGATACTAAGCCGTAGACGTAGTAATTGCAGCATATAGTATGTTAGATGGTGATAAGTACTATGAAAACAAAAGTAGAAAAAAGTAAGAGGGATCTGGAAGTGGGAGGAGAGGCAGATTGCAATTCAAAATAGAATGATCCGTGTGGGCTTCATGGAAGAAGTTGACATTAGTGCAAAGATTTTTAAGGTGAGGGAGCTAGCAATATGACTGTCTAGGGAAGAGCAGTCCAGATAGAGTCATCAACCAATGAAAGACCCTAAGGTGGGATTGTGCCTGAACAATGTGAGGACCAGCAAGGAAGCCAGGAGTGACTGGACAGAGTAAGTGAAGGGAAGAGTAGTAGGATAGAAGGTCAGAAGTAATGGAACTGGATCATTAGAGCTTTGTACACTGCTATGGACTTTGACATTTACAGACTGAAATAGGAAACCAATGAGTCATAAGCAGAGGAGGGACATGATCTGACTAATGTGTCCGAAGGATCACTCTATTTGAGACTAGGCTGTGGGAGGGAAGACAAAGATACAATAAGGCGATCTATTGGGAAGCTCTTGCAGTAACTCAGGAGAAAAATGATGGTGGTTTAGACTAAAGAGGTAGCAATAGAAGTAAGGTGATGTGATCCGATTCCGGATGTGTTTTGGAAGTAGAGCCAACAAAATGTGGGGTGCAAAAGAAAGAGAAGAAAGTGTTTCCAAGGCTTTAGTTCTGAGCAAGTGGAAGATGGCATTGCCATCAACTGAGATGGGGAAAGCTATGGGAGGAACAGGTGTGGGGGTAAGAGTATGAGTTCAGTTTTGGACATGTTGAGTTAGATGTCTGTTAGACAGCCAAAAGAGATTTAAATAGCAAGTTGGACATATTAGCCTGGAGTTCCAGAAAAAGGGAGATACAAATTTGGCAGTCGTCAGCATATAAGTATATTTAAAGACATGATAATGGATGAGTTCACAAAGAAGCAAGGGTAAATAAAAAAGACCATGGGCTAAGCTCTGGGGTACTTCAACATTAAGAGGTCTATAAATCTATACATTTATAAATTTTTCTTATCACTCTTAATTCCTTCACTTGCTCCTGCCAGTTTCTCTAGTTACCAGTTTTTCTCTCTCCTTCACTTCGCAGCCAAATTCCATGTGTTTCTGAATATATGATTTCATTATCATATTTGTCTCTGTTGATAAATGAAACTAGCATCCATCCAGGTGTCCCTCTGGGATTCCTGTCCAATTTCTCTTCAGTCTGCATTCTCAATGTCTCTCAAATATATCCACTTCTCTCCATCTCTTCTGCTAATGCTCTGGACCTAGTCACCTCCATCTCTTGCCTAAACTATTTCTGAAGCTTCCTAACATGTCTCTGGACCTCTATTTCTCCCCCCTCCATCCACTCACTCTTCATACAGTGGCCAGAAATAATTTTTCAGAAACATAAACGTTACTATGTCACTCTCCTGAAAATCCTCCAATGGTTTCTGTACTCTGAGAATCAAAGTTAAAATCCATATCACAGCCTACTAGGCCCTGATCTGGCATTGTCCTACTTCTTAACCTCATCTTGCACACCGTGCTCTGTCTTGCTCTGCAAGGTTGAGGTTTTGGTCCCAGATACCATCCATGGTCCTGAATACCCATAGGCCTCACACATGCTTGGAATACTCTACCCTGCCTACCTGTATCATGTATTTCACGTGTACTGATTTTTCAGATCTCAGCTTAAATATCTTTTCCTTAGGGAAATTCTACCCTGACCTCTCTTACATAGTATTTTTCCTTCTTAACTATTTATTTCAATTCTTCAATATATATTTGATGACTTTGTTGAATAATGATCCCCCCCCCAACTAGTCTATACTCTCCGTTAAAGGCTGAGTCCATGTTCTCCTTTTTGTTCAGTGGTATATCCCCAGCATTCAGCATGAGGCCTGGCTCAGTAAATACATGCTGAGTGATTGCTGAACAAATGAAGAAGTCTACATCTATGGTCTCCATACGTCAGCATCCTTGTGTGAAGGAATTTTTATTCATCTATGGCAAAATTAGAAATATTTGGAAAACACAGTTTTTCTTATAAAGCTCCATTTGCTCAATTTAAAGGACTGCCTATTATTCTGGGATTATCTTCTTTCATCTTTCTTGTTAAAAATGTTCCTTTCAACCCTATGTCAACTGTCAACTTTCTACCATCCCAACACTGCCCTTTTTTTTTTCTTTGTAATTTCAGTGGTCCATGAAAACCAAAGGTCTGGGAATGATCTGTCTCTATCTCCTTACTTCCTGCATGCACATGTTCCTTGAACTCCTGTAGTGTAGTTTATGTCCTCACGACATGACTGAAATTATACTAGAAATTATATATACTGAAAAATTATACTAGAAAGGTCACCATGACCTACTCTTTCCAAAATCCAAGGACCCTCCTCAGTCTTTATCTTACTTGACCTCACAACATTTCACACTGGGGCCCTTCCCATCTTCTTGACACTCTTCACCCATGGTTTCCATGTTGCTAATAATAATAGAAGTTACTATTTTTGGAGCGCTACTAAGTACCAGTCATTGAGTTAAGCATTTTACAGGAATGTGACTTCTTGAATCCTCCCCACAAGCCTGTGATTTAGGTGGTATTATTCTCATTTTTCAGATGAGAAAACTGAGAAATAGAAAAGTTAAGCCATGTGTCCAAGATCACACAGATCATGAAAGATAGAGATGGAATGGCACCGAGTCTGGCTGATTCCAAAGCACAGGCTCTAAGCCACTCTGTTGTGTTGCTCTCTCCTCCTTACTCATTGTCCCTTCTCAGTGTATTTCTCTGAGTGACCACACCACCCAGTAGCTTCCATTACCATCAATATGCTGATAACTCCCAAGTCTGTATCTCCAGCCCAGACATTTCTACTTAGCTCTAGCCAATGTATGGAACCAATGACTGGGACACCTCCACCCCACAGGCACTTCAAACCTGATGTTCAAAGCCGAAATCATGATTTTCCCAGAAATTTTGCTTTTCTGCCTATATTAGTTGTCTTGGTTGGTGCTACTAATTTTTCTGTCCATGCATCTAAAAGTCTGCCCTTGGTTCAAGGCTATTGCAACAACCTCCAAATGGTCTGACCATAACCTCTGGTTGCTTAAAAGCCTGTACTGGCCCTCTAGTGCCTATGGAATAAAGTCCAAGCTCCTTAGCATGGCATTGGAGTCTCTTCCTGAAATGGCTTACCTTCTCCCTGGACTCATCTCCCGTCACCTCGCCTCTTACACTTCACACTCCAGAAACACCAAACTGCTTAGGATTTCAGGACTCTTTCTTGCTTTATCCACTACATGTTCTTCAAAACTCTTTTCGATGTCATGTATTTTTGAACACGCCATCTCTTCCCTGTGCCATTTCACAACCCCAGCATGCTCTTCCCCAAACTACCTCTTTACTTAGAGCAGTCATTCTCAAATATCTTTGCCTGAATATTCTTTACATTCTTAAGTTATTGAGAACTCCAAAGAGGTTTTGTTTATACAGTTATATCTATTGACATTTACCAGATTAGAAATTTAAATTGTGAAATGTTTAAGGTAACAAATCCACTGCCTGTTAAAATACATAACATTTTAAAATGAAAAAGAACTGTATTTAAATTTTAAAAATAATGAGAAGAGTAGCTTTGCTTTACGTTCTTTTAGAAGTCCCTTTAATATCTGGCTTAATGAAAGACAGCTGGATTTTCATGTTTCCACATTTAGTCTGTTGTGACATCATGTAGCCTCTGGAAAGCTCCACTGTACTCATGAATGGATAAGAATGAAACAGGTAAGTAACGAAGTATGAAATAAATTCTTTCTTCCTACGTAGAAAGTGTCTCACAGGCAGACCTCCAAGAATTCAACTCCCAAACCACAGACTGGGAACCACTGACGTAGAGATAGAGAACACAGGAAATTCCTTCGCGCGTTGACCTCATTAGAATATAAAATCTACGATACTGTAGTTCATTACTTTTTGTATTCCCAGAAAACATCAAGAATGACCAAATATTCGCTTGGTTAGGTACCACTTTTCTTTTCTACCATCTTTGGGATGAGTTAAGGTTTAAAAGGGGAGAACTAGGGGGCACCCGGATTTGAACCGGGGACCTCTTGATCTGCAGTCAAATGCTCTACCCCTGAGCTATACCCCCTCTGCTGGCAACAAGAAGATTACAGCTTATTTGTAAGTTACTGACCAGACATTGCATTGGTGATTAACAGTAGTTTGATATGTACGACCAATTGTTTCAGGTTTCCTGGGGTGATGCTAAAGAACCAAGAGAAAAGGCAATTCGCACCCAAGTGGTAGAAGGGGAGGGCAAGTCCTGTCTGAGCTGAGCTTGAAGGTCCTGGGGCGTGTGCGATGGGATTTCTCTCCTTCAACAGCGACAACCTCTTGTACCTCTGGCATCTTGGAGTTCTTTAAGTCTAATTTCCATCCTCCCTGCCTGCACCCCGAGCTGCATTGGATCCCCAGCCTGTGCTTTGCACAGGAGAGGAAGTGGTTCCCTTGTCCTTCCCAAGACACCCCTGCTCTTGTACCAGACGTGCCCGCAGTATCTCCATTCTCTCCAGCATCTTCAGTCTCTTCCGCTCGCTTGGCTCCTTCAAACATCAACAGGTTTTCCCTAGACTGGAAAATCTTCCCTTTAGCTGTTATCGCCTGTCCATTTCTTCTTTCTCACTACCAATTTTTAAGAAAGTCTGTGACTTCATTTCTCTCCTTATCAACAATCTGTCTCCGTAGTTCTGTTACTCGCTACATTTACTTTCTCAACTGTCAGGCATTTTTTTTCCCCTTGGAGTATGTATCTTGTTTCTCCAACTAGACTGTAAGTTCCTTGAGGGCAGGGATCACGTTGCATTCCGTTTTGTATTCCCCACAGTGGCACAGTGCCTGGTTCACTATAAGCCCTGGGTGGTACCTATCAGCCAAACCTAATTAAACTCAACTGTGGCATTCCACCAAGCTCGCACCCAAGCAGCAGAATGTGTTAGGGGAGAGCTCAGAAGTCTGGGTCGCTCCACCAATCTCAGACAGTCTCCCTGTTTATTACTCTTCCACTGACTGACTAGGTTCACCTTCTCACTCTCTAAAATGACTATTTCACATACGTTCTCCAGTCTCAAACCTTCTACGCCTTATCTTTCCTCCTCAGAGAGTGCTGAAGAGCTGGCCTCTGCCTTTTTGGAGAAAGTCAGAATCAGTCAGGAGCGGGGTTGTGCTGATAAATGGCTAACGACTGGCTCCAGGGAACCTGATTTTTAGCCTTTGCCCATTCCCATAGTGCAAATTCGCCCACCTGTTAATTTCCAGTGATGTCAACTGGCTTTAAAAATTCCTGAAAATTTAACAATTGGTTCTCACAAGCCGGTATGAGTCGAATCCAGCGCACTTCTGGGATTGACTCCCTCTTTCACCAGCTACCAACTATACACTGACAACTCCCCAACTTATGTTTCCAACCCAGACATTTCTCTGGACTTCAGAATTAACTGGATCTCCACCTGCATACTTAACATCTCCTCTTAAATGTCTACAGGGCACCTCAAACTTAGCATATTGACCTCATACTAGAATGTGAAGTCTATGAGGATAGGAGGCTGTACTTTATTACGTTCTGTTTCAGAGCTTTAAAAAGAAACTCTTGAGGGGTTTTTTTGTTTTCGTTTTTGTTTTTCCTAAACTTACTCCTTTCTCAGTTCTTTATCTCAGGAAACCACATCCACCCTGATAGTGAAGACAAAAAAGAAGAGTTATTCTTTTTTAAAAAATTTATTTTGTTAAAGTATAGTTGGAGAATTAAAGGGAATGGGTGTCGGAGGCAGAGGTTCTGAAGTTCATGACTCCTAGAAGGGGAGGGGAATGAAAGGCTCTCAGTGAAGAAGGACTGACTCCTCAGAGCCTTTCTATCCTGATGACGACGTGACTCTTCCCAGAGAGCAGCAGTGACAGCTCTGGAATGTCTAGGGAGAGGAAGGGCTTAGTGACCAGAGTCTGCTGGCAGCACAGGATCCTAGGTCCAGAACCCTTCAGATCAACTTACCAATAAGTTCACTATGTAAAACAGTTAAATTTGGTTCAAATGGGGAAGGATGAGAGTTATTCCAACCTGGCAACACTCCCTACCCTCATTCCCCCCCTCCCTACAGGAGAGGCTCCAGGGAGTACTTTGAAAACCATTGGAAAAATTCTCCTCATAAATGACTTGAAATGCCATGTCTGTAATATGTTACATTAAATTTTTTTACCCATTCAAATTATTTTTCTATTTTTCTGCTAATCTCATACTTTAATTAATTTAGAGCCTAAGAACTTTGTAATATAACAAAGGAAGAAATTGTAATGTCTAATAAATAAGTAAAATAACAACATGTTTTTTGGGGGGGCCGGCGTATTAGTGTATTTCTTTAAAATAATGTCTACTATTGGCAGGATTTGACTAGATACCTTCAACATAGAGATTCACTTGGTAAAACTACATATCGCTCAATAAAAAAATAAACATAGTTGATTTACAATTTTGTGTTAGTTTCAGGTGTACAGCAAAGTGATCCAGTTATACATATATTTTTATATATTTTTTCATAGTCTTTTCCATTATGGTTTATTACAGGATACTGAATATAGTTCCCTGTGCTATACAGTAGGACTTGGTTGTTTATCCATTCTATATATAATAGTTTGCATCTGCTAATCCTAAACTCCCAAGCCATCCCTCCCCCGCCCCTTGGGCAACCACAAGTCTGTTCTCTATGTCTGTGAGTCTGCTTCTGTTTCTTAGGTAGGTTCATTTGTGTCATATTTTAGATTCCACAAATAAGTGACATCATATGATATTTGTCTTTCTGTTTCTGATTTTACTTAGTATGGTAATCTCCAGGTCCATCCATGTTGCTGCAAATGGCATTATTTCATTCTTTTTTATGGCTGAGTAGTATTCCATTGTATATATGTACCACATCTTCTTTATCCAGTCATCTGTCGATGGACATTTAGGTTGTTTGCATGTCTTGGCTATTGTGAATAGTGCTGCTACGAACACGGGGGTGCATGTATCTTTTTGAATTATAGCTTTGTCCAGATATATATATATATATACATCTTTTTGAATTATAGCTTTGTCCAGGAATGGGATTGCTGGATCATATGGCAACTCTATTTTTAGTTTTTTGAGGCGCCTCCATACTGTTTTTCATAGTGGCTGCAGCAATTTACTTTCCCACCAACAGTGACTCTAAAGAAGAGTCATTCTTGATTCTTCTATTTCCCTCATCTTTCTCAGGCCATCCAGTGTACAGGAAGGACATGGCTCCCCTGCCACTGTCAATCTGGATGCCTTCTCTCCTCTCTAGCTCTGCTGTTCCCCCTGTGATAAGCTAAAAAATGGGCCTCCAAATATGTCCACATCCCAAGACCCTTGTGAATATGTTACCTTACATAATAAAAGGGACTTTCTAGATGTGATTAAGGGTCTTGGGTTGGGGACATTATCCTGGATTATATGAGTAATCAGAAGAGTCCTTATAAGAGGGAGGCAGGAGGATCAGAGTCAGAGATGGAGAGACGTGAGGATAGGAGCAGAGATCAGAAGGTGAGGAGATGCAACCCTGGCTATGAAGATGGAGGAAGGGGCCATGAGCCAAGAAATGCTGGCGGACTCTACAACCTACAAAAGTCAAGGAAACTGATTCTACTCTAAAGCCTCCAGAAGAAATGCGGGCATACCAGCACCTTGATTTTAGTCCAGTAAAATTGATTTTGGAATTCTGACCTCCAGAACTGTAAGGTAATAATACATTTGTGTTGTTTTAAGCAAATAAGTATGTGGTAAGTTTTTACAGCAGCAACAGGAGACTAATACATCACTGTTGTCTCAGACATCGCTACCATCTCTCACTTGCACGGTTGCAATAGAATCCTACCTAACCTCTCTCTCCTTTAAAAAATTGTATTGTGTCCACTTTTCTTCTTTTCCTTTATTGTGGTAAGAACACTTAACATGAGATCTACCCTCTTAACAGATTTTTAAGTGTACAATACAATGCTGTTAACTATAGGCACAATGTTCAACAGCAGCTCTTGAGAATGTATTCATGTTGTATAACTGAAACTGTGTACGCATTGATTAGCAACTCCCAATTTCTCTCTCCTCATCCCTGGCAACCACCATTCTACTCTCTGCTTCTATAAGTGTGATTGTTTTAGGTACCTCATGGAAGTAGAATCATGCAGTATTTGTCCTTCTATCATTGGCTTAATTCACTTAGCATAATGTCCCCTGTTGTCGCATATTGCAAAATTTCCTTCTTTTTAAGGCTGAATGGCATTCCACTGTATATATTCTCTGTTTCTATTCTTCACTCCCTGTAAATCTCCCCCACAATAGTGTGAATGATGATTTCCAGTCCCTCTGCTCAAAACTGTCCAACAGCTGGCTTTTCATCCATTTGGAATAAAATCCAGACTCCTTACTTGGGCCTATAAGGCCCTCTGGCTACTTCTCCAGCTCTCTTGAATCACTCTCCCCTGTTTCATGTTCCTTCAGCTACTCTGGCCCTACGGCCTTTGCAGTGGCCATTTCCGTTAGCTGGAATGCCTGCCCCTGACAGATGGGCTGGGCAAATGGCTGTCTCTTTCATATCATTCACATCTTAACTCCAAAATCACCTGCAAAGAAAGTTTTCCATGACTATCCACCTTGAAATATCCCCTTGGACCTCCCTAAGACACCATCTTGTTTTTCATTTTAGTCACTTCCCTTATTACTACTGGGCATTTCCTTGTTTATTCATTTGTTCGTTTGTTTCTATTCTGACTTCACTAGATTTTAAACTCAGTGAGACTGAGAACCTGTGTGTCTTTCTATTTGAAAGTATGTTCTGCACTTAGAGTGGGGCACATAGTAGTTGCTCCATAAAAAGAGAGAGGGACCACTAGAGAATACAGCCCAGGAAAGTCTCTCAGTGGAGATGTCTGTTCAGCTGGTGTTTGCATTCTTTTTAGAGAGACCAGGGGAAAGGATTCTCTCTTCAGTTTTGCAAGAAGCTCTTCTCTGACTTCTTAGGGTGAAGAGATGAGTGGGATTGTGGATAAAGAATTGAACCTAGAAAAGGCTGATTGGTACCTAAGTTCACATGTTTTCAAAATTCCGCGTTTTTAGTTAGTCTCTTTAAACTCGTTATTACTAAATTCAGTATCATGTAACAAGAAGAAACTAATTTTGGATATTTTCAGAAGGAAAAATTTGGAATGGATTTAAAAAGAATACCCAGGTTCTGTGGAGGGGGTATAGCTCAGTGGTAGAGCATTTGACTGCAGATCAAGAGGTCCCCGGTTCAAATCCGGGTGCCCCCTTGTCCATCTCTCTGTTTTTCACAGCCACTCAGGTTAACTCCGAATAACGCAGGAGTCTGAGGTTCCTGAATCCAGGATCTTGCACCTGGTGGATTATTTTCTCTCCCCAGAAGTCGCACAGGGGTGACTCTACCATGTTTCAACTGAATACCCCCACTCAGTGCCAAGAAGCCTCAGCAGGCAGAAAGAAGGCTGAGACCATTCCAGTCCCTAAGACCCTTCAAGACTTATTGGTTTAATGTTAATTACAGTTTCTTTGCGGGTGGGTGGGTGATGGAATGTTGAGGCGTGGCAATATTATTTTGCCTCGTTCATACTCTGACCAGGCAGATTAGAAGAGAATCCAAGTTCAGAAGGTTTATATAGTGGCGAAGTTTAACGGGACACAGCATAGATGTAAGAAGGAGGGTGAAAAGTGGACGGCTTTCTCCTTTATATTAGTTCAAAGGCAGGGCTTTGGCCCGTTACACCTACAGGTGGTGAGATTGAGGCCTGGTGTCCAGGAAAGGGGTGAAAATTTAGTTATTTCTCGGGTCTGGGCTTTGCACCGCACAGCAGATCTGTTTAATCGCCATGTCCAGCTTCGCGACGCATCGCACAGTAATGGGAGCCGTGGGGAAAAATGCATTCGTTTCGAGTAGTATTCCCCCGGGGCCCCGAGGGCTGACACAACCAAATTCCGAGTTTAAAATATCACAAGTGCCCCCTGTCTGAGGAAGCATGCCTCTCCCACTATCCTTTCTTTTTCCTTTTTTTGGGCAAAACCTAGTCGAGAGGCCTTGCTCCCTTCTCGTTTTCCTCCGATCCAACAGCGATACTGTCAGTCACGCAGCCAATAGATATCTGTCCCCGTCTTTAGGTTATGAAACTTGATGGCCTTTTATTATTTGTTCAGTGGTTCTCAAAGTGTGGTCCAGCAGCATCAGCATTCCCTGGGAACTTGTTAAAAATGCACATTCTCGGGGTCCCACTCCAGGCCAAGAGAATCAGAAACCGGGAGGTGCTTTAACAAACTCTCCAGGTAATTCTGACGCAAGCTCAAGTTTGAGAACCACTACATTAGTTTATATCAGTTTACATCCGGATGTAACTTTATTTTTGTAAATTAAATGAACTTTTGGGTCGGCCATTTCGACGTTCTCGAAGTGCTTTCACCCTGCCGGTGGCATGAGCAATAGGGAAAGGTGAACACGGCATGCGCCTGTCACCGGTAATAAAGAAAGCTTAAGTTGGAGAAAGTCTGTGTCTGTGGGTTTCCTTCCCTTGACCCAGCCCCACCCAAAACTGAACACGAACTTGGGGGAGTCTTGTCTCTTGAACCAGCTCCTGGAACTGCCTGACACCCCTGAGGCTGCCAGCGGTGACCGCAGAAATCCTGATACCGCTGGCGTGGGTAGTGGGGACCTGCAGCTTTTGTGCCTGATTTGTGCCTGTACCCACCCCCTCCTCGTGCTGAGTACGAAGTAAAGCCGAAAGCTTTCCGTTACGGT
This sequence comes from Mesoplodon densirostris, assembly GCF_025265405.1. Lineage (NCBI taxonomy): Eukaryota > Metazoa > Chordata > Mammalia > Artiodactyla > Ziphiidae > Mesoplodon > Mesoplodon densirostris. The sequence continues at coordinate 4,551,564 of NC_082678.1, forward strand.
TGAAAAATGAGGAAGGGATTTTAAAATAGCTTTTCTCTGCTTTCTTTAAGCTAGAACCCAAGGTTAAAATATGAGTCAAGAATGAATTATATTAGTTACATAAATTTAGGGAAAACGTACGAGGGGGCACCCGGATTTGAACCAGGGACCTCTTGATCTGCAGTCAAATGCTCTACCACTGAGCTATACCCCCACGCCGCTCCTGCGCTTGGATACTGCTCTTTTGGGCGTTAAGTCAACGCTACACCAAAGGTGGAGAGTAAGGATACGGAGAAAGGAACGAAAGAGGAAAAGGGGCCAAGCAGAAAGCAGAAGGCCCCCGGATCCGGGGAACCACAGGAAAGCTGCACGGCAGAGGCGCGGGGAAGGAAAACCTAACTCGGGCTGCGAGGCGCTGAGTCCTGGCGGGAGGGACTGGTTCCGCCCTACAAATGTGGGAAAGGATGTTGCAGGGCAAGGCTAATGGGGGCGGAGCAGGGGCTTCCCGTTCGGTCCGCAGGTTCTCGCCGGGTACCGACGGGTACAAAGGAAGTCTCCAAATCTGGAGAATCTGATTTGGTTTTCGGGTGGGCTCAAACCTCACCCTGGAGGGGTGCGAGGGGTTTGCCCGCCTCCTGCAGCCCAGGCGCCCAGATGTGCAGCCAGATCGGCTCCGCCCCGCCGGAAGTGCCCTGGGCAAGGTCGTCTGTCCGTGCCTAGCCTCCGGGCCTATCTCTCCAGGGCTCCTTCTGCTTGGGAGCTCACCTAGGCGCGTACCCCCGGGCCCGCAGTCCTCCCCGGAACCCGCCCCCGCGCAGCCCCGGGTCGCCCGGGGAGCGCGCCTCGCCGCGCGCGCCCCTGCCCGCGCCCGCGGCGCGTCCCCGCCCCGGTACAGCCCCTCCTCCCCGCTGTGTTTATTAGGGGAAGGAGGGCGGAGGCGGAGGCCAGTTCCCTAGCTCCTGCCGCCGTCGCCGTCGCCTGTGCAGTTGCAGCCGAGGCCGTCTCCCGCCAGCTCGCTCCGGGGAAAGAGAACGTGCGCGAGCTCCGGCGTCCCCGCCCTAGCCTTTCCCGGAGCCATGAATCCCAACTGCGCCCGGTGCGGCAAGATCGTGTACCCTACGGAGAAGGTGAACTGTCTGGATAAGGTGAGACGCGGGACCCGGAGGCGCGTCTTTGCAATCCCCGAGCAGTGCTCCAGATCGGGGGAGGAGAGCGGGGCTGGGTCTCTGCCGCCTCATCCCCGCGATCCTGGGAGGAGGGAGGGAGGGCGGTGTCGTGGGGTGTGGGGACAGACCCCAGTCTGGAAACCAGGAGATCCGGGGCAAGGCAAGGAGTCCACGCGTGGCGGGCAGCCACTACTGGAGAAGAGTGGGCTCTGTGCCCAGGGGTTGGGAGGACGCGAGTGGAGTAGGGAAGCCAGGCCCCGGAGTGGGGGTGGGGGGAGTGAGGGAAGGTTAGGGGTGCAGTCCCGCCCCCTAGGGCCGGGAGAGTGAGAGGAGACGGCCGCTCCCTCTCCCCGCCTCGCCTAGCGCCAAGTAGGCGGAAGCGCTGGGCGCTGGGGGAGGGGGCGGCGGGGGGGCGGGGCAGAGGTTGGGGGCCCCAGTGAAACCGTCCGCTCCGGCGGCGAATGGCCGGGCTTCCTGGCCTGGAGACTGGAGGGCGGGGGCTATCAGCCGGCGAGTGTTGCATCTGGTGAACTGGCCTTCGGATAAGGCCCCAAGCCCCACTGCGAGACCCCTTTTTTGCACGACCTGCAGTCCTCTTGGTGGGTCAGCGGTTAATGGACTAGCAGACGTCCTCCGTACCTTCCCAGCCCCCACCTCAAATTGGACGCCAACTCCCAGTGCTGGTCCGCCCAGCCGGGCCGGGGCGGGGCCGCGTGCTGGAGTAGGGTGGGTGGGGGTCGCTTCACAGAAATCTCCTGAAATTGTGCTCAGAGGCTGAGTCCAGCTTGTAGAACAAAGAGCTAACTTTTCAAAGCAGGTTTCCCCAGTGGAGGGTGGGGTTGGCTGAGTTCAGGGGAAGCCAAGAAAAGGGGGAGGTGTTAGGGGGAAGGGAAGGTGGCCTTCTGGAAATTCACTGGCCCCTGGGGGCCCTTACGCGTCTTCCTCCCACCCCCCCAATCATGCTGGACTCGTTCATCTGGTTGCCATTATACTTTTGGAGGGGGGCGGAGAGTAGAACTGGGTATTTCCGGCAGTTTGGGGTAGGATCCTGGCCTCTATTAATCTCCCGAAGATCCTCAGGCAAAATCCACCTCCTCTCTGCATCCCCTCCCCAGTCTGGAGGAGAAGCCTATGTGATTTTGTCCCTCTCCTCATCATGCGTGTCATCCACCTCCTAAAGCTGGCTCCAAGTCCAAAGATTCCCTCCTTGCCGTCTGGACTGGCAGGGGCTGGGGGGCATGGGATGGAAGAGGGGCGCAGAGCCCACCTGGAGCCAGGTTTTGTCTGGGAAAGGGTCGGTCGTTGGATGCTTTTGTCTTTCCCCTCCACCTTGGGGTTGGTGCTTCCTCGGTGACCTTTGGTCTCTGAGTCAGGGTGAGGGGGTGGGGCTCTAAGGTTCTGAGATACATTTGAAATTGCTCTTGGAGGAAGGGGGCATATGGGGCTGCTGCTGTTTCACTGTCCTGGGCCTGGCTGGGCAGGTGGAGAGGAAGGCCATGTTATGGGTGCAAGGGATGTGGGTACTGACCTTCCCAGTGACCATGCCGGAAGGCAGGATTTGAGCTCGGAGGCAGGACCTGAGAGCTCTCTGTCCTTGCACACTGGGGTTTTTGCCCTTCCCCGGTGATAGGGATTTTGGTCTCTGCATCTTGAGTTCCCTGTGCCCTCCTTCTTCTGCACGGTCATGAACTGGGAAGAGGCTGTGGCCACTTTCCACCCACGTAAGGCAGAAGCAATATATGATGGAGGGATTGCTAGCCTGGGAGTTGGGAGACTTGGTCCTAGTTCCAGGTCTGCTCCTGCCAGCTCTACGAATGGCTCTAGGCCTCAGTATTCACCATCTATCAAATGGGTATGGTAATGTCTTTTCTTTGAAGGTGGGGAAGTGCACTAAAGTGCCCAGAAGGGGATGTGGTATAGGCTGTGCCCTCCCTACCTTGCTGGGGTACTCTCTCCAGCCCCACACCTTTGGAGTCAGAGGGGAGTGGTGCAGGGCTCCTTCAAGGTGCCCTCCCCAGCTGTTCTCTTGCCCTTGCAGAAAGAGGACATTCGGGTGGAGGTTGCCCTGGGAAGTGAGAGTTGTGATTCCTCTCTCTTTTTAGAACTCTCCTTACAGGAGGTGGCCCTGGCGAGACCTCACCCCTGCACTGAGCAGGAGGCCTGGAATATCCAGGTATCAGACCTATTCCTGCCAACCCCCTTCAGGTAGTAAGGGCAGGCACTTGGAATGGGGACCTGGTGCCTGGAGGACTGAGACCTGAGGGGGAACCTTCGGTCCCATAGATACTGTTGCTAACCAACTTCCCAAGGCTTCCCGTTTACAACAGGAGGGAGTCAAATTAGACTTGCCTGTTTCACTGCAATTTCCCTACGACACGACAGGACCCAGAGCACAAGCTACGTCCTTAGTGTTAGCCTTTTCTCCTCCCTGAGCCTTATCTCCCAAAGGTTTAGCTGGGTTAAAGGCTGTGCCACCTCTGATGGCCACCCTGCCCTCAACCTGCCATACCCAGTGTGCTCTGGGTGCTGAATAAATATGTACTGCTGGTGTTTGAGGTCGAGAGTTGCTTCCCCAGAGGACTTATGGGATCAGAGTTGGGGGAGAGACAGGGTGACATCACTCATTCATTCAACAAATATTTATTGAGCATCTACTTTGTGCCAGGCACTCTCAGGGGCTGCTGCAGGGCCTTTGGGGAGGGAGAGGGGCTGTGTCTCACAACGTCCTCTACATTTTGAGGGAGGTGGAGTCTTGTCCCAGACCCTGTGAGGAAGCAGTCGTATCTGGGGACCTGCATTGTCAAGAGTCTTGCCATGTCCCTCTGCCCTGGCTTGCTTTCGCGGGGCTCCTGAACACGGGTGGAGGCATTTGGGAAGGGTGGAGGATTGGTGGGCTGCTAGGTCCCCGGACTCCCCCACTGGGAGAGTTCTCTGCCTCTGGCTATCTGAACCACCCTCCTCTCAGCCCCCACAGGGGGCCGCAAGGTAGAAGGAGGCTGGGCTGGACACAAGAAAGGAGAAAAGGCCCTGCAGCCCCGGTGCCCCGTTTCCGAGCTGAGAGCACCCCGCGATCATCCCGTGACCATCCATTCATAATAGCTACGACTCATTGGAATGTGCCAGGCTCAGTCTTTGCAGGAGCCTCACAAAGCAGATGTGATCGCTCCTGTAAATTAAGAACCCCATAATCAGAGGCTCAGACAGGTCATGCGGCTCACTCCCCTTTCCGCCAGAGCTGGAATTCAAATCTAAAGCTCTTCGTGCTCAGCTCTTCTGCCTGTTGTGTTTGCAAAAAGTACTTTTATTTACACTATCTCATTAATAGTGGTCCCTCCCCTCCCTGACCCCGGCCTGAGGAATGCTCTGGGCCTGGCCAGGGTGGGGCTAGGGCTGCCCCTGGAGGAGCGAGAAACTGTAACCCTGGGTGACAGGAAGGGAAGGAGAGGTCTCATACTCCAGCCCTGAGTCATAGGCAGCCCGGGTGCAGAGGGCAAGATACCAGGCTGCAGGCACGGCGACCCGAAGTTCACGCATCCCCCTCACCCAGAGCTGTGAGCAGCCGCTTCCGCCCCCTCCATGGTGATTCCAGAGAGATAGGGCTGGCCCAGGCCTCACCCAAGTGCGGGGGATCTGGCTTCTCTCCCATCAGCCTCCGTTTGCCTTTCTGTGGAGTTGGCTGCAGCTTTGGAGCTGCAGGCAAGGGAGAGTTGAGGGCGATGCTGGAGCCTAGGAGATGGGCTGAGAGGCTTCTAACAGGCACCAGAGGTCTGGTTTTTGGTGACTAGGGAAACAGTGGACTTCCGGTGCAGCAGCGAGGATTCAAGTTGCATGCCTAGAGGTAACTTTGCTCCCTGAGTCCCGGGAATGCTTCTCTGAAATCTTCTTACCTGTAGCCTCTAAGAAAGAGGGGACTCTTGAACTTCCCTGGTGGTCCAGTGATTAAACCTCTGTGCTTCCAAGGCAGGGGGCGTGGGTTCGATCCCTGGTCAGGGAACTAAGATTCCCACATGCCGCATGGTGCGGCCAAAAAATACAAAAAAGATGAAAAAAAAAGAAATTGAAAAGAAAGAGGGGACTCTTGCTCTGAGACAGGGCTCATGGGTCAGGGGAAAGAGGCAGACAGAGGCTCATTGTGGGGTTGTATTGACTTATTTCCCTGTGTGGTTCACTAGACCCAACTGAGACAGGGATGGGGTTTTTTCATTTGGGGTCCCCTCAGGGTTCCCAGCCCAGGCTTGGCCCAAAGGGGCTGTTGAATGACTTGTCATTTTCTGCCCCTGCTCCCCTCGCTCTCCTACCCCAAAAGAACACAGTGGCAGGAGCTGCTGGATTTTCTTGAACCTTGGAGCCCTCCTCGAGAGAGGGGAGGGAAGTGATGAGAAGCAGCTAGCGGTGCCAGGCTTGGAGCTTATGTCATCTCCTCCCAGCACCTCTTTGGGACCGGGAGTTTCAGCTCCTCTTTACAGATGCAGAGACCGAGTTCCGTAGTTACCCTGAAGGTACTCAGTCCACTCTTGTTTTCATTTTTCTGCTCCTGGACCCCCTGTAAGAGAACAGATGACCACTGCCTCAGCCTCTAACATGTGTAGCTGAGAGCAGGGGGGGTGGGGGTGAGGTGGGGAGGAGCTACTGATGGAAATGGGCACCGGTCCCCTTCCTCCCAGTGGCAGCTGGCGGGTGTGTGTGTGTGTGTGTGTGTGTGTGCGCGCGCGCACGCGCGCGTCTTGTGGAACCCCCGGATTGGCTGTTGGCCTTGTACCCCAGTCTGGCCAGTATACTCTGCCCCCTTCCCAAGGGGCTTGGCTCCGGGGGTGGGGGACCTGGCTGTCTGCTAGGGTGGAAGTGTCTGTGTCTCTCTCCTTCTCTCCCCCAAGTCAATCAGGGGGCAGCTTCGGAGGTCCCCAGGCCTGGGACAGTGCGGATTCCTGCCTACGTGTGTGTGAAAGTGGGTCATGGTCTGGATTCCAGAGAATGTTTTTCCTGGCAGGCCCCTGCGGGGGTAGGGGCCCAGGCAGGGACATGTGCAGCTAAGCAGGCAGAGGCCAGCAGACTGGGTGGTGACAGGGCTGGGGCACCCTGCCAGCGCCTCCCAGGCATTGGGGGAGGGAGAGGGGCTTTCACTTCGCGGGCCGGTGGGGGCAGGGACTACCCCATTCTAGCTTTCCGGTGGGTTGTCTGTGCTGGGGGTTTGTACCGGGAGGAGGGTGGGCTGGGCTCAGGGATAGGCCCCGGTGGGGGTGGAGGCCCAGCTTACACCAGCCACCCCTTGCTTCCAGATTTCCCGCTGACCCTCTTCCCAAAGAGCAGTTCTCCTGTCACTTCGTTTACTGTCCCACCACTGGAGAGTCCTTTGGGTCTCCTTGATGGGGAAAGTACCCTGTTAGAAGGTGATTACCCCCCAGATTACCCCGTCGTCTCTGGTTGAAGTGGGCCAGGGTGAGGGAGGTGGTATGCCAACGTCTCAGCTTCCTTTTTTCTGTCCCCTTCTCCGAAGTGTCCTAGAAGCACCCCTTGGTTGGGAAACACATTTTGAAAAGCACCTCCTTGGGGGAATTTCCTGACACGTGGCCAAGAACCGGGCGTGTGCTGGGCACGTCGAAAGTCTCCCTGTGCCCCTCCCCGGCTTCTGGCCTCTTTCTTTGAGGGCTCAGGAGTGTCTCCCTTGGCTGCTGGGAAATGGGGCAGGGATGGGCCAGCTGGGTCACCCCAGCAGCCCGGATTCTGGGGTCCTGGAAGCTGGACTCCTGGTGTGTGCTGATCCGGGGGCTTCATCCTGGGCTGCCAGGTGCAGATTTCTCTCATTTGCTTGGGTTCGCGTGAGCATCAGCGTTTCTCAGGATGGGGTCACCTCTGTTGCATCAGTTCCCCTGCCCTCATGGTCTTTGACTCTCTTCCCCTCCCTCAGCCACCCTGGATGGATCCTTGTTCTGTTCTGGGTCCCTGGGCTTCACTGGAGTCTTCCCTGCTACGCATTCTCACTCACACGCATTGTAGCTGTGGTTGGGCAGGGCAGAGCCCCACCTGCACCCCAAGACACACCCACCTCCCGCCAAGCCGCCCAGCCCCCTCGGCTGAGGGTCATCTCTGCCGTGCCCAGCACCTGACACTCGAGTATGTAGGGGTGCCAGGTGCTACGCTGAGGGCTTTGTAGGTGATTTCTCATTTAAACCTCAACAATCCCAAGAGAGATGGGTATTATGATTTCCATTCTGCAGACGCAGAAATGGCTCAGAGGCGTAGGTCCTGACCAAGGTCACACAGCTAGTCAGGGTGGGGCTTTGATGTCCACTATTGAGCGGCGGCGGGGGGGGGGGGGGGGCGGTGTCCACCTCCAAGCAGAGGAGGGCGGTGCCTCAGAGGAAGACCACCTGAGGGATGGGGGAAGGGTGTGGGTGTGGTGGCTAGAGCCTGGGGCACCCACCCCCAGTCTGGGCAGGGGTCGCTCAGGAAGCGGGGAGGCATTGGGGCTGGCGCATTGCCCAGGTCCAGGTGTGTCTGGAGGCCCAGGTGTGTCTGGAGGCCCTGGTGTGGGAGCTGGGAGGGACTGGGTGCGTGGGGGCTGGGCCCTCCTCCTCTGTCAAGGCTGAGGAGCTGCCCCTCACGTTCGGCACCGGCTTCTTAGCAACCCTGGCGCAGCTTTGCATAAGCAATGAGGCTTCTCCTGCTCGGTCAGAGGGAGTGGTCTGGGGGAAGTGGCGCAGACCTTGTGGGGGCTGCTCGCTGCTATCATAACTGGCTTCTTCCCCACTCAACCTTGTGTCAGCCCTTCTCCCCCTCCGGATAGCTCCGATGGGACAGGGGAGGGTGGTGTCATCAGCTGCCAGAGCCTGTGACCTCAGATGGCCCCGGCTCACCTGGGGTGTGGCTGTGTTCCAGTCCCTGGATGGAGCGCTCCTTCCTGGGGCCTGAGCCCCCTTCCTGAATCCTGGTGTCTGACGGGTGTCCTCCCTCTCCTCTGTCCCCAGTTCTGGCATAAAGCATGCTTCCACTGCGAGACCTGCAAGATGACACTCAACATGAAGAACTACAAGGGCTATGAGAAGAAGCCCTACTGCAACGCGTGAGTCCTGCCTTGGGCAGGGGCTGGGCGGGCATTTGCTTCTCTCCTAGTGCTTCCTTGACGTGGCCCAGCATTTCCACACTCTGCTCCATATGTTTTAACCATGTGGAGTCCTCACCACAGCTGGATGAAGTCAGGGCTTTGACTCTCTTCCCCTCCCTCAGCCACCCTGAGGTTAATATGCCCATTTTACAGCGAAGGAAACTGAAGCTTGAGGAAGGGAAGGGGCTTTCCCAAGGTGAATGACTAGTGACAGGCCAGTTCAGACCCCGTAGAGCAAGCTTTCCACCGCACTCTGCTGTGAGAGAGGGATCCAGCGTGGTCTTTCAAGCAAAAGTCCTGTTTCTGCCCAGTTGTGTTCTCCACTTCGCCTTCCACATTTCTTTCCCCATGACAGCACCTGACTGTTTCCTCTCCCCTGCCCCCTACCAGCCGGTCTAGGCACTAGGCCTGGGGGTTCCTGGCTACAGCCCTTCCCAGTAGTCATTTCTTGAGAAGTGGGGGCAGCATGAAGGGAGCTGCCTGGCCCCAGGCAGATCTATTCCCTACCTGGTGGGAGGTGGAGACCTTCATGTCTTTTCCAGTGGAGTTTGCTCTGGTCTACTGTGGGGAGGTGGGTAGAGGTGGGGTCCCCCATTGCAGGGGGATACCCCCATCCCATCCCATGCAGTTTCAGGTTGATTGCATTCAGGTCAGGGCTCATGTAGGACCTCACAGCCACGCTACTAGGTGGGGCTTCAGAAGGTCAAGTCCCTGCAAGTAGGCGGCAAGATCAATGTTCAAACAAATTCCGGATCTGACTTGAGTCCTTTTTTTCTTTTTCTTTTAAATGCTCAGTCAGGAGGCTTTCTGCAGCTGAAGTTCACCTGGGAGGGGAACTTAGGGACCTGTCTAAGAGGAGTTGGGGCCTTAAACCCCTGTGAAAGGCTGTCTTCCCCCTTACTGCCCTCCCCGCCCCTGCACATACCACAGCCTCATCTCCTTGGGGCTGGAGCATTCATCAGGTGCTTACTGCCTGCCCTGCCGGCTGCTTGATGCCAACCTGTGCCAGGTGCTGGGAAAACAGATTTTCTGATAAAATCTCCAGCCCAAGAAGCACCATGAATCATCACCTCCCTTCTGGGAGGGACTGGGGCCCTGGGAAGACGGCCTGGGGCAGAGGGAGGGTCCTGGCTCCTCCTTCAGCTGCTCCTACCGACCCCTCCCACCACCCCCCAAGGGAAATGGGACATTCTTCAAATTCTTAAAGGCTCACACAAGCCCTGATTCTCTGCAACTTCCTCCCTCTGTTGGGGAGTAGGGTGGGGTTCAGCAAAGCCAGAGGCTGGGGCAGTTAACCCCTTGATTGCTGGCCCACTTCAGGCTAGATTCTGGGCACCTAGGCTCCTTTGGGGGCAGCTCCTGCGCCTCGGCCCCTCCAGGCAGAAGTCGGGCTGAGCCCGGAGCCCAGTGGATGGCAGGGACTAAGGCTTCTTCATGTCTCTTCCTAAGACTCCGGTAGCCTAGAATGCAGCAAGCGCTGGGAGTTGGAAGAAAGAAATCGGAGGCTTGTCCTTGTTTTCCCTGCCTGTTCTCAGTCTAGTGCCAAAGTCCCAGCTTACTTTTCTCACCCTCTTCTAGGGAAGCTGCAGCAAGTAGGGGTGGGTAGCTCCTGCAGGGGTTGGGGGGGCTCCAGGGAAGGCAGAAGATGAAACACCCCTCCTGGGATGCTGCTTCCAACCTGCCGAGGGTGAGACTCCCCCGTCTCTCTCCTGGCCTCCAGCTAGAGAAGCAGGTTGACCCCTCTCCCTCTCCGTTCCCTGAGCCTTTACAGTCCTTATTCTTCCACGCCTAGCTGACCTTTGGCCCAGCTGGGATGTTACCTGGGAAGGACCCTGGATGAGGGGCCAAACACTTGGGGGATTTGTGGCCCAGCTGTGTTTCACTCGCGCTGTGGTAGCACCTGGCCCAAGGCAGCCACACTCCCTCAGCTGGTGCCTGCTGAGCTGCAGGTCCTTGCCAGCGAGCCAGACGTGGGGATTCTGGGATAACCCAGAGGCAGGCCCGGCTTGCTCAGGGCGCCCTCCGGACCTATCTGGGCCTCAGTTTTCCCGTGGTTAAAAATTCCTACCCAGGGATGCTGGAGCCTAGACCAAAAAGTTTTGTGCACCTGTGATGTGCCAGGCACGGGTGTTGAGTGTTCACTCTCATCCCTTCCTGTTTTCTTCCTGCCTTTGGCTCCATCCCTCAGTGACATTCCAGTTCCTGAATCCTGGAGTTTCCAGGATAAGGCCAGCTTGGCCTTGCTTTGTGAAGCTCAGGCCTGGCTTTTCAGCATGTCCCGCTCAGGACCCAGAGGGACAGGTGATCGCTCCCGGCCCCCGGCCCCCGGCCCTTTGCCAGGGAGTTGAGCCCACCCAGGGAGGGAGTGTGCAAGTTTGGTGTGCAGGGGGCCTCTACGTTCTGCCGATCTCTGGTTAGTCCCTGAGCCAGAGTCTTGCAGGAAGGGTGGGCAAGAGAAAGAAGAAAGCTGTCTGTCTCTCTCCAGTGGCTTCTCAAGATTGAGATTTAAGTTCTGGAAAGAGACTGAGAGCAGCAAAAAGGCCTCTTCTATTTCTCTCTTTGCACCAGACTTATCTGGGGTGAGGCCGGGGAGAGAACATAGGCCAGAGCCCACAGCCGGCCTTCTGGGTGGTAGTGGACCCCCAAGGACGTGCATTTACACACGTGCCTGTGCCGCCAGCTGTGGGGCCAGGGAGAAACGCCAGGGTGTTGGCTGTGTTTGTGTTCACACTTCCCAGGCCATAGGCACTCAGCCTTGCTATGACAAGGTAGAGGGGAGCATGCCTGCTTTTGCATAATAGCCAGTGGGGGAAGAACCCACTGTGAATCGAATTCTCTCTTGAAGCTTCTGGGTAGGCGGGGTGAGCCTATTCCAGTTTTTATAGGAATATTTATGCCCTCGATGATCTGTTTTGTAAACTATTCTTTCTGAAAGTGGGGCAGATGGGTCCACGTACAAACCTGGTCCTTGGTCTCCATGCAAATAGTTGAGCCCAGAGGACAGGGGGGTGGGGGGTGGGTCAGGGGGACACGTGCCTGTTCCTTTCTCCTTGGGGACCATGAGTCTGTAGAGGCTGCAGACCTGAGGCAGAGTTGCAGGCCAGGGGAACCAGCTTTTGGGGTGTCAAGTAGGGGGTGGACATGGGCTGGGGAAGAAAGCGGGGGATGCTCAGTTGTGCCTTTCCCCTCCTCACTGACCGCAGTGGTAGAGGTCTGTCCTTCAGTTGCCTTGAGCTGTGGGCTGAGGGGCTGAGGAGGGTGGAGGTGTCCCTGGTTCTGGGGAACAAGGGACTGTGGTTCTACTCCCTCCCCAGGCCTCAGAGAGTGGGGTGGGGCCTGTGCTGGTGGGGCTTGAAGTAGCTCTGGGTTCTAGCAAACTGTCTTGAATCCCAGCTGCTCTTACAGCAGTGGGCAAATCCAGGAATAGGGACTGGGGCTTTCCCACCTCCCCAGAGTTCTCTGCCCCTGACTGGGAAAAATGGGATCAGATGTCTTGGGGAGCTGGGGGTAGCACCAGGAGAGCGAGTGGTATGGGTGTGTGTGCTGTGTGTGGGAGCGGGGAGTCCAAAGGGGTATCCACAGTGAGCAGTGTGGCCTCTAGGCAGCCCCTACCTCTCTCTCACCCCCAAATCCTTATACTCAGATGTCAGGGCCTCAAGGAACCTCAGGGATCACTTTGCTTCCTAACAGCCCATTTTATAGATGAGGAAACTGAGGCGCAGTGTTTCCATGCCTTTCCTGACTTGGCAGAATCATTTCTCCTTGTGTATTGCCATTTTTCATTTTGTCTACGACCACTGAGGGCTGGTAAGTTCTTCTTCATGTCTAGCCTTGATCTTTTTGGCCGCTCATTTTTTTCCCTCTGGTCAAACAATGCCTCCTTGTTGCTTCCTATCCCCACCGTTTCAGCCCCTTTGGCCTGGGGAACTGGTGAGAAAATGGGTAAGAAGGGAGCCCTCACTGCCCGCCTGCCCGTGGGCAGTGTTCCCAGCGGGGGAATCAGCAGCTCCTTCCAGAGGCAGGATGTAGGGGCTGTGGGTTTTTTTTCCTTCCCCTTTTGGTGAAACCAAAGGCTCCTTGTTGCTTTTGTTGATGTATTTTTGTTCCTCCTTGAACAAAAAGCTGTGGTTTTTGAAGGGATCCAAGGCTGGAAGAGGCGAGGTTGCCTGTAGAAAGGGGGAGCTGGGCTTCCAGGATATCTGGTCTGTTCTTGTTCTGCCTCTGGAACACAGCTGATGGCGGGACTGGGAGTGGGGCTTCCTACAAGTGATCTCTGTCCCCAGTAAACCCATAGCAGGAGCCCTGCAGCTTCTCAGCATCCTCCCTGTCCTCATCGTCCCTCCAAGCGGGAAGGTGACTCAGAGGTCCTCTGGGGCAAGCCCCCCTTCTGCATTCCCACAGGTCATGTCTGGACTCTTGAGACACCTGCTTTAGAAGTGTCTTAAGGAGTAGGTGGCTTCTGACTGGGGGTGGCTGAGAGACCCCAGAGGGTTCTCTCATAATAGCCAAGCTTGGAAACTGGTTGGGTTTAGAAGAGGAAGTTCTCTACCGACCCAACCAAGCATATCTTTCCACAGAGCTGGGAGTGGGCAGGCGTTCACCTGGGGGGGGAGGGATGTCAGCCTGCGCTTAGCTGGCTGGGCAGGTGTGGTATAGGGGAGAGTGCATTGGGCCAGATCTCTGTCCTTGACACTGAGCCTCAGTTTCTTTATCTGTAAAATGGGCACAGTGATAACGCTTGCCTTTTTTAGCCCAAAGCCTTGTGGCAGGTTTCAGGAGAGAATGTGCACAGGATACAGTGTATCCAGAAGTCACTTCATGTGACTCTCAGTTTTCCTAGAGGCCTGGGCTGCTGCCAGCAGCTGCCTGATTGTCCTGCCCCCCAGGCTTCCTGTCCTAGTGGGCTCTCTCCATGCCTCTCTCTTTCCCAGAGCAGCTGATACTGCCATCGAGGGTGGGGAGGGGCGTCGGCAGAGGGCCCACCTCTTGGAATGATTAACAAGGGGCCGGGTGCAGGCTGGCCCACAGAAGGGACAAAGAACAGCTGTGCTCTGGACCTGGCTCCAGGCCAGGGTTGGGACACCCAGTTCTCCCCACCCTGGTCCCTCGTTCCCTCACCATGGTCCAGTCTGTTGGTGGGGCTGGGGTTCCAGTGGGGTCACTAGCTGGTGGGGGGGACACCCCTCTTCTGCCTTTGCGCCTGCATTGGGATATGCATATATCCATTCATCTCAACTGAGATCTGAGGGTAATGGGTTGGCGGGGGGGCACTTCAACCTGAGGATAGAGAGGGAGGGAAAAGGTAGAATTCCCAGCAGTTGTTTCTGGAAGGAGGTCAAATCGATTGTAGCACTCTTGGAAGGCAGTCATGTGGATGGGGGAGGGGCACAGCACTGGCGTCTGGCATATCCTCCCTTCTAAAAACAAATCCGTGGCACGTGTCTTCCTCACCTAAAATGTCTACAAGGATCCTGCAGACACAGCCTCCTAGTTTTGCCTTCGTGGGTTCCTCTGCAGTTGAGGACCCTGGCTGTCTGTGTCTCTTCCCCCACCCCCATAGACTCTCTCTGTCTGCCTGCTCCCACCGCTCTCCTGCCTTGAGCCGAGGATGAGGTTGCCATGGGAACCCGAAGCGCAGTGAGCAGGGGACGGGAAAGGCCGAGTTGTCTCGCCAGGGCTGTGGGCTGTGGGTAGGGGACAGGGTTGACCCAGCAGGAGGAATAGAGCCCATGCTCATGGCTGCCTGCCTTTTTTGGCCTGGGGTTGGGGTTCAGGAGGCAAAGGTAAGAGACTGGAGGCTTCAGAGCCCCTCTTTAAATCTATCTTAATCTGATGCAGGCTTAAAATCCCCCTCCTCCCCCCACCAGATTAAGCTGAGTCGACGACATCTAGGCTGGTCCCCCCCTTCCCTTCTGATGGAATTAGTGTTCTGGCTGTGGGGGGCTGAGATCTGGGGGTCATGATGGCTCCAAAGAGGGGATGAAAGACCCGCCAGCCCCATCCAGTGGCACCCACTGCATGTTGGGGGGGTCTCCTGAGACCCTTCTGGTGGCGTGTGGGAGGTATGTGAACGTGGACCTGCTGGCGTAGGCGTCTAGGAGAAGTGCATTGCTGCAGAGGGCTCGTCTAGATATTCACTGTGTGAGGAATAACGCAGAGTGCACAGGAGCCTCGGAATTGCCGAGTGGGGTTGCGTCTGGCCGACCTTGGGCCACGGGACCTGGCATTCCGTTTTAACCCTGTACCTTCAGGCAAATGGCTCCTGTGCATATGTGTTTTCCGAGCCTGCCAGACACCCTTCCCCACCAAGTGCTAACCAGAGCCACCATCTCAGAACTGACCCTTCAGGCTCTGGGTCAGAGCTGCCCTGAAGGTCTTCTCCATCCCCCTGCTTCAGGACCTAACCTCCCTCCTGTGCTCATGAGCCCCTACTTACAGACACTCTCCTCACCACACTGCCCACCCCCTGACACCTTCATAATGGCTCTGATTTGGTGGGAGGGTCACCTCCAAAGCCCTCCCTCCTGGGACCTCAGGGCCCGCCAGTTCTGCTAGAGATCTTACTTAGATCCCTTCTGCTGTTCTCTTTCTAGTCTCCAGAAACAGACTGCCAGCTGATCCTCCCTTTTCCCGGAACTGCTCAGGGATTTTGAATGGGGCACCTCAGCTGTAGGTGGCCCTGGCTTTGCGGAGCTGGGCCAAGCCTGGGACTGGACCCACAGCCTTAGCCCCGCATTCTTCTATGGGACATTTCTGTGGCCGGCTGCAGGCACCTGCATTTGCTTTTTAGTCTCTTGCCTTGCTCTTCCCTCTGCTCAGGGAGCCATGGGCCTGGGCTGATCTGGGAGGCAGGACTCAGGCGGGGTAGTGCAGGCTACGAGTTGGGACACAGCTAGAATCACCTTTTGTGCTTCTAGGTCCAAGATGATGAAGTTAGCTCAGAGGGAAAAACGATTTGCCAGTCCCCCTGTGAGACAGTGTCAGGGCCAGCACCCAGCACTGTGCTCCTTCTAGCCACGCCCCCCCCCCCCCCCACCAGTTAGTTGAGTTCTCCAGCCCCCGAGTCCTGCCCTTGACACGGGGAAGTTCGTGTGTGATTACCAATAGCTCTCGCTCAGGATGGGCCGGGCAGCTGGAGAACATGCCAGGCTTGGTGAAACACACAGAGGTGGAGGGCTGCTGGTGTCCAGTTCCAGGGTACATCAGCCAACCTGGCTGGCTGGAAGATGG
The DNA here is from genome assembly GCF_025265405.1 of Mesoplodon densirostris. Classification (NCBI taxonomy): domain Eukaryota; kingdom Metazoa; phylum Chordata; class Mammalia; order Artiodactyla; family Ziphiidae; genus Mesoplodon; species Mesoplodon densirostris. The sequence goes on from NC_082678.1 coordinate 4,567,041, forward strand.
CGATCCATCTCTTACCTGGGGACAGCCTGTGAGTCTGGCATCGGCTAGTGGTCATAGTTGTGGTGGGGTGTGGCCAGAGCTGAGAATGGCCAGCCTTTGGCTCCTGCTCAGAGAAGCCAGCTGCCAGTCCCTGAAATCACTGGGGCCTATGTAGACCCCCAGCCCTTTCACAAATACCAGCATCTACACACAGACCACAGTGACTCAGGGCTGCCTCTCCTCTAGCTGGTTTGCTGGGGGACTTTCTGATGACCCAGGGGAATGGAGGAGACCCGAGTTCTAGTCCTGGCTCAGCTTCAACACCTGATAGGACATTCGTTTACTCAACAAATATTTATTGAACACCAGGTACTATTTGGGGAGCTTGGAATAAACCAATGAAGAAAAGACCAAGAATCCCCTCACCTCATAGAGACCCAGTGGAGAGAGAAGACAGTAAACCGATGTGATAAGTAATTATGAATTCAGCTAAGTGCTTGGCGCCAGCACACAAGTTCCTCCTCTGGGAGAAAGGAGGGGGTTGGACCGGATGGTCCTGGAGGTCCCCGCAGGCTTGGCTCTGAGGGCTGAACTGGTCCCTGCTACCTCCAAGTCAGCCCTCTTTCTGGGGGACAGGACTGTGGTCTGCCCTGTGTCTGGAGATTAGAGGGTTTGGTTCAGGGTGTTGGGTCCTGGGAGACCTTTTGGGTACAAATCTGGATGCCTCCAGTTACTGGCCGTGTGCCTTAGCCACATTGTTTAACCTTTCCAAGCCGCTGTTCTCCAATCTGTCAAAGAGGGATAATAGGGTGATTTTAAGAAGTTGATGAACTAAGGCGTGTACACCCTTAGCCCAGGGAAACATCAACTGTTGTTACAGTGTCCTTATCTGTCACCCGTGGTGACCACTTCTCGGCTTCAAGCTGACCTCTCATCTATCCTCCGATTACGTTGGACCTTGTCAGCTCTTTGGAACACCACTCTGGAGGTGTGAGCTTCTTCTGCCTCACTGCCTCTTCCTGGAAGCCCCCCTGGATATGTGGATCCCTTTCCCCTTTGCTGCCGTCTCTGGATCCCCCCTGCCCTTCTTCTGCTACATTGGTCTCCGCTTCTGGTCTCAGCTGAATGCTTTGTCCTGACCCCATGAGCATCTTCTTCCCTGCCTGGCTAGGCCCTCCTGGGTGCCTGGCCCCCTTGACCTTCCTGTGCAATAGACGTGGATTACTTGGGTGATCTGAAACCCTTAGAGAGCGTCCCCATGTCCTCCCTTTGGAGTTCTTGGTGGCCAGCCAGCCACTCGGGCCTGATGTGTCTTCCCAGTTCAGCCCAGGCTGAGTCTGAGAAACGCTTGCCTCCCGTCGGCCATGGGCAATGGGCATTGTGGTTCTGATGCTGGGACAAGGGCAGGGGCCGCCCAAGGATAAGAGAATGGAAGCCCAGAGGTTCCCGCCCCTTCCCCCAGAATGACCCCCTCTCTTTTTTTTTTTCTGTCCTGCAGACACTACCCCAAGCAGTCCTTCACCATGGTGGCCGACACCCCGGAAAACCTCCGCCTCAAGCAACAGAGTGAGCTCCAGAGTCAGGTGAGGGGGCGGGGCCTGGCCCTTGGGGGCGGGGCAACCCCTTGATTTAGCAAGGGCTCCTTCCTTCTGTGGTTACTCAGCAAGGCCAAGGCGCTGAAATCCTAGCAGTTACCAATCTCCCTGCCCCCACCCCCCACCCCCAGTTACTGCACATTTCCTGACTTGATCAGAGAAGTGGGCGAGAGCGTACCCCACTTCCTACCTAAAGTGGGTGGGAGGGGTGTGGGCGTCGGATTTTTTCTGCTTCAGGAACTTTGTGGGGGACCCCTAGAGCCCACCTCCTCCAGGAAGCTGGTCCCCTCCCCCTCCTCTCCACTCACACCCACCCTCGGAGGGCAGGCTGCAAAGGGGGCCTGTCCTGCCTGTGTCTCCTTGGGCCTGATTTTCCTGAGAGCCTGCTGGGTGGGGAACTCTGTGTGTCACCACAGTAGGGGGGGAGACGGCTTCCTGCATCAGGGAGAACTCGATCTTCAGGGGACACTGAGGAATAAGCAAAGGTCCAGAACCTTTAGGCCAGAACGACTAACCCTGCCTGGGGGTCTGGGAGGGCTTCTGGGACAAGCCTGGCCTGGACTGTGGGGTGGAGTGGGGCAAAGCGGGGCTTCATCAGAGACCCCCTGGGGAACGTAACCAAGTAGGCAGGGTACCCAGGGCCAGGAAAATGTCTTGCAGGATCCACCAGGGCCTCAGAGGGAGATCTCTCCTGTCCCCCCAGAGTGGGGCTCCTGCTGTCAGACCTTGATGTGACTTCTCTGGTCACATGAAGGAGAATCAGCCCTGGGCCATCTACATGCATTCTCTCGTTGAATCTTCCGAGCAATCCTGCGAGGAAGATGCTATTTTCCCGTTGTACAGATGAGGAAACTGAGGCTCAGAGACAGTAAGGGACTTGCTAAGATAATATATGTAGCAATAGAGGTAGTAAATGTATTAATAGCTAATGTATGGAGTGCTCAGTGCTCTGGGCGTATTAATGTTCAATCCTCACAACAGCCCTGTGCAGTTGGCAGGATAGGTCCCACTTTATGGAAGAGGTTCAGGCCTCACGTGTGTCCTACAGTGATGGGGAGCAAGTAGGGGAAGCTGGTGTCAGCAGCAGCTCACACCTGCCAGCCCAGACCCTGCCCCCGCTATGGTGTGAAAGCCACAGTCACTGGGGGAGCCAGTGTGGATACCAGAGCCTTGCCAACTGAGGAGGGCTGAGTAGCCCAGCTGGCAGGAAGTAGGCTTGAGACAGCGCTGGGGCCTGGGCCTGATCTGCACAGGGAAGACCCTAGCCAGGCCCTGACCACCGCCCTGGACTCCCCATCCTCTCTGGAGCCTACTGGGGCCAGAGGTGGAAGGGGCTACGTGGGGCAGGCAGACCTGCCATCACCCCACAGATTGAGAGGAGTGTGGGAGTGTGTGTACACACTCAGGCAGAAGCAAGGGACACACACACACACACACACACACAGAGACACCTACTCTCAGAAGGAGAAATTCAAACCCTGTTAATTCCCTCAGCCTTTGTTGGTCCCACAAAAGCTGGGCTGCAGCTCTTTTTGCCCCTGGAACTTGATCCCTGAGGGGCGGGGTCTGTAGGAGGAAGCAACCCCTGCCCAGGGTCTGAAGGCTCTTCTAACTCACCTGTCCCCCCTGTCCCCCAGGGGCCTGGCCCCACTGCTCGCCTCCTGGGTCCTGGGCTCCTGGCTCTGGGGCCGGCTGGGGAAATCATGAGAAAGGCAGTCACTCTTCATAGGTTCTCACTGCGTCCTTCACAGGACTTCATTTAATCCTCACGACCACCTGATGACAAGGAAATCTTGTCCCTGTGGTGCAGATGGGGACACAGGTGAGAGAGGCCATGCCCCTTGCCAGAGCCCCGTGACGGACGCAGAAGTCAAGCCCCTCTGCAGCCTGCTGTGGCATCTGTGCGCTAACGCCCAGGATGCTCCAGTCACCAGTGGGGACAGGGAGGCCTTTTAGAATGCAGTCCTAGGCCCCGCCCAAGGGGCTGCTGTTTGGCAGTTCTGGGCGGATCCAGGAATCTGCATTTTGGCGGCCCTGTGATTCTGATGAGGGCTTTTGGTCCCACAGACATGCTCTGAGAGGCTGAGCCAGGCTGTGGGGTAGGGAGGGAGCTAAGGAGCTGCTGTGAGTGGTGTGAGTTAGGGCTTTGCATTGAGGCCACTGCTCCAATCTGCAGTTGGGCTCCTGGGGGCTGGGGCTGGGATAGGCAGAGGGTGGAGACCCCGGTCCTGCCCTCTTTGCAAGCCTGGTTCTGTCTCCTACCTCCCCCCAGCTGTGTGGTCTGAGTCTGGCCCCTTGCCTCTCAGAGTTGTTGTTTTTTTTTCCTGCCGGGTAAAAATAGGGACAGCAAACCCAGTTACCTAGAGGTTGGGGGCTGGGCCCAATGCTCTGAGGCTTGAAGGGCTGAGCGGGCCTGGCGGGAGCGGTGATGGGCTCTGGTTCCTTTGGCCACCGTGGAGGAAGGGCCGGCTGGCGTGGCCTGCGGCTGACGGGAAGGGAAGTGGGAGCCTCTTCTACCTCGTCTGCCCCACGCCACCGGGGTGTCAGCTGGTCTCTTTCCAGGCCCCTTCCTGGGCCTGCGTTGGTGTGTCTCTTCTCAGTCTCTGGGAAGTTGCCCGTGCTATTTCAACTTCGTTTTCCTGTCTCTAGATTGGTTCCCAAAGTGGTACGTTGGGTGTCTGGGACACCTGGAGCCTCCCCTGTGGGGGCAGCAGCCACAGAGCTGACCAGAAATGACCTTCTGGGTGGTCCTGCCCAGGCCTGGCTGGGGCAGGGCACTGGTGGCTGGGCCCGGCAGCTCGCCCATCGCCAGCCCTGCGCTGAGCCGCAGCAGCTTTGGGGTGGGGCTGAGCTGGGGCGGTGTGGGCCCCTGAGCCCAGGCAGAAGCGCAAGAAAAAGGTCTCTTTCATTTTTCCCTCATCATCCATGGTGCTGCGCATGGGCTATGCCACAGGGCACATGCCACAGGGCACAGGAGAGTGTAGCAGAGCCTCATGCTCTGCCCTGCTCTTGGCAGGGTTCCCACTCTCTTATCTTGAATCTTGTGACCAGCAAGGCAGGCAGCATACCTGTGTCACTCTTACTGGAGCTGGCTGAGGGTCAAATGCTGGACCTGCCGTCACTAGCTGTGTGCCCTTGGGCAAGTTATTTAACCTCTCTGAGCCTTAGTGCCTTCATCTGTAAAGTGTGGATTACCTCTCTACAAAGGTTATTGTGAGGATGTTAGTATATACTGGGCATTTAAAACAGTTCCTGGCATACAGTCAGCACTCAATAAATGTTCGCTGTTACTATTCTCCTGGAAATGAGAGGAGATGGAACTTGGGTGTGATAAAGCTGAGGAATACTAGACCTTCTGATGATTGCTTCCAGAACTGACCTTTTCCATTGGCTCTCCTCCCCCATCTGTGTGTGTCTAACTTTATTTTTATTTATTTATTTTTGATTTTTTGCTGGGAACATTTTTTCCCCCATTTATGTTATGAACTCATCACAATCCCTCTTTTTTTATGTTGTGTATTTTATTTATTTATTTATTTATTATCTTTTCTGGCTGCTTTGGGTCTTCGTTGCTGCACGCGGGCTTTCTCTAGTTGTGGTGGGCAGGGGCTACTCTTCATCGCGGTGCACAGGCTTCTCACTGTGGTGGCTTCTCTTGTTGAGGAGCATGGGCCCTAGTGCACGCGGGCTTCAGTAGTTGTGGCTTGCAGGCTCAGTAGCTGTGGCTCGCGACTCAGTAGTTGTGGCGCATGGGCTTAGTTTCTCTGCGGCATGTGGGATCTTCCCAGACCAGGGATTGAACCTGTGTCCCCTGAGCTGGCAGGTGGATTCTCAACCACTGCACCACCAGGGAAGTTCCTGTGTGTGTCTAATTTTAAAACGATTTCTTTTTTGTTAGAAGGGGGTGAGTTACACGGTATGTGGGTCCAGCTCATGGTAGGTACATAATAAGTGGAAATTGTTGGTATATTTTTTTCAATAAAATTTTTTAAAGTTGTGATCTTTTCTCTTATGTTGGGTCAGCAGGGCAGTTCTTTTTTTTTTAACATCTTTATTGGAGTATAATTGCTTTACAATGGTGTGTTAGTTTCTGCTTTATTTTTCAAATTATGCTGCCTGTTTGGAGATTTTACGTCTGCATTCAATTCATTCATCATTTACCCAACAAACACATGTTTATACCTACTGTTTGCTACAATAGTGATGAACAAGATAGATCCTGAGAGAATAATTAATAAATTTACATATTAAGAGGGCTTCCCTGGTGGCGCAGTGGTTGAGAGTCCGCCTGCCGATGCAGGGGACACGGGTTCGTGCCCCGGTCAGGGAAGATCCCACATGCCGCGGAGAGGCTGGGCCCGTGAGCCATGGACGCTGAGCCTGCGCGTCCGGAGCCTGTGCTCCGCAACGGGAGAGGCCGCAACAGTGAGAGGCCCGAGTATCGCAAAAAAAAAAAAAAAAAAAGAAGTAGAGTTTCTTGTTTGTTCAGGCCTGAGGGGCCTCAGGCATCATTCCCAGCCCTGCCTTGGGAGTTTCCAGGATGGGAGGCCCAGGCAGCATCCAGGCTGCAATTATCTAGCTGCAGTGCTGAGTTGTATCCTGTACCAACAAAGCAGGTTGAGTGACCTTGGGCAGGTAACTTCCCTCCTAGAGCCTCCTGTCATGTCCTGGTGAGCCATCCCAGATGAGGGCAAACACTCCTGCTTGGGTGCTGAGCGAGGCTCTAGGCAGGGGCCTCCCCACGGTCTTGGTTCCCCACCTTTTACCTCTGCCACACACTCCAGCTCCAAACAGCCTCCTGGAGAATCTTCCCCACCTTGATTCTCCATAGTCAGGGCCTGCAGGTGCTTAATAAATATGGTCACAAACTCCAGAGCTGGGAGGGCTTTTAGAGATCAGCTGGCTAGCCCCTCTCAGGGGACCCAGAGAGGGGGACTGACTAGCCCAGGAACATAGAGCAAAGTAGTGCTGAGCCCGGTCCTCCATCCTTTCTTGCCCCCACTCCGCCCAGCCCTGCCCTCTCTGGGCGGCCTGTGCCAGGAGTGAAATGAATTACCCTCCCCAGCAGGGAGGGAGAGGCAGTTCCCGAGCCTGGGAACCAGCTGATGTCATTGTAGTGTTGCCATGACAATTATTCCCCTGGATTAGGGGCCTGACGCTCCAGAGGCCAGGAAGTAGAGGAGGAGTGGGGGACTGGCATTTGTTCAGCACTTTAAGGTTGACAAAGCACTTTCACACCTACCCTTATCTGTACGCTTTGAGCCCTGCTGTGTGCTCCACAGTGTGTTTGCTGCTTTAGAGCCACTGTCTGTAATCCGCACCATTAATTGGAATGGGTCCATCATGATCCACATTTTACAGATGTGGAAACTGAGGCCCGAGAGGTTAAGTCAATTGCCCAAGATCACGCAGCAGGTGGGAGACAGCCTGTGTTCATACCAGCTCCCTCTGGCTCTTGGCCGATGCTTGGTGATAGGAAGCCCCCTCCCCATATTTTAACCGATGCCTATGACAGTCCTCTTATAGGTGAGGAAATCAAGGCCAGAGGCCTTGCATCTGGGCTTCTGCATCTGGAGCTACACATTTTTTTTGGAATTTTGAATTTTATTTTATTTATTTTTTTATACAGCAGGTTCTTATTAGTTATCCACTTTGTACATATTAGTGTATGGAGCTACACATTTCTGACTCTAAGTTTCTTACCTTTCCTGATGCCCCCTTCCCAGAGGGTTCTTTCCACCCCCCTACCCCCAACACTAAGAGTTGCTGTGCTGGCCCAGGCCTTACTGGAGGAGCTGATGCTGGGCAATTCTGGGCCCTTGGGGTGGGTTGGTACCTGTACCCACTGTGTTAACTTCCAGTCTGATGGGAACTAGCACATCCAGGCCGTTGTTTTTACTCTGGATCAGAACAAAAGAGGTTCTGGAACCTTTTAGGCACAAGAACCCCATGGATGGGTAAGCTGGGGCTCGGGAGACAAACAGGGACCCCAGCCCCTGGGGGTTGTGCAGAGGGACTGACAGGTATGTATTGTCAGTTGGGTCATGGTGCAGCTTGGCCCTGTGGCCAGATGACTCCACGCCTGGGAGCTGCCTGGAGAGTCCCAAGGTCCTGGGCCTCATGTCCTGGGCTGACCTGCCTCTAGGGCAGTACAGCCCCTATGGAGGGAATCCAGGCAGCTGGTGGGGTTTGGAACAGCTGGCTGCCGAGGTGGACAGTGAAGACTCAGAAAGCCAAGGAACAGTTCTCTGCCCCAGGGACATTTCCAGCCTCCATTTTGTTCCTCAAAACCCCCAGGGAAGGACAGGATAGTTTTCATATTTCAATTCTTCTAGTGCTTGGGAAGTCCTTTCTGACGTCTGACTCCTGTCCCTCTGGTACTCAGGTTTCCATGGAATTCTCAGAAAAGAGGGGGGCAGTGGCGGTGTGGTAGGGGACTTCCTCGGAACTTGGAAACCCGTTCTGAAGTGCTGTCTGTCCCCCGCCAGTTTCATCCCCTTCTGTGGCGTTGACCTCAGAAGCCAGCCTGGCAGCCGCCGGGGTTTGTCAAAGGCTCACTGACTGAGTTTTCCGAGCGGCTGTCTTACCTCCCCCCTTTCTGGGCACCAGCTTTGTCCCTTGGTACAGCCCTCACTCAGCTGGTCACTTAGAAACACCCTCGGGCTTTCGGCGGGTAGAGCCACATCCTGGCTAGGATGAAGGCTGGGCCAGCCTTTGGAGCTCTGGAAAGAACTTCTTCCTCTAGCTTTCAGGCAGGATGGGCCAGTGGTGCAGGGTCAGGAGTCAGGCAGATGAGGCTTTCATCCTGGTGGCTCTGGACATGTGCTGCTAAGCTGCGTGACCTTGGGCGTGGCACTTTGTCTCTCTGCGGCTCAGTTTCCTTGTCTGTAAAATGGAGTTAATGATAGTATACAGCAAGACTTAAATGAGGTCGTTCATGTAAAGCGCTTGGCACTCAGGGTACGCTGAATACATATTAATGGTTTATTATCATTGGTCTAATACTTTTTGGCCAAGCCTTGTGCTTTGGGTTGGGGCGTGGAGGTGGATGTCACTGCAGGGGGGTTTCTGGTCAGGGTCTCTCTCCTGGCTGGTTGCTGCCTTAGAGGTGGCTGCAGGCTGGGGCCCTCTCTGCTTCCCGTGCCTCAACTCCAATCCCCCTCCACCCTTTGGTCCTCCAGGTGCGTTACAAGGAGGAGTTTGAGAAGAACAAGGGTAAAGGCTTCAGTGTGGTGGCAGACACGCCCGAGCTCCAGAGGATCAAGAAGACCCAGGACCAGATCAGTAACGTAAGCTCCCCTGCTCCCTGGGGTAGCATGCCGAGGCCCTGCCCTCTCTTCTCGTCCGTTCCCCGCCCACCTGGCAGACATGCATGAGGCCAATTCTCTGCTGCCCCTGCTCTCCTAGGCGGGCCTGGCTGGTGGCCGCTTGAGCAGAGGGAAGGGAAGGGTTTGGAGTTCCCAGATGCCTTTCCTCTGTGCACCCCCAGATTCCCCCTTTGATACCCTCTGCCCACAGTGTATTTCCCCCTTAAAAGGACTGGACTTTTGGGGGGGTGTACAGGGAGGGCCTTTATGCTAAATCACCCCCGTACCCCTTACTCTCTCTGAAAATCCCCCCCACCCCTGGCTGTGGTGAGTGCCAGGGTCCAGACTGGCTGTTTTGTCTGAGCACAAAGGTCAAAACTGAGTGGCAGGGGTGGGGAGAGGCGGGCCTCCCCCGTGTCTGCCTCTGGGTGCTGACACTGCAGTCATTTCCGCCCCTCCTCCCCCACCTCGGCTTGCTCTTCCTTCCTGTGTAAAAACCCCAGCCGGTTTTGCCCGCTGGCCCTGCACCCCCTGGCCTGGCACTCCTGGGCCCAGGGCGGTGACCAGTGTCTGGCCATGGCAGGGCTGGGTGTGGAGAGTGGGCAGTGGGTCGTTGCGCCCCATGGCACCTGTGGCCAGGGGACAGGCCTCAGTTCCCTGCTTGGTGGAGCCACGGACCAGCAGCCTGTGTGGCTCTGGGCTGTGGGAAGGCTGCCTAAGGGGCTTTGGGCAACGTGAGGTCAGGGGGGCACCACTGTGAACCACAAGCACAGGACGTGGGCCACAGACCCGTGTCGCACAGGGTCCTACAAAGGACCGGGCAAGCGGTTGTCTTCATGTCTGGAACAGGAAGGGGTTGGCAAGTTGCCCGTGTCACTGGGCACAGGGCCTGGGTGTTAGCTGGTCCACCCGGCGTCCAGCCCTCAGCCCTCCGCCCGGCCTCCTTGGTCGGTCACTCCTTCTAGAAGTTGGCTGGACCGTGCTTAGGGTGGATTCCGGCAGTGGCTCAGGTGGATGTCAGAAGCCAGGGCCCAAGCCGTCAGAACCTGCCATGCCCAAGACCATGACTTTTAAGCTTTGACAGCAACCTGCAGTATGAAATACATTTCACATCGTGACCCACCGAACAGGCCTGCTGATTTATTTAAGGGAAACAGAATCAAAACTTCCAGGAAAGAGTGCTTTACCGCTTAAAGGGCATTCGGATATTTTCTGTTCTATTTTAGTTTGTGAAAGACGCTGGTTGCCGACTTAACTAAGTGGGTTTCGCAACTAGGTTGTTGACCAGCAGCTTGAAATTCATGGCTTGAGGGAATGGAGTGCTTCCCTTGGGCTAGGACGCCTCTGAGGGCTGCAATCCCTACCTGCTCCCCTGCTGCGCTGCCCCCCATCCCCGCCGGGGAAAAAAAAGGCCAGTCTCAGTTGCTGCTTTATAAGCCAGGGCCTGACCTCACACCCGAGAGCTTCCCTGCCCGTTGGTACCCGGACCTCCAAAGGGTAAAGCCGGAGGAAAGAAGGTGTGGGTCTCAGCTCTCCACATGGAAAACGGGAGGGAGGGGAAGCCACGGGTAATAGAAGGAAGACCCAGTTGGCTCACAAAGCTGGAATCTTGAGTCTTTAGCCTCTGTGGCTTTTCATTGTGAAGACTGTCTTATCTTGGATACCTGTTCCCCACCTACAACCCAACCACCAGCACATTCACTCGTTGCTTCCAGCCTAGGGGTTTTAGAAGAAGGGAGACAAGCCCAGTCATCCCTGCCTCCCTTTCAGAAAGGCTTCCAGAATACTTCACATGCAGCCTATTGCACCTGCACGCACCCCCCCTCCCCCTCCCCCTCCCCCCCAAACTAGTTACTGGAGGTGTTAATGTCTGAGGAGCCCCGGTAACAGAGCTCACTCTGGCCAAGACACTCACACCTGAGGCGATAACATCTTATCTTTAACCACAGGGCTGCAATTAGCTGATTGTCCTCTGCTCTGAGGTGGGGGAAGTGACTTGAGCCTGACCTGGTTCTGCTTTTGCAGCTTTAGCTGGAACCTGTGACGTGTGACCACAATGCTGGAAGACTCTAGGTTTTAGCAAGTACAGTTAGTCTGTCAACTGTGGGCCTCCAAACAGCTGGACGAGAATCACTTGTAAAGGCTGATTGAAAATGCAGGCTCACAGGCCTCCTCCCCAGGCCACCTGGGAGCAGAACCCAGGAGCCAACATTTTCTCTCTCTCTTTTTTTAGGAACCAGCATTTTATTTTTAAAATTATTTTTGTTGTTCCTTTTTATTTTTATTGAGCTATAATTGGCATACTGCACTGTATACCTTTAAGCTTTCCAACATAATGATTTGCCTTACATCATGAAATGATTGTCACAGTAAGTTTAGGGGACAGCCATCATCTCATACAGATACAAAATTAAAGAGAAAATAAAATTTCTTTTTTAGGAACCAGCATTTTTAACACATTCCCTGGGTTACCTGAATTTTGAGAATTGTCACCAAGAGCTTGAAAAAGCCTCACCAGAGGTGCCAGGCCTGGCCACATCCCAGAACCCCCCAGGGAACTTTAAACCATGTTGTTAACTTGTCCCTCCTCCAGAAGAGTTTTGGGAAAGATGGTGTTTAGAGCCACACCTTTTGTTTTGTATCCAAAATAGCGTTCCTGTATGTAGCTTGTCACTCACTTCCCAGGTTAACGTCAGATGACTCCTCATTTGCGAGGAAAATATCAAGCACTTAGCATGTGATAAATATTGTCAATTGCTATTAATTTAAAGGCAGACTTGTCTGCTTTCTACACTGTGGCTAAAGAAGGGACATGGACTAAAGTTTGGCTGAAAAGTTAGGCCATTGTCTAGTACTGAGAATGTCTGGAAAACTTAGGGAGCAAGGTGCTAGTTAGATATCTGTGGTGAGTATTTGTGTCCTTTTTTTTTTTTTTTTTTTTTTTTTTTTTTTGCGGTACGCGGGCCTCTCACTGCTGTGGCCTCTCCCATTGCGGAGCACAGGCTCCCGACGCGCAGGCCCAGCAGCCATGGCTCACGGGCCCAGCCGCTCCACGGCATGTGGGATCCTCCCGGACCGGGGCACGAACCTGTGTCCCCTGCATCGGCAGGTGGACTCTCAACCACTGCGCCACCAGGGAAGCCCTGTGTCTTCTTTTTTTTAATTGAAGTATAGTTGATTTACAATGTTGTGTTAATTACTGCTGAACAGCAAAGTGATTCAGTTATACATATATATACGTTCTTTTTTTTTATATTCTTTTCCATTATGGTTTATCATAGGGTATTGAATATAGTTCTCTATGCTGTACAATAGGACCTTGTTTAGTAATTGTGTCTTCATTAAAGGCACCTGAAGGGGTGAGAGGCCAGGACCGCAGGCTGTGAGCTGAAATTTATCCTGGCCTTTGGTCACCAGCTGTGATGGCTCTAATGGACGGAAGTCTTTAATTGCTGAGGTCCCTATATGGGAGCCACAGCCTTCAAGCAGAGAAGCTTTTATTTATCTACATATCTACTTATATACTGATTTTCTGTGTACAATTTTGGGTCTTTTAACTTTTCCTTTTTCTGTGAAGTGTAACACATAAACACCTGTGTGTGTACTCACCATGCAAGTCAAGAAGCAGAGCCTGACAGCAGCCCTGTCAAAACAGAGTTTTCAAAGTGTTAAAAAACAACAACAAAAAACGTAACTCTCATGCAGTGAGTACCTATCATATAATTACCTTAATTATGAGGAACCAGCTGGAGCATCTGACAGGCAGAGGTGATGCCTAGTCTGTGAAAGAAAGCACTGGATATAATTAGATACAGAACTAGTTAGTGTTCTGCCATTAGCTGCAGAACTAGTTAATGTCCTCCAGGACTATAAAACCATAAGCTTTGGGCTTCCCTGGTGGCGCAGTGGTTAAGAATCTGTCTGCCAATGCAAGGGACACGGGTTCGAGCCCTGGCCCGGGAAGATCCCACATGCTACGGAGCAACTAAGCCCGCAAGCCACAACTATTGAGCCCACGTGCCACAACTACTGAAGCCCGGGCGCCTAGAGCCCGTGCTCCGCAACAAGAGAAGCCACAATGAGAAGCCTGCGCACTGCAACGAAGAGTAGCCCCCTGCTCCGCAACTAGAGAAAGTCCGTGAGCAGCAATGAAGACCCAACACAGCCAAAACAAACAAATAAATACATTAATTTATTTTAAAAACCCAAACCACAAGCTTTGGAGATAGCCTTGCTACAGGCAGAAATCCTTTGAATTTCTTTCAGTCAGAAATAATTAGTAGCTTATATTCCTTAAATAAGCTTCATTCCTTATAGTCCAGGCCTAATCAGTAGTAAATAGTAAAGTCAAAGAAAATTCTAGCTCCAGAGTCAAATGGCCCGGAGGTGGGCTTGTTGGACAACCCTGTAGTTTAATTTTTGAAAACGTTTGCTGTTCTTTTCTTTACAGTTTTAAAATGTAGCTATGCTTTCTTTTTTTAGTATGTAATTTTTTTTCTTGTTTTTAAATTGAAGTATACTTGGTTTACAATTCTGTGTTAGTTTCAGGTGTATAGAGAAGTGATTCAGTTTTATATATACATATTTTTCCCCCAGATTCTTTCCCCTTATAGTTTATTACAAGATATTGAGTATAGTTCCCTGCGCTATACAGTAGGTCCTTGTTGGTTATCTCTTTTATATTTAGTAGTGTGTATATGTATCTCAAACTCTTAATTTACCCCTCCCCCCAACTATGCATTTCTGAATACTATAGTTTTGTTTTTCCCAATTTTGAACATATCTATTCTTTTGTGTCTTGCCTCCTTTGGGCAACATTGGGTTTAAAGAATCATGTACATGTTTGCGTGCAGCTGTAGTTTGTTCTTTTTTGTCGTTGTATAGCATTCCATTTAAAATGCTTATATTGATTCAGGTGTTGATGGTCATTTGGATTGCTTCTATGGCTGTGGACAGCTTCATACATATTTCCTAGTGTTAATGTGGAGTGGAATTGCCAGATCTCAGAGCGTATGTTCCTTCAGCCTTACCAGATAGCACTGAACTACTTTTCGAGCGGTGGTATTGATTTACCCTCTCGCCAGCAGTGATGAGAGTTTCCATGGCTCTACATCCTTAGACTTGTTCATTTTAGCCATTTTGATTGTGTGTAGTGGTATCTCATGGTTTTAACTTGCATTTCTCTGATTACTAATGAAATCGAGCACAGATTTACAGTTGTTTTAAAAACAAAATCGTGTTAGTCTCTCACAGGGAGCACAGCATAACATGGTGGTTGAGAACTAGGAGCTGATGTTAGGACTCACCCACCCCTTACCTACCTCCTGAGTGTTGGTTTCCCCATCTGTAAAATGGGGGTGACAGTGATACATTGTTCTTGGGCTGGCTGAGAAAAGGAAATGAGTTATACATATAAGGGCACCACAGAGGACTGCAACAAACGGAAGCACTGTTAGAAAAAAACAGGCCCTGGCTGGTGAGTTGACTATTCCATTCGAAGCCTGAAATTCCCTTTTTGGTCATGATGTAGAATCATGTGGAAGCAAGTGTGGAGTCAGACCTTTGTTTTCCACCACAATCAGGAGGGCAGGGGTTCAGAAAACGGAACATCAGCTAGCAGAAAAAATGCATTTTTCTTAGGTTTGGAATGGACCCTCAACTAGTCATCCTGGAGTCCTGGCTGGCAGGGCCCTTGGATGAGTGGGGAGGGTCCTTAGGCCTGGGTCCCTCCACCCATGTGCACTTGGATCTCATGGGCACAGTTACAGCCTGGCATCCTTCCATGGGATCCCAGGACAGTTTTTAGACCAGGGCTCTGCTGACATTTCTGAGCTTATGGTGACACCTTTTCAGGGCATTTAGACGATTCGAACTTTGCTGAGCTTGGAACAGGGAGGGATCAGACAGGGCCTTGGCCTCTGAAAAATGTTCATTTCCCTTTGGAATGTGCTAACACCCTTTAAGGTGCCTCCTTGCTTCTCAGACCACTAGGTTGATCAGCAGAGTAATAACAGTTTCCTCGCTTGTTGGGCAGGGGAGGGAGAGGAAGTTGAGAGGATTGAAATTTTATCGGGTGGGGCTGGGCAGAAGGGAGCTGCAGCCTTGCTTTTTGCAGTCCATTTCCCCTCTGCGCTGCAACTCCTGACTCAAGTGCCAGGCACCCCTTCTCTCAAAGTTAGGGTGACCTTGTGATTATCATCCCTTTTGAGAGTGAAAGGCAGTGCTATTCATATCTATTCCAGAAGATATGAACTGGGACTAGGGGCAGACGTGGGCATGTGGTCACCCTGACCCAGGAAAGGGCCTGTGCAGCTGTGGCTTTGTCCTTGTGTCACCAGCCTCAGCCCTGACTGAGTAATGAAAGTCATTTAACTTCTGAGCCTCATTTACTTCTGTAAAGTAGGAATTAAAGTGTACCTCTCTGACTTATTTTTTTTTTTTTTTTTTTTTTTTTTTTGCTGTACGCGGGCCTCTCACTGCTGTGGCCTCTCCCGTTGCGGAGCACAGGCTCCGGACACACAGGCTCCGCGGCCATGGCTCGCGGGCCCAGCCGCTCCGCGGCATGTGGGATCTTCCGGGATCGGGGCACGAACCCGCGTCCCCTGCATCGGCAGGCGGACTCTCAACCACTGCGCCACCAGGGAAGCCCTCCGACTTATTTTTTTAGGGTGATTATTGTCAGGGCCAAGGGAGATTATGTGCAGAGAACTCAATGTGAAGAGCTCAGCAAAGGTCAAGGTTACTACTATTACGATAAACAGGTGGTTCCTGCCTCGATGGTGGGGAGGCTGCCACTACCCTGTCCACCTGGATCAGCTGGCCCTAATTTTATATATATTTACGCATGTGGGGTGGCTTTTTAAGGAGCAAGATGGATCCCATCAGCCACTTGTGGAAATGCACACATGTCCATACTTGCTTTCAGCTCTAGAGTTTGGCTAGGTTCCTAGAGGTAGCTGGGAGCCTCAAGACCACGTGGGAGCAGGTGGTGCCGTAACCTTTTTTTTTTTTTGAGGTACGCGGGCCTCTCCCTGTTGTGGCCTCTCCCGTTGCGGAGCACAGGCTCCGGACGCGCAGGTTCAGCGGCCATGGCTCACGGGCCCAGCCGCTCCGCGGCATGTGGGATCTTCCCGGACCGGGGCACGAACCCGTGTCCCCTGCATCGGCAGACTGACTCTCAACCACTGCGCCACCAGGGAAGCCCCGTAACCTCTTTTTAAGATGAGGAAACTGAGGCCCAGAGGGGACGGGACTCTTCCAAGCTCACGTGAGCAAGTGAAGGGCTCATGACCCCAGGGATGAGGCGTGGGAGGGACACTGCAGCTCTCGATGAAGGACTAAGTGTGTAGGACACAAAAGGGGATGGTGCCAGGCCTGGGATCCAGCCATGCCTTCTTCCTCAGAGAGTCACCCCTTCACTAACACAGACAGAGCCGTACCCAGAGAAGTGGGCTGTCAGCCGGGGTAGCTGGGCCCCGGCACCAGGGACACACCTGCCCCTCAGCCCACCTCCTGGCTCCCTCAGGGCCCGGTGCAGGCCTCTGTCGGCCTCCACATGTGCACTTTCCCTCCCCTAGTCATCGGCTCCCAGAGTCAGGCCTCTTTTCATTCACAGACAGTAAACAAGGGAAGCTGACCTTTCCCACCCCCCAGGACAAAAGTCAGAAGGCCAGTTGCCTTGGGAGCCTAGAGGCCTCTCCTTGTCCCCACCCCCGACTGCTCACCAGAGGACGGGGTCACCAAGGGAGTGGGGCTCAGGGACACTCACCTTTTGCCCTTGTCTTAGGAATCTGAGAGCAGGGCACTGGCCCCGTGTCTTTGAACTTCACCCGTGGGTGCTCTTCCTTGTGGGAGTTCAGGGATTCGATGGGTTTTCAGTCTGACCAGGGCCAGCGGCCTCCCCTTCAGGAATGGGCTCGGTTTATTTCGCCACTTGGGCGCGGGTCCCTACTCGGCCATGGAGGGACGGGGCAGCGGGAGGAGGGGGCCGGTCCTCCCGGCCTCCAGACGGCCCGTCCTGGGCTGCGCTGTTGCCCCACCTGTTCCCCCGGCCTGGGCTGCAGTGCGTCCCCGACAGTGAACAGCTGGAAGCGCAGCGGGACGACGTGGGTGGTCCCAGCCGACCACCCCCGCAGACCTTTAGCCCAGCTACTCCTGTGTCAGGCCTGCCTGGCCCAGTGTTAACTCTGCCCTGCTCGCAAAGCCGATGCGAGAAGGCAGCAAAGAAAGTGGGAGGGGCTGGCCCATGGGAGGTCCCGGGCTGGGACCGCTGGATCAGGCCTTGGCAGGGGCTTCCGGGGCACAGGATCGCTCGTTGCTTCTGCTCCGGGAAACGGGGCAGGCTTTGCCCCCATCCGTTCCCTGTCCCCTCACCCCACCCCCTTTTTCACTGGGAGAAGCCCCGGGCCAGGATCCTGGTGAACAGGAAGTGAGAACTGGCTTCTGGTCCAAGGCCTGGAGAGAATTCAGGCCTGGGTCTGCTCAGGACAGGACCAATTTTTTTTTTTTTTTTTTGTGGTACGCGGGCCTCTCACCGCTGTGGCCTCTTCCACCACGGAGCACAGGCTCCGGATGCGCAGGCCCAGCGGCCATGGCTCACGGGCCCAGCCGCTCCGCGGCACGTGGGATCCTCCTGGGCCGGGGCACGAACCCGTGTTCCCTGCATTGGCAGGCGGACTCTCAACAACTGTGCCACCAGGGAAGCCCCAGGACCAGTTTTCTGTGTCCTGCTTTCCAGGTGTCCTCTGGGGGGCGAGGGGGAGCTATTGTGTCACTCTCTGTCCCACTTCCTCCCCGAGCCCCGGCCCCGCCCGGTGATCCCGGAACACACACACCATGGGCCTTCCACCTCTGCTTGGTTGCCTCCTCCCCACCAGTATCCTCTCTGAAAAGTGAATAGACCCCACTAGGGGTCCTCAAGGTGGGGTGTGGGCTACATGCCACTGGGAGTACAGGGAGAAAACCCTAGAACTCCTGGAGGTGGTTCTTTTTCATCTCATCCTTTGTTTTATTCATATTTTTGGTGTAAGTTTTACAGGAGACATTCCATATTTGTAAAGTGATGCTTGTGTGTAATTGATAAAATAGATCCAATTTGGGAGGATTGTGCTAAAACAGATTTTACCAACAGGAATATGCAGTCAACATATTTGGGCAAGGGGGGATCAGCAAACTTTTCCTGTAAAGGGCCAGATAGTAAATATTTTAGGCTTTATGGGCCGAAGGGCCTCTGTCGAAGCTACTCAGCTCTGCAATGAAAGCAACCATAGGTAATGGGGAAATGAATGGTGAGACTGTGTTCCAGTAAAACTTTATTTCTGGACACTGAAATTTGAATGTCATAGAAATTTCACATGTTACCAATCTTATTCCTCTTAATTCTCCCCCCGCTCCCCCATCCCCATCCTCCAAACATTACAAAATGTAGAAACCGTTCTTAGCTCGCAGGCCGTGAGCAAACAGGCTGCAGGCCCGTGGACCAGAGTTTGCCAATCTCTGCTCTAGATCACTGGTTCTCAAACTTGAGCCTGCTTCAGACTCACCTGGGGGAATCTTTTAAAAGTGCATAGTCCCCCCCACAAAAAAAAAAAGAAAGAAAGAAAGAAAGAAGGAGAGAGAGAGAGAGAAAGAAATAAAGAAAAAAAAGAGTGCATGTTCCAAAACCCCAGCCCTGATTTTGTAGATTCTATGGAAGGTCCTGGAACCTGCATTCTAACAAGCAGCTCAGGTGGGTTGGGAGCAGACAGTCTGAAGACCAGATCTTAAGAACACAGCTCTGGGTCCTGGTGTGTTCAGCCAGCCCTTGCTGAGGACCCTGGGGTGTGTGGCTTCTCTAGGCCTCTTTTTGCCCATTTTTGGAACCTGAAGAGAGAAGGAACTCATCTTCTAGATACCAACCCACCCTCAAGGGAGGGCCTGGCATTTCTTTGCCCTGCAGGCTAGGGTCCTCAGCAGAACTCTGCGAGGTCATGCCCACAAGAGGCAGACTTGCCTGCTGGTTAGGAGCACAGTCTCTGGAGTCTCCGTGAGCATGGGTAACTCATGCTACTTGTCGGTGCCTTAGTTTCCTTCTTGTCTGTTCAATGGCGACTCTACTGTACCCCCTTGTAGGTTCTGTCAAGGTAAAACGAGCGTGTGATGCAGATCACCTAGCACGGTGCCCGGCACCTAGTAGGTGCTCAATAAACAGGAGTTGCTGCTTTTGCTGCTGTGGACCAGTGTGAAAGCAGGGTAGCCCTAGCCCCTGCCACAGGCACAGAAAAATGACCACTGACATTTGTCTGGTGCTTTAGTTTACGTGGCCCTTTTACCTCCACTATCTCATTGCATCCTTCAGCAACCCCTGTAAAGTGGAAATGGAGGTGTAGCAAGGTTAAGTTCTTGTTCACGGGCCCATAGCTGGTACACCCCCAACAAGAACCCAGCTCTCTCTGCCTGGAGACCTCCAGGAGTCTCTCCCGTCCCCGGATCTTGAGTGGCAGCGGAAGGGGAGCTTTGGCTGGTTTGCTCTGGGTCCTTCACCCAGCACTTTCTGCCCCCGCAGATAAAATACCACGAAGAGTTTGAGAAGAGCCGCATGGGCCCCAGCGGGGGTGAGGGCCTGGAGCCGGAGCGCCGAGATCCCCAGGACACTGGCTATCGGCGGCCCCAGGAGCAGCAGCCTCACCACATCCCAACCAGCGCCCCAGGTGAGCGTGAGGCCTGTGCGCGCAGACGACCTGAGACCAGGCCGGCTACAGGGTGGGGAGGAGGTGAGAGGGAAGCCTCGTGTACACACACACCCCCAGGTCCCATCCCTACCGAGGGCACAAGCACCAGGGTCAGGGCTCGTTCTGGGCTCCCAGCGCCATGGGGGGAGACGCAGCCCCCGCTGCAGAATTCGCGGCACCAGCAAATGTGCACACAGAGACAGAAGCCTTTGAGCAGCGTGGCGGTTGAGTGAGGTGATGGGCGGTGGAAATACATGGCATGGGCTTCGTGGGAGAAGGGAGCGGGCTGGCTTTGGCAAGACAGTTTCTGAGCCCGTCTCCTGCCGGCTTCCAGTTTACCAGCAGCCCCAGCAGCAGCAGGCAGCCCAGTCCTACGGTGGCTACAAGGAGCCTGCAGCCCCGGTCTCCATACAGCGCAGTGCCCCAGGCGGGGGCGGGGTGAGTAGCCCTGGCTGCGGGGAGAGGAGGTGTGGGAGGTGAGTGGGCCTAGGGGAGACTTCCTGGATGTAATTCTTGGACTTCCCTTAGAAAACCCACCCAGGAGGCCTGGCATCCCCTGACCTTTGACCCCAGCTCCCTTGCCATCTGCAGATAACAGGGGTCTCAGCCTCTCGAGCAGAAAGGAAGTGTGGTATAGGGGGCAGATTGGGACCCTGTGTTCCAGCCATAGCTGTACATTGGGCGAGTCTCGTCCACCCAGCTCCCGGCCCACGTTTCCTTACGCCAGCTACCTGGGAGCACACAAAGCACCTTTCTGCTCGGGGCCCTCCAGACTGCGCCCTGCTCCCCAGTCTCCATGACGACGACCTGCCAGGTCCTTCAGATCTCAGCTTGCCCCTGCCTCTGAGGCACCCTCCCAAACCACCCTGTGTCGAGTGGGTCTCCCCTGACGTGTCTGTCCTTCCGCCCGACTGGTTTCCTTCAGAGCACTTTTTCCACCTTAAAACAGGTCTCTGGGTTTGTCATCTTCTGACTGTGACCCCCACTGGACTTGACGCTCCATGTGGGCAGGGCAGTGTCTCTTTGGTTCACCTACTCTGAGCCAGGCACAAAGCGGGCAGTCATCAATTTAGTGAATAAATTAATGAGCAAAGTGGGAGGTGGGGTGGGATCAGGCTTACCGGCCCTCAGACTTGAAGTTCGGTCTGTAAGTCCTGTTACTTATCGCAGTGACGGTGCAGCCAAGCTTAGCTCCTCTGTGCCGGATGCCTTGGAATTCAAAGTAGCTCCTGTAGAAGCAGGAGGGACAATACTCCGAGAAATAAAGTAGCTTGAGATAAGTGGCCTGATCGGGCCTCAGGCTCTGGCCACACAAACGAGGGAATAATTGTCAGTGCTATCTGGGGTGTCAGGTGGGCCGGAGAGGTCGTGTGAAGGATAAGGTTCCAGATAGACCAGCCAGTCCTTCCAGTACTCACTAAGCCTGTTCTGGACTGAAGGGATTTGGCTCTGACTAAAAGTCCACCTTCCTGCCCTCTTGAAGCTTACATTCCAGTCGGGAGACAAACACGAAAGCCAATAGGTAAGTAGGTATGTAACAAAAGGTCAGAGATAAGCTGTGAAGAAAAAGACAGCCGAATGAGGAGGGGAGAGAACAGCAAAGTTCTCAGTAAAGTAAAGGAATGAGTGGTGGAGGAGAACAGCAATTGCAAAGGTCCTGAGGCAGGAATGTTCTAGGAAAGTTCAAGGATCAGCAGGAAGGCCAAGGTGACCAGAGAGGGGAAGAGAGCAGGGAATGACGTCTGGTCATGCAGGGACTTGTAGGCCATTAGGAAGGCCTTTGTGACTGGTGAGCTGTGCAGAGTAAAGGGTTTGACTTGTGTTTTTAAAAGATGGCTCTAGCAGCTGCATTGAGAAGCAGCAATAGAAGGTTGAGGGCGGAAGCAGGGAGATGAGTTAGGCGGCTATTGCAGGATGCAGGCTTAGATGTGGTGACTTGGCCCAAGAGATTAAAGGCAGAGTTGGTGATAAGAGACCGAGGTCACTTCAGTCATTTCTTGAGGGCTGTGACCTCTTATTCCATAGCCTTCGGGGCTGATGAAGCTGGTTTCTGCTGCGGGGGGAAAAAAAGTTTGAAATTTCATGCTGAAGAGGATAGGGGGCCTCTGAAGGATTTAAAGCCAGGGAGTAACATCCTCAGGTTTGCATTTTGGAAAGTTCCCCCAAGATCACAATGGATGAACAGTTGGAGGAGGCAGACCAGAGGCTGGAAACAGAAGGTCTGAGCAGGGGTCCTGGTGGTGTGGTGGGGCGGGGCAGTGGGGGCAGATCCCGGAGGTTTCTAATGGGCTCGTCCAGCCCCGGACCCACGCTGATCCCAGAGCCTGGCCTGGGGCACCGTAAAGCCTGAGCTGACCCCCCGAGACAAGTCGATGTCAAGGTCAGTGAGGGTCAGAGGACGTTAGAATCTTGCCTACTTCCAAGATCACAGCTGGAGTTCATGTGTTTTTACTGGACATTTCCTAGAGCTGGGGCTTAAGCACAAGACTTTGGCTGAGGTTGGAAGGTGGGACCTGACAGATATGTCTTGTGTCACCTGGAGGTTTTCTCACAGGAATTGGTCTTTGTCCTGAATTTGGGAACCAGATTCATCAACAGCTTCAAAAAAAGAAGAAAGACTGGTGCTTATAATAACACAGACAGGGACTTCCCCGGCAGTCCAGTGGTTAAGATGCCGAGCTTCCACTGCAGGGGGCACGGGTTCGATCTCTAGTCGGGGAACTAAGATCCCGCATGCCACACGGGGCGGCCAAAAGAAAAAAAAATGCAGATCATGGAACACAGGACATGTCGTATTTTTAACCTCTACCCGGCATGGTGTCCATCGGACATTACTGCGTTCCTGTTCCGAGAGACAGGGGAGAACTGCTGTAACCTCTGTCCCTGTTTGTGCCTGGCCCTTAGTAGACGCCAGATGCATTATTAAAAAGGTGGCTGCTCTCAGAAAATGAGACACCGAGGTGAGAAAGTTCATGGCAGAGCCCAGCCCTTCCGTGCCTCCCAGCTCCTGGTCCACTCTGCTCTGGGGTCCCAGAGAGTTAGACACCCCTGACTAACCGCGCCCCGACCCCTGCAGAAGCGGTACCGCGCCGTGTACGACTACAGTGCCGCCGACGAGGACGAGGTCTCCTTCCAGGACGGGGACACCATCGTCAACGTGCAGCAGATCGACGACGGCTGGATGTACGGGACCGTGGAGCGCACCGGCGACACGGGGATGCTGCCGGCCAACTACGTGGAGGCCATCTGAGCCCGCCGGGCGCCGCCCGCCCCATCCGTCTTCAGTGCATTCCACAGCATCGCATCCGTCCTGGGCGTGACCTGTCCACCCTTTGGTGTCTCTGTTTTTAAAAATCTGCAGCAGCTTGTTTATCCTCCCCCCCTTCCAGCTTCTTTTGCCAACCGAAGCCTTGTTCTGCCACTTTCGCGGCTCCTTCCTCTGGCAGGTTTTCCCCTTGATCAACTTCTTGATTTTCTCTCTGGATGGAACAGGTGTGGACCGCTCTGGGGGAAGCCGAGGCCCGTGGCGCTGGTCGGGGGGGGGGGGGGGGGCGACCCGTCAGCTCCCAGGCCTCTGCCTTCTCTCTTTTCTGCCCCCTCAGCCCCTCCTGCCCACCTCCTCACACACCCGAACATTCCAGGCTGGGGTGAGCCCCAGACCCCCAGGACTCCCAGGGCGGCCGGGAGTTGCTTCACACACTCCCGGGTGTGGGACCCACCGCCCTTGCCCCTGGGATGGGGACGGGGGTGCCGCCGTTGTGCAGGGACCAGTGAGATGGGCTTTGCCTCTGCTTCTCAAAGATGGGGGCTGCCAGCCCTCCAAGGGGCTCCCTCACCCCCCTCTCCCCAGCTCAAAGGCAACAGAGGAGGGTGAAGTTCCTGCTTTGGGATTCATTCATCCCTCCCGACACGGTTCCTTTTCACACTGTGATTTTGCTCTGCTGCCCGCCCGAGCCTGGTGTGGGCGAGCAGCTCTCCAGGAAGCTCGGCTTGGGTCCGGTTCTCGCCTTTCTTACTTTAGGGACAGCTGCAGGAAGCAGGGGAACGGGGTGTTCTCTCTGCGGCCCTTTTCCCACACTCCCACCCCGGTCTCCAGCGTCCCTGGCTTGCCTCCTTGCGGAGGGTGGGTCATCGAAGCCTCGGGCCTCTCGCCCGGGCAGCCCAGCCTCTCGCGAGATCTAGTTGGGCCGCTTCTCGCCGCGCCTCCTGGCAAGGTGTCTCCAGGCCTTCCATGGCCTCCCCCGTCCCCACTTCCTGCCGGACCCCAGGTGGACTGTGCGAAACCACAGGACCCTCTGTATCTCCAGGACTTTGTTGCGGGGGAAGGAGCGAGTGTCTGCAGGTATCCGTGACAGGCGAGGGTGAGTGTGAGCGTGAGAGAAGCGGGCGGGGTGCGGGCTGTGTGTGCAGAGCTGTCCTCCCCAATATTTTCCTCAAAACCCACAGTGAGAGGGGAGGACGCCGGGGGAGAGAAACTCCTTATGTTTTCTTTGGAGTGAAAAATCCTCCTTCTGTCCCCGAATGGAGGAAGCCCACCCACCCCCTTTCCAATGTGCCAGGCAGAAGTGAGAGAGAGAGAGAGTGAGAGAGAGAGAGAGAGAGTGTGTGTGTGTGTGTGTGTGTGTGTGTGTGCGCGCGCGCGCGCTTGGTGGGGGAGGAGTGGGGGAAGGCTTTGTGGCTCCAGGCATATTCTCTCCCCCATCTCTGTGTTCTGGGCCGCCAGGGGACCTTGTGTCACCCGCATTGTCTCCCCCGCCACCCTGCCCCGGGTAGCTCCCCACCTACTTAAAGCCTCCTTGAAGCAGAGGGAGAGGGTCCCAGGTCTACGAAACTGGAAAAAGCACAGACCCAGGATGAGGAAGGGAAAGGTGGTGCTATCTCCAAGTCCCTTCTCTTGCTCGTTGGTGGCTGTGACGACCCTTGCCTGGCTTTATTCATCTCTGGGCTTTCTTGTCACCCTTCTGGGTCTCCCCCTCCCATCTTCACCCCGAGTCCGCTGACTCAGGCCCCACAGGTTGACATCTTGCATCCTTGTGCCCTGCAGGCATATTTAGCATCAAGTCCTCACTGCTTGTCAGTTGACTTGGGAATATTTACCCCGAATCAGAGGCTTGAGCCCCTGCCTGACCAATCCGTTTC
Organism: Mesoplodon densirostris; assembly: GCF_025265405.1. Classification (NCBI taxonomy): domain Eukaryota; kingdom Metazoa; phylum Chordata; class Mammalia; order Artiodactyla; family Ziphiidae; genus Mesoplodon; species Mesoplodon densirostris. The sequence continues at coordinate 4,591,770 of NC_082678.1, forward strand.
CCGCCTTGGCCAGAGACAAGGTGAAGGCAGGTGGAGTGTCTTACATTGGGCAATTTGGGGGATGAGGGAGGCAGAGAGGGAACAATTTTGGGAGCCTTGAGGCAGGCGCTGGTCCATTTTGTTTCCTCTTGATCTCAAAGCACAATGTGGATTCTGGGACCAAAGGTCAGAGACACATCCTGTTGGAGAACCTGTGGTTGGCAGGGTGGTGAGAGGGTGGGAGGAGGACCTGGGGGAGCAAGAAGTAGCCTCTTTTCACTCGGCTTAAATTTCCTTCCAGAACAAGGCAAGCCAGCCGCTGGAATCTTGCTGCCAGCCCTCTGGTCCTCCCATCCTAAAAATAAGGGACCATTTCTTACACACCCCCAGAGAGAGGAGGGACTGTCACACTGGTGCTGAGGGACCCAGGGGCTGCTGGGAGTCCTTATTCCTTTCCAGAACCATCCATCCCTAGAAGAGCACAGAACCTGGGGGCTGGGCCAAGTCCTGGTCTTTTCTTACATTTCACAGTTTTTTTAGCTGATCTAATCCCAGGAAAGCAAAGCTAGAATGTGAATATAACTTTAGTGGACCAATAATAAAATGCAAGAAGCCCAATGGTGAGAAAAGTGAATTCTCTCAGTATTGCTTCCTGGTTTCTTCCTCATGTCCCTCCAGGGAAAATTACTTTATTGCTTAATTTCTGCCTTTTCCCCCTCACATATGCACTTCTGGGCCTTTTTTTTTTTTTTTTTTTTTTAATAGCTGGAAAAAAAAATACCACCCCACAGACCTGTATTTAAAAAGAAACAGAAATGACCATGTGAAATTTGTCTCTGTCCAAACATTTCATCCGTGTGTGTGTGTGTGTGTGTGTGTGTGTGTGTGTGTAGACGTCCGTTCATCTTTTTATATGGGGTGGTTGTCTTTCCTTGGTCTGTTTTGGTCCCCTCCCTCGTGGGCTTGTGCTTGGGATCAAATCTTTCTGGGCTGTTATGATTTTGAACATTTGACTTGGACCACAAGTGACTCTTTCTCCTGGTGACTCAAATAAAAGTATAATTTTTACCTGCAGACTTGGTTGTCTCTCTGGCTCTGAGGTGCTGCTGTGTGTGTGTGTCCCGTCTGCTTGGGGGGCATTGGCCCATCACCCTCCTGGGAGCTCTGTTGCCCTTCAGGGGGAGAATGACCAGCCTGGAAGCTGTCACCCTAGGAGGAAGGGAGCAGTGGTGTGTCTCCTCTGACAGGGACCTGGGCACCTACTTCCTCCTTGTGGAGAACTCCTCACCGGCTGGCTCCTGGCTACATCCCTCTGCCCAGCTTGGTGACACTCCCAGAAGCTTCTTTGAGCTCCCATATTCTCGTCTTAACTGTCTTACTTCCTTTGTTCTGCTCCTGTCTCCCCACTAGCCAGTGCGCTGTCAGGGCAGGTAATGGGGCTAATTCATCTTTCCAACCCCGCTGCCTGCCCAGGGCTGGGCACATAGCTGCTCAGCAAATGTTTGCTGAATTAATGAATGAGCTCAGCTTGGGGGTGGGGGCAGTTTTGGCTCTGCCTGACACAAAGGAGGAACTCAGCACGTGTTTGAGGAATGAAATGACAGATGGCCTGGGTCAGTCTATAGTGGGATGACATGGGTGAAGCCATCCACAAGGTGCTCTGGCAACCCGAAGCAGCGCTCAGGATGTCTGATGAATGGATCTTAAACACACATTTTTTTCCCTTTGACATTATTACCAGCTCTGAGAGAAGTAACTACTGTGATGTCCATCTTACAGATGAGGTTCACTGAAGCCCAGAAATGCAGAAATGTTTGGTGGGAGTCACACAGCTGGTGGCAGGACTGGAGGTGTTAGGAGCCCAGTGTGATGCTCCCAGCCTCCCGCCATGACCTTGCCACATGCCCTTTGCCCCTCTCCCGGCAGTATCTCCCATGCTCCGTTCTTTGCTCCAGGTGCCCTGGGTCTGACCTCTGACCTGGCACGGCAGCCAGCTTCCCCTCTTCTGCAGGGCTGGGGAAGGGACAGGGGTAGAAAAGGAATCCAGATCCTTCAGCCCCAGCGCGGGCCCACCAGTCAGGCTTTGTGGAGAGGAGCGTTGCCCACTCGGGCGCAGAATTAAGGCTTTCCCTGGCTTCCGGATAGCAGCAGGCTGGAGAGGAAAGGCCTTTCCCCAGAGTAAGCCTTTGTAATTCGGGGATGAGGCGGCTGCCAGGCTGCAGCGGTGTGGGGGGTGGTGAGGCAGGCACTGGGTAGGATAATTAAAGTCAGTGCTGACACCTGCTCCCCTCCCGAAGGCGCAGGCTGCCGAATGTTGCCCCAATGACGGGGAATGAGTTGGCGAATCTTGCCTCCGTTGCCCTGCAGCCTGTTGTCTGTGGAGCCTCTTCTCCCCAGGAGGCTTCAGTCACCTCCGGAGTGAGTTTAGGGACAGTCTGCTTGGGAGGGAACCAGCGCCAAGTCTCCACTCCCCAACAGCTCCGTTCCCTGCCCGCTGGAACCCATGCGGGGAGTTTCTGGACCCCCTTCTAGAAATGGCCTAAGTTCCTGAGGCTTAGCATGATGAAGGAGTTGCTAATGCCCTCATCGTGGGTCCTTCAAAAGAACTAGCTGGGGTGGAGCCAAGGACACTAGGCCTCAGAAGTGACACAGGGAGTTGGTTTTTTTTTCATTTAGTAGGAAGTAAGACAAAAGGCGTAAAAATTACATAAGACATAACTGACTACCTGCCACCAGCTTCAACTATAAAACACCAATTCTCCTTTCCCCTCAGAAGAAGCCACTTGAAGAATAGGAAAAAGAATATATATGTGGGCTTCCCTGGTGGCACAGTGGTTGAGAGTCCGCCTGCCGATGCAGGGGACACGGGTTTGTGCCCCGGTCCGGGGGGATCCCACATGCCACGGAGTGGCTGGGCCCGTGAGCCGTGGCCGCTGAGCCTGCGCGTCCGGAGCCTGTGCTCCACGACGGGAGAGGCCACAACAGTGAGAGGCCCGTGTACAGCAAGAAAAAAAAAAAAAAAAAAAAAAGAATATATATATGTATAACTGAGTCACTTTGCTGTACAGCAGAAATTAACACAACATAGTGAATCAGCTATACTTCAATTAAAAAGAAGTCACTTGAGTTGCATTTCTAGACACCTACTGCAGAGGGATGGGCCTAACCGAGGGTTCTATAGTGCCCTCTCTGGGTATAACACTGCAACGAGTTCTGAGGAGGATATAAGAGGGACAAGGATGTGGGAAATGACCACGAAGAGATAAGGAATCAATGGAGGAGAGACCTCGGGGCTCACACTGTAATCGGGGGGATCTGAGCAACACGCATTGCAAACTGAGCAGTGCAGGTGGGGCTGAGGGGGCATTTCAGACTAACGGGGTGGGCCAGTCTGGAGCGAGAGAAGAACGTGGACTCCGGAGTGGACAGGCCTAGTTTTGAATGTTGGTCTCTGCCCTTTCCAGTGAAACATTAGGCAAGTTCCTGACCATCTCTGAGCCTCATCTATAAAAGACTTGTAGGGAGGTTGAAATTACACCACGTGTGCAGTGACACAGTATAGGAATCCCATAAGTGTTAGCTCCGTCCCCAGACATGTCATCTGAGACTCACGTGAGAGCTTCATCCATGTCCCTCCATAACGTGACTTTACAATGTGCCGGGGGCCCACCCAGCTCTCAGCCACTATTTTCTGAGCTTATTTGCCAAGGATGATGGGAGGGGAAAAGGAGAAGAAAGGCATTCAGGAGGATTCATTCCTTGGGCACCTGGGTACAGATCAGATCTCTTCCTACTTCCGTAACATTCAGACTCCATTTAGATACAAAGGGGTAGGATTGGGTTCCTGGGGAGAAATTGAGCCTCTTCACTTCTGCCTGGTCGAAATCGAGCAGTTCCTTGGTTACCCGCTCCCGGGCTTTGTGATTGGTTGGCTGTGGGGTGAGGGGGGAGAGTAAGCTGCTGATGGAGATGCAGCATCCCTTGGTCTCAGGCCCTGGGAGGGGGAGGGGAAAGGAGGGCTGAGCAGTGGAGGGAAGAGGGAGCCATTTCTCTCCACTGACTGCAACCTTGGTGCTCACAGCTCACGTTTCCCCGGGACCCAGAGGCCTCCTCGGCCAAGGACTCCGCAATGCTGGATATTTTCATCCTGATGTTCTTTGCCATCATAGGTCTGGTCATTCTGTCCTACGTTATCTATCTGCTCTAGGGGCCCGCAGCGGCGGCGTGGAGCCTGCAGCTCAGGGGGGAAGGATGAAGCTGACTGGCCGAGCATCCTGCTTGCTGACGCACCGGTGGATTTTTGCTTCTGGTCATTATTTCGGGTATTGATTCAAAAACAAAATTACAAGAGATCTTGTTTTCCTATTTTTTTCTCAGGTGCACTGATGTAGCATTTCCCAGACCACTCTGAAAAGAATAAGAAGTGCCAACTTCTTTCTTTGAGACCTAATTTAAAGTAACAATTTTAAAAATGAAAAGTAAAGCCCACAATGTGAAGGATTTTTAAGTAGAATGTGTTGGGAGTGGTGTGCATGGTGGGAGAGACTATATTTCCTAGTTTTTTCTTCAAGTTAGGTGCTCAAACTCCAATTTGTCCATTTTCTCCTGGTAATTAAAGGTTAAAAACATCTTTATAGGTCAGCAGGGTGGCTTACAATTATGCTTGCATAATTGCATTAATTAATTAACTAGTGACTCATTCTAACTTGAGGATGATATAGCAAATCAAATTTACTTGGGAGTGGGGTTTTGCGGGAGATGTCAATTCTTTCCCAACTGTGGGGTTTGGCGAGAAAAACTCCTAATTCTTGTCTTAGTCCATGACCAGTATCGGAAGCTGATACCTTTGCTGCTATTCCCATCTGAGCCTTGCTGTTTCTGGGTTTCCCACAGCTCCTGGACTCCAGTCCAACAAGAAGCCTCTCATCAACAGCAGTCCTGCTGCCCAGCAGACCTCTTCCACAGCCTTCCGGATATAGTTAACCCCTGTCAAGCAAGGGGCTTTTTGAGCTCAGAGGCAGAGGCACTCGGCTGGGACATCAGGAATTCATGGGCATGGCTGGCAGCTGCTGCATGCGTTTGAGCTGTAGACAGAGGTGTTGAGAACACAGAGAGCTGAAATGTAGACTCATTAAAGTTACTATGGAGAACTGCTCAAAAATTTATTTGATAGCCTTTCCTTAGGTCTAAATGCAACTGCATATTATGCTAAAGTATGTTCTTTCCTTTCTCACACGAGGGGGTTCCCTTGTAGGTCCAAGAGCATGTTGTCTATCTTCATCTATGAAGTAGTCACTTTATCACTGTCTTTAGAGATTGCACAATCTGGGGTTGTGTGATTTCCCATGTCTCGCTCTCTACAAGGAAGTTGTCATTTGAGTTTTTAAGATTTATCGTATCTTCCCCACTCCATACCCATTGTGCTCCAGCTTCTCATTTAAAGAAAGAAACAGTTATATAGTCCTCATTCTTTCTGAATAGCTGAATTATAAATTATTGAAACAAGATGGCTACACTTATCTTGTTATTTGGGAAAAACCTCTCTCTTACCCTCAAATAAATGTTTTTTATATGGTCAAATATTCCTTTTCTTAAAAGCAAAACAAAACAAAAAACTTTCAACATATTTCTCTGTCCAAGTAGGGTTGAAGAAACCATATATTTGAGGGTCCAGAGTAGACTTGGGCCCCAAATCTGTGGTATCTATTCCTTTGAAAAGTCTGTCTTGATTGTTCTACATTTGATTTTTATTTCTAGCTTAAAAATAAACAAGGAGAAAGATTAACTTAATAGCTTTTATTTATAACATTGTGTTCAATTTCCATGTTTTAAAAAGAAAGAAAATTGAGGCAGTATATGTCAAAATTAGATGGAAAACTTTCATTTTAAAATACTGGCCAAGGGCCTCCCTGGTGGCGCAGTGGTTGAGAGTCCGCCTGCCGATGCAGGGGATACGGGTTCGTGCCCCGGTCTGGGAGGATCCCATATGCCGTGGAGCGGCTGGGCCCGTGAGCCATGGCCGCTGGGCCTGCGCATCCGGAGCCTGTGCTCCGCAACGGGAGAGGCCACAGCAGTGAGAGGCCCGCATACCGCAAAAAAATAAAATAAAAAAATAAAAAATACTGGCCAAGAAAAAACACTGTTCTAGGAGCTTGTCTAGGCAACAAATTATGTGGCCTTGAATAAGTGATTTAACATTCAGGGCTTCAGTTTATTCTGGCAAATGTAATGGTTGGACTAGAAAATTGTTAATGTCTCTTTCCATTTCAAAATTCTATAATTCTAGGATGAAAACTACATCTTTGAAAACAGAATTCCCAGGAACAAACTCTTTAACAGTTTACCAGTAGTCCGCTTTTCTGCTCTCCCCAAATGACACTGTATAATGAAAACTCAACTTCAAACTCTTTTTGGGTACCAACCGCCACATTGTGAGGAGAAAATGAAAATATTTATTTACCCCAAACATATATCAGTGATCACTTGTCTAAGCTGCTTAGGGAATATTAACAAATACAATACTACATGGTGGTACATAACAAAAAGGGGTAATCTGACAGATACACTAATGCAAGAAGCATGGCTCTGAACATTAATACATTCAGGGATGATCTTCTGTTTTCTGTGGAGTCCGAGACGTAACATTTCCCACTAAAACATTCCTCTTAACTCTTTGGTATAACTTGTGTTTCAAACTAAAATTTTGTACTTCAAGTCAAGAGAGCAGCTCTATGTCCTTACCTAGGTAATCAGGGCAAGTGTCAGTATTTTGGAGGGAATCTAAGTTACACAGTTAATTATGGTGGTGTAGATCTTTGTGGTATAGTCTCTAACCGAGCTCCCTCTGAAGTCTTTTATGAGGTCAAGGCTCTTCAGTCTGTATCCATACAAAGTTGAAACAACTAATCAATTCAGTGAAAACAATCAGCCAATTTCAGTTATACACCAGTGATATATACCACTGGTATTGGGCACAATATAAAGACAGAAAGATACCCTTATTTTCAATTACTTGTGAAATACTATGGTTTTAAAAAATAAAGTTACATTTTGGAAGAAACTTTATGACTTTGTGCCTATATGCATGCTATAGTATGCCAGTTTATTTTTTATTTTTTAAAATATTTATTTTTTTGGCTGCATTGGGTCTTAGTTGCGGCATGCAGGATCTCTTTTTTTTTTTTAGTTGCGGCATGCGGAATCTTTTAGTTGCTGCATATGGGATCTTTTAGTTGCGGCATGTAGGATCTTTAGTTGTGGTACGTGGGATCTAGCTCCCCGACCAGGGAACCCAGACCCCCTGCACTGGAAGCATGGGGTCTTAGCCACTGGACCACAAGGGAAGTCCCAATATGCCAGTTTATAACAGAGTTTTACTGTGTTCATTTCGATAAAATGTTCTAAATTTCACATTTAAACTATTTGTGTATTGCCATCCTAAAATATAATAAAACACTGAAAAAATTACTTTTGTATCAATATTATAAAATTTTGTGTAAATTTTATAAATCTGTGTCATAGGGCAATCATGTCCTATAAAATGAGGATTGTACTTAGCCCACATCAATGTAGTAAAAACATCTCTAAATAATTGCAGATTACTTAGAAAAAAATTAATGTGGCATAATGCTAAGAATCATTATATTAATACCTGCTTTCTTGGTTTAAAAAAATAAGGGGTTTGGGTGGAAAAATGATGTATTTTATGTTAGGAGAAAGAGAATATATTTTGGGAAACAGTTAAATAATGGGAAGATAAATGTTACTAAGTTGGAGCCACCTAAAACTCATTGTTTGGGTACTTTATATGGAATCAAATCCAAACTTTGAGTTTGAAACTTGGCATGATGTGATTTATTAAATTTTGGAAAATTTCTTTTCTTTTAAAAGGTTTAAAATTAGCATTGTTCAAACTTCAAAATCCCTTAACAGTATCATTTTAACTTTAAATTATTAAAAAATAATGGGGAAAAAATAAAAAATAAAAATAATGGGAATGTCCCTTAATAAAGGACTTAAACATAGTTGAAGTGGGAAAATTGTCTTTGTAAATTACATGCTTTGGCTTTATCACAGACCAAATGCTTACTAAGCCTAGAATGGCCTCTTCTAAGTTAGTTTTGCTTCCATCTATTTTAAGTAAAAATAAAAGCAAAGTCATATATAAAGGGGGAAACAGAAAAAATCACTGACACAACTTCCATTATAAACTAAAAAAAAATCTGCTAAGGCAGACATTTTTTAGAAATATTTAAGAACTCTGTTCATAGAAATACACTGTAAGATCTTATAGTCATGGGAAATTGTAGGTAATCCACAATACTTAATCACATATTTTGTTTTTTGAAACTGGTGTCAAACTATGACAATTGTAGTATATTAGCAGCAATCGGAATATTAATTGCTTGGGAGTTTGGTCTCTGAATTAAATAACAGAATAGCATAGAATACTGTTCTGCTTATAGATTTATTGTTCAATTTAAGAGTTGTTGCTAGTAAATGAAATTATTTATACACTAAAATATTAAGCATAAAAATATTCATAAATATATAGCTAATTGAAACACTATTTTGTATTAAGACATTTAGTTTTTTGATCATGGTAGGGCTATAATTAACAGCTTAAATAAAAATAAGTTCTTCCACAAGAAATAATTTAAAGGAATTACATAGCAAATATTTTATAATAACTATAAATGGAGTATAACCTTTAAAAATTGTGAATCACTATATTGTACACCTGTAATTTATATAATATTATACATCAACTCTACTTCAATTTTAAACATTTAATTTTTAAAAATACAAAAAAATTTAAAGGAATTACATGCTCAATGATTTGCATCATGACAAACTCTGAACAAGTTAGCAATGTTTCCAATTTTAATTTTATTTTATTAATATGAATAAATAACAAATTAAATAAAATTAGCAAATATTTTAAATATTTAGGTATCAAAGACAGTTCACCAGAAATACAATTCTTTAAAAATAACAATACTTTTCAGTTTTGTGCACCTTTAAGAAAGCAGTGATCTTAAAAAAAAAAAAAAAAGAAAGCAGTGATCTTAGAATATGTACAATTATTAATTTTTTAAAATTTAAAAGCCTTTCAAGGGTTAAACTAAGTTTTTGTTTGTAAGTCTAGTTACTTGAGGAATTTTCTGGAGTTGTATTTGCTTTCTTGATGAAAAAAAAAATGTGTTCTTAGTCCTTCGGCACGTTTTTTTTTAACCTGGAGAAGAATGTCCAATACAGCTGTCTCTCAGGTCATCTTTCCTACCTTAGTGATGTCTCAACAAGCCAAGGAGCATATTTCCATTGCCTGATTTCTTACAGGTTTCAGAGCTACCTGCTAGTGGAATTGGTAAAGAAGTCACATTGCTAGTAAGGTGTCCAATAACCAAAGAGGTTTTTGTGGTAGCATTGTGTTTTTACCCTTCACAATATTTATTGACATGAAAATCTGTAATCACATAATTGAGTACTATTCACTTAAAGGGGTTAACTCTTGAGGAATCATCACACAAAGAGGCTCATGTTTGCTTTTTACTGATATAAGGTGGTTCTTCCAGTTGCACTTTTTTGATGGATTCCTCATGCTTGCTCTAATCTCCAAAGGTGAATAATTATCCTGGCAATAAAATCTTTGTTATTAACAGAAGAACTGGAAGCACCAACTAAGCCGTGAAGGGATGGATAAAGGTGAAATAAGGTGCCTATTGTTCATGCTATGGGGAGCGGGCCTGAAAAACAACTGCTTGAGCTTCCTGAATGCTTGAATGGCTTCCCAAGTACAGTAATGTACTGCCTGCATCATGAAGATGATATAGTTGAGGGGTCAGCAGGGCATGAGAAGGAATTATCTAAAAAAAGTATTAACGATACACATTCTATCGTTTCATAAGGTATAGAGTATTTATCACAATATATAAACTTCAGTTTCTAAGGAGTGTCAGTAGATTGTTATTAGTGCTATTGTGGTGTGGTGTGTGTATTTAGAAACAATAGGAAAAATAAATATAATGATGTGTTGTTGAGCTTGCTCCTAGTGGAAGTAAACATCATCCTACAAATCAAGGTCAAGAGAGACTGAGGATATCACTATCAAAAGGGGAAAAAAGCTAGAAGCCCAGGTTAATCTCCTAGTTTAGAAAGACGTACAGGTGAGATAAATTATTTGACCTGTTGGTAGTTTACATCGTTATTTTATGACTGTTCTAGAATGAATTAGAAGTGGACAGTCTCCCAGTGTTTTTAGCCTATTTACTTTGCAAATGCTCCCTTTTTTGTGGCAATATGACTGCCTCTACCATCACTTAAACATCAATACTAATGATAATATATACTCTTGCAAGTTAATTTCCCACCTTAAAAATTGATTCACACTTTGTTCCTGATGACAAATGTATTCGGCAAAAAACTGCCAAATTGAGGAAACTTCTAATTTGGTCTCAAAGGTTATTTTATCTATTAATAATTGAATGAAGAATTTGTCAGTTTATTTTTTTAGTGGTAGCAAGATGATATCATTTATCTACTGTACCCAAAGAATGAATCAGATTTTCTTATGTTCCAAATTTCTGGGGAGGGTGAGATAATAATCTCACAATTATTAAGAATAATGAAATAAGGTGAGTTTTAAAAAAATTTACAGCAGCAGTCATGTCAATTGAAGTGTGGGATATGATTCACAATCCAGATAAGCAATGTATTAAATTAAACCATGCTGCTTTTGTAAACCTGCTGAAAATAACTGGTGTGGAGACTTGGATAGTTCAAGCTTCAAGGAGATTTCACAATGCCAAATTTCTTTCTCTAAGGGAATGAAACTAACACTTATTTAGTAAAATATTTAAAATATTCACTATTTATATGAAAAATTTTACTTCTTTCCTTTATTTTTCTATTTCCCCCCATATAATATAATATTCTCAATTTGGAGTCACCAGTGTTTTGACAAAGAAATGGATTAGGCTTTCCAAAGCACATATGGAAAAAAGGGTGAAAGAGGGAAAAGAAAAAGCTAATTAAAGTGTTATTTTTGTATTCTGGTATCTGCCAACTTTTAATCTTTATAATTTAGTTGTGGGTGAATCCTTAGATTGAAAAGAAGAAAATGAAACCAGGATAAAAGCAAGAATTTTGTACATAAATATGTAAATACTAAACTCTGGAGAAAAAATTCCTGCCACTGATGGAATTACAGTTGGATAATCCATCAAAGAAAGACAGTTAATTTCTGACCCTCCAAAAATAGAGGAAAGTCCTTTTGCTACTAAAATATAGTAAAACCTTGTTATCACAATTCATATCTTCTCCACAATTTTCACTCTTTCTCAGTCCTATTAAGGTGTGTCATTAGATTGTTATTAGTGGAAGTAAAAATCATCTTTTTGCCAAACTTGAGAATTTCCCACAATTTGTACCCCACTTGCCAAACTTGAGCCCCTCTTGCCAAACTTGAGAATTTCCCACAATTTGTACCCCACTCCTGTGGGTAATTTCCATATCTTCTAGTTTTTCTTCCCTTCCTCAACTACAGAGGTGAGTTAAGTCAAGGGCTTAGGAAAAGAAAAAGTCAGCCTCTGAGAAGTCCAGTGGGAAGGGGTGTGTCTTCAGCAGAAGTAAAGTGATCAAACCCAAGGAGAAGAAAATAGGAGATCCAGGAGGGCTCCAGCATTATTTCAGCTTGTTAGGCACTATTTTTTCTATTTTAATAGTAAGAGTGGCAGTGGCAGAAGCTAGTCAAACTGAAATAGTCCTGGAGCTTCTTGGAATCCATTTACTTGAGTGAAGATAAACCCCATTCTCTCATGGGATGCTCGAACCATCCATGCTTTCAGTTTCCTTCAAGTCCTATTTTTTAAGATAGGGAGGAAAGCTTTAGGAGCAGAATAGCTACTTTCTTTCATTTTATATTTCTCCTTACTTGCAGCATTTTACTCTAATCCCCAGGAAAGAATAAAAGATGATTTGATTTTATTAAGACAATATATGCCTTCCTCTATTTATAGACTTTTTAGATTGTCTTAGAGAAGGAAATATATGTGTGTGTGCATGTATGTGTATATACATACATATATATGTATATGTATGGATATATACGTACACACACACATACTTCCTTTGGTTTTTGATCTGCAAAACATGAAGCAAATAAAATGTTCTTTGTAATCATATGCCAAGAAGGTGGTAAAAAAAAAAACGTGATTTATATCTGCACATTCCAAAATATCATACTGCAAATCTTCACAAAACATTCTAAGCTATGTTTACACAACCTAAGCAAAGTGAACAGATACACACCATTTAGTGAATTTGGGTCTGTTCTAACTATGCATCAGAATTTTCTCTTGCTTTGAAGACCCACACATACAGGTTGGCTGGCCCCAGATTCTTGAACACTAATGTTCCATTTTAGCTTGGTGTTAGGTTTACCAAAACCTAGAGCAGCACAGGTTGTTTTCTAGAGAAATCTTAATACATTCCTGGGTTTGCCTGAAAGTTTTATATTAATAATGGTATAAGCAGTTGCTTCTAAATTTTTATGCAGCTTTTGAATTCTTAGGTTACTTAGGTGATAAAAAGTCCCATGGGTGCTATTCTCTGAGTGTGGAAAATTAGCACTCTTCTAATAGTTAGTTTACTGAGTTATTCTCTAAATGCAAGGCTTTCTGAGTATTTAGGTAGAGAGAGTATTCATGGTCAAATACAGGACCTCCTTATGGAAGTTAGCCTGAGCATGCACAAGATGGAAAAAATTCAGAAAGCTTCTGTCGTCTTCATCATGGTCTTCTATATGCCATACACAGGAATAGACAGTAGGGAAAAGAAAATGACAGTTAAGTTTCTAAATATATGATTTATTTGAAACATAAGATGTTCCAATTTCCCTAATAATATGTAACAGAAGACTAGTTAGTGATTTTCCCTAAGTCAGACATTAACCATTGAAATCATGGAATTATATTTAGAGCTCTGAATTAGAAATCAGAAGAAAAAGATGCTGGTCCATGCTTTATTGCTTCTAACTTCATGACCTTGGGCAAGTCAGGTAATTTCTCTAAGCCTTACTTTTCTCATCTGTAAAATAGGGTTAATTATCATGTTGGGCACCTAATAAAACTATAAAAATTTGTATGTGTAAACTATACAAATAAAGAATATTATGATGATTATGATAGTTGGTTAAGTAAGCAAGTTAAAGTTTTTTGCTGTGCAGAATTGAAATTAGTTCCTTTCAGAGCAGACTCTTAAACTTTATGTTTTCCATTAAAACTAATACCAGATTTAAAAAGTGATGAAACCAGGAACTAAATATATCTCATGGGAAAAAATGTCTGATTTTTCTATTTTTAGCTTAGATATAAAAGTCTATACAGAATTATCTATGTCTTAAGGGGAGACTAGAATGCACTTTACTCACAACTGTGCACCATCTACATGCATACTCACCAGACATAACTGATTGTAGCATTTCCATTATCACATACGCAAATGCATCTGCCACACTCCGCAGGAAGTTACTTCTTTCCACTGTAGTGCTAAAGACTTTACAGACTTTTTGCATTATTTTAACTGCCCAATCCATGCAGTATAGTTCTTTCTCACATACCTGATTTAGACATACAAAGCATTATGGTAAATCTTTATTTGAAGAAAGCTGTAGAATTTGAAAATGGTATTAACAATGACCATTTATAATTTTACAGAATTTAATACATATAACATCATGTTGAGTCTATAAATGGGAAATGCTCTTATATCTAATACTTCTTTGCTTTCAAATGGTATAAATTTAGTGGGGAAAAGTGTGAAGTAAAAAAAGCCTGGTCCAAGATTATCATAGAAAAAAAATTATCATAGAATATTTATTTATTAATGTAAGAAATAATATTGAAAACAATTATTAAACATGAAAAATAAGGCTCCTGCTCATTCATTCAATAAGTGTTTATTGAGCACATGCTAAGAGCTGGGGATACAATGGTAAGCTATAAAGACATGGCCTCTATTTTCAAGGAGTCCAATGAGGGTGACAGACAGACAATTTCAACAGGCAAGAGAACCCTATGGTGACACCAACTTTCCATCTTGAGAGTAGTAGGGAATATTTCTCTATTATTTAAAAGATAGATAAAGTGAAAATTACATGTTTATAGGTAAAACTGACTGAAAGGGAAAAGGTTTATTTACTAATATCTTAAATGGTCAATTTAACTCACATAGCCAAATAACATAGAGCATGGAAATAAACTATATAGTACTGTAACTAAATAATGTTAACCTGACAAGAAAGATATATTGACTACTTATTATGTGTAAAGCACTGTACAAGGCACTACGAAAGAAATAAGTGGCATAGTCCTGGATTTCAAAGAGCTTGCAATCTATTTTGGGAGATGACTTACCCGACACGTGCAGTGGCCTTAGAACACCACTGGTAAATGAAGATAAAGAGAAGACAAATCTGAGGCCATTTAGAGAAAATTAATGACCAGAGGTGAGATGTTAAACAGAGAAGGCTTTCCGGAGAAGGTTTCTCCACCCCTAGCAGTTTCCTCTCCATTCCTTTTACTACAGTGTGGCCAAAGTCACCTTCCAAAAACGTAAAACTGACAATGTCTCCCTGCTTCCTAAAACTTGTCAGCAGTGTGGCTCCTGTGGTTCAAGCTCCGCAGAATGGTCTACCAGGCCCTGCCTTACCTATAGCCTCTCCCTTCCTATCTAAACTTACCATCTCCTCCTCTTCTGCACATTTTTCCCTTCAGAAATAATACTGAACTGCTTATAGTTCCCTGATATAGTCATGCAGTTCCAATTCTCTCTTTCCTTTTTTTTTTTTTGAGGGCCTCTGCTTATTAAAATAAACATTTATATTTAGAATACAATTAATTTAGTAGCTTTCTTCACATTTTAAAAGAGCCACAGAGATTTCATTCATGTTTTAAGCAGTTGAGTTGCTGAAGATCCTGTCTCCATTTTGTAGAAAATGGATTACATTCAATTATTCCTCACAACAGCCAACTGAAGATTATTCCATTGCTTTTGAAGCACTGGTTGGGCTGGCATCTGTGATGGAAGCCAAATAAATGAGATATCTATGCAACACATGCAGGTACGTGCCTGAATAATCGAACCCCTCTGTCTGGTGAACACTTCCTATTCATTTAAAAAACTTATATCTACTGGAATTGGGGAAGCCCTCACTGTACTCTATGCCCACCCACTATTGGCTCCTCTCTGATACCTTTGTATCTTTTTTTACATATTTTTGCACTTAACACACTGAATTTATTTATATATAATTTGATATTGCTTAGAAGACTGTAAGCAGCTTTTGGTCAGGGATTTGTTCTATTAATTTCCACAGTCCTAAAATCTCTCACAGGTATGGCCCACAGTAAGCACTCAATTTGTGTTAAATGAATGAATATTAAATATATTTTTAAATGTTGTTATTTTGAAAAACATTTTAACTATATAAAAGTAAAGAGAGTAGTATTATGAACCCCTAGTATCCATTCCCTAGCTTCAACAATTACTAATCTTGTTTCACTTCTACCACCACTCACTTACACATTCTCTCCCTGCTGCCCAGGGATTATCCTGGAGCAAATCATAAGGGTTGCTTTATTTTTAAGTGGAATTTAAGGGAAAAAAAAGAATATAACTTGGCAGAGCTGTATAATGACAATCCAGATATGAAGTGGGGAGAGGTTAACACAAGGAATGATCCCAGATATGATAGTTTATTATATAAATTTTAAAATTTAAAATATATATAAAGTATATATAAAAATATATACTTAAATACTTATTCTTTCAAAATGTTTCGTACATATTTCAGTTCCTTCAGGGCAGCTCCCTAGTAGGTCAACTATAATGTTAAACAATTTGCTAGAAAAAACTTATTTTATACTCACCAAAGCCAAAAAGACTATCAGCCTTGCCAGTTGAATGGCCCGTCCACTGACAGCTTTACTAGCCATGAAAGTGAAACAGACGCTGCTCCCACTTAGGATTAGTAGACGTGCATTATTCTCTAGAAGCCACTCACTGGGAAACACTTTTATTAAAGAAAGAACAGTTATTTAATGAGAAATTACACAATAGCTATAGTAAACATCATTAAATACATGCAATATTATATTACTTTATTGGAAATACAGTCAGTGCCGAGGGAGAATCTCAGAAAAAATGCTTTAGTTTTCCGATTACAGCATTCAACCGGGGACAGGGATTATTTATTGCCAAGTCACAGAGACTCTCATAAATATACTAGTAATACAGTCAAAGCATTTCTCCTACACATAGGTCAACAGACAAGGTGGTGTAATCCTGCTAAAGAAAGAAATCTTGTAAACTTTAGAATCTAAAGGATTATGCAGGAATGGGAAACATTGTTTCATCTCGCCAGTACCAACAGGAAAGGGCCTTCATCTTACCCAACATTCGGATGTGTTTCTGAGAACTTCAAAATGGGAATAATTAAGCTAATTAAATTATAAAGCTTTCAAATAATAGCAATAAATACATATTTATAAAATTGGCAAGGAAAATGGAAGGAAAGTAAGTTGATTATATGCATTCTCTTCAAACATAAAGACAAACTTTAAATATTTTAAAGCATTTAGTGATTTCCAATAGGCAATTCTTTTGTTACCTATAGAGTTGTCCTTACAATTTTATAACTGTATTCCAATAACAAATTTCTATTACTGTATGTGGTAAATAATTCTTTTTACCTGATAGTTCATCTACAAGACTGATAACATCATCTGCTGTCCATTCTTCGGTGCCTGTATCATATAGTAATTTAATGGCATCAGCCAAACCTTTCAGACTGGGTTCATCTGCAGGTCCTTCTATCATTTTCTGCCAAACCACCTGTCCTGAATGATAATTGAAACAAAAGCTAGGCTATGACAGAATAGTTGGCTTTGTGATAAAGACTACACAGATTGTTTAAAAAGGAAATTGGAGTGCATAATGGAATCCATTACTTATATATGCTACTTTCATTTTAACTTTCATAATGAAAGGTCAATTCTGATAACAGTATAAATTTTAATGTCTCTGACTGATGTGATGAAGCACAGCAACACTAGCTAAATGAGGAAAAGAAAAGGTAGTTTCACCAAGCAAAACACTGTTTCTGGTTCAAAGATAATGCTATCCCATAACAGAAATTAAAATAAACAATTGATGTAATCTTACTAAAATGAAATAAAACCTAGTGATAGACTTCCAAAAAGAGAGCATGCTGTATTTGAGAATTTTCCAGACATTTATATCAAAACAGAGTAATCCGGGCTTCCCTGGTGGTGCAGTGGTTGAGAGTCCGCCTGCCGATGCAGGCGACACGGGTTCATGCCCCGGTCTGGGAAGATCCCACATGCCGCGGAGCAGCTGGGCCCATGAGCCATGGCTGGCTGAGCCTGTGTGTCCGGAGCCTGTGCTCCGCAACAGCAGTGAGGGAGAGGCCACAGCAGTAAGAGAGGCCCGTGTACCGCAAAAAAAAAAAAAAACAAAAACAGAGTAATCCAGTCAATTTTTTATTACTTACCTATGACCAATTCTTTTTGTGAATTACACACACAAACAAAATTTGATCCCAGATTGGCTTCCTGCTGCTACTCAACACACTTTAAACTAGTTAACTCCTGACATAAGGCAGTGTGAACTAAATACATTCTAATTTTAACATTCATCCAAGCAAAACTTAATTAGAAAGGCCAAAAAATTGCAAAAAATAATATGATGCACCCCAAATTAAGTAAAACATCAATTCTGACTACCACATTGCTTCCCTTACATTATTAGTCCCCTACAGCAGCAAATATAATCTTGAGTTAAGATAATGTTTAAAGGGCTTCCCTGGTGGCGCAGTGGTTGGGAATCCACCTGCCAATGCAGGAGACATGGGTTTGAGCCCTGGCCCAGGAAGATCCCCCATGCCTCAGAGCAACTAAGCCCATGCGCCACAACTATGGAGCCTGAGCTCTGGAGCCCGCGAGCCACAACTACTGAGCCCACGTGCCACAACTACTGAAGCCTGTGTGCCTAGAGCCCGTGCTCTGCAACAAGAGAAGCCACCGCAATGAGAAGCCTGCACACCGCAAGGAAGAGTAGCCCCTGCTCACCGCAACTAAAGAAAGCTTGTGTGCAGCAATGAGGACCCAACACAGACAAAAATAAATAAATAGATATATTTTTAAAATAATAATAATGTTTAAAAATGAAATGCAGGGAATTCTTTGGTTGCCCAATGGTTAGGACTCTGGGCTTTCACTGCCGTGGGCCTGGGTTTGATCCTTGGTCAGGGAACTAAAAATCCACAAGCTGTGCAGCATGGCCAATATATATAATAAAAATGAAATGCAGTTATTTTATTTTATTATATTTTATTTTTTTTGCAGTACGTGGGCCTCTCACTGTTGTGGCCTCTCCCGGTGCGGAGCACAGGCTCCGGACGCGCAGGCTCAGCGGCCATGGCTCACGGGCCCAGCCGCTCCGCGGCATGTGGGATCTTCCCGGACCGGGGCACGAACCTGTGTCCCCCTGCATTGGCAGGCAGACTCTCAACCACTGTGCCACCAGGGAAGCCCAAAACGCAGTTATTTTGGGTAAATCAGAGATGATGAGAATATATTTGGAAATGGCCCGCAGCAGAACAATTCCTGTCTTGATGCTTAAGTTACGTACAAGTTAATGTAGTATATACATTTATGAAATCATGAAACATGGTTTAGTTATTAGGAATGATGAAACTAAGCAGGTACAAAAAGATGTTTCCTAAAGTGAAAGTAATGAACCAATTTTGTAACATACATCCCTAAGAAATGGATGCTCACCATCTTGAGGAGCTACTGGTCCAAAGATGATATACAGTAATCTTGCCTGATTCACTATTGGCCATGGTTTTAATATACACGTCAACCAAAATGCAGAATCACTTTGATGGGTCCCATGATCAAGAAGAACGTTCCTACAGAACAGTCTGATCCTTAACTCCAGTTTTCCGGCATTTCCTATGAAGACAAAAGAATTGTAAACAATTCTTCCTAGAAAGATTGATATGCATATTGGATAGGTCATTAAATGCTTTGTACTGAGAGTGTTACTTCATTTTACTCTGTAAACATTTGAGATTATCAAGGAACTACTTTTTTTAAAACAACCTTATTGGGATACAATTTACATCCCAAAAAATTTACCAATTTGAAGTGTACAATTCAACGTTTTGTTTTAGTATATTCAAAGATATATGCGCCCATTACCAAGTAAATTTTAGAACATCTTGATTACCTCAAAAAGAAACCCTGCTCTTTTAGCTATCACTCTCCTATCCTTCTGCCCTTTACCACACCCAGCACTAAGCACTATTTTCTGTCTCTATAGATTTACCTATTCTTCATATGAATGAAGTCACGTAGTAGGTGGGTTTTTTTTAATACTTATTTTCTATTTATTTATTTACTTATTTGGCTGTGTTGAGTCTTAGTTGAGGCATGTGGGATCTTTTCATTGCAGTGCATGAGCTTCTCTAGTTGCGGCACGTGGGTTCCAGAGTGAGTGGGTTCAGTAGATGTGGCATGTGGGCTTAGTTGCCCCGTGGCATGTGGGATCTTCCCTGACCAGGGATGGAACCCACGTTCCCTGCATTGGAAAGTGGATTCTTAACCACTGGACCACCAGGGAAGTGCCCTTATTATGTTTTCAAGGTATATCCATGTTATGGCAAGTATCAATACTTCATTCCTTTTTATGGCCAAATAATATTCCATTGTATAGATATACCACATTTTTATCGATTCACCCATCGATGGATATTTGGGTTGTCTCACCTTTTGGCTATTATGAACAATGTTGCTATTAACATTCATGTACAGGTTTCTATATAGACATATGTTTTCGTTTCTCTTGAGGATAAACCTAGGAATGGGATTGTTGGGTCTTATGGTAACTCTATATTTAATTATTGAATAACTACCAGATTGTTTCCAAAGTGACTGCACATTTTGCATTCCTACCAGCAATGTATGAGGGCTCCAAATTCCCTACATTCTCACCAACGTCTGTTATCTGACTTTTTGGTTCTAGCCATCCTAGTGGGTATGAAGTGGTATCTCATGGTTTTTTTAAAACAGTTTTATTGAAATATATATAATTTACATACTGTATACCTTACCCTTTAATGTATATAATTCAACAGTTTTTGATATATTACATTATTTTCCTAAATTGTGGTAAAATATATATAATATAAAATTTGCTATTTTAACCATTTTTAAACTATACAATTCAATGGCATCAATTACAGTCACAATGTTGTTCAACCATCACCCCTGTCTTACACTAAAATTTTTCCTCATCTCAAACAGAAACTCTGTAACCATTAAGCAATAACTCTGCATTCCCCATCTTCCCAGATCCTGGTAACCTCTAATCTACTTTCTGTTTTTATGAATTTGCCTGTTCTAGGTACCTCACATAAGTGGAATCATACAATATTTGTCCTTTTGTGTCTGACTTATTTCACTTAGCATATATTTTCTTTTTTTAAATTAATTAATTAATTTTATTTTATTTTTGGCTGCGTTGGGTCTTCATTGCCATGCATGGGCTTTCTCTAGTTGCATATATTTTCAGTGTTCACCCATGTGTGGCCTGTATCAAAACTTCACCCCTTGGGGCTTCCCTGGTGGTGCAGTGGTTGAGAATCTGCCTGCCAATGCAGGGGACTCGGGTTCGAGCCCTGGTCCGGGAAGATTCCACATGCCGCAGAGCAACTAGGCCCATGAGTCACAACTACTAAGCCTGCGCGTCTGGAGCCTGTGCTCCGCAACGAGAGGCCGCAATAGTGAGAGGCCCGCGCACCGCGATGAAGAGTGGCCCCCGCTTGCCGCAACTAGAGAAAGCCCTCTCACAGAAACGAAGACCCAACACAGCCAAAAATAAATAAATAAATATTAAAAAAAAAAAAACCTTCACCCCTTTTTATGACTGAATAATATTCCATTGTATGTATATGCCACATTTTGTCTATTCATTCATCTATTGATGAACACTTGGGTTGTTTCCAGTTTTTGGCTATTGAAAATAATGCTTCAGTGAACCCTGGTGTACAAGTATTTATCCTTGTTCCTGCTCTCAATTTCCTTAGTTATATACCTAGGAGTGCAATTGCTGAGTCATATGATAACTCCACCTTTAGCTTTTTGAGGAATGTCCAAACTGTTTTCCCTGGTGGTGGCACCATTTTACATTTTATATTTTTATACCATTTATGTTCTACTTACTTGTAGATAAGACAAGTGTAAATGGAAAGTCTGCCAATGCACTAAGGCCATATGTAAGTATCTCCTGATGTGTTAAGTCAAGTAACACAGAAGTTTAGAGGAGAGAGATTATTGCAGGTCTGGGAAGATCAGGAAAGGCTTTACAGAGGAGGTCAGGTAAATTGGGTCTTAAAGGGTGAAAAGGAGAGATGGTATTTCAGGATAAAGAGAGAATGAATAAAAGGTATGAGGTAGAAATGTGTAAGAGGTGTCTGAGATACAGTGAGTAGAGCAATATGCCTATGTCAAACTGATAGAGAGGTAGTGGGCAATAATTTTGAAAAAGTGAGTTAGGATTAGAATATGAAGGCCAATATAAACAGTTTGGGCTTTATTTTGAAGATATAAGGAAGCTAATAAAACTTTTTGATCAAGAGAGGGACATGATAAATTAATTTTGTTATTGTTTCATTGGGCTTCTATGTCTGCCTTTAAAAAAAATCTGCCATGATTTGTTTCATAATGAAATATTTCAAGCTGACAGAAAAGCAGAGGTACTATAACAAACACTGTGTACTGATCAGCTAGCTTTGTCAAATCTTTATTTTTTTGCTATATTTGCTTCAGATTTTAAAAAATAAATAAAACATTCTGATATAGTTATGTATCAGTGCAGTCCCAATTCCCTTCCTCCCCAGAGGTAATCACCATCTTGAATTGGGTTTTATCCCTCCTGTATTAGTCAGCTTTCTCTAGAAAAACAAAACTAACAGGATGTGTGTATATACACAGAGAAGGATTTATTTTGAGGAATTTGCTCATGAGGATTCTGGAAGGTTGGCAAGTCCATAATCTGCAGGGTAGGGTGGCAGGCTGCAGACAAGAGAAGAGTTCTAGTTCAAGTCCAAAGGCAGTCTGTTGGTAGAATTCTTTCTTGTTTGGGGAGGGGAGTCTTTTTCTGTTAAGGCCTTCAAGTGATTGGATGAGGCCCACTCACATTATGGAGGGTAATCTACTTTACTCAAAATCTACTGAGTTAAATGTTAATCTCATCTAAAAAATAACTTCAAAGAAACATCTAGAATAATGTTTGACCAAATATCTGGGTACTGTGGCCTACCCAAGTTGACACCGAAAATTAACTATCATACCTCCTAACTATGTTTTTATACTTTTTTACATATGTATATAACCATAAAGAATATATAGAATTGTTTTGCATGTTTTTAATATGTATATAAATGGTATCATATTAAAAGTATGTTTGGTAACCTTTTTTCTCAAATTATATATTGAGATTTATCCATAGTAAGACACATGGCTCTAGTTAGTTCATTTTAACTACTGTTTTTTTAAATAAATTTATTTTTTTACTTTTATTTTTGGCTGCATTGGGTCTTCATTGCTGTGCATGGGCTTCTCTCTAGTTGCAGCGAGTGGGGGCTACTCTTCATTGTGGTGCGCCGGTTTCTCATTGCGGTGGCTTCTCTTGTTGCAGAGCATGGGCTGTAGGTGTGCGGGCTTCAGTAGTTGTGGCATGTGGGCTCAGTAGTTGTGGCTCGCAGGCTCTAGAGCGCAGGCTCAGTAGTTGTGGCACATGGGCTTAGTTACTCCATGGCGTGTGTAGGATCTTCCAGGACCAGGGCTCGAACCCGTGTCCCCTGCATTGGCAGGCAGATTCTCAACCACTGCACCACCAGGGAAGCCCACTACTAATGGTTTTAATTGTATAAATATGCCATAATTCATTTATCCATTCTCCTGACAACAGGCATTACGTTGTTTGCAGCTTTCCCTGGTTACATGCTGCAATGCTCATTCTTATACGTCTCCTTGTGCATACTGTGGGAGTTTCTCAGAGTGAAATTGCTAAATTGTAGGGTTCTTATAATTTTTTTTTTGGCTGCACCATGTGGCATGCAGGATCTTAGTTCCCCGACCAGGGATCAAACCCATGCCCCCCACAGTGGAAGCATGGAGTCCTAACCACTGGACTGCCAGGAAAGTCCCTCTTATAATTTTTGAAGTATGAATTATTTCAAGTATATATAGAAGTTTAAAGAATACTATAATGAACACCTTTGTATCCTCCACCAGCTTAGGGAATAAAATATTATTAATGTGGTTGAAGCCCTCTGAGCGCTTCTCTTTCTCTAATCACAGGCCACTTCTGCCTCACTATCTGATTCAGTGATTAACATTTACTTACATCTCTTTGTCTTTTTGGGTCTAGCTGCTCTGCGGCATGTGGGATCTTCCCAGACCGGGGCACGAACCCATGTCCCCTGCATCGGCAGGCGGACTCTCAACCACTACGCCACCAGGGAAGCCCTCTTTGTCTTTTTACTACAAACGAATGCCACAATTTATTTTGAAATACACTTTAGAACTATACTTTTTTTTTTCTATTTTAATCTCTGTATAAGGTTATCTCTGAATTTTAGTTCTTTACCTGGTTTGCTGCAGACAACTGTATGCATCTTGCGGGAGAGATTAGTCAGCTCACATAAGAAGTTATAAGCACGATGGCACTCAAGTTTATCCCATCCTGCTGTTAAGGTCTGAGGATGATAAAGGAAGCATTTCAGATGTTCAAACCATCAAATCAAAACGTAAGTCACTATTGCCTTATGACCATAACTGCTGTAGCATAAAATCGAGGCAATGTGCAATTTTTATTCACTATGGAACTGTTCAAATTCGTAGGAAACTTTATATAAACAAAACCTAGAAATGCTCCAAAATCCAGTTTCTTTTTGGTTGCATAGGGAGTATCTTTTCAGGGAACTAAATGGTACTGAATCCTGAACTCTGACAGTATAGATACAACTTTAGACATCTGACTCACAACCATACTGTGGTTTAGTTTTAGACTACAGTAGAACCCTTTTGATCTCCTCTAGCTATCATTTATGATATTGCTTACAAATGATAATGACCTCATTTTAATGTGACAATTATGAGCATTTACTTATGACATTTATTTTATTAGGACCAAATATAATAATTATCTTTGAGGAGATCAGAATGTACAGTTAAACATATATGAAAAATTCAAATGGTATTCAACTATATGTAGATTTTGAAAAAGTTGATTAATCATATCAATTTTTCTTGAAATAGTTGAACTATATTTCAGTAGTTTAAAAATGAATCTTATTCTCTTTGGAAGGGCATAATAGAAACTGCTAACAGTGGTTACTTCTGTTGAAGGGAACTCTGTGAACAAGGAACAGGCCTGGGAGGAGACTTACAATTCACTTTATACCATTTTGTACCTTTTGAATTTTATATGAATACATGTGCTCATATTACCTGTTCCAAAGGGAAAAAGAAAAAGCAGAAATCTATCTATCTTGGAAGAGGGCTAGAAGGAGGGCCTATGCCCCTGGAATCTGTACATGCAGATGGTGGCTGGCTGGCAGGATGGGTTATAAGCAAGACTGTTGTAAGACTGTTGTAAACCTCATAAGGTTGCTGTAATATTTAAGTAAGTTAATACATGTAAACTGCTTAGAACAGTGCAATATATTAATAATATACTGAACAGCATTAATAATAATGTTATTGTCTTCTTTGTTTATAATAAAATAGTAAAGAATGTTCTTAAAATCATGCAGTTGATTTCTTCCCCCCTCCCAGGTTTACTGAGATATAATTGATGTATAACATTGTATAAGTTAAAGGCATATAACATAGTAATTATATATATATATAGCAAAATAATTACCACAAAAAGGTTAGTTATCCCTATCATTTCCTATGTTACTATTTTTTTTATACAGTTCATTTCTAAGATCACATCTTAAATAACTAGCCCAAGACTTAAAACTCATTGCACACATATACCCTCTACCCCACAATATTTCTAGTCATTACAATTGGCTGGACTTCAAGGACATTGGTATAGAGCAAATAAGTGTTAAACATTTCTTTTTTTTTTTTTTTTTTTTTTTGCTGTACGCGGGCCTCTCACTGCTGTGGCCTCTCCCGTTGCGGAGCACAGGCTCCGGACACACAGGCTCCGCGGCCATGGCTCGCGGGCCCAGCCGCTCCGCGGCATGTGGGATCTTCCGGGATAGGGGCACGAACCCGTGTCCCCTGCATCGGCAGGCGGACTCTCAACCACTGCGCCACCAGGGAAGCCCTGTTAAACATTTCTTACCAGTGAGAAATCCAAGAAGAAAATCTGAGGTGGCAAACATATTATTAGATTAACACATTCTCAAACATTTACAATGTTATTTTGTTTTCTTTTTAGATCATTATTACTTTTATTATCCTATAGAAAGACAGATTACATGCTCTACTTGATAACAGTTCAAAAAGAATTCCTTTTCTTCTTTCACTAAAAAAAAAAAAATGTACCTGTAAAAGCATGCCGTAACATTGTAATCCTAAACATTGCAATGGAGCTACACAGCCATTAAATTGAAAACAGGAAACCTGTAAAGAGATCAACTGTTAATTCCTCCTTTTCAGTGGAACTGTGCAATGATTTGACATTCAAATTTAATGGAAATACGCAAGGATTGTTTTCAGTCTAAACTGAAAATAACTAAAACACTAAATAACTGATTAGTCTCATGTTATATAGGTGGGGATTATGAAATATAAAACAAAGTCTTTCTCAAGGAGCTCACAATTTATTTAGAACAATAAAATATACATACATGAAATTAATTTTATATTTCAGGATAAAGTATGTATAAATACTAAAATGACCAAATAAACATATCAGATACAATGAAAGCAGGGAAAGGATAATTTTGAGAATGATTAAAAAGCTTATGAAGGATGTGAAACAAGCAATGTCTTTAAGTAGGATTCAAATATAATCAATAGATAGTATTGGTGAGGGAAACAATAAGGGCAAAATGGTATAGAGGTAAAAATTTTAAATATTCATTTGGACAGAAAGATATGAGCAGCTTAATTAGGCTCAAAGTAGTAGAAAGTAAGGCTGCACTGTCAGGGGGAACCCTAAATACCACCTGTGGACTTTGGACCTTATCTTGATGAAATTGAGTAGCCACGGAAATATTTTTAAAAGCAAGAAAATTAATTTGATGTAAGTGATTCAGCACTTAGAATGTCTGGGGAAGTGAAGTGAATGGCAGAAAGATCATCTTGGAAGCTGCTGCAATAACATACAGCTGAACTCAATGCAAACCCTGACGTGAAAAAAGCCAGTGGATCAGAAACAGTTTGCATACTATTGAGTGTAAAACTGAATCAGCAGTATTAGATATTAGGGTTTATATAGTAAAACTCAATGTCTAACAGAGATTATGCCCAAACATATTGATACACATTTCCAAGTCATAAATTATCATAAAAGGTTTGTCATTTTATATATTAAAAATAGTTTTAATACATATATTTAAATAGTAAAATGTTAACATTTGGAAATAATTTTCATTTTAATAAAATATCTAAATCACCACTTTAAAACAACCTCAGAATTCCCACATGAGGTAAAAATACTTTTATTACTCCGATAAACCTAATAAACTTGAATGATGTACTTAGTTATATGTAAAAATTATTTTATAATAAGTAAAATACTCCTATACTACATTTTGGTGTTTTATAATCTCTGAGCACTTGGTAAAGTATTAGATTATCATCAACCAACTTTTTAGTACCAATTCATGAAATTCCACTAATTAAAGATAGATTTAAAATGAGTATGACATTAATAATAAAATATCTTTACTGGAAATCAAGACTGTGAGCTAATTCAGAAGGATGATCTTACTTCTTTGAGTATCTTGTGAATGT
The DNA here is from genome assembly GCF_025265405.1 of Mesoplodon densirostris. NCBI lineage: Eukaryota > Metazoa > Chordata > Mammalia > Artiodactyla > Ziphiidae > Mesoplodon > Mesoplodon densirostris. Next base: position 4,618,820 of record NC_082678.1, read on the forward strand.
ACTTCAGTCTTTCCTTTGTGGGTAGCAGCGATGTACATCTTTTAAACAGTAGACCTGAGAAAGTAAAGAGACACATGAAAAAATGACAACAATGTAATTAACTTAAGAATATCTATAACTCACAGCATGTTTCCTGAAAGTCAAGTATACAATAATGGACTGTGAGCTGATAGAGTTTTTAAGAGGAAGTTTGGGAGGAAGGGTGCAAAACACTTATATATGGTGTTTACCAAGTAACTCTGGTGTCCACCTAAGAGGCTATGGCATAAAATCTTACAAAAAATTGTGAAATTGGTGCTATAGTACAGATATGAGAAAGTATTTAGATTTTAAAAGATACAATAACCAAACACAAAACACAACAGGGAAACTCTACTGTCTTTATTCCATAGAAAACATATTCCAATTCCTCTTAAAATTAAGCTCATGTCCACCATGGAAAATGTTTTAAGAGTTGCTAATGGAAAGAATGAGAAAAGAGATTTTGGACTCCTTTCTCCAAATACAAAAACTTGAAGTCGTAAGTATTTAAAATTTCAGAGATTAGAAGTCGGTTTTTCTCTCACAGAAAGTATCCAGTTTGGATGAAATATTTATCTCTTCCTTCAGAGATATCCTTTTATGGGGCTTGCATGTTAAGAATGTATAGAATTTTGTGTTTAGATATTTAAAAAAGAAAAAAAAAACCCTTCAGTTTCCCAGTGAGATATGTAACTTGAACTACAGTGACAGGAAGTGTATGGTTATGATTTGTTTCCTCTAACTTTAAGTGATCTGTTTTCCTAAAATGGCAATACATTGTTAACATTCCTATAAGGCCAAATGTCCTCAAACTAAAATAAGATACATGGTAGGAAAATATAGATCTGAATATCACGACTTTCTTCAGTTTTCATCTTCTCTGCATTTACTTTTTTACATAATATAATAACTACTTTATATATAATTCTGTAGAATCTATGGGAATTGAATCTATTTTTAGAAGTTGCTATGTTTGGGCAACACATGACCAGAATTGAGTTTTAAACATAAGCCCTCCTTATTTTTGTACATAAAAAGACAGTTTCAGTGTTTAGTTTTCAGGCTGAGTTCTCTTCCTTTCATGTTTTGGCATCCAGTCCCATGGCATATCATAGTTGGGGAATTGTAAGCTATAATTGTATGCTGGTTGCTTTTTCTAATGTAGAACGCCTATTTTGAAGGGTTTCAATTGACCATAAAAACCAATGCTGGCTGACGTCGTTATTCTTTTCACACAGGTGCTCTGCTATACCCTTTAACTTCTTCCCACTGAAATAGAGTCAGATGTAATGTTCTTGCCACACTGGCTATCTGCTCTGTTTTGTATGAAGAAGCAAATTAAAATTTATAATCCTTAGAATGGAGAATTCTGAAAATGTTATTTTAATGTCAGAAAACAAGAACAGATCAGATAGGATGGCAACAGGAGGAAACGGTAAATACCTCAAACATTTGTCTAAAGAATTAGTCAAAAGCTAGTGTCTGCATCAAATTTAAATGGAAGGTTGAAATCATTACATGAGTAAAACCATTTTTAAAAGCTAGCTTTTAAGATCAATACATATTTGTATTTTTAACTGAATTATCCACATAATTGTCTTAATGCTATTTTGTTTGTTTATGCAATTGAACCTGGTCAGGGAGAAAAAATTCTTTCAAATTAAAACTAAAGAATAAGTTTTTCCCAAGTAGCCTTCCTCCGCATCCGATGATGTTGGAAAAAAGATACTCACAATGACAAGTAGCAAAAAGTAATTGCCTATTCTGTTACAGGCTTCATAAAGCCTAATCATAAATATTGAAACCAATAACATTGTAACCAGATTACAGACCTTTCATTTAGCCTTACTAAGTATACTTGTCAAATACACTTTGATGTATTTACACATCTATATAGTCTTATTTTATTATCTTAAAGCTAGGCATCCTTGGGCTACTAAAAGGTAACTTACTCTTATGCCTTTATTTACATCTCAACATCACTCTGATATTTAATTTTATTGCCATGTTTTGGTTAATTATAAGTAGCTTAATAATTAAACTGGTGTCATTAGTCAAGTCAAAATTAGAATTTTATTTAGGCACTCTTAGGGAGAATGAAATCAATGAATGGGGTAAAAGACATAAATGATTACAAATCAAGGGAAGAAATTGTCCAGAATTTCTTTTGATAAGGTTAATTCAATAATAGCATAATGATTTATTAGTAAATGTGCACAGTGCTTTAAAAAAAAAAGAAAACCACTGTTTCTGTTAAGAGAATAAGCGATTTTCCACAATAATATGCTTAAATTTCTATTTTAAGAACTAGATTATAGTTGAAAGGGAAAAGCAGTACAGAGATAAAACTCATTAGATTCACAGGAAGTAAAGCATAGAAAATACATCAATTTCCTAAACTGGCAAGCCACCTAGACAATAAGCACAGGTGACATTGTATCCACATGAAATCACAAGGACTGACACTTTACATTAAAGTGCATTCTCTCATCTTTAAATATAAGTGTAAGGGACTGTTATTAAGGGAAAGTCCTCACACTGAAGAGTGAAAGCATCACAGAAATAGGAAGTATTCCATTTCGCACAGGCCTTACAGAATTGTATAATAAAATCCCCTTGGGCTTCCCTGGTGGCGCAGTGGTTGAGAGTCCGCCTGCCGATGCAGGGGACATGGGTTCACGCCCCGGTCCGGGAAGATCCCACATGCCACAGAGCGCCTGAGCCCGTGAGCCATGGCCACTGAGCCTGCGCGTCCACAGCCTGTGCTCCGCAGCGGCAGAGGCCACAACAGTGAGAGGCCCGCGTACCACAAAAAAAAAAAAAAAAAATCCCCTTAATTAAGTATAGTTCTTTACTTGTAACAATTCTCATTACATTACATAAATTACCTAGAGATCTGTAGTGTTCCAATATAGTGGAGTCTTGTCTCCTGTCAGGCAGCTCAAGGTTATGAAAGTCCTGTAGTAAAAGTCTTTTGCTTCCTGATGAGGTTGAGATATAATTAATAATGTGCTGGCTGACTGCTTTGGACACCATGCTTAGCACGCTGATATCCTTCACTATCAAAAGAAACATATATATATATATACACACACACACACACATATATATGAATGGCTTAAATACAAGAACATCACTATTAGCACAATCTATTAATTTATAATAGATTAATAACAATATTATTATTATTATTAATACTAAATAATAAAAAATAATAAATAAATAAATAATAAAAGTTGGGGAAAAGGAAAATGTTAAAATTGTTTTAAATCTAGTTCTCAATGAATTAGAAACATTGGGGGATGTAACGGTCAAATTACCATGTCATTATAATTAGAAGCATGTTTTAAAGCATTTGAGTATCAAATTTTCTTTGAGTACCACTTAACTAACACTGATGAAATTTTAAAAATAAACAATGTAAACACCATTAACATTCTAGCAGGGCCTAAGATGACAAACTAGTTCTTGGGGAAAATAAAACATTCAATTGTCCATGTAGCCTACTCATAGTCCCCAAACCTCACCTGACAAACATCTTAAGATTATTTGGAATATTTCCAATGGCAAGGCTTTAAAATTTCCAAGCGTTGATAAGGGTTGAGAATCTGGGTCAAGGATGTTGGAAAAACGGCTGGATCGATGATTACTACGTCTGTATTTCTGGTTGGGAATCAAAGTGAAACTGGTATTTACTCTAGATGCCATCTTTTTTCTTATCTCATGAATTTATCCTGATTAGAAAAACAAAGTAAAAGAGATAACGAAGAAAGGAAATCATAACGATGAAGAGCTGTTGTTTTTTTAAATGGAGAGGTTCATACATTGATGGGCAACAGCTGTCTCTTTGTATTTACAAAACTTTTAATGTGATGTCTAGTTTATGGAGTTCCAACCAGTAGAGTCTATTTATTCATCTCAGCATGATATGAAATACTTAAAAATCTTTTCCCTCTCAGCCAAATATTTTAGATAGAGCTTTAGCAGAAAATGAGATGTGTATTTGGATGAGATATATTCTAAGAAAAGAAATGTGACATTTTTATGTGACATTTTTAAAGGGGCTTCCCTGGTGGCACAGTGGTTAAGAATCTGCCCGCCAATGCAGGGGACATGGGTTTGAGCCCTGGTCCGGGAAGATCCCACATGCCGCAGAGCAACTAAGCCCGTGTGCCACAACTACTGAGCCTGCGTGCTACAACTACTGAAGCCCACGCGCCTAGAGCCCTTGCTCCGCAACAAGAGAAGCCACTCCAATGAGAAGCCTGAGCACCGCAACAAAGAGTAGCCCCTGCTCGCCGCAGCTAGAGAAAGCCCGCGCGCAGCAACGAAGATCCAATGCAGCCAAAAATAAAAAAAAATAGAAATGTGATTTTCTTTTTTTTTTTTTTGCGGTACGCGGGCCTGTCAGCGCTGTGGCCTTCCCCTTGCGGAGCACAGGCTCCGGACGCGCAGGCTCAGCGGCCATGGCTCATGGGCCCAGCCACTCCGCAGCACGTGGGATCCTCCCGGACCGGGGCACGCACCCGTGTCCCCTGCATCGGCAGGCGGCCTCTCAACCACTGCACCACCAGGGAAGCCCAGAAATGTGATATTTTTAAAAAGTAAAAGATTTAACACAAAAAATAACAAATTCAATATTCAATATTTGTCAATTAGTGTGTTGCTTTTACAATCTTTACATTCTTAAAAAAATCAAAGTATTAATGTAATATTAAAAATTTGTAGTAATGTTTCTCTATTTCTTTAAAACTGAGTACTGACATGTTTTGTTAAAACAATAAAGACAAAAGAGATTAAAAAATAGAGATTTTAGTTTATAGCTTTTAAAATTTACTAGCTCTAACAGATTAAGATGATTTCATTATGATTACCAATTATGTGCAATGAAATCAAAGTTTTGTAAAACTAATAAGACTAGATTAAATGAATAATTGCTCCTTCAATTCCACTTTTGGTTAATAGTAGATACTAAATAAGCCTTAGGAAGGGCCTACACGACTTATTTCAAAATGAGTATTTCCTAGAAGGAACTTTGTTAAAATTACTGATAATTTACTTACACGAAACAGTAATTCTTTTAAAAAATGTTATTCATCACACACAGTGACTTTGTGTCACTCCTCCTACAATTCGGAAAACACTGTCCTTTGTATATATACATGTATAGGTACATATGCATAAGTACAACTCCAATCTAAGGCTCCTTGTTTCTGAAGGAACAACTAAGACACCTCATCAAAGAGTTACAAATATATCTGACCAAAATGCATTTTCTCCTTTTGTCATAATATTTCTAAAAATCACATTGTTACTTATTCATCTAAAAAGTTACATGTCAACTTATGTCAATTTAAAATCAGCTATATATTTGAAAATGTGGCCAAGAAACTTAGTACTTAGTGAAAAGCATACTGTGACCCTCCTTTAAAACCATACTATAGGTCTTCCCTGGTGGCGCAGTGGTTGAGAGTCCGCCTGCCGATGCAGGAGACACGGGTTTGTGCCCCGGTCCGGGAAGATCCCACATGCCGCGGAGCGGTTGGGCCCATGAGCCATGGCCGCTGAGCCTGCGCGTCCGGAGCCTGTGCTCCGCCACGGGAGAGGCCACAACAGTGAGAGGCCCGCGTACCGCGATGAAGAGTGGCCCCCGCTTGCCACAACTAGAGAAAGCCCTCGCACAGAAACGAAGACCCAACACAGCCATAAATAAATAAATTTAAATCATATGGGCTTCTAAGAAGACCTCTGCTTAAAAGATGTTTCAATACCCTACTCCACCCCACTCATTCTTGCCCACTTGTGAAAGGCTTTGAGGGCCCTCTTGGATGAACTCCCCCCGCCCCTTTTCAGAGAAAACCGTCCAACAGCAATTCACTAGGATTTCTACTTTGTTTTAACCTAAGAAAATCCTTTGAAGAGACCCTCCCCCATCTGCTCGGGAAGTAGCCCAAAACATCTCCAAAGAAGTAAACTAGGGAGGCCATAAAAGAGAAACTGGTCAATATAAGAGTCAAACCACACTGTGGTGCATTTCTGACCCTCTTCAGCCCATGAAAAGATGAAACTATCTCCAGAAAGCATTGGGGGGAAAAATCTCTTTTAACCACAGATTTTGACAGTTTTCCGGCTAAAGGATAACAGGAAAATGGGACTTAATCGTTGTGCCCTACCATCCTCAAATTTCTTAATGTTTAAAAAGGAAAAATTCCTCAAGGTTTTGCCGCCGGGAAGAGGGAAGTTCCAGCTCCTGTCAGCTCCAGCCTCCCAGGCGACCCCTTGGCCTCGAGAATATTTTAGAATCCTCCCAGGAGCCCCAGCGAGAAGGAGGCCCCGCCCCCTCATGAATAGCAAGAACCTCGGCTCCCATAGTGCCCTCCTTCCTCAGGAATATTTTAGAACCCTCCCAGGAGCCACAGCGGCAGGGAGGCCCCGCCCCTCATAAATATTTAAAAGAACGGCAGCCACAGTGCCCTCCTACACCATGAATAATTAACGAGGATGAGGGCTTTGGAGCCTGAGCTTAGTCCAAAGCCACCCTTTGCTTCAGGCTGAGAGGAAGGGGTGGAGCCGTTAGAGACGGGGAGGGGAGGGTGCAAAACGAAGAGCCCCAACCTGGCGCAGCACACATCTGCTCCAAACCACTTCCTTTCCCTTTAACCTAGTTTTGCGCCGGTTTTTAATTCCTCCCCCACCCCGACCCCCCCGACCCAGAAGAGGGTAGGTTACAAGAGCTTTCATGAAAACTTCTGTTGGGAAAAACCTCCAAACGTTCCTTTTTAAACCTATCTGGGTGCCTAGAATCAAAGGAGGGTGAGTGCCTCCGGCATCTCAAGATGGGGTCCAAGACAAATCTTCCTTTCATGGTCCTCCTCCCTTAAAGATTAAGTTCTCAATCATTTATTCATTCAGTAGCTATTTGTTGAAACCTGCTCTGGGTCAGTCACTGAAGTAGGCCCTAAAGATACAACAGAGAACAAGATATATAAGTTTCCTGCCTTGATGGAGCTCATTAATCTAATGGGAAATATAGAATAAACAGGCAAAATAAACTGCAGATGGAGAGCAGTGTTATGGAGGAAATAAGGCAACAGAAAATGAGAAGGTTGGGGGTAGGGAGTGTGCACCTATGTTAGATGGACTGGTCAGAAAAGTCCCTTTCAGGAGGTTACATTTAATTTGAGAACTAATGGAGGAGAAGGAGCCAGTCAGGAGATGGGCTGGGAGAAAATGGAACAGCAGGAAAGATCTTGGTATGTTTTAGGCATTTGCAAGGCTGGCTGGTTGAGTTTAGTGAGCAATTAGGAGTGGCCTCATGGAGACCGTGGAGAAGGCAGCATAGATGGGGATGTGCAGGACCTTAAATGAGGGCCATTTTCGACCCCCTGAAGACGCTCTATACTCCTGCTTTTGGGGACCCACTCCACATTATATCCAAGAAATTAGTATGTACCCACATCCCTCAGTAAAATAAAATATATAAATAATTTCATAAAGGTTGAGATGAAATTTAGGATTAATTGACATATATCATGCAGTCACAAATATTCATTAATTTTGACTTACAAAGTTTTTTTGGAGCCAGTTCCTTTTTTTCTCCCCTGTCTCAAGCATTTTTTTATTGGGTCTGTGACAAGGTCTCAGCCCCTATGCTGTGGGCTATGAGTGCCTAGTGGATACCAAGGTACGGAGTGATGAGAAGTTTGGATTTTATTCAAAGTGTCATGGAGAGTCATGGAGGAGTTTTAAGCAGTGATACAATCTGATTTACATCACTTAAAGATTGCTCTGGCTTTTATGTGGAGAATGAATGAGGTGGGTGAGAGTAGAAGAGGTAAGATATGTTAGGATGTTGTGCAGGGCTGGAGTGGTGGCCTTGGAGAGACAGGTTTGAGATATATTTGGGGATAAAAGTAACTGAATTTGCTGAGGTATTGGATATGGGAGGGAGGGGAAGGAAGGAGATAGGGATGATTCCCAGGCTTCTAACTTTTATAAGTGAGTGGGTGGTAATCCCATTTACTGTGCTATGCCAGTGGGGAGGAGTTTTTCTAGCCGAAAATTAAAAGTTTAATTTTGCAGATGGTAAATTTGATATGTCTATGAGACATCCAAGGGAGATGTCAAGGAGGCAGTTGAATTACATCTGGAGGTTGGAGGAAAAAAATCTGGGCTGGATATATAAATTTAAGAGTTTTCTGCAATAGAAGAATAGTGACCTTCAGAGATTGGGAAAAGGAAGACAAGTTCTCCAAGGAGATTGAAAAGGAGTATCTAGTGGAGTAAACTGGAGAAAACCAGGAGAGAATGTAGTCACAGAGAAGGCTTGAAAGGGAGTGCTTCAAGAACGAGAGTGGTCAGCTGGGCCCAGTGCTGCTAATTTCAACCAGGTGTCCGCTGGATTAGCAATCTAGTTTAGGTAGAAGTCCTGTGTGTCCACCTTGTCATTCCCCATCTCAGGAACCTATGGTGACTTTGCCTTGTCAGCCACATTAAACTCAAATCCCTCTGCCATTCCTTCAATGTCCTCTATAATCTATTCCTCCTCTATTGGTTCATTCATTATTTATGATCCATGCTCATTTTCTGCCAGGCCCCGTGTTAATTGCAGTGTAAGTACGGATTCTGTCTTCTAGTGGCTCATGGTCACAAGCACCCATCCTGGAGTAACATGTAGCAGGAATCAAATCTGCTATTTCAGCGAGGCTGGGGAGGAAGGGAGAGAGCGATGGGAGGAGGTGTCTCTTCTTCAGCAGATTCACCCCCACTCTTTGTGCTGAACCTTCCATCAAAAATGACTTCTTGGGGCTTCCCTGGTGGCGCAGTGGTTGAGAGTCCGCCTGCCGATGCAGGGGACACGGGTTCGTGCCCCGGTCCGGGAGGATCCCACATGCCGCGGAGCGGCTGGGCCCATGAGCCATGGCCGCTGAGCCTGCGCGTCCGGAGCCTGTGCTCCGCAATGGAAGAGGCCACAACAGTGAGAGGCCCGCATACCGCAAAAAAAAAAAGACTTCCTTTCTTTCTAAATCTTCCTCCAGGACCCACTTTAAGATTGACACCTTGCATAAAGCTTGTTTCTTCAATAAGTATGCTTTCTCTCCTAAACCACGCTGTAAACTTCTTGAGATGCCGTATATCTCTTTTGTATCCTTCACAGATGAGAGAACAACAGACACAGAGATGGATCTACCATGGGGCTTTGGAAAATTAAGCTTCAGAGCCTCCTACTTGCATAGGTCCCTTCCAAGGCCCCATACTTAATTTTGTATTCATAAACAGTGGGTGAAAATGGAAGACATATTTGCTGATGGTCTCTGAATTTACTAACTTCAAATATTTGTTGATTTATTAAGCTTGTTTTATTTAGAGGGCTCTATATGAGAATTGTTGTTACTGCTTATATAATTCCCTTGCACAAAAGCCTTCAGTGGCTCCTTATTGCCTTTAATTAAATAAAAGTTTCCCAACCTGGCCTTCAAGGACTGCTTCCATGTGGCCAAATATTATGTCTCCAGCCTTATTTCCCCCAAACTGAACCCCTCGCTGTCACCTTGGTATTGTTGTTCATACTGATTTCTCTGCTCGGAAAGGTCTCTTCCAACTCTACCTTTTGACTTCCTAAGAGAGCCTTTAGGCCCTTGCTCCTGGAAGAGAGGTCCCTGGATGAACCAAGTGACCCGAGAGCTTGTTAGAAATGCAGAAACTCAGATGCAGCTCCAGACCTACTGAATCAGAAACTGCATTTTAACAAAATCCCAGTCAAGTTTGAGATATACTGACTTAGGCCATTTCAAAGGCCACCTCCTCCTTTCAACCCTTTAAAATCCCTAAAGTGAGACATGTTTTTCCCCTTCTGAACCTTCTTCATTCTTTGCTGGTACTTCTCTATGGTCACTTCATTCGGCCTTGAATCATGGTTAATTATGTACAACTCTTAGTTATCCTGTTAGATTGTGAGCTCTCTGAAGGCAGTAACAGTGGAACTCAGTTTAGGGATGAGTTAGTTGACTTGGTCTTTCTCTCACGGCCCTTCTACATCCCCATATACACATGTAAACCAACCCAAACCTAGGTGGTGCTAGTTCTGTTTTAGTTGTTTCTCAGAATTTTGCAAGGATCCATATGTAAACTGACTCTCAAATGTGCCATTTGTGGGAGGGAAAATCTGTTGCAATTATTTTTACTTAATAAAATGAGCATTTAACTATTATTTTATGTTATGAAAGCCTAAAAAATCATTCCCTTTACCTTTGACTGCTGCTGACTGACCAAATTATATCTTCATCCCTGAATTCCAGAGTAGGAGGAGAGCTGATCTAAATTATTCAAAAACAGCTGGTTACCTGTAACATTACACAAAAATTTTAGGTAAGGAAATTCCACAAATTTCTTTGATTAACACAATATACAGGTTTCTTTTCCTTAAAAATATTAATTTAAAATTCCTATAAGAAATCAATGTTTATTGCAGAAAAGTGTAAAAATATACATATTTCCCCCCCACCCCCCAAAAATCAACCTAACCTTTCTACTTGGAGATAACCACTGATATCACTACGGTACATCTCCTTCCTGTTGGAATCTTTCCTGGCCAATAAATATAGATCTATATCATCCCTTTTACTAGTTACATGGTATTTCACTATAAAGATAGATCGCACATTTGTTTAATTGGTTCAGCATCACTAGTTTGTTTCCAATTTTTAAATATTAAACAGTGCTGCAAGGAGCACTTTGTATATTCATCTGAGGATAAACTTTCTCAAATTCTGGTTTTAAGAAGATAGCACTTAAAATTAGGATAAGCTTCAAGTGATAGAAAACTCCAAACTACAGTAGCTTAAACAAGATAGAAGTTTATTTTTCTTATATAAACAACGTTTTGAGATAAGTAATCAGGACTGGTGTGGCAGCTCCACAATCATCTGGAACCCAGACTCCTTCTATCTTGTTGCTCCACATCCTCAACCTGTGGCTCCCACCTCATGGCCCAAGATGGCTGCTTGAGTTCAAGCTATCATATTCACATTCCAGTCAGCAAGAAGGAGGAAAGGGGGAAGAAGGGACTTCTCCCTGACACTTCAAAAACTCTTCCCTTGACATGGATTTGGCCAGAATTTAGTAACATAGTCAGTCCTAACTGAGAAATATTTTGGAGGGCCCTGTGCCCAGCTTAAAGATAGGGGATTCTATTACTATATAGGAAGGGAAGAGCAGATATCAGAGTACAACAGCAGTCCCTGTACAAAAATTAAGCACATTTTCCACATTTTACTTTCTGATTTCCTAACCCTTAGTGAACAGTTTTTTAATGTCCAAATTAATCTAATTAATCTAAGAGGCTAAATCAATTTCCTGTTGGTTCTTGATAGAGAAAACACATAGTTGGCTTATATCTTTTATATAATTGAAAATAACTAAAGCTACTTCTAAATTCCCTTCTTTAGACAGAGTAATTTCTTTTCTAATTTGATTTCCTTGGCATTTCCAAATCCTATTCCATCCTTCTGATATATTTCTCATCTTCTCTTGATGTTGCTTTATTTTGGTCCCTAAGTCTGTTACCTTTTCTTCTGACTAAATCATAATTGGTTGAATTGAATTGAAACAGTTATTTGTCCTTTACTTTTGTGCATTTATTTCTTTAAATACTAAGAGTAAAGCCCACAGATTGAGGGCTTTTTATCTTCTCTTCTGTCCTCATTTTTTTTTTTTTTATGGAAAAGATGGGTATTTTCTTTTTTGACTCTTCATGTTTAAAGACTAGTCAGCTGACTCACAAAAATTGCCAGCAAAAATAATAAGGCAGGTTTAAGTGATTTGTATAGGGCAGTCAAAGAAAAATATACAAACGAGAATAAAAAGGTGTATAAACTAAGGGTATGTGGAACCAGGGACTGTTACATAGAGTCCTTAGGATGTAACATGGTGACAAGATTTCATCCAATAAAAGACTTTGGCAGGAGAATAGCAAGAAATTCTTCACTTTTCAGACAAGGACACCAAGGCCCAAGAAGTTGTGTCTTTCCCAAGATTTTCAGCTCCAGTGTCCTTCCCGGCATGAAGCCAGTTTTAGTGATTACGTTTAGGTCATGTCAAATTTTGACTGGAAAAGTGCTATGTTAAAAAGTCTACTATATAAAAAGAAGGGGAAAAAAAAGAGAGAGAAAAAAAGTATATTTTAAAGTAATGTGTGTGGTATTATACTATTTTAAAATGAAAAAAATGTATATATAAGTATATAAAATACTGGAAGTGTAAGCTGATAGGGTAGGGGGTCCCCAGAGAAAGAGAACCAGATACAGCCTTTTGTCACGAGAAGCCATTTGAGGCTTAAGTCATTTTGCGATCTAAGTCTGGTCACAGTGCTTGCCCTTGAACAGGTCTCCGTAATAATGATCTTAAGGGAACAAAAGAACAGACTGTTATCAGGCAAGAGAAGTAGCAACATTAAAGATAAAAAATCAGTTGTAAATACTCCAGGTTCTGTTTCAAAGGTAAAGATTGGCCTGAAGCACTTTCTTGAGCTGTTTTGCAGAATTCAAACCCCCATCAAGCGCTCATCAGATCAACTGGAATCTTAAGGGATGATAATGTTGACATCTTCTGACCCTCTTGGCTTTAATCAACTAAAGCTTGAACTCTGTTGACCTTTGTCCCAATTCTATGCTGACTTCTCTGCTCAGACCCCTTCATGAATATGCATGTACCCTTAGCTTAAACTCTTACCCAATTTTGCTGTTTGGGGAGATACTGCTTTGGGAAAGATCCCTAGTGTTCTCCTTACTTGCTGCAAGTAATAAATCCCTCTTTCTCCCTATCTTTGGCTTGGGTGTGTCATTTGGCTCAACACCCACTAAGAGGCGAACCCAGTTTTCAGGTAACAGGAGGAATGACACTAGTAATATGTCAGCAGTAGTTATTTTTGCATGGCAATATTAAGGGAGATTTAAGTAAGTTCTTTTTTTGTGTGTGCATTTGGGGGTTTTCCAAGCTCTCTGTATTGAGTCCATATTATTTGCATTATTAGAAAAAATATTTAAAATGTACACTGTTGTATATTACTGGAGCACAAATGGAAGAGATGGAGAAGGGTTGAAAAGGTGTTTTGGATATTTTTAAACGAGTATTGTCATAAACTGAAATATAGCAATAAATAAATGTACTCAAATATTTAAGCCAGTTGATAGCTCTGTCTGGGAAATTAGGAGGCCGAGGACCAAATAGCACAGCAGTTAGTGGGCACTATGCCCTTTTCCCAACATCTTTTTCTGATCTCCTTTCAAAAGGAGCCCTCCCTCAAGATTAGTTTTTAGAAAGGTGTAGGATTCTGAATTTTTTTTTGGCCTCATGGCTTGTGGGATGTTAGTCTGGGCAGTGAGAACACAGAGTCCTAACCACTGGACCACCAGGGAATTCCCCAGGATTCTGATTTTATTACCCCTTAGACTGCATTAAGCTCCAGGCAGCTATACAAAAAAACCCTGAGATAGTGTGGATTCAGATATGAAGGGACTAGTTATTGGCTCCCACTCTCAGAAGCCAACTCAACCCCAACTGGCAATAAATTTTTTAAAAATTGAAGTACAGTTGATTTACAATATTGTGTTAGTTTCAGGTGTGCTACTAAGTGATTCAATTATATATATTTTTTCAGATTATTTTCCATTATATGTTATTAAAAGATATTGAATATAGCTCACTGTGCTATACAGTAAATCCTTGTTGCTTATCTATTTTATATATAGTGGTGTGTATCTGTTAATCCCATACTCCTAATTTATCCCTCCCCCAGCTTTCCCCTTAGGTAACCATAAGTTTGTTCTCTATGTCTGTGAATCTGTTTCTGTTTTATAAATAAATTCATTTGTATTATTTTTTAGACTCCACATATAAATGATATATAATATTTGTCTTTCTCTGTCTGACTTCACTTCGTATGATAATCTCTAGGTCCATCCATGTTGCTGCAAATGGCATTATTTCATTCTTTTTATGGCTAATATTCCATTGTATATGTGAAGCACATCTTCTTATCCATTTATCTGTTGATGGACACTTAGGTTGCTTTCATGTCTTGGCTATTGTAAATAGTGCTACTATGAACATTGGGGTGCATGTATCTTTTTGAATTAGAGGGTTTTTGTTGTTGTTGTTGTTTGGCCACACGACTTGTGGGATCTTAATTCTCGGACCAGGGATCTCGAACCCGTGTCCCCTGCAGTGGAAGCGTGGAGTCCTAACCACTAGACAGGCAGGGAATTCCCTGAATTAGAGTTTTCATCTTTTCCAGATATATGCCCAGGAGAAGGATCGCTGGATCATATGGTAGCTCTATTTTTAGGTTTTTTGAGGAACCTCCATACTGTTCTCCATCGTGGCTGCACCGATTTACATTCCCACCAACAGTGTAGGAGGGTTCCCTTTTCTCCACACCCTCTCCAGCATTTATTTTTTTTTATTTTATTTATTTATTTTTTTTGCGGTACGCGGGCCTCTCACTGTTGTGGCCTCTCCCGTTGCGGGGCACAGGCTCCGGACGCGCAGGCTCAGCGGCCATGGCTCACGGGCCCAGCCGCTCCGCGGCATGTGGGATCTTCCCGGACCGGGGCACGAACCCACGTCCCTTGCATCGGCAGGCGGACTCTCAACCACTGCGCCACCAGGGAAGCCCCAGCATTTATTATTTGTAGACTTTCTGATGATGGCCATTCTGGCCTGTGTGAAGTGATATCTCACTGTGATTTTGATTTGTGTTTCTCTAATAATTAGCAATGTTGAGCATCTTTTCATGTCCAACTGGCAATAAATTTAATCCCATATTTTATATTTTGTAATTGAATTATTTGGGCTGTACTTTTAGCATTGTGTTGAGAATTCTGGAAAATGGTTTTGTTTTAAAAATTAAGGCCAATAAGTCACAAACTGGGAGCAGATATTTGCAAAAGACATGTCTGATAGAGAATTGTTACCCCAAATATACGAAAAACTCTTAAAATTGTAAGAAAATGAACAACCCAATTAAACAATGAGCTGAACAGATACCCAAGAAGATACACAAATGGAAAATAAACATATGAAAGATGTCATGCATCATATGTCTTCAAGGAACTTCAAATTTAAGCAACATTCAGATCCCTTTACACACCTATCAGAATGGCCAAATTCCAAAACACTGACAACACCAAATGCTGGTGAGGATGTGGAGTAATGGGAACTGTCATTTATTGCTGGTGGGAACACAAAATGGTACAGCCACTTTGGGAGACAGTTTGGCAATTTCTTACAAAACTGAACATATTCTTACCATATGATCCAGCAATCATGCTTCTTGGTATTTACCCAAAGGAGTTGAAAACTTATGTCCACACAAAAACCTGCACATGGATGTTTATAGCAGCTTTATTCATAACTGCCAAAACTTGGAAGCAACCAAGTCCTTCAGTAGGTGATAGATAAATAAACTGTGGTGTATCCAGACAATGGAATATTCAGTGCTAAAAAGAAATGAGCTATCAAGCTACAAAAAGACATGGAGGAACCTTAGACGCATATTGCTAAGTGAAAGAAGCCAATCTGAAAAGGCTACATACTGTATAATTCCAACTATATGACATGTGGAAAAGGCAAAACTATGGGGACAGTAAAAATAGCAATGGTTGCCAGGGGCTAGAGAGGAGGGAGGAATGGACAGGCAGAGCACAGAGGATTTTTAGGGCAGGGAAACTATTCTGTATGATACCGTAATACTGGATACATGTCATTATATGTTGTCAAAACCCTTAGAATGTACAACACCAAAAGTGAAACCTAATGTACTTTGGACTTTGGGTGACAATACTGTGTCTATCAAGTTTAACAAGTGCAACATTCTGGTGGGGGGATGTTGATGCTGGGGGTGGGATGGGGGGGTGGCGGCAGGAGGTAGATGGAAAATCTCTGTACCTTCCATTCAATTTTGCTGTGAACCTAAAACTGCTCTAAAAAAATTAAAAAGTTAAGGCCAGCACTTAGTCTTTAATTCAGGAACACTCTTCCAGTTAAAAAACTAGACTTTCCAGATATAAAGCAGTCAGGTAAAAAAAAAAAATGTACATGCATTCCAGGTTGTGTGTGAGGGTGTGAAAGTAGATGTGCATTTGTACCCTTGTCTTTCAGAAGACAAAAATTAAATGTTCCAGAAATCTTTAAAAGATAGTTTAAGAAAAAAAAATTTTTTTTCTGTTCTATTAAGTACTTCTTATCAGATCTCATGAATGTGACACTAACAGCGATTATTAAAGCAAATTTTGTGTGCGTAGTTTTGGGAGGACAGTCGTTACCAAACACGGGACAAGTATGGAAAATACTCCCCTGTGGGGGAAAAAAACTGCTAAAAAATTAATTTCCGGAGGGTCAACTCAGATGGCTTGATTCATTTGGAAAGTTTTAGAAATTGAAAACACTGAAATTGGGGAAACTCAGAAATATATAATTCTCATTAATGACTGAAAGTACTAAGTAAACAAGCCACAGGATCTAGAGAGCTCACTGGCTACTGAATAGAGTGCATTTCAAGTAGAAATAGGTTCTGTAATTTTTCCAGCAGGTGACAGCAGAGAGCTGTGTAAAATGTAATGTTTTCTGAAATGAGGAGTGGAAATCCTCAAGGTGGGGAATTAGAAAGAGCTTTAGTTGTCACAGAACACCTTCAGTTTATAGATGAAGAAACTGAGCTACAAAAGATTACCTGACCTTCCTAAGGCAAAACTCTTCGCTAACATAAATTCCTCGAAACATGTCAGGCTATGCAAATTTCACTTATAATTACATTATACTCAAAGCAAACAAATTTAATTAGATATGAAAAAATATAATATTTCACGTGAAATATTAAAGTATGATAGAAAAGTTTTTGGAGTATTTCCCTTTTTTATTAAACCTTAGAAAAAAAAAATAGGGGCCATCTGAAAGCTTTCTGATGGGAGGTGCACTGACAGGGAAAAAGTACAGATTTGGGAAGCAAGCCTGAATTTGATTCTTCATCCATCTCATTTCTGTTGTCTCACCTTGAATAAATTATTCAAGCTTTGTGTTCACTTTTTAAAAATTTCCTTTAAAAATTATTTTATATATTTAAACACATTTTTAGTTGAAGTATAGTTGATTTACAATGTTGTATTAGTTGCAGGTGTACAGCAAAGTGATTCAGTTATACCTACATATATATCTACTTTTTTTCAGATTCTTTTCCCTTCTAGGTTATTACAAAATATTGAGTATAGTTCCCTGTGCTATACTGTTCACTTTTAAATGGAGTGATAATAAGTATCCCATAGGGTTGTTGCAAGGTTTAAATGAGATCACACTTGCAATGTGTTTGGCTCATAACATATCAGACACTCAATAAATATTACCTCCTTTTTCTACCCACTCCGGGGCGCTCAGAGGTGGAGAAGCTGGGTACTTCCATTAACGGGACTGCCAGGTAAAATACAGGACACCCAGTTAAATTTTAATTTCAGGTAAATGACAAGTAATTTTTTAGTATGTGTATGTCCCATGCAAAATCTGGGACGTACATACACTAAAAAAGTGTCCGTTTTTGCATGTGACATACTCATACTAAAAATTACTTGTTGTTTATCTGAAATTAAAATTAAACTGGGTATCCTGTATTTTTCTTTGCTAAACCTGGCAGCCCTAATTTTTAAAGGCTCCTGACTTATTACAAAATGAAGAAACACCAAAGCAGTGTTATACAATTAGTGGTAAATTTTAACATATTTACATTTAATAAGTTAGAGTGCCAAACCAAGACATATATTGTAATATAACTGCTAGTCAGAAGATAATGGTGGGACTTATAATAAATATCAACTCACAGGACACTACAGGAATCATGGTCTGGTATTGGGACATGCACTTCAAACTACATAACAAATGTCTTTTAAAAATCTTTTTTGTGTGCCTTTGTGACTATTGTAATCTCATTTCGAGATGAGGTCAAAGATCTAAATTTGGGGTTTTCTGTGGCCATGAGGGCTCTGCCAAACAGCCCTCTGGGCCCCCATAATTAGCCTTACTCACTTTCTAATATAATAGTAGAGATGCTTGGTACTTTATCCTGCAAAAATGTTTCCTTTGTCAAAAATGACAGGATCTTTTATGTGGTTGTATTTTATGTATTATTCCTTTGTTGATGTTGGGGGAAAAGGCAGAGAAAGCTAACGGGATGAATGCAGCCAAGGGACATAGTGGCCCAATTTCTACCCTGCAAGGAACTGGAGGAGCTGCAGCAAAACTTTAATATACCCCAAAGGAGGGCACGTTCTCCTTTTAACTACTTGCATAAAGGAGAGTTATGGTTTATAATATACTAAAGTTGTCTGTTCATCACATCACAAGTACTTTAGACCACGGAACCACAAAGGTATTAGGAAAGAAGTAGCCTAGACAAATCTAATTAAGTAGCTGGCCTCAGTGTTTGACACTGTGCCAAACTTACAAATAAAGCCAAAACTCTAAAATATATATTGTTAGGGATCTCTGTAAAAAATACATTTATTAAACACTGAATACATTTAAAAGAATATTTGAAAAATATGTGTGAGGATAAAAGAATCGTGATGCAACAGACTCCTGTGTATACCTCACCACTCAGCTTTAGGAAACAAAACAAAACATCATCATGACCTCTGAAGTCCCCTAGGGTCCCCTCCCAGATCCCTTTCCTTCCCTCTCTCTCAGAGGGAACCATTACTTTGAATTTGTGTTTATAAATTCCCTTGCTTTTCATTACAGGTTTACCACATACATTTATTTCCCTTATATTTATATGTATATATGTACTTAAAATTTTAAGAGAAATATGGCATGCATACAAAATCAGGTGTGAAAATATATATGTTTAGTTTAAACAACAACAATGAATACCTGTGAATCTTTTACCAGGCCAAGATAGAACACTGTCAAGACCCATGCCTACTTCTCTCCAATTGCATCTCCTCTCTTCCTCCCAGAGATGAGTATTATCTGGAATTTTGGATTAACCATTTTTTGTTGTGGTAAAATACACATGATATTTACCATTTTAACTATCTTTATGTGTACGGTGAGGTGGCATAAAGTTCGTTAATGTTGTGCAACATCACCACCATCCATCTCCAGAACTTTGTTATCTTCCAACTGAAATTCTGTACTCATTAATACTAACTCTTCATTCCCTCCTCCCCACCAGATCCTGGAAGCCATGATTCCACTTCCTCTGAGAACTTTACTACTCTAGCGCCTTATATAAGTGGAATCATACATTATTTGTCCTTTTGTGTCTGGCTTATTTAATTTAACATAAAGTCTTTGAGCTTCATCCATGTTGTAACATATGTTAGAATTTCCTTCCTCTTAAAAAAAGGTTTAAATTCATCTGTGGAATGGGATTGCATTGAATCTATAGATCTATTTGAGGACATCTGACATTTTTATTAATGCAAGTCTTACAGTCTATGAACATAGCAAAGCCCTCTGTTTATTTTGGTATTCTTTAATATCTCTTAATAAAGCTGTATAATTTTTCCCCATAGAGATCTGGTGCACCTTTTGCTAGATTTATTCCTGGATACTTCATATTTTTAATCTATTAGTAGCTGGTGTATAGAAGTGCGCTTGATTTTCATTTATTGATTTTGTTTCTAATACACTTGCTTGCTAAATTCTCCCTTTCTTATTTTTATTTATTTATTTATTTATTTATGGCTGTGTTGGCTCTTCGTTTCTGTGCGAAGGCTTTCTCTAGTTGCGTCAAGTGGGGGCTACTCCTCATCGCGGTGCGCGGGCCTCTCACTATCGCGGCCTCTCTTGTTGCGGAGCACAGCTTCCAGACGCGCAGGCTCAGTAATTGTGGCTCACGGGACTAGCTGCTCCGCGGCATGTGGGATTTTCCCAGACCAGGGCTTGAATCCGTGTCCCCTGCATTGGCGGGCAGATTCCCAACCACTGCGCCACCAGGGAAGCCCTCTCCCTTTTTAAAATATAAATTTATTTATTTAATTTATTTTTGGCTGCGTTGGGTCTTCGTTGCTGCACACAGGCTTTCTCTAGTTGCAGCAAGCTAGGGCTACTCTTCGTTGCGGTACCCAGGCTTCGCATTGTGGTAGCTTCTCTTGTTGCGGAGCACAGGCTCTAGGTGTGCGGGCTTCAGTAGTTGTGGCACGCGGGCTCAGTAGTTGTGGCTCGCAGGCTTAGTTGCTCCGTGGCATGTGAGATCTTCCCAAGGGCTTGAACCCGTGTATCCTGAATTGGCAGGCAGATTTTTTTTTTTTTTTTTTTGGTATGCGGGCCTCTCACTGTTGTGGCCTCTCCCGTTGAGGAGCACAGGCTCCAGACGCGCAGGCTCAGCGGCCATGGCTCACGGGCCCAGCTACTCCGTGGCGTGTGGGATCTTCCCGGACCGGGGCACGAACCCGTGTCCCCTGCATTGGCCCAGGGACTCTCAACCACTGCGCCACCAGGGAAGCCCTATCCTGCCCTTTTATATGTTTGTAGGCAGCCAACATTTCACAGGCTGTCCTGGGACTTGGGGTTCTGTCTACCTGGGCACATTTTCAGGCTCTGGCTGGCAAAGCAGCCCCATCAATTTTTGCAGAGGGACCTGTGCTGGAAGAAGAAAAGTGAGATCACAAAAATTCATTAGCATCCCAAATTCTTCTTCTTCTTCCCTCTCTATGCCTACTCCCACCCCCAACCTCTACCCCAGAAATTTCTTTTCTTCCCTTTAGAGTAGCTGAGGGAAGCTGCCAAAGCCAGGCCAGGAGCTTGCAGTTTCTTGTGTCTTTTCTAAAGACCCAGCATTCAGCCCTCACCCAATGAGAACCTGTCAGAGCAGCAGGCAGATGATTATCCTTTCAGCGGATGGAAGCTTTACCATGAATGGAAATTCAGGTGTTCGCTGCATCTGTGGTCCCACAGCAGGGAGGCGGTGCACACCAAGTAGGCAAGTTTTACCTGGATCAGTCTGCAGGAAGTGCTGGGCCTCGGAGGTGCGAGGAGGGGTGTAGCCAGATTTGGGCTCCCTTCCCTGTGAAGCAGTGGGTAACCTGCTGGACCCTTTCCTGAGGTCTCTCCTTAGAGACCAGTGCAAACCAGCCCATCCTTTCAGCCTAGCTCAAGGAGGCCACCTCCACTAAGAGGATCCCAAACTCAAGGACAGAACTTAGGATGAACAGATTCCTCCTCGTTTAATGGAGGAAAATCTTAATAACCATGTAGCCAACAATGGGGCATGCTGCCTAGCAAGGTAATGAACTCCCCATTACTATAGGTATTCAAGCAGGTGCTACTTAGCTGCTTTCCAGGAATATTACAGAGAGAAGACCTGTCATGGGTGGGAGTTTAGCTACTATGCCCTCCAAAGCCTTTTTACCTCTATGGGTTCTCATGGGGATAAGAGCATGAACTTGGAGTCATCCCAGGCCCAGGATTCAAGTCCTGGCCCTGCAATTAGATGGCCATGGGCAAGTCACTTAATGTCTTATTTAAAATAAATGAGCCATGGCCGCTGAGCCTGTGCTCCGCAACAGGAGAGGCCACAACAGTGAGAGGCCCGCGTACCGCAAAAAAAAAAAAAAAAAAAAAAAGAAAAGAAAAATAATAAAATAAAATAAAATAAAATAAATGATATAAGCATATTTTATTTTTCTGATAATGGTTGATCACTGTTTAAAAAAACAATTTATTGTGGACACTTTCCATTGAAATACATTTAGTTTTTTTGTTTTGTTTTGTTGTTTTTATTTATTTATTTATTTTGCGGTACGCGGGCGTCTCACCGTTGTGGCCTCTCCCGTTGTGGAGCACAGGCTCCGGACGCGTCAGCGGCCATGGCTCACGGGCCCAGCCGCTCCGCGGCATGTGGGATCTTCACGGACCGGGGCAGGAACCCGTGTCCCCTGCATCGGTAGGCGGACTCTCAACCACTGCGCCACCAGGGAAGCCCTGTTTTGTTGTTTTTAATATTTATTTATTTAATTTTTTAATTTGGCTGCACTGGGTCTTAGTTGTGGCATGCAGGATCTTCGCTGTGGCATGTGGGATCTTTAGTTGCAGCAGTTGCGGCATGCGGGATCTAATTTCTTGACCAGGGATCGAAGTTGCGCCCCCTGCATTGGGAGCGCAGAGTTTTAGCCACTGGACCAGCAGGGAAGTCCCACATTTAGTTTTAACTTACCCTTTTTCATAGTTATATACTTAACTCCTTTAAGCCATGGCTTCCTCATCTGTAAAATATTCAATAGAATAACAATGAAATTGTGGAGATGATGAAAAGATTAAATAAGGAATGCACATAAAGTGCTTAGCATTTAGTTAGGCATCTAAAACATGATGACTAATCCTTATTTGAAACCAGTACTGTCCCATAGAATATAATGTGAAGCTCCACACAAAAACTAGTAGAACTGATAAACGAATTCAGTAAGGTAGCAGAATACAAGATTAGCATACAGAAATCTGTTGCATTTCTTTACACTAACAATGAAATATCAGAAACGGAAAGTATAAAAACAATGCTTTTTTAAATCACATCAAAAAGAATAAAATACTTAGGAATAAGCCTGACCAAGGAGGTGAAAGACTTATATGCTGAGAACTATAAAACATTGATAAAGGAAATTGAAGATGATTTAAAGAAATGGAAAGATATACCATGCTCTCGGATTGGAAGAATTAATATCATTAAAATAGCCATACTACCCAAAGCAATCTACAGATTTAATATGATCCCTATCAAATTACCCATGACATTTTCAACAGAACTAGAACAAATAATCCTAAAATGTATATGGAACCAAAAAAGACCTAGAATTGCCAAAGCAATCCTGAGGAAAAAAAATCAAAGCTGGAGGCATAACACTCCCAGACTTCAGACAATACTACAAAGCTACAGTAATCAAATCAGTGTGGTATTGGCACAAAAACAGACATATGGATCAGAAGAGAGAGCTTGGAAGTAAACCCACACACCTACAGTCAATTAACTTCCAACAAAGGAGGCAAGAATATATTCAATACAATGGAGAAAAGACAGTCTCTTTGGCAAGTGGTGTTGGGAAATCTGGACAGCCTCATGTAAACCAATGAAGTTAAAACACTCCCTCACACCATACACAAAAATAAACTCAAAATGGCTTAAAGACTTAAATATAGACAGAACACCATAAAACTCCTGGAAGAGAACATAGGCAAAACACTCTGACATAAATTGTAGCAATGTTTTCTTAGGTCAGTCTCCCAAGGCAATAGAAATAAAAGCAAAAATAAACAAATGGGACCTGGGCATATATCCAGAGAAAACTCTAATTCAAAAAGATACAGGCAGGACTTCCGTGGTGGCGCAGTGGTTAAGAATCCACCTGCCAATGTAGGGGACACGGGTTCAATCCCTAGTCGGGGAAGATCCCACATGCTGTGGAGCAACTAAGTCCGTGTGCCACAACTACTGAGCCTGCACTAGAGCCTGTGAGCCACAACTACTGAGCCCACATGCCACAACTACTGAAGCCCAAGTGCCTAGAACCCATGCTTTGCAACAAGAGAAGCTACCTCAATGAGAAGCACATGCACCACAATGAAGAGTAGCCCCTGCTCGCTGCAACTAGAGAAAGCCCATGCACAGCAACGAAGACCCAACGCAGCGAAAAATAAATAAATAAAAGATAAATAAATAAATTTAAAAAAAGATACAGGCACCTTAATGTTTATAGCAGCACTGTTTACAATAGCCTAGACACGGAACCTAAGTGTTCATCGACATTTAGATGAATTCATAAAGAAGATGTGGTATATATGTATATATTCCATTGTGTGTGTGTGTGTGTGTGTGTGTGTATATATACACACACACACACACACACACACACACAATGGAATACTACTCAGCCATAAAAAGAATAAAATAATGCTGTTTGCAGCAACATGGATAGACCTAGAGATGATCATACTAAGTGAAGTAAGTCAGAGAGAAAGACAAATATCATATGATATCTCATATATGGAATCTAAAATATGACACAATGTTACAGAACAGAAACAGACTCACAGACTAGAAAACAAACTTATGGGAGGGATAAATTTGGAGTTTGGGATTAGCAGATACAAACTACTATATATAAAATAGATAAACAGGGCTCTACTGTACAGCATTATATTCAATATCTTGTAATAACCTATAATGGAAAAGAATATGTATATATAATGTATAACTGAATCACTTTGCAGTACACCAGAAACTAACAGAATGTTGTAAATCAACTATACTTGAATTTAAAAGTATAATGCATGTCTCATATGTAATTTAAAATTTTCTAGTAGTCACATTAAAAAAGTGAAATTAATTTTACTAATTTATTTAACCAAACATACACAAAACATTATAATGTTAATGTGTAATCTGAAAAATTATTAATGCAATATATTAACAATAATTTTTTGGTACTAAATTTTTAAAATCCAGAGTGCAGATTGAATTTATAGTACATCTCAGTTTGGACCAGCTACATTTTAAGTGCTCAATAGTAGCATATAGCTAGTGGCTACCAGACTGAATAGTGCAGCTCTAAATCTTCCATCTTAGTTCTCCTTTGAGCTACTGTAACTTTGAGAGTTTAGTCAGCTTACCAATTTAGGCCATAAATACGGATTAGATTGTATTGTTTTCTGTCTCGAAGGATCTTATCTTGTCTCACTGACTCTACCATGAGTACCATAAAGGCGACTATCTCCTATGTTCTGTTTTTTTTTTTTTTTGGCTGCACCACACAGCTTGAGGGATCTTAGCTCCCTGACTAGGTATTGAACCCCGGCCCCTGGCAGTGAGAGCACCGAGTCCTAACAACTGGACCTCCAGGGAGTTCCCTATATTCTGTATTTCTAAAGCTCCTGCTTTGCTGGGCCCAGGTTGATGCCTAAAAAGTGCATTTTGATTGACGTCCTTGGGAATCCAGCAGTGAGTTAAAGTCACTGCCTTCCTTTCCACTTTCTGGCTGAAATGCCTATGAGATGCTTAGTACTGCTTGGACTACGAAAGATGCTCCATAAACTTTAGCTGTCAGTGGTATATTATTAGTGGTGGGTGGAGTTGAAGTTCTGATGTGATCTCCTGGTCAGAGGCAGTGAGGCCTGGGAAAATCAGGCAGTGCTCTGAGCTTCAGTTTCCTTTATCCTTAGTAGGAGATGTAGGTTTCCACCCTGTTAATCTCAAAGGAGAACTATCAGATGAGATACCGTATTGAGAAAGTGTTTGAAAACTAAGAAGATCTATCAATATAAAGTATGGTTATTCTAGTACTGAACTCGGCATCTTTTTTGGCATTGGGCTGGGGGAAGGAATAGCATCAGGAGGTCCCGACGCCCCCCGTGGCATAAGACTTGAACAAGTGAAAGTGTTTTGAAAGCTGTAAAGCCCTAAAGGAGTGATCCTTTCATTACGAGTGAGAGTGGAGGCGGGAGAGGGAGCCCCTTGTATGTCAAATTGGTGAGGAACTTTGTTTTATTAGAGCATGGGGAAATACAAGTGCTGTGAGAGCTGTACTCATTTAAGTTCTTGTAATTGCTGGTTGTCAAATCTACAGCCTGAAAAGAAGGAACTCATGGAACTAACAGAAATTACTGTGGTGGATATATCTTCAACCATCACCTCCAAGTAGAAGAACTAGGAGAAAACTTATAGAAGGCCCATGGGAGCTTTTCTGCTTTTCTCTGAGAGGCAGAATGACTTCCTCAAAGGGACTTTTCAGTAAATCTTCATAAACACAGAGAAGGGGATATTCCTTTGTAGCCCTTTGGTACTTGATTCTGACCCGCCCAGGGCCATGAACCCTTCCATGCCTCCTACTCTGCTAGGGGGTTTCCACTGCAGAAAGCGATTTTCCCCAGAAATTGAAAATCTAGATTAGGAAGACCTGGGCAGGAAGGAGTTTGTTCCAGAAACGTCTCTGACACTTTGCCTTTCCTCATTTTGTGTCCTTTCTTTATGCAGCAGGCTGCCTATGAGTCATATATTTGGGTGCTGAAGTCTGAGAGTTAATTTGTGCCTTTTCCCCCCAAATAACCAGAAACTGGCAGACCCAGCCCTGGGGCCTGTGTGAGTGGGAAATGCTTCCGTGTCCAATGACCCATTGTCCTGCTTCTGGGGTTGCCGGGGACTTCAACAGTCTCCGCTCGTGAAGGAGAGGAAGCAAGCAAGAGGAGAAATGCGAAATTTGGGTTTTCTGTTTGTTCCGTGGGCCTAGAGATTAAAGGCTCCCTCTTCAGCCAGGCATGGGGATTCATCCCGCCCTTCCTCAGGCCTGTTAGCCCATCCGCACACACAAGCCTGCAGGAGAGCCACATCTGGGCTTGTCTTGGCCTCATGTGACAAGGCTTTGAAATAATGTGAAAGGCTTTTCACCTTTTTTTTTTTTTTTGCGGTACGTGGGCCTCTCACTGTTGTGGCCTCTCCCGTTGCGGAGCACAGGCTCCGGATGTGCAGGCTCAGCGGCCATGGCTCACGGGCCCAGCCGCTCTGCGGCATGTGGGATCTTCCCGGACCAGGGCACGAACCTGTGTCCCCTGCATTGGCAGGCAGATTCTCAACCACTGCGCCACCAGGGAAGCCTGAGCTAGTGTTTTGAAGATAATTATAGAAAGCTAAGAATGCAATGCAATCCCTATCAAACTACCAATGGCATTTTTCACAGAACTAGAACAAAAAAATTTCACAATTTGTATGGAAACACAAAAGACCCTGAATAGCCAAAGCAATCTTGAGAAAGAAAAATGGAGCTGGAGGAACTAGGCTCCCTGACTTCAGACTATACTACGAAGCTACAGTAATCAAGACAGTATGGTACTGGCACAAAAACAGAAATATAGCTCAATGGAATAGGATAGAAAGCCAGAGATAAACCCATGCACATATGGTCACCTTATCTTTGATAAAGGAGGCAAGAATATACAATGGAGAAAGACAACCTCTTCAATAAGTGGTGATGGGAAAACTGGACAGCTACATGTAAAAGAATGAAATTAGAACACTTCCTAAAACCATACACAAAAATAAACTCAAAATGGATTAAAGACCTAAGTGTAGGGCAAGACACTATAAAACTCTTAGAGGAAAACATAGGCAGAACACTTTATGACATAAATCACAGCAAGATCCTTTTTGACCCACCTCCTAGAGAAATGGAAATTAAAAACAAAAATAAACAAATAGGGCCTAATGAAACTTAAAAGCTTTTGCACAGCAAAGGAAACATAAACAAGACGAAAAGGCAGCCTTCAGAATGGGAGAAAATATTTGCAAATGAAGCAACGGACAAAGGATTAATCTCCAAAATATACCAGCAGCTCATGCAGCTCAATATCAAAAAAACAAACAACCCACTCCAAAAATGGGCAGAAGACCTAAATAGACATTTCTCCAAAGAAGATATACAGATTGCCAACAAACACATGAAAGGATGCTCAACATCACTAATCATTAGAGAAATGCAAGTCAAAACCACAACGAGGTATCACCTCACACTGGTCAGAATGTCCATCATCAAAAAATCTACAAACAATAAATGCTGGAGAGGGTGTGGAGAAAAGGGAACCCTCTTGCACTGTTGGTGGGAATGTAAATTGATACAGCCACTATGGAGAACAGTATGGAGGTTCCTTAAGAAACTAAAAATAGAACTACCATATGACCCAGAAATACTACTCCTGGGCATATACCCTGAGAAAACCATAATTCAAAAAGCAACATATACCACAATGTTCATAGCAGCACTATTTACAATAGCCAGAACATGGAAGCAACCTAAGTGTCCATAGACAGAGGAATGGATAAAGAAGATGTGGCACATATATACAATGGAATGTTACTCAGCCATAAAAAGAAATGAAATTGAGTTATTTGTAGTGAGGTGGATGGACCTAGAGTCTGTCAAACAGAATGAAGTCAGAAAGAGAAAAACAAATACCATTTGCTAACACATATATATGGAATCTAAAAAAAAAAAAAAAAAGGTTCTGATGAACCTAGGGGCAGGACAGGAATAAAGACATCGATGTAGAGAATGGACTTGAGGACACGGGGAGGGGGAAGGGTAAGCTGGGACGAAGTGAGAGAGTGGCATGGACATATATACACTACCAAATGTAAAAGAGATAGCTAGTGGGAAGCAGCCGCATAGCACAGGGAGATCAGCTCGGTGCTTTGTGACCACCTAGAGGGGTGGGATAGGGAGGGTGGGAGGGAGATGCAAGAGGGAGGGGATATGGGGATATATGTATACGTATAGCTGATTCACTTTGTTATACAACAGAAACTAACACATTGTAAAGCAATTATACTCCAATAAAGATGTTAAAAAAAAAGAAAAAAGAAAGAAAAAGAAAGTTAAGAATGAAGAGTTTCAGTGCCTTTCTGTTTCCTTCAGAGTACCGAGAGCCACCCCGTTGCAGGGATGTCTGTCGGTGTCTGTCCCCATCCTGGGGAAAGCGGGAGGCGTTCTGAGAGGGATGCTTTCTAAGCAGGTCACTCAGCAGAGTGTCTCCTTCTGGTAGATGTGATGCTCAAACATAAAGACAGCAGGAAGCACCAGAAAAGCCATTCACTGCCCTGGGTAATAGGTGGTGTTGCATTCAGTAACTGACAAGTAAAAAAGAAGCCAAGACTTCTGGAGCACTTAGTGCTATGCTTGGCTAAACACTGGAATACTTAATCCTCATGAAGCTTGAGGAGGCAGGTGCTATTCCTTTCATCACTTCCATTTAGCTGAAGTGGAAAGTGCATAGGGACATTGAGTCACTTTGTAAGGTCACAGAGGTGGTATGTGGCATCACCAGGATTCAACTCAGCCCTGGTGGCATCAGAGCCCGTGCACTTACCCACCACACATGCTGGAGAAACAGCATGGGCGGCTCTCTCACTTCCTGTGTGGTCTTGGGCGTGGTTCTTGGCTTTCCTGGGGCTTCAGTTTTCTATCTGTAAAACTAAGGGATTGGGGGACTGGACAAGAGGCCGATTCTTTTTTTAAAAAATTAATTAATTAATTAATTAATTTTGGCTGTGCCGGGTCTTAGTTGCGGCACGCTGGATCTTCATTGCGGCATGCGGGATCTTTTTTTTTTCAGTTGTGACATGTGGGCTTCTTAGTTGCAGCATGTGGACTCTTAGTTGCAGCATGTATGCAGGATCTAGCTTTCTGACCAGGGATCAAACTCGGGCCCTGTGCATTGGCAGTGCGGAGTCTTACCCACTGACCACCAGGGAAGTCCCAAGAGAGCCATTCTCATAAACTGGGCTCTTACAGATGAGAAAACATCCGGTAAGAGTCTCTTAAGATGTGTGGCCCAAAGGATGGGAGGAGCACCCCCAAGAAGGTTCATTCCCACAGGGCTAAAGCCTAGTGAACTGGAGGTCACCCCATCTGTGGGGCCTCAGAGATTTAAAACTTCTACTTGAAACTAGGTCAGTGATGCCTCTTCCCACCCAATTTCACTTCCTGGCTGGGAAGTGATTCTTCCACGGAGGACAGGGTCCATAGTGCCTTTGACAGAAGACGGGTCAAGGTGTTGAGGGTAGGAGAGTGGGCACGCTTCGGCCTCAGGAGCCAAAGCTGAGGGCCAAAGTCCATCTGACTTCTAGTTACCTTTGCCGAGTTCCTGTTACCTTGCCTGAGTGACCTTGCTGGTGACCTTGAGCAAATTCCCTCTCGCTCTGAGCCTCAGTGGCCTCTCTGTAGAGATAACAGTAGCATCTGCCCCATAGGTGACAACACAGATAACTCTCATAAAACAGAGCCTGGAACACAGTCGGCGCTTAGCAAATGTGAGCTGCCACCCCCCATCATCATCATGTCGGAGGACAAAAATAAGCAGATCAGGGCCTTGTAAGTAAGCATGGCTAATGCCCAGAGTTGTGAGCACAGAGGCCTTGAGGGAGAAGGGCCCTGTATGGTTGGGCCACTTAAGATGGCTGTTTTCTTGCTCTCGGTACATCCCCAGCCCGACCAGTGCCTATGCTTCGCCTATATCTTACACGCATGCCTGACCTTCCTAGGTACTTGGCCCGGGCCCCAGCTAGTGATTGTTCTAGTTAAAGGGGTAGTGAGGGGCGTGCCCTTCTACGGGTTTCCCTGGTGACTAATGAGCCCACCTGATGTCAATTTCCCTGTAACTGGCAACTCCTTCCCCCTGGGGGCAAAGACTGCCCCCGTGGCCTGCCCGTCTGCTGCACATGGTAGGGTGTCGCTCCAGGACCCTGCTTCAGACGTGGAAGCTCCCCCATCCATTAAACCATTGATGTCTCTGTTGCTGACTCTGGGCTCTTTCTTTGGTCTTGAATCTGGGCAAGCACAGGCCTTGTAGGCCTGTGGGGTGCAACCCAACAAAACCCAAGGAACAGAGAGGGGTGTCTGCAGCACTGGCCACTGGAGACTGTGGGCCCTGGAGCAGGCTGCCCTTTTGACCTTGAGGGGGGCTCTGGGAATTACTTACTGTTCCTTGGGAGAGGGGAGTAAAGGCAAAACGATCACCATTAGGCACTGGACCCACTGCGTCCAAGTTTGTTGAGAGCAGCAAAACTGTGTATTCAAAATGGGGTCTAAACTGAGGGGAATGTAAGGCGGATCAGTGGAGGATAGATGGGATCTGTTATTTTCTGAGGCTTTTCAGACTTTCTCAGCTGGACACGATGAGACATACATTTTGGCTACTCCATCTGAACCCCTGGTGGTGACAGTCAGTTTCTGAATAGAAAAATTTGAAGAGGAAACACTGAAGCTGGAAGGGAAGGTTCTCACCCAAGCCTGGGAGTGTATGATGAGATTTTATTGGCTTATATTTAGATGTTTCTTTTTCCATGCTTTTAGCTTCGTGGAAAACTGTGGGTATGATTTAGCTATCTCTAGGGACCAAATGTAAAAATGTTTTATGAACATCAGAAAAATCGTCCCCCAAAGAATTTCTCTTTGGTGTTAGCAGTTCAAGTAAGGATTCTCCCTCCCCTCCCCATCTCCCTTCTCTCCAGCCCCACGGGAAAAATGAAGTAATCAGTTGCCATCCATTCAAGAAAATAAGCACCGAGGTGTGCCTTGGTGTTCTGTAAAGCCTTACGGAGAGTGTTTCCAAACCTTCATGTCGGAGGGTCACTGGAGTGGGGGATCCGGGTGAGAAGGAAGCAGTAAAAATGAGGATATTTTTAAGCTCTTGGGCTGTGTAAATAAATAGATGATAAGCTCACAGTTTCAGGACCCAAAAGTACATACTGTGCCACATGGCACGCAGGATCTTAGTTCCCCAACCAGGGATCAAACCCGTGTCCACTGCTTTGGAAGCGCCAAGTCTTAACCACTTGACCGCCAAGAAAGTCCCTAGACTATGTATCTGACGTCGTTCTTCTGCATCTTCTTGAGACTCTCTACAGGCCTGGAAGGGCTCTGTTTAATCTACAATCAACTTCCCTGTTACACTGTGGCCACGTGGTTCTGGCATCACCCCGCAGTACCCGGGGAACAACCCCGGATGGGAATCCAAAGTCCTGGGTTTGGGGACTGTCTCAGCTACTCACTAGCCGTGTGACCTTGGGCAAGTCACTTAATGATGTCTGGCACACAGTATGTGCTTAATGAGTATTGATCAAATGCATAAATAAATAAGTAAACCACCTGTCTGAGCCTCAGTTTCCTCATCTGAGAAATGGGGGAATAATATCCCCCCCCCACAGGCTGTGATCATGTCAGTAAAATTGTTGCCTAGAAATGCTTCTCAAACGTTCATGCATTTCACCTCAGTCACCTGGGGAGTTGCTCAAATGCAGATTCTGACTCAGTAGGTCTGGGGTGGGTGGGGCTGAGTTCTGCATTTCCAGATGACCCCCAGGGGATTCCTGTGTGGCCCACACTTTGAATTGGTAAGTCCAAGACTCTGATGCTCTACTTGAGCTTGTTAACATCTCTTCAGCCAATGGGGTCGGGGATAGACTCCAAGGATAGACTAACCAATTGTCCCAGTGGGCTCTCGACTAGGGGGTTTCCTGGGACACAGTGTTAGAGCCAGGGAAGTCCCAGGCAAACAAAGTTGATCACTTCACCAAGATAATGGAAGCGAAAGGGATGCTTCCATCTGAGCTGCTTGTGAACTGGAAAAAAACAAAACAAAACAGCAACAGATGAGCGTATTTGCTAAGGAGAGGAAAACATCCCCTCCTGAGATCAATTAGTCCTTCCACCTCCTGATTTCGCAGAGGCCCAGAGAAGTTGGGTGACTTGGCCGACAACACACAGCTACTCAGGGGCAGGGCTGGGGCTGCAGCTCCGCCTCCTGACGCGCTGTGGAGCAGCTGGGGGGCTTTCTCACCAATCCACATGGCCTTCTCCAACACATTCCGCTTTATCTGGCAAACACAGCATGTTTATTTATAAATTGGCTTTTTAGGAGCCTGAAATTTGGCATAGCTGATTTTGGCTCTAAGAAGTTCAAATTTTTCCTCTTTTTGTTTTGGTTTGCTTAACCATGTTTTGTGAGCAAAATATGCAAAGTAATAAAAACAACAAGGCTACTAAAGTGGTTCAAATGCAAAGCCTCCAGAAATGTGGCAGTGTCAACTTAGCACATTTATTCTGTATCTCTAGATAGTAGATTAGAAACCCATGAGGTTTACTTCCGGGGACTTACAAACTACGAATAAATAGCTGGAGTCTGTTTCCAGGCTGTTTCTCTTGAGGTGGGACTGGAGTTTGGGAAGAGCACCCCTGGTGGGCGATTGCTGGAGGCTGTTCTTGGGCTCCTCAGCTCAGGTCCTTAGAGAAGCTGGCAGTCATCAGGACTAAAGTCTGTGCAAGGATTTGTAGAATGTCACTCAAAATCCTTTGCATTTAATTTTGCAGAAGTCATAAATGAACGTTGCCTTTTATTAACACTGAAATCCGTGCAAGGAATTTTCACGCTAAATATGTGAATACATTGCATTTAGAACAGCTCGTGTGCCCTCAGATCCCAGATCCTTTGAATTGTGCTGTAAGTTCAGGTGGCTTTTCGTTGGGGGCGGGGTAGGGTGGAGATGGTGAGACAGAGAGGCTGATTTTATTTGTGACTCCACCTGGTGTAGGGAGTCTGGGTGTGGCCCCTGATCAGTGCTTCATGCAAATCTCTTATCTGTTCCTGTACCCAGAGAAGAGAGTCTTAGCTCTGCCCACAATGAAATAAGTGATCAGCTCTGGTGGTGAACACTTTTCTTTTCACATAGTGTGGTTGGCTGGCAGCTTTTGCCACTATCTTAATATAACACAACAAGCTACAGGCTGAGAACAGCTACAAGCCTCATCCAATGTTTTTAGCAATAATCTATCTATCTATAAATATAGATAGATACCTAAATATGTACATACAAGAATACATGACACAGGCAAGCCCTGGCAAAACACACACATTTTAAAGATTGTTTCCATAGGCCCATTGAGAACCTCTAACAGTGACAAAAGGACATTTTCAACCTCAGGCTCCAGGCTGAGACCTGAAGACCTGAAGAGGCAGTTTCCAGAGTCAGGGGCCAGCTGGGGTGAGTGGCTGGTGATACCTAATTATGGTGGAAGGGAGACGGCCAGTGAGTCAAGCTTGAAAACCCCATCTGCTCTTCCTGGGGCATTTCTGGGTACTGGGGTTGGTGGCTGGGCTTATATGCACACATGTTCTAGAATCAGAAACCCCAGGGACCTGACTGGACAAATCCACAAATCTAGGGGCAGCTGATTAAAGGGGAACTAAGTTGTGCTCACAGCCTGATCCAGGGGTCTCCTCTCACACTTGGCCTCTGCCTTCTTCTTCTTCTTCTCATTTTCCTGTTGGCTCTCTTAAGAGTTCTGGTGTAAAACAGAGCCTCCCTGAGAGCTTCTGATTTCTGGGTACAACACAGACAGCTGTTTCAAGGGGTTGAAGCTTCCTGTCACAGTGCTGAGCTTTCATGGACCCATCCACCTCCTCCAGTGGGATCACTGTGAGGATGCCCAAAGGCACCAGGTAGGGAAGGAAGGACCTGCTGACCACCTGCTCTCCTTGGTAATTGTACCTGCCTGGGGGGTGGAGGGGACCGGAAGTTTGCAAGCTCTTTGTGGTGGACTGTGCACAGCACAGCACAGAAGTACCACTTCGCTGGTTGACCATGAAACCCGTCTCCTTCTGGTCACTCACCGTGCAGGTGAGCCTCTCTCTATAGTTACCCAAAGAACCCGCTCTAAACCTAGGAGTAAAACTCCTGGGTCTAAGAGATGCTTGATCTTGTGAGAGATCCTAAGGATATCTGGGAACCAGTGTTAACTCTGCGAGTTGCTGGCTGTTTCCTGGGAGCACTTTGTTTTGGCTTGAGGGACTCTTAATGTCCAGGGACCTCTCTGAGGGACACATCTTTAGTTCTTTTTTTGCTATTAACAAACCCAGCTACCTGCTGCCAAACAGCTCCACTGTCCTCACCGCTGTCATCCCAGGAGCCAGCTAGGCTTGCTGTGACTGGCCCGAGCTACTCATGCTTTCTCTCCTCTACCTGCAGTGCTACCGGCAGAGACCTCAGGACATCACCTCCCGTTTCTTCACTCGTGTTCTTCCCCTCCAGGAAGCGGAACAATCGGAAGAGCTCGCATTAGGAAGAAGTGTGCTGGAGTTTGGGAGTGGGATCCATGGAGCTGTGCACTGCATCTGGACACAATGGGGACTGCCCCACTGGTCATTTTAGACACACAAAGGTCATAGATGCTCTGCTGGTCAGGCAAGGGCAAAAATCACCCTCCTGCCAGCCAGCAGTGCTGGGAGCCCAGAGTATTTCAGTGCCTGGCTGCAATTTTCCCATTAAGAGAGCTCTGTTTCAGACCTTTCTGTCCTTCAGAGGCTTGAAAAGAACCCTATTCTCTTTGCTGCATTATCTTTTTACTTTCTCAAATTCTGATACGATTTCTCAAAACCATAGCTATTCCTTGCCTGGTTTATGAAGAATGTTTCCCACTCTGATTGTTACCATCCTCACCAAGGATAAACCATGAAACATCTGGAAAACCTTCAGCGCAGTGTTTGGATGTGCCTGGTTATTTGCAGACTCCGTACCCCCACCTCAGGAGGCCTTGTATTTAAACTAACTTCTTTCTTTGGCAGCATCCCGGTGACATGCATAAAAGGATGTGACTAAGTGGAGACTGTGATTTAATGTTTATTTGCTGATGATGTTTTTTACTTTGAATGAGGGTGAACTATAGGTTTTCACTTGAGATGCTCTTCAGAAGCAACCCCAACTCATCCCTGGGACAGAACTCCCTTAAAACCAGGTTACGTTTGGGAGCCTAAACTCTCTGCCCCAAGAACTTCCGGCAGAGCTGGGGAGATGCAAGCAACTTTCCAGGTCAAGGTCTTACGTATAAAGTCTCTCTTTCCCACACCAGCTTCCTCTATCCCAATCCCTCTGGAGGCTTTGCTTTTCAACAGAATCCAACTGAAGTTCCCTGCTGGGTATGTTTCAAGAAGCCCTCTCTCCACCTTGTTTCTCTTTAATGGCTATAAAATTCCAGCTCAGAGGAGGAAAAATATTAATCAGGCAGGCCCTGCCTTTGGAGGTACTTACTGGCACTGACGGAAGACCAGGCCAGTGAATACAGTGGACACCAAACGTGCCATTGGAATGAAGAGCCCGCAGGGTAGACGTGGCCATGCACAGCACGGCTCGCCAGGCCCGGGCTGGGCCGCAGTTGGATAAAGCCCGCAACACGGGCAACACACGTTTGTTGCAGAAGTACTGGTTCTCAGCAGAAAGGTCAAGCTGGGGTAGTGAAGCCTAAAAATACAATCTTCCCACAAGTTCTTTCTTCTCTCATTTGGCTTTCTTCTGATGCCAGCATGCCAGTCAGTGGCTTGCCAAAAGGGCTGGGAGCAGCCATACCTGTATTTTAACAGATGGAGA
Organism: Mesoplodon densirostris; assembly: GCF_025265405.1. Lineage (NCBI taxonomy): Eukaryota > Metazoa > Chordata > Mammalia > Artiodactyla > Ziphiidae > Mesoplodon > Mesoplodon densirostris. Next base: position 4,654,785 of record NC_082678.1, read on the forward strand.
GAACTCCTTCTTCAGACTTCCAGAGCACAGAAGCTGGGGCAAAATATGCTGCATCCATAGCCTTGAGGACCAGCTCTGTAGTCTGTGGACCCTGGAATACAGCGGCCCCAGTCTAGAGCTGGGTTTTCTTGTGTCATATGCAGGGGCGTCAGGTGACCGGAGCAGGGCATCTGGCCGTCTCCAGGTGGGAGGGGACCTCTGAGGCAGCTACAGAATAGACCATTGAGAGACTCAGAAGGGGAGACCCCTGGCATCAAAACAGGCTGAAATTAGGTTACTGTTCCTTAAAAATTCAATGTGGTTGCTTTTCTGCCTCCTGCTTCAATAGTTGGGGTGTGATGGCCAAACCATAGCTCTGGCACCACAGACCATGGGCTCAGCTTCCCAGCCAGGGTGTGTTCAGAGGAGGCCAGGGAAAGTCACTTCTCTGCTTTGCTTTGACTCATGTTTGCTGAGGTCCCCGGGTCTTCCTTCCTACCCTTCCAAGGGAGACCTGGCGCTCTCAGCACTGCTCGGCCTCCACGAAGCCCTCCTTCTCGTGGCCTGAGGGCTCAACTTCTGTGTAGGTGGAGTGGTTAAGGTGGCTGCGGAACTTCATGGCCGGCCAGCGGCGAGGTCTCCGCTGCGGGGACACAGGCGCAGAGTCAGCGGGCACGATCCCTCCCCCGGGACCCTCCCCCCACCCCCTTCCCCCGGGGGCGGCTCTGAGCACTTCTCAAAGGTGCTGGCGGAGGGTGAAGTTTAGGGCCCTCTCCCCCAGAAGGCTCCCGGCTGTGATCCTTCGCCCCCATGGGAAACCTGCTGGGAGCCCCAGGAGTTGGGAAGGAAGAGGTCATTTTATTCCTCGCCGCGTGGCCTGCAGGACGCAAGGTGAAAAGCTCAGCAGCACACTGAGTGGAGTCCTGAGACTGTGGAAAGTGAGCGAGTGGGTGAGAGATGGAATGATCTGGGAGGCTCTGGAAACGCTAAGATAACTCTCCAGATAGTACAGGTCCTGCATCAGAGCTGGGGAGCTGAAGGAAATGCAGATTCCCAGGCCTGCATCAGACCTCTGGTCAGCATCCCTGTGGCTGGGGATCTGCAGGTTCCCCAGCTGAAACAAGGTTGGCCTTAGCCTCAGGAGGTCTTAATCTTAACCTAAGAATGACTGGTTAGAATTCATAAGAAACAGGGGGCATCTAAACAGAGAGGAGGGAACCACCTAGGCCTCTGGGTGATGAGGTCGGGGGCTTGTGACCCATGTGCAGGATTGCAGTCCCAGAGGCCCCATCACTGTAGGATTCAGAGAGCTGGTCAGATGCCGAGAGTGGGGGGCTGGGGCAGGGGCTGCTGAGCTCTGTGGCCCAGAGTGAAGGGGCCCAGGCCTTACTTCCCATGCTGCACCTCAGGCTGGCTCTTCTGAATCCTGAGATGTTGCAAACTGCAGCCCCCTCAACAAAGGCTCCCAGACAGAGCAACTCTTATGATTACTATGGCCTGTCAAATCTAATTGAAAATCGCACACAGCAGGCCAAGAGGCAGAGACCTCAGTTCCATTATGGCTTTGAATAAGCACCAGGCCTGGAATTTGGGTGTGAGAGACCATAAATCATTAGGGATGGTTGCACAACACTCAAGGGTCATGTGAGGCATTTTTGGCCTCTTTCTTTCTTCTGGGGACTGTTCTGATTTCACAAATGGGAGCGCAAAAGCAGAGGCTGTTCAACAGGGCAAGGGGGCCGGAGGTGTCCTGAGGGGTCAAGCCCTGGGGGGCTCGGGACTCAGAGGGCGCCCGGCAGTGCAAGATGTGCCTGGATGGAGTCAATGAAGCCCCTCAGGTGGAAACAGGAGGCTGGCACGTGGCGGGTGAGGGATGAGATGGGGAGAGGCAGGTACTGAAAGGCTGGGGAAACACTGATGCAGAGGCCAGAGAGGCGGCCCAATCCCGCACTGACCTCGATGAAGAAGAGCGCAGCGTTGGAGGTGGGGTGGCCACTGATGTAGATCCCGGCCAGGATGATGGCCGCCAAGAGGAGGATGGCCAGCACGATGCCCACAATGGTGCCCAGGTGCAAGGGGGGGCCCTTTGTCTTGGGGGACAGGTTGTTCTGAAGGCCTGTGGAGAGACCATTAGGTCAGGGGAGAAAGGAAGGTGGGGTCATGGGGTCCTGGGTTCTGACAAAGTCCCAGAGATGAAAGCCGACTGAACCTTCAGGTCTACTTATCAAATACATGAAAAGGTGGAGTCGGTGGAACCATTATGAGTATGACATTAACTTTGTTCTTAGCACGGTTCAGGTGGTTTTCCAAAATCACTTAAAAGTTGCCCAAATGTCTACTAAGGATCATAAAATTTCTCTCCAGTATGCATCCCATATAAGTTCTTTTAAGGAATTCACAAAGGGCACAAAGGGTTAAGAGTTGGGACCTGGAGTCTGGCTGCCTGGATTCAAATCCAGGCTCTGCTACTTACGAGCTGTGTGACCTTGGGCAAATTATTTAACTTCTCTGTGTCTCGGTTATTGTTTCTGTAGCACAAGGGTAATAATGTTAAGTACCTGGTAGGGTTACTGAGAGGGTGAAAATGAGATAATTCATGTCAACTGCTGAGGATCACGGCTGGTATCTTGCACAACTTTAAAAAGTGTTAGCTATTATGATAGCAAAATGACCACATTTTTACCTGTCACTGTCCATGACCAGATTGTGACCTCCTGTAGGGCAAGGACAGTGTCTTATTCATCTCTGTGTTTTCAACTCTTAGAAAAATTGGCAGACCCATCAGAGGAACTCAATAAAAGAAATGAACTAGACACTCTGAGGGCTAATAAACCAGTAGACACTCTTTGTGGACATTCCAAGCATTTGAAATACATTCCCCAGGAGAAGACTGGGTATTTTCCATAGACTATCGAGCTGGAAGCTCATGCAGTCCAACCCCTTTCTCGTACGGCTGAAGGAATGGAAATACAGAGAGATGAAGTGATTTGTCCAAGGACACAGTGAGTGCCAGCCACCAAGAAACCTAGTTCCCTGATATTACCTGGGGTGGGCTTTTGCTCCTTCTCCCTACCCTAAAAGGATGTGGAGATAACGACATAGAGAAGACAGATGAGCATGTAAGCAACACAAATATTGAACCCACTTTACATCGCTGGTGGGTGGAATGGGAGTCAACAGGGGGTAGAGATTTTTAATAAGATGTTGTGTGCATCCAAAATCATTATGTTCCCCATCCCCTTTTCTCTGTCAGCAGAAAAAAAAAAAACAGGAGAGAAACTATCCTGGGGCACTCCTGTGCATGGTTCATGCCTCTATCTGCCAAGAGCTGGGGGAGCTGCGATGACACGCCCCAAGCTGGCCTCTCCTGAGCTGGCCATCAGACCTCAGCCTTCAGTGACCCTATGATCTGAGGGGCAGAGCTTGGGATGATGAGCACATGGTGCAGAGTAAGGGGAACGTGGCCCAGGGCCCCCTGCTTCCCCCCAGCCCAACAGACACACGTGTACACTCACACCCACAGCCCACAGAGCAGCAATGGCTGCATCTCCCGTGGGAGACCCCATCAAGATGTGCTGCGTTAACAGCCCCTCCTCTCCTGCCAGAGCCCAGGTAACAGTCTCCCAGCCCCTGGGGCTGGAAGGCTCTTCCATCTCCCCTTTGTGGTAGTTGCGGCAAGGGCTTGAGCTGGCTCTGGGCAAAGGGCAGGGGAGGCGGGGTCACCCATGTCCCCAGAGAGGAGGTTATCCCCCAGGCAGTCCTGGGGGAAGGGAACCCCACCTTCTGGCGCCCTGTAAAAATTGTGGTGGGCAACGTTTATGTACTCTCTGCCAAGCCAGGTTGGGAATCAGATGCCACTTGAGTGAGAGAAGCTGCTCTCCAACCCTCATTGGCTGGGAGGCCCCTGGGGACAGAAGCCAGGGCCACAGGCCCACACAGCCATGCCTGCTCTAGCTTAGCCCTCACTTCCTCCTCTCACTCCTATCAGAGAAGCGGATACTCAAGGGCACAGAGGCCAGGAGAAGAACCACAGGAGGTTCCTGGCTGAGATGAGAAATGTCTAGATGTAGATTTGCTCCTTCAGTCTAGGGGGTCTGTTCCCAGAAGCCCCCTGCCTTCCCGCCCAGCAGGAAGTCTGGGAAGCGCAGGCTGCTGTTGTTTCCCCCTCCCCCACTCAGAGTAAAAGCAAAGAGGCCAGGTGACGGCTGCACCCTCTTCCAGGGTGGGTCCAAGAGGCAGTGGTGTGATGGAGAGGTGCAGGCAGTTCTGTACTCACCCTCTCCTTCTGCATAGGGGTTCAACTTGGTGTCATCTTCAAAGGGAAAGGAGAGAAGGCACAAGATTAGTGGAATCATGATGGCCTCTGTCACTAGGTCTGGATGAGACTTTAGGGAGCTTCAAGTCCAACCCTTCATTTTGAAGGCTGGGAAACTGAAGCACAGAGAGGCGAGGTGACTTGCTCAAAGTCACACAGCAGTGTAAAGGGAGAAGGCCACAGACAAGCCAACTTTTCGTAGTGTTCATACATTCAACAAATATTTACTGAGTGTTTACTGGGAGTTGACTCCGACTGGAGGCCTAGCCCAGACAAAGGGAGTCAAGAAGGAGGGATGAGCTATGGGGCTGGGAGAAAGGGTCCCAGACAGAGGAGAGAGCGGGGGCAAAGGCGGGAGTCAGCAAGAGCTTGGCCATTTGAGACAAAAAAAGGCAGTTCAGCGCAGCTGGAGGGTAGCGAGGATGTGAGTGAAGGGTGGTGAGAGGGGGGTGAAGCGGGGCGTGGGGGGATCAGCTGTCTGGAGAGCCAAGTTGAGGGCCTAAGGGGCAGTCTCCTAAGGGGCAGCGGGAAGCTGAGGAAGGATTTGAGGAGAGGTGTGTGTGTCACAAGATCGAATCTGCTTGGAGACTTCCCAGGGTACGACACACTCCCTCTACACCTCAAGGAGTGTATCTTGCAGCCTCCTAAATAAGTTCTAAAGGTTGGCCCTTCCTGTGGCTCCTCCCCACAGATTCCTATGGGGAAAGGACAGCAAGAATTCCATGGCAGGAGAATGCTCTAGATGACTGGAGATGACTGCTTCAAGCATCAAAACGCTAAACCAGCGGAACCTTCCACAATGTAGGGCCTGCAACCTGCACTTCGTGCCTCCTTCCCCTCTAGCACCTCCACCATCCTCCTCATTTTAAAGGCTTTCACTGGCTCCCCTTTGTTCACAGATGTTCAAGGCCCTTCTCAGTGTGTCCCAATCTTCTTTTCTCCTACCACTGGCCACAACTCAACAGCGGGTCAGTGTCTGTGACAAGCTACCCAAGGCTCTCCTGACCTTGGAGCCCTCTCAGGCCTCTGAGCTGCTGCATGTTCCTCCCCTTCTCTTTCAAAAGTCCCACCCCTGGGGCTTCCCTGGTGGCGCAGTGGTTGAGTCCGCCTGCCGATGCAGGGGACACGGGTTCGTGCCCCGGTCTGGGAGGATCCCACATGCCGTGGAGAGGCTGGGCCCGTGAGCCATGGCCGCTGAGCCTGTCCGTCCGGAGCCTGTGCTCCTCAGTGGGAGAGGCCACAACAGAGAGAGGCCCGCGTACCGCAAAAAAAAAAAAAAAAAAAAAAAGTCCCACCCCTGAAATGCCCCCTGCAGGGCTGGGGCTAGGGTGATACATGTGACACAGGGTCTGATCCTGTCCTTTTAGAATTTTTTGAAATTTTGTTTATTATGGAATTTTTGGCATTAATTTTGATGTTTACAAATATTGCAAGAAAAGATTATTATCTTAATTATTGCTGTTTTTTTTTGGTGCCGCCTTAAACTTGACACCTGCCCTGAGTACCTCACTTGCCTCACCCTAGTCCTGGCCCAGGCCCATCACTTCCCGGAGGACAGATGGGTGTGTCCTCCCCTGTGTCCCATTGCATTTGGTATCTGTTTCTGTGGCATCTTGGGTCCCACTGATTCCATAGACTGTGAGCCTCTCAATACCCAGCTATTTACACTCCCAGTGCCTGGATGGGGCATCCTGCTCTGCTATACATTTCTAATAAATCTTCAAATATGAAAAAATCACATTAGGTAATGAAAGAATAAACCATAAGAAAAATTTTAAAGGGTCCCTCATAGAGGAAAGAGGGAATAGGGTGGAGGGGAGAAAACTAGAAACTAAACTTCTCTGAACAGAGCTACCTTTGTAGATTTGACTTGGAACCATGGTAATTATCATTTAACGGTTACATAATTTATTAAAAAGTTAAATTTAAAAAGCACCCCTCGGGACTTCCCTGGTGGCTCAGTGGTTAAGAATCCACCTGCCAATTCAGGGGACATGGGTTCGAGCCCTGCTCTGGGAAGATCCCACATGCCGTGGAGCAACTAACCCTGTGAGCCACAACTACTGAGCCTGCACTCTAGACCCCACGAGCCCGCGTGCCACAACTACTGAAGACGGCGTGCCTAGGGCCCATGCTCTGCAACAAGAGAAGCCACCACAATGAGAAGCCCATGCACCACAACGGAGAGTAGCCCCTGCTCACTGCAACTAGACAAAGGCTGCACACAGCAGCGAAGACCCAACGCAGCCAAAAATAAAGAAATAAATTTTAAAAAATAATAATAATAAAATAAAATGATAAAAAGCACCCCTAAAAATTCAAAGTAAAACAAAACAAATAGAGAGTTGTAGGTATATAATAGAAAGATAGATACGTTTTCTTCAGGAATTTCAATACATGAGGTATTTATGTATGCCTCTGAGTCTATTTTGTTACTACAAGTTGAAATGATGAATTGGTTACTCAACACTAACCAAAGTAACCCTAAACATTTTTGGACAAATTAACTTGATTGGAATCAACTTGTTTTGAATCTAGACCATTGGAAATCCATTGTAGCCCAGTCCACATCTACCCTTGGCAGACAAAAGGACACCTACCAGTCCCTCCCACAAGGTGACTGAAGGTGATGACCCTGTGCTCACAGCAACTTTTCTCCCACTCACTGAGGGCTGGTTACCACCTGCTACCTTGTTGGGGATCCACAGAATGCAAATTGATTCCCTCATTAATGGACTGTGGCCCAGACCCATGAAAACTCACAGAGAGAAGAAATGCATGTAAGGTCTAGTGAATGAGTGGTCATTTTCTGTAATTAGTGGTCACTTCTGGCTGCTACCAACATGTTCTGTTCAGCTGCTCATCAGATGAGCCCTTATGTTGCACACAGTTATTCCGGGTCAGTGCCTGTCTGTCCTTAGAATAAAATGCATGGGCTTTGTGGCAGCTGCTTGCCACTCTGAGGTCATTCTGGTTCACTTAAGTGGGCAGCATTTAAGCAAGTGAACAACTCTTAGAATCCAGCCCCCATACCTCCTGCTCCCCGGGTCCTCTCCGTTCCTCTGGCTGGCTGGTGACAGAAGAGCTCCACATACCCTCCAGCAGCTGCTCTCACTAACTTCTCTGCTCTCCAGCTCTGCTCTGACCGGGTGGGTCCCCCTGGCTGAAGTGCTGTATCCCCTTCATTCACAACATCTTCCTGGACCCCGAGATATACTCTGCCTCCAGTAAGTCTCCCTGTGTGGGTTATACAGGCAGGGGGTGACCCAAACCTGTCCCTCCAGACACCTTGAGAGTTTGGGGTAGGGGGAAGTCTTTATCAATTTTTCTTTTCTTTCTTTCTTTTCTTTTTTTTTTTTTTTTGGCTACACCACATGGCTTGCAGGATCTTAGTTCCCTGATAGGGATCGAACCTGTGCCCACTGCAGTGGAAGCATGGAGTCCTAACCACTGGACCACCAGGGAAGTCCCCCCAATTTTTTTCTTGTAGAGGTAACCTAACAATCTCTACCACCCGCTCCAGGACTGGAAGGACATATGGTTTTCTTTTGGGGACTATTACACAGCAAACAGAAATGACACATTCCTGGGCTGATAGAAGACACACACATGATAAAACTGATAGACACAACACGCTGCCTCTATGTAGGGACAGCTCATCAGGGCAATAACCCGGGAGAAATGGAGAATACTTCCAAGTCAGGATTTGAATCCAGCCCCCAGATGCCATGCGCTGGGCTCTCCACGCCCACACAGACACCCTTCTGGCCTCAGGCACTGTGCCTCATGCAGACGTAAACCTCTGAGGGAAAGGCTGGGTTCTGACCTGGAGGACGGGGTGTGCAGCCCCCAGCCCAGCTCTGGGCTCAGACCGTGCCCTCAGTAGCACATAGGGTTAACTCAGGAGTGACTGGCCGGGGGTTCTTCTTTTTAAGTAGAGTTTCCTTTAACTGGAAGGTCACGCCTGGACTCAGTTATTAACTCCCTGAGGGCAAGATCTCCTCCTGTGTCATCTTTCATTTGATTTATTGAATCCCTCACAACACTAGCACAGTCTCTGCTCTCAATACCTGAGCTTTAACCGGTTACTTGTTATTCCTGGGCAAGTTCAGAGTGCTGGGACCTGTCTGAATCTGCCCACTTGTTCACCCTTCCCTATTTTTCCATCCATTGAATCCATGAAGACGCTTTTCTATTTTTTTTCAGCACTGAGAAAGGCAGTGGGGTCGCGGGGCAAGACTGCTGCTTTTGGAGCTAGATGAGACCTGACTCCACCTCTTCCTGGCTGTGTGACCTTGGGCAAGCCATCACCCTCTCTGAGCCATAGTGTCTCCTCTGTAAAATGGGGATCAAACAGCATCAACGTACAGGATTGTTCCGAAGACTAAGTGAATATTAATGGGTGCACAATGTTACCACCCTACGTGGCACATGGTCAGTGCCCTTAAATATTTTCTCTTTCTATCAACTGTTCACATCCCTCCAGCCAGATCCACGGGTTCCTGCTCTCCAGTCCTCTAGGCTGCATTTAGAAAGTCGGGGGGGGGGGTGCTTCCCTGGTGGCGCAGTGGTTGAGAGTCCGCCTGCCGATGCAGGGGACATGGGTTCGTGCCCCGGTCCGGGAAGATCCCACATGCCACGGAGCGGCTGGGCCCATGAGCCATGGCCGCTGAGCCTGCGCGTCTGGAGCCTGCGCTCCGCAACGGGAGAGGCCACAACAGTGAGGGGCCCGCGTACCGCAAAAAAAAAAAAAAAAAAAAGTCAGGGGGAGCAACCCGAAAAGAACATTCCACGGCTGAGCAAACTAATTTGCTCCTTATGAGCCCATTTCCTTGTCGATAAAATGGGATTGTGGATGAATAATGTTTAAAAATATTAAATTTTTTCTCCTTTCCTGCTTTCCATTTGCCCCTTTCAAACAGGTAATCTCGCTCAGGGGAAGTGGTAAGAGCCCATAAGTTTTTCAGTCTTAGACTTAGGGCAAGGGGCTAAAACCTAGATGCCACGTATTGAAAAAGGATGAGGGAGGAATTTCTCAGAGATAGCCAAAGAATTCGAGGAGCCTGCACGGGGTTCCCCACAGGGTGGCTGGACCTCTAGCAGCTTCAATAAGACCCCAGGCCTGGGTGAAACGGAGCAGGACCCTACGGTCCTTGCCCCCCATGTCCTCAGCCTACCTTTTGTCTGTGGAAAAACTTTAGCCAAAGAGTAAGTTTAATCAGAGATGTGAGAAGATGCAGAAACAAGGGAAAATAGTCCAATAAGACTGAATAATAATAGTCTAGGCATTAAGCATAGTCAAGGACCTTTAGTTCCTCTTCAAGGGCTATAGATAATATTCTGAGCCATATCATTTGAGCTGTCTTATAGATACTGAAACCCCCATCAGGTGGAAGAAGTTAACTACATGATGACCAGACTGTAGCCATGACATAAGCTGCCACAATTCTGAGAACTGGACTCAAAGAAATGGGAAGAAACGGACCGTGGAACTAAAGACGGTGTTAGGTAGCTAGTCAGACGTGAGTGGGTCCCGCCCCATCCTGGATGGGGTCATCTTTCCCTCCCCACCTGGACACTGGTGACCAGAACATGCCCAGAGATCCTCCCTTTTTGTGGTTAAGGACCGCTAAGTTTCCAGCCTTATCAGGACCAAGCAAGATATTGAAAACCCAACAGGGTTTTCCAAACCATCAGCACCAGTTGGCACAGGTGCACCCAGACCTAAGAGGTGACTCAGACTAACCTGGCGTTCATTATGCGGTATTTATAATAAATTAGCATTGTGGTTCCCCACCCTCACCCCCATTTCCGATTGGGTGCTTATGGGTAAGTGCCTGCATACAAGGAGCAAAGTCATATAACCTAAAGCTGTCAATCAACTTGTCAATCCAATGATGCAGCACACAGGGAGGGACTTTCCACGATTTTGGAAAACCCAGCCATACCCTCCCTGCGGGGCTGCTTCTGGTGCCTAGACAGCTTACTGTCCTCCCTTCTTGAGGGTGTACTTTTGCTTTGCTTAATAAAACTCCTGCTGCTTAAAACTACTCTATGTCTCTCAATTGAATTCTTTCCCTTGAGAGGACAAGAACCCAGGAGTCACCGTTCCAGCGGTAACATGGGGATGGCAGAGAAGGCCCCAGGGACACCCAGGCCTGAAGAAGCAGAGATGGATCAGTAGCAACCCAAGATGGTCAGAGCTGCTCCACCCTACCCTCTGCCCGCTGGATGTCACAGGACTGGGTAGCCAAGCCCCAGGACAGCAGGGGTGGAACTCCCCACCAGCCCAGCTCAGCGAGGGGTGGGAGCCGGAAGGGAAGTCAGAAAAATCAGGCAATCTTTCCCTGACGTCTGAGTGTGTGGACTGAGTTCATACCTGCTACAGGGATGCTAAGACCTCACAGGTTCTCTAAGGATCGCTATTAAGATGAACCGTGATATTATATAAAATACCTGGCGGTGTGCTGGGACAGTAATTTTTCCCCTCGCCACAGTGAATTCCGTCCCACAGCCCTGATATGGGCGTGGAGTCCACTCGCTCTAAACCTGGCTTCTGCCTCTCACCAGCAAGTGCCCCCACTCTTGGAGCCTCAGGTGTGAAAGGATGGAGCAACCCTGTTCCCTGAGATAATCCCCAGGGACAGTGATGCTCCAGGGTGGTGGCTCCTCCCAGCTCTTACCTTCCGTGGTGAGGCTGTCGAGGAAGACGGAAGAGGAGGTGGTGGTGAGGTCTCCGTCAAAGGGGCTGAAGGAGCTGTCGGGGGAGGACGAGAAGGAGTCCTCGTCCTGGAAGTCCTCACACGTCCTGCCCTCTGCCTGCAAGAGAGATCCTGTGCTGCCCTGGACAGAGGCCTCGCCGGCGGCCGTGCTGCACACAGGAGGGTGGTGGGGCGCTTGCATCCCTCAGCGGCCAGAAGATTTAAGATTCCGGTGCGTGGCCCAAGCATGGTAATCTAACCAAAGCTGGGCTCTGAATACATTTAAGCTTTCCACTTTATCCTGAAAGCGTCTTATCTTACAGGGCAATTTATCTGTCAGCTGCTTCGAATCCTTCCTGAAAGAAGGAGCTGAGATGCCAATCTTAAATAAAGCGAATCTGTACGTTCACCAACAGCCAACGTCAGAAGTAGGCTTCTGGATGGACAAAGTTTTTTTTTTTTTTTTTTTTTTTTTTTAAGGCCAGAAACAGCTCACCCAGCCTTACTGATAAAGCAGATGGTGGTGAGTACATGGCAGTAATTCTGGGGGTTCGCATTTAAATGCTGGGCCTGGCACCTTCACCATCTCACCAGCTGTGAGCTGCAGGCCAAAGCACTAAACCTCTCTGAGCCTCAGTTTCCGCTCTGGTCAGTGGGGGCACTGGCCCCCAGCTCCCGGGGACCGTGTTAGGATTAAATCAGAGCAAGTGCAGGGCAGCATGCGGGGAAGTGCTGGGCGCATGCGCTGTGCTTGTACTGCAATGGAGAGAGGAAGGGAGGGGGGAAGGATGCATGGATGAAAGCGTCTGTGTCAGTATAAGGTGTGAGAATTGGATGCTCCCCACCCAGAGTCCAAGTGTTGAGCATTCATGGAAAATTCCAGCAGTGAGAAGGAACCTGCATGGGATTCTAAATGGGAGGTGCCAGGAACAACCCTCCTCGTTCCCAGAACCACTGCCTTCCTCAAATGCCGGAGGGCTGGAGCTGGGTAGTTGCTTTTTGAACACCCCCAGGTGCACAGCCTCCCGGAGGATCCCGCTGTGGCCAAGGCCACGCCCAGCGTACCCTCTGTAAGGACCAAAAGAGCCCCTGGAGAGCTGCCGCTCCAGGCCAAGTCCCCAGAAGTGCTTGTCTCAGGGACCCATCGAGCCCTCGGAAACCTCCCACGTGGGTCTAATTGGCTCTGAGCAGACAGGGAGACAAGCCCCAGGTGGAGGGGAGAATTTCACCAAGAGCCCGAGATGCCTTGAGAAGAGCTACCCGAGTTAGCAGCCCTGCTCCTCCCCACAGCTGGCTCACTTAAGCCTCTCACCTCCTGGGCACAGCCATAGGACAGCCACTCCTGGCGGTAGCGGTCAAAGCCACTGGAGCATCTGCAGGGGAAACCAGAAGGCCAGAGGCGTGATGGGATTGACAGAGAAGCCCTCCCCTTCACCTCCCCCTACGCGGTAACAGCTCTCGATGATAGCAAGGAGGGGGCGAACCTCCCCAAGACCACGGGGCAGGTGCCGTGGGAGCGAGAGTCAGACCCTCCCGCCCCCTCTATTCCTTCCCCCAAAGGAGGGGAAGCTATGTGTGGCACCTTCTCCCTCCTCCTGACCAAGCTCCCCAGGACCAAGGCCACATCTGCCCAGATGTGGTGTGTGTAGGGGGAGCTGACAGACTGCATGACCTCTAATGACCTTTAAGGCCCTCCTGACTCTGGGCGGCCATGAAATTGCTGAGAATCCAGGAATTCACACACATGTTCTCATCTGGGGAAAGTCTTACTCCTTCACCAAGCCCCCTTTCTTTGTGGAGGAGCCTAAACTTGTCAAGGAGGGGCGGGGCTGAGGGTGGATATCAGCCAATGTGACCAACACCCCCTGTGTGATCACTGAAAGGCAGAAGTCAGGGTCCTGCCAGAGACTGGGAGAGATTCAACGCTGGTTGGCAAGGGCTCCTGGAGGACAACGAGGGCTCAGCTGGGCTGGAAGATGTCCAGGGCTTCCCTAGGGAAGGGGTGTGGTGCGAGGATGAACCAGAGAATGTTCTCCATGGCATCACGCTCAAAGTTCCGTTCTTCACTCTTTGGTGCCAGGAGAATCCACCCAGCCCTACGTAAGCTCAGGAACCTCCGCATGGGAAAATAATATCCCAAGCCATCAGTGCTGCGAAAGGATTCGTGGCTGGTTAACTCTGCACCAGCAACTGCCTGCCCATCTATCCGAGACCTGGTGAGGCTGAGGCTTCCAGGCGCTGTCAGTCTTTCCTTCTGAAGATGTCTCTGAGCTGCTTCTCCTGCAGCAGGGGCAGCTGAGCTGAGCCATCCACACCCCCTCTGTCAGGTCCTCCATGCCCCCTCCCTTGAGGGATGGAAGATTAGGGGCATTGCTGGGGGCTGGGGACTAAAGTTTCTTTTAGGCCAAACTAACTGGTTCTTTCGAGGACTGAGCCTTTGATAAATGTCTAAGAGCACCCCTTTCCAAGCTCGGGGCCAACCAACCCAGATGCAGAGGAGAAGGGCATGAGAAATGGCCACTGTTTGAGTGCCTCCTGAATGCCAGGTGCTGCCCCAGTCACATGCTGCTCCGGCACTATCTCATGGGACCCCCATGACAACACTGTAAGACAAGGGTTATGTATGACCCTCATTTCCAGAGCCAAATCCTGGAGTCAAAGTCACCCATAGACTTCAGAGTGGGTCACTGGGGGGGCGATAGGGATGAAAGGAAAATACCTGCATGATAAGTGAAATAATCTAAATCAGATCTGGCCGCAGCACGGGGAGGGGAAGCTCTGGGAGGCCGCAGAGGGCAGAGTAGGTGGAGGGGAAGCCGAGAATCCATGTGGTGGTTTCAAGCAGCTGTTGGTGGCAGAGACCATGGTGGCCGGCCCCCTGCACCAGCTCTGACCTCTGGCTTTTTAGGAACCTGGAGTCAGCTCTCAGTTGAAGCTGAGGCTCCAGAAATCTGTCAAGAAGGGGCCCGTGTTCAGTGAGCCCAGGCCCACGGACATCCGGGGACAGGATCCCTGATGGAGCTTCTTTGTCCCGTAGTTGACATAACCCAGCAAAGGCAGTGTCCACACCCAAGGCCCTGCCCTCCCCCTGACCAACCCTCATTAAACTGTCATAGTTTTCAGGGTTTGGGCGTATGCATTAAGTGGGGGGTGTATCAAGCCAGGGTTTTGCTTTCATCTGACCCATTTTGCAGTTCTCATGGCTCAGCTGTTGGTGGACACTGACTGAGTCATGCGGTGGCAGCCAGCCCCAGCATTCCAGGGCTCCTCTGCAGTCATCTGGATTATCTCCCTATGCTCAGACAGTGACTCTCAAACTTGAAAGTGCACAAGATGGACCACACCGCAAAGCTCCACGCCAGGAAGAACCAACCTGGGGTGTGCCCTGTGTACTCTCTCTGAGGCTCTGTGCCTTTCATGTGAAGGGCCCTGAACACTTGGCAAAAATACTATCTGGTATTTGAGGAGTTAAAGTAACAGGCATGTTCCTCACCCACATCTCCCCGAATCACATAACCCCAGCCCATTTTACAGGGAAAACAAACTGAGGCCCCAAGAGAGTGAATAAGAGCACAGCTGTTGGGAAGAACACCTGGGAGGCCTGATGAGAACCCCTCTCTCTTCCCCGCCCAGAGCTGTGTCTTGTGTGCTAGGCAGGCGGCCTATAAAGGCAATGGCTTCTATTTCTGCACCAGGATACTGGAAAGCAGCAAAGGAAACACTGACAGATTCAGGACAGCTGCAGAGAACTCAGAGCCTCTATAATTTGCAATTTTTCAAGATTGCCTTAAAGGCTCTTGTAGTTCATAGGTTTTCCGACTCTCATGGGAACCCTAGTCCCCAAAGAAATTCTTTTTTTTCCCCCCTGCCATTTATTTATCTTGGACAGGAGAACAGGGCTCAGATTCTGAGTCTAATCCGTGGGGGAATGAGTTCAGAACAAGGAGAGGAAGATGACTTGGATTTAAGAACTTTATGCCTGAACCTGAATCTCATCCAGAATTTTCCCTGCTTCCAAAACCAAGCAAACACAGCTTTGTCACTTGCTCCAGCTTTCCACAGACGCCTGCAATTTCCACACCCGTGGTTTTCAGGAAACCCTTCTGCAGCCTGAGAAAGATCTTGATGTGCTGATTTGGGGTCATGGAGTTCTACTCCAATGGCAATGGGTCTTAGGCTCATCCCGTCCCTGAGCCGGCAGATCTCACGCTTGTTTGCAGACGAGGTACCGTGTTAAAATGCAGGCTCTTGGGCTTCTCTCCCAGAGACCTGATGGAGGGGGCCAGGGGTGGGCCCCGGGAATCTGCATGTTTAGCGCAAGCCCTAGGTGATTCTGGGATGCTCACGGCTGTGGACCACTCTTTGAGAAGGCCTGTCAGAGGATGAACCAACCCTCCCAGGTGTGAGGAGGGAGCTGCAGTAGCTGGAATCTCTGAATGGTCTTCCAGAAGTCTAGTGTCACCACAGGGTGACACACAGTCACCTTGATGGGTCAAAAGCCTCAGGGAGACACTCACTTTCATGATATTCTTGTCTGGCCAGAGATACCCTCATGTTGGTAATGAGGCCCGAGGCAGGGAGTGGGGCCATGCCACCGTCTGCCCCCCTGCACAGTCTGCCTGTGGGAATAAGAGGGTGAGCCTGGTACAAACCTCTGGAGGACATGGCACCAGCTGCAGTTGAAGATCAGGTCTGAGGACATGCAGGTGTCACAGCTCCGATGCTGCAGGCAGGCTGCAAGAGAGAAGGCAGCGGCCCCTCAGTACCAGCCCCTCCACAGGCCTCCAAAAGGTGCAACTTTCCTGAATGCTGGGTCCTTGCAGAACTCTGGAGGCTCTGACCAGCAGGGACCCTAGAAGTTTTTAATGCCACCTCACTTGAGTCCAGCCTTGATTCTCTTAATTCTCCCTCCCTTCCTCTCTCCCTCCCTCCCTTCCCCTCTCCCTCCCTCCCATCCTTCCTTCATTCCTCAGGGTCAAGCCCTGAGCTGGTGCTGGCGATTCAGCAGTAAGACCTGGTACTTTCTTGGGCCTTACAGTCATATGGAAAGACAGACCCTAAGCAGATCATCAAACAAAAATAACTACATAATTATCATTGTGATGAGGTTTATGAAGGAAAATTACAGGGCGCCACAAGCACGTACAAAGGGATTGCACCTAGTCTGGAGAGTTATACTTCTGGCCTATTGCCTACAATTACAGGGTTGCAAAGGATTTTTTTAAACCGACATATATTTGACATATAACGTCATGTAAGTTTAAGGTGTACAACATATGGATCTGATCCATTTCTGTCGCTGTATGATCGCCACTGTAGCATTTGCTAACACCACCATCACTTCACATCAGTATCATTTCTTCCAGTGCTGGGAACAATTAAGATCGAGTCTCTCGGCAAATTTAGTGTTTACAGTTGCGTTGTCTACAATCACTGGAAAGGATTTAAGATGTCCTGGTTTGACCAGCTAGCACTCCCTGCTCCTAGGGACTGTTTGTGTGGCTGGATTGCCGTCAGAGGCCCGCTCCTGGCCTCTCCAGCTCCTCCCAGGGAAGTCTGGGGGCTGAGTTTTTGAGAGTAAACCAGGCCAGGCATATGGAATTCCATTCCTTTCCTCTCCCTCTCCTCTTGGAAGTGAGCTATTCCCAGGGGGTATGCTGACCTCTGCTCATCCAAGCTTAAATCTTCCCTGGAGAGTTACCTGACCTCTTGGTGGCTTGGTACCTCACTTGTAAAAAAGGGATCAGGGGCTTCCCTGGTGGCGCAGTGGTTGAGAGTCCGCCTGCCGATGCAGGGGACATGGGTTCGTGCCCTGGTCCAGGAAGATCCCACATGCCGCGGAGCTGCTGGGCTCACGAGCCATGGCCGCTGAGCCTGCGCGTCCGGAGCCTGTGCTCCGCAACGGGAGAGGCCACAACAGTGATTGGCCCGTGTACCGCAAAAAAAAAGAGGGGTCAGGATGCTGTCTGTGTGGTAGGCCAGCTGTGAGAGAGGGTTTATAACAGTGCTGGCCACACGGTGAGCCAGTGAACGCTATTTGTTATTGACTCTGGTCCATCATTCCCCTCAATATACCTATCAGGTGCTCATTCACTCATTTATTCTTTCAACATATTTTTATTGAGTGTCTACCCCAGACCCGGCACTGTCCCAATGCTGGAGATGCAGCATGAACAGGAAAAGACAGAAGCACTGCCCACATGGAACCTGCAGTCCAGTGGAGGAGACAGCCAACAAATACACAGACAAATAGATCCACCCTAGGGTTGCCAGTGGTGAGAGGGGCTGGGAGAAAAGCAGATCAGAACAGGGAGGTGGAATGACGGTGGGGGATGTGTTTTACTCAGGGAGGTTGGGGAAGGCCTCTGAGGAGACTGAGAGAGCGAGGAAGCCAGCCTGGCAGCTCTCCTGGGAGAGAAGTCCAAGCAGAGGGGCCTCTGCGGAACACAGCCCAGGGATGCTCCCAGCAGCAGTCAGAAGGCTAGCTGGCTCAGCGGAGTGGAGAGCTGGAAGGTGGTAGGAATGGGGAGGAGGGGCAGCTGGGGCCTAGCCAGGCAGGACAAGGGTGGAGAGCCGGCAAGTTCATGGGAGCAGCTGCTGGAGGGTGCGTGGACCCCCAGCAGAGAGGGCCCAGGGAGCAGGAGGTATGGGGGCTGGATTTTAAGAGTTGTTCACTTGCTTAAATGCTGCCCACTGAAGTGAACCAGAATGACCTCAGAGTGGCAAGCAGCTGCCACAAAGCCCATGCATTTTATTCTAAGGACAGACAGGCACTGACCCGGAATAACTGTGTGCAACATAAGGGCTCATCTGATGAGCAGCTGAACAGAACATGTTGGTAGCAGCCAGAAGTGACCACTAATTACAGAAAATGACCACTCATTCACTAGACGTCACATACATTTCTTCTCTCTGTGAGTTTTCATGGGTCTGGGCCACAGTCCATTAATGAGGGAATCAATTTGCATTCTGTGGACCCCCAACAAGGTGGCAGGTGGTAACCAGCCCTTGGTGAGTGGGAGAAAAGCTGCTGTGGGCACAGCGTGGTCACCTTCAGTCACCTTGTGGGAGGGACAAGCTGTAGATGGCACTGTGTCCTTTTGTCTACCAGGGCTCTGCAGGCTTTGGAAGGGTGGAGGAAAAGCCATCGGCAGAAAATAAGCAGGGACCGACTTGGCCCAAGAACAAGAGAGCCCTGGCTGTTTTGTTCTCTGGTGCATCCAGAGGGTCTAGAACAGCACCCAGCTTGTGGTAGGCAGTTAACAAAAGTTTATGGAATCGATGAATAGTTGCTTTTGTTATCCCCATTTTACAGAGGAGGAAACTGAGGCTTGGAGAGAGTCACAGAGCTAAGAGTGGCAGGTCTGGGTTTGAACCAAGGTCTGTCTGAGCCGAGAGCCTGAGCTCCTAGTCTCGAGGTCCCGCTGTGGGAATCCCCCTCCCCAGCTCCCACCTTCACCCCAGGCCACCTTTTCATGAGTCTCTTCTAGAAGAGGGACCAGCCATGGAGTGCTATGGCTTGAAAACAGTCCAGCCACACCTCTGGAAGAATTTTGGCTAAAAGTCCTCCCCTACCCAAAGGTAAGGGAGAAAGCCTGGGGCTGTGGGGTGCAGAGTTTTCTGATGACAAAGCAAACCGGCCTCCCAGGGGTTCAAATCACAGCCTTGGTAGCACTGTCCCTCCCTCTACATGGGA
The DNA here is from genome assembly GCF_025265405.1 of Mesoplodon densirostris. NCBI lineage: Eukaryota > Metazoa > Chordata > Mammalia > Artiodactyla > Ziphiidae > Mesoplodon > Mesoplodon densirostris. The sequence goes on from NC_082678.1 coordinate 4,673,476, forward strand.
GCCCATGATCATTCCCAAGGACTCTGGAGACCCCTTAAATGGCTCCAGTCAAACTGAGAAAAAACCCTGGGAGCCTCGTGGGATATTCATAAAACCCACTGACCTTTATTTCTCATCTGCATTTCAGATGTCCTGTGTGCTATTAAATGCTCAGAAAATTCACTGGAGGGGTGGGAAGTGGCTTAAATGTACAGACAGCGTCCCAGAAACGCATTCCCAGGATGTTTCACTTCTTCCGCCCCAGCAGTTAGCCCTGCCCTTGGATGTCCTTGTTCCCAAATGCAGTTTATTCATTCCTGGGTTTGTTCTCACCAGTCCTTGAGGAAGCCCTGCCTAGGGGGAGGGCCACTAGGGTGGGGGCGGGGCTGGAACCGCAGGTGTCCTTGTCCTGTGACTAGGTGTCAGGGACCGTCCTCTTTTCCAGGGGAGGACACCTGCTGGGACATGGCCTAGCCTTCTAGAAGACCCTTCCTCCTCCACTTCTTTCTTCACCCCCTGCTCCCAGAACCTCCAGGGAAGAGGAAGAGGGGGAAAGAGAGGCAAGAAGTGCCCCAGAAGGCAGGGAGAAAGAAGGCCGTGGCTTCAGAGGGAAGCTGGGAGGTACCACGAAACAGGAGAAGAGATGAAAACTTTCTTTAAAACTAGAACGAGAGAGTGCTGTCCTTCCCTCACTCTCCCCAGCTGCCCTGACTACATCCTGAAGAACATCCGACCCCGATCCTGCGGGGTCCGCAGCAGCAGCTGGGGCCCCAGCCATGGCGTGCCTTCAATGGCAGGTGAGTGGGGTACAGAAGAGGGACAGGACCAGGCCCCCTGGATCTTGGAGGGCTACTGGCTAAATCCCTCTACTGCCTGCTGCCTGAGGATGCCAGCATCATGCCGCCTCTAAGGAAAATACAATGATAAACTTATGCACCCATTCAGTTCCTGGATTATCTTTTCTGGGAGCTCAGTCTAAGTTCTCAGAGGTACCTCTTTCCTGGGTTTCAATTATGTGTTAATAACAATGGCTGTCATGTATCAAGCACAAGCCACGCCCTGGGCCTGGGATGTGCCAGTTAATGTCTGAGCTTTCATTTACATCCTCAACTCTACCTACTGTAGTTCTAACTCTTACTGTAGCCCTGGGAGGGAGGTGGTGTTAGGCCCATGTTACCAATGAGAAATGGAGGCCTGGAGAAGTTAGGTGGTGGTACCCAGACAGGGGACAGTGGTGGGCCTGGGATGGAACTCAGTCTGACTCCAAAGCTCTTTCCAGGATGGTGGAATGCCTCCCCACCCCCTCCTCAGTGGGAACAACCCCTAATTACTTGGTAATGGGGTGAACTCCACAGCAGATGTGCTGGTGACCTTGCTGGGGTCCAGCTCCACACGGTGGTATTCGAAGATGGTCCTTCGCCGAGATTCTGAAACATACGCAGAGCCTGTTGTCAGGAGCAGCTCAAGGCCAGAGGGCTTCAGGGCCTGGACCTGCAGCCTGACAGGTGGGTAAGAGGTTGTAGTGAGTGGAACCGGGAGTTAGTATGCAGCCACTGAGGGCAGGAAGTAAACCCATCATCCTGGGATAATGGTGTTGAAACTGTGGGGAGACAGGAGAACAGGAGTTGGCCTTGAGGGGAGACCTTTGTGTTATAAGCAGGTTAATAACGCGGAGGCCCGGCTGTTCCCGGGGTCAGGACTCAGGGGGTCCACGCTTTCCCATGCCTCTGTGACTTCACAGCTGCTGTTCCCTTGATCCATAATGCTCTTCCACCCTTTCTCTTCTTCTCCAGCTCACCCTTCCAGATCCAGCTCAGGGCCACTTCCTCTGAGTGGCCACTCTAGACCAGCTGCCTCTTATCACCCCCTCTACCCTGTGCCCTCCTCTCACTGCACTTACGTTGTGTGGTCATTAGGGTTGATTTGGAGGGTGGGGACCATTCGACTATGATCACCTGGTCCCGAACCTGACCCACAGTGAGCACTCTGCAAATGTCTGCAGATGGACAGGCTGACCTTGGAGAACCTCTCCCCTCCTTGATGGAGGGGAGAGCAAGTTTCAGGGCCTGGAGCCAGGCTTATGTCTTGCCTCGGTCCCTGCAGAAACTTCCTACAGGACCTCAGAGTCAAGAGCCCTGAGTTCTGAGTCGAGTTCTGCTCCTGACAAGCAGGGTAACCTTAGGGCCTCGGTTTTTTGTCTGTGAAGTGGAAAGACATTAACACCTGCCCCAACACCCTTGGGAGGAAAAAGCTGGAATTGTAGATGAAATGACTTCTCCTAAAATGGCAGTCTGAGATGTTCTGATAGTTCCCACCAAACCCCCATGCCCACCTAAGAACCGTGACTTGGGGGTGGATTCCTTCAGCTCCCAAAGGCAGGCCGTCAGCCGCTGAGCTGCGTGAATGAGTTTTCCCATGAGGGGAAAAGGCCACTTAGTATTCGGTCTGCCCAGCACCCCTTCTTCCTTCTGGAAACAGAAGGAACTGCCCCCAGCCCCTTCCTACATGTGGTCTGTGCTGCATCTTCTTTCATGACCCTGCCTCCCTGGCCACACAGTGATTGGTCCAGGGCTGGGCATCTGATGAAGTCAGACCCATCAGAGACCTTCCCTGGGACTTTTAAACTATAACCAGAAGGCCCTTTGCTCTCCAGTAATACTGCTAAGAAGATGCAAGCTCGGCGTCCATGAATGGCCATGATTCCAGTCTCCAGGGGAAAGCCAGAGGATGAAGCCACCTCGTGGAGAGAAACTGGCGGCATTCCAGGCTCTGGAGTCCCCGAACTGCCCTGGTCTTATCTTTCCAGTTGTTGGCTCTTCCTTTGGTTCTTTGGGCTACTTTAGTATCCCCAGTGCACTCCTTTTCACTTAAGCTAGTTTCAGTTGGGTTTTTGTCACTAGAAGCCCAGAGTAGGTGGGCTAAGTTTCTCACTCAGCTGGAGGGGATTTGGAGAAAAGTTTCCCGAGATGGTAGCAAAGCTCAGTGGGGGCATCCATGAAAAGGAGGGTGTCCTGTGCAACCGCTGGGTGGCCCATCCTGAATGAAGAATCTAGGGGAGCATCCACTGCTCAAAAGAACATCTCAGCTACGTTTCTGTCATTTATTTATCCTCAATTTTGGAACCGTTCCCTCCTACTTAACCCAGGATTGAACCCCAGGTGGTCTGACCCAAAGTGTGCTCTCTTTGCACCACACCCCACTGTCCTGCTGCAGAGCCTGGAGACACCTCAGACCCTGAAGCATCCGCGACCACAAAATATCCTTGAAACATTCTGTGCAATGAAAAGGAAACTGCTCCGGCGCTGGTGGCCGCAGCGCTACCCCGGAACTAAACAGGAATCTGCAGTCCACCTCCGCAGTCCACCTTGAAATGCGAGCACTACACACCCACACCCACACACACACACACACAGATTTTTTCTAATACAAGAAAGGCCCTTTGCCAAGCAGGCGTGGGTCTGAAGGAGATTGGGGGCACTTTTCCGTCATTCAGCTGCCCAGAAGAGGCATCGATTTTCAATTCACCGAAGGCCCCTATGTGCTGCAGGGCCCCCCTGTGTGATACCAACTGCTCTGCGAAGGTGGACTGGGCTTGGGGTGAGCCTGCAGGATGTGAGACATTAGGTGGAGGATGGGGAAGTTCCAGGCAGCCTTTCACAGCTCCGTCCCACCCACTACCCCCAGAAGCCATCTCTCCTAAAGAATTACCCCTTTTAACACGGAAATGGAATAGGATAAAAAATAAAGGTGAGGGCTTCCCTGGTGGCGTAGTGGTTGAGAGTCCACCTGCTGATGCAGGGGACATGGGTTCACGCCCCGGTCCAGGAAGATCCCACATGCCACGGAGCGGCTGGGCCCGTGAGCCATGGCCGCTGAGCCTGCACGTCCAGAGCCTGTGCTCCGCAATGGGAGAGGCCACAACAGTGAGAGGCCCGCCTACCGCAAAAAATATAAATAAATAAATAAATAAATAAAATGAAGCTAATAAATAAATAAATAAATAAATAAATAAATTAAATAAAAAAAAAATAAAGGTGAAACTTCAGGTCTTCCGAGGTGCCTGAGGCCATGGGGTCTAGACTCTGCGTAAACGTTTCTTTCTTAATCTGCCTCGTCTTTCCAGGCTGAGTTCAAATGACAGGCCCCCCTTGAAGACATCCCCCACCCTTGGGTGCAGTTAGTGGCCCCTCCTCTGAGCTCCACAGCCTCCTGTGCACTGTCCAGTGTCACCTGTTTCACAAACATTTACTTTGCTGGCCACCTCCCCCAAGGCCATGAGCCCCCCAAGAGCTGAGCCTACAAGTTCTATGTCTCTGTCCCCCAGCCCCTCGCACCAGGCCCTGCACAGAACAGGGTCTCAGGAGATGACTGTGAATGAATGAATGAATGGCTTACAAATAGTCAGGAAAACCCCAGCAACTTAGTATAACTTCAGCCGGCAGCACAAAGGAAGAATACCCTTCCTCCTCAGCCCACCACAGATTACGGCCTTTCTCAAAAGGGCAGCCGCCCACGGGCCACGAAAAGCCAGACCCTCCCGAAGTTAGAGCTCAAAGGAGGAGGAGAATTGGCTTTCAGGATTCCTCCACCTGCAAGGATACAGGGGAGAGCCTGCCCTCGGTCAGAAGGCAGGTGAAATAGGAGGACAAAGGGGGTCAGGGTTGGGGCATGATAGAGACACGGACTTGTCAAGGGAGTCGAATTCATGGATAGAGACACATAAACAGCAGCTGGGAAAGGCGGGGCTCCCAGCAAACCCCACACCAGAATCTAGGAGTGGGTCTCCCCACCAGCCCACTGGGGAGCAGAGGTGGGGACGTGCCTCAAGTGAGGGCACAGCCAGTGATGATCAGATATCCTCCAAAAAGCAACACAGCCCTACCAGCAAGGGTGGGGGAGATGTGTGTGGTAGGAAGTGGGAGGAGGGTGGGCTGGCAGAAACATATCTCTGATTAAAAATAGTTGCTCACGGGCTTCCCTGGTGGTGCAGTGGTTAAGAATCTGCCTGCCAATGCAGGGGACATGGGTTCAAGCCCTGGGCCGGGAAGATCCCACATGCCACGGAGCAACTAAGCCCGTGTGCCACAACTACTGAGCCTGTGCTCTAGAGCCTGTGTGCCACAACTACTGAGCCCACATGCCACAACTACTGAAGCCTGCACGCCTAGAGCCTGTGCTCTGCAAGAGAAGCCACCACAGTGAGAAGCCTGTGCACCACAACGAAGAGTAGCCCCTGCTCGCTACCGCTAAAAAGAAAGCCCGCAGGCAGCAACGAAGACCCAAGGCAGCCAAAAATAAATAAATAGATAAATTTATTTTAAAAAAATAGTTGCTCACTTCAGCTGCCAACTTGTACTTTTTTAAGTGTCTGGTTTGGCAATACTTTTATTTCTTGATAAACAGATCCCTTAATATCCCCGCCTGTGTTATTTGCTTTTGGATTATCTCGCCAACATCTGGGGCTTGCCCAAGGACGATGATGTCCATCTGCCTGACCGACAGATCCCTGCCGGAACCAAGACGGTGGCCGCCCCAGCGCCACATTTCTGGAAGTTTGAGACATTTCTGTTTTATCTCTGCTTCTATTCATCAAAGATTCAGAAACACTAAGGTCCAGACATGGAAAGCCCTGTCATGCAATCAAGAGATGTTCATGGCTCAAAAGCGAGGTTGGCATGTCCTGTTCTGTTTCCACACCAGATACCAGCAGGGAGAGGGTTGGTTTGGTCAGAAGAAATCAGACTGACAGGTCCAGCCACAAACTTCCCTCCAAAACAGTGGTTACGATATAAAAAAATCTAAGATGGTGGCTCAGGAAAAAGTTTTCATTTGCTCATTCACATCTTCCTTTGCTCATTTGGTTATTCTTTTAATAATCATGAATTGAGCCCCATCAGGGGACCCCAGAGATAAACACAATGAGGGTCCTGTACCCCAAGGAGCTTTCAGCCCAGGAGGGGAGGGAGGAGAGACCTCCTCAGCACAGATGCAACGTAGAAAAGGGCAGAGGGAGGAGAGGAGGTGAGAAACGGTAGCGGGAAAAACAGAAAAGAAAAAAAAAAGAAAAGTGAAAAACGGGGCGGGGGGGAGGGGGGAGGGCCCCAAGGTGGATAAAAAGCTACAGTGAAGAGCAGTGTAAAGGATCCTTTATCAGGAGCAGGGAGAAGACAAGCTGGGCCAGATCTGGTGATGACACCCCCCCACCCCCACTTGGCTTCTCCTTCTCATTCCTCTGCAGCCAGTTCTGGGGCCTCCCCCTTCCCCACCCAGCTGCCCAGCACCAAGGTACAGCACAGGCCTCTGCCACATTTCTCAAGCCTGCTTTTGAAAGGAAAGGAAAGTTCTGGTAAAGGAGAAGGCCCAAGTGTTCAGGCCGTCCAAGGCCATTCTGGGGTCAGCCAAGGGGCGGGCTACAATTCATTAATGAATTAATACAATTCCATTAATTCAGAATCTCTGTCAGTTTTGACACTGGCTACCCCAAAGTTGCTTTTATACTGTCCATGAAAGAAAGGGTTTCTTAAACAAATGAAGAGAGGAAATTATATTGACTTCTGGGGGCCCCTCCAGTCAAATAAAGAGTGCATCAGCTACCCTCTGTGTTTTGCATGCTTCTGCAAACCGACGCTGCTCATCTGAATCTTTTCTCTGCGTCAAAGCCTGCAGAGCAGTTTCTGCAAGGAAGTAATGGTAAGAGAAACTCTGGTTGTTTTCAGCATTTTCTTCCCTCAACCCCAGGAATGAGACTGTGCAGAATTCCCTCCACCCTCAGACAGGGGTGGGAGGAAAGTGTTTGGAGCCTGAGGGGAGGAGAGGGTCCCGCAGACAGGGTTCAGGGACTGGGGGATTCTTGAATAGTGGGGAGTAAACTCCACTCCTCACAGGGCCCCAGGCAGGGAGGAACCGAGCTTGGGTACAAGAGCAGTGACATCACTCATTCTGTAGGACAAGTGGGTTGGGACAACGGGAATATTCGAGGTGAATATCCCGGTGATAGGGTATGCAGACCAGAGGCTTCTACCTGAACTTCTATCATGGTTTTTTGGGATTTATTGTTATTTGTAGCTCGACCAAATTCAAACGAATTCCCTGCTTGCTGGGTTGAATATCAGACCCAGAGGAATCTGATCTCTCAGCCACATAAAAGCCATCACTCCGAAAAGCAGAGGTTGTAGCCCATTTTAAAACCCAGTGAAGGCCATGGATACTGCCCCAGAAAAATGCATGCACGTGATATGCTCCACCCGTACCTCTATGTTCCTTCTAAAGTCCCTGCCTGCATGCCCAAGCTAAAAAATATCTGACAAAAAGAGAAGCGATTATCAAAGCACTCACCCCCCAAACTCAGATGTCAGGTCCTGTTCTCACTTAGTGTCACCACAGGGCAGGGGACAGGGTCTCTGCTCCACCCATTCCCATCAGCACTCACTCTCGAGCTGCTACTCATTTTTTGAGCACCTGCCCTGCTGCAGGCACTGGGCTAAGTGCTGGGGCCACGGCCAGCCCCCAAGGAGCTCACAGCCAGTTGGGGAGAATATGGATGAGCCGGACAGTGTCATGAGTTCTATATTAAAGCTTTTAACAAAGTGCCGGGGGGATGGAGGAGGAAGCTGTGAATTCTGCTGCATGGAGGAGGCAACATCTGAGCTGGACCAGTGAATGAGGAGGATTTGCCAAGTGGTAAAAGGACTTCGGGGGTGGGGGGCATTTCATACGAGGAACTGCATCAGAAAGATGCAGATAGCCCTTGGCATGTTTGGGGAACCCAGGGCATGCAGACCAGTGCTGCCCAGACAGAATGGTGGGTGACAGGAGGGTCTGGAGATGAGCCTATAAAGGTGGGCTGTGACCATAACATACATGAGAAATATAATGAACACTGTTGTCTGCTACATACGGAAGTTGTTACGAGAGTAAATCCTAAGAGTTTTCATCACGAAGGAAAAAATCTATTTTTTTCTATGTCTTTAATTTTGCATCTGTATGAGGTGGTGGATGTTCACCAAGCTTATTGTAATCATTTCGTGACGTATGTGAGTCAGATCATTATGCTGGACACCTGAAAGTAACACAGTGCTCTATGTCAATTACATCTCAATAAAACTGAAAGAAAAAAAAAAAGTGGGTTGTGCCCAGAATCAAAGGACTTTGAATTGATGCTTTGGGCAACAAGGAGCCAGAGAATGACGTGACCAGATCTGTCTGGCAGTGACAAGAAGGACTGGGGGACAGAGGGCAGGGAGACTGGAGGCCAGGAGCCGCTGGGCAGAGTATGGCAGTCAGGCATGGGTTTCGCTTGGTGGGTGGACCCAGCACCTCCGAGAACAGCAGCTGGAGTCACCGAATCCAGCGGCTCCCACAACAGAGCCCTTGCGTCTCCTTCTGGTCTCACGGGACAGGCGCAGCTGCCCTCCTGTTATTTCAGGTGGGCTCTGCTTCCTCCCCCGCCCCTCGTTACCCCACCTCCTCACATCTCCCTGGCTTGCTCTAAAACAGCCTTTCATTCCAGAATCACAGAGGAGCCTCAGATGTACACACTCCTGGGGGATCTGACTTCCTCTAATCCACCCTCATTCAACAGCTGGATCCAACACAGATTTCCTGAGACTCTCCCACTGGGCACAGAGAGAGCCCTGTGAGCTGTGAGGGAAGCACAGACCCCGCCCCGATGATGCAGTAATGCATGGGGAGGGGGGTGGCATGGACACCAAGAATGGTCCTTACTGCAAAGCAGCCTGGGTGTGTGCAGAGCCTGGGTGTGTGTGGGTGTTTGGGGAACTGAGGAGGAAAGGAGTCACCCCTCTGGGTGGAATGGGAGTGGGTCAGATTTACAAAGTCTCAATAGTGGACCCCGGGGTTTAAAAAACAGAAGATTTGGGTTTCAGTTCTACCTTTCATAGCTGTGTGAAAGCAAGTCATGCCACCTCTCTTAGCCTCTGTGTCCTCATTTAGAAAGAAACAAATGTACAGACTTCATTTACAATGTTGCGAGGATGATCCAATAAGATACTGTAAAGCTCGGTGTCTAGGGATGGGATTGTAATCGTGTGGTAAGCAGCCTCTAAAATGGCCCCCAGGGCTTCCCTGGTGGCGCAGTGGTTAAGAATCCGCCTGCCAATGCAGGAGACACGGGTTCGAGCCCTGGTCTGGGAAGATCCCACATGCCACAGAGCAACTAAGCCTGTGCACCACAACTACTGAGCCTGCACTCTAGAGCCCGTGAGCCACAACTACTGAAGCCCAGGCGCCTAGAGCCCGTGCTCCACAAGAAGAGAAGCCACCGCAGTGAGAAGCCCACGCACCGCAACAAAGAGTAGCCCCGGCTCACTGCAGCTAGAGAAAGCCCGTGTGCAGCAACAAAGACCCAACACAGCCAAAAATAAATAAATAAATCATTTTAAATAAATAAATAAATAAATAAATAAATAAATAAATAAATAAATAAAATAAAATGGCCCCCAATGATCCCTGCCTCCTGGTGTTCACACCCTGTATAATCCTATCCTGGGTGTGGGCTGGACCTAGTGACTTGCTTCCAACCAGCAGAATGTGGCAAAAGCGATAGGACCACACTTCTAAGATGAGGTTACAAAAAGACTCTGGCTTCCATCTTGCTCACACTCTTCCGCTGTCTTCCTCGCCTGCTCTGATGGAAGCCAGCTGCCACGTTGTGAGCTGTCCTATGTGGAGGTCCACGTGGCAGGAACTGAGGGGGGACACTGAATCTTGCCACAACCACATGAAAGCTCTTAAAAATGGATCTCCCCCCAGCAGTCACTGAGGTAACCCTGGGAAACACCTTGAGAACAGCCCGTGAAAGACTCTGAACCAGAGGACCCAGTTAAGTCATGCTTTGCTTCCTGATCCACAGAAACCCTGAGATAATGAGTTTGTTGTTTTAAGCCTCTAAGTTTTGGCATAATTTGTTATGCAGCGGTAGCTAACTAAGTAATACTGAAACTGTTTAGTAACCAACTCAGTACAGGCGTTGACCAATCAGAGCAGATGCTGACTGCAGCAACGCAGCAGGGTCTGAGCCACTCGCTAGAGCACTGGGAGTTCAGGGCGGGGACAGTGGAGGGGCAAGTGAAGTGGTGGGAATTAATCTTATGGAAATACTCACACAAGGGCATAAAAGCACCTATTTGCAAGAATATTCACTGCAGTATTATTTGTTGTAGTGAAAGATTGAAACAACTGACAAGTCTGTGCACAGGGGACTGGTTCAATTAAGGTACATCCACACAATGGGCCATCACACAGCCATTAGGAAGAATGAGACGTGTGCTGATACAGAATGTTGGGCCAGATATACTTTGTTCAGGAGCAGAACAGAGGACATCATATGACATCATTGGTGTTAACTATACGTATGTATACTTACCTGAAGGCTTGTAGCCCTGGAAATACCCTGGTAGCCCTGGTTGCCTCCAGGAAGGGAAATTGGAAGATGGGATCAGGGACAGGAGAGAAACCTAATTTTCCTGTCTCCGGAAACCCCCTGGGAGGCTCCTTCTATCATCTGGGGGTGGGGAAGCAATTATGGTTGTGTTCTGGGAGGACTCATAAACCCGAATTTTGTGTCTTTGGAGATTTTCTAAATAGAGGGTGTGCTGAGTGGAAGGGCCCTGGCTCCCCTCCCCCTCTGCCGCCAGAGCAGTGCCTCTCCCTGGAGATTTTACTGGAAAAACCGGTTCCTCTGCTTGAAGGAAGAAAAGCCGGAACTCATCCTGCCCCTTTTCTCCCCTCAGTTCCCACTCAGCTCTCCACCACCCCGCCACTCCCTGCCACTGCCACTGCCCCTGCCAGCCTGGCTCAATCTGAGCTGAGTCCAGTCCCATCCAGGGATCTCTGTGGATCCCTGGGGACTCACCTGGTACGTCCGGGGATGGATTGAGAATCATGAAGGCATCTGACAGGCCTGCTTTGACGGGGTGCTGGGACGAGCTGATTTCCAGGACGGGCATAGGGATCTGCAGCAGGAAGAAGAGGCTCTGTCTACCCCACAAACGCTCTTGGGCCAGCCTAGACTTCCCCTCCGAGCTCCAGACCCATCATCTGCCTGCTGGGCCTTGCCTCTTGGAGGACGCAGACATCTCACACCCAGTGGGGCCCCATCCAAATTCCAAGTCTTCCCCACACTATCTCCAAATACATGTCCTTTTTCTTTTCTCCCTCTTTGTGAATGGTACCTCCATGCAGGCGGGAGACCTGGGAGTCACCCTCAGTTCGCACCCCACTTCATTTCCCTCCTCCTCCATCTAATACATCTCCAGCCCTGTTAATTAGCTTGCTCACTGGCTCTCAAATCCATCCAGGTCTCTCCATCGCCCCCTCCCTACCCCAAGCTGGCATCACCTCTCTCCCACATCATCTCCCAGCATCCCCTCTGAGCCCCAGCCCTCGACTCTCCACTCTGGAACCAGAGCGTCCTTTTCAAAGGCAAATCCGGTTGTCCCCCTGCGCCCCGCTTCTTGCCCTCACTCTCTCCCCTCCGGCCAGGCTGCCTTCTTGCAGAGCTTTGTACCGGCCATGCTCTGTCCTGCCACAGAGCCTTTGCATGTGTTTTCTCGCTCCTGGAGCACACTTCATTTCTTTGCTTCCTTAGCTCCTACGCATTCTGCAGATTTCAATTCTTTTCCTCGGGAGAGCCTTCCCTGACCCCTGTTCAGGTAAAGAGCCCCGTGAATGGCTTTCCTGGCATCTCCATTTAGGAGCACTTGTCACAGTGGCAATTCTATACTTGTCCCCTCAATTAACATCTATCCCTCCAGCCAGACTCTCAGCTCCACAAAGGTAGGGCCGTCAGCCATCTTATTAACTGCTGTATCCCCGGCACCCCACCCTATGTCTGGCACATTGGAGGATCTCGACAGATAATTGCCGAATGAAAGCAAGGCCGTCTCTGCAGCTGGGCCCACTCACCTCTTTGTAGCTGAATACGATGCGGCCATCTTGGTGCAGAGCTGCCTGGAAGGTGAAGCTGCCCCTGTCCTCCCGGTCCTGGAGGTAGACGTGGTCCCACTGAACAACAAAGACTGTCCCTGGTGAGGAGAGCAGAGACCTGGCTGGACAGGGAGACAGCGAGGGCAGCAGGGCCCTGCGGCAACGGTGGCCAACGTGGATGGGCCACAGCTGGGCTTCCTTAGGGATGACGGGGCAGGAGGCAGGAGCTGGGCAGCCCACAGACAGCCTGACTTCCAAGCTGAAGAGGAACCGGAAAACCCTTCTGCAGCTTCCCCACCCCCAACCAGGTACGTGATTGACCATCTCCAACCCCAAGCATGCCCCTTCCTTCTTGCCTATCCTGACCCCTTGAGATGAAAAGGAGGAGAAATAGGGGAAACATCTGTTCTCCCGGGGTGGAAGGTAGGCGTTCAAGGGACAACCTGGTGAGAATAAGAAACACTAAAGGTCTCTGATATTTATTTCACCTCTACTAAGACCCAAGCGCTTTCATTTCATTATCTCATCAGGTAGCAGGCATTTTTGTCCCCATCTTACAGGTGAGGAAAATGAACACAGAAGGGTAGGGTGGCTGTCTTGCTGTGTGACTGTGGGCAAGTCCCTTGCCCTCTCTGGGACTTGGGCTCCTCTAAAGGGGCTGGACCAAGGGAGCCCTGGAGCGGGGTGACTTAAACTCTGAGCTCTGATCTCACCATTGTCAAAGTAAGCAACTGTGGAGTTGTCCGAGCGGCCAGGGTTGAAGTTGGCCATCAGAGGAGCCACATATTGAGTAGCCGTGAGCATCCGATGGACCACATCACCCATGAAGATGAAGCCTGGGGTGGGAAGAAGTGTAGACAAATCATCAGAGATGGCCCAGAGGGGTTGCTTCCTCGTGCAGGAAAGAGCAGTGTAGACGGGGCTGGAAGTGAGTCTTGGACCTCTGTCCACCAGCCTCACGTAGTGGGCATGGGTCTGGCATGTATGGAGCTAAAGGGCCCCAGACCAGAAGGTTCTCTCTGCCCCTCCCACCTCTCTCTGTCCCTTGGACAGTGCACAGGAATCAAAGACAGGCTCCTCATATCAACTGGAAGCCTGGTCCCAGGAAGCAGGCTCTCAGTGCAGTCTCCTCCCTCTCACTTACAGACTCAGAAGCACAGGGGCCAAGGGACTGACCACAGTGGCCCGCACAGACCCAGAGGGAGAGAAAAAAACACACACACAGACATACACACACACACAAGCAAGTCAGTTGATGTGAGGAAGCTGGGCTGAAACACTGATGACCTCTCTCCTGAGAGTGGGGTCCCAAGAGAGCCACATGTGGGACCCTCCCCAGTCCATCTGTAAAAACCCTGTCTCCAGGGAACCTTCCCAGATAGGTCCCAAGTTCTGGCTGAAATCTCCACACCCTCTCCCAGTCCCACAGACAAGGCCTTACCTCCGGTTGCTATGGTGATCTGCCGCAGAGGATGCCCGTAGAAAGGGAAATCAAAGGACAAGACCACTCTCTGCAGGGGATGGGAGAGAGTCAGCATGGGCCAACCTGCAGGCCAGAGGGCTGGGCATCCACATTGCCCCATGCTTATCTGGATGGGATTGTGTGTGGGGGGGTGTGCACAGGCGTGTCCAGGGCAGTACCACAGGAGGGCACTCCAACTCTGGCAAAAACCCCCAGGGTCCCCTGGAAGGCACTTCCCAGACCACAGACCTCAGGCCACAAGCCATGCCCACTGACCAGGTGTGGTGGGCTGGCCCCCAGCCTCCCAGCCCAGGGCAGCGCTGCCGGGGACTGGGGCACTCACCGAAGCCTGCCGGTGGGTGTTGGAGAGGATTCGGTGAACTTTCACTTGGCTCTGGTTGGCCTTGGCCACGTCCACCCACAACTCCCGGCTGCGGGGCTCGCTGGGACCATAGAGACGGGACACATAGTAGCTGTGGTTGTCCTCCTGTCGTTATCCAAGACAGAGCCCACAGGAGGCATGAGGAATCAGGATGCCAAGAACCACAGAGTCTGGATACAAGAATTCATGGCCCTCCCAGGGGGCCAGACCGTGGCCCAGAGCTGGTTTAGGCCTGGGAGCCCTTTGGCCCCGGAGAGCTCAGTACCTGCTCCCTAGCCATGTCCCCAACAGCTCTGGCTCCAGCTAAATCCATACCTGCTGTAGCCATGCTCCACCCTGCCATCCCCAAGACAAGCTAGGAGGCTTTTCCTACAGCCCCTGAGTCCCCCGCAGAGCACACCCAAGGCACGGCTCAACTTGGGAGGTGAGGGAGCATCAGGCAAGGCAGCCCCAAACAGAGCCCTTGTCTTCAGGGAGCTCCCAGACTGAGGGGGAGACAGACCCCCCTTCCCTGGGGAGTACCCAGTTTAGGGGAGAAGAAAATCCTGGATTCAGAAGCCACCAGTCTAAAGATGAAGGCACACCCTTGATCTTGGGGCACGGCTAGTCTGATGGAGCAGGTGGGACTTATACAAACAGAAGACACAGACACAGACCCTCCAGCAGAGAGATAAGACAGGGTCCATATTAGTCACTAAAGGGTTGAGAGACGGGAGAGAAGCAGCAACGATGCCTTCAAGACATTTTTTTTTTTTTTTTTTTTTTGCAGTACGCGGGCCTCTTACTGTTGTGGCCTCTCCTGTTGCGGAGCACAGGCTCCAGACGCGCAGGCTCAGTGGCCACAGCTCACGGGCCCAGCCGCTCCGCGGCATGTGGGATCTTCCCGGACCGGGGCACGAACCCGTGTCCCCTGCATTGGCAGGCGGACTCTCAACCACTGCACCACCAGGGAAGCCCGAAGACATATTTTTAAGCTTTACTATGTGCCTGATGGGGACAAAATAAAAGAACAAACCAGAACCCAGAGGGCTGGGGGTTAACTCTGTAAAGCCTCTCCTGTACAGGAGCATTTAGGGACAGGATTTAAAGGAGGCTGGACATGGGCAGCCGAAAGCGTGGAAGAGCCCAGGGAGGCGGCAATGTCAAAGCATTTCAGCCCGTCCGGGAGCACCAGCCACCAGCCGTAGGAGGAGAAGAGGCCGAGCCGGCAGGTCCACTCGGCCGCTGCCACAGAAATGGAGCCGCTGGCTCGTGCGGAGCCCTGGGCGTCGCGGGTCATTAATCAGGCTGTCGGGCAGCAGTGGCTGCAGACACAGCAGAGTGACCATGTTCTCCCTGCCAAGCCGCCAGCTGCCCAGCCAGCCCTTGCCCTGGGCCCAGCATGAGCAGGGCCGAGGGATGCCTGCTCTCTCCACCCGCCCGGAGACAGACTCTGCTCTTCTGACAAGTGACACACTCTGGGGACCTGGGATCGGGGCAGGGCTGGGGGAAGATGAGCAGGAGAAACATGGGGTTGGGGGTAGATTTCCCACTGCCACTGCCTGGTTCCTCCCCTCCAGTCTCTAGACAGCCGGCCCCTCCACCCATCCTTAGCACGGACGTCAAACAAATCTAAAACACATTCGAGGCCACAGCCCTCTGCTCACAAGCCATCGGGGCTCCCACTGCCCTCGAGACAAAATCCAAACGGCAGGGCTTCCCTGGTGGCGCAGTGGTTGAGAATCTGCCTGCTAATGCAGGGGACACGGGTTCGAGCCTTGGTCTGGGAGGATCCCACATGCCGCGGAGCAACTAGGCCCGTGAGCCACAACTACTGAGCCTGCGCGTCTGGAGCCTGTGCTCCGCAACAAGAGAGGCCGCGACAGTGAGAGGCCCGCGCACCGCGATGAAGAGTGGCCCCCGCTCGCCACAACTAGAGAAAGCCCTCGCACAGAAACGAAGACCCAACACAGCAAAAATAAATAAATTAATTAATAAACTCCTACCCCCAACATCTTCTTAAAAAAAAAATGTCCTGGTGTAGGTAATGGCCAAAAGAATTCAGAACACGGCAAATTAAAAAAAAAAAAAAAATGGAGCATCTCTGGAAACAATAATAATGATAAAAACATTAATAATACGGGCTAATATTTAAAAAAAAAAAATCCAAACGGCAGCCTCACATACGAGGTCTCACCGTGAACCAGCCCCACCTTCTCTCTAGCTTCACTTCTCTCTCCCTCTCTCCTTCGCCTGTGCATCCTGTGCACCCACTCACCAGACTGACTCCCCGACAGTCTGAGGCCACCAGTGGTCACTCATGCCTTTGCACACGCTGGTCCTCCTGCCTAGAATGACCTTGCTTTCTCCCCCTGGCAGATTCCTACTTCTTCAATGCACAGCTTAAACACCACCTTCTTATGGATCTTCTCCCCCAACGTGCCCAGTGAGGACCTCCACTGTCCACAGGAGTCCTCAAGGGCTGACTCATGGGTACAGTTTGTGAGAGTCACATGGGCCCATGCTTGCTGGCTTTCTGATTTTACTCCTGAAGCCACCTGAGGGGGTCACCCTGATGCCACCACCTCTGGGGTGCCCATGCCAAGGATGCTGCCTCCCATTGCCGTCATAGTCATTTACCCTGGGGTCCCAGGAGATGCCCAGAGGAGGAACCGCTGACCCCCAGTTTGCCCGTGGGCACTGGGGCAGCCGTGCTTATGCCCTGAGCTCACAGCTTCCCTCGGGAACGCAGCCCCTTCACCTTCTGCTTCTCCCCCACCCCACAAGAGACCAGATGCCACGTCTTTTCTCCCTGGGTCTCCAACTCTCCTATCTCCATCCATCTCTGCTGGGGTCCCCACCTTGACCCCCAAAAAAAACCAACCAAAAAAATTACCTGCCACCACTATGGAAAACAGTATGGAGGTCCCTTAGAAAACTAAAAACAGAATTACCATATGATCCAGCAATCCCATTCCTGGGCATATTTCCAGATGAAACTATACTTCAAAAAGATACATGCACCCTTATGTTCATAGCAGCACTATTCACAATAGCCAAGACATGGAAACAACCTAAATGTCCATCTACAGATGAATGGATAAAGATGTGGTACATATATACAATGGAATACTACTCAGCCATAAAAAAGCATGAAATAATGCCATTTGCGGCAACATGGATACAACTAAAGATTATCATACCAAGTGAAGTAAGTCAGAAAGAGAAAGACAGGGCTTCCCTGGTGGCACTGTGGTTAAAAATCTGCCTGCCAATGCAGGGGACACAGGTTCGAGCCCTGGTCCGGGAAGATCCCACATGACATGGAGCAACAAAGCCTGCGAGCCACATCTACTGAAGCCTGTGCACCTAGTCTGTGCTCTGCAACAAGGGAAGCCACTGCAATGAGAAGCCCGCGCACCGCAACGAAGAGTAGTCCCCGCTCGTCGCAACTAGAGAAAACCAGCGTGCAGCAGTGAAGACCCAACGCAGCCAAAAATAAATAAATATATTTTTAAAAAAGAGAAAAACAAATACCATATGATATCACTAATATATGGAATCTAAAATATGACACAAATGAACCTATCTACAAGACAGAAACAGACGCACAGACATAGAGAACAGACTTGTGGTTGCCAAGGGGGAGGGGAGGTGTGGGAGGGATGCACTGAGAGTTTGTGATTAGCAGATACAAACTATTATATACAGAATGGATAAACAACAAGGTCCTACTGTATAGTACAGGAAACTCTATTCAATATCCTGAGATAAACCGTAATGGAAAAGAATATAAAAAAGAATGTACATATATGTATAACTGAATCACTTTGCTGCACAGCAGAAATTAACACAACATTGTAAATCAACTGTACTTCAATTAAAAAAAAAAAATCACCGGCCAAGAAACAAAGCCCCTTGCACACAAACTCACATGCAAAGACATGTGAACAAAGGTGCCCAAGAGGAGTCTGAAGGCTCCCAGCCTGCTTCTGGGAGTCACATGGTGAGCGGTTTTTATTCCACCTCAAAGCAAAAACAACAGGGGGCCCTGACCAACACTGTGCATCTGACAGTCTGCAGGACTCCAGCGCTGAAGCCAGTTTAGGTTCAGCTGCAACCACTTGCCACAGCCATGGCTACAGCTCAACTCTTCTCTCCGCTAGCTCCAACAAAGGAGTGGTTTATTAAAGGGCATCCGTCAGCCTAAAATTTTGCCTGAAGAAAGGAAACCAAGTTTAGATGCTATTCAGCCCATCATTTAAATGTCTACCCCCACCGCCACCCCCAACCCCCAACTCTGAGCCCCTGACACATAGGGACAGTCAAGATCACCTCTGCACCCATGGCTCAAGGTCCCTGAATCCTTGATGCCTGAGTAGTGTTTGCCAAGGTGAGGCGAGGCCTGTTCTGGGAGTCCAGAACCTTCCTTTTGCCCTTTTATAGGAGAAGAAAGAGGGACCGGTGCCTGGCACAGTCAAAATTTTGGAAGTAAACCTGCCTCTCTAATTCCTAGGCTGTCTTACTATGACCAGTCGGGGAGGGGGACATGAGTGACCAACAGAGCAAAGTAGCGTCTAGGGGGCACTCTAGTCCTTTTGAACGCACAGAAGGTTTAACTGTGTCCTGCATAAAGCTATGTTCAAGTCCTAACCCCCTACCTTGAATGTGACCTCATATGGAAAGAGAGTCTTTGCAAATGTAATTAAGATGAGGTCATACTGGATTAGGGTGGGCCCTAAATCCAACTACAGGTGTCCTAATAAAAGAAAGGAGGGGGGCTTCCCTGGTGGCGCAGTGGTTGAGAGTCCGCCTGCCAATGCAGGGGACACGGGTTCGTGCCCTGGTCCGGGCAGATCCCACGTGCTGCAGAGCGGCTGGGCCCGTGAGCCATGGCCGTTGAGCCTGCGCGTCCGGAGCCTGTGCTCCGCAAAGGGAGAGGCCACAGCAGTGAGAGGCCCGCATACCGCAAAAAAAAAAGAAAAAAAAAGAAAAAGAAAGGAGAGGGAGATTTAGATACAGAGACACAGAGGGGACACAGGGAAGAAGGCCATGTGACAATAGAAGCAGAGATTGGAGTGATGCAATTTACAAACCATGAAACACCAAGGATTGCCAGGGGCCACCAGAAACTAGGAATAGTCAAGGAAGGATTCTTCCGTGGCCTTGCTGACACCTTGATTCAGACTTCTGGCCTCCAAAACTGTGAGACACTAAACTTCCCTTGTTTTAAGCCACCAAGCTTGTGATATGTTGTCATGGCAGCCCGGGGAGGCTAATACACAGGTGTGTGTTACGCTGCCTCAAGTGGGGCAACGCTGAATGTCTCCCCTTCCACGCCACCGCCACGTTTAGAACATTCTGCGGCTTCCCAGCTGTACTCAGATTGAAGGCCACGCTCCTCACCATGACCTACAAGGCTCTGTGGGGCAAACTCTAGACACTGCTTACCCAATATTCATTACCCCGCTTTTTTATGAATAGCACATTGATTTTGTAGCAAGCAAATTTGACTGCTTGTCTCTCTTGCCTTTGCCCTTCTCCTTATTCCTGCCTGGAATGCAGATGTGATGACTGCAGCTTCAACAGCCATCTTGTGAGCATAAGGACAAGAGCCACATCCTAAGGCTAGTGGAGTGGAGAGTTAGAACCTAGGTCCCTGGAGGGATGCTTGTGAAGTCCTCGGATTCAGCACTCTGTTATACGCAAACATGAATTCTTCCTGATGCATAGTAGTCTGGCCCCAACCCACCACCTCTACCTTCCCCCTTGCTCTCCATGCTCCAGCCCTGTTGGGCTTCTCTCAATTCCTGAAATCACCAAGCGCTTGTCTGTCTCAGGACCTTGGTACTTCCTGTATCTCCAAACCTCTTTCTCATTCAGTTCAGAAGCTGACTCTTCTCTGTCCTTCAGACCTCAGCTCAGTGGTCACTTCTTCAGGAGCACCTTCCTGATGCCCCCATTACACTCTCATTGTGCCTCAGGCTTCTCCCTCTCACTGTGTTGTACACTTGTGATGACTGACTTGACTTTTTTTTTTTTTGGCTGAGCTGTGCAGCTTGTGGGATCTTAATTCCCCAACCAGGGATTGAACCCAGGCCCTCGGCAGTGAAAGCGCAGAGCCCTAACCACTGGACTGCCAGGGAATTCCCTTGACTTGACTTTTAGATTTGTTATCTCCACACTTGCCTTTCCTGTAAGACCATAACTTCCCCACGGGTAAGGTCAGCTTTTACCTATGGTGTTTAAATGGTAATAAATGAATGACCATTCATAGTTTCAGAGCAGGACCATTCAAAGCATAGTTTGTTGAAAGCCTTCTCATCCTTTGGGTTTTTTTTTTTTTTTTTTTTTTTTTGCGGTACATGGGCCTCTCACTGTTGTGGCCTCTCCCGTTGCGGAGCACAGGCTCCGGACGCACAGGCCCAGCAGCCATGGCTCACAGGCCCAGCCGCTCCGTGGCATGTGGGATCCTCCCGGACCGGGGCACGAACCCATGTCCCCTGCATCGGCAGGCGGACTCTCAACCACTGCGCCACCAGGGAAGCCCTCATCCTTTGTTTTATTGCTACCACCATGCATTCTAGTGACCAGGGTGGGATGGTATTTACCAAACAAAGCAGGACAGCAGCTTATGGGGAACAGGTACTGTCAGGTACAGTGGGAGTCAGTACAGCTCCTACCTAGGAACCTGAGAGGAGGCTTATGTTTAAAACTGCTGCTTGGAGGCTTGGAAAGGGGTCCTGTTTCCATCACCTGATTCCTGGGACTCGCCTGGTCAGGGCGTTCACCAAACCTCCAAGCGCTGGAAATGAGGGCCCCTGCACAGAAGCCACGCTCTGCAGTTGTGACGCCCAAACAGACGTTAACACGTCTCTGGCTGCCTCATCTAAGAGGCAAAGGGTGGGGTGACTGGGGACGTTTAGCCCATTGCTCTGAGCCCTTGGTCTATGAAGGACAAACAGTCCACCGCCCCAGCCGGTGCCGCTCCGCTGCGGAGCCAGGCTGTGTGCTGCTGGGGGACCCTGGGACAGGCCTGTCTCATTCTTTGAGTTCCCAAGGAGCCCTCCAACGGCATCCCTTAACTGACAAAAAGTCTTGGACTCTCTCTCAAGGAGAGTCAGAAACTAAAAGAGTTGCTGCCTCTAACTCCCAGGTACACACTCTCTCCAATGTGTCAGCAGATCCCCGGGTGAGCACGGGCCTCCGTACCTATGGGTCCCCTGCTCAGGCCAGGTGGGCGAGGCTGAGGCTCTGCTTCTGGCCTCAAAAGTGCCAGGTGCAGCTGGCCTGCCAGGGGAAGGACTGCCTCAGGGGGCAGCGCCATGCAGAATTGGCCACAGGTCCCCAACAGGCCCCAACAGACCACCTCTCCTGGCACGGGGTGACTCTGATTATCCCCAGGACAGTGAAGCCGGGAGCAGTATCTATTCCAAGCCCCGGCCTAGGGAGGCTCCATGGTGATGGGTGAGGCCAAACTGCAGCTTAGAGAGGAGGGGACAACTTGGAGCTGGGGTCACTCCTGGGCAGAGCCAAGAACGAAGCCCTCAGGGGTTGGGGGAGGGGGTGGTGAGGTGCTTGGGAAAATGGGAGGAAAGAGAAGGGAAGTTGGCCTTTGCAGATCTGCGACGGTTGTGCGTGACAACCTTGGGAGATGAGTGCTAAAATTAGTCCCATTTTATAAGTGGGGAAACCGAGGCCCACATAACTCTCTGAAACCAGGTCAGTCTCACTCAAAGGCAGTGACTTTTCCTCTGTCCACTGTTTCTCTGGCTCCCTAACACCATAGAGACACTACATCAACCCCTGCTTACTTATGCTCACACTATTACATGTGAGAGAAGAATAAACCTCCCTCATGTCTAAGTACCTTGTCAGTTGGGCATTGTTTTACAACAGCTGAAACTGTATCCCAAGCCCAGTCAATCCGAAGCCTTCTTCACGTATTCCATATAGATGTGTCTCTTGAAAAGGATTTAGAGGCCGTGCCTGGCAGTGAACTTGCCTGAGGAATTCACCCAATTCACAGATGTCACCTCATTTGACCTGCTGTCTGTGGAGCAGTCCTGACAACCCAGCGGGCGGCCCTCCAGGCACTGTGGACTGGGGGCTAGAAGCTGAGACGGGGTGACCTGAGATTACAGAGGGTCAGGGAGCTTAGCACGAGCCAGACCATTTGGCAAGTCCGCCAAAGGGAACTATGTTTCCTTGAAATGCCTGCAAGAAACCCCAGTCGATAAACCACATTCATTTTGGTAGGCAGCATGATGTGGCTTTCAAACATTTTTGACCATGAAATCCTTTCTTCCAATTAAACTTCCATGGAGGCGCAATACATAAATCACATCAAAGTAAGGCCACTCTGGGGGAAGGAAAGAGAAGGGCCTGGAGCCCAGCCTGCTGTGCTACTTCCTTCCCCACCACCCTCCAGCCTACAGCAGCCCATGAAGCACCTCTGGGAACCCTTAGGGTTCCGTGGAGTGCAACTTGAAAACCACTGCTTTAGGATCAAGGGCAGGGGTTGTGGAGTTAGCAGACCCAAGTTCAAAAACTAGCTCCACTACATAATAGTTGCTGCAAAACCTCCCTCTTCTCTCTGAGCATCAGTTCCCTCATCAGTAACCTTTCTTGCAGAGCTCTTGAAAGGATTAGACAAAACATAGCAACATAAAGCTCTTAGCCCAGTGCCTGGTCCGCAGTAGGTGTTTGAAAAGTGGGAGCTATTAGGATGATTCTGTTGGACCTTTCCAGGAAAGGTCTTGATTGTGGCGGCTGCCTCCTCAAAACCATCCCCAGCCCCCTCTTCAGCACCTGCTGTTACAATGTCTTTTCTGCCTCAATTATTCATGCCCGGAGCCTGCCAGGCACTTCATTTCTGACAGCAGGGCAGCATTTACCTTGGCTGGGCTCAAGACGTTTCTGGACAGGAACTCTGGCTAAGCTGTCACCGTCAGCCTATCACCTGCCAGCCAACTGGCAAGTGGAAATGCTGGGGCAAGCAACCAAGGGCCTCCTGCAGGGCCTATTGGAGAGGTCTGGCCAGCCATGCTGGTTAGGATGGCAGCTGAATCCAACCCAGGACATGCTGAGGGGATTACTGGGGGAACGGGCATCCTATTCCCCGCCTCCGCCGTTCTAGGAGGCTTTACAAGGGCAATAGGAATGTTTCCTAGATCCCTGCTACTCAAAGTCTGGCCCAGAGACCAGCAGCGTCAGCATCACCTGGGAGCTCAGTAGACATGCAGAATCCGGGGCCCAACCCGAAACCTGCTGGATCAAAGTCCGCATTTGAACAAGCTTCCCAGGGGGTTATTTTGCACAGTAAAGCTTGAAGAGCGCTGGTTAAGAAGCACCCTCTGTCTGGACCAACGCGTCACTCGCTTTTGTTTCTGAGGACTCCAAGGACAGAAAGACCTGGGTCCTTGTCCTGGCTCTGCCACTCACTAGCTGTGCAACCTTGGGCAAGCACTTCACCTCTCTGTTCCCAGATAGTATTAGAAACACCTGACTCCTGGGGTAGTTGGGTGGAGGAAATATAAGGCCACCGACTGAGGCCAGCGCTCAGGGAGGGCTCCTTTAGTTCCCTTACCTCATGCATCCGCATGATGACCGCCATCTGCCCTCTGGAGGTATCTAAGCCTCAGGCTGAAATAAACCACCTGGAACACTTGTCATCACAGAAGTGCAGAAAGCAGGTCCCCTGGACTAACCCAGGAAGGGAGGGACCCAGCCTAGACAAAGGGGTATTTGCATGGTGCTGAGGGCCTGGGGTAAAGAGGTGTCAGGGTGGGTGAGGCTGACCTGAGAAGGTCCTGGAAGTGGGGATTTGGACCAGGCTTGGAAAGAGGGTGTGAGCTGGCTTTCTAGACAAAGCATTTTTTAATACCCCTCACGCTTCATGGAAAGGAAAGAAGCATCTTATCCTGACACTGATTGTCCATGTGGGCTTTTGGGGGATATCAGTCAACCAGAGATTTTGATAGCATCAATATATATCATATAACCACAGAGAATTAGGAAATAAGGAAAAACAAAAGCAGGCCTCCCCCATCTCTCACCTTGTCCTGTTCTGCCATATTTCCTTCTAGTCTTCTTCATATGAATGTAATTTCACGTGGTTATAATCCTGCTGACTATCCAGTTAGTTGTGTGGACTGCTTCTGTCATGTTTCATGATATCTGAAGCAGTTTTTGATGTTGAACATGGTCTTTTAACCATCATTTGTAAAGGCGTCATGGCCATCTACTCAGAAGAAAACCCACAATTTTATTAACTTTTTCCTTACTGTTGGGCACTTAGGTAGTTTCCAGTTTTTATGCTCTATTTTTTATTTTTAAATACTACTGTGATAAATTTTTGGATACACTTTCCATATCCCGGATTATTGCCCCTGCTTCAAAGCCTCGGCTATAAAGCAGAACTTCTCAAACTTTAATGTGCATACAAATCACCTGGGAATTAGATTCTGATGCTGCAGGTCTGAGGGGCCTGACCTGCATTTCTAACAAGCTCCCACCATACGTTGAGGAGTCGTGAGGATATGAAGGGTAGCCCCTGAAGCTTCAAGGCCAGGAAATCCTCTTTTGTTGCTGGGATCCCATTTTTGTACTTCCAGCTAAGATCTGGGGGAAAAAGCACTACCCTTTTTTCCGAGACCTTTCTGGTTAACTTTTCAACCAATTAGCTCAACCGATTTTTATAACAACTCTATGAGGCATTCTCAGTCCCACCTTACAGATGAGGAAACTGAGGTTTAGAGTGATGATATGGCAAAGATACACACTATCTACCATATTCGGACCAGAGTAAGATGACCAACTGTCCCGATGTACCTGAGACTGAGGTGTTCAGTGCCAAAATCAGGACCATCCTGGGAAAACCGAGATGGCTGGTCACCTTGACCAGAGCCTAATTCAGAGTCAGCTAATGTTTATCATTTCCAACCCTGGGTGCCTTTATGTAGATTACTGTATGACACCTTTGCAAGTACACTTAGGCAATATAGCATCGCCATTTGACAATGAAGAAATGAGCTCAGAGGGGTTAAGAAATTTTCCCAAGACAAGGGAATTCCCTGGCGGTCTAGTAGTTAGGACTCCATGCTTCCACTGCAAGGAGGCACGTGTTTGACACCTGGTCGGGGAACTAAGATCCTGCAAGCAGTGTGGTGTGGGCAAAAAATTAAAAAAAAAAAAAGAAACAAAAGAAAATTTCCCGGGACTTCCCTGGTGGTCCAGTGGTAAAGAATCCACCTTCCAGTGCAGGGGATGCGGGTTCAATCCCTGGTCGGGAACTAGATCCCACATGCCACGGGGCAACTAAACCCACGCACCACAACTAGGGAGAAGCCCAAGCGCCGCAACGAAGATCCCGCATGCCTCAACGAAGGAAGATCCCGTGTGCTGCAACTAAGACCCGATGCAGGCAAAAGAATAAGGGAAAAAAAATTATAAAAAAAAAAAGAAAGAAAGAAATTTTCCCAAGACAAACAGCCCAATTTTTTAAATGGGCAAAGGACTTAAGCAGACATTTCTCCAAAGAAGATATACAAATGGCCGACAAGCACATGAAAAGATGCTCAACATCATTAGTGATTAGGGAAACTACAAAGCAAAACCACAATGAGATACCAGCTCACATCCACCAGGATGCTATAATTTAAAAAAAAAAAAAAAAGGAAAATAACAAGTGTTGGCTAGGATGTGGCAAAATGGGAACCCTCATACATTGCTGGTGGGAATGTAATATGTTTCAGTCACTGTGGAAAACCGTTTGGCAGTTCCTCAGAGTTAAACATAGAATTACCCTATGACTCAGCAATTCCACTCCTAGGTATACCCCGAAGAGCTGAAAATATGTACTCAAACACATACACATATACATGTTCACAGTAGCACTATTCACAAGAACCAAAAGGAAGAAACTCAGATGTCTATCAACAAATGAATAGACGAACAAAGCTGTGGTATATCCATATAATGGAAAATATTATTCAGCCATAAAATGGATGAGCCTTGAAAACATTACACCAGGTGAAATAAACCAGACACAAAAGATCATATATGATATTTCATTTATAGATGAACTATCCAGAACAGGTACATTCATAGAAATAGAACACAGATTGGTGATAACCGGGGACTGAAGGGGGTGTGGGACGGGGTGCAGCCGCCTAAAAGGTCCAAGATTTCCTTTTGAGGCGGTGAAAATGGTTTGGACCTAGATAGAGGTGATGGTTGCACAACATTGTGGGTATATTAAATGCGCTTCACTTTAAAATGGTTAATTTTTTGTCACGTGAATCTCACCTCAACAAGAAAGAAAACCAACCAACCAACCAGCCTGTGGAAGGAAAAGGAAAAGGGTCAACCAAAGGGACCTGCGTGGGAGACAGACCGCCTGGGCCCGAGCAGCCAGCAGAGGGCGCTGTGGTACTCTTACCGAGCCGGGCAAGGGAGACCACCGGGACTGAGAGCCCATCACATGCCTCGCATTTTGCTCTTGAGTCTCAACCCAGAAAGATCAGTACCTACCCTCCCCTATTTGGGAAATCTGAAGCTAGCAGGGGCTTGAAACGCCAGGGTCATTAACTGAGGGTTTAAGTGTCCAGCCCAAGGTCAGCAGCTGGTACGTGCCAGATGGAAGGCCAAGACTGCGGGTCTCTTTCCACAGAGCTGAAGACTGGACGTCTGGACTCCACCTCCCACCTCCCTGGACACCCATTCTTCTCACAAAATCTCTTACCGTCTGTCGTTTCAAAATTCAGCTCACGACTTTCCCTCCACCGATCTCACCCCCAACCCCCAGAAGTCTTCCCCTAACAGACTCGTCACCTCATCCTTTCCCCTCAGCGCCCGCACTGCCATGAGCAGGGGCTCTTCATGTGTCGATGCCACAAGTCTGTCTGTCCCGTCTCCCCTAGGCCCTTCTGAAGCTCTCCTTTTGGGAACTGCCTCCTTTGGGAGGGTGTGGAAACCAGGCGCGTATTGCACTCACTTGTTCCTCTCGCTGCCCAGCTGTCTTGGATGATGCAGTCCCTATCCCACTGTGTGGTCCCTCAGCATTCCTGGGCCTGCCATGGTGGTTGGATGAGATGGGAGGTTTTGCTTGGGCCAGACAGGAGAGGAATTCAGGGAAGCTGGGCCAGGAGGAAGACTGGGGTAAGACGAGGGGAGTCAGAATTTTCTATTAGGGTGTGAACCTGTTCTATTACAGGGGGAGCCTCCAAATCTGACTGCTCTTAAACTTGGTTCCTCCCAAACTGTGACCCAGACATGAACCACAGAACCAAGAAAACCTTTCATTTGGATTTGGAAATCCCCAGGCTTGAAGACGTCCCCCGTCAGCCTCTTGGAGAATAAATTGTGGTTCTTCCCGGATTTCTGACTTAGCACTATGGCTCTCCCCAATCTCTCCCTCGCCCACAAAATTTCCAGTGTCCTCAGGGCCTCAGGATTGGTCTTGGTGGAAAAATCTCTGGAAAGCTTAAGTCCGGACAAGAATCCTATTTCCACAGGGATGTGGTGGTAGAGTGAGCGTGGGAATAAAATCCAAGGAAATGGCTCTGACCAGGGGCCTCGGAGCTGCCGGCTCATCCTGGGAGCGCAGCCTGGATGCCTCAAGGCCTCCAAAGCAAGAGGGTCTGAGTTGGAAGGAGCATGGTGGCGAGGTCGCCAGGCAGGAAGTGCTGGGCAGAAGGGACTAGGAAGATGGGGTTGGGCCAGAGGGGCGAGAAGGGAAGATGGTCAGAGGGGGCGGGGCCAGAGAAGGCCTGGGATGGGGGCTGGGCAGAGGGGCTGAGGTGAGGGAGCTGGGCCAGAAGGGAAGCTGGGGCCAGGAGGGTGGACTGAGGAACAAAGAAGGAAGATGATGGGGCTCCGGGGTGGGCGGGGGGCAGGCAAAGGGGATGGCAGCCCACCTGCCAGGCCCTAAGCCCCTCGATAATGGCCCCAGAGCAGAGGGAACTAAAGCCTGGTTCCTGCTGGCATAGATTAGACAGTGATATGGATAAACAGTTGAAAGCCAAGAAAACTTTCTGAAACGGACCAAATCAAACTTGCTGAAATGTCCCCTCCCTTCCACTTCCCTCTTGCTCAGCCCTCTGCGGCCAAGACCGGGTTTCCTTCGGCCAGAGAGACCCCAGCTCTCAGACATGCTGACCAGAGACACGGGAGAAGCAGTTGTCTCTGGGCCCCTTCCCGGGGCACCTGCAGGGACCAAGAGGACCCACCATCCAGGGTAGGGTGAGCGCACAGCCCAGGTGGTGTGGAGGTCTGGCTGTGCTGAAGCGGGCGATCGTCACCATGCCCCACTGAGTGCTGCTCAGTGCAAGGCCTAATGGGTTCAAGGCGGGGTAGGAATGGAGCACAGGCCCCTCTGAGGATTCTGGCACGAGACCCCCCGGGTTGCAGTGTGTGCACACATCTTCCGGCATCTATGGCATGTATAAGCACTGACATTCTCTTGTGTGTGTGAGAACCCGGGGGTCAGTAGAGTTTGGTCCTTTGAGGCCACTAAGTCCAACAACTCACCCCAGGCACAACCTCTTCTCTTCAACAACCCTGTCTTTCAAGGCCTCTGGAGATGGAGAAATCCCTACTTCCTTTGTTCCTTCAAAAGAGGAACACCCAGGGCTTCCCTGGTGGCGCAGTGGTTGAGAGTCCGCCTGCCGATGCAGGGGACGCGGGTTCGTGCCCTGGTCCGGGAAGATCCCACATGCCGTGGAGCGGCTGGGCCCGTGAGCCATGGCTGCTGAGCCTGCGCGTCCGGGGCCTGTGCTCTGCCACG
This sequence comes from Mesoplodon densirostris, assembly GCF_025265405.1. NCBI lineage: Eukaryota > Metazoa > Chordata > Mammalia > Artiodactyla > Ziphiidae > Mesoplodon > Mesoplodon densirostris. Next base: position 4,702,012 of record NC_082678.1, read on the forward strand.
GGAGAGGCCACAACAGTGAGAGGCCCGCGTACCGCCAAAAAAAAAAAAAAGAGCCAGTATGGATTCAATGACCCCAGAGCTTAAAAAACAGCTCAAATTCTCAGACTCCACCCTGGACTGATTGGTTGAGAAACACTGGAGCCTGGGAATCTGTTTCTTTAAAAGTCCCCCCATGTGATCCTGATGGCTCTCTAGGTGTGGGAACTTCTGAGCTGTAACATTTCAAACCAATAGAAACCTAAATATACCTAAGCTAATAAAAATATAGGATTCTTCTAAAAAAAAAAAAAGATAACCAACAAGGACCTACTGTATAGAACTCAATATTCTGTAATGACCTATATAGGAAACGAATCTGAAAAAGAATGAATATAGGTATATGTATAACTGAATCCCTATGTTGTACACCTAAAACTAACACAACATTGTAAATCAACTATACTCCGATAAAATTTTTTTAATAAAAACATTTAAAAAGTGGCACCTACAAACTCAGTCATCAAGAGAATATTTTCATGCCATATATTTTTAAATCAAATTAGTTAAATTGATGCAGAAAAATCCATGATGAACAAAAGATCAACATTTTAAATAAAGACAGGATCAGTAATGGGGCCAAGCCATGTCTGAGGATGAGGTAAAAGGAAAGATAAGTCACAGAAATGATGCAGAAAGACAGAGAGTTCAGAGAATGTATTACCTTGCTCCCTCCGCACCAGGCTGCAGGCTGGCGCTGGTCCGTCTCCCACCCCCACTGGTACAGCCCCTGTCCAGCACCCCTCCTGCAGAGGCATCACAGCTCTTGCTGCTTTGGGGACCCACCCTCCCTGCCATGCCAGCTCAGGCTCACGTGTAGAGGTCTTAGCTGCTCCCTGCTGCAGCTTTTCCTAACGTCTTCTCTTCCTTCACCCTGCCCACACCTGGCCCTCCTGTGTATACTGTCCCTGCATTAAACGGAAAGAAAGAAAGAAAGAGAGAGAGAGAGAGAGAGAGAGAGAGAAAGGAAGGAAGGAAGGGAGGGAGGGAGGGGAGGAAGAGAAGAAATGATGCAGGAAAAATATTAAAATTCTAAAAACATCCTTAGAGAGAGAAGCTATTACATCCATGACACAAGAACAATAGGAAACTATTTTTTTAAGAAATGATCAGAAAAGAATAAGCAGCTCTTGGAAATGAAAAATATGATAGTAGAAAAAAATCGGTAACATTAAGAAAATAAGGTTGAGAAAATCTCCCAGAAAGGGGATCAACAACAACAATTACAAGCAAACTAACAAATAGACAACAAAAAATGCAAAGGGATAGAAACAGAAGAGAGAAGAAAGTTTGGGGATCAATCCCCGAGATGGACATCTAATTGAGGGGTCTGGTAGAAAGAAGAGAGTATGTAGAGAAAAGATGATCAAAGCAATAAAACAAGAAGACTTTCCAGAACTGGTGAATATAAGTCTCTGGGCTGAAATAGTCCATCAAGTGTCCAGCGCAGTGAGAGAGAAAGAGCCAAAACAGGCACTTTCAGAATGCTGGGGTTAAGGGAACACCCCTGAAAGCTTCCAGAGGCGGGGAAAGCAGGCATCTACAAAGATCGGGCATAAGCACATCAGACCTCTCAACGGTGACATCAGAACCAGAAGACCATGTAAGATGCCTGCAACTTGTGAAGGAAAATTATTTTTAATATAGAATTCTATAGTCAGCCAAACCATCAATCAAGTGTGAGGGTACAATAAAGGCATTTTCAGATGTGCAAGTTCTCCTCTTCTGTAACCTTTCTCAGAAAGCTAAACAAACAAGGGAATGAAGCGGGAAAGAAAAGACACAGGGTCAAGAGAACAGGGTGCCTAGCAAGGGGAGAGATAAGGGAGTTCTAGGATGAAGGAGAGGGAGGTCCCAGGATGGCTGTGGGCAGGCAGGAGAGCACCCGGCCAGGTGGGAGAAGGGTGACGAACGCTGAGAGGTTTCCAAAAAAACCCCAAAAAACCAAAAACTGACAGGTTTGACCACACCAAAAATTATATTTAAGATCAATGGATGTTTAAGAATATATAGCAGTGGACTTCCCTGGTGGCTCAGTGGTTAAGAATCCGCCTGCCAACGCAGGGGACACAGGTTCAAGCCCTGGTCCAGGAAGATCCCACCTGCCGAGGAGCAGCTAAGCCCATGCTCCACAACTACTGAGCCTGCGCCCTAGAGCCCACAAGCCACAACTACTGAGCCCACGAGCCACAACTACTGAAGCTCACACGCCTAGAGCCTGTGCTTCGCAACAAGAGAAGCCACTGCAATGAGAAGCCCGCACACCACAACTAAGAGTAGCCCCCGCTCACCGCAACTAGATAAAGCCCGCATGCAGCAACAGAGACCCAATGCAGCCAAAAATTAATTAATTAATTAAGAAAAAAAAAGAATATATAGCCATGGTAAGTACAGAAAACTAAGAAAGTAGGTGGGGATTGGGGGCAGGAAAAGCAAAAATCATGCAAGAAAGTAAACAATGATATTACCCTGACTGGATTAGTGGTGAACAATATTTACCTGATTATGATAAAAAGCAGAGCATACAGATTTAACAGTTATATTGAGAGCGTTAAACCACACTTGGGGGAGTATATAATAGGCATATAAAAGGCACTCTTCATCTACACAACAGGCAACCAACAGATAATGTCTAAATGGATTTATCGACAGGTAGCAGTGTAAGCAAATTACTTAGAAATATGGAGATGACTGCCAGGAGAAGGTGCCCAAAGTGCCACCTTCTGAGAGAGGGGTGGGCAGGTCCGGAGGAGAGGGGTGGACTGATGTGTTTTGTTTTCTGTTTTGGCCTTTTTGACTGCATGCGCTTCTTGGATTTAAAAAATTAGTTACTAAACATAAAATAAAGAAATGCCAAGAAGCCCATCCTCTTGTTGCTTCTCTTTTCATAGTTTTTCTGCATCCTGAGAATCCACCCTCTTCACCGGCAGCCATGGGCACCTCCACACACAGCCATGGGCACACTCACACTCACACGTTCTCACACACACACACACACACACACTCATCTCAGACACAGTAGCTCATGGTGACAGACACGCAGGCAAATGCACATAATACACAATAACCCTCAGACACACACATGATTACAGATTCTCCCACAGACACAGAGGCCCCCACGAGCCTCCCAGGTAGCCAGCTGGGGAGCAGGGCCAGCTCTACAAGGGGCCAGTTCCTCCCTGCATTGCCACCCTCAGAACTGCCCCAGGCAGAGGAGGTTTTCTCCTGCAGCATCACCCTAATTGCTTCCTCCACTCAGAGTGCCCTCCCCTGAGGCTGAGAAGCCAGAGCCTCTGTACCATTAACCCTTTGGAGCCACATGGTCTGTAGATGGTGCAGAAATGAGGTCGGGGTGGGGCCAGAGCTGGCAGCCGGATGTGACTAATAATGCCACCTTCATTCAGCTTCTAGTGGAGGCCCTAAGAAGTGGAAGAGTCCAGTGTCAGGAACCCTGTGGACATGCTGTGCATCCTTGAGCAAGTCACTTCACCTCTCTGGGTCCACAAGGAGGTAGGCAAGCCTATGAAGCTCTGAGATGCTAAGATCTTATGACCCAGGCTTGACCCCGCTTCCATCCCCTCTCCCGGGAGCCCTCTCTCCACACCGACGTCCAGGGCCAACCCCAAAGGATACACTTATGTGTCTGACAAGTGTACATGGGGCACCTGGGGGCCCCCCCACTGCCAATTCCCTCCCCCTCCATGTCCCTCCAGCACTTACCACCACCCTGGTCCCGTTATCCGGCAGTGTGTCAATGGCCAGCGTGCCCCCACCCAGGTCCTGGCTCAGCTGAGTCCTGTCCGGCTCCGACGCCTGGCCAGGGATCTCTCGGGCTCTCCGATTCCAGCCCTGCATGGTGGTCCCCTGCACGGCCCCTCCAGAGCCTCGGCCTGCATCCTGACCTGGGAGAAGGGGACAGAAAGCTGAGTCCTGACAGTCAGAAGTGAAGGCCCTGGAGGGGGACCAGCCCGCTTACTCTGCAGAAGCCCTGATTCCCATGCCATCATTGACTCTGGGGACACTGACTATCAGGGCAGGAGATACCCAACATGCACTGAGCTCCATGCCACACACTTTGCACAGGAAACACTTTTAGCCCTCACTCCAGCCCTCCACCGTAGATATGATGCTTTCCATTTTGCAGACAGGAATCAGCAGCTCACAGAGGTTAAAGAAGGTCATACAGCAGGTAGGGATGGAGATAAGTTTCCCTTATCTGCCCCCAAAAGGGTGATTATTCTCAACCTCACTGGAATCATCTGGGGAGTTTTAAAAATTCCTGCTGTCTGGGTTCCACCCCAGAGATTCTGATATAATTGGTCTGCGGTGTGGCCTGTGCATGAGGATCCTTAAATGACCCCCCGGGGAGCTTTTGAGAAGACCTGGACCTTACACGGCAGACAAGGGTGAGAACAATTGTTCTGGAACATTCCAAACCAGTTCCCTATTTCTCTACCAGAAATGGCACATAATCTCACCTTCCTGGGGACTCCAGGGACTAGAAGCCAGAGAGCCAAGTTCTTTTAGTTCAGGGCTTCTCATCCTTGGTACTACTGACATTTTGGACTGGATAATTCTTTGTTGTGGAGGACCTTCCTATGCATTGCAGGATTTTTTAGCAGCATCCCTGGCCTCTACCCTCTAGAGGCCAGTAGCACCTCCTCCCACATTGTGACAGTTGAAGTTGTCTCCATAGTGGGGAACACTGTTTAGTCTCATCACTACCTTCAAACACCTTGGGCAAGTCACTTTCCCCATGAAACAAGGAGCTTAGACACCATCAATGATGGCAAATAGGTTTCATCTCAAAAGCCATCTCCAATCGATTAGTGACAGCCAGGAGCACTCTAATTGTGAAGAATTCTGAGGTTCCATTTGTGTTTAGCAGGAAAGGTTCTCATGATCAATTAGCAATGTCTGCTGCGGGCACAGGATTGGAGAGTGGCTGCACACAGGGCATCTAGCAGCCGTTCCTCGACTTGATGCTCTCTCTAGTTCCCTCTAGGTCATTAAATTTATTCCAAATGACACAGAAACCATGCTTTTCCACTTCAGAAAGATTTATGCCCCCAAAGATGTGTCTTATACGGTCTCTCCAATTGCCACACCTACTATGGGCGTGTATATGGGACACAGACCACCAGATGGGTGGAGGTGACATTCCCTGTGATCTCCATCAGTTTCAGGCCTGCACTGTGTCAGATGCCCGTCTCCACCTCGACCTGCCCCACCCCCTCCCCAGAGCTCCTGGGTGTAGTCCTCTCTCCTAGAACATCTGCTAGTGGTCTAACTGTGCCTGTCGCCCTGGTAGACTTGAGTTACCACAGGACCCTCCCACCTTCCGAAAATGTGTATTCTCGGTGCCTCGCAAACGGTAGGTGCTCAATCACTGCATAATTGAGGACACTATACTGGAGGTAACTTGGGAGCCATCAAGAACAGAGGTTGAGAAAAGGCCTGCCCAGGACCAGGCCTGGGACTGGGGCCAGGACCCTGCTGTGGGGCTCTGGTTTGTCATTAGACATTTTATCCAATTAAGTCATTCTTGGCTGCTGGCACTTGCTGGATCCTTGCCGGCCCCCTCTCACTCCCCTGCCCCTAATCGCAACCAGATGCTCTGGAAAAGATGGAGAGAGGGTGGTCTCCAGACCCCTTCCCCAAGATGTCCACTGGCTGAGATGGACCTGAGCCCAGTGCTGGGAAGGCAGCCCGCCTGTGGCCCAGACCCCAAGCCAGGGCTGTCTTGCCGCTCTCGGGTGGGGCCCACAGCTGCCCCCGGTGGCAGAACTATTTGTGCTGGGCTGGTCTGCCCAGCTCCCTGGGTCCTCCTGCAAGCAGCCCTCAGGCCTGGGCAGGAACCAGAACAGGAAAGGAGCATGTGCACAGCAGGTAGAGGAGCTCAGCTGGCCCAGAAAGGGATGCTGGGGATCTGCAGGCATCCCAGTCCTGCAACCAAGAGAGGAGGGAGCCTGGATGGTGGGGGCCTGAGGCCTGGGGAGAGGGCAGGGAGAGGGGCCCAGCCAGAGCTGGGGCCAGGGAGGGCACAGCTGCCACCACAATCTGTGTGACCTTGGACCCATCAGTTTACCTCTCTAAGCCTCAGTTTCCTCATCACGAACCTGGGGATGACAATCATGCCTATGGCACAGGCCACCATGAGCATCAAGGAAGAAACATAAATGAGGTTTTTTAAAGAGGGAGGGGCTTCCCTGGTGGCGCAGTGGTCGAGAATCCGCCTGCCAATGCAGGGGACACGGGTTTGAGCTCTGGTCTGGGAAGATCTCACATGCTGCGAGGCAACTAAGCCCGTGAGCCACATCTACTGAGCCTGTGCTCTAGAGCCCACGAGCCACAACTACCAAGCCCGCGTGCCACAACTACTGAAGCCCGTGCGCCTAGAGCTCGTGCTCCGCCACAAGAGAAGACACCACACATGGACCACGGGGAAGAATAGCCCCCGCTCACCTCAACTAGAGAAAGCCCGCATGCAGCAACGAAGACCCAATGCAGCCAAAAATAAATAAATTAATTAATTCTTCCAAAAAAGTTAATGAGGGCTTCCTTGTTGGCGCAGTGGTTGAGATTCCGCCTGCCGATGCAGGGGACACGGATTCGTGCCCCGGTCCGGGAAGATCCCACGTGCCGCGAAGCGGCTGGGCTCGTGAGCCATGGCCGCTGAGCCTGCGCGTCCAGAGCCTGTGCTCCGCAACGGGAGAGGCTACAACAGCGAGAGGCCCGGGTACCACAAAAAAAAAAAAAAAGTTAATGATATAAACAGGGATGCTGAGGGTCAGGACCAGAGGCAAAGTGTCCAGGAAGGAGACGGGGGCGAGGGGCAGAGGGAGGTTCCCGAGGACCTTGCCTTGCGCTGTCCTAACCCTGAATCTTGCTGTCCCAACACCTGACACCCTGCCCCCTCCCAGTTGGCTAGGATCGGACATCACCCCTTCCGCTTGCAGAAGGAGCCAACACGGCTGGTTGCTCACGTGTGTGTGTTGGGGCCCACATGCAGACACACACTTGCCTGAAGGCCTGGGCCCTCCTCCTGCAGGCTCACACACAGGTTACACACCTATCCAACCCTCAGCCACCCCCTGCTCTGCCTTCTGCCTTGCACTGGAGAGCTCCCTCTTCCCAGCAAGAAGCTTCCAGAGCATACGCTAGTCATGTATTCATCCATTCCACCACCCATGGCCCTAAGTGGCATACAGTCTAGGGGGATGTCACAATAGTGACAGTAATGATAAAAATAACAGCTGACTTTTAGAGAATGGTTACTCTGTGCTGGTACTATTCCAAGGGCTTTAAACTCACTAACTCATTTAACCCCCAAAGTCACCCCATGAGAGAGGTGCTAGCTTTAGATCTATTTTACAAATTGGGAAACTGAGGCACGAGGACATTAAGGAATCTCCCCAGGTCACACAACTAGTCCAGGACAGGATTTGCACTCAGGCACAGAAAAAGTGCAGGCTCTGCTCAGACCACAGAAAGTACAGGAGGTGACCGGCAGTGCCAGGCTGTGTCCTAAGGTGCAGGGGCAGCCCCAGGGCAGAATGCACCGGGTGCCATTGGGTCCGAACCTGGGAGCTTCTCTGGCAGACTGTAGCCCCTGGAATGCAGGGGGACGGCCCAGTGGTAGTGCCCCAACCCTCTTCTGGTGCCCCTGCCCTGCTTCAGGGCAAAAAGCAACAGGCTGACTTCACGAGGTCTGGTCACGCAGTCCCAGCGCCTGGGCCAAGCCGCTTTCATCCCACGCATCACACATCCAGCCTCACGGCCACCACTCAGTCCTGGCCACCATCACCTCTTTCCTGGTGGCAACTTCAGCCCCCACCCTTAATGCCCTTGGGCCAGTCTCCCACACGCCTGCCAGAGCATCCTGTCCAGAGGACAAACTTCATTCCATCTCTCCCATGCTCCCCTCTCGCCATGACCCTTCGGCTGAAAGCCCAGCTCCTCCACTCAGCACTTGAGCCCCTTCATGACGGGATCCCTGCTGGCTTCTCCAGCTTCCCATCTTCCTAAAGCCCTTCGCAGCACGCAGCCCTACTCTCTCTGGCCACGAGGCTTCACACATGCAACGTTCTCATCCTAGATCACTCTGCTCCATAAATAAATCTTTCTCCTGATGAGCTCTTGCTCATCCTTCAAGTCTCATGAGATGTCACTTCTTCCCAGTGCCTCCTCTCACATTTCTGCCCCTCACCCCAAATGCTACATGCACCGTCCCAGCCCTGATCCTGACATATTGCAGCTACCTGTGCCACCACAGGTTCTAGGTCCCTGACATAGAGCAGATGCTCATCAAGCACACATGGATGATGGAAGGAAGGAAGGGAGGGAGGGAGGGAGGAAGAGGGGAAGGGAGGAAGGGAGGAAGGGAGGGAGGGAGGGGGAAGGGAGGAAGGGAGGGAGGGAGGGAGGGAGGAAGGAAGAGGGGAAGGGAGGAAGGGAGGGAGGAAGGGAGGGAGGGAGGGAGGAAGGGAGGGAGGGAGGGAGGAAGGAAGGGAGGGAGGGAGGAAGGAAGAGGGGAAGGGAGGAAGGGAGGAAGGGAGGGAGGAAGGGAGGGAGGGAGAGGGGAAGGGAGGAAGGGAGGGAGGGAGGGAGGGAGGAAGGAAGAGGGGAAGGAAGGGAGGGAGGAAGGGAGGGAGGGAGGGAGGGAGGAAGGGAGGAAGGGAGGGAGGGAGGGAGGCATCCTTAAATGTCCTGAGTACCTGCAACCCACAGGGTTGAAAAGACTCTTCCCTCGTGGCACAGCCCCACCAGAAACCCTCCCTGCCGTATCACAGCAATAAAAGCACGGGTTCGGAATCAGACAAGCTTGAGATTGAACTTTGAATCTATCGCTTACTGACTATGACTCTGGACAAAGTGCATAATCTCTCTGAGCCTCAGTTTCCTCGTCTGGAAAATGGAAATGATAAAACCTACATCGGGCGAGTCATTTTGAGCCTTAAATAAAATAATGTGCACAAAGCACCCAGCAGAGTCCTCCGGCCTTTCCTGGGTTTCACATGAGGACCAACTTTCTGAGGGGCCCGGGGAAGGCTCCAGACCCTGAGCTGAAATCCTGCCCCTCAGTTACAAAGCCCCCAACCGCACCCTCTCCCCTCCTGCTGGCAGGCAGAAACCCACTGAGGACCCTGATCTGGGGAGAGAGAGGGAGGTATGAGTAGGGGGCAGGGCGGGATGGCCAGCAGCTCCGAAGAAAAGAGGGGAGGAGGGGAGGAAAGAAGAGTTGGCCTCTTTTTCTCTCAAAGGGACAGACTGGGGTCTGTGACGCCCTCTGATTCATTCACTCACTCAGTACATGTTTATTGAGACCCTACTGTGTGCCAGGCACCATGCTGGGTGCTGGGGCAACAACAGGGAACAGGCAGACACAACCCCCACGCCCATGAAGATTCTAGTCGGGAAAGACACACACAAAATGAGTAATTCAGCAAATGAGACAACGTGAGGTAGTGAGAAGGGCTGTGAAGGAATCAGAAGGACGAGAGGGCTGGGGATTGTGGCTACTCTGGACAGAGCCCTCAGGGTGAGCCTCTCTGAGAGGCGGCCCTTGAGCTGATGGAGACCTGGACGAAGAGAAGCCCAGTACCTGCAGATCCCAGGGCACAGCAGCCTGAGGGTTTTGGGGGATGGCCGCAGGCAGAGGGAGAGCAGGGGTGGAGGCGGGGAGGGGCTGCTCGACGGCCGCTGTGAGAAATCTGGATTTCAGTCTCGCTCTGCTTGGAGGTCGCTGGGGAGCAAGGAGGAGGCCGGAAGCAGAATCATAGCTTCAGGGGCCCTAGAGGCGATCTGGTCCAAACCTCATTTTATGGATGGGGAAACCAAGGGTCAGAGAAAGGAGGAAGTTGCCAGGGTCACCAGGGGTCGGTGCTGGCCCTGGTCTCCTGACAGCCAGGAAGTCACGTCCAGCTGCCTCTTCCTTCTCTGTCTGCCGTAGGTACTTCCGGTTTCCCCTGGATCAGACCCTGAATGCCACCACCCCCACGCTCCCCCTGTGCACCCCAGTGTCTTCCTGTCTGTCCATCTGTCTGTCTATCAGCCTCTGCTGGTCTCGCCCACCACCTGACTATATCTTTCGGTCACTCATCTTTCTCCTGCTCCCATTTTAATGATAGACGAAGTTTCAAGGCTCCACTAAACAAGCCAATTCATCAAGCGGGAGGGGAGATCTCAGCTCCCTCCTGAGCCCACCCCCACCGCAGCGCGGAAGACTTGGAGCCTTGGGGCTGGACGGCAGCACCCCTCAGGTCCAGCTCCCAGCTGCCCTTTCACCGTCACCACGGCTCCACCACCCATCGGAGCAACCCTCCCCCAGAATGTCCCACCCCACATCTGTTCTCCCCAGAAGACATCCCTCTGCCTCCACACAGGGCCCCCCTCAAATCCAGCCTTCCCTTGTGAAAAAAGCACAGCACTGGGAGTAACAGCTGCCCCTGCTGGCTTCTTAAAGCTTCATTAGGTCTAACCAGTCTCTCCTGCTGCAGAGAAAGTCCGTTTCTCCTGGCTGAATCTCTGTCAAAGCCGAGGAGACAGGGTGTCCTCTACTGAGAGATGTGATTCAAGTCTCTGTGTGCCCCCTCTTTTTGACCTCCCAGGGTATCTACTCTTCCAACCCAGCTCTGAAGAGGCAGCCCTCAGCCAGGCCTGGGTCTGACCCCCATGGCCCAGCACACCCTTGTTTCCTCCCAGTGCCCCCTTCCCCAGCCCTCTCCATGGTTCTCCCAACTCAGTCAGGTTCAGAGCCGTCTCTCATCCACCCAGTCACATCCTAAGTTCAGAAGATCCCACCAGGTTGGGTTTGCAGAGAACCTCAAAAATTGACCTGTCCAACCCATTCCTTTTTATATTGAGATCTAAAAAATTGTTTTCAATTACCCCATACACATCCTAACAAATGTGAAAAGGAAAGACAAACATTAAAAAAGAAGAAAGATCTCTCATAATCCCACCACCAAGAGTTAAAAATTTTGCCCACAGCCTCACTTTATAAGGGAGGAAATAGGCCCAGAGAAGGAAAGTAACTTACTCAAGGTCACACAGCAAGTGAAATGCTGGGACTAGAAACCAAGTCTCTGGCCACTCTCTGCGTGGTCTCTCTGAAAACTGGTGGTTCTTCACCAGCAGCCTCTTGCCATATCAGCCTCCACTGTTCTCTGCCCACACACTCCTTCTCAACAGGGACCCAGGCCTGTCTCAGCTACATTCAGGGATCATTAATGTCAAGCACACTGTCACTGACGCTTTGCCTGATGACAGCGCACCCCTGAGACACAGCAGCCCGACTACAGCATCCCGCTCGCCAAACCCTCCACCTGCTCCATCCATCTGGGGGACATGTATGCCGGTGAGGCATGGAGCACTATCTTCCCAATTCTCTCTGTCAAGAGGCTTGACTGCAATTACCCACTTCCCCAACCCCAGAGAAGTTCTATGTACATGAGGAGGAAAGAGGAGAATGTAAAATTACTTGTTGAAAAATGGTTTTCCTTTTATAACAGGAGGGACTCAAGGTAGATCTCAGAAAGGACTTCCACATGAGAGCAGTGATTGTAGAGAACTGCTGTGCGGAAGAGGAGTGTGCAAGATAGGACCCCTCCACCCCCCAATCCAGAGCCAGAGAAGCTAAAGGCCAAGGACCACCAGGGCAGAGCAGAGCAGGAGTGACGGGAGGACCCTGGAGGCTGGGGGTGGGGGAGCAGCAAGCTGCTTCTTTCTGGGCCCTGCTCTCCAAGTACCAAATGGAGAGAGGAAGCCGTTAGGCCCCTACTGCCCTTGTTGGAGGAAAGATGCTGGGTCTCCTCCATCCTCCTGGCTGCTCCCACCCAGCCCCCAGCCTGGGTCAGCTTGGGAGTGGGGGCAGGGAAAAGAAAAAGGAGGCAAAACTGGGACAGGAGGCACCCCAGACTCCGCATCTCATCAGAATTCAGCCTCATCCGGTGTGACCAGGGGTCCCTATGTCTCGCCCACTGCCCCCTTTGGGGCCAGAGCCCACTGCCTTATAGATCCCCCTCTACTAGGGTCCCTCCAGTGTCCTTCCAGGAGGGAAGGAGAGATCGGGGCATCAGTGTCTGACCCTTCCTCCCTCACTCATACACCCTGTGTGTTTAGAAAAGTGGGGTTCCTGTCCACCTGCCACAGTCCACAGGGCGCCCGGCCTCCCGCAGACACGACCCCCGGCGCCCCAAACATCGTCAGCCTGCCGGTACCTGCCCATGCCCACGCCCGCCTACCTGCCCCCCGCCCCCCGCCCCGATCCACCCCAGCCAACTCCGGCCAGTCCTACCTGCTCCGGGCTGGGGGCTCAGCCCCCGGGCAGCCTCCCTGAGCACCAGCACGAGGAGCCAGAGCTCGGCCCGCATGGTGGGAGCCAGGGCCCGCCCCCGGTCCGCAGCTGCCCCGACCGGGCTCTGGCGGCGCGGTCCCCCGGGCTGGCAGACGGAGGGGTGGGCGGCGGAGCGCGGGGCTGGCGAGCGGCGAGAGCGGCGAGCGGGGCGAGAGCGGCGGAGCGCCAGCGGGCGGCGAGCGAGCAGCGCAGCCTCCCGGAGCAGGGACCGGGGAGGGGGCGGGGCGGGGGGCGCGGCGCCGTCAGAGCTCGTCCCGAGGCTTCCCCAGCCCTCCCAGCCCTGCCCGAGCGCTCCCCGAGCGCTCCCGCGGCCGCTCCCAAGGCGGGGGGAGGGGGGGCAGCGGACGCAGGACGGGGACAGGGCGGGGGACCCTCGGGCTGGAAGAGCCTCCGAAGAGCATCAGCTACCCCCACACCGCACCTTAGCTCCTGCCTCCCTTCCCCTCCTGACTCCCTGGGGGAAAGCGGTGGAGAAAAGGCTCGAGAGGCCAGACCTCTTCCTCGGACCATGAGCTCCTACCACCCACACCCCCGACCCAGCTCCACCAGGCTTCCCGACTTTCTGGGCTGTTCCACGGAGTTGTGCGGGTTTCTGCTGCCCACCCCTACCCCAGAATCTCCCCTTGCAGCAGAGGCCTGAAGTCCACGCCCTCCCGTGGCTCCTCTCCACTTTATCCCACCCCCATCCCCCATTGCCAGCAGACAATTGTCTTGTCCCCATTGTCTTGCCCCCCAGCCCAGCAGACATGGAGGTGCAGGGGGCCTGGCTCACCCCTATTTTGAAATAACCTGGACCCCTTCCCACCCCCAGAAGGTAACCGAGGCCACCCTCCTCTCCGGGGACCCCAGGCCTCCTCAGGGCCCGACCCAGTCAATCTTCAAAGCCAGTCCCAGAGCAAGGAAACGTCTCACCCCAACTGCCACCACCTTATAGCAGCCTCTGGGGATAGATCCCCCCCACCTTTTTCCTACCACAACAGAATAAAATACCTGCAATTTAGGATATTTAATAGACGGCAGGGAATCAGGTCAGGACACGGAGGTGCCTCTTCCCTCCCCGACCTACTTCGTACGACAGCAAGAAACTCGAGCGCTGGATGGAGGGAGATAGAGGGGCGAGGGGGCGCCCTGTCATATACGGGGCTGGGGTCCTAAAGACTCCCTAATCTTTCAGAATCCCAGTTCCTCCTTCCTCAGGACCCAGGGTCCCAGAAGCGACCTCCTCCAGTCCTAAGCCCTGTATTCAATTACAATGGGACAAGACAAGGCCCATCTGTAAGTTCTTCTTGTTGTCTCATTTAAATTGCTATTTTGCCGACTCTCAGGATCAAAAAGACTGCTGCTTCCAGCTGTAGCTTCTTGCTGCCCTCTAGTGGGCACATGACGAGCCGCAACGCGCCTGTTCTGCGGCTTTCCTCACTTTTCCGGTCCTGGCCTGGAGCTGCCCGCGACCTCCTACTCCAGCCGGGCAGGTTCACAAGTCTTTGCCCCTACCTTCCGAGAGGTCAAAGTGAGAGGTCCCAGGACGAAATTCCAGCTCCGGCACGGATTTCTTTGTGCATTCCCCCGTCCGGGATGCCCCGCGGTCTGTTAAGAGACCTTTTAAGTCTCTTAATAAGAACTCAGGCTGAAACAGCAACTTGGAAATAATTAGAAGCAAACGACCTGTAATTTTTTTTTAATGTAAGCTTCTAGAACTTGAGTGTACATCGGAATCACCTGGAGGGCTTATTAAAATACAGATTTCTGGGGCCACCCAGAAATAGAGATAGGGACGAGAATCCGCGTTTCTAACACGTTCCCAGGTGGTGGTGCTGTTCTCGGTACCACATTTTGAGAGCCGCTGCTCTAGAATTCCTGTATTTTGTACTCTCGCCGCTCCTCATCTGCCCAAAATAGAGGTGGCGAAGGAAATGTCAACACAAAATTGTGGAAGAAAAAAAAAGCTGTAAAGAAAATTGTTGCTGGAGAATCAGAGTCTGGTGCCTTTAAAAATGGAGCTGAGGGGGCACCCGGATTTGAACCGGGGACCTCTTGATCTGCAGTCAAATGCTCTACCACTGAGCTATACCCCCTCTGCTGGCAGCCTCACGCCGATGACTTATTAGTGCTTTCTGGCGCAGGCGCTGTGCTGGGCGCAAGAACAGAGGTGAGGTCCAATGTTTCCAAGAGATGGAGGGAAAATGAATCTCAAGAGATTACTCATCTGGCTGCAGGGTTTGTTTCCTGAAGCTCTGAACTAATGAATTCTAATGATGTAAGAAACTTGCAGTTTGGGAATGTGGGAGGGGAAGTCCCTAGAGATTCCTCACTTCAAGGGCCTTCCTTTGGGCCTGGGTCCCCCTTTCCTGCCCTGCTAGAGCTCCCTTAGCGTTTCTCTTGGCGCCCACTTCTCCATCCTACGCGCTCTCGTAGACTCCTCTCGGCCTTCCTTCCCTAGCCCGAGCCCGGCCCTTAGAGACTCATCTTCTCTTGTTCCTAACAGCAATTGGGGTCCCCGGGCAGGTCCACCTGCGGGTGCTCCCGCCTCCGCCCTACCGTTACGAGAGTGAGCCTTTGTACAACCCACCAACAGACTGAGGACGTGATCTTGTAGGGCCGGGGACTCCACCCACGCCCGACTGCAAAACGGGTCAGCAATGCTGGGGGATCCTTCCCCTCGCGTTTGTAAGTGAACTTCGATGTGTGCATTGCAAGACCAAGAAAACGCGAAAAGTCTTGCACAGAGAGGGGGCACCCGGATTTGAACCGGGGACCTCTTGATCTGCAGTCAAATGCTCTACCACTGAGCTATACCCCCATTCTTGTCCTGTCTTCCAGTGAGAATGAGTTTCCGTAGAATAAGGGGATGATATTACCTTTGAACTATTGTGTTTCTCTTTGAAAATAATCTAATGGAAGAAACATAGAATCTGAACGGCGATGTTTAGAATTCCTGAGTTCTTTCTCCACAATCACGCCTTATGGAAACCACAAGGTTAAAAAATTCCTGAGCCCTCTGTATGTGTGTCCAGCCTCTCACAGAGATGTTACTACCTGACTTGGGAAGGGAAGAGACCCACTGACCTCAGGACCATCCCAGGTCTTCTGGAGTGATAGCACTGCTCCCTGTACACAGATGGGTAGCCTGGGTTTCCATCCTGTTTCCAGCTCTGCTTTGATAGGACCCCTGGGCTTTTCCAACCCCGAAGGGCCCCTCCTCCCCTCCTCCATGAGTTAGCAACAAACCACTCTCTCCCCTAGGCCCAGGCAGAGCCCAGAGCTCTGAGTCCTGGCAAGTGCAGTGTCAGTCACCTGGCAGAGGGCTGTACAGCCCAGGACCCAAGAGCCAGTCCCCTAGCCAGCTGGACCCTTGAGGCAGCCCCCCTCCATTTCCAAGGTGGATTTCCCCTGTCTGAGAGCTTTGTCTGAAAACCAAAAGCCAGTCTGAGGCACAAGCAGAAGAAGCAGGCAGAAATAAGAGGTGAGCAGTTTTCAATGACATTTATTACACCTTCATAAAGTTCCTACTACAGTGTGAAAAAAATCACTAAGAAAAGACAAGAAAAGCAGATGCTCTAGGAATCTGAGATATCTGGGAGGAGTAGGATTCACACTGGAAGGACACTGGGAGTGAAGGTGTGGCTTAAAGCTCAAAAGCTGTGGTCAGAGGGAGTGGGAGGGTGAGGGAGGAGTGGAAGTCCCTGCAGTGTGAGGGACTGTCCCTGGCCAGGAGGTCCTGTCCTCTGTGCCTCCCCTCCCAGCTTTCGGCCCTGCCCTCCTTCTCCTGAGCCGACCCCTTCACCTTTCTGGAATCTCCTCTGATCAGAGGGTAGGGGACAAAGATGGCTAAGGGGCCAGAAAGCTGGAGTGGGGGTGAGGGGGGTTAGGATTAGGGTTCTAGGAAATAAAGAAAAATTCCAGGGTTTCTTACTCGGTCCTCCATGTTTCCTACAGAGAGGTTCCCCAGCACATCCAACAGCTTCCCTGGTGTCTCCAAGAAGGATACCTGCTCCCATGGGGTGAAGAGCAGCTTTTACTGTTGTCCCGTCTGCAGCAGTTCAGGGTGCTCAGTCCAGCTCCTCAGTGGGGATTGGGTGGATTGTGGCAATCTCACTGTCCATGGCTGCCCCTGGTCCCACCAGAGAATCACAGAAAAATAACAAATAGTCACCTGGGTTTTCCACCCCCATAGTCCATGCAAAACCCTCAAAGTTTCTGGTTGGCCTCAGGCTGACATCAGTTGACAGTGGCCCAAGACTGCATCCCCTGAAGCCCGGCAGGCAGCCTACAGGGACAGAAGAACAGGGCAAGGATCAACATATCCCATGAGGGTGATGGCCTTCCCAGCCCCCAGCCCCTGCTGACTGATGGAGCGACCAAATTTATACCCAGTTTTGTGTTCAGTTAACAAATATAAACGGACTGTGTACCTACCATGTATCAGGTACTGTGCTAGGGGTTACTGGTGAAAAATAGATGTGCCCTCTAGGGCTTACAGTCTAGCAGAGGAGATAGCTATTAAACAAATGATCAAACAATTCTGTAACTACGTACTGTGATAAAGGTTAGAAAGGAGATGTACAGAGGCCTCTGGATGTCTGGGAGTCAGGGAGGGCTCCTTTGAGGAAGAGGCCTGGAGACCCACCTTAGCAATGTCTTTGGGCAAGGCTCCAGTGCCCCCTTCCCACCCGCTCCATCACTGGGTCAGTACCAGGGTGGCTTCAAAGGCCTGGGAAGAGGCTCCATAAGCCAGTTCTTCCATTATACTGTGAGCAAGCCCAGAGAAGGAGGAGAGCTTGGCCATGTATCACTTGGCACAGTGCCTGGCACATGGGGGTTACTTAGGAAATGCCGACTGAACTGAACCAACTGTGGTTTGGGGGAGGGGGTCCTCCTGACCCAGGAGTTGGCAAGGACACTGCCAGAAATGTGTGGTTCCTTGGGCTGGCCTGCCTAAAGTCTCCCCTTCTTCAACTGGGCATCCAGGCCCCCAGCCTGCTGTGACTCCACTTGAGAGGGAAGAGGAAAGGGAGCTCTCCGGGCCTGATTCGAGGTCCTTTCTGTAGGGCCATGACCTAGCTCCCTCACATCCTTCAGGTGTTTAAGCAGCTACCTTCTCAGCAGCCCCTCCCTGGACACCTTATCTAAAACTGCAACATTCCCCACAACAGACATCCAACTTCCCTTTCCTACAGATTTTTCCCCTTTACGCTTATCACTTTTAACTTACTGTATATTTTTCTTACTTTTATTGTTTATTGTCTGTTTCCCACCCCCCCACACACCCCACCCCCACTGGAAAATAAGCTCCACAAGGGCAGGGATTTTTGTCTGTTTTGTTCACTGCTGTTTCTCAGGTGCCTAGAACAGTGCTTGGCACAAAGTACAGTCATTTCTCCATATCCATGGGGAATTGGTTCCAGGATCCTCGCAGACACCAAAATTCTCGGATACTCAAGTCCCTTATATAAAGTGGCATATATTTGCATATAACCTAGGCATATCCTCCTATATACTATAAATCAACTCTAGATTACTCATAATACCTAATATAATGTAAATGCTATGTAAATAGTTGTAAATACAATATAAGTGCTATGTAAATCATTGCTGGAACACGGCAGATTCAAATTTTGCTTCTTGGAATTTTCTGGCATTTTCTTTTTTGAATATTTTCAATCTGCAGTTGGTTGAATCTGAGGATGTGGAACCCATGGATATGGAGGATGGACTGTAGGTGCCCAGTGAATGTTAAATGAATGATATCATTTATTCTCTATAGGAACTCTGGGAGGGAATAGGTATAATCACCCTCCTCTTTACAGATAAGGAAACTCAAGGCCAAAAGGACTCAGAGATTCCTGCCTGGAAGGCTTGTCCCCCAGGTCTTCCCATGGCTGTCTCTCCATTCAGGTCTCAGCTCAGAAGTCACCTCGTAGTAGAGATGGTCCCTGACGACCAGAGCTAAAGCAAACCCATCCCTGTTATTCAATTTCACTTTCTTCAAGCACTTCTCAGTGCCTAAAATATTTGTGTTTAGGTGGAGTGTCCCCTCCCTCCCCACTAGAACAAACCCCTAGAGAGCAGGGACCCTGTCTTGCTCACCGCTTACCCACAGCATCTTAACCATGGGTAGATGCTCAGCTGTCCTGACCCAGGAGCTAACTGTGAGCCAGATTCTGACAAGAGAGGCACAGGAGAAGGTTCTGATGGTCAGCACCAATGGTTAGGCCAAGCCCTGGAGGTCCAGGTGGGACAGCCATTAACCTTTCCCCAGTGAGGGCACAGCAGCCTTGTATGTGCCATGTGCCACGGGTGGTCTTTCATGGCACTCAGGGTGAGGAATTGGGAGATCTCCACGGTGGTCATGGAGTCCTTCATGTCCTGCTTATTGGCAAAGATCAGGACGGAAGCATCTCATAGAGCCTGTGGACAGAGGAACCCAGCCCCAGTCAGCCTGCCAGGATCCAGCCCCCCTTCCCACTGCCCCATGAGTCCTCCCTACCTCCCCTGCTTTCCCAGGTCGGGTGGGGATGGAGGTCCTGCCCAACACTAACAACCACATCCAGTGACACCGACAGCTCCTGGAATGCCTCTCAGCCAGCTCATAGTATCCTTACAACGATCTCAGGAGGTAGGAATTGGATGATCCTCTCCGTTTATACTTGGGGAAACTGAGGATTAGAGAGGTGACGTAACTTGTCTGGGGTCCCACAATGAGTGAGAAGTGGGGTCAGAACCTGAACTTGCAACTCTGGCTTCTGTGATCAGTTGTGCTGAGGATGTTCTTGCCCTTCATCTGGGATAATCTCGCCCTGCCCAAGCTGCTGGGATAGAGGTTCTCAGAGACTGGGGCATTAGGAATAACGCTCAGAGAGGCTAAGTGAGTAGACTGAGGTCACAGAGCTGGTACACCGGCTCCTCTCCCAACTGCAGCGGTCTTACCTCATGGGCCAGCATCTTATACAGCTCCTACACAGTGGCCAGCAGTTGATCCCGGTCCGTGCTGTCAATCACAAGGATGATGAACTGGCCAGCAAAGGCGAGTTGTGAGTGACGGGCTTTCTCTTCAATAAACGTGTCTCCTTGCTCCCTGTACTCTGCCCTGATGTGAGTCCCACAGAAAACAAACTGTGCATTCTCAAGACCTCATTGCCCTAGTCCCATTTGAATTCCCTTTTCTATCCAGACCCAGGGCGGACTGAGCACAACTTCTGATTGTGTGCCAGAGGTTATACCAAGCACTGGGCCTTCATGACTCCATTTAGGCCCCATCACAACCCTGTGGAACTGGAACTGTTACTATGCCCATTTACAAACTACGAGACTGAGGGTCAGGGCAGTGATGTATCTTGCCCTTGGCCACACAGCCTATGAGTAGCAGTACTGGAGCTTGAAATCAGCTCTCACTCCAGGAATGAAACCACTGGATTCTGCTGCTGCTAGAATGAGAAAGTAAGGCCCCCAGAGACAAAGGACCTACCCCATCCAAGGCATCCAACAGAAAGCTGCCAGCAAGCAGACAAAGCTGCCAGGAAGTATTCAAAAATTTTAACGGGCTTTGTGCTGCATTAAGTATTTGAGACATCTGAATTAGCTCTTGTTTTATTGTTTAATTTTCACAACCCAGGGAGGTCATTATTATGGTCTCCGTCTCACAATGGGGGAACCAAGGCTCAGAGAGGTTAAATGACTGGCTAATATCAAGCCCAGGCACCCTCCTCACCTCAGCATTGGAGTAGTATGTGTTCCAAGCGGAGCTCAGAGCCTCATCTCCTCCTATGTCCTACATGAAGAAGTGGGTCTTTTGCAAAACAATCTTCTCCACGTTGCTACAGATGGTGGGACATGTATGGACCACCTCATTTGTCAGGCTGGGGAGGCAGGAGAGGGTACCAAGTGCTCAGCCCAGTCCATTCTCAGCTCTGGCCCCCACCTTAAGTCAGGCTGAATCTAACTTAGAA
Organism: Mesoplodon densirostris; assembly: GCF_025265405.1. NCBI lineage: Eukaryota > Metazoa > Chordata > Mammalia > Artiodactyla > Ziphiidae > Mesoplodon > Mesoplodon densirostris. The sequence continues at coordinate 4,722,352 of NC_082678.1, forward strand.
CAATTCAGCCCAGGTTGACGGAGCCTCTGCTGGGCATGAGGGAATGCAGACAGGAGTGAGACCAAGTCCTCCCTCGCTTGGACCCCAGAGAGGGGAGACTTATTAGAGCAGTATCCCCAAACTTTAATATGCAGCTGAATCACCTGGGAGTCTTGCTAAAGTGCAGATTGTGATCCAGTGGGTCTGGGCTAGGGCCCAGCATTTTGCATTTCTAACAAGCTTCCAGAGGATGCCAACACTGCCGGTCTGTGGACCACACTTTGAGTAGCAAGGGATCGGAAAAAGGAGACAGACATAAGTGAGGGCCATCAGAAAGGGGTTTTGTTTAAAGTGACTTCGAAAACACACACGTTTTTATATGTAGGAAATGCCTCTGAAAAATCTGGGAAGTGAAACTGGGAGTTAGGGGTGAGAGGGAAACTTACTTTTCACTATATATGCTTGTATTGTTTGAATTTCCCTTTTCTTCTAATTAAAGAAATATATATATATGACTTTTTCAGGGGAAAATTTTCCTAAGTAAATAGGTTCCAAACAGGAGAGATGCCATCCAGAGTAAATATCGGGAAAAGCTCCGATGGATAATTACTCAGCACTTGTGCCAGACTCTGCTAGACCAGGAGCTACAGAGACCAGGCGGACCCAAAGCTGGCCCTACCTTCTGGGTTTGAAGAAGGGGGAGAAAATGCAGACACAAGACTGGGGTGCAGGAGTTAGAAGGAGAGACCTGACGCTAGGGGGAGCGAAGAGCACGGAGACCATCGGGCAGGTTCGGACCGCTTCAAGCCCGCAACCGGGTTTGGCAGGGGCCGGGGGCAGACGGAGGGGAGCAGTGGGGTTGCTCATACCGAGCAGGATTCGAAGGCCTGGCCGAGAAGTCATTGAACTGAGCGGCCACTATACCAGGAAGGTCACACCAGGTTCCGCCAGTCAAGCCTCCTGGCTACAGGGTAACCCGAGAACGCAGGAAGAGCTCCGGTGATTGGTCCAAATGCTTGTCAGTCTGGTGGGAAGGCCCAGCCCCGCCCCCATCCGAGAGTTGCTTACAACTGGTAGAGAAGGGAGGTCTTTTCTGCATTGTCCAGTCCCAAGATGATAACCTTGTGTTCTGGAGGCATCCGGGGGAAGGGCAGGATCGGGGCCAAACCCGATGACCAAGGGACTGTGTGCTCCACCAGGCCTCCCAGGAAGGAGACAAGTGTTCCCAGCAGGCTGGGGGGCCAGTCCCCACCTTACTACTTCTGCTCCCCCGCCCCCTTCCCCCACAAAAAACCAACAGGGCAGGTTTCTTTCCCACCGGGCCGAGACACCTGCGCCACTCCTGAACAGTGGAAATGGGAGCTGAGCCCCACATTCCCCGCTCCACATTTCCAGAAAAGCGATTGTGCCAAAGGTCGGGGGCGCTCAGGGCTTGCCAAGAGACGGGGTCTGAGGAAAGGGCCGAGCGAGCGTGAAGTCACAATCGCAGGAAACCGGCGACAGCGTTGAGCCGGAGGAAGGAGGCTCGCCCAACCCTGCGCCCCTGGGCGCACCGAAGCGCGCGACTGCCGAGGAGTGGGCGGGGAGGGGGCAGGGGAGTCTGCGGAGCAGGCGGGAAGGCCCCACTCAGGACCCTCCGAGCCCTAGGTCCCCCATCACATCCTCCCAGACGACCCCAGATCGGGGGAATGGGGGGACAAGTGGGAGCCGTATCAAACCGGTCGCTTGGATGCCCTGTGCGCCCCTTACCCTGTTTCCCGAAGATGCTCATCAACTTGCTGATCAGTTGTCCCATGGCACGTCCCGGGTCAGACAGGGATAGGACTCGGGGGCCTTCGGGTGCCCGGGTCGAGTCCCGGCGCTTGGAGCCCCCACCCCCCACCCCCCCGGAGGGCCGGGCAAGCTTTACCTATGGGGTTGCGGACGCCCCATGAGTCCGTCCCCTAAAGGGCTTGGGAATCCCCTGGGACGCTGGCCCCTCGAGGGCGCTATGAACCTCACATTGACAATAAGCTACGTGTCCAGAGCCCTGGAGGTGTAAGGAAAGTGGGGTCCAGACTTCACATCCTCCCCCCCACCCTGAGAAAACCCCAGAGTTCTCTGGGTGGACTACTCCGCACTGCAAATCAAAGAGACCTAGCACAGGGGCCCACATCGGATGCCAGCTCTCCCTTCTCCGAGTGCCATGTCTGAGGCACTAGACAAACAAAACCCTAGGCCACCCGCCTTCTGTACTTACTAGCTGTGTGAAGCAGACAGAGCCCACCGCTCCTCTCTGAGCTGGGAGAACATTCCAACCCTCTACAGGTCTCTAGTTGTTTCACCAGTGTGGGTCCTGTAGGCCTACTCAGAGTGAATTCCCTTGGGGAAGGGCAAGGTGTCCCCTCCTTTTGCAGGCCCCTTGGTGATGAGCAACTTCTAGGTGTAGAGCAGGGCTGCTTCTGCGGTTCACGGACAAAACAACTGCTCCAGCACAGCTTTCTGATTCCCAAGGGTGGGCATCTGAAGACAGTGACGGAGCAAAAAGAGAGCTCTCTCAGCCGGAGACCCTGCAAAGGGGTCCAGGATACTAAGACCCAGCCAAGCAGAGCCTGGGCCAAGAGAGAGCCAGGCTGGAAGAGGGAGAGGAAGCGGGAGCTGCTTGTGGCTGTTTGTGAATTTCCTTCTTTGCTTAAACTGGGAAAAACCAGAAGACAAAAAGAGAAACGGGGAAGGCAAACCAAACTCAGGCTGAGGGGTTGGTTAAGAGAGACCAGTCACCACACGGGAGACTCGACTCCTTCCACTGCCACTGCCACTGCCACTGCCACTGCCCTCTTACATGCCATGAGTGCTCCCCTTCCCCAAGGGAACAACACTTTCACTGGTCTCCCTGCCTCCCCTTTACCCAGAGCATCCTCCTCACATCCCTATTAACCTTCCTAAAGCACAGCTCAGAGTCTGTTACTCCACAGCTCATAAACCTTCAAGGGCTCCCTATTGCCCACTGGAGTCAGATCAGTCTCCTCACCTGACACTGAAGAGCCTCCAGGAACAACCCCCACCTGCGTCTGCAGGTTATCCCCCATGCTCTGCATCCATGGTCCTTGCCCACACAGGCCCAACTATGACTTTGCTTCTGTGTTTCCTCCACCTGGATGTCCTTCGCCACCTCAGAAAGGTGGGTTCCTCTGTCCTTTTAGGTGCCGGCCATAAAAGCCACCTACTTCCCAAGCCCTGGCCTGGTTCTCCAACTAAATGGGGCTTCTTTCTACACTGAGATGATAACTGGCATGTCTGCTTTCTCCAGTCAACTGTGAGTCCTAGGGAACTCCCTGGCAGTCCAGCGGTTAGGGATCCGCACTCTCACTGCCAAGGGCCTGGGTTCGATCCCTGGTCGGGGAACTAAAATCCCATGAGGTGTGGTCCAAAAAAACAAAAAAAAACCCCCAAAACTGTGAGTGTTAGAGGGCGGGGTCATGTCATGTTCATCTGTGTACCCCACCCCCACTCCCTGCCCGAGCCAGTGCCTGGCATACAGTGAGGATGTGTTGTTATTGGATTGAAGGGCCATAAGTTAAGTTACAGCCTGAGAAATGGTCTTTGGAGTATTAAGAAAAGGAGTATGAGCACAAGTTGAAGAGGATTGAGGAAGGCTGGGAAGTTTGTGGAGAGAAGAGGGAACAGCTCACTAAATACAGAAATTTCATCCCACCCAGGGTGGTGCCCAGAGTTAGAAGGAAGGAGAACTGACTACCAGAGCCCATCTGGGCTGATTCCATTTCAGTCCTCGTTAAAAAGGAGCTGGGGCTGCGTCTGGGTGGAGCAGGATAGGGGCGCTGAGGGTGCTAGGGGAAGCAGCAATGTTTAAAGCATTTTTACCATCTGTTTCCTGGAGGGGAGGCGGGAAGGAACCTCTTAACGTACCCTGACCCCACCATCAATAGCAGAATTGAAAGTGACGTTCTGCTGGCCGGAGCACATTCAGTAAACACACAAGAGCTGCCTCTGCTGTGAGGCCCAGAGCCTGGATCCTCGGGGGTGCTCATTCATTTATTCATTCATTTGACAAATGTGAGTCAGGGATTAGGAACACGCCAAGCAGACAAAACAGACCCTATCCGGGTCTTATGGAGCTTGCCACCTAGTTCGGGAGACAAATACACGCACCAAAAACCAAAAACCAACCAAAAAAAAAAAAAAAAAACCCACAACCCTGAGAGACAGGAGGCTGGAAGGCCTGATTTAGAAGGGAGCCAAGGCACACGTCTCTGAGGGTGTGACTACCGGGGCTAAGACAAGATTTTTGTCAAGGGTACTGGGCTGGAAACCACACTGTTTTCCACCCTGCTCCCAGGCCCTGGTGGCCTCACCTCAGCTCACTTTTACAATGGTGGAAACCTTCAGTCTCTCTGACCTCAGCTCACTCTAGGGTGGAACCTACTCAAAAGACAGAAGCAGGGCTTCCCTGGTGGCGCAGTGGTTGAGAGTCCGCCTGCCGATGCAGGGGACGCGGGTTCGTGCCCCGGTCCGGGAAGATCCCACATGCCGCGGAGCGGCTGGGCCCGTGAGCCATGGCCACTGAGCCTGTGCGTCCGGAGCCTGTGCCCCGCAACGGGAGAGGCCACAACAGCGAGAGGCCCGCGTACCGCAAAAAAAAAAGACAGCAGCAGCTGCTCAGGGAGGGAGATAGGAGGGGTCCCCAGCATCTCGGTTCCTGAGGCCCTGAGGTGGCTGCGGTCTAGTCCCAGCCGACTCCAGGTTGTGGAAATCCTCACATGTTGACAACCACCAACGTGCTTATTGTGTGCTGGTTGAGGGCTTATGGTTACCAGGAGACAAGAGTCCCTCTCTTCAGGGACTTCCCTGCTGGTCCAGTGGCCAAGACTCTGCGCTCCCAATGCAGGGGGCCTGGGTTCGATCCCTGGTCAGGGAACTAGATCCCCCATGCCACCACTGAAGATCCCACATGCCAAAGCTAAGACCCAGCGCAGCCAAATAAATAAGTAAATAAATAAATATTTTTCTCTCCTCATCTCTCAATATCTCTAAGCCACCTAGAAATGCCTCTGCCGGCAAGTTCTGGGCAAATGTAATTTCAGGCAGAAGGCACGTGGAGAGAAGACAGAAACATACTCAGACACCTGCCTCCTCTTCCCCTGCATCCCTTCCCTTGCAGAAGCTAGGGCATCCTGGGCCAGGGGAATTAGCATGAGACTTGGGGGTCACGGATGCCGCAGAACTTGAAATCCGATCTCAGTTCATGTCCTTGCTTGATGGCTGTGTTACTATGGGCAGACTGCTTAACCTCGCTGAGCTTTATCTGTAAACTGAAGCTAATGAGCCTAAAGTACCAGGGTCCACTGCGGACGGAGTTCCTCTGTGCAGCCCCAGACCAAGCCTGTTTTCCGCTCTTCTCTTGGACATTCTCCCACATGCACCTTAAACCCACCTTGTCCAAAGCTAAGTATCATTTCTGCCTCTGACCTGTTTTTTCACCTGCTTCCTCTATGTCTGGGAAGTCCCTCACCCACAGTCACCCCAGATGCCTCCCTTTTTCTCACGAGCTGCCTCCAATCACTCTCCAAGAGCTCTCAATCGTAACTGCTAGATGTCTCTGGCAGCCACCGCCTCCCATTCCACTGAAAACCCGCCTCATTTTTCACCTGGAGCATTGCAGCTGTTTGCAAGCTAGGCCCCCCTCCAATCTATGCTCCAAACTGCAACCGAGACAAGCTTACCGTCGCTGCTTACAGTCCTTCGGTTTCTGATACCAGCTTGAGGACAAAGCCCAAACTCCCTAGTGTGACTCAAGGCCCCTGTGACTTGCCCCCGCTGACCCCTCTCTTACCACCACCTTGAGAGCACACTTTGCCAGCAAAGTGCTAAGAACGTGTCCTGCGTGTCACCTATTTCCTCTGCCTTGAACACTTCTCCTCCTTCTCTGCTCAGGTTAATTCCTAACCAGCCTTCTAGACTCCACTCAAGCCTCACCTCCTCCACGAAGCACCCCCTGATCTCCCTAGGTTAAGGCAGGGACCCCTCTTCCAGGTGCCCCCAGGGCCCACCGCTTCCCACATCAGAGAGCTCGTTGTGCTGTCCTGAATCGTCTATAGCTCCCACTTAGACTTGTGCCTGGTACATAGTAGATGCTCAATAAATGTTTGCTCAATGAATAAACACAGGAAAGAAAGATCGATTCCATTGAGAGGCAGTGGGAGGAGCAGTACGATGGCAGGCAGGCTGGGCTCCTGTCCCAGCAGTGCTGGCTTTGCCATCACCTCCCTGCTGACTGCGGGCCAGTCACTGGACCCGTGGGCCTTCCCAGCTCCTCGTTCCTTGGGTTTGCTAACCCCTCATCTGGAGGGTCCTGACGTCTGTTGCCCTCTACACACACACGTTGCGCAGGAGCATTCAGGTCCACCACCCCAAAAACAAGAACCACGAGGGTGGAGAAATGGTTTGTGCGTGCTGGGTGAGGCAGGATACAGGCGACAGCAGGAAGGATCAAGCGTCCCAAGTCCACATCCGGCCAGCTGACGGTGGCGGGAACGGGCACCGTCACGATCTTTCTCTCAGTCTGGGACGGGGATGGGGGTTCCTGATTCTCTGCCCTTCCCCACAAACAGGCCTCTCCCCCTCGCACCAGGTTGGTTAGCAGGGGCTGGGGTGGGTAGTTGTGGAGGCATCGGTGGAGAGAGCCGGACGCTCAGCCCACCCCTCCCTGGGGAGTTGGGGAGCGGCCGAGGCCACAGGAGCAGAGAAGCAAGCACCGGCCTCGAAGACAGGGTGCCAGTGGCTCTGGATCTGACCCCTGAACAACACCGGGGGCACCCCACTTCCCGTCTCAGCTTCCCGTTGTCCCTGGCTCTACTTATGGGGAGACAGAGTGGGCAGGCATGGGGCTCGGGGCTGAGCAGAGCCGGGACTGGCCGCGGCTGTAGTCCCGCACCCACCCCTTCACTCTCCCTCCCTGCACGTCAGCAGCTCCCACACACCTAGGCTGGCAACCCTGCGGCGGGAACAAAGAAGCAGGCTCAGGAGGTGGCCGCAAAGGACAGGAGGGCGGTTTTATATGTGGCAAAATACTTCTCCTAGGGGAGTACAGACGGACAGACAGACAGATGGGGGCACAGGACACCAGACAGGAAGGGGAAAGGTTGGGCAGTGGTCTCTGCTAACCAGTAAGTGGAAGCTGCACCCCACCCCCGGGTGGGACATTGGCACAGGAGGTGGCGAGACAGGCATGAGGCGCCCATCCCTGAGGCGGGCAGCCGGGCAGGGCCCAGTCCTCGTTGGCACAATCGGCGCTCTGGCCCAGCTGGGTGCTGGTGGGGGTGGGGGACAGGGCTGCTGGGCTACGGGATGCTAGGCTGAGGGACCATCCAGGGCAGAGGGGGTACCAAGGCCTCTCCTGGGGGGCGTGGACATGGGTAAAGGACGGGATCACAAGAGGCAGATACAGAGCAGCAGCAGCAGCAGCAGCAGCAGCCAAGCCCCCCCGGGGGAGATCCGAGGTCCTGAGGCAACCCCTGGGGTGACGATTACCTTTGGGGCACCAACCCACAGGGCCTCTCCCCTGGGGCCTCAGGGTGAAAGTGAAGCAGTTTTTTGGTTTCAAAATGAGCTGGACCAGAGTGTTCCATGGGCTCCACACCCAGGTGACAAGGGGATGGGGGGCTCAGATGCAGAGGGGCCCCCTCTTCTGATGGCTGCAGGCAAGGGATGTTGTAGGCAAAGCTCATTCCTGGGGTAGGCAAAGCCTTGAGGCATGGAGGTGGTGGGGTGGGTAGCAGCATCTCGGGTTGCCCCCTCCTCAGGGTTCTAGGTCCTGGGCGGGCACAGGGCACTACATCTGATGCCTGCCAGCTTCTACCCAGACCACTCCCGAAGACGAGATCCCGGTGGGGCTTCCAAGGCTGTAGCTTTCACCTCCCAGACAATGCTGCCAGGAAGCTAGGGGGAGGGGTGGGCATGGTGAAGGACCCTGGATCTGGGGCTTGGGGAAGACAGCCCTCATGGGAAAGAGTCTGTGGTCTCCCTCTCCAGGAAAAGCCCCCCTACCCTTCCCAAATACTCCAGGTTGGAAAAAGAAAGGGCCACCCCATTTTAGGACACTCATTTAGAGCCTGGAGTAGAAGGAGTTAAGGAACTGCACCTTTTCTCTGGGCCAGGGGAGAGAGCCCCCTGAGGTGGGGAAGGGGATACTGCAGGAAGGTTGTCATCCCCCCATGCACCCACAGCATGTAGGTAAAAACCTACCGCTGAGGCTTAAGGGAGCCCCAGGAGCTGGCTGGAATGCTACCACCAAAGAAACCCCAAACATTGAGCAAAGGCATCTGAAAGGAGGGAGACAGCGCCCCCTGGAGGCAGGATACATCCGCAGTGGTGAGCCCCTCTGTCCCCCGCCTCCCCTGGGCTCAGAGCCCTTCCTCCCACTGTGTGGCCCCTGCCTCTCAGCGGATGTAGACGCCCCGCCCCCAACCCTGCAGCTCATTCTTGTTGCGTCCCAGAACTGGACCCCCGCCCTCCGCGCAATAGCGCGCCTTATTCCGGCCGCGGTTCCGGTTGTTGGTCAGCTCCTCTTCATAGTCTTCCTCATCCTCCCAGGATCCCTGTCGGGCTGGTGGGGTGCTGCCCCCTGCAGGGTCTCCAAGCCCTGGCCCCTCGGAGGGGTCAGTCTCCATGTCCACACACGAGTCTCCCTGCTCCGTGTAGGCAGAGTTTCGGTTGCCAGGGGTGTCGGCATCAAACGTGTCTTGGTGGGACAGTGCCCGCAGGGTGCCCGCCCGGCCTGGCGGCTGGCTGCTGGGGTAAAGGCCTGGGGGCTGGCCCAGCTCCCCCGGGTACTCGTGCACGCTGGCGTGCTCCCCGGTGGCCCGTTCCAGCGACTGGTCCCCGGAAGCAAGGTATGGTCCCTGGTTAGCAGGCAGATGGCACACACCATGCAGATCAGGCAGGAGTGAGAGAAACACAACAAAGCAAGGCAGGTTAGTGAGGGCACCATGACACCCAGCCTGGCTGAAGGAGAGGAGGGTGCTGACCCTAGGGGATGGGCAGCCGGCAAACGGCTCTGGAGCCCAGCCAGAGAGCCAGAGGACAGAATTCAAGGCATTTGCTCCTCCACTAGGAGAGGGGGCACCAGACCTTCCTAAGGTGGGTGAAGGCATGAACTCTCCTGGTAACCATGGTAGAGAGCCCACGAACAATTAGTCATCAATTCCTCAAGGCACACATTAATGCTGTCTTGGGCTAAATCATCATTAACAGCTCATTAGTATTGCCACTTGTTAGTGGTTGATTGGGTTAGTCATTGCCCCCGTTTCCCAAATATACTAAGGGGGGATTTCAGCCAGCTCCTTCAGCCCAACCAGCCCCTAATCACAGGCTTCCGGAACCCCACACTTCCCCCACCCCATTGCCTAGTCAGATGACAAAGTCTCCAAGGTTGATAGGATTCCTCCCCTGCCCCCAACAAAGACTCAAAGCTGCAGGCTGGGGAAGGCTGATGGGTCTCTATCCCCACTGGCAACAGTGAGATGGCCCAATGTCCTCAGCACCAAATGCCACATGAAGATGGCCATAGAGGCTGCTGGGTGGGGTGCAAAGAGACCTGGGTTCTAGCCCCATGCCCTGCTACTTCAAGCTGTGTGACCCTGAGCAAGTGACTCCCGTCTCAGTGGCCCAGTGTCTCTGTGGTGGTGTGATGGGGATTAGACTAGAGCAGCAATCTCCAAACTATTCCCTGGAGATCTGGGGTGGGTGGACAGGGCACAGAGCGCTTCAGGGGTCCCCGTGGAAGCAGAATGGAGGCCAAGGCCACTAGCTCCCTCTGAGCAGAGCAAGGATGCCTTGTCTACAGACTGAGCTTCCACATTAAGATTCAGTGAACAAATGGGCTCTGGTGCTGAAAACAAATTTGAAAAGCAATGGTCTAGAATGATTTCATGGGTTTCTTCTGGTTCTAATCTGGAACCCAATACTTAATGGTTTGACCTCAGAGATAGAGGCCTTGGCTCCCATGGGAGGAGATCAAGGCAGGGTGGAGAACCCACAGGAGGGTCTTTCCTGGAATCTGTTTAACTGGGAGAAGGATGGAAGGTTCAACTCATGGAAGATGCTTCATTTTGGGTCCCTACTGAGAAATCTCCTGAGATTAGGGCTCTGGAGGAGGGGGCAGTTTCTCTGGTTTGAACGGCCCTGCTCTGTGGGATTCCCTGCGCCTGAGGGCCCTTGGTCTGTTGCGTCTAAAATGCTGTGACCTCTGTTGGGTCTAAAATGGGTGTAGAGTCCAGCAAACATATATTGATTTTCCTCTGTTTCTTCCTAGTCACGTATCCTACAAGGCCCCCAGGGCAGCAGATATGGTCCTATGGGACCAGGCCCAGGGAGGCCCCACCAGCCAGCCCCAATCCCATCAAAAACCACAGACACCAGAAGCTGCCACTCACCACATTTTTTACAAAATAAAACTCTTCCCTTCCTTGCCCGCGTTCACCGTGCTCAGTTCCTCAGTTCCGAGCCCTGGGCGGGAGGGGACGTGGGCGGGGCACCTACACGGGGTGCTCCTGCTGCTGGGGCACCGCCCTGGCCCTCTGCGAGGCCTCCAGCCCTCCCCAGAAGCTGAGATTTCTCCTGAGTGAGGTGAGCACCTGTACCTGGAGGTTGGAGACAGGGGCAGGGCTGGCGGCAAGGGCTGCAGTCGCCATGGTGCGGTTCAGCAGCGGATTGGGCGGAGTGCTGCTGGGCGGGTGTGTGGCCTTCCAATAGGCTTCCAAGTACTCGGCCAAATGCTCGCAGGCATCCTCCAGCTGATTCTCATCCAGGATGATGTCAAACATTTCCTGTGGAGGCGGGGTTAAGGGCAGGGCTGGGATGAGCTGGGCATGACCAAGGGGTGAGGGTGTGGCCTGGGGCAGTGGGTGGAGTCAAGGGGTTAAAGGACAAAGTTAAAAAGAAACCTCTGGATGTCCAGGAAGAGGAGGGCTCTTAGATACATAAACCGGCAGAACTACAAGAGGTCTTGGTACCCCGATACTCCAGCTCCCTCATTCTAGATATAAGGCAACCAAGGCGTGGAGAGGGGGCTTAACTCCCCACAGAGAAGTGGTGCTTCTGGGACTTGAACATCCAGCACCCTTTTCCCAGAAAACCCGCCTGCATCTCTGGACTCCGCCCAGGCGTTCCGGTCACTCTCGGATGCAGGCCAGAGGACACATGGAGAACCCAAACGTCGCCCCCCCACCTTCCCCTGGGTCTGAGCACTCACGGGGGGACACTGCGCGAGCTTCTCCGAAGCTGCTATTTGCACATTGAGGTGTTTGGACTGAGACTTCCCTCGAGACTTGATGAGCCTCTGAAGAACCTGGTTTGTGGGGGGAAAGAAGAGGGGCTAGAGGGACCCTGCAATGCACCAAGTCGGAGAGGCGGGTCCTGGTCGGAGCCAGTGTGGAGAGACAGTATCGGGGCCAGGGCATGTTCCATGACTCTCAGCCCTGGCCGCCTCTTCAGAAATGACCTCACCAGTCCTGTGTCCATCCTACACAGTGCTCAGGCTCTCTCCTGGGTCTCATGCCAGCCTGTCCTGGGAAGTTCCAGCAGTGGCTGTAATGAAGGGCAATGATTCTCCTTCCCAACCCCTGTAACCTTTATAGGCTTCGTTCTCTGGGCCAACTTCCCCTCCACGTTAACAGCAGTAGCCATCCTTTATAGGGACACGTGCTATGTACTGGCACTATTCTGTGCTTTTTACACAATCAATTCATTTAGTCCTGACAATAATGCCATTATGCAGCCACTATGATTATTCTCATCTCAGTGATAACAGTAATAATGATGATAATAGCTAAACATAAAGCTACAACCTTAAGTAAGTGATCAAAGTTCACAGCACCAATGATGCAACAAACCGACATCCTGTGCTTCCGGATGCAACGCACTCAGAAGGACACATCGCTTTGGTGATGTTCCTACCTGAAACGTAAAACCTAAATCTAGTCATGGGGAAACATCAGACAAACCCACACCGAGGAACAATCTACAAAATAAGTGATCTGTACTCTTAAAAAATGTCAGTGTCGGGCTTCCCTGGTGGCGCAGTGGTTGAGAGTCCGCCTGCCGATGCAGGGGGACACGGGTTCGTGCCCCCGTCTGGGAAGATCCCATGTGTCGCGGAGCGGCTGGGCCCGTGAGCCATGGCCGCTGAGCCTGCACGTCCGGAGCCTGTGCTCCGCAACGGGAGAGGCCACAGCAGTGAGAGGCCCGCGTACCGCAAAGAAAACAAAAAAAAGTCAGTGTCATGAAAATCCAAGAAAGGCTGAGGAAAATTTTCAGCTTAAAGACTATAAAGAGATATAACAACTAAATGCAACACATGATCCTGGATCATGAAGGGGAAATTGCTCTAAGGGGCATTATTGGGACAGCTGGTGAAAACTGAAGATGGACAGTATTTTAGATAAGATTTCTTAAATTTGACAATTGTAGTGTAGTTATGTAAGTTAATATCCTTGTTCTTAAGAAATACATGTTGAAATATTTAGGGATAAAGGCATACAATATCTACAACTTACTCTCAAATAGTTCAGGAGAAAAGATACACATATATAAGCACACATATACATAATACATACATACATAAAGTAGTGGCAAAATGTTCAAAATTAATGAGTCTGAAAAAAATTAAATGGTATACTTTAAATGGCTGAATTGAATGGCATGTGAATTTTACTTCAATAAAGCTGTTAAAAAAGTAGTGAATCTGAGTGAAGGGTGTTCAAAGATAGTCCTACTATTCTTACAACTCTTCCGTAAGTTTGAAATTATTTCAAGGTAAAAATCTAAAAAAAAAAAAAAAAGAATCGATACGGTGCTTAGTAGGTACCAGGCACTTTGCGTGGTTAATTTGTTTATTTAATCTTCCCAAGCACCACTTGAGGATTCCTATTTTGCAGATGAGGAAACTGAAACCTAGAGAAGTTAGGGGACTTGCCGAAGGAGCACAGAGCCGGTAAGCAGTAGCCCTGGTACCTAAACTCAGGCAGGCTGACTCCGGAGTCCCCACCCTTAGCCTCGATCAGGGCTCAGTGGGGGCAATGGAAGCGTCTGTTAACTGTCTGGTTCACCAAGTGCCTTTGCAGCTATTGTCTCATTTGAGCCTTTCAACCACCCCAGGTAGTACTTAAATCCCATCACCCTCTTTATGCTCATTAGAAACTTAGGACTCAGAAAGATTAAGAAACTGGGTGCTCAGGGACTTCCCTGGTGGTCCAGTGGTTAAGACTCTCAACACAGGGGACCAGGGTTTGATCCCTGGTCGGGGAACTAGATCCTGCATGCCGCAACTAAAAGATCCCGTGTGCTGCAACGAAGATCCCGCAGGTGGCAATGACGATTCCGCGTGCCACAACTAAGATCCAGGGCAGCCAAATAAATAAATATTAAAAAAAAAAAGAAAAAAAGGAAACTGGGTGCTAGCGGGAGATGTTAACAGTTACCACCTCTGGGTGCCTTCATCAGACAGACAGAACTCTGGGCTCTTTACATCATTACCTCCAACCCTCTCAATGACATATGAGAATGATTATAATTCCCATTTTGTAGGTAAAGAAATTGAGGTGCAGGGGCTTCCCTGGTGGCGCAGTGGTTGAGAGTCCGCCTGCCGATGCAGGGGACGCGGGTTCGTGCCCCGGTCCGGGAAGATTCCACATGCCGCGGAGCGGCTGGGCCCGTGAGCCATGGCCGCTGAGCCTGCGCGTCCGGAGCCTGTGCTCCGCAACGGGAGAGGCCACAGCAGTGAGAGGCCCGCGTACCGCAAAAAAAAAAAAAAAAGAAATTGAGGTGCAAAGGCTAAATAATCCCCCCAAGATCACAAACTCAATAAAATACAACCCAAAAAACCAAAACCAACATTTAATTAATTAAATAAAAATAAGCCAATCAGAGCTCGGATTTGAACCCCATGCTGTCTTCTCATTTCAAATCCTTCACCTAAGCTCACCTTCCATGTTTCTGAAACCCCTACTAATGTCTAGGAGGGAAAACTAACAGAGCCGCTGTATGACCAGGAAGTAAATCAGCCTTCCTACCAATTTCATCTCTATCGAGGCCTACATGAAGGCGGTGCAGCAAAAAGGGCTGAAATCGAAAGACAGGAAAGGTCTTTTCCCAGCAGCCAAGTAGCTGCATGACACTGGGACAGAAAGCACAGAATTCTTTCTGTTTTCTGGACTCAAGAGGAGAAGTCAACAAAGTAGAGACAGGGGACTGGCCTGCATGACCCTAGTAATAATATTTAAAATAGTTAATACATGACAAGGGGGACTTCCCTGGTGGCGCGGTGGTTAAGAGTCCGCCTGCCAATGCAGGGGACATGGGTTCTATCCCTGGTCTGGGAAGCTCCCACATGCCGCGGAGCAACTAAGCCCGTGCACCACAACTACTGAGCCTGTGCTCTAGAGCCCGCGAGCCACAACTACTGAGCCCACGTGCCACAACTACTGAAGCCCGTGCACCTAGAGCCCGTGCTCCGCAACAAGAGAAGCCACTGCAATGAGAAGCCCATGCAACGCAACGAAGAGTAGCCCCCGATCACCACAACTAGAGAAAGCCCAGGCGCAGCAACGAAGACCCAACGCAGCCATAAATAAATAAATAAATAAATAAATAAATAAATAAATGCTTTTTTAAAAAAACATGGTCAGGTATATTATACCAGACCCTTTGCTAAGTGCTAAGTATTCACATTATTGTGAATCTTCACAATATCCAGACAATGGAGTTCGACAGAGCAGGGAATCTGGGCTCGAGGAGATTACGTCACACAACTAGTAAGCAGTACCTGGGGTTTAAACACAGGCAGCCCAACCAGAGCACTCCTGTCTCCAACAGGGTCAGATGCCTGCACCCACCTTGGGAGAGGTGATCTTGATGTAAACAATGATGGGGGCCAGTGAGGTCTTGGAGAGCTGGGCTGGGTGGTTGATGGTGTCGGCATCCAGAGCAACCAACTGAAGGGTCCGGGCTAGCTCGAAGATGCGCTCGATCTCGCTCTGAACCTCAGCTGGGGAAATGGAGTCATGGGGCAGGGGGAAATGTAAGGGGGCCTCCCAGGAGGCCGTGGGCAAAGAGAGCATTTCTGGAGATGCCCCCCTCCCCCCTCCCACATCTGGCCCCAGAGCAGGGGTGGGGGTGCAGTTAAGGGTGGGCTCACCCAGGCTGGAGCGTGTGTTTGAACGCTCGATGATGATGTGTTTGCTGGGGTTGTTGAGGACCGAGCGCTTAGCCAGGGAAATGTCCGCTGTCACACGAGTGATGGAGATCCTGGGGGATGGGACAAGAGGAGCCAGGGGTCAGGGTGGCCTAGAATGCCCTGCCTACTCCCCAGTCTCCAGGACAGCCTCTTATCCCTCAGTCCAAGAGTTCCAGGATTGTCATTCAAGCCATCCTGCCCATCCCCAGCAGCAGAGAACCATGGTGGGAGTGGAGAGCCAGCTCCCAGGGTCTTACCTGCCATCAAACCGATGCTTCAAGAAGTCAAATAAAGCTTTCTGCATCATGTCTGTAACCTGAGGTTGGGGGTGGGGGGTGGGGGGAGGAGAAGTCAGGTGTTTAAAGCCCCTCAGGGAGGGTGGACTGCTAGGTATCTGCCCCCTGACATTCCATTTTCTTCTTAAATCCCTGAGATGAGTAAGTCCCTGTTGAGGGGAGGGGGCAGTCCTTTTGAGTCTGAGGGGCCTCCACTGGGGTTTCTGATTGCAAAGATCCTTTAAGGTGGGATCTCTGGGAGGACTCTTCTGGGGTTCTTTTGAGAGGACGAGACCCTTCTGGGGTCTCCCTGGGGGTTGGGTCCCCCATGGAGGGGGGTGTCTCTGAAGGTACATAGTCCTCTGGGGAAGAAACCCTGGGAGGGCCCTGCTGGGGGATCTCTCCGGGGTCTGAAGACCTTTCTATGGAGTCTTTCTGGAGGTCTGGGCCCCTCTGGGTCCACTCGCCTCTAGGGGCTCCTACCTCATAGCCCTTGAGCGACGGTCCCACCAGGATGATGGGCCTCATGGAAGGTACCACGTCATAGGGGGGCACATGCTCTGTCTGGGGGGGGAAGCAGGGAGGGGAAACCCCAGAGTGGAGATGGCATTAGCCCCTCTTCCCCCACCTCCAGGCTCCCCCATGCATCCTTTCCTCCCCCTGGTCCCAAAGTCCAGATGTGGGGATCGGGGTGGGGGTGGGGAGGTATGGCGAGGGAGAACCAGGAAGGGTTGGGGAAAAGGGGGGCAGATATGGGAATGGGTGTTAGAAGGTCCCCCTAGCTCATCCCAGGGGGTGGGGAGGGGGACACAGAAAGCTGTGATACTCACCAACTTCTGCTTCTGTTTGGCTGGGTCCAGAGATTGCCAAGAGGAGGGCGGGGGAGGAGAAAGGGGAAGGTACCCAGGCAGGGGCAGAGGGCGAGGGAGGAGCCGGGACAAGAGAGGGAGGGAGAGCGGGCAGACGAGGAGAGATAACAAGGCATGCGTGTTAGTGACAGACAGACAGAGCCAGAGACAGGGGATGGGACCCCGTGCCAAGGGGGAGCCAGACGTGGCCCTGGATCGGGGCTGGGAGCAGGACTGACGGCCAGTCCAGTGAACTTGGGAATATTCAGACACCCTGTACCCCCTTTCTGGGTCTTGGAAAAGAGCTGGGAAGAGGGACAGCCTCTAATGTGGTGCCCATCTCCTGGCCCCAGTGCAGGCCACACCGCCCATTTTAAGGGTACGCTAACTGTCCTGCTCTGCAGCCAGGAGATCCCCGTGTGCCCACCGTAGCCCCGTGGAGTCCGAAAAGGGCCAAGAAGGTCACCATTCCACTTTCCCCTTCACACGTGGGAGTGGGGGCAAACACGGCCTATCCCACTGGCAGTGAGGGGGAAAGGTCAGGTCTCATTACCCAGACCCTGCTTTCAGTTGAGGGGCGGGGGCGGCCTTCCAAGAGAAAGGGTGCTTCCACCGCAAGAACCATCCCTTCCAGAGAAGTGGGCCAGGGTGGCCTTGTGCGTGGAGACAGACGTGCCCATTCTCGGTGCCATCCTACCCTTCCCTCCTCCTGATTCCCACAGAATCAGGCTGATACCACATCGGAATCCATTCCAGCCCCCCTCCCGCGCCAAAGCGCTGGGCTCTGACCTCCCCTGTCGCAAGAACCCAGCGAGGATTACCTTCTTGAAGAAGGGGATGCGCGTGCCGTGGGGTGGCGGGGTGGTGACACCGCTAAGGCTAGTCTTGGCAGAGCCACTATGCTCACCGAGCTCCGCCTCCTCATCCTCTAACTCCAGGGGGTCTAGTTCAAAGGCTAAGTTAGTCATTTCATTACCTGGACCGGAGAGTCGGGATGAGGGAGGAAGGAGGCGAGGTGGGGAGGAGTGAGAGGGACATGGAGACACAAGTACACAACGCAGGGATGGGATGGGGAAAAAAGAAAGAAGAGGTGAATGGAACAGGGCTGGGAGAAATGAATGGGGGGGTAGGGGGCAGGGCAGTCAGGCAGAGAGATGGAGCTACCAAAGAAATGGGAGAGTAGAGACATGACAGAATGGGCGCTGACGGACAGGCCCAGCTTGTGGGGTGTCCTGCTCTTCCTGGAGGGGGAACCACCGGAGGTGTCTGGAGGACTCAGGATTGGGGTACCCCCAACTGCAGGGAAAGGAGGGGACAGGCAGTGGGGAGACCACCCCGCCCAGGAGCTCCACCCGACCCCGTGGGGTGGCGGCAGCTCTTACCACTGGCAGGGGGCGTGGGGCGGCGGGTGCCAGTCACCACGTCTCCCAGACTGGAGCTCGAGTTGTCACCTGATTTGCTGTGTGGGCAGAAAGGCAAATGGAGCCGTGAGCAAAGGAGGTGGGCGTGAGGGTGGGGGATCTGTTCTCTCACAGGCTGCCCCCCGCACCCCACCCTCCTTTGCCAGCCCCACTGGTGATGCCACAGACAGTTTTGTGTCCTCAGGGCAATGCGTCAACCCTCAGGGCCTACTCCTGGCTGGCTGGCCGGCCTCTCCCGGAGGTGCCCTGGCCCCAGCCAAGCACCTGGAGCTGAGGCGATTCTGGCGCAGCTTCTGTTCCTGCAGCAGGCGCAGGCTGTCCAGTTTGACGGGGCTGGGGATGAAGCCGACCTCGCAGCCCTCCTTCACCAGTCGCCCAATCCACCAGTCATTATTGTATTTCTGCAAACGACAACGGCAGGTGGGGTCGGGGAGACCAAGAGGGAGATTAGAGGTACAAGCCAGCAGCCAGCTCCGGGGGACACCACCCCCAGACGTGCCTACCCCGCCCAGGGGGCGGCACCCTCAAACAGCCCTGGCACCAGCCTCGGATTACAGCCCCCAATTCTCAGGACTCTCCGGAACCAGCATCCTCTTGTGCCATGGACCACCCACACCCCCGAGCACATCCCTGTTCTGAGAGTCCTTCCTCCCCCCATGTGCCAGCTCTACCCTGGAAAGGCGGGGAGAGAAGTAAATGCTGACACCTCCATGTGCCTGGCACACTGCCACCCCACTGACAGGCCTCATCACAAACCCTCCCAACCACCTTGTGACCTAGGCATTACCGTCCCATTTTACCAATGAAAAATGCGCAGCTCAGAGAGATGGAAAGATTTGCCTAAGGTCACACAGCAGATTTAGCCCAGCTCTGCTTGGCTCAGAAGTCTTTTTCCACTAGAGGTCTGACAGCCCCTCTCCTGGCACCCACTACCCTGCCCTCCCTCCAGATGCCAACACATCCTCCCTACCTCTTTGATGTGCAGGAAGTCCTTGGGCTCGAAGGTGATGGCCACTCCCTGAACAGGCACCTCATCCCCTAGAGATGGGTTGTAGCCGACATTTGTCCGCACAGCGAATGCCACTGGCTTGGTCTAGAGGAAGATGACAACCAGAGGGTTAAATCACAATGGGATGTACAACTTCCTGACTGCGGTGGTGATTAGGGAGAGGTTTGTTTTGTAAACTGTTCATTAAAACATATACTGTACACTCTACTATACATAAGATAGATAAACAACAAGGACCTACTGTATAGCACAGGGAACTATATTCAAAATCTTGTAATAACCTATAATGAAAAAGAATCCGAAAAAGAATATACACATATATGTATAACTGAATCACTTTGCTGTACACCTGAAACTAACACAACATTGTAAATCAACTATACTTCAAAAAAAATTTTTTTTAATAAAAACATATACTGAATGGCTTATGCAATTTTTGACTGCATATATTAAATTTCACACACACACACACAAAAGCAAATCATAGAACTCAGTCCTCTCAGGGTGGAGGGGGGCATCAGGGAATGCTAAGTATGGGTGGTGGGAGAGCCTAGAATAACACCAAGAAGGCATAATAATAATAGTGACAACAACAATAAGAACAAATAATAGTCATAATAATGGCAGCAGGTACCGTGTAGTGTAACAGGTACTGTGTTACATGTTTCACACCCATTATCTCATTTATTCATTACAAAAACCCTATGAAGTTAAGTACTATTACCATATTCATTTTATGGGTTTTCTTCTTTTCTTTTCTTTTCTTTTGCTGTGCCACGTGGCTCGTGGGATCATAGGTCCCCAACGACCAGGGATTGAACCTGGGGCCACGGCAGTGAAAGTGCTGCTGAGTCCTGACCACTGGACTGCGGGGGAACTCCCACCATATTCATCTTAATGAATGAGAAGACTAAAGTTCAGAAAGGTTAAGTGACTTGCCTAAGATCACACAGCTAAGAAGAGCCCAGAAAATTTGACTCCAGAAATGAGTGGAAATGTTTAGCTCCTATTATGTGTCGAAATTAGGCACTTATTGTACTTTATAAGGAGGCAGGTATTATAGCTTACACTTTACAGGTGAAAAGCAGAGGCACATCAGAGGGGTACATGAGCTAGGAAGTGGCTGGGCCAAGACCTGCCCCTGGGTCTGTCCAGGCTGTCTCTGAGGCCTGGGGTAAGGGACATGATGCCAGCACGGCCCTTCCCGTCGTTCTCACCTTGGCTTTCTCGAGCTGGGCTAATGCCTGGCGTTCCGCCTCCTTCCTTAAGGCTTCCCGGTCCTCCTCCAGAGACACATCGGAGTCTGACGGACGGCTGGTATAGGACTCTGCTGATCCCTGAAAACAGACAGGGCCAGCTCAGGGCCAACGCGGCCGCCCCAGCTCCTGGGCCTCGGAAGGCACCCGTCGTGGATGCCTCAAGCCCCAGCCAGCCCAGCATGATACCACAAGGGCTAGGAGGAGGTGGTACTAGATGGGAAGAGCCGGAGAACGAGGTCTGCAGGCCCCTGGAAAGCGTGTGGCCCTAGGAAGGGCGACGGCAGCGAGCAGGGGATTACGGCAGGTCCAAGGACAGCTGCTCGGGGCCCAGGGAGGGGTGGGAACCTGATAGGGGCACAGCGCAGGGGTGGAGTGCCAAGGGACAGTCTCCACTCCCTGCTCCTCCTTCCCTCCCCTGCCCCCAGCACCGGCTGAGACAGACTCGGTACAGGCCCAGTGAGTCCTTCCAGGGGCTGTAGCCACCAGCTTAGGCCGGAGCTCTCGGCACTGGCGGCCATGGGCAGCCTGCTCCATGGGCTAGGGCCACACAAAAATGTGCCATTTTCTGCTCAAGGGTGAGGAAAGATAGAATCCTACCTCCTCTTCCAGAAGCAGGGGAGCCCCAGCCCTCAGGCTCTCATAAGATACAAAAAAGAACCCAAGATGCCTGGGGTGGTGCAAGAAGAGGCAAGTTAAGAGAAGGACACGAGCAGGCCTTTCCTCAGTCCTAGGGCTGCCGGCTGCCAGGGTCAAGGCAGGCTCAGAAGTCTGGGTGTGCCAGGAAGCAGGCCTTTATCACACCGACCATCCCAGAGCACAAGGAACTCCCTCAGTGATGCAGGCACATGTGTAAGACACGCATAGCCTGTCCAGACCCAGGGCGTGAATGAACATGCTCATTCACAGGTGTGCTTGGGTGTGCAACTTCAAGGGTATGTTCTATGGTATGTCCTGGTGTGTATGACTGAATGCATACAGGTACACGTGTGTGCATACGGGGCGGAACGGGGGGACGCCCTCAGTGTCTGTGTCCCTGAGGGCATGTGAGGGCAGGAGCCAGGAGGTGTGGATTTATGTGACCGTGCAGCGGTGGTGTTGCTACAAAGGGCAGGAGGGGACCTGAAGAAAGAACAAGACTGCAGAGGTGAGGGGGTTCTTTCCTGAAGACAGGAAAGGGTCACCTGGCCAGGAATGCCCATTAGCTTCGTATGGAGGGAACGTGGGAAAGAGAGAAGACCAATTCCCACCTCCCCCAGAGCGCCCTGGTGCATCAGTGAGTGCAGCTGCCCATCAAATCATGAAAATGGGAGAGCGGAGAGGGGAAAGGTGGGGGGTGGGTACTAAAAGAAGCTGGAAAAGAGATGCAAAGGAAAGAGTGAAAACCGTTAATCTACCACTCTCCACCCCTCCTGACGGGAGCACTCAGAGTCAGAAAGACAGATGCCAGGAGAGCCAGGGGAACAGACCCAGAGATGGAGTGGCAGAGAGACACTCACTGACCCCAACACACACACATACACACATACACGCACACACACACCCAAGAATGGCGGGAGACAAGGAAACAGTGAGGCAAGGAGACAGGCTGGAGTGGAGGCCTCCCACCAGCTTTCCTGAGGGGCTGCTCCCACCTCCCCCCACCTTCTCTCCATCCCCAGCTCACCACTACGAGGGTCCGGCTGGGCGCCTCCATCCCGGCGCCCTCAGTGCCTGCCCCTGCTGGCCTAGGGGGTGGCCCAAACTGCCCGTTCCCCCAGGGGGCTCAGGTTACAAGCAGAGTTGCTACATGTGCAAACTGCTAGGGTATATTTAGCTCAGAGATGTGGCAAGGACTGCCCCCCCACTCCCTGCCACCTACAGGGGGTCAGAGCTGGGGAGCTAAGAGGAGGAAGGATTGGAGACTGGGGTCTGATCCCCTGGGTCGGCAAACACTGAAGGAATGAGGCCCTTTTCTGTCAAGAGGGGCTCCACTGAGCACAGTGTCATTCTTCCTGGCCCCGGGCCCTGACCCAGTCCTGCAACACGGGGGATGAGGGAAAGATCAGAGAAAGGGCTTCGTGTTTGTATGGAGATGCTGGGATGAAGAGCCCTTTTCCTGACCCTCTCAAGTCAGGCCCGGGCTCACATGTGCCAAGTGTCGTGGAGACGGAAGAAGTGAAAAGAAGGGCCTCTCTCCAATCTGTCGTGGATCTGCCTGGCATCACCCTCTCTCTCCTGGCCCGGGGGTGGGGGTGGGGGCGGCTGACTTCCCCACCGCCCTCTGCCCTCAGATGCTGCCCATGTTTTCTTCAATGTACTCCTTTCCTTGTCTGATCCCAAGCCCCTCTTGCCCTTTTTGGGTACCAGGCTTTGTTGAGATGCTCTGTAGTCATAGCAACTACATGGCTCTCTCACTGCTTCTCCCTGAGCCTGAGATGGCCTGGGGTTGATAGTTAGAACAGAGGTGAGAACAGCATCTTCCTGATGGGAGAACAGAAAACCCCAGAAAGCCATTCAGCTACACTACCCGCCTTCATTCAGGGATGCTGGGCTAAAGTCCTCTCTAATATCAACTTCCTCCTGCCTCTCCTCCACTCCCTCAACACACTTTCTCTCTCTGCGTATTAAAGAACAGTCACACCCACACACACAAAAAGAACAGTCACATCTGGATGTGAGGAAGGCGTTTCCCTGACCCATACCTCATCAGGGCTCCAGGGACCCAAATGTCCTGGCTCCTCATTTCTTAGGACCTGCCTCTACCCCATGCTGTCACAGATTCTGGGGGAGGACATGGAAGGAGACAGCCGGCAGGGGGAGTGGGTGACAGCCTGAAGCCAGCTAGAAGGAGGCAGGCCAGGCTGTCCCTGAATGAGATGACGCAGGCAGGCAGGCAGCGGGGGCTGGTGTCTGGTGCTGGGGGAGGGATTGGGTGGGGGCTGAGGGAGTGGGTACAGCTGACAGTATATGCAGAGGAGGTCAAGGTCATGGGGTGCAAGGGGGTGGGGTGGCTGTAGGCAGGTGACAAATGACACGGGGGAGGGTGCCTGGAGAAAGCCTCACCCAGCTCACCAATCCTGGTCTCCACCAACCAGCCACCTCCCTCCTCTCAGCCCAGCCTACCCATTACCTGGCGGACAAAGCTGTTGGATGTTGTATCCGAGGATGTGCTCCCATCCGACCTTTTGAACCGCCCTTTCCTCTTGCTGTATTTGCCCTGGAGAAGCCAGGAAGGGACAAGAGTAGAATCAAAAAGGCCCTTTCCCAACCCTCATCCCATCAGGCCCAGAACCACAGCCAAGCCTTGGAAATATCATTCCCTGATCTCAACAGCCCGCCCCTCTATCTTCTTCCTGAGATGGTACAGCCCGAGCGGGAGGGAGAACCCAGACCACAGCCATGGGGTGGCGGACAGTGAAAGAGAGCCCTAGGAAGCACACACAGAAACCCCCAAACCAAGCCAGAGAGGTTGGGAAGGGGGAGGCACTGAGAAGCTGGAGGCTCATTAGGCAGCAGAGCTAATTGAGACGCTGGGCAGGCTGCAGAGGCCTCAGGGGGAAGGGAGAGGCTGCCTGCAGTGCTGGGGGTGCGGAGAGAGCCCCTGGGAAAGTCCCCCTCCCTCTGCACCTCAGCTGGAGCACAGCGGGGCTGAGTGTGCCTGTGGCCCCCAGAGAGAAGAGGATTCGCCAACCCAGGCCCAGCTTGGCTTTCCCCATGCCCAACTCTTGCCTTGTTTTTCGCAGAGTGGGGAGGGGAGTTGCAGCTCTCAGCTCTTGGAGACCTAAAACTAGATTCCCAGGGAGGGGTAGGGGGCGTGGAACTGTATTTGGAAAGTAAACATCTAACCCCAACCCTGACCCATGGGGGCAGATTTAGCACCCCGCCTCCAGCCTGGTAGGACTTTTTCTCAGCCCGTCCTCACAGTCACCGTGATCATACCTCTCCCCAAGGGGGCAAGAGGGATTAAGCCCTCTAACCCTCAGCTGCCAATGCCCACGTCCTGTCCCCATGATATCCATCAGGCTGCATCAATCTAAATGTCCCTTGGCCCTGCCCCGAGATGAGTCTAGAACACAGCCCCCCACAGGGCCTCGGAGAAGAATTGCTCAGTCCCACTGGCTGGGGTCCTGGCTTCCGTGGCGTGGACACTGCCTGACCTCTCACGCAGCCACCCATTCAGGTATTTCCAGGCCTCCTGTAAAGGGGGCTACTTCTTTCCTCTCCCCAACTCAAATATACACATTGGCCCCCAGCCTGTCTAGAGTGGGGTGGGGGGGGAATCATTGAGGGTTCAGGCCCTCCAAGCCCCTGCCCCCAGCCTCCATCCTAGAGTTTCTTTGCCAAAGAAGCTAGGTAAGCCATGACCAGACTAGAGGCTCTGGTTCCTTGGGCCTGAGTACAAGGAAGAGGATGGATGGATGGGAGAGAAGGGCACCTGGGAACCCTTTGAGGATCCTCCCTCCCATCACCTTCTCTCCAGCAAGACATATCTCCAACCTCGAGGACTGAGGATCCCTATGAACTTAAGAGGGTTCCCCCAGTGAGCCCCAGACTCTTTCAGACCACCACCACTATCCCAGGCAAGGAAAAGGGAGTGGCACCCAGAGGGACAAGGGACAGCTGAAAGGAAGGCCCCAGTCAGCTGCGTCCCAGGCTCCAAGGGGCCTGGGGTGGAGAAGGGAGGTATTTTTAGGTCTGACCTGACCCCCACACCCCACGTGCCCACATTATCATGGTGGTTACAGTTGCTCCAGGCTGGCTACAGCAAGAAAAGAGTTAATGCTATCCTAGCCTTGAGGTGTTGCCAGGTTGGATAAGGACACGTCCCAGAGAAATCCCCTGGCACGACCACCCCAGACCTTGCTGGTCACTCCATGGGCACCCTCACCACCCAAGAATACCCCTTTCCGGGGGTAACCTGGGGGCACAGGAGAAGTGTGAGTGGGGGGGGCGGCAGACCACCCCCATCCCCACGCCCCCCAGGTAACACAGTTCCTTCCCCTCCAGGACAGTGAGTTGGCATCCATTCAACTTTCCAAACTTTGGAGGCATTTTCTGGGGCTGGGGGGGATGGGGTGGAGGAGGGATAACGTGGGTGTTTGTTGGGGGAGGGGAGGTGGTCCAATATAGGGGTGGAGCTGAAGTGGCTGGGACGGGGGCCTGGCCCGGAGCTGGCCCCTTCCCCACCCTCGAGGGCCAGTGTCCGCAGCTCTGAAGGCCTGCTGGCACCGCCCGCTGACCACCGCCTCGGCTGCCCCCGCCCCACCCACACCCGCCCGGCGCCCCTGAGCGTGCTCTGCGTCCCCCCTTTGCCTGAGCTCGCTCTCTAGCCTCCTTCAATCCCCGGGTCCCCCCGCCAGCACCCACACTCTCAACCCACTGGAGCCGGTACCCGAGCAGCAGAGACCCTGACGCGTGGGAGAGGACGAGGCGAGGGTGACAGGCGGCCCGACCGCCTCCTCCCCGCTCAGCCAAACCGCAGCACAACTCCCGGCCAAGCGCCCATCAATCATTCACCGGCAGAGCTGGGGGGCGCACAGCCCTCTCCCCTGGGCGCCGGGCATATAACCCCTTTTTCCCCGGCCCCCCTCGATCCGACCCCACAAGGTCCGCGGGACCGGCCCCCTTCCCTCGATCCCGGCCACCACGCCTCACCTGTGGGCTGGGGTCGAAGACCTCCATGGGGATCTCCTGGGAGGATGGGTAAGGGCCCCGGGACATGCTGGTCTTCTGGACCATGGAGAGGAGCCTCCCCTCCGGCCGCCGGTCCGGCCCAGCCGGGCGCCCTCAACGCATGAGAGAGGCCGTCGGAACCGAGAGCAGCGCAGCCAGCACCCGGTCGAGCCACCTGGCCCGGCCTTCGGCTGCCCTCTTCCTGCCTTCCCTCCCTCCTCCCGCTCTCTCCTCTGCTGCCGCCGCCGCCTCCTCGGCCCCTGAAGGCTCAACATCTCCCCCCGCCCCCTCCGCTCCCACCCGCCCCTCCCTCCGTCCCTCCCTCCCTTCTCCGGCCCCGGCCCCGCCCCTCGCAGCCCCTCCGCTGGCTCCGCACAGACAATGGGAGGACGGCGGAAGGGACGCGTGTGTTTCCCGGCGGGCGCTAGCCTCCGACTGGCCTAGGGTGAGGGTGGCCCACTATGGGGGAGATTAGAAACCCGCCAAGGGGCTGAGAGCGGGCTGGGGTGGGGGGGTGCAGTATACCCGTGGATGCCAGGCGCGGATGGAGCTGAAGTGCGGATTAGCATGGCTGGCACCGCCCCCCTCTTCCGTCCCAAACCGCTCTTCCTAGCTAGTCTCCCCATTCCACTCCAGCTTGGGCCACCGGAACTTCACGGCCCTGGTGATCCTGGGACCCGGCTTTAACTCCTTTCTCCCCACTGTGGTCCCAGGCCGACTTGAACCAAACGGAAAGTCCCCTCCCTCGCCAGTATGGTGGTGCTGGCCGGCTGGAGGCTGAAGCTGCGGTGGGGAGGGTGTCCAAAAGGAGTCTCAGCAGAGACAGCAACAAGAAATCCTAGGGACGCAGGAGTCCTATTGCCCTAGTGCTAATATCCCCCAAGCCCTTCCAAAAGGCCAGGGGTGGGCCTGGGTGAGGTCTGTGTTCCTCGAAAGAAAGGAAAAAGGAAGAAATGTGGAGTTGAGACAGGAGAGACTGGCAAAAATCAGATCTATGACCTTTTTTTTTTCTTTTCCTTGTATTTGGGCCGCGCTGTTCGGCACGCAGGACGGTTCCCCGACCAGGGATCACACCCGGGCCTCCGCAGTGAAAGCTCTGAATCCTAACCACTAGGCCACCAGGAAACTCCCAGATCTAATGACTTTTGATCTAGAATTGCTCCCCCTTCATCCTTGAATTGGGGACAGATACGCAAGGCCTGAACCCCACCCACCATGATGTATGGAGAGAAAAAGAGTAGGGGATTCTGGCAAGAGACCTTAGTGTCCACTTGGTTCAGGCTCTTTGTGGTGGTGGCCCTGGACAGATCAGCACACCTCTCCTGTAAAATGGGTTTGCCGGTCCTGTGGTGTCTTTGTCACCTGGGATTACTGGGAAGAAGAGGGAAATGAAATTAAAAGATGTATTGCTGGGGTGTTTGGAGATGCTGTAAGGTGCTGTGCAGGGGTCAGTCATGACAGGAGAGACTGTTACCTCCTTGTTTGACCCCTTCCAGGCCTCCACAAAGAGGAGAGATGAGAAGTAGCATGAAGAAGATTTGTGCAGGTTCAAAGACCCTAAAGTAAGCCAACCTGGGAATTCCCTGTCAGTCCAGTGGTTAGGACTCTGCCCTTTCACTGCCTAGGGCCTAGGGCCTGGGTTCTGGGGAACTAAAATCCCGTTAAGCCAGTGCGGTCAAAAGTAAAAAAAAAAAAAAAAAAGGGCTTCCCTGGTGGTGCAGTGGTTGAGAGTCCGCCTGCCGATGCAGGGGACACAGGTTCGTGCCCCGGTCCGGGAAGATCCCACATGCCATGGAGCGGCTAGGCCCGTGAGCCATGGCCGCTGAGCCTGCGCGTCCAGAGCCTGTGCTCCGCAACGGGAGAGGCCACAACAGTGAGAGGCCCACACATACCACAAAAAAAAAATAAATAAATAAATAAAATAAGGCAACCTGCTATGTTCTGCTGGAGGGGAGACTGTGGAACACACTGACTCCTCTTTTTCACTCTGGGTTTTGCAACAAGTGATGGCCAGCCCCAAGAGCCAATACTGAGCAGGGCTCCCATCTTCCCCTTGGGCACAGGAGAGCCTGGCATGACAGAGAAGCCATGGGTTTGTAGTCAGAAAGACCTAGATCTTCAATGTCTGCTACCTCAGCTGTAAAATGGCGATGCCACTACTTGTGTTGTGACGAAGTGGCATAAATTTTGCATCCCTTCCTCTTTTTAATTTTATTTTGGGGGGTGGGGGCACGCTGCGTGACTTGTGGGATCTTAGTTCCCCCGAGCAGAGATCGAACCCGGGCCCTTGGCAGTGAAAACACGGAGTCCTAATCATTGGACCGCCAGGGAATTCCCTTCCCTTCCTCTTTTTGACCTTCTCAGCTCTGTTTAGCAGCCAGGAAAAGTTCAGATGATAGATACAGGATTATCAGCTGGAGCGAAGCAAGGAGTTGGAGCCAGAACTCAGATCAATGTTTCTTGGACCCTGGAATGTACTCCTTGGTTTTTTGCCTTGGATGCTCCAGAGCAAGAGGAAATAACTATGAGAAGGCCTGTCATTCGATTTTTCTTTTTTGGACTTTCGCAACTATTCATTCACTCACTCGCTATTTCTCAAGGGCTTACTACATGCAAAGCTCCATGGCCGCTGGAATACAGTGTGAGCCAAATCAAAGACGTTCCCGCCATCAAGGAGCTTGTCTTAATGCCTTCTTTTGCAAGTTGCAAACGTTAACTCGTGATTTTCACAACTAGACGACGGATATATTAGAACTAGGTACACTATACACAAGAGGAAACTGAGGCACTGAGAGATTTAGAGCCGCAGTGGCTCAAACACATACACTAATGTCTTTGGTGATTTATTCTGCACTCCAGGGGCTGCCAATTACCGGGAGAGTGAATAAAAGGTTGCTTTTGTCTGATATCTGCCCTCATTACCCTCTCTTGCTTCATTTTTTTCCCGCTGACAAATCATCCTCCCATAGAATCCAGTATGCCTGGGAGGAGTGGGCCGCTCTAGTAAAACTACTTTATCCCGCTTGCGCAATCCAGCTGACTTCCGGCTTCCACTGCCCACGTGATCAGGTACCCTTGCTGCGCATGCTTAATAGGAAGTCGGACTATACCACTTTGCCATACCGAAGGGAGATATTTTCTATGTTTTAAAGTTTAAAACCGATTCCCGATATTAGACTTCTATTATCCCGGGTATTAACAGAATATATAAGTAACTTTAGGGTAGCAGAAGATTAAAGGACCGGAGGGGAATACTGGCGAAAGCGGAGCGTGGGGTGGGCTCTCCCCTTCACAGATAATGGGAGGAGCCTGGGAAGAGCAAGTTCTTTCCTTTGGCCCCTGCGGTCGCAGCCATGAGGTAAGGGCTCTCGGGTCTCTGATATTGATTGATTCTGGCTGCGGCCGCACAGCGGGGCTCGGTACCGCATCCCGTGCTGGAAGAGACGGGGTGGAGGCGGCCCTGAAGCGGCGCGTCCCGGAGCTTGGGCTAGGCCGGAGCACACTAGCTCCCAGCCTCGAGAGGAGGGGGTGGGGGAGCGTCCCCGGAACTCTAGGACGGGGGAAAGGCGGGCTTCGCGCCCCACACGTGTCTGAGGAGACCCACGCGGGCAGAGGAAAGGCGGCGGCGGGGACTGGGCTGTGGCCCCCTTACTCGCTGGGCCGATCTATGGCTCCCAGCCGATCTCTGCTTCCATGTGACGTAAGACAGGTCGCGAGTAGGCCACAAGCTTCCGACTGCCGAGAGTGAAACGATCCCTAGGACCTTGATGCCTTCTACCCCGTAGACCCGTCATAAGAAAAATTTTAAGGCTAGTTTATTACTGGGATAAGAAAGGGAAAACGGGCCCAGGAAGCAAAAGACTAGATTAACTAGCAAATCAGGCCCAGTGGCCTTGGATTCTTCACATTAAACACTTGTTTTTATTGCTGGGTACCAGAAAGGGCATAAGCCCCATCTTCATTCCAATTGTATCCGTTAGTCTCATTTTCCAGAGGAGAAAACTGAGACACAGAGAGAATAAGACATAACCTAGAGGTTGTCGACATCCCAGGGTGGGCTGTTGCCCCCTACAGGAACGCACAGGCAAAGCTTTAAAGGTCTTGGTATAGGGAAGATTATTAACCTGGGGCTGCGTCGTGGGTGGCAAAAGTCTGGGGGGGACATGTTTGTCTTTAGTACTAAATGCATAGACACATGCACCTCCCCCCCTCTATGTTTCACAACATTAGAAGACTTTGAAGGGCAGGTCTTGTTGGGGATGCCCATTCTTGCCCAGGAATGGTTTCCAGGACCTGATAGTGTTTTCTGTTTGTCACAGTATGCTCAGGCTCCAGAAGAGGCTTGCCTCCAGTGTCCTCCGCTGTGGCAAAAAGAAGGTCTGGTTGGACCCCAATGAGACTAATGAAATCGCCAATGCCAACTCCCGTGAGTTCTTGGGTCTAAGTTCCTTCTTCATCCTACGCCTTTCTCACCCTTTGTGCAATGGAAGGTGACACGATTGTGTTGACTGTTAACAAACCTAGGAGAGCTCATAGTTTGGGGCGGGGGGTTTATAAAATGGAGGAGTCAGAAATATGGAATGCCAGATGTTCTCTTCCTGCCACTTGCCAGAATGACAGGATGGAAGTTAATGGAACCACCCAATGTTATATTAATAAATATCGCTACAGTGGATGTTCTGTTTTATATCCGAGAAGGATTTGTGAAGAGACAGTACAAGGACTGGCGCGGGGTAGAGATGGCCGATGAAATGATGAATGGGAAAGACCTGGGGCCTCAGGCTTTATTAGAGGCCTGTTTGCATATAATTCAAAGTAGTAAGACAGTGTCAGTCCTGCAGATAACATCAACGTGCCCACATGACTTCAACATAATATTGTTACAGGGGAAAAGTATTCAGTGACATTGTTTAAAATTGTAAGGGAGACTTTATTCAGAATAATTGCAGTAGTTACAGGGACCAATGGGATTTTACTTTGGGGGAGAGAGATTGAGCTCAAGTCAGAATATAGCGTGGGCAAGTAGGAATTTATAGCCAAGGAGCATGGTGTAGGGGATCCGTGGATGGAAAATTACTAAGAGGGCGATAAACTATAATGGAAAAGAATATATATGTATATAAAGAATGTATATATGTGTATAACTGAATCACTGTGCTGTACAGCAGAAATTAACACAACATTGTCTTAAGTGTTTCTTTTTAAAAATAGAAAATTACTAAGGAAACAGAGGTAAGGGGGATTCTGGCCCGGGTGGTCAGATATCAAGGGTAGGGGCTTCTGCTTAACTAACTTAAGCAGAGTTTTTACTAAAACTAGAATTTACAAGGAAGTGTACAGATGGGCCTATGAGAAGCTTCAGGAACCTGATGAAAGTTGGTCAAGCAGGAATCTTTGTGAATATCAGGGAAATCCATTACCTGTTTGGGTTTGTGGTATTGTAATGTGTGCTCAAAAAATCCTTATTTTAGACTGGTAGCTAATAGGTGAAACAGGATCTGAAGGACTAGGCTGTATTTGTATGCTATTTTGATCACATATCCCCAAATATGTATATTTGGAGTGTGCAGTAAAACATCTAAAAGGGTAGAGGTTTTTTGTTGTTCCTGCTGTGTTTTGTTTTTTAAGAAAGAAATAGAAGTTCCCCCATTTCCACCATTTTTGAAAACCAGGGATGTGAGCAGCGTCTCTGGCATGTCCTGTTTGGACTCTGCGTTGTGACTGGTGTACTTGGGGCTAGGCCCCACCTGACTGACCAGGTGCATTGTGGTTTCCCAGGTCAGCAGATCCGGAAACTGATCAAAGATGGGCTGATTATCCGGAAGCCTGTGACAGTCCATTCCCGGGCTCGATGCCGAAAAAACACTTTGGCTCGCCGGAAGGGCAGGCATATGGGCATAGGTAAGTACCTTCTTCCCGTTTCTCCAGGACTTAGGGATAAATGATTAAGTCTAGACTAGGACATATTCAGAAACCTTTCCCATTCTGACACATTTTGAGCCCTTTTCCTACTCCATGATACTTGGTGTGTTTTTCTCTCTGCAAATCAGAAAGTTGGCACCGGTGTGGGAGTTGAAGGTATTGGTAGAAAGAGGTCACGTTTATTGAGCACCTATACGCCCGTACCCTCCCCATCCATTCTACTGGATGCTTGGGAAATGTCCAATAAATCCTAAAAACGCTTTCAAGGCTCAGGATGACCTAGAGAGATGAAGGTCACATCACCTTTTTAAAGCCCTTCCAGCTTACCATACTGCCTTGGTGCATGCCCTGTCATATTCACCTTCTGTGGAGTGAATGGGGAATAATTGCCTTGTTTGTGCTTCCTTGAAAATTGAGTAAATGAAAGAAATTAAATACTTGGGATCATCATCTTTAAAGTGGAAATAAAGCTACTTAACGTGAGGTACAACTCTTGGCATATGACCCAAAGAGTTACAAAGCGTTTCAGAAATGGGTAGCTATCGTTGTGACCACTCAGCTGGCTCTAGTAACCCAGATGCACTACAGTGGGCCTGACTCATCTTCCTCGTAGGTAAGCGAAAGGGTACTGCCAATGCTCGAATGCCCGAGAAGGTAACCTGGATGAGGAGGATGAGAATTCTGCGCCGGCTGCTCAGAAGATACCGTGAATCTAAGAAGATTGACCGCCACATGTGAGTCCCTTCTCTCGGGCCCACCAAGACCCATGGCTGTTTCGATGGCTTGTTCTTTGCGCAGATATAAGCTTTGTCTCATTGGCCTTGGGGAGAGAGCCATGTGTCTTGGTATCTTCTAAGAAAGTTCTTCCTTTCTGTCCTGTTCTTCTGCCCACATACACCATCAGGACAGCCCAAGAATTAAGTTTATCTGCCAGGTGAGCTCTTCTGTCTAGAAATTGCACAAAAAGTCCTGGTTTGGGGGAAAGAAGTGCCTGCAGCAAGAAGGGAGGAAAGGAACCCTACATGCTTAGGGGCCTTGTGTAGAGGAACAGATCGCAGGCCAACCTCTGTGTTGATCCCATTGCTGACCAGAACCTCTGATCCTTGTACCTACAGGTACCACAGCCTGTACCTGAAAGTGAAGGGTAATGTGTTCAAAAACAAGCGGATTCTCATGGAACATATCCACAAGCTGAAGGCAGACAAGGCTCGCAAGAAGCTTCTGGCGTAAGTTTCTTTAGGAATTGGTGTCTGTCACAGGGGCAAGTCCTGAGACATTTATTTTTTTTTTTTCGGTACGCGGGCCTCTCACTGTTGTGGCCTCCCCCGTCGCGGAGCACAGGCTCCGGACGCGCAGGCCCAGCGGCCATGGCTCACGGGCCCAGCCGCTCCGCGGCACATGGGATCCTCCCAGACCGGGGCACGAACCCGTATCCCCTGCATCGGCAGGCGGACTCTCAACCACTGCGCCACCAGGGAGGCCCCTGAGACATTTAAAATGTGCTGATGTCTCGTCTTGACTTACATGCAGTCTGTCCAGAATACAGTTGTTGTGTTAGAGGTATATGCCGCTCTGTCCTGTACATACCCACATACCACCTACCATCAATGTCAGGGTAGTGTGGGGACTTACTGGCTAGTTGAAGCAGGAGCTCTTGGTGTCCCCAGCAGCTCACCCGTCTTCTCTCTTCCATTACCCAGGGACCAGGCTGAGGCCCGCAGGTCTAAGACCAAGGAAGCCCGCAAGCGCCGTGAAGAGCGGCTCCAGGCCAAGAAGGAGGAAATCATCAAGACTCTGTCCAAGGAGGAAGAGACCAAGAAATAAAGTCCTCCTTTTCTTCTCTGTACATAGTGGCCTCAGCAGTTACATAGATCACTCATTCAATAAAAAAACAAGGCTTTATCTGCCTACCTCTCTGCTTCCAGTTTCTGGCTGCTTGGTGGGTCTTCACTGTTCACAGGGCCAGAACTGAGGAATGAGATACGGGCCCTTCCCTGGGTTCCTGCTTCATTTCTTCCTTGGCTCCTGGCCTCTGGTCAGGCTCATGCCCCCTCCGTCCATGGGGTGTGGGGCCTACTTTGAAGGGAGGAGAGGAATGGCTTCTACCCAAGCCTCAAAGACTGTACCTCAAAACTGCCCTTTTCAGCAGAGCATGAGTGTGGCACCTCAGACATGGTCTCAAATGTTGGTTGGGAACCAGTATTCAGTTGTGACATGAGTTGTCACATTATTTTAAAACAGAAAATAATATGCTTGCACTGCTCAACTGCACTGAGGTTGTGGTCTATTGCCTTGGAACTCCAGGACGGTGGGAATTTGAACCACCACCAGTCCAGAAGGTATGGTCTGGACTTGAACTGCTGACTACTGCCTAAGCTGTAGACAGCCTTATTGAGATAGAACTGAAACTGTCATCTTGAGCATCCCAATGTCTATTTCTAAACTTTTTCTCTTTCCTGTCCTTAAAAGGATTGTTTCCTGTTTTGTTTTTTGGTTTATAACCACCAAAAGTGGCCCAAAGAAAAAATGCTTTCTCAGCAGAAATTACAATAAAGGCACATGACCTACACACTTGTCACAGCAATTTTGAGTTAATTCATATCCCTTTTTACAAATGAGAAGTAGGTTTTATTTTGCCTATTAACTGGTAGTAGTAACCACCAAGGAATTTTTCAGTAAAGTATCTGCTCTGTGAGCCAAGTACTGAGGCATTTTACACTGACTTGTATTGATTCTATAATTTTCGCAACACTGTAAAGTAGGGTATTAGCGTCTCCATTTTGCAGATGAGAAAAGAAGTGAAGCCAGATGTTAGATTGACCTGTTAAGATGGCCTGAATGGGAAAAATGGATTCAAGATGAAGTAAGATAGGACATTTGTAGACTGATTACGGAGACCTCAGGAAGAAGGCTAGCTTGGTCCCCAGGCCTCGAGCTTTGGAGGACTGGTCAGGAGATGCCTTTGGTGATCAGGAGAAGAAACTAGTTGTGGGGAGGATGCCTGGAAGAGCCGAGTTGAATACTTGGAGTAGGTGGCAGTTTGACGGGTGTCCAGGTGGAAGGGGTCAGTCAGCCAGTTAAATACAGGAGCGTCAGCTCAGGTGAGAAGTCTGGGGAGGAAAGTTGGGCACAGCTATGACTGGTGTGCCTGTCCTGGTTACCTCTCCGCGGTCTACCGGTCTCTGAGGAACTCTTGCTTGCGGGCAGTAATGCGAAGGCCAGTGAGGGGCCAATGAGGATGTGTACTGGGCACATGTTTCCATCTGCACTTGGCGTGGGAAAGGCAGGGCTAAAGCGATCCTGGGGGCAGCAGACCTATCCCCAGCTCTGCCTGCAGTGTCCTCGTCCAGTCTGGACAGCTGGGGATGTGGGTAGCCCAAGGCAGGGAGGCCCGAACAGAATAGTCCACTCCTCCATCTCCGCCCACGTGCCTCAGAGCCCCAGCTGGGAGGACACTGATTTTTGGTTTCCCTGTTGCCACCATAGCAGCCTGTGCGTAATGTATCCTTCGGCTTGCTCTAAGCCTGTCATCCCATGCGGGGAAGCTGTGGCCTGGAAGCAGGGCCTCGGCTAAGCTACTTGGAGCATGAGATGCCTTCTTCCCAGAGGAGGAAGGGCACTGAAGGCCGCCCACCTCCACTTCCTCCAGGCAGTATAGGGATGACAGGACGGAGATAAGGACGTTTACGGAGGCTCCTGAACCTGCAGCCCAGGAAAGGTTTTTCCACCACGGACCAGGAGATGGTGCCGTTCTCTCACAGGTCACCGAAGGTGCAGGAAGCTGCCCCACTTTGGGCGCGGTGGTGGGGGAGGAAGAATCAGGGTGTAGGAGCCTCTCTCCTGGGAAGCCTTGCGTGTAGAAGACACTTCTTTCTGAAGCTCACCCCAGGCCTAAGCTTACCTCTTTCCACCACAGGCCTCTAGGCCCTTCCCAGGGCAGTGCCTAGGAGGGCCCCCTTAGCAGGCAGACCCCTTGAAGTAACCGCTGGGTCTCTTCCAGGTCCTGGAGCCTTGGGAAATTCTGATGAAAAGACATGTCCATTCTCTCAAGGGTTTGCAACTGGTCCCATCATATCTTTTTACCCTTTAAAGGGGCTCATGGCCCTGAGGTAAAGACTCCATGAGCAAGTCCAACTCCATTTCTGGAGGAGGAAACTGAGGCCTGGAGGGGCCAATGACTCCCCAGAATACCAGTGTGCCTTGAACACTAGCACCCGCCTTTGAGTCCTCCAGACATGGGAGGGGGTGACTCGGAGTGGGCTGCAGCTGAGAGGTACGGAGCACAGCTGCTGCAGCAGGGCCACAAGCTGGAGGAGGGGTACAGGGTACAGTGGGTGCTCTCTCTGAGGCTGAGACGGACCACCTAGGCTGGCTCCCCAAAGCACAGGGAGGGCCGAGGCTGGAGGTACACTGGCTGGTCGCACTCTCCAGCAGGTGCCTCTAATGTCCTAAGCATTGGGGGGGGGGGGGTGTTAAGAATGGGGGGGTGTTGGGCTTCCCTGGTGGCGCAGTGGTTGAGAGTCCGCCTGCCGATGCAGGGGACGCGGGTTCATGCCCCGGTCCGGGAGGATCCCACATGCCGCGGAGCGGCTGGGCCCGTGAGCCATGGCCGCTGAGCCTGCGCGTCCGGAGCCTGTGCTCCGCAACGGGAGAGGCCACAACAGTGAGAGGCCCGCGTACCGCAAAAAAAAAACCAAAAAAAGAATGGTGGGGGGGGGGGGGTAAAAAGAAGGCTGAAGGGGCCAAAGGGAGTGGTGCTAGCAAGATGGGTGGGGTTGCACAGAGGGAACCTGTCTGTCTCCCCACCCACTGCCTCGTATCCATCTCTCCGCCCTTTGAGGCCTCTTGTCTCTTGCCCCCAGACTCCCCCTCTTTTTGTGTCTCCCGTAAACCTCAATCCCCACAGGGTACATGTCAGCTTAAGCTCAGGCTGAGGTGGGGGGATGGAGGGCACATGTGGGTCAGACAATAGAGCCAGATGGTAGGTTGGCACCACCAGCAGGTTGCTTGAAACCCTCTGCCCCGGGCCAATGGTGTTGCGGGGTCCTGCTGCCCCCGGAGTGGGTACGGAGGAGGGCAGAGGCTACAGTGGGGGCACCAGCTGTTCCCAGCCCCAGGCTGTGAGCATGCTGTTAGTGGTCCAGCCACCACCGGAAGAAGGTGCTGTGCTCAGCAGTGCATCAGATGAGCTGGGGAGGAGGCAGGGGTCCAGGCCAGCTGCTGGCTGGTGCAGATGCAAGTGGGTGTGCAGAAGGTTTGGCTGAAAGGCTCTGACCCTCTCCAGTGGAGTAGGGTCTTGATCCCTGGAGCCCCCGGCCCAGCATTTCAAGGTGTCTCTGTTTCCATCGTGCTGGTTTAAGCCACTGAGGGACCCAGGGTCAGGTGGGGGGAGAGCTGAACTGAGAGGCAAGAGAGAGAATTTCTGAGACCAGCTTGACCGTTAATTTGCTGGGTGACCTTGGGCAAGTTTCTAGTCTGCTCTGGGCCTCAGCTGCTTCAAGTATAAAAGGGGAAAGGTTGGGCTGGTTAATCTGTATGACCATGGACAAGCCACCTAATATCTCTGGGTCTCAGTTTCATCATCTGTGAAAAGCGGACACCACCACTTTCCTCACTGGGTCCTCAGAGGATAAAACAAAATTAAGTTCCCGGCACAGTAGGTGACTGTGTGAGTTCCCCTCTTTTTAAGACGCTGGACTGGGTTTGTGACCCTTTTATCCAGTCCCATCATCAGGGGTCCTAGGAAGGGGGTCACTCTCCTTCTCCTGCTCCCCTTACCAACCCCAAGCTCTAGAGTCATCCCTGAAGCAGCCCAAAGAAAGCGGTTGGGGACCCAGGGTCTGGCCCCACGGGGCCTACCTTGATTTGGGGGAGCTGGAAGGCAGAGCCGGATGGGTGACTCTCCGGGAGAGCAGGGCCCCTCCCCGCCCCCGCCCCCGCCCCCCTCTCTCTCTCGGCGCTCCCCTCTGCCTATAAATAGCACAGGACGTGCTCGCCTGGGCGATGACGCGGCCGAGCGTGCGGACGGGAAAGAGGCGGCTCAGCCGGAGCAGGTGGGCGGCGGGCACCGCTGGGGGCGGGGCGCCACCGCGGCCCCCTGGCGCCAGGCTCCCGATGAGTCACATCTCAGGGCCCCACGGCTGTCCTCGCCGCCAACGTATCCGCCTCTGGCTTAGGGGGCTGCGGGGGCGAGGCTGATCTCGGGTGGGTATTGAGCCCCCCCGCCCCCGCCCCTGGGTACAGCTGGTCTCCGAGGGCATCTCTGCCTGGGCAGGAACGGTCCAGACGCAGAGGTGTGTGCCCGCCCCCTGCGCGAGGCAGGAGCGCCTCGAACCCGAAAGTGGCCGCAGCCCCACCCTCTGTCTCTCCGGCGTCCCCCAAACCTCCTGCCCCACTTCCTCAGATCCCGCCTGGCTCAGGCTGCTTGGGTGGAAGGGAATGAGAAGGCTTGGGGACCCTCACTGTCAGGGCCAGCTGTCCCCACACCCCTCTTCTTGGAGATGAACGCATTCTCCGACCTTCAGGCTGTCCCCTTTCCGTACCTCCACCACCACCCCCCCGACCCCTTCCCCCTTCCCTTCGTCTAGCCCAAGCGGATAGAGCAGACAGGTTGGGACAAGAAACATTTAATTAGGAGTCTGGAGGCTCAGCAATGCCCCAGCAGACGCCTCATGCAGCCTCATGTACAGTGGGCATTGGGCCCGCCCCTGGGACATTGCTGGAGGGGGGGGCCTCATGGCAGCAAACAGGGCAGTGTGGCTTGAGTACCCCCGCTCTGCGAGGGAGAGGTGGGGCAGGGGCCAGTGGGTAGGAGGATGTGTCCCTCCCACTGCATGGGAGGGTGTGACTGTGCCTAGGATGGGGGGTGGCATTGGCTGGCATGATCAGGAGAACAAGAGGAGGCTCTGAGCTTGGGGGGAGAGGGAAGCTGGTACCAGAGAAAAGCAACCTGCAAGGGAGGGGTCCTCTTTGCGTGTCCCCACCCCACCCCCAGGATGCCTACCCCCTTCCCCTCCTGGTGCTCCAACAGAATTCTTTGTCTGTCTCCCAACTCCCTCTTCCTCCCAGGGCTCTGTGTCCTGGACAAGGGAGCAGATGCAACCAGAAAAGGGACCCCAGCAAAGGCAGCCCTGTCCCCTGCAGAGCCTGGAGAGAGGGGGTGAGGGAGGGTCACTGCGGGGTCAGCCCTGAAGGTTGGGTTCCTGGGGTGGGCCTGGAGAGTACTGGGACAGGAACCGAGCTTTTAGAGTCCTGACAGTGAACTGGGGGTTATTTTGAGCAGGCGTGGGCCAGTCTTTTGTTCTTAATCAGGTTTCTGTGTTCAGGCGGCTCCTGGGTGTCCTTTCCCAGTGCACAAGGGTAGGATGAGGCTGCTCTGCGGTGACTGTGCTACTTGGGGGGACAGTCTCTGATTCACCACAGCTTCCCCAGACCTCAGCCCTCCCCTCCTCTGTCCACCCAGGTTTCAAGTAATGGGAGAGAGAACCGCAGAACTTTCCTGAGAATTGATGGAGTGACAGAGGTGGTGAGACCAGGATCCTCCTGCAGCCCTGAATTCCCATCCTACCCAGAGCTGGGGCTAAGGGACCCTGGAAGGCACCTTCCCAAGGCCCCACTTCCAAAGGGGCAGCTGCAGGGTCACACACACAAAGACCCAAGCAGAGGCTCTGTGAGGAGAGGGGAGCTGTCAGGCAGGCAAAGATGCTGTGGGCAGGGGAAGGTCTCTGGAAGGGGCAGCAGGGAAGTTCCCCAGGAACTTCCTCTCGGGGCTGGACTCAGCATGGCAACGGGCTTCGGGAGTGCATGGGCACCAGGGGGACCCACCTGGAGCTTTCCCATCCCCTCCCACTTTCTCCTCCTCCCCACCTCCAAGTCTCAGAGCAGCAGCCTCCTCAGGGCACCCCAGGACCCATGAAATAAAACCCTCCTCAGTGCAGAAGCCTCCCAAGCCATGGTGACTGGCCCCTAGGAGAAGGGCAGAGGGAGAGAGAGTGTGGGCAGATGCCTGCTCCCCTCCTGGGGCCAGAAGCAAGGGCCGGGCACAGGCAGGGGTGGCTTCTGGGTTCTCTTGGCTCTTCTCAGATCTCAGTCAGGACGTTGGCTGGCACCAGACCCCGCTTTTTGCCGCTGCTGACGCGGATGAAGCCATCAGCATCCTTGCTCCTGCCCACGCCCACACAGATCTGAGCGGAAGAGACATGAAGCTGAGGCTTGGCACTGCCTGCATCCCTGGCCCCAAGTCCTGCTGATGGCTCCCAGGTGGTCCATCCCAGGGGATGACGGGACCAGCATCAGATGTGGTTGGAGACCGGGTGATGGGAGCAGATCCCATGAGAGTACAGGGTGCAAGAGCAGGCAGTCAGCAGACACAGAGCATCCCTTCGGGTCTGACCTTTGAGATCAGCTGGTCTAATGCCCCTGACAAACTACCATTTCACAGAGGAGGTAACAGGGGGAAAAGGACTTGCCCATGTTTAACAAGAGCCCAACGGCAGAGCCAGCATTCAGACCCAAGCCTCCAGACTCCTAATCCAGGGCTCCTCCCCCAACTGTCTCTAACGTAACCCAGCCCTGTGCCTGTGTTAGCTGCCAGCCCCAATTCCCAGAGGGGAGGACAGAAAAGCCCTGCAGTCCCACTGCTGCTTGTTTTTTTTTTTTTTTAAACGGAAATTTCAGTTCCCGGACTAGGGATTGAACCCGGCCACGGTAGTGAAAGCCCAGAATCCTAATCACTAGGCCACCAGGGAACATCCCAGTCCCACTGCTTCTAGCCTGCCTTCCCTCCGGCTGCCAGGCTGCAAGCGTCCTCCTCCAGGGCCCCTGCCCACACCCCTGCCGCCTCTCTCCCACGCCCACCTCTCCAGCCATGCAGGGCCCAGGCCCTCACCTGGCTCTCCTTGAGGCTCATGTAGCCCTGTTCCTTGTTCCCGGAGAAGGGTTGAGAGCAGCGCCAAACGTTCTCGCCTGGCCTCACCCGCTGCACAAAATTGGCTGGGAAGAAGCCAACCCGGTCGCCGACCTTGCCCTGGGGATGAGGCTGGCAATAGGCACTCGTGCCACCCCCTGACCCCCGCTGCTTTCTCTAGACCTAATGCCCACTCAGAGCCAATGCTGTCCTCCTCCAGATGTGGCTTCTCTGTATTTGAGCCCCTAGTCGGGTGGCTTCTGGGCTGGAAAGGGCACAAGGTGGGCGGAGGGACAAGGCTGGGGCGGGGAGGGGCAAAGTGAGAGTAAGACCTGAGGGTGGGCCTAGGCCTGGCTAGGGCCGGTGGAGGAAGGAGAGGAGGTCTTTGGGGCAGTGTTCTCTGAGGGTGCGGGCTAGTGGGGTAGTGACGGGCCTACCACTCCCCACCCTCCTCTCCCCACGCTGCCAAGTCACCTTCCACCAGTCCTCGTTAGAGTCATCCACCAGCATGATCCGGTCTCCAGGCCTGGGATGAGAGAGCGGAGGTAGCACATGGGGCAGGAGGGACCCTCCCCCTCTGCATCCCAACAGTCCTAGGCCCCCAGATGCCCTGCAGGCCCCTCTCAGCTGGGGGAGAGTTCTCGATGCCCTTGGAGGATCCCGAGTGACTACAGGTATGGCAGACACTCTCCAGGACAGAGGCCGGGCAGGGGGCAGGAAACGTGACATTAGCACCAATCCCTCTTGGACTCTGGTACCTCTATCTCCTCTTTGGGCTCAGTAGCCTCAAGTGTGCCAGGAGGAGGTTCCCTCACACTCATGTTCCAAGGTCTGGGAGCACAGAGCCCTGAGGTTGGAGCCAGGCAGCTGCCCGGGGTGGGGTGGGGTGGGGGGGTGGGGCGGCGGGGACTGGGCCGCTGGAGGACTTACTGCAAAGCCAGGTCATTGTTTTCCTGGGGCAGAAACTTGTAGAGCGCGACATAGGAGTACATGGGCCCCACATCCTTCCGTAGAAGGGACCTGGGGGCCTGTGGAAAAGCTCTGGGTCATTGATGGGAGGGGCACACCTTTCTTATTCCACCCACTCTCCCCTTGCCCTGACCTTGCCTACCCTGGGGGCTAGGAGATGGGGCACAGTGCTCCTGGGTCAATGACAGGGGAGGTGAAGACTATCCTGTCTGTTGTGCTTACACACCCCTGAAGGGACTGGGCCAGGGATGGTGAAGAGGGATCCTCCTCTGCCTGCTGCACCCTAGAACTGCCCACCCTTGGGGGAGCAGGAGTGGGCGCAGTAGGCATTGGGTCAGTGGTGGGAGTGGTAACACCCCTGCCTCCCGGGCCTGCTCCCCCTGGCATTGCCCATCCCTGTAGACTGAGGATAAATGATGGAGCAGGGATGCCCCCACTCAGCACGCTGTCACCCACCTAGGGATCAGTGACAAGAAGAACATCCCCTTCCCACCTGGCCTGCCGGGGGCTCACTGCCAGCCCAGCCTCACCTGCTGTCCAGGGCTCTTCTCCTCTGGTCCTGACCCTTCGCTCTCGGCCGGGGCTGTGAATACTGGAGATGCCGGGGTGGGGCAAGGGTGTCAGGCAGCAGGCAGCGGCCCGCACTGGGCTCCATTCCTGCCCCCGGTCCCCAGTCCCACTCACCGCTGTCGCCAGGGCCCTCCTCTGAGCTGCGGGTGCTGCCTTCCCCGTCCTCAATCAGCTCATCCCGTTCGCTCTAGGGACACAGAGAGGGGAGGGCTCAACCCCTGGACCCCCCCACCCTCTGAGACCTCTGAGCCCGAGGCTCCCCTTTGGTGCTCCCCATACCCACCAAGCTCTGTGTGGGGGACTCAGAGGTGCTGCTGAAGCTGGAGCGGTTCATCAGGGCCAAGGAGGTTCCATAGCGCAGGGTCTCATAGACGGGGTCCACCTTCCCGCTGGCCCCTACTGAGGAGTCACCATCAAGGCCGGGCACCCTGCTGCCAGCCTCGCTCCGCCCTGAAGTCCTGCATCTCAGCCCCGGCTGCCCTGCTGGCTGTCCTGCTCAGCCAGCCCTAAACTGAAATCCGCACTCCCCTCACCTGCCCCTCCCAGGTCTCCCTCGCGGCAGTGAACGCTCCGTGTCCTCCCACGGTGCCCAGGCACAAACCTGGAGCCTCCTGGACCCCTTGTCCACCTCACGGCCTGTGTTCACCCCATCACCTCGTCCTACCTCCCAAACGTTTCTAGAATCTGCTCACTTCTCTCCATCTCCACTGCTACCAGCCTGGTCCAAGCTACCAAACCCTTTCCTGGCAACCATCGTGGCCTCCCAACTGGTCTCCCTGCTTCCAGTCCAGCCCCTCCAACCCACACAGTAGCCAGAATGCTCTTGTAAAAACACAAAAATTGACCTTATAAAAAAGTCCAAAGACTTGTGGTTACCAAGGGGGAGGCGGGGTGGGGGAGGGATGGATTGGGAGTCTGGGATTAGCAAATGCAAACTGTTTATACACAGAATGGATAAACACCAAGGTCCTACTGTAGAGCACAGGGAACTATATTCAGTAACCTGTGATAAACCATAATGGAAAAGAATAGGAAAAATAATATATATATATATATATGTATAACTGAATCACTTTGCTGTACAGCAGAAATTAACACAACATTGTAAATCAACTACAATTAAAATTAAAAAAAAGAATAAAGTCCAGAGAACACTCTTAAAATGGACTCAAAGGCCCTGCACCCAGGGTCCCATCTCACCCTTTTACTCTGACTCCCTCAGTCCGAGCCTCATTATCCTTTCTTTAACTCTCTGCCCCTCCCTACCTCTGGCCTGCCTTCTGTCCACAGTGGTCTTCCCCAGATCCTCAGACTAATTCCCTATCTTTCAAGTCTCCCGGATGCCTTCGTTGCCTCTGTGGATGAGGTCGGTGCCGACTTTATCCTCTCTTTATTCCCTATCCTTCTGTTTCAGGCATTCACCAAATGATGGTTAATTGATGATTTATGTGATTTATTTCATGTCTAGCTCCCTTACTAGACCATGAGCCCCACCTTCTTCAGGGCTGTGTTCCCATGTCTGGCACAGTGCCTGGCACTTAGTAGGTGTTCAATAAAGTGTTTGTTGAAGGATGGATGAATGAATGAATGAACTCTACATTCAGGACAGGAGCATCCAAAGAAGGGAAGTGGGGAAAAAAAACAAAACAAACAAGCAAAAAGAAGAAGAAGAAGTCTAAAAAAAAAAGAAGGGAGTGGTAGTAGTACCAAGAACGGGCAGTGCCAGTGTGACTCAGGTGCTCATCGGAGGAGGGCACGGGTCTCTCATCACACCACAGTGGGATCAGGGGCAACAGTGGACACTCACCAGTGGGTGGGGACTCCTTGCTCATGGCACAGGCTGGTGGCGGCTCATGCACCAGGAGGGGGGAGCTGAAGTTGCGGCGGAAGGAGGAGGACTGTGGCGGGGGGGTGGGGCAGAGAGAGGGCACAGGGAGGTCACAGCCCCTTGAGAGTTTGGCCTTCCCCAAGCCCAAGCACCACCCCACATGAGGAACCAGCCCTGCGGGGCACTCATTCCCCCACATGCCAGGCCTGGGAGCATCAGCCAGCCATCTCTGTGTGGTCTCCACTCACCGTCTTGCCTGGGCATTGCTGGTGGGAGATCTCCTCGGAGCACCAGAGGTGGACGCTGACTTTGCATGTCTTACACCGCAAACCCTGCTTGGAGTTTCCTGGGAAGAATGTGGGTTTGGCAAGAGGGGGTGGTCAAGAGAGGCTACATCCAAGGGCAAGGAGCACAGGAGGCAGGTTAGGGCATGAGGGAGCAAGGGACTGGGCATCCTCATGCCAGCCTGGGGCCTAGCTCCGACCTCCACACAGTCAGGGTGGAACCTGAGCTGTTAGTAAGCACAGCAACACTGGGTCCCCACGCACCCCCAAGGGCGCTTATGTGTCCTCCCAGAGGGAGGGGCACAGTTAGAATTAGCAGCAGCCCAACACCAGGCAGTCAGGTCCATGGGCCCACTCCCACGCCCGCCCCGACCCCTTCTGTTGCCACCCAGGCACCTACCCACAACGAACTGGTGGCACAGCTCACAGGGGCTGGCTCGCTTGAAGACGTGTTCCTGGAAGCTGTGCAGCCTCACTGGTTTGAGTGGTGCCAGGGGGCGTGAGATCGGGCAGGGGGACAGGGCTGGGGTGGGTAGGCCCCTGTCTGCAGACGCTGGTGGTGGGGAGGGAGGTGGCAGCGGGGTCGGGGGCGTCAGCAGCACCTCGGTGGGGCATTTGAGCTCAGACCCCGAGCGAAAGAAGAAGTTCTCCATGCTCTTACTTCGGAGGATGT
The DNA here is from genome assembly GCF_025265405.1 of Mesoplodon densirostris. Taxonomy (NCBI): domain Eukaryota; kingdom Metazoa; phylum Chordata; class Mammalia; order Artiodactyla; family Ziphiidae; genus Mesoplodon; species Mesoplodon densirostris. The sequence goes on from NC_082678.1 coordinate 4,767,175, forward strand.
TCTTGAGGGAAAGTGAGCGCTTGAACCTCTGGAGCTGAGAGAGGAAAAGGGGCTGTGAGCCTGGAGGGGAGTGGCTCCCCGGGCTCTCTCCTCGGCCAGCGGCAGCCTGAAGGCTGAGAGCCAGAGGTGAGATGAAATACTGAGAAAGAGGCTGCCAAGTTCCAGAAGGCAGGTCACCATCCCAGGTGCCCATAAGAGCCAGGCAGGGAACCTCCTCGAGCAAAGGAGCTCTGGCTGGACAGGCACCAAATTAGGAGTGGTGGGGACTGGACAGCCAGCGAGTAGCTGCTGGTCTCCTTTAGCCAGCTGAGCTAGTCTGTAGGGGCAGCCCAGCATTGCCAGGTTTCTCAATTTTCAAAAAGAAATCCAGACTTTGTTTTTTAAAAATATTTATTTATTTATTTGGTTGCATCGGGTCTTAGTTGTGGCAGGTGGTTTCCTTAGTTGCAGCTCGCCAGCTCCTTAGTTGTGGCACATGGGCTCCTTAGTTGCGGCATGTGAACTCTTAGTTGCGGCATGCATGTGGGATCTAGTTCCCTGACAAGGGATCGAACCCGGGTCCCCTGCGTTGAGAGTGCGGAATCTCAACCACTGAGCCACGTGGGAAGTCCCTAGACGTTTTTTTTTTTTTTTTTAACATCTTTATTGGAGTATAATTGCTTTACAACGGTGTGTTAGTTTCTGCTTTATAACAAAGTGAATCAGCTATACATATACATATATCCCCATATCTCCTCCCTCTTGCATCTCCCTCCCACCCTCCCTACCCCACCCCTAAACTTTTTGTTTATAAAAGTAATTTTTTAATAAAAAATATTAATCCATTTCATGAACTTATGAAATTTAAAGTCAGTTAAGAGGGACTTCCTGGTGGTTCAGTGGTTAAGACTCTGTGCTTCCATTGCAGGGGGCACAGGAAAATCCACATGCTGAGTGCAACCAAAAAAAAAAAAGTCAGTTAAGAAATCTAGAACTTTATGTGAAATTGGATAGAAACAAATTCAAGAGGTTTTATTTCCTTTTTTATTTGCAGAAATGGTAGTATACTATTTCTCCCGCGCCTTGCTTTTTTCTTGGAAATCATTCCATACAAATACACAAAGAGTTTCACCATTCTTTTTGTATGGCTGCACAGGAATTTCACTGAATGGATAGCACCATTTACTCGACTTAACAAAATAATACTTTGGGGGCCAAAACACACCAGGTCCTCGGTCCTTGAACAGGGAGTGGGGGAGTGGTCACCCTGGACCCTCATCCTCAGGGCTGATTCTCCCTCCAAAACACCTCTCCAGTTCATCCCCTGCAACACCTCAGCACCCCAGAGCCCTGCCCCGGTTCAGGTTCCAGCACCCTGTCGGGTGTTCAGGGCCATAGCTCTTTGCCTCCACCTTGCCCATCCCCACTTGTTCTCCATGCAGCTGCCAGGGAGGTGATCCCTGACCCCACAAAAAAACTTTCACGGCTCCTCAGGACCCAGCCAAGGCCCCTGTCCCAGCCATGAAACTACTGCTTGGCCAAACCTTCCCTTCCACCCCAGGCCTTCCACCTGAGCCCAAATGTGAGGACTTGAACTCATCCGTGTTTCATGCCTCTGAGCTTTTTGTTTTGTTTTGTTTTGTTTTTTTGGGGTTTTTTGCGGTACGCGGGCCTCTCACTGTTGTGGCCTCTCCCGTTGCGGAGCACAGGCTCCGGACGCGCAGGCTCAGCGGCCATGGCTCATGGGCCCAGCCGCTCCGTGGCATGTGGGATCCTCCCGGACCGGGGCACGAACCCGTGTCCCCTGCATCAGCAGGCGGACTCTCAACCACGGCGCCACCAGGGAAGCCCCCTCTGAGCTTTTTATATGTGTGTCCTCTTCTTTGCCTTATCCAGTTATTTCCCGCTTTCTTCTTCAGGGTCTCCTGTGATTCTTCCTTCTCTGGGAAGCTGTTTCTTTTTCTGCAGGAATTCCTTTCAGTGGGACCACTCCCTCCTCTGGTTGGCTGCATCTGGATGGGCTTCCATGATAGCTCCGATCAGGTTTATGTTGTCATTTACTTCTCACTCCTCTGGGAGGCTGTGAGCCCCTGGAGGGTGGGGAAAGTTGCTTCAAATCTCCATAATGGGCCTCAGCACACAGTGGGTGCTCAGTCAACGTTTGTGGAATAAATGATGAGCAAGTGGCTGGAATCCTAAACGGAGCACGTGGTCTGGAGTGTAGGGTGGATTCTGCGGTGAGGCCAGAGTTATTTCCATTGCTCACCCAAACACACCCTTATTCTACCCGGTGTGAGATCTGGACCTCTCTACCCAGACCCCTGTCCTACGCCCCTCCTGTTGAAAGCCCTTACCCCTCCCATTCCTTTCTACCAGTTAAAAAAAAGAAACGGGTGGAGGTGGGGGGCAGAGGCCTGGCTCTAGGCAGGGAGACTTGGCCAGGGTTCCCAGCTGGGACACCAGGCAGCCTGTGTGCCATGGATGCCAGCTTGGCAACCGTGCCAAGGGAATGGAAGTGGTGGCCCCTCTAGCCCTAGGGAGGCCAGCAGGCCACATGACAGAGAGGGAAGCAGAGGAGGAAACGTTTGGGCAAAAGGCGGGCCCCGGTGTGCCAGCTGAAAGGCCAGAGCCCTGGGGGACCGGCAGGCTGAGTTGCTCAGCTCCTTCCTAATCCAGCTTCCTGGCCAGCACTGTGGGCTTCTTTGTGCGTCTCTGAGAAGCAGGGCCCCAGGCCCCAGCTGCCTGGGCATTGGGGCAGAGGTCGAGGCCCAGAGGGACAATTAATTAGAACACGAATATGTTCTATGTGGCTCTGGGGGCTCTGACGGGCCCAGAGGGGCGGGTGAACCACCCACTGCTCTGCGCAGGGGCCGTGGGCACAGAGCACAGGAGGTATCTGGGAGGATGTGCTGGGGGTTGGGGGCAGAACGCAACCTGCTGCCTGAAGGCAAGTTACTTCACTTCCTCTCTCTCTAAGCTTCAGTTTCCCCGCCTCCAAGTTTAGATGCTCTCTAAGCAATACAGGCTCAAGTCCCAAAGCAAAACCTAAACTTATGAACATAATGAGGGGCTGTGGTTGTCAGAGTCCTGGAATTGATATGCAGAATCTCATTAACCCTGGCACTACCCACTGAGGTGGTGACAATCATTGGCCCACTTTTCAGATGAGGAACGGAGGGGGTTAAATCACTCACTCATCATGAGTCCGCAGCTGCTAAGAAGCAGAGCCGGGACTTGAACCAGTGGCTTTAACTATTGAGCCCAAGTGACCAAGAGCACCCTGCCTTGGCCCTCACCTCTGGCCCTCAGTTGTGCCATGGGCTTGTCATGACATGTAGGGTTAGAAGGGACTTGAAAGACTGGGCACATAGAGCAGTCCCCACCCCGCCCTGCTCTGGTCATGTCCCCTCTGAATTGTCTGACTCTGTTGGTCACCTCTTGTGACGGCAAGCACATCCTCTCTTGGGACAGTCATTCCATCTTTGGGCAGCTGCAACCGCTGGAAAGTGCTTCCCTATTTAGAGCTGAAACCTGCCTCCCTGCCTATCCGCCCCCGTCCCTCCCTTGGCTCCAGGAAGGGCTACTCCCACTTACACACATCAGTTCTTCAAATATTTGAAGACATCAATCATGTTCTCCCCTCCTGAGGCCATTATTTCCAGAGTAATCCTCACAGGATGAGATTTCAAGCCTCCCTCCTCTCCAGCCTGTGCCCCTTCCTGGTCCCCGCCTGGACTCAGTGCCAAGAGCCACCTCTGCCGGGTACCAAAAGCCTCTGGAACAGAATGTTCCCCACCACCAGGGCAGCCCCAGCTCTGCCCCAGATCCCAGTAGGGTGGAGAAGTGGGAAGGAATGCCACCTGGGGTGGCTGGCAGATGTCAAGGGCTGTGGCTGGAGGGCAGAGGACGGCATCTCTGCCAAATGGCTTAATGCCTGCCCACACCAGAGACATCTGGCTTGGCCACCCAAACCTCATTTGGGCTCAGCCTGGCCAGGTATTTCCACTCCTGGGACTCCTAGTTCCCAGAGAAGACCTTTCTCTACCTCCTCACCCTCTATCTTTTTGGTGCCCCCCGCTGTCCCAGGACCCATTCCCTGGCGCGAGAAGAAGTCGTCATATACCCTGGCAAGCTGGCCCACCTGGACCCCATTCCCTCCCAAAGCACCAGGAACTTGTCTGCTTGGAGCTTGGACCATCAGACCTGTTATTCTGAATCCCCTCCTGGAGGCAGGACATGGCCTGCCTGCCTCCTCCCCACCTCCCCACACCCTGGACAGTCCCTTCCTTCCTCAGTTCCTGCCAGCTCCTGAAATGGCACGAGGCAGCTGGCAGAGGGTGGTGGCGGATGTGACAAGCTGACTCAGATGGCAGAGCTGGCATGGCAGGGTCTTTCCAAAGATGGCACCAAAGGGGGTGATGGCAGGCCCTGTGTCGTAGGATGGGGTGGGGACCCAGAGACGGCGATGCTGACACTAGGAGGGTGGCTGAGTAGCCTGGGTGCCGGAGTGATACCCGACTTTAGGGTGAGCAGGAGGCTGGACTTGGGCTGGCAAGAAATCCCCAGGGGGCCCCAAACACTGATGAATAGGTCTGAAATGTTGACTTCGCTGCCTGATGAAGACAAGTACACCAGCCTCCTCTGGTGTACCTGCCTCAAACTGAGCTGGGTGGGCAGCACCAACCCTCTCCCGTCCTCTCCTCCACGTCTACAGTCTGAAGACAGAAGCTACTTTGGGACAAGTTGAGGTGGGGGAATGGAAGGAGGCTGGCAAGTGTTCTGAATTCTCTCTCTGCCCACCTCTGCCCTCCTGAGTACCTTCTCCCAGACCTGCACTCCAGCCTGTGTTGTTATTACCGAGTCCTTCATAAATGAGGTACAGGGGAGGACGGCAAAGGGGCAGGGCTCCAACTGGCCTGGCACAGAGGGACCAGGTCAGGTGTACACTTCCCTTCCTTCCCTGCTCCGCAGATCTCCGTGGCTCAGACCCAGAGGTGATGGCATGGGACAGTCCTTGGGCTGGGAGGAAAGAGGTACAGACCTGCCAGGCCCTGACCACCCCTCCGCACACAGCTGAGCCTGCAGCCTGCTGACTGCTGAGGCAGCATTGCCCAGCCCTCCTGCCTGCTCTGGGAGGACCCTTAAGGAGGGGGCTGAGTGGCCAGGCCGGTGTGGGAATCAGGGCGGGACCTGGGAGGCCCTCAAACCCCTGGGAAGCAAGCAAGGGGTTTGTATGTGTCTGCCCAGGGTGACTAGAAGGCAGCTGTGAAGCTCAGGAGCGCTGGAACTCAGGATGGGGCTCAGTTCCCTCAGGATGAGGATCTTCTGCTTGAAAGAAGTTGTCACAAATATTCCAAGCAATATTCTGCCCCCCAACACCTCATTCCTTTCCCAGTAGACTTGGCTGTCTGAGGGGGAGGTAACTCTGTGGTCTGAGAGCCCAAGGTCTGGTTCTCAGAAGGGAGCAGGAGAAGGTCAAGTGTGACTCTGAAGACTTGGCTGTGGAGACCCACTGGTTCACTTTGGTTTAGGGATGGGGAGCCTACCTGGGGTGCCTCAGCCAGACACCAGCCACTCTGGTCCTACTCATCTTCCCTTGGTCACTCCCTTGATGACCTTGACCTTGAATTAACCTCATATCCTGGGGGGCGGTCAAGACAGAATTAGGAGGAAGATGGGCATTGGAAAGAGCTATAGATGAGCCAGTGATGCCAGGGGGAGCCAAAGACCCCACCCATTTCTGGTCCTGGCTGCCCCCCTCCTCATCTGGGTAACAGAAGCCGGGTGGGAACAATTTACCAGGGTGGAAAGGGAGCGAGAAGTCTTGACCTGAAATCTGGTCGGTGGGTGGGGGTGGTGGGCAGAGAGAGCACTGCCCCTTCTTCTCTCCCCATCCCCAGGTCCCCCGCTCAGGTCGCTTCCCGCAGAATTTCTTGCGGGTCAGCACCTAGAACTCAGGAGGGAGCAGGAAGCATAGAGGCGTGTGTGTGTGTGTGTGTGGGGGGGGGGGGTGTTGAATGTGAGCAGTGTTCTCCCTCACCCCACCGCCTTCAGCGCCAGGAGTCTGGGCTCCGCCTGACTTCATTGGGGAATAATTTATTCATTGTGACTCCCGCGGGAGTAGCAATCATACATAATTAGGATTAATTATGACATTCATTAATTATGATGACTTCCTTTTTTGCTTCTACCAGCTCCCCGCCCCCCTCCCCGGCCCACGGACCGCTGGCGTGGGCTGCCTGTCTTTCTCATCCGGAGCCGCAACAACAGTCCCCGGGTCCCCGCCAGTGATGGCCCGCGCCGCAGCAGCCCCCAGCGCGAACCCCGGGCCGCGGCCTCACGTCCCCAAGCCTAAGCCGGTTGGGAGGCGGGGAATGCAGGACTGCGGCGGGTCAGAGAGAGACATCTAGAGAGACTCAGAAATAAACACACAGAGACGCCGAGAGGACCCGAGAGAGACGCACACAGAGAGATACCAAGACAGAGACAAACAGGTTGTAGAGACATTTTCAGAGAGACACAGGCAAAGAGAGAGGGACAGAGACCTGGCGGACACGGGAGGGGTGCGCCTCGCACGCACACGCGGGCGCGTATACCAGCCCACACCCGCTACACACCGCTACACACTGCCTCCGCCTTCGCTGCGCCGACTCCCTCCAACAAACCCGAGTTACATACAACCTCCCTGGAGGGTCGCGGTGGAGCGTCCGCTCATCACGCGCGCAAGGGCGTGTCGTGCTTGTGTGATGGGGGCTCCTTGTGGCCCCTCGTCACGAACCCACTGCCCCCGGGTCGCCGCGCGGAGCGTTAGGGACCACACGGGCGCCACTACTGTGACCCCAGGGCACCCGAGGCCACAGTGGCAACCGCATCGGGAAGAGGGCGCCCGGGCTGGGGGCGCACTGGGCAGGGGTCCAGGCCTCGCGCCTCCCGAGTTACCTTGGTTTCCTGGAGGGCGGAGACGGTCCCCGGGGGGGTGCGGGCGGCCGCGTCGTCCGGTTCGTTCTCCATCTCGCTCATTTCGGTCATGGTTAGGCGAGAGGGGAGAGGGTGCCGAGACCCGACGGCAGCCCGGCTGGAGGCAGGCTGAGGGTGGCAGGCGTCTCTCTGGGACCCTGAAGCCCTTCTCTAGAGACTGCCCCCCAACGAACCCCAGGAGAAACCCGCCCAGGCAAAGCACCCCCCCCCCACTCCCGGGTGCGGGCGGAGAAAGTTCCCGGGTTGGTGGGTGAGAGGAGGTAATTACACGGAGCCGCGGGAGCAGGACGACCCCAGGAGTGAGGACCAAGGATGCTGCTCCGAGCGAGGGGAGGAGGGAAGTGGGGACTCGGGGTTGAGCCGAGGGAGGGAGCGATGGAGCTGTCAGTGTTCGGCAGGCTTCGCCGTCCTCTGCGCCCCCACCCCCTTCCCCTTCCCCTCCCCCGCCGGCCCCAGCCGGGCACCCCCTCCGCCCAGTCCTCGCCTCCCAACTTTGATTTAGGAGGTCGCCTGGTCCCTCCCCTTTCCCTCCGCGGCTCCCCAGCGCCGCTATGCAAATAAGGTTCTCAGCTATTGGCTGCCGCGGTGGCCAGGAGGGCGAGCTGGGCGGAGCCTGGGGGGGCTTGACAAGATGGGGAGGGGCTTGGAGGGTAAAGAAGTAGAGGGAGCAGTTTTACCTGAAAAACCCGGAATTAGGGGCGTGACAAGGTTGAAGGAAGCCTCAGGAGATCATATTGGAGTCTGGAAGGGTTGCGGGGGGTGGGGGTGGGGGTGGGGAATAGAAATAGGTTGGATCTGCAGAAGGATAGCTGAAAATGAGATAAAGGTAGGACTTCCTGATGGCGACGTGAAGAATGGGGACACTTTCGCCCAGTTAACTGGATGTCTCTCTGCCCTGGAGACATTCTCCCCAAATGTGTCTCTCCTCGGACTATGCAGGGGTTTCCTCAGCAGAGAATGGACAAATGAACATCATGTGTCAAAGGCCAGCCCTGTCCTGGAAAACAGGACAACTATATTGCTTTCCAGTCTTGTTGCCTGGACTTCAGCAGAGAAGAGGCCTCAGTCCCCACACTTGAGGTCCCCAAACCTATCCAAGACATGCCCCCTCCTAAAGATCCTACCAGAAATGGAGTTAGTTGGGGGTAGGGAGAGGTGAGGGGGAGGAGGTTTCTTACCCTCCAAGGTGTCCTCTGTCCACTTGGCCTGACGCTAATACATGTCACCTACCTGCTATTTCCCGAACTTCCCCTACCTCTCCTCCTGCCTCTTCTGGCCCTGATCAAAAGGTCTAGCTTCATCTCTGGGCCTATCCAAGAAAATGGAGGTAGGTTGGAGGTTGAGAGAATCCTTCCCTGGGTGTGGGTGGAGAGACTTCTGGGTCTAAGTCTCCTTCCTCCTCATCTTCTGTGGGTGATGAGATGAGGGGTGGGTGGCACTCAAGAGGGTCCTGCCTTTATGCCAGCCCTGGAGGAGGGGCTGAACCTAGAGTTCCCTCCTCCGCCCCCCCCCGCCCCCCCCCATGCACATAGCCATTCATGCCATCTATCTCCTCCTGAGGACGAGCTCACCGGTGGAGCACTGCTCAGGTTACTGCGTCCAGGAATAGAGATTTATTTGCCACTGGCAGAATTAGGACCAGGGCGGACGGGAGGGCTTGTGGTAGTGGGGGCTTAGTCCCCTCCCCCTCCAGATCCACACACTGCAGACCCTCTGAGTGCTAGCTTTCCTGAAAGGAGTTTGAATAGAACCTGGCCTCAGCCCTCAGACCAGTTTCCCCAAAGGCTCATTCATTACCCACTGCTCCCCTCTGAGGGCCACCCTCCTCCCTCCTGCCCAGCACAGGTCAGCCCAACGACCCCTCCCTAGGCAACTCAGACTTAGAAATGCTTGGAGCACCTGAGATGGGGTCATCAGCCCTCTATCTCTACCTGTCTTGGGCTGGAGCAAACAGGGGCTTCGTTTGTGTTTGTGAGGCCTCCTGGGGGGAGGTACCCCTGTTTCCCTCCAAAGAGAAGAGGCTCTGGGTTCCTTCGAGTCCAGTACCTGTGCAGTCACTAATTCACTTGACCTTGGGTAGGTAACTTTTAAAGCCTTGATTTCTTCATCAGCAGAATGGAGATTGTGCCAACCTCACTCCCGGGAGAATGAATGAGACAGTGTAGTACACCACTTAGCCCAGAGAAGACAGGCACAGAAAGTTCATTTTCGTCTTTCTCTCCTTTCTTCTGGGAGATTTGTCTCTTCCTGGGTCTTTTTCTGAGGTAGAGAGAAGAAACAGCTTCCTTCCCTCACTTTCCTCGGCTGTTTGGAGCCTGTTATCCCATGAGAGAACTGACCCAGGAGACTCTGACTAGACATGGGACAGAATTCCCAGGGGAATCAGTGGGGAAAGGCAGGGAAGTCGGTGGGCCCTGGGGCCCATCTGGTCTGGGTTTTAGAAATCTGAGGTGGGGCAGCTGTGGAGGAGGCAAGGGGCTGGATCCCATGACCTCTGGATGTCCTTTCTGGCCTGTGGCCTTCCTGTTTCAGAGCGGTTTTTAATGATCTAAGTCTGAGTCACTGTCTCAGTGCCAACAATTCCCACTGCAGTGGCTCAGAGATGGGGCAGGAGCAACTGGGCTAGCTTCTCTAGGAGGAACACTGTCCATCTTAGATTTGGAGGGCAGAAAGGAGGGGTTGTCAGAGCAAGTGGCAAGGTGGTCCAGAAGGATGGGTGGCAGCCATACTCTCAGAAGGGCTCTCAGACCAGAAGTCATAATAGAACTACCAGGGGGCCTCTTACTAGGAGAGCTGAGTGAATGAGCATGGGCACTGGGCTCTCGGGAGCCTGGGGACAGAGGGATGGATGGAGGGATGGACAGATGGCTTCAAATCTGCATATGGCACAATGTCCAGCACATGAAGAGCACCTGGTCCTCATCCTGGTCTGCCCTTTTTTCCTGCTCTGTGACCTTGGGCAGAGAGCTATCCATCTCTGGAGGGTCTTTGGTTTCCTTCTCTTCTGATTGGCAGAACTGGACTAGATTAGTTTCAAATGGAGTTGGATTAAATGGGGGCAATAATTGTATATCTCTTAGTGTTCTTTTGAGGATTAAAGGAGTTAACATATGTAAAGAGCTGGCCAGAGTAAGTGCATGATAAATAGTTATTATTATTATTTTATTTTTTAAAAATATTAAGGATTCTTAGGACTTCCCTGGTGGTCCAGTGGGTAAGACTCTGCACTCCCAACGCAGGCGGCCCGAGTTCGATCCCTGGTTGGGGAACTAGATTCCACATGCATGCCTCAACTAAGAGCCTGCGTGCTGCAACGAAGATCCCTCATTCCGCAACTAAGACCCTGTGCAGCCAAAATAAGTATATAAATAAATAAATATTTAAAAAAATTTTTTAAAGGATTCTTAACCTTGGGTTTGTAGGTAAGTTTCAGTGAGTTCGTGAACTGCTTGAAGCTGCATAAAATTTTGGAGGATAAGCATTTTCTGGGGGAGAGTCCAGAGCTATCATCTACTCCTCAGAGAATCTTAGGTCCCCAAAAGGTTAAGAACCACTGGCCTAAATGACCCAGGGCCCCTCCACTAAGGTGTCTGCCATAAGGACTGACCTATTTTCTCCCACAAACACCTTCAGTTCAAGCCCTTCCCTGCTGTGGGCTCTGCCCCCATGGGTTACCAAGGACAGCCCAAGCTGAGTGGCTGGCCTCTCCCTCCAGCTTTAGAATCGGGGCTCCTAGGGTAGGGGGGTTCATCATGGTTGAGGCCAAGTCTGGGTTCTCATCTCCCAGCTGGGGAGAGGAAGAGGACCCAGCCTCAGTGGGGCTGGGGATGCCGAGAACACAGTGAGAGGTCTGGCCTTGCCCAGTCTCCCCTATGTCCCTCTGCCAGACCACCCCAGGGCCTCAGATGCAGATACCACTCTAACGAGCTAAGGCCCATGGCAGGCATCGGTAATTATGATTTTACAGAAATATAGAAGGCTCTTATGCAAGTCCCTGACATACTTCCCGGCTGTGGCATCTGCAACAGCCAGGTCCCCAGAGGCTGGAGAAGGGCCCCTCCACCCCCTGCTGCCAACAACCCTTGGAGCTTGGGACACTGGCATAGAGCCGCCTTCCCACTGCCTGTGGCGCTGTCCCTAACACGCCCTGGGCGAGCTGTTCCCTCTCTCTGTGCCCCAGGCTCCCTGGAGGGGAACAACATGGGCTCCAGTGTGTGCACCCCTCTCCCTACCCTGCCAAGTCGAGGCTGTCCAGGAGACCTTTTTCCATGGGAGGGGGATAATGGTTTGGGGGATGTTTCCCTTTCTCTCAGTAAGAAAACCTCTCTTTCTACAAAGATGTCCCCTTCTATTCTGTTTCTTTTCCCCTTGAGGCTGGGGACATAGGGCTGACAGCAGCCTGTGGTGGGGGGTCACAGCCCCTGGCTGCCCCTCCCCAGGCCCTATGCCAGTTTGCCCAGCCCCATCTCCCATGCCTCTGATAGTGTCCTGAAGCCACCCCTTTCTTTCCCTGGTCCATTCCCCATGCCCACCCACAAAGCATCTGTTACCAAGGTAACAGCAATGTCATCACTTTGGGGTGAGCAAGGAGGTGGAGCCCAGTGGATGGGATGGGGCTGTTAGGGGTTAGAATTTTAGAGATATGAGCACTGAGGGCCCCGCAAACTCTTAAAGGAGGATCTTTGGCTGCAGAGGGGCCCTGGGCACAGACTGGGCTGCAGCTGAGAGCTGGTGGGAAAGAGGGAGGATGCAGTCTGGAAGCAACTGGATCTGGGTGTTAGGGGTGAGGGTGACTGGCTTACTAAGTGGGAGAAATGTGAGGGTGATGATGCCAAAGAGATGTTGAGGCAGGGAGGGTGGAGCCTGCCTGTAACTCCTCCTTCGGGATTCAGCTTGTTAACTCCTCCTGGGGAGAGGTTTTCTGGCTGGGAGAGTCTAGACCCAGTGGAAACAGCAGCTGGGGATCCTGGGGCCAGCCTGGGCCCACACTGCCCCCTGCAGACTACACAGAAAACAATGTTGGATGTCTTCCAGGGAGGAGTGTGTAGGTGGGGCCTTTGAGGGTCTACATTTGAGACATCTAAACCATGTGGTCCTACTAAGTGCCTAGAGAGGCTCTGGGCACCAGGGGTGCCAGTTTCCTGCATTTGACGCCCTCCTGTAAATCCTGACCCAGAGAGTGCCCTCCTGCCCAAAGGATCCCTCTGAGCGGACTTGGGGGCAGGAAGCAGCGGGGACAGAGATGCGCCTTGAGCTGAGTTGACAGAGGCCATCAAGAGGACCAGAAGGCAGAGGGGTCAGAGTATTCTAAGCAGATGCAACAGCCTGGGCAAAGGCACAGAGGTGTGAAACAGAAAAGACTGTTCTGGAAGTTGCTGGTAAGCAAGGGAGAGAGGGAGTGGTGACAGGGAAAGGCAGAAGAAGGTGGACAAACGGCCTTGGATGCTGGGCCAGGAAGATGCGTTTTCCTGCACAAACGGGCTTCTCAAACTCGCTCATTGGAACCCAGGTGAACAATCCAGGGGTGCCATGGAGGCATGGGGGGCGGGGGACAGGTAGGCAAAGTGGTTTACTCAGAACTTGAAAGGAATTTAAAAACATGTCTCTGTATTAAATGTTTGTGCAAGCCTTGCGTTTGAGTCCAAGAATATCTAGGTTGGTTTTTCTACCAAAAAATGATTTTAAGCACTAACTATGGTGTGCCACAGATGCCCTGGAAGATGGGCATGGTTACCCAGGTGTTTCCATAGCCCAGCTTGAGAATAGCACTGCGAGTGATTATGGTATGGTCATTCCTGTGTCTTAGGAAGATCCCTCTGGCTCCCAAGGGCAGCCACATGGAAACAGAGCCAGAGTAGTGGGCTCAGGGTCTTCTGGCCAAAGGCTTCATTGCAGGGATGGCCTGGAAGGAGTCCTGTGTCTTGGTCTGGGTGCATGGCAGTGAGGTGACTCAGGTTCCAGCCCACCCTCACTAGTTAATAACCTTGGACAAATTGCATAGACTGTAATTGGGGACCTTCTTACTTCAAGGGGTGGTTGTAACGTGCAGTGGGACCTGGAGGATCGCACACCCCTGAAAAGCTGCTTCCCTTGCCTGCAATGCCTTTTTTTTTTTTTGCCACGCGGCTTGTGGGATCTTATTTCCCTGACCAGGGACTGAACCCGGGACCTCGGCAGTAAAAGCGTGGAGTCCTAACCACTGGACCACCAGGGAATTCCCTCCTGCAGCCTCCACTGCTGCTCATCCCAAGGGAATTGTCAAGTCATAGCCATCCCTGAGGAGACAAAAATCCCGTTTCCTGCTCCTCCTGCCATTATTAATACCCCCCCGCCCCCATCTATCAAAACCACAGCACTCCAGCCACTGTCATTCATATTTACTCATCCTCAGGGCTCACAGCCCAGGACTGGAACAGAAAGTATTTTTCCCCATTTTGCAGTTGAAGAGGCCAAAGCTCAGAAAGGCCAGGGGTCCCTGCCATCCAGGTTCCGGGGTCTGATACTTCTTTGGGAGCTGTTAAATAAGTGAATGCATGAACGATGAACACTGCCCCCCATCAGCCCCTCTTTCTTTGGGGGATGGGTGGTAGACCTCATTCTCCAGCTCCCCAGGTTGGACTGTTGCCTGGTTAATTTCAGAATTCCACACACGTTTGTCCAGCAGAGTGGTCATAGTACAGTCATTAGGAGCAAGGACTGTAACCCAGTGGCCTGGGTTCAAACCCTGGCTGTGTCTTCTCTTAGCTGTGTGACCTTGAGATAGTTACTTAACCTCTCGGAGCCTCAGTTTCACCATCTGTATAATGAGGGGGGCGGTGATAATAGAATAATAGAAAAAAAAATAGCATCTGTCTTAAAAGATAGACTGAAAAGCACCCTGGAGTCATACTGATCACTGAAGAACTGTTTGCTAAATAAACAGATCCTCTACCTTGATAAGTGTTATATAAATAAACCTACACTTTTGTTTTTAAACCTACACTTTTAAGTGTTAAATAAATAAACCTGTATGATGTACTAGGCAGTGGAGATATGTAGAGAAAAAGACACCTACATTTACTGAGGGCTCAATTATTATCTCATTCATAATTATCCAGCCCTGTGGGGTAGAGGTTCTCACCATCCCCTTTTTATAGTTGCAGCACGAAGCTCAGAAAGGTTAAGTTACTTGCCTAAATCCACCTAGTTGCGCTTGCACTCAGGGTCTATCTAGAGGTATGTTTACCTCTTAGTCCCTACCCTCAAGGGGCTTCCACTCTGATGGGAAAACAAACATTAGACAAAGTACATTAAGAATAAACTGGAGGACTTACCTGGTGGCGCAGTGGTTGAGAGTCCGCCTGCCGATGCAGGGGACACGGGTTCGTGCCCCGGTCCGGGAAGATCCCACGTGCCACGGAGCAGCTGGGCCCGTGAGCCATGGCCGCTGAGCCTGCGCGCCCGGAGCCTGTGCTCCGCAACGGAAGAGGCCACAGCAGTGAGAGGCCCGCGTACCGCAAAAAAAAAAAAAAAAAAAAAGAAGGAGGCAGTAAGTTTGAAGCATGAACAGAGTACCTTTCCAAGGTGAGACTTACTGGTGGTGAGAGGGTCTCTCAGGAATTAAAGATTGGAGACTTAGAGCCAGGCCTGTGCACCCTCGAACTCTAGGGGGTGCTGTTTAGCATGGTGCCCTGTGGAGTTGCACACCCAGAGGCCTCAGAGACAGTTTGCTGGAAGAAAGGACCACCCTCCTAGGGTGGGGGCATTCGTGTACACAGACACACAGAGCACACAGGGATTGCCATATGGTACTGCCAGCTTCCTGCGTGTGTGCATGTGTGTCTGAAAAATCGTGCTCTCATCCATTCCTTTTAGGGAAGGGGAGGGTGGGACGAATTGGGAGATTAGGATTGCCATGTATACACTACCATGTGTAAAACAGCTAGCTAGTGGGAACCTGCTATAAAGCACAGGGAGATCAGCTCGGGGCTCTGTGATGACCTAGATGGGTGGGAAGGGCCGGGGGTGGGGTGGGAGGGAGATCCAAGGGGGAGGGGATATATGTATACATATAGTAGCTGATACACTTCATTGTATAGCAGAAACTAACACAACATTGTAAAGCAATTATACTCCAATTTTAAAAAGATAAAAAAATAAAAATCATTTCCCTGGAACTCGGTGCCCAGATCTTTTTTTTTTTTCTTTCTTTTTTTTTTTTGTGGTACACGGGCCTCTCACTGTTGTGGCCTCTCCCATTGCGGAGCACAGGCTCCGGATGCGCAAGCTCAGTGGCTATGGCTCACGGGCCCAGCTGCTCCGTGGCATGTGGGATCTTCCCAACCAGGGGATGAACCCGTGTCCCCTGCATCGGCAGGCGGACTCTCAACCACTGTGCCACCAGGGAAGCCCCCAGACCTTTTGACCACTAATGTAGGGATCACAGCAGTGCCTGAGCCCTGGATAAGTTAGGATTCCACCTGCCCATGTACCCTGCCCCAGGTCCCACACAGTAGTGTGAGGGAGGGAGGGAGGGAGGGAGGGAGGGAGAGAGAGCCTGGTACATAGTAGGCACTCAATAACATTTTGTTGAATGAATGGATGAATGAGGAACACTCCCCTCAGCCTCTGTTTCTCTGTGGGAGTGGTAGGCTTCACTCTCCAACTCTCCAGGTTGGAATGTTGCCTGGGATAGAAGACAAAACGAAACAATACATTTTGGTTAGAGGAGAAAGACACTGACTTATTTCTCAGCAATTCTGACAGATAAAAAGTTACTTCCTTGGCTTAGGGAACCCCAAGGGTATTATTAGGATCGTGTTATGCCATGGTCTAGAAAATGATAGAGCATTTGGGGTATGAAATTCATCTGTATTGGGGGAAGTTTCTGGGACAGTCATGTCTGTACCCCCAGAACTAGCGAGGGACACCACCAAGGAGGCTGGGGTCCTTAGTGGTGTCCCTCACTACCCCAAGGGAAGCTCCTGA
This sequence comes from Mesoplodon densirostris, assembly GCF_025265405.1. Taxonomy (NCBI): domain Eukaryota; kingdom Metazoa; phylum Chordata; class Mammalia; order Artiodactyla; family Ziphiidae; genus Mesoplodon; species Mesoplodon densirostris. Next base: position 4,783,099 of record NC_082678.1, read on the forward strand.
GGATTAAACGCCGGGATAAGAGGCAACGCCACAGAATGTCCTTGGATCCTCACTGCCACACTGAGTGGGAGTGAGGCCTTGCTCCTATTTGACCGATGAGGAAAGTAGGTTCAGAAATGTGTCCCTGGGCTTCCCTGGTGGCGCAGTGGTTGAAAGTCCGCCTGCCGATGCAGGGGACACGGGTTCGTGCCCCAGTCCGGGAAGATCCCACATGCCGCGGAGCGGCTGGACCCGTGAGCCATGGCCGCTGAGCCTGCGCGTCCGGAGCCTGTGCTCCGCAAAGGGAGAGGCCGCAACAGTGAGAGGCCCGCGTACCGCAAAAAAAAAAAAAAAGAAAGAAATGTGTCCCTGCCTCGTGGGGGCCTCAGACCACCCAGAGCCTGAGACTCCTCTGAGAGTGGGGAGCCTGGACCAGAAATTTCCTGAGGCCTCTCTGGGCCTGAGGATGGGCTGTTTGTACCCTGTGCTGTGCTGGCCCAGGAGGTCTGTCTGCCTCAAGCCTGGCTTCTTTCCTTGGAGAGACAGAGCCAAGGAAAACCAGCAACAGGCCCAGCAACGCCTCTTTGGGGACAGAAGCCCAGAGACTCTGAGATGGGCGGAAGGAGGGAGTAGCGGCGAGCGTAAGGGAGAGGCGGGACTTCCCTGGTGGTCCAGTGGCTGAGATTCCACGATCCCAGTGCAGCAGACCCGGGTTCGATCCCTGGTCAGGGAACTAGATCCCACGTGCCACAAGTAAGAGTTTGCATGCCGCAACTAAAGATCCCGCCTGCCAGCAACAAAGATCTCCGTGCGCCCCAACTAAGACCCGGTGCAGCTAAATAAATAAATATATTAAAAAAAAATGAGTAGGGGAGAGGGGGCGCTCGGAGGGGGAAGGGGGAGGGTACAGATAGCTCTGGAGGTAGAGGACAGGCGGGGGGACGGGGTAGGGGGTGGGACCGGCTTATGGAGCTGGAGTGCCCTCCACTGGTGTCCTCGAAGGGGGCCCGCGCCAGCCTCCACCTTTTCCACCTCCATCCTGCATAGCAAGCATAACAAGCCCCCGCCACCCGCTCATCCCCTCTGCCCCACTGCCGCCCCTACACCCTGCTCCCCCGAGGCCAGGGCCAAGCCCTCCCTCTGGACCCCTCCTCCTCCCCTTCCCCGGCCTTCCTGGGATCTTGCTCTGTCCAAACTTGCAGGGTCCCATGGGGGGCCTCCTGACCTTGGATCCAGCTTTGGGCAATGGGTGAGTCTTGAAGTCTTGGGGGTCTTGCTGCGGATCTTGGGGACTCGGGTTTCTTTGGCCCCCATTGTCAGGAAGGTTCTCATCCCCTTTTCCTCCTTTTGTCTGGCTTCATGAGAGAAGACCAAGGGCCAAGGTACCTGGAGGTACCCTGCCCGTTGTGTGTGGGGGCATACTTTTTGGTTTTCCCTCTCCCTGTAAGGAAGGCCCCCCAGAATCACAAAGCCTAGATAGTTAGGGTCACATGAGGTCAAGCCGCGTCTTTGGAGTCCCATCTGTGCTCTCTGCAAGGCCCTTATCTATTTACACCCAACACAGTAGTGGGGGTGGGGGCAGGGGGCCCCCTGAGCTGACTGTGTACAGTGACAACAGGGGCTGAGCCTGGGGAAGGGGGCCGTCCCCCAGGCAGACTGTATTTGTCCATAAACACAGTGCACCCCAAGCCCCAGGGCAGAGGAGGGGCAGAGAAACCAGCCCAGCTGGAGCTCCTCTCCTTCCACCTCCCTGGGAGGGAGGCTCTCCCGGGCCCACCCCCTCCTCCTCACAGGCACGCTCTCTCTCCCAGCACCACCCCCTGAGTTGTTTCCACAGCAAGCTGGACTATGTTCTGTAAACTCCAGTCCCCTAGCCAGGTAGCCCCAAGCGACAGGACAGGTGTCAGGCCATCGCTGCACCTGTGTGTATGGGGGGTCGTGTAGAGACAAGGAAGGAGGCCAGGGGGAGCAAAGGCCCTTTGTCAGTCCATGTGATGTTGTTGGTCGCTCTTCCTGTCCCCTGGAGTGGTCAGGCTCCACCCACCCACCCTGGGGTCCTGTGAGGGGTCTGGGCCCGTGGGTCTCCAGGACTCTACATGGCTTATGGATCTGGGGCCAATCTTTCAGCCTGAGGGTGCCCCTCGTTGTTCTGGGCCTCTGGGGGAATGGTGGGGCAGTGGATGTCCGTCCCGGTGACTTGTTCTGCTGCACCACCATTTCCCCTTTGAGTTAATGATTGCTGGGGAGCCCCAGGGATGCCATTTCTTGATTCCCCCCAGCTTGGGCTGCCTAAGAGGCCCTGAGTTTCCTAGAGCCCCGGTTGCTCAGCCAATAAGAGGCTGAGGCCTTGCCCCACCCTTCTGGGGCTATGCTCTTGTATATAAAGCCTGAGGCCCCGGGTGGATGGCCCAGTGGGTCCAGCCCAACCCAGTGCTGAGCTTTCTGTGAGACAGCTGGTCCTGCTCTTTTTCCAAGATGCTGTTCTGGCACAGCCAGCCGGAGCACCTGTGGCCCAGCCCCGGGGAACTGTATCCCGGGCCACCAAGCAGCTTGCTCAGGTAAGGGCCACATCCCCTTCCCACAGTCCCTGAGGAAGGCTCTGCTCTGAGTTGAGATGGACATGGTAGGGCCACCTGTTTCAAGCCAAAGGTTATGGGCCTCCTGCTCTTGAGTTCCTTTGGGGGTGGGGAAGTGGTCAAATGTACCTGGAGTTCAGTGGGTCCCAGGACATTTGTGGTGGGCATTCACTGGGCGTCAGGCAAGCCCTGAGGGCGCAAACAAGTAATTGATAGCAGATGTTTGCAAGTGTTTGGTAGTATCTGGGATTTGTACCTTAAGGGAGGTCCGCTGGAGGCCAGAGGAGCGGAACAGGGGCCCCTTAGGCCCTGGCTGCTGCAGGGGTGCCTGCTACAGCACACTGTGGGCTCCCTGAAGGGAGAACGTGGCAGAAAGAGTCAAAGCCTCTTAGAGGATGGGGTGGACAGGGCAGAAAGCCAGCAGTGCCCTCCTTGCCCTGGCAGGGAGGCCTTGCCCTTGTCCTACCTGAAGCAGGAAGAGCCGCCCCACATCCCCCGTGCGGAGCCGCCCTGCCCCGCCTTCCAGTACGTGCTCTGCGCAGCCACCTCGCCAGCTGTGAAGCAGCAGGAGGAGACCCTCACCTACCTGAACCAGGGTGAGCTGGGCCTGGGGAAGGAGAGGGGCTAGCGAGGCAGCAAGCTCTGGAGGCTGGGCCCAGGGCAGGCTGGGGGTGGCAGGCAGCATCTCTGCCCCTCAGAGTGGGGCTCACACATCCCCTTAATCTCTCCCAGGCCAGTCCTATGAGGTGAGGATGCTCTGCAACCCCAAACTGGGCGATGCCACCCAGGGGCCCCGGCTGCTGAAGGTAGGTGCATCCCTTCCAAAACTGGCAAGAGCTGGCTATGACTATCCCTCTGGGCAGGAAGCCAATGTCATCACTGTGATGTCATTGTCAAGTAGAACCCTCTCAAGTCCACCTTTCAATCTGACCTTCACAACAGCTCAGTGGTGGGCAGGAATTGTTGAGGAAACAGGCACAGTGAAGTTAAGTATTTTCTCAAGGACACAGAGCCAGTAAGTAGCAGAACCAGGACTTAGAAGTACATTTACATAGCATTATTCACACACATGATTCCTTCTTTCTCAAAAAAAAAAAAAAAGTATTTAGCTCCCATTCTTTGCCAGAAACTGTTCGTTGAGCTAGAGATTCAGGGGTAAAGAGGTGGTTTCCTTCCTCAGGGGGCTTGCATTCTGCTGAGTGAGACAAACATGTAATTACACAAATTATTAATATATGCAATTACAAATTGATTTACAAATCGCAAACTGATAAGTGCAGCGAAGAAAAGAAACGGGTAGAGTGACTATGAATGGGAAGGGATTAACTCCTCCATTTTACAGATGAGGAAACTGAGGCTCTAGGTTACTTCCTCAATTTCACAGCTTGTGAGTGGCAGGTGGCATCTGGACACGGATCTAGTGATTCTAAGTCCTTCTGCTCCTGGAGGGTGGGAAGCAAGGTGGGGGAGAGGCTGGAAAGGTTGGCCTGCCCCAGGTGTGGGAACTGGTTCCCAAATGCCCAGGCGCCCTCCTGTGCCCGCAGAGTGTGGTGCGTGTGGTTTTCCACGACCGGCGCCTGCAGTACACGGAGCAGCAGCAGCTGGATGGGTGGAGGTGGAGCCGGCCTGGGGACCGCATCCTGGACATAGGTGAATGGGGAGGGACCAGGGACCCTTTAGGGCTGCTTTCTGTCTTAGAGGCCCTTGTGGATGGGGAGGGCTGAACCCGACTCCCTGCCTGCAACCCTGTGCCTGCAGATGTGCCACTGTCCGTGGGGGTGATAGAACCCCAAGTGCTACCCTCACAACTCAACACGGTGGAGTTTTATTGGGACCCGGCCAAGAGGACCTCCCTCTTTCTGCAGGTGAGTCTGAAGCTGAGACAGGGAGGAGGCTGGAGGTCAGATGTGGGTGGTAGCAGCCTAGGTGGGAAAGGAAGGTGAGTTTGGGTGGTGGTGGGGGCGTGATAAGAATGAACCGCGTCCAGAAACACCTGGAGGAAAAAAAGATGGATAAATGTTGATCGAATCTCACCAAAGGCAAGGACCTGTGAAACATTAAGGCAATGGAGGAAATGACAAAACATAGGACAGAATTTAGCTTCATAAAAAGTAACGGTCTGGGGCTTCCATGGTGGCGCAGTGGTTGAGAGTCCGCCTGCCGATGCAGGGGATACGGGTTCGTGCCCCGGTCTGGGAGGATCCCATATGCCGCAGAGCGGCTGGGCCCGTGAGCCATGGCCGCTGGGCCTGCGCATCCGGAGCCTGTGCTCCGCAACGGGAGAGGCCACAACAGTGAGAGGCCCACATACCGCAAAAAGAAAAAAAAAAAAAAAAAAAATAGTCGTCACATATGACATATAATGTGTTATATAAAATGCTAATAATGTTAATAAAAATTATATATGTGTGTGTATGTATATATATATTATATATATATATATATATATATATATATATATATATATATATATATATATAACAGGCAAAGACTTTTTAAAAACTGTTGGTAAGGTTTGGAGAAACAGACACCCTCATATCCTGAGAATGCAAATTGGTGCACCCATTCTGTAGGTATGTGGCACGTGGGCAAATTCTATTAAATTTAATGTTCATACTCATTTACCCCGTAGTTCCGCTTCAAGAAATGTATCCTATCGCAATGTTCAATAAGTACACAGAGATATATTTACCAGCTGTTCATGCCAGTGTCATTTTATATATTAAAAGATTTTAAATAATCAAAATGTCCATCAGAAGAGGATTGACTTTGAAATAAGTGTTTAGTACAGGTTTATAATGGAAATTGTGTAGCCATTAAAATGATGTCTCTAAGAAATATTTCATGACAAGAGAAACCGCTTTCCCATAAGTAAAGGCAGAATACGGACTTGTATTTAAAGTTTGATTTTCATTTTGTAAAAAGTGTGTATGTATACAAAAGTTGTGGGGTTTTTTTCCTTGCCCAGAGAAAAGACAGGAAGAAACAGTACTTGAATGTTAACAGTACTATCTCTGAGAGGTGGGGTGATGGGAAATGCTTGTATTCTTCTTTATACTTTTTCAGTGTTCTCCATATTTTCTATGCTGAAAGATTTCCTTTTATAATCAAACAATATTGTCCAAACTCACCTGTAAGTCTCTTTTTTTTTTTTTTTTTTTTTTTTTTTTTTTTTTTTGCGGTACGCGGGCCTCTCACTGCTGTGGTCTCTCCCACTGTGGAGCACAGGCTCCAGACGCGCAGGCTCAGCGGCCATGGCTCACGGGCCTAGCCGCTCCGCGGCATGTGGGATCTTCCCGGACCGGGGCATGAACCCGCGTCCCCTGCATCAGCAGGCGGACTCTCAACCACTGCGCCACCAGGGAAGCCCTGTAAGTCCCTTTTTTGAGTGTCCACTATAGTCTAAGCATCTGGACTTGGAGTCAGGTGGATGTGGCACAATTTCAGTTCCACCACTTTCTGGCATGGACCTTGCCCAGGTCACATAATCTCTGTGAGCCTCAGCTTCCCTACCTTTACCTGTTTTTCACAAGATTTTGGGAGGGCTACAGTGGGTGTGAGGGTCAGGAAGGCTTCCTGGAGTAGACTGCTAGATTTAGCAAATAAAATACAGGACACTCAGTTAAATTTGAATTTTAGCTAAAGATTTTTTTTTTTTTTTAGTAGCAGTATGTCCCATGCAATACTTGGGAATACTGATACTAAAAAATTATTTGTTTCTTATCAGAAATTCAGATTTAACTGGGCATCCTGTATCTTAACTGGCAACCCTACTCTGGAATGGGATGTATTAGCTCAGACATGAGCAGGGAGAGCTTTCCCGGTAGAGGAAAAGCTATGCAGGTGTATTGAGGTGATGATTCGGCTGGATGGTTAGGTCAGTGGGTTCAATGATGGGGGAGAGAGAGCAGCCATGCAGAAAAGCTTGACTCTTTAAGATGCTTGAGTGCCAGCCAGGGTCAGGGACTTTGCTTCTCATCTCATAAACTTGGGGAGCTGCTGAGGGATTTTGAACAAGGGAAAGAACCTAATAAAGTTATATTTTAAGAAGAAAGTAGATCTTAAATGATCTCACCACCAAAAAATGGGTAATTATGTGATGGGGTGTTTCTGTGATGGAGGTGTTAGCAGCTAATGCTATGGTGGGTGGTAATCATTTTCCAATATATAAATGTATCATATCAACACACTGCAAACCTTAAACATACACAATGTTATAAGTCAAATATATCTCAGTAAAGCTGGAAAAAATTGTTCCTCTTAAAAAAAAGAAAAAGTTATGCTGTAAGAATAGACACTGGTTGAGGGTGGGAAGTTGCTGTGATTAATGGCTGACAGGTGACAGACAGGTAACAGGTTTCAGGTGAGATCCCTTGAATGTGGGTGGGACCTGGAATCACCCTTCTTTTCCACCTCAGGTTCACTGCATCAGCACTGAGTTCACTCCTAGGAAAAAAGGTGGAGAGAAAGGCGTTCCCTTCCGCCTTCAGATCGACACTTTCAAGCCCAGTGACAAGGAGCTTTCGCCGGAGCACCTGCATTCAGCTGGCTGCCTCATCAAGGTGTTTAAGGTACATGCAGCACGGGGGCCCTGTCCCCTCCCTCTCAGGGCTGTCACCCTGCCTTGCTGGCTGTGTGGATCTGGCTCTGTTTTGCAGCGGACCCTCAGCCTGTGGTTCCCCTCTTTGGGACTGTTTCATTCTCCGTGCACAGAGGGATGGGGCTTGGTCTCTTTCTCAGAGCCCCTCCTGCAATGAGAAGTGGGCAGGTTAAGAGGGCCTCTGAGGTTTCCTTGTCACCCTCCTGTAGCCCAAAGGAGCTGACCGGAAACTGAAAACTGACCGGGAGAAGATTGAGAAACAGCCCGCGCATGAGAGAGACAAGTATCAGACCGCCTGCGAGAGCACAGTCTTCATGGAGGTGTGTGTACTGGGTGCGGGGGGCGGGAGGGGAGGTCTGGAGAAAAGATCCTCGTTGTACACGCTGGGAAACTGAGCCCTCAGGGGCTGCGACTGCTCCGGGATCATCACAGCCTCCCAGTGATTCCACCTGTTTCCCGCGAGGACAAACTGCACTGCCTGTTGTTCAAGACTCCCAGGAGATGACGCCTTGCAGGCTGCCTCTCCTTGCCCTGCCGGTGGCCGCCCCTCACTTCCGCTCCCTCTGCCTGGAGCACCTCCCTTCCTGCTGTAGCTCCTCCAGGAAGCCTTCCCCAAATCCCCCAAACAGAGCTGCAGGCTACTTTACTCTCTTCTTTGTGTGGAAACTTGATCTACTTGTCAGGGGCTCCTGCGGCAGGGGCCAAGTTTGGCTCAAGGCAGGCCAACAGCCACCACTGCCCACCACCACCGCCCCACACCCAAATGTCCAGGCTAACCTCGCTGCTTGTCTACCTGCAGTGCTCACCTTGGCCAGAGCCCAGTTCGGGACCCCACCCGCCTCTGAGCCCTCTTGCTCTGACCTCCCCCAACTCCTGCAAGCTCCTGTCCCCGGAGAGGTGAGGCAGGAGGAGCACCTTCTGTCAGCCCTTGGGGGTGAGAATGAAGAGAAGAGCCCCTCAGCCTAGGCAGCGGGGGAGGGGCCGGCCTGAGGGTGCAGCTGAGGCAGCTGCTGGGGAACACGTGGGTGACACCGGGACAGGCCTGGGGAAGGATGGGGGTGCAGGGGGCTGGCCGCACCGTTTCCCTGAGCCTGACTCCCTGCTCCCCACAGGCTGTGCTCCTCACCACCATTCGCCTTGGACACCCTGGGGGGCAGCCCCGCTCAAGTGAGTCTTTCCTTCCCACACTCCCACACCCACTATTGCAAAGCCTTCTCAGCACCGTCATCTCACTCTCCAGAATAGGGGGCCCCGCCCCCTGGTGGGCAGATGTGGTATGGCCACAGATAGCCAAATGGTTCGCGGATGGCGCTGGGCCCTTCCCTCCGGCAGGATGAGCCTCCCGTCTCAGACTTGGGGCCTCCAAGGGCAGGGGCCATGTTTCCCCTCCACCTTGTTCTCAGTCCGTGGGTCCACGGTGCTATCTGGACCGCTCTCTTTATACCTCAGGATCTGAACCCTGGAGCCTCCATCCTAGAGACACAGCAGTGGTTGCATCGGCACCGGTTCTCCAACTACTGTCGGTCGCTGGCCAATTTCACTGGTGAGGCTGCGGTCTGGTAGGGGCCTGACCTGTAGGGGACTGAGGGCAGACACTCGGGCAGGAAGCCTGTCTCTGTCCTGGCTTGCTGTGTGCGCTTCCACTAACTTCCATGTAGAACTAAGAGTTGGCAAGCACACTATGCTGGCTAGGCTCTCTTCTTGTGTATTATCCCATACAGTTTATACACTACCCCTGAGGACAGGGCTCAGAGAGGTTAAATAACTTACCGAAGGACACACAGCTAGCAAGTGGCAGAGGTGGGATTTGAATCCAAGTCTGGTTCCCATGTCTGGGCATACCAGGGCTATTTGTAGGCTAACGTTGGATTGTGTCCCTTGCCACCCTTGATCCCAGGGCTCTCTTCCCCTAATCTAGCCCTGTCTGACTCTGCAGGCACTGATTTGCTGAAGCTTACCCGCCAGGACCTTATCCAGATCTGTGGAGCTGCCGACGGGATCCGCCTTTTCAATACTCTAAGAGCCAGGTGCTGGGCACTGCCAACCAGGGTCCCCTTCCCACTGTAGTGGCACTTACCAACTCAGCTGACACTCATGTTTCATAGACTGTTCAAGCCAAAGGCACCTGAAAGACCACTTAGCCCCACTTCTCTCCTTTTACAAAGGAAGAAACTCAGGCCCAAAGGACAGCGACCTGCCTGAGGTCACAGAGCAAGCAAGGCTAGCAGAACTGGGCTTAAAAGTTAGGCTCCTGTGACTTCTTTCTGTGGCCATCCCATCTGCATCACTCAATTTCTGGGGACAGAGGTGGATGTGTCTCATCTTCTCTCCCCTAGGGTCCAGCATTCACTAAATACCTAAGAAAAGTTTGGTGACCCCCTATCCCTAGAGACCTGGGAGGACGCAGGGTTTCTCCCAGGGATGGGGGCTAAAACTGGGACCTGTTAGTTCAGGTATGAATGTAGACTGTTTTCCTGGCCCAGGCCCGTCCGTCACCGGCTGACCTTGTATGTCGCTCAGGAGGCCTCTAGGCAAGAGAACGAGGTTCCTGAGAACCCTGACGCAGGTGAGGTTCTGGCCTCTTCAGAAGGCAAGAAACTCAGGTGTGGCTGCATGAAACCTCTTCTGGCCTGGGAAAAGGGTGATGCTCCACCACTCCTGGGACCCAGGATGCCCTTGGCATTCTCATCTCCCATGACTAGATTAGTCTTCTTCCAGGATGACTCCCTGGGTTTATTCTTCCATGCTCTACACTCTGACTCCATCTGATTCTGTCATTCTATCATACGGTGTCCCATCTCTTCTTTAAGCTGGGGGTTCCTCTCAGCCTAGGCCTCCCCAAAGGTGAGGAATAGGAGGTGAAAGTGAAGAGGATTTGTAAGGTTTTTTCCTTCTCTACTGCTTCTCCCCGGACCCGGGCCCTCCCAATGAGCCTGTCGCCTTGTCTTCTCCTTTCTCCTGATATCTGGGGCTCCCTCTGGGCCACAGCCCCCACTGACTCCTGCCCCCGTGCTGCCCCACACCCCCAGGCTTTTATCAAGAGATCTCTCTGGATGAACTCAGTGCTGTAGAGCTCATGGGGAAACTGGCTGAACTGCTGGCCCTCCCAGCCAATCAGATCCATCGGCTCTTCCACCAGGGCCCTGGGGGCATCCTCATTCTCCTCAGTGACCAGGTAAGTCGGCAGCGGCTCCCTGCAAGGTCCCACAAAGGCCTGGATCATTCTCCCAACACCAGGCCCAGTCTCCCCCTCCCTGCCCTAGCTTATTCCGTTTGGTTCTAAGATCAGAATCGTCTTAGTGACCCCTCTCCCTTGCAGGTGGTTCAGAATCTTGAGGATGAGTCGTACTTTGTGGCTGTGGTGAAGAAAGGTAGGGCTTTTAGAGGGAGAGGCGTTAGAAAGGGTAAGATTGTCTATAATACTGCCTCCTGAATGAGATTAAAAGGTTCCTTGAAGGCGTGTTGCGGGTGCTGCGTCCCAATCAAGGGCTAAACATCTGCTCAACACCAGCTTTGTGTCAAAGGGACAGGGTCGTACAGCTAAGAGATAGCCATTTATTGCTCAGGAAGAAGTAACGGAATAAACGCATTCTCATGAAGGAGACATGCCCTAGTTTCAGGGAGTTTATCAGAAGGGAAGGAAAGGCCCCTACCCCTCTTCCCGCCCACCCCCACCCCCCCCCGCCCCAGTCATGCAAGTCAGAAGGGCAGGTGTTTGCTGGACACCACCTGGAGCAGGGCACTTCTGGTCAGCTGGCTTGTGGTCCTGGTTACTCAGATGCCTGCCCTCCATCCCTCCTCTGTGCTCCAGTACCCAGGGAGGCTTCCTAAAGCGCTGGATCCAGGGTGGGGCTGGAAGAACACTTGGGTGTGGCAGAGGACTGCAGGCTGCTTGGAGGTTTAGAAGCAGCACAGTAGTTAGAGGTTGGGGCCCATCTCATCCCGGTGGTGCCCTTTCTTTTTTTTTTTTTACTGCTTTCAGTGCAGAATCCAGATGGCTACTACCTGGTTCTGACCTAGGCCCAGGGGTGCCCTGCTGCAAGAGGAGGAGACTGGTGCCAGCCTGGTTCTCTGGGGTCCTGTGCTCACCAGAAGCCTTGTTAAAATCCTCAGCTGCTTCACCTGCCTTCAGGTGAAGAGCAAATCGTCATGTGTCCTACCCCTGGGGAGGGGACAAGCAGCCCCCAGGCTCACAGTTCTTTCTGCTCAACAGCAAGTTGATGGAACCCCTGAGACACAGCCTTCCCTGATGAGCTGAGCTGAGCTGGCCAAGCCTGTGAGGCAAAAAAAACCCCTGGCAATATGGATAAGGAGCTTTTGCCCCAAGCAGTGCTGCTGAACAGAGTGCATTAATTCATGTTTATTTAAAATTTTATTCATCCCCTTTAAAAGATATATATATATATATATATATATATATATATATATTTTTTTTTTTTTTTTCAATGTGCTGTCCAATTCTCTTGGTGTTATGGTCCTCTTGGGGATATGTCCCCTGCTTAAACTTACAGACCAGGACAAGGGACGGAGTCTGGGACAGAGATATAAATAAATCTAACTGGATTCTTTTCCCAATTAGTTTGGGCAAAAACTAATCACTAAAGCCTCCAAAAGACTATTCAACTATTAAATCACTGTGCTTATTTAAAACTTCACTTCTAGAGACTTGGGTATTACTATAGCTATTCTTTTTTTTTTTTTTTTTTTGCGGTACGCGGGCCTCTCACTGCTGTGGCCTCTCCCATTGCGGAGCACAGGCTCCGGACGCGCAGGCTCAGAGGCCACGGCTCACGGGCCCAGCCGCTCTGCAGCATGTGGGATCTTCCCGGACCAGGGCACGAACCCGTGTCCCCTGCATCGGCAGGCGGACTCTCAACCACTGTGCCACCAGAGAAGCCCACTATAGCTATTCTTGAACAATGAGGCTATAGGGCTTTATTATTTTTTAGTTAAGAAATGTAGTTGAATTAAAATTAAATTTTTTTTTTTTCGGTGGTATGTGGGTTTCTCACTGTTGTGGCCTCTCCCGTTGCGGAGCACAGGCTCTGGACGCACAGGCTCAGCGGCCATGGCTCACGGGCCCAGCCGCTCTGCAGCACATGGGATCCTCCCGGACCGGGGCACGAACCCGTGTCCCCTGCATCAGCAGGCAGACTCTCAACCACTGTGCCACCAGGGAAACCCAATAATCTTTTAATTTTTAGGTCTTAACAAATCTTTCCCTATATTAAGGTAAATATAATTTCCTATGAATGTTTTTCAAAGTTCAAACTTTAATTCTGTTTCACTTTTAGGCCTATAATCTACCTGAAAGTGATTTTCTGTGTGTGTTTCTTTTTCTGTGTAGAAAACCAATTTTATATTAAAGTACTTTTAAAAAAGATAAGTGATTTTGGGCGGTATTTTATTCCACTCCTCTTTTTTCATCCCCGTCCCTCCAAATTTTTATTATGGAAAATTTCAAACATACTGAAAAGAGAAAACCCATTTGCATGCACTGGGAGATAGGCCAAGATGCCATTATTAATCGTTTACCCCATTTATCATTTACTGATCATCTTTGTTGAGTCCTAAACCTGGTGGCCTCTGGCTAGGGAAGGCAGGAAGGAGGAAGGCTCTACACTGGCTGAATTAACAGGATTAAAGGACAGGGGAAGGGCAAGTCTGCTTATTGAAGTTCAAAGACCTCGGACTTGCCTCCCTCAAAAGCCAAGGCTGTCTCAATATGGACAAGGAAGCAGGCTTGCTTCCTTGCACCCCTGGAAGGGACGGTGAGACCCCGCTGGCCCCAGATGACCAATCCAGATTAGGCATTTAACTCCTGCAGGATGAGCGGATTTCGAGTGAGGCCTCTGATTCCACAGGGCTCCCCAAAGGTGTTTCAGGGCACGGCAGATACCCTGAGATTTAAATCGAGGTTGCTGATTTGGCTCCACTGCTCGTCTCCGCCAAAAGGATAGGGACCAAAGGCATTAGCCTTTGTGCATCTCTCAACCTAGGAGCCCCTGGCACAGACTAGATACTGGAATATACTGAAATGAAGCGAATAAAAGCAGGTAACTAACGTGAGCGTTTGTTTACTATGTGCCCCTCTTATCACTTTTAATCTTCCCAACTCTAAAGCAGGTACTGTTATCCCCACTTTACCAACAAAGAACTGAGATAGAGGGGTTAACTGGCCAAGGTCAGTGGAGTGAGTTTGTTTAACCATTACACCACCCCCTCACTCCTTTCTAGTCCAGGTAAGGGCAAGGCTTTGCACAGATAAGGGACTCAGGTTGAATTGTTATTATCAAATTAATTAAGACAAAAGTCTTTTAGAAACTCTGAATTATTTTATGTCTTCCATTTTTCTTAGAAGCAAGTGGAGTGCAGGGTATTAAATAAAGGCTATTGAAAAGGTACTAAATAAAGATGATTAAACAATAAATAAAGGGTACTAACTAAAGGATATTAAAAAAATAAAGATGCCAAAAAGAAGCCCCTTCATTCAGCCTCGGGAACCTTTACAGATCAAGGGTTCAAGGAAGTTAAGAATCACAGCTCCAAGTCAGGCTGTTTCCGCAGTAAAATGAAAAGTCTTCACAGCTTATTTCCTTTAATTACATCATAAACCAAAAATTAGAACATACAGGAAACAATAATAGTTACATAACAATTTACTTTATATATTCATATATAAAAAAACATTTTTTTTAAATTTTTTATTTTTTTAGTCCAAAGATTTTTAAAGCAAAAGGAATCCTCTACTGCCACCTTGGATTTTATTTATTTTAAATAACCCTCCCTCCCTCCCCCCATCCTCAAGCGCCAAAAGTACTGGGTGGAAACACAGTCGCTTGGACAGCTAATGGAGGCTGGTGTTAAGTCACCATGTAGGGAACTGTGTGGGCCCCAGGGACCGGCTAAGTGTTGGGGCAGGCCTGGCGGAGAAACAAGCAAGCGGCAGCTCCCACACACCGAAGCTCTCACACCAGAGCAGGCCGAATGGCTGGACAAGGCTTAGGCCAGACAGCAATGCTGGGGATCAGACCCTGCTAGTCAACCATCCTCTGCATTTTACCCCTTCCTCAGGGGAGTGGGGATGGAGGCTGGGCAGTGCCAAGGGCGAAACAGCCTGTTCTGAAGATAAAAATTTCTCCCACAGCACCATTTACCCATCCATCTCTGTCCCCAAGTAGAGTCTGAAAGGCAGGGGTAGTCCTCACAGTCCTCTGAGCTCTGCACAGGCCCCGTCTCTCAGGTCTGTGCTCTCAGGGTCACTGGAAGGTGGGTAAAGGTGAGGAGAGCAGTTGGGAAATGACCGAGGCAGGTTACTTGGAAACAATTCCTGGGAGGAAAAAGGAGGCAGCCAGAATGGGAGGCATCTGAAGGGTGATCATAAAACAGGAATGGAGAAAGGCAAAATTAAGAAAGCCTTTCTCTCCCTGTAGTAACCCTTCGGACTGGGTAGTCACAGATCCTCAGGGGCCAGCTCTGAGAGCTGCAGCATGATGAGAAAAAAACCCCCACAAGCATCTTACGATGAGCCCCAACTCATGGATCTTATATATGTTAGAGGTTAGTGTATAATTTGGGGGTAGGGGAGTAAGAGAAGAAATCTCAGGTTCACCTCTTCCTGTACTTACTAGAAATCAACAGTCATAAGAGAAGCACAGATAAGAAATTATTTTTAAGGGAAGGAAAAAAATGATGTAAACCCAGAAAAGTAGCAGCAAAGGTTTCACTTATTACAGGTCTATTATATAGCACTAGGGAAGAAAATCATTCAAGTCTTTAGGGGGAAAAGGTAAAGTAATTAATCAAACCATGCCAGTTAGAGACTCCTTTTCAAGTTAGGATTTTCTAAGACTTTAGGTTCTCATTCGCTAGTGCCATAAAAAAAAGAAAACACAAAATAGAATAATGACTTCAGGGGCTGAGAAGGGTTAGGCTAAGGTAAGAAACACATACGTGTATGTGAGCAGCAGTGTAGTAGAGATTTGAATGAATAACAACAAGTAGTATAAGAGACAGTGACAAGCTAAAGCTTAGTGGGGTAAATCTTTCTTCATCCACTTCAATTAAAAAAAAGAAAAAATCACTTCAAAGATTTCCCTGGGTTCTTGGGGATATGGCAGAAGAGAACAGGTATGTGTCTGAACACCTCTCTTCTCTTATCTCTCCCTGGGGTGGGGATTCTCATTTACTGCCTACTTGCTCTTGCCGTGGTGAAAATCATGCCCAGAAGCCGATGGGAAGCACTGGTGGTGTTCAGTGGGGCCAATCCCCATCTGGAGGACACTGGTTAGGTGCGTAGAAGGTAGAAGCTCTGCTTGCCACTAAGAAGGGCATGGAGTTCATGACATGGAGAGGAAAGTAAACCTACTCACATGTGAGGCAGCTGTTTCTACATATTCAGGACAGATGCTTGTACCTGAAGCAAAGTACCCCAGTTCCAGAACGGATTCTCTCCTCTACTTTGAATGTCAACTATCATTTCCCCACCCCAATTCATCAAAACAAGACACTGAAAAACACAGAAAATAAATAGGGTCAATTGATATAGTTTTGGTTGTTCATGGTTCTTTTTCCTAAAAGGGCAGTGAACTACCCTGGCTGAGGAAGCACTGGGTCTCAACACCTATGAACCAACCTCTTCTAAGGGGTTACTCAACAAACACAAAAGGCAGAGACGGAGGAAGTGCATTACGGAATTTTCTTAACACACACTTGAGTTTGTCCAACAATTTTTTTCTCTGCTGAAAATTAAGGGTAACTCTCTTGGGCTCCAAAGATTCACTCAGACTCAGCTGAGAAGGTCTTACTGACTTTCCAAAGGATCAAAGGCTTCAGAGATGCAGAACTGATGTTCTTAAGAATAAAAATGGGCAAAATAGGTAGACTTGCCTTGGGAGGGCACGCGGGGGCGGGGGCGGTGCTGCAGAAGTCCTTCACGCAGAAAACTCACTTGCCTCAAATGGTAGTTTCTGGTAGGTAGAAGGTTTGTCCCAATAGGGGAGATTTTAAAATTCAGAAGCCTCAGGTCCCATCCCTAGAGATCTGGCAATTGTTTGGAGGTGTTTATATTTAACCAGCAAGGTTAGAGCAGCATGTTCTTTGCTGGAGAACCAAGATGTTAAGTCTGGGCATCTGGATACAGCAAATATAAGCCAAATTTTATTCCCAAATTACCTGGGTTAATTATACCCTATCGACATGGTTGTATACAGCTTTCTGTATCTTCCAATCTTACAATTAAAATTTATGAGAGAAATAAAGGTGAGGAGAGGCTGAGACTATTAATTCCCCTCACTCTCCTGACACTTTAGTGTTCTTTGGTCCAAGATCATTGTAAGCAGGAGGGTTCTGCCTCAAGACCTCCAATGAAACATCCTACATGTCTCCTCAAACAAGACGACTAATTCACATGGCCTGGGTTTGAGGTGGTTAAAAATCCTAGAACTGGTGGGCAGATAGAGAAGGCAATCTTTGTATAAAATGTTCCGGAAGCTCAGAGCATACCACTGAAAGGGTCTGTCAGCCAGGATGCACAAGGATAGAAATCTAACCTTAAATCATGCACACAAGGAGGGAAAAAGCACAACAGTCCAATTTCCTCTCTCACTAGTGGCAACTGTCATAAGCAATCTGACTTTCAATAAACATTAAATGGACAAGGGTCCACCATGATCAAGTGTTCCTCCCCTCTAAACAATACAGTCACCAAGGATAGGCTGCCCACAGGCAGGCAGGAAACCACCTCTTCTTTCCAGGGACACTCTCACACTTCCTAACAGCTTCAAACCAAGACAGGTTCCAATTCATACTTTGTTTAGCTCCCCCCATGGCATTAGCGGGTTATCAGGCCAGTAACAATGCATTTTACAAGGCAATTAGAAGAAATAAAAGAACTTGACTGCTATATAGCATTGCAGCTATACTGAACCATTCAAACGTTTGGAAAGCCCCAAATAAAGCATCATAAAAATATTTACCAGGTTGCCCTCTAAAATGTGATATAAGGAATATGAAAAATTTCTGACTGATATGTCTGCTAAATCAACTTAATGGATGTGGAAATTTATAAAAACCACTTAAGAAATACTTTTACATCCACTAAAGAGCAGAATAGGAGGAGAAAACATTTTTTTACATAAAGCATGATGTGCTTTCACATTCCAAATATTGGAAACAGGATGAAGGCAGATTCTCTTATTCCTCATATCTAACAGTTTGATTTCAAATTCAGTAAGCAAACATCAAAGATCACCCAGTGAAAAATGGCCTGAGCTACATGACAGTTACTGAATTCAAGGCTGCCCAGGATAGTTTGCCCAGATCAGGATAAGGATCCAAAGAGGAAGCTAAACTGAAGACACGAGACAAAATTAGCAGCATTGCTGGGAATGAGATGGAAGCTTTCAAAATAGAGGGCAAGGATGGGTATAGGAAGGACATACGAGAAGTCAATGCAAAAAAAAAAAAAAAAAAAAAAAAAAAGCTGGAATCATCACCTTGATGGGGCCAATGAAGGTGTAAAAGATACTGATGATGCTAAAAAATGTAAGGGGAAAAGGCTGCTTAGGAAAGAGATGATCCAGATGTATAATAACTTTGAGGGCACCTTCTTACTTATCCCAAATCTCTTCTCTCCATTCACTCTGTATTTTTTTTTTATTATTGAAGGCATATTGCGGAGTGGCTCTGGAGTCAGACAAATGGACCAATAAGTTTTTCCTAAGGAAGAGTTTTTCCTACATCTGTAAAGCCTTATTGGATTTTCAAGAGTGTCCCTGAACATGAGACGGGAAATACTATGTTCAGATGGCAGGGCCCTTCCACCTGACCAAAACTTACCACGTTCTGCGTTCTCGAAGTCCTGGTACATGTCATCAGCTGCCGTAGGTTTTAGATTGGCATAAAAAATACACGTCCTTCCAAGCTTGATGGGCCAGAAGTTTGCTTCAGAAAGAAAGGAACAAGGTTCCTGCCTGACCACACACGTACCAGTGCTGCACACTCCAGGGCCTTTATTCCCTCACCTGACTCTGTTCTCGGCCCAGACAGGCAGGGCTCGCCTCCACATGGACCTGCACATGGGTACCCTCTTTGAGAACAGAAACAGCATTTCCAAGACCTTCATGTACTGGTGAATAGGGTTTTTTAAATAAAGAAGTACCTCAAGAGCTTCAACTATTGGGAAATTCGAATCCACACTCACTAATAAATCAGGGTTTTGTTCAGACACTGTTTTTTTTTTTTTTTAAAAAACACTTGTACATTAGAGCAGCTGCCCCCTAAATATTCTTCTTTTTAGTTTTATTTGAGTGAGGACCCAGGGATCTGAATATTATCAACCACATCTGGAAGTGTGTGTGCACATGTGTGTATCTGTGTATGTGCGGTATAGCCAGGAGAGTGGGTCTCACTTTAAAAAGTATATTCCTTATATGGTAATCTGAAAAGAGGATAAGGGAAGGGAAATGAAAAACACACATAATCTGAGCTTAAAAGGGCACAATAATAAAATGGGATTTAAAATAACTTAAGTGCTAAATAATGGTGGATAGTATAGATTCCTAGGACCTTTTCAACTGATTGCTTGTGGAAAAACAAATCACACTTTATTCTTACATACGCTGGTAGAACCAGCACCTACGGCATTAAAACAAGCCTGATAACAGCCTGGCTCATGCAGAAGATGACCTAAGATTATAGTGGACTGCACATGAATGTCCTAAAAGACAAAACGTCACCCTCCTAAAGATCACACAAGGTCTCTAACCTTGATGTTTAGAAGTCTACTTCTCGTACTTCAGAAACTCATTTTATTTCCCTCATCCTCCATGATTTTTCTTTCTTTTTTTTTTTTAGTGGGGGGAGCTTCTTCTTTGACTCTGAGTCATGGGCACTGAATTCCCTGCCCTCAGCTCTGGTGACCAGGCTGGGAAGAGGTACTGAAGCCCCTACGTCCTCTCCATGTCCTCTTTCTGCTGCCCCAGTGCCCTCACCTGGCTACTCTAGTATTTCATTCACAGAAACTCTGGAGCACAAGAGAGATATGGCTGACAGGTTCTGGTCCTTTGAGGCTCCAACATTAGATATGATACCATCAACACTGACATACAGTTGACCAGCTGTGATAGGGTCATTCTTGAACCCCTGATAGGCTGAAATGGGGGGAAAAAAGAGAAACTACCCGGCTCGACTGCACAACTCCTCTAGCAGCATTCCTGCTAAAGCAGAACAAACCCTCAGAGACACAAATCTTAGATGCCACTGATCACACCTAGATTTCGGTGAATACACAACACATCTGAGCTTGGGTGGCGGCAGCTTTCAGGTTCAGTTTTGGGATCTGCCATTCCACCCTTTCCTAATAATGCATTTCTCTCTCCTTATTAAGTTAGATGGAAGGAAAAATGTGCAGGGGGAATACTGGGCGTATCATGCATATTATCATGTATCACAAGATATAACAGAAACCAAAAGGCAAGGTTTGTTTTCATCGAAATAGTCTTAGCTCAATTTCTTCTCATAATTTTTCTTGCTTTTGTTATAGTTTCCCTTCAGACTGGCAAAGATTCAGGCAGGGTCCCCTAATGGTAAAATTTAGAATTAAAAAAATATTTATTGATAATGTCTCTTTAAAAAATGTTTGGTAACCCCAACTAATCCTCCAAAATGCAGACTGTAAACATAACAACAGCAAAGGAGTAACAATTGAGTGTGAGTAAGCAGACTACGCACAGATGACAGACCGAGCAAGAGTGCAGGAGGGAGCAACAGAGAATGAAAGACAGGTACACAGTGTGCTACAGAAAGTGACAATTTGAGTGAATAAGTCATCACTTTGGGACCACAGCGATTTCAATGCAACCATTTAGGAAACCTCTGGGCCAAATACTAAAACACAGGAGGAGGAATGGACAAGCCTTCTTTGTGAGCATGCTCAGCATGTTGGCATGGGAACAAGGAAGCACAGAAGCTCTGTAGTCATCTTACAATGGATGGCTACCATTTACAGGATGCAAAGAAATCTTCTCTCTGGTCCCTGGATACAACATGTATTGTTTTTCTATGCTTTCCTTGACCCTGGAGGACTGCAGCTGCTGTTCCAAAATTGCCAAAGAAACCCCTTAACAAAATAAAGAAACCACAGTAGCAGTAACACTGGGTTTGCTGGAATGCCCCCTTCCGTCTACCTTGCTTCTGATTTTCTTCTGGGCACATCCAACAGGAATGGTTAAGTTTTACCAATCCACATGATAAAGCCAGCACAAACCCAATCCCCTGGTCACAGAGACAGAGTGGGTGGGGGTGAGAGCCGGTATGTGTATGTATGTGTGGCTCTGGGGATCTGGACGCTGCCCTCACTTTGTAACCTTTGCCCGGAACACTGGGGTCACTTCCAATGGAGATCCATGGTAACTCTAGAAGTGTCATTAAATACTCAGTTCACCGAGGTTGACCACCTCCATGGTCATAGGATGATGCAGCATCTGCAGAAGCGCTGTCTGCTGCCCCCTACTGATGGGGGTGGAGTGACAGGTGCGAAGTAGGCGTGGACTTTAATATTGGGTAAATGGGTCTGAAACAAGACAGAAACATGACTAAGAGAGAGGGTTAAACAGAAAGAGCAATGTTGCTTTTCAGAAACACCACTGAGGGACTGAGTGTACATGAGGGCAGGGCAGAGGCTGAGCACAGACGGGATGTTGGGAGACCTGGGTTCTACTTTGTACCATCCCACGTTATTCTAAAAGACCAAGAAATCTCACCTAACTTTAGTAACTGCTTCCGGGATAATAAAACTGGGGAAAAAATTCATGCCAATCTCTTAACCTGTCCCAAAGGGGTTCCCAGAGCTGGAAGAAATTATATAAGCTTAAAAACTTAATTTTTTCCAAGCCATTATGGACAATGTTTCTTCTGATATTTTAAAAAGACCTCATTATCCTCTTTTAACAACATGTTTCTAATTTTTACTACATAGTTTCTAAATTCCTACTATGCTCAAGGCACTGTGCTAGTTACGTAAAAGGGCTGCAAAGATGGTCAAGATGGAGATCCTGAACGGTGGGAAGTGAGACTTCTTTGTAGTGCGGATTTGCATTGCCCGTGTGCTTGGTTGGCCAAAAAGGGTGTATGCGTTTTTTTCCTGAATATATTAGGGGACTTATAGTCTAGACATGCACATAAATAGCTACATTAGAGGGTCAAAGTGCTAAGTGACTCTTGAGGATTCAGAGGTGGAAGAGACTCCTGACAGCCAGGCAGGTCCAAAAACCCTAATGTACGTAGGCCATAGAAGACGCTCTGGTTGACCTGTGGCTCTCCTGCTCTTTTGGTGTTGAAGAGATATGGGTACAAGGCCTCCCCACTGCAGTTATGTTCTCAGTCCTCTAGGTCTGAAGGGAGAGGTGGAACTGAGGTCAACTGGAACTCAAGATGAAGTGGGCTGCTCCTTTATGCACTCAGATGCCGTAAGGCCAACATGGGTATTTTTAAAGGTTGACTGTAAGGGCCAAATGAACACAGTGCCTTTCCCACAACAGGTGTCAAGCAGATGTTCCAATAAATGTCTGTTGAGTTGAATAATCCAACATATAGATTCATCCAGTCTTTTATAAGCTCCTTGCTGGCAATCTGTCTTTTAGTCATTTGGCTATACATGGGTCTCTCTATTATGAGGATGGGGCAAAAGGACAAGGTAAAAAACTACGTGATCCATTTGTTGCCTTAAAAAAATATGAACCCCAGCAAAACAGTCTGATATGAAGGGAAATACAAATTAAAATTTTAAATCCCATTTAACTAAATATTTTCTTTATGTTACTCCTTTTTTTCCTTTAGAACCAAAATCTGGCATGTGCTTTTTTGAATCTGGGCATGTTATTAGAGAGACTCTGCTGGGAGGAGATCTACTTTTCGTCCCTTCAGTGGGTATTTTCCTACCAAATATCTGGAACAACAGGTAAGAACTATCTACCCTTAGGTTTGCTCTCCATCTTTTTTTCTCTTTGCTGAATGTCCACATAAATATAAATAATCACAGGAATCTAAATCTAAAAAAAGGAAATGGAGGGAAAAAATAAACAAAGAAGGAAAGGGTGCTGAGAACACTAGAGCCAGAGGGTGATGCCACCATCTTTACCCTGAGTCTCTTGATTCCAGCCCGTGTGATTTGCTGGCAGTCATAGAGTTCTATCCGCTCAAGGCTGTGACAGCTCTTCAAGTGCTCCAGGGATGCATCTGTAATTAGGGGGCAGTTGTCCAGTTCAATCACCTCCAGCTGGTCATGGGCGCAGGCCCCGTTCCCCAGGTGACGAATTCCATCGTCTGTGATCAGCTCACAGTGAGACAGACTCTGTAGCCAAACAGAGCAAGGAAGGACACTGAAATATTTAATGGCATTCTTCTACCCAGAGGCCTGTGTGCAACCAAAAAGAAGAATTTTCTGGTTTGAGTCTGAAGGATATGGAGCCATCACTGGAGCCATGTGGTGAAATAAAGAACACATACTAGAGTTGCTGGGGTTCTGCTTTTGACAATCAATGATCATTTCTCTGTGTGATTCTAAATATATTTTTTGAATTCCTATAATGACTGTGAAATAGTTGATAAACAAAGAATCTCCCCCCACGCTCTCCACACACAAATTATTGATACTTTTCTTCTCTACAGGGACAAGTGGGGCCCAAGCTTTTCCTGTAAAAAGTTTTCTGGAATTTGGACTAAATGTTGAATACCTGGTGCAGGGGCATGCCCAAATAGTTAATTAACCTAAGATGACTCTTACAGCTGTAAGATGTGGTCACCTCTTCACTTTACGAGTTTTCCTTAAACCCCTGGTTCCTCCATGCCAAACTCAGAACCCTCGACCGAAACATAGTTTAATGTGCCACAAAACACCAAAAATAAGCCTAGGTACAGAATAGTCAACCAGAATGCTTTCCCACAGTGTTACTGGAAGCAGTAGCAGAGAACGACCCCTAGTAAAGCCTTGATTGGTTCTATTTTATAGGAACACTTGGTCCCAATGTGAAGCAAACCGTATTTCAGGCCATCTCATCTCCTGGATCTCTGGAAATTTAAGCACTGTTCAGGCTGGAGTCTAATTCATGTGGGAGCGAGAACTCATACTCTCCATGTCAGTTTTCAAGCTCCAAGCATTGATGCAGAAAATGTTTAACTTTTCCAGTTTCTATCTCAGTTTCTCCCTTCACGCAGGTCCTCCCTTGGTCCTCTGTAAGTTGACAATTTGGAGAAATATGCTTTCCCCAAATGGTAGCCAGGCACCAAGATGAAAGTAAGAGCTGGGTTTTGATTAAATCCAATAGATACATAAAACTTCTACAGTCAAACTCACCAATACTTGAAGTCGAGGACAGTGTATAGAAAGTTGGATTAATGTGCTATCTGTTATCTGAAAGAAACATATAAGTTTATTTTAGGTATAATTCCCAAAAACTCATAGGTCATACCTCATTCTTGACTACACTAGTATTTTAGACTGATATCCTGATATAAATCATCAAATAACAGAATCGTAAGGTTGAAATCCCATCAGCTACCAGAACCTGTTCTTCTTCTTCTTTTTTTTAAAAATAAATTTATTTATTTCATCTATTTTATTTTGGGCTGCATTGGGTCTTCGTTGCTGCATGCGGGCTTTCTCTAGTTGCAGTGAACGGGGGCTACTCTTCATTGCAGTGCACAGGCTTCTCATTGCGGTGGCTTCTCTTGTTGTGGAGCACGGGCTCTACGTGCACGGGGCTTCAGTAGTTGTGGCTCATGGGCTCCAGAGCACAGGCTCAGCAGTTGTGGTGCATGGGCTTAGCTGCTCCGCAGCATGTGGGATCTTCCCGGACCAGGGCTCGAACACGTGTCCCCTGCATTGGCAGGCGGATTCTTAACCACTGCGCCACCAGGGAAGCCCCAGAACCTGTTCTTTGAGAACCTATCCAGGCTGGGCTTAAACTCATCTAGTCATCTTTGAACAGGTCTGTCGAAAATTGTTTGTTTTTGAAACAAATGAAAATGTGTTCCCTCATAACTTCCACCCACTGGACTTCGTTTGACCTCCTTAGAACCATCACAGAAGTGAATCAGAAGACACTGCTCCATGAAAAAAATTAATGTAGGAACATCCTCAAATTTTTAGATATCTGGCCCATATTTTTATAAGCCATGTCATAACTCAGGATTGATAATTGGCATGTCAGGTATTTTCCCTAAGGGTGGCAGAAAGAGGCTGCTGCTGGGTTAACTATGAACATTCAGTAAGGAAGAACTCCTGAAGGAAGAACAGTCTTTTATAGTTATCTTAGGATGGAGAGTAAATCAGCATTTCTTTTCAAATTTCTCTCCAATTCTGAGATTGTTGTTATAAGACACATAATTTCACAGGGGCTAAGAAATGGCAGGGGTGGGGGACTGGAGTGGGCAGGCGTGTGCACATCACTCAGAAGGACTAACCCTGGAAAGGACACACAGGACATTTAGGCATGTGCAAGAAACAGATGGATGTGAATAACTTTTACTTTAATAAGAACTAATAGGGACTAAGTACTGTCTGGATAACAAGTAATTTAGAAAAATTGGCGTCTATAGTTATTGAAGTATCTTCTCTTCTTTATATTTACCATTAAAAAAATTCACTGTTCTATCTTCTTTTTAGGAGTCCCTCTTTAAAATTTCTCCCCAGCCAACTAATAAGCTGAAAGCTCTTAAAATGGGTAATAAAAAAAACTGTTGATAAGAAGCTAAGTCTGCCTGCCTGAAGGGCAGGGCTCCATACAGAGGTGGGTCTCGAGGGTTAACGATGTAAGGGGCGCAGTTGGGTCTCCAGGGTTAATGATGTAAGGGGCGCAGGGTCCAGTTAAGCTAAGAAGGGGCAGTGATATCTATCACTGTGCTGGGCCTTTCATTATTTATTAGCATCATAACCCTGTAGGTCTAAGGAAATATCTTAGTATCTTTTTTTTTTTTTTTTTTTGTGGTACGCAGGCCTCTCACTGTTGTGGCCTCTCCCGTTGCGGAGCACAGGCTCCCGACACGCAGGCTCGGCGGCCATGGCTCAAGGGCCCAGCCGCTCCGCAGCATGTGGGATCTTCCCAGACCAGGGCACGAACCCGTGTCCCCTGCATCGGCAGGCGGACTCTCAACCACTGCGCCACCAGGGAAGCCCTATCTTAGTATCTTTATGGTCTAAATGCCTGAGTCTTCTTTTTTTCCAATGGCAACCTTATTGATGGCATGTATTTTCCTAGTTCCTTAGCAAAAATACCATGAGCACCTCTGCTGGCACGCCCGGAGGACACCTCCGGTGTAGGGAATTGAACATTCTGATGTGGATGTATTGTGTAAGTTTCTATCATAATATATTTCTGAGTAAAAATCCACAACCTTACCTGAACACACTCTTCCAGGTCCATCTTTTCAAGCTCATGGCAATTCTATAAGATACAAACCCAAACATTACAGTACAAACATTTAAAACTGGGAAAAAATTAAGGTCAGAAAACTAAGAAGTAGTATTAAATAGACTGATGAAATCTTAAGAGCTTCAGTGTTGGTGTCATTCTTATATCACTTCCTGCCTTATTCCATTAATTACACATTTTAAAAAAAAATTTATTTTTATTTACTTATTTTTGGCTGCATTGGGTCTTCATTGTTGTGTGCGGGCTTTCTCTAGTTATGGTGAGCGGGGGTTGCTCAGCAGTTGTGGCGCAGGACCTTAGCTGCTCCGCAGCATGTGGGATATTCCCGGGCCAGGGCTCGAACCCGCGTCCCCCGCATTGGCAGGCAGATTCTTAACCACTGCGCCACCAGGGAAGTCCCTAATTACACACTTTTAAAAGGCCTTTATCACCTTGAAATTTCTCGATTATTCCACACTTAAAGTATCTAACATCTTAAAAGTCCAAGGGAATAAATTTCCTGAACATTGATACTGAACTAATACAGAGATCCTTTCAACCAAAAATAATTTAATGAAAATGATTTCTTTGTATTTGTATCAAGGGAATTTGTATGACCTCATCTAGTTATGCCATGGGCTGCCCCCCCACCCCATTAGAATTCCACTGATCTGCCTGAAAGCAAATGCCCTTCCCATGTTCCATTACACTGGTCAAAGATGGTATAATTTTAAATACTATTATTATACAGTGATTTACAAACTACTCCATGTATTAAAATCTTGTGGAGAATACAGAAAATCTCTTAAAACCTCTCCATTTAAATCAGGCTTACATATTTCTTTCAACATTACTCTCATCCACCAGTTGCATACCAAATAACCAAATAAGCTTCTTTCAAAAGCACTAGGAAATTCCCACTTAGTTTAACTTACAATCTTATGAAGAGGCGGAAAATCAAGTCTCACGAAAGAACGTCATGTTCTCCAATGCACATCTGCCTTTCCAGAGCAGCTGCCTGTAGCTGCAGCCCAAGGACGCTCAGGAACACCAGCCACAGAGAGGTCCCCCCACATCCTACACCCTCAATTCTGCTGCCATTCCACATTTCCCTCATTGCTCATTCTTCTGAAATTAAAAAAAAAAAACCCTGAACAAAACCTACAGAACCTGAAGAAAACACTTACCCTGGCCAGAGTGGTAAAGCCTACATCTGTTAGTTGAGAACACCTTGCCACTTCTAATATTCTGTTAAAAAAAACAAAGTGAAAGTCAACCCATTGGTCCCTGAAAACTGGGTTTATTAAAACAGCAAGAATTTAAGAAAACAACCTCTTATTCCCTAAGGACTATATAACACGGAGTTACATTCACAACTAAGCAAGTCTGTATACAGATCTTGCTATTCATTTTCATGGAGTCTTCATAAAGTGGTCCTGTAAATACCACATTTTAGGGTGATGCAATCAGAAGAATATAATAGAAGCTTGTAGTTAATGCCAAGATGCATGAGAAGCGCATTTAAAAGCCTTCTTGATGGCATACTGCTTACCCCCAGAGGGCAGCCTGCTCCTAGAAAACAAAGGAGATGCAGATAAATACTCTGTCCCAGTTAATCTGTTGCTGAAGTAAATTATTCTCTTTCCCTATTTTACATGTAGGCTCACTAAGATTTAAATAGCTTTTCAAAATACTATGAAGGGACTGGTTAATCATAGGCCTGTCCCCAGTATGAAATTCCATACTTATGAAAAAATACCCTTCAGCTTCCTGCCTCCTCCCACAGGCTCCCTGGGAGGCCCAGTGGAGAGGGCAGCTGAGCCCCTATCCGGAACTGCTGAACACCACCCTAAATACCAACCACAGGGCTGGGGAATCAAAAATAGTAGCTCTTCTTTGTGAAAAGTCTGGTGGTGTCTGCACGACAGTACCAAAGAACATTGTATGTTTGCTTACAAATTACTAAAGAAGTTGAAAAAAAAATAAAGCTAAAGTATAAGGAATCATTATCAACTGACAATCAATTAAAATACTGTATCTAATGGGGAAGTATGACCTGACTGAACCCAACTTTTAAGGATCACATTTGAGAGCCTTTCTTTTCTAACAATAAAATAAACCATGAAGGAGAATGGAGCTGAACATCCCTGTCTTTAAAACAGAAAAAGGTACTATGTAATATTTTTTAGAGAGAAGACTGGCTACCTCCTCAGCTCCTGGAGAGTATTCTACTCTAGGCTTCCGAGATTACGAAGGCCCATGGCCAGGTGATTACAAAAAAGTTTTAAGAAAGTTTTTATTGGTTTACAATGATTCTTATGTGTAAGACAAGTGGTTTCATAGGTTCTGGAGCTGCACTGCCTGAGATTGAACACTTGCTCCTGCACTTACTAACTGTGAGACCTTGAACGGGTTACTCGACCTGTGCTTCGGTTTTCTCACCTATAATCCAGAGATACTAACAGTGCTTATATGGTGTTATGATGATTAAATGAATTAATATTTGTAAATAATTTAAAACAGTGGCTGATGTTCAATAGATCATAAGTACAATGTAAGTTTTGTTTTAAAGAACAAAAAAGTTATATGGGGATTATCCCTATTTATTACAAAATAGTGTGCTGTGCACTCTTACAAAATCAATATGGGCTTGATACCATGTGCATGCTAACACAGCATTCTTAGTAAATATTCAGCCAATCCTGTATTTAGGTAGAGATGAGGAGCCATAGAGAAATAAAGCTTGCTTTAAAAGACCAGCTGCACAAAGGAGGAGCTGTTTTTTCTCTTTAAATACTCCCTGCTATGTACCTGGCATCATTACCACAATAGAAATGATCACAGGGTGGGCTTCTAAAAACTTTCTTCAGAAAGGAATTATATGAAAGCATTGATAAGAGAAAATGCCTTTATTTCTTTTCTCAAGTAACGTGATAAAATGTTGATACTTTTCTAGTAGGGACAGCCAAGAAGCAGAAAGTGAGGACTACTACCCCTGGGTTCAGGCCAATTACATGTAACCAAATGAGGTACAAAGCAGGTAGGTGCGCATCTGAAAGGGTAGTAGTGGCCTTGTAGTGCCTACCTTAAAAAACTCAAGGTTCCAAGGAATAAATATGAGTGAAGGAGGCCACTGCTCCTTTCCCCTGATTTTTTGAGATAAACAAGAAATGTTTACCTAAGCCGTGGGCAGTTCTGGCCTAAAGCGTTCAGGATGGCGTCTGTGATGTTGGAGCAGCCAGAGGCACAGAGGGACTGTAACTTATGACACCCTCTGCATATAGTAATGAGACCTTCATCTGTGATTTGCTAAAAAAAAAAACAAGAGGGAAAAACCCCCAGTTATTAGTAACTTGGCAGAAGATAAAGACAGAAGAAAGTTACCTCTGTGAAATAAGTGCCAAAAAGAAATAAAAGCAGATTTGATATTAACCATGTAGCAGACCTAAAAGAAAATGAATACACTTTGTTTCTTCCTTCCAGTTCCTTTTGATTTACTTTTCAAGAGAATCTGTGCTCATTTCTGGTGCAAAGGGAAGAAGCTATAACAGGGTTCTTTTAACCTAATGGGACTGACAGAACTGGGAACAGATGGGGTGCATCATGGTGTAGGTTCAATTAAATGATTTTAAACCTAGAAAAACAGATAAAAACAGCAGTATTTTAATAGTATAAATGCATTTACAAGTTCAAAATTGATACTGATATTAAGTTACTTTAAAAAAATGAAACAACCTGTGGATCATAGCTGTAATCTCATATCAACCATAAATCCATTTATTTCTAAATTTTAGTTTTATAATATAAAGACTATCCTACATGGAAACAACCTAAATGTCCATCGACAGACGAATGGATAAAGAAGATGTGGCACATATATACAATGGAATATTACTCAGCGATAAAAAGGAACAAAATTGAGTTATTTGTAGTGAGGTGGATGGACCTAGAGTGTGTCATACAGAATGAAGTAAGTCAGAAAGAGAAAAATAAATACTGTATGCTAACGCATATATATGGAATCTAGAAAATTGGTACTGATGAGCCTAGTGGTAGGGCAGGAATAAAGATGCAGATGTTGAGAATGGACTTGAGGACACAGTGGGGGAAGGGGAGGCTGGGACATAGTGAGAGAGTGGCATGGACATATATACACTACCAAATGTAAAGTAGATAGCTAGTGGGAAGCAGCCGCATAGCACAGGGAGATCAGCTCGGTGCTTTATGACCCCCTAGAGGGGTGGGACAGCTGATTCACTTTGTTGTACAGCAGAAACTAACACAACATTGTAAAGCAATTATATTCCAATAAAGATGTATAAAAAAAAAGACTATCTTAATTTAATGGAGATAAATAGTTGTATCCAACTCAAATATAATTTTGTATGTTTTAAATTATTATAAAATGAAAAAACACAAAAGATGTTACATTAAAAAAAGATGCCATATATAAACATCTTAACATGTTGGATATGATCAGCATTTTAATTTGTCCTGATAGATTTGCTAATTTTGTGTAAGCCTCAGAATAAGGCTCTCCTGTCATTTCTGTTTAATCAAACAGTATTCTTAGGTTGCAAGGACAACTGAAGAAAAAATGAAACTTTAAATATTCACTGCTTAAATCAGTATGTTCTCAGTATTATAGAACTGAAACATACAGATGAAAAATGGATGCTAAGGCAGATACAAGATCTGTCATGAGAATAAATTGATGAGGCATGTAAACATGTAGAAGTACCTTAAAGTGCCACACAAATGTGACGTACAGTTATTACTAAACAAGGATAACTGAAAGAAATGTAAATAAAGAGAGAAGCAGCAATCCATAAACGTGCATATTTAGCAGGCCAATGGAGTTTGTGTCACACATTATCAACAAAATACTGGGAGGGCTGTGCTGCCTTTTCTTTCTTAATGTTTTGAAGTCTATAAGGGATTACTGAGGAAGAAAGTCATATTACCAATAGTTTAAATTGCTAAAAGAGCAAAATCTACTAAACTTTTATGTTTTCAAATTAGTCAAGAAAAAGAGACGCATTAAGTGTGTACTTTGGTCACTTCAGTAGTTTTGGGCAGAAACTTCAAGAAGTGTCATGAATGCTGAGAATCATTTCATCACATTGTACAGAATGACAGAAGGAATGACTCATGCCCTATGATCTGGGTGAAGGTAAACAGTAAAATAAACATATGACAGAGCTGGTTCTTCATGCTTATCAATTGGTTTCTGTCTGCTGGAAGGATAAAGGAAATGAAACTAAAATGGCAAACAGTAGGTATGGTATATATGTATTTATATGTATGTGTGTGTGTATGTACATAACATATACACACATACACAGAGTGCACATGTGTATATTTATGTATGTATATAAATAAAATCTGAAGATGTGCAAGAACAGTTTTTTCTTGTCACTGTAAGATGATGGTTTCGTGTTTACAATAGCTGTGTAAGATCTTTCTTTCAGGCCAAATATTTGTTTCATAAATGAAAGTAGGCAAATTCTGGTAGTTAGCAACTATGGAAATCAAAATATCATTCCTTTAACTCAGTCTCTAGGAGCCTCTGAAACAGATCGCTATCAGCACCATCCCTTAAGGGTTGGGAGGGCAGGGTGTTTATTTATTATTATTTTATTTATTTATTTATTTATTGCAGTACGCGGGCCTCTCGCTGTTGTGGCCTCTCCCGTTGCGGACCACAGGCTCCGGACGCACAGGCTCAGGGGCCATGGCTCACGGGCCCAGCCGCTCCGCGGCATGTGGGATCTTCCCGGACCGGGGCACGAACCCGTGTCCCCTGCATCAGCAGGCGGACTCTCAACCACTGCGCCACCAGGGAAGCCCCAGGGTGTTTAAATTGTACAAAACGTGGCCCTATATGTGTCACCTTTAAACTAAACAACCACTATGCTCTAAAGTTTCAGGTGACCAAACAAGAAGGGGAGAGTATTATACACAGAAGGCTTAGCAAAAACAAAGAAAACCCTCACCAACTTTTTTCATTGCTATGAGAGGCTCTCACTCCAAGGCAACACACATATGCAATTTTCAAGGCAAGAGGGAAAAGCTAAAGGTGTATTGTCAATGTTCTAGGATCCTGAATAGTTTCAGCAAATTCTGAGCAAAATTCAGGGGGTTTGGGATAGACACAAAAAAAGCTGATAGTCTAAACAAGCCAAATGTGAACTACAAATACTACTTGAAAATAATTTAAAGGGTACATTTTGCTTGTCATCTGCTTATATCAATGATTCCCAATAGCCATTACTCCCTGATAGATGTTAGTCAGTGTGACTGCAATTAATTTACCAAAAATATTTTAAATGCCGAAGTCTGTGAAAAATTTACTTCTAAAAAGTAGAGTTTTCTTAAGTAGAAGAGAAAGGGGTGGAGCTACAGTTTAGCTTATTTGGAATTCTGTATAAGCTACCCTCTATCTCATCTATGTCAAAGCCCCTAGGGGCGAGTACTGTTGAGCATTTAAAAAGTCATCTATGATTACTGCGTCACCAGGGTTGAAGTAGACAAACTACTGGTCTTTATGACTGAAACTCTTACAATAATATTATTGAAATGAATTACTAATACAGAAGAGTTATGGGAAGGACTGCTTACTAAGCAAGTCTGCAAGTTCAGAGTCACCAGTTCAGGACAGTGTGCACCTATGTACTTGAGAGCTTCATCTTCTAGCTAGAAAGATTAAAAAGAGAGAAGAAATTATAACTGACATTGTTTAAAATATTAAAACCTTAAATCTTAAAGATTTAAGAGTGTACACATTCATCAACACATTCTAAATATAGCCAACCAACTTTCAAAGGAACAAATGAACCAGAAACAATGAACAACGATCATATAAACGTGTAATTCAAATAATTAGTACAGTTATCAGTATTTGTTATCAGTTCTGACCACGTCAAATTCATATTATCACCAAATCAAGGGAAAGATAAAATAAACATTGCCTAATGTTTATGGATTTTTCTTCTGATAAATTAAAGATGCCTTGCAGCATTTTGCTGAGGGATTTTGAAACTAAAATAACCTTCACATTGCTACGCTCCCTGTAAAGTTTCTTAACAACAAACTTTTGGGAACAGGAGCTGAGAAAGAAATCTGTAGTTTATCTGCTGCTGGAAGATCAGTGCTATGCATACAGTGCGGAGAACAGATGGCAAGTCATTGACTATAATGATGCATCCCAATCAATATTTTTCAGGATTCCATAAATAACCAGGAGCTCAAGTTGTTGTTTTAAGGCGGTCATACTTTCAAAGCTCTGTTTCAAACCGTGGGAATCCTCCCTTCATGGTGAAAGAATGAGGGCATTTTTTAATAGAATACAAGGCATGGTTTTAGCAACCATTAATAAAATAAGGTAATAAGAGCCTAGCCCTACTCTGTCAGTCACTTCTAAACCCAGTCTTGATCATTTCCTTCCAGGTGTTGTTACCATATCAACTCCTTTTTTTTCCCCACTGTAAAACACTGAGATATTAAAAATTTTAATGACAAAATATGTTGGATTTGTGATGTGACTGGCAGGAAATAAGCATCAACACTGTAAAATGTAGGTTGCTGTATACTTGGCACATTTAAGAAAAGCTCTTGGTAGTTAAACAACTAGTGGAAACTGCCAAGACTGCCTTCCTTGCCTATCCAGTTCAAGGTCTCAGGCAGTGACAACGTGACAAGTTGTCTTTTCAGATTAAACTACATGAAACCCTTCTTGCCTGCAGCACCTGCTCCGTATTACGCTTTTGTCTTCCCGTCTTGCCTCCCCTCAAAAATTTATCTTTGGTCAGGCAGGTGTTAATTCTTCTATTTTTTCACTCTAGGGAAAACCCTTTAACTTTTGGTAAGCATGGGTCTTTGGTCAGTAATACACAACTACTACGTATCTCTAAAGCCAACATCTTGGGCTGCCCACCAAGTTCATGGTGCCTCTATCATTCACAAGTAAGACAGGGAGTATTACCTGTGTGCAGCCTTTTAAGAATAAGGCTTTAAGACCTCCACAGCCTCTCACTAGTGCTTGGATACCATCCTTGGTTACTTGGTCACACCAGGAAATGTTTAATTGCTCCAACAGTGGACATCCCTCACTTAGGATAAAACAAAATGAAACAAACATATGACTAAATCCAATTCCAAAGGCACCAAAGTCTCATTTTATTGGCCATCTAGTTGGGGACATATTTACTTAATGTAGATTTAGAATACAGGCAATTCTGTAACAAAAGGTGCATTTATCAACACTTGTGGTGTTCATGTGGGACTACGTCACTAGGAGCTCAAATCCACCTTAACTAACAAGCTCAAGCACAATGCTGTTTTTCAGATACATTAGATTTTTATGGAGGTTTATACGTTTCAAAGTATATTCTTTTTGCACTTATCACAGATTTAACTGTCTCTATATAGGAAATGGAAATTAAGCGACTTGTTCAAGTTAACAGAGTAATTAATGAAGAGTCAGATTCAAACTCAAATTCTCTATCAAATAATTCAAGTACTTATCAAAGTAATAATGAGGCCATTTAAACTTTTATTTAAAAAATTACAAAGGATCTGTAAATTCTCTCTCTTGGGAAGTATCTAGGGTATAGTTTCCACAGGCTGAATTTAGGATATATTGTATTATTAGATCTCTGCCTTCTATCAAACACTAGCTTCATCTTTGATCTTTGATTTCACATTTAAACTATGGAAGAATCCCAAGCTCTATGGCATTCTTTGGAAAATACTGCTTTAATTGTTTTATAAAATAAAGCCAGGGGATCTTGGTTCAAGTTCATTCTTCAACATTAATAGTGTGACTTCAGGCAAGTCACTTAGGGAAGCCTGACAGAACCTCTCTTAAACCAAGATTAGCAGTAGCCCTTCTATGTTCTCCCCAAACTAATGCACTCACTTCTACCATAGCACTTATCCCGCTGTAATATGACAACACATTTAGTTTTTTTTTTCTTCTACGAGACTCTGAGCAACTTAAGGGCAGCCACAGTAACTTATTCAGTTACCTCCCATGGTTGAATCACAGTACCCGGCATTCAAAAATGTTTTAGATTTTCTTATCTGTAGAGTGTCGGTCCTATCTACCTCACAAGATTTCAAAATAAATGAGATCATTTATGTGAATTACTTATGAACTATAAATGCTGCTATGCTATCTTATTTATTATCCTACACCAGCCTTAGATACATGTGTTCAGTGCTCATAAGGAAGGTATAGGAGACACATTTTCAGATTACTTACACTCTACTTAACTAAACTTACATTTCGTCTTTTAATGGCTTAATTCTTACTATTCATAAATGTAACTAATACATGGCACCATGATCTTTTATAAAAGGCTGATAAAAAAGTAAAAGTACAAAGACATTGGGCATTTCACCCTCCTTTTAAGATATATCTTTTTGTAATGTACTTTTAAAAAATACAGTAACATTAAAACAATGAAAACTTACTGAGCACTTACTATATATACAGAATCCTGCTAAGCACTTCATTCATGTACAAACTGTACTATTCTGTTCAGAAATCCTAGTTACCTCTATCATTTCACCTGAATGTGTCCTGTAATTTGGGCAAGTAGTAAAACAAAAGATCTATTTTGAACTACAGTACGTATCTATAAAACATAGTTTCCTTCAATTCCAACTTCATTTTAGTTAATAAAAAAATAAGTATCTGTTCTGATTACTGGACATTCTTGTTGTAAGAAATTTACCTCAGAGCTTTTAGAGACATGTTTGTTATTGATGTACAGGAAGCCAAGTCAAGGTGCCTGAGTTTGGAACAGAACTTGCTAAGGCTAGTACATGTACTGAAAAATGGAAAAAGGAGAAAATAATGAATAAACAAATAAGAACACATCCTACTAAGGATATTAGTATGATATACCAATATCATACACAATTCTCAATAAACAAATAAGAACACATCCTTGGAATATCATACATGACCCTCACGTGTTACAAGAACTGTAAAATTTCCATACCCCAAATAAAAGCAGTTATAAATCCAGGGACCTTTCACGCTGAGGAAGAGGCAGGTTCACAAAGGAGAAAAAAAGCTGTGCTGTTTATGAGAATGTGCATGAGGGGAAGATGGTGCCTGATTCACATTTGGAAATGTTAGTAGCTACTGACAGCAAACTACATTTGTGCTGATAAGAGATCTACATGCATTTTGTAAATTCAGGAACACCAGAAAGCTTGCTAGTACCTGCCAGCAAGTGGTGAAACATGAAGCCCAAAACCTCTGTCTCTGCTCTTTCACTTAAATCTCTTTCTGCTCAGATAACCTTTTGCATGGCAGTAATGAAAAAATCGGATTTTTGCAAGGTGTACAGAGGATGGACCAGTGCTGGGCTGAAACAAACTAAGTTATGTAAATTACTGCCTGCTTTCCTTTATGAATTCCTTAAAGGCTCTTTTCCCACAGTGGTCAAGTTCCTCATTTAAAATTTTTTTAATTACAGAAAATCTCAAATATACTCAAGAATGAATAACAGAGAATGCACATGTACCATCATTAACCTTTGACATTTATCAATATTCTACTATTGTTATTTCATCTATTTTTCTCCTTTCTTTGTTCCAGTATTTTACAGAGAATCCCAGACATGTTATTTTACCTGTAAATATTTCAGGACATATTTCTAAATAAGGATTTTAATTCCTTAATGTCTGACACCAGTCTGTGTTCAAGTTTCCTCAACTGCCTCATAAATGCCTTTGTCAAATTGCATCTTGTGGCTTTATTTTGCAATTTTGTAATGAACACTCTTTCTTGTGTTTGTTAACCATTCATCTCTTTCCTTGGTGAAATGTCTAAGTGCTCAGGCCTTTTTTTAAAAAAATTAATTAATTAATTTTTTTGGCCATGCAGCGCAGCATGCAGAACCTTAATTCCCCAACCAGGGATTGAACCCATGCTCCCTGCAGTGGAAGCATGGAGTCTTGACTACTGGACAATCAAGGAAGTCCCAGGCCTATTTTTAATTGGATTGCCTTGTTATTGATTGTAAGAATTCTCTATATATTCTTGATACACATCTTCTTTAATTTCTCTCAGTAACGTTTTATAGTTTTCAGAGTAGAAATCTGGCATTTCTTTCGGATTTATGTTATCTGCCAAAAATACAGTTTTACTTCCTTCCTATTGGTATGCACTTTTTTTTTTTTTTTTTGTAAACGTATTGCATTGGCTAGAATGCCCAGTAGAATGCTGAATAGAAGCTCACTTTGCTCCTGACTGTAAGGTAAGGCATTCAGTCTCTCACCATTAAGTACACTGTTAGCAGTAGGTTTTTCATGGAAGCTTTTGATCAGATTAAGGAAACTCCCTTCTATTCCTAGTTTGTTGAATTTTTTTTTTTTTTTTTTTGGCTGCGCCTGGAGGCTTACAGGATCTTACTTCCCCAACCAGGGACCAAACCCGGGCCCTGTCAGTGAAAGTGCTGAGTCCTAACCACTGGACCTCCAGGGAATTCCCTGTTTAAAATTTTGATCACGAATAAATGTTGCATTTTGTCATGTGCTTTTACTGTATCTAATGATGTATTAGTTATCTACTGTTGCATAGCAAATTACCTCAGAAATGAGCAGCTTAAAACAATAATTATTTATTATCTCATGGTTTTCACGGATCAGGAACATAGGCACAGGCAGCTTAGCAGGGTGACTCTGACTCCGTGTCTCTCACAAGGCTACCATCAAAGTACCACTGGCCACAGCTGCAATCATCTCAAAGGTAACTAGGTACAGATTCCCTTCCAAGCTCATTTAGGAGGATGCTGGCAGACCTTAGACAATCTAATTCCAAGCTTACGCATTTGGTTTTTGATAGAATTCAGGTTCTTGCTGGCTGCTGGCCAGAGACCTCAGTTTCTTGCCACATGGACCTCTCCACAGAGGTACTCACAACAGGGCAGCTTGCTTCCCCAGAGCTGGAGAAGAAAGTAGAGCAAGAGAGAAGTCACAGTCTTTTTGTAACCTAATCTCCAAAGAGATATCCAATCTCTTTTGCAGTATTCTATTGTTAGAAATGAGTCACTAGGTCCAGTCCACGCTCAAGGGGAAAAGATTACACAAAGGTGCAAATATGAGGAGGTAGGGGTTATTTGGGGGTCATTTTAGAGGCTGTCATAGTGAGATGATCATGTGGTTTCTGTCCTTTATTCCGGAGGGCAGTAAATCTCACCAGCTGCCTATTTTTATATGGCCATAAGACAAGGATGGTTTGGGCATTTTTAAATGGTTGAAAGAAAATCAAAAGAAGATATTATTTTGTGACATGTGAAAATTAAATGAAATTAAAATCTCAGCACCATGCAATAAAGTTTTATTGGCGCACAGCCATGCTCATTTGTTTATGTATTGTCTGTGGCCACTTTGTAAAACATTGGCAATGTTTGTAAAACATTGGCAGAGTTGAGTAGCTGTGACAGAGACCATATGGCCAAAGCCTAAAATATTTCCTTATCCAGCCCCATACAGAAAAAGTTTGTTGATCTCTGCTTTATTCTACTAATTATTATGAACTATTACATTAACTGATTTTCAGATGTTATACCACACTTGTATTTCTGGGATAAATCCCACTTGGTTAAGATCCAACCCTTTTATATGTTGCTGGATTCAGTTTGCTAAAATTTTGTTAAGTACGTCTGCATCTCTGTTCCTGAGGAATACAGTAGATTTCCTTTTATTGTGATATCTTTGTTTGGCTTTGACATCAGATATTTCTGGTATCAGAAAAATACTGGCCGGAGAGAACAAGTTATGAAGTATTTCTTCTTTTACTTTATGAGTGAGTTTGAGTATTGGTGTTATTTTTCCTTTAAATATTTGATGGACTCACCAGTGAAGTCATCTGGGCCTGGGCTTTTTTTGTGGGACAGTTTTGAATTACTGAATTTACTTGCTCTAGATCTATTCAGATTGTCTCTTTTTCTGTTGAGTCAAATTTGGCAATCTGTGCCTTCCCAGGAATTTGTCCATTTCACCTAGGTTGTCTGACTTGTTAGTATGAAGTTATTTATGGTATTTACCTGATAAACATTTCATCTGTCTTTTGGCTAAAGTACTTAGAACTCCTTCATTCCTGCTTTTGATAATCTGAGTCTTCTCTCTTATTTTCTTAGCCTAGGTTTGTCAATTTAAAAAACTTTTTTCAATGAACCAGCTCTTGGTTTCATTGATTTTATTACCGTTTTTGTTTCCTATTTCTCTGATATCCAATCTAATCTTTATTTTTTCCTTCTTTTTGCTTTGGGCTTTGCCCTTCTTTCTATTTTCTTAGAGTTGAAGGTTGTTACTGATTTGAGCTTTCTTTCTTTCCTCTTTTGTGATATAGCAATGCAGAGCTGTATCATTACCTTGGCTGAATCACATAAATTTTGGTAGCTTTTCATTTTCATTCAGTTCAAAATTATTTAGAAGCATGATGCTGAATTTCCAAATACTTGAGCTTTTCCCACATTTTGTTCTGTCGTGAATCTCTAGTTTAATTCTCTAGTTCTGGTCAGAGAACACATTTTGAATGATTTTAATCTTCTTAAATTGATTAAGACTTGTTTAGTGGCCCAATCTATGCTCTATCCTGGAGAATGTTCCAGTATGTTTATAAAGAATGTTTATTCTGTAATCATTGGGTGGAGTGTTCTATCTGCATAGTATGCATTTTTCCATCTGTTTACTTTCAACCTATTTGCATCTTTGACTCTAAAGCATGTCTCTTGTAGACAGCACATAGTTGCATCTTGCTTTTTTTTTTTTGGCTGCATTGGGTCTTTGTTGCTGTGTGCAGGCTTTCTCTAGTTGTGGCGAGTAGGGTCTACTCTTCATTGCGGTGCATGGGCTTCTCATTGTGGTGGCTTCTCTAGTTGTGGGCCACCGGCTCTAGGCACACGGGCTTCAGTAGTTATGGCACGTGGGCTCAGTAGCTGTGCTGTGGGCTCTAGGGCGCAGGCTCAGAAGTTGTGGTGCACGGGCTTAGTTGCTCCGTGGCATGTGGGATCTTCCCAGACCAGGGCTCGAACCCACATACCCTGCATTGGCAGGTGGATTCTTAACCACTGCGCCACCAGGCAAGCCCCGGGTGTTGCTTTTTAATCCATACTGATAATCTGTCTTTTGGGTGAAGAGTTCAGTCTGTCTACATTTAATAAAATTATTGATATGGTTGGATTTTCTCTCCCATTTTGCAATCCTTTTCTATTTGCTTCATGCTTTTTTCGAATTTGTTTTTCTGTGTCTCCTTTGCTGTTTTCTTGTTTTAAGTGTACTGTTTCAATTCCTCTGTTGACTTTTAATCTTTTTTTTCTAATTATTTTCTTATAGTCTGCTCATGGAATACAATATGTATCTTAATTTACCACAATCTATTTCAAAACAATAACTTAGGGACTTCCCTGGTGGTCCAGTGGTAAAGAATCTGCCTTCTAATGCAGGGGATGCAGGTTCGATCCCTGGTTGGGGAACTAAGATCCCACATGCCATGGGGTAACTAAGCCTGCGTGCCACAACTACTGAGCCCATGGGCCTCAACTAGAGAGCCTGTGTGCTGCAAACTACAGAGCCCACGTGCTCTGGAACCCACACTCCACAACTAGAGAGAGAAAAAAACAACCCGCACACCACAACTAGAGAGAAGCCCGCGCACCACACGAAAGATCCTGCACACCTTAACAAAGATCCCGCGTGCCACAACTAAGACCCGACACAGCCAAAAAAATAAAATAAATTAAAACAAACAAACCAATAACTTAATTCTCATAAAGCACAAGCATTTTGCTCCAGTACATAATGGTTCCCTCCTCTCTCCTTTGTGCTATTATTTTCATATGTTCAAATATATTTCATATATTACTTCTATATATATACTATAGACCTAACAATACAATGTTATAATGATTGCTTTATACAATCTCCTATTTTCTAAAGAAGTTAAGAGAAGATATGAAAAAATTAGAGTCTTAGATTTACCCACATATTTACCGTTTCTGATGCTTTTCATTTACCAATTCCTATGGATCCGAGTTACTGTCTGGTATTTATTTCCTTTCATCCTGAAGGGCTTCCTTTACTATTTCTTGCCAGGCATATTTACTAGCGACAAATTCTCTCCCTTTTTGTTTATCTGGGAATGTCATTATTTTTTTTTTTTTTTTTTTTTTTCCTTTTTGCGTTATGTGGGCCTCTCACTGTTGTGGCCTCTCCCGTTGCGGAGCACAGGCTCCGGATGCGCAGGCCCAGCGGCCATGGCTCACGGGCCCAGCCGCTCCGCGGCATATGGGATCCTCCCAGACCGGGGCACGAACCCGTATCCCCTGCATCGGCAGGCGGACTCTCAACCACTGCGCCACCAGGGAGGCCCAATGTCATTATTTTGCCTACATTTACAGAGGACAGTTTTGCTAGATACAGAATTCTTGTTTTTTTCCTTTCAGCACACTGAATATGTCACATGGCTCTGGTTTCCATGATTTCTGATTAGGTCACCCATTAATCAAATATTCTTTTTGTATACATGAGTTATTTTCCTTTTGGTGCTTTCAAAAATTTCTGTGTTCAGTTTTCAACAGTTTGGTCCTAACATGTCTAGGTATGGATATTTTTATCCTTCTTGGGGTTCACTGAACTTCTTAGATCTGTAGATTAGCGTTTTTCATCAAATTTGGGAGGCCTTCTGCCATTAATTTCTCACTTTTTTTTTCTTCCTGCCTTTTTCTATCTTGTCTGGGATTCATTCACATTCTACTCTTGATGTTGTTCCACAGGTCTCTGAGGCTCTGTCCATTTTTCTTTAACCTTTCTGTTCTTCAGACTGGATGGATAATTGCTACAGATCTCTAAATTTATTTTTACTTAAAAAAAATATTTATTTATTTATTTATTTATTTTTGGCTGTATTGGGTCTTCATTGCTGTGCAAGGGCTTTTCTCTAGTTGTGGCGAGTGGGGGCTACTCTTTGTTGCAGTGCGTGGGCTTCTCATCGCGGTGGCCTTTCTTGTTGCGGAGCACAGGCTCTAGGCGCGTCGGCTTCAGTAATTGTGGCATGTGGGCTCAGTAGTTGTGGCTCACGGGCTTAGCTGCTCTGCGGCATGTGGGCTCTTCCCAGAGCAGGGCTCGAACCCGTGTCCCCTGCACTGGCAGGCGGATTCTTAACCACTGCGCCACCAGGGAAGTCCATGAAAACTTTTAAGACCTACTTTCCTTTAATTTTTAGAAATCTGATTTCAGTGTATGTAACGTGCACATATTTTTATTAAGTTTATCCTTAAGTATTTTATGTTCTTGGATGTTACCACAAATGTTGCTATATTGAAAATTTCATTTTCCATTTGTTCGTTGATGGTTTACGGCTACAGAATTAATTTTTGCATACTGGCCATGTTTCCTGTGAACTTGCTAGAACCCTATCATGACATTTAAAAATTATTTTCTAATCTGTATGACCCCGCTTTTTCTTCCCTTACTGTCCTAGGTGGACTTCCAGTACAATGTTGAATAGATGTAGTAGACCTAATATCCATGTTTCGACCTTAGGGGGAAGTGTTCAGTATTTTATGACTAAATACAATGTTAAAATTAGGTTTTTCATATATACAATTTATCAGGTTGAGGAAGTTACCTTCTCCTCGTCTGTTTAGAGATTTTATCCTTAATGGGTGTTTAATTTTGTAAAATGCTTTTTCTGGATCTATTGAGATGATCATGTGATTTTTCTTCTTTGATCTGTTATTAAGCTGGAACTTAATAACACTGACTGATTTTGCATGTTAAAACAACCTTACATTTCCAAGATAAATCCAAATTGATTATGATTTATTACCCTTTTCATATGTTGCTGGGTTCAATTTGATATTTTGTTACGGATTTTTACATGTGCATGTGGGATATTGGCCAGTAGTTTCCTTTTCCCATAATTTTTATTTTATT
This sequence comes from Mesoplodon densirostris, assembly GCF_025265405.1. Taxonomy (NCBI): domain Eukaryota; kingdom Metazoa; phylum Chordata; class Mammalia; order Artiodactyla; family Ziphiidae; genus Mesoplodon; species Mesoplodon densirostris. The sequence continues at coordinate 4,825,623 of NC_082678.1, forward strand.
TTTGATATCATGATAATGATGATCTCATATAATGAGTTAGAAAGTTTTCCCTCCTCCTCTATTTTTTTTGAAAGATTATTCCTTTCTAAAATATTTGATAGAATTCAGTACTGTCCAAGCCTAGAGGTTTTTGTTTTTGTTTTTACTTTTTGGTGGTAAGGTTTTTAATCACCAATCCAGTTTATAAAGATATAAGGCTATTCAGATTTTCTATTTCTTTACAGTTTTGGTAATTTGTGTCTTTCAAGGAAATTATCTATTTCATCTAAGCTGTCAAATTTATTGGCATAGAATTGATCATAACATCCTCTTATTACCCTTTGAATCTGTGTAGAAACTTTAGTGATATTTCTTTTTACAATCTTGGTACTGGTGAGCTGTGTCTTCTTTCTTGACTAATCTCGACAGAGGTCGATCAAGCTTATTGATTTTATTTCAAAGAAACCGCTTCTGGTTTCATGGATTTTTCTCTACTCTATGCCCATTTTTTATTTCATTGATTTCCACCATTATCTTTTTTATTTCCTTCCTTTTACTTATTGTAGATTTACTTTTCTTTTTCTAGTTTTCAAAGGTGGAAGATTTGATTTTAAACCTTTCTTTTAAGATAAGCATTTACAGGACTTCCCTGGTGGTGCAGTGGTTAAGAATCCACCTGCCAATGCAGGGGACATGGGTTTGAGCCCTGGTCCAGGGAGATCCCACATGACGCAGAGCAACTAAGCCCGTGTGCCACAACTACTGAGCCTGCGCTCTAGAGCCCGCGAGCCACAACTGCTGAGCCCACGTGCCACAACTACTGAAGCCTGTGCGCCTAGAGCCGTGCTCCGCAACAAGAGAAGCCACCGCAATGAGAAGCCCACACACCGCAACGAAGAGTAGTCCCCGCTCGCCGCAACTAGAGAAAGCCTGTGTGCAGCAAAGAAGACCCAACACAGCCACACAAAAAAGAAAAAGATAAGCATTCACAGCTATACATTTTGCTCTAAGCACTGCCTTCAATGCATTCCACAAGATTCGAATACTGTGCTGCCACTATCACACAGCGAAACTTATTTTGTAATTTTCTTTGTAATTTATTCCTTGACTCATAGGTTATTCAGAAGGGTGATATTTCATTTTCAAAATTTCCGGGTATGTGCTATTTGATTTCTACTTTAGTTCTGTTGAGGCCATAGAATACACTAATATGATCTTGATCATTCTAAATTTACAGAAATTTGTTTTATGGCTGATTATTTGGTATATCTTATTGAATATCCCAGTAATGAAAAGCATGTTTTCTGGTACAGCATTCTATGTCACTTAGGACAAGTTCACTGATAGTGTTGCTCAAGTCTTCTATAGCTTTTCCATTTTTTTTTTGTCTACTTGTTTTATCTTTACTGAAAGATAAGGGTATTATTTAATAACTTTCCATTTACTCTTCTTCCTGAAGTTTACATCATCTGATATTAATAACCACTCCAACTTTCCTGTGATTAGTGTTTGTGATAGTATATCTTTTTCCATCTTTCTACTCTTTTTTTTGGGGGGGGTATGTCACGCAGCATGCGGGATCTTAGTTCCCCAACCCGGGATCAAACCATCACCCCCCTGCAGTGGAAGCACAGAGTCTTAACCATTGGGTCTCCAGGGAAGTCCCCCATCCTTTTACTCTTTTTTTTTTAAGAGAAATTTTCTTTTTAAAAATAATTAATTAAACTTTGGCTGCACTGGGTCTTTGTTGCAGTGTGAGGGCTCTTCATTGCGCACGGGCTCTAGAGCAATGGGCTCAGTGGTTGCAGCACGCAAGCTTAGTTGCCCCACAGCATGTGGGATCTTAGTTCCCCAACCAGGGATCAAACCCAGGCCCCCTGCATTGGCAGTGTGGAGTCTTAACCACTGCACCACCAGGTAAGTCCCTCCCCATCCTTTTGCTCTCAATCTCCATAGTATCTTTAAGTTTTCTTGAATTCTTGAGCATATTTGTAATTGCTATTTTTAAACATTTTGCTCGTCAATTTTATAAACTGTCCTTTCTGGGTCTGTTTCTATTGCCTGGTTTTTCTTCTGGTTTGTCTTCTGGTATCATTTCCTGCTTCTTTGCATGTACTGTAATATTTGATGGAATGCTGGAAATTCTGTATGCTACACATTGCTGAGCACCTAGATTTTGTGTCTCTCTTTAAAGAATGTTGAGTTTTGATTTAGCAGGCAGTTAAATTAGTTGTGAATCAATTTGATCCTAAATTTTTTCCTTTTAGCCTTTGTTAGGGCTGGTCTAGTTTAGCTCCACTACCAAGGTGTGACCTTTCTGAAGTCTCTATTAAATGTCCCAAGGTGTTCAATGCGCTTTCTCCATTTTGGATAGTTAGAACTTCTCCCAACCTTATTTAAGCTCTGGCAATTCTTCAGTTCACAGTTTCCCAGTAATTGTTCTTTCCCTATTAGATGTTCTTTGCCCAGCTTTGTGGGGTCTCAATATGTGTATATATAGTTTACTATTCAGCCAAATTTGTGTAGATTTCTGTAGCCCTTTTTTGAGTAGCTCCCCGCTCTCCAGACACATATTTAGCCATGCTGGTCTCCCTGAACTCTGATCTCTTTCTCTTCAAATTAGCCAAACTTTGTGCTGTGCTTGGGCTCCTTCTCCTCGTGCCATTATCTTGAAAATGCCACCAAGCAGAAAGCCAGGGCAATCATAAGGCTCACCTCATTTGTTTCTCAGTCCTGCTCTGCATGTTGTCCAACATCTAATACTGCTTGTTTTCTATGTTTTGTACAGTTTTAGAGTTGTTTACAGTAGGAGGGCAGTGACTGTAATCATCAGAAGCAGAAGTCTCCACCTTTGATTTTAAAGTTTGTATCTTTTTTCTTTTTTTTTTTTTTTTTTTTTTTTTTTTTGTGGTATGCGGGCCTCTCACTGTTGTGGCCTCCCCCGTTGCGGAGCACAGGCTCCGGACGCGCAGGCTCCGGACGCGCAGGCTCAGCGGCCATGGCTCACGGGCCCAGCCGCTCCGCGGCATATGGGATCCTCCCAGACCGGGGCACGAACCCGTATCCCCTGCATCGGCAGGCGGACTCTCAACCACTTGCGCCACCAGGGAGGCCCTCTTTTTTCTTTTAAACTATGTTTAATATACACTAAGTCCCCTACATACAAACCTTCAAGTTGCGAACTTTCAAAGATGCGAACGTGTGTTACATCAATGTCAGGTGTGAGTGAAACTGCAGCTTGCCCTCCATCTCCTACTGCTGACGATCCTTCAGCTCTACCATCTCCCACCTCCTCTCCCCTTCCTCCAGTCAGTAACTCTTCTTGCTTGTTCACTCGATGCCAGCCTCTGTATGCCAGCTCTTGTACTGTACTACTGTACTTTTCAAGGTACTGTACTATAAGATTAAAAATGTTTTCTTTATTTTTTGTGGTTTTTTAAATGTATTATTTGTGTGAGAAGTATTATAAATCTATACCATAGAGTACTACATAGCTGATTGTGTCAGTTGGGTACCTAGGCTAATTTTGTTGGACTTACAAACAAACTGGACTTAGGAACATGCTCTTGGAATGGAACTCGTTTGTATGTAGGGGACTTACTGTATTTCTAAAGTCACTAGAACATGCAAAATTCTGAACATTAACCAGTGCTTATTTGATAAGTTTAAGATATTATGGTTTCTTTTTAATAGGAGTGGTAAAGTTAATGTGCTTATGTTAAAAGTTTTTATCTTTCAGAAATGCATATTTTAGAAATGCATATTTACAGATTAAATAATACAGTGTCTAGGGATTTTTTCAAAATAAGATAAAATGAGTAAGATATAAGGGCAGGGGGGGCTTCCCTGGTGGTGCAGTGGTTGAGAGTCCGCCTGCCGATGCAGGGGACATGGGTTCGTGCCCTGGTCCGGGAAGATCTCACATGCCGCGGAGCGGCTGGGCCCGTGAGCCATGGCCGCTGAGCCTGCGCGTCCGGAGCCTGTGCTCCGCAATGGGAGAGGCCACAACAGTAAGAGGCCCGCGTACCGAAAAAAAAGGGCAGGGGTATAGAAAACACAAGACTAGCCATAAAGTGACAGGTTCTCAGTTATCAGTTTGAAGCTGGGTGAAAGGTTCACTATACTATTTTGTCTAGATTGGCATATATTTAAATTTTTCAGAAGAAATCAAAAGTCAGTAGAAGTAATATCTGTGTGGTTATACCTCCAACTTGATATGGATCGGTTCCTGTGTTCTATTTTGTTTTCAATTTTTAGGGACTGCTTTTATCATTTTTTTGTGTGACTTAATCCATGTTTCAATTATATAAAATACTTACATTTAATTTTAAAGTAAAATTACAAAACATGATACTTCAGAGGTCTCCCTTTCATTCTTGCCTCTTCATGTTTTTTCTCTCCCCATAAGCAACCATTTTATTCATTTTTGATGATTTTTCCATTGTTTCTTTTGAAAATATAAATCCTCAGACACTTTCTTGAATTAAAAGTTAACAAGTTGTGGGACTTGCCCTGGCGGCACAGTGGTTAAGAATCCGCCTGCCAATGCAAGGGACACAGGTTCGATTCCTGGTCCGGGAAGAGTTCACATGCTGTAGAACAACTAAGCTCGTGTGCCACAACTACTGAGCCTGCGCTCTAGAGCCTGTGAGCCACAACTACTGAAGCCGGGGCGCCTAGAGCCCGTGCTCCGTAACAAGAGAAGCCACCGCAATGGGAAGCCCGCACACTGCAATGGAGAGTCGCCCCCGCTCGCTGCAACTAGAGAAAGCCCGCATGCAGCAACAAAACCCAATGCAGCCAAAAATAAATAAAACAAAATAATTAAAAAACAAAAAAGTTGGGCCTCCCTGGTGGCGCAGTGGTTGAGAGTCCGCCTGCCGATGCAGGGGATACGGGTTCGTGCCCCGGTCTGGGAGGATCCCATATGCCGCGGAGCGGCTGGGCCCGTGAGCCATGGCCGCTGGGCCTGCGCATCCGGAGCCTGTGCTCCGCAACGGGAGAGGCCACAACAGTGAGAGGCCCGCATACCGCAAAAAGAAAAAAACAAAAAAAACAAAAAAAAACAAAAAAACAAAAAAACAAAAAAGTTAACCAGTTGTAACCTCAAAGAAAGCAATAAAATAAACAATGTGTACCCTGTGCTTGGAGTGTTTTCTACTTTCTCTCATTCAAGCAATTCCAAAGAGCCCATCTCTTTCATGAAGCCTTTTTTTTTTTTTTCAATGAGGCCTTTTTGAAAAACAGGAGGATCCACGGACTAATCCTGGCCACTCCCTGTGTAAACATCTTCACTTTCCAATAGGCAACAATTTCCCTACATAATATTTAAATGTTATTTGATACATGTTACTACCAATAGATCCTTAGGCTGAATGTTTTTTATGTCTACCTTCTATGTCTATTGGGTCTGTGACAGTAAACTCTAAAGGATGGAGGATTATGCTTTCTTTCTTTTATATTGTGACTGACATAAGACACTGTACTTTTAAAGAGTCATTTAATAAACACTCTCTATACTGATTACTCTAAGCTGTGTTTAAGACTTTACATCTTTTAATAGAATCACCTGTTTATGTGTCTTTTGAATGACAGTTACTAGTGTCTTCTTGAAATATAAGTAGTCCTATGTTAGTATTCCCTACTGCACATTCACTGACTACAATTTTAAGTTTTCTTTTAAATATCAAAACAGAATTTGAGCCAAATTCTAAAATAAGTATCTTATTCCATTTCTAAATTTAAATATCTTTCCTCTATAAAACCAAAATGAAATTTGCTAAATATATTTAGTAGTCTGCATTAAAAGCTAGTATAGGCAGGACACAAGAGGTTATGACTTACCCTTCTAAAACAAAATACTTACGCATCTGTAGTCTTTGTACACCCATTGAGATTCAGTACTTCAATGTTCCTACAGTTTTGTGCAAAGGTCCTTTACAGGAAGGAAAGTAAAGGGTTTGAGGTAAAACAGGCACAATTCTCGGCATTAAAAAAATAACAGAAGATACCAATAGTGGTAATAATGGATATTACTGGTACAAAAAGTTGTTCACAATTACGAATAAATTACTTTTCAACCATAAACTTTTAAACATCAATCTTTTTGTCAACCAAAGTTAAAATTATCCTAACTTCGAGTAAACAAACTTAAAAAGATTTACTCAAGGCTCCAAACGAACCATTTATAATATGGGGAATCTGGCTTTTTTGGGGGAGCACTTGTTCTTGTTTTATTCTCAAAACCACACATCCCACTACTGGATATTTGTGTTATAAGCAGTGAACGTGTATTTGGGTTCAGAATAGCTTAGGAATATGAAAACTATTCCAATCTTTTCTGGGTGAGACAGTGCTGTGTTCGGTGTTGTTCTTCACTTCAGTCAAGAAGATCAGTTAATCGATAGCTATGTTTTTACCTTAATGCATTGTCTCCTACTCCGAGACAACCACGAAGACTTAACTTTCGTAAAAAGCCCCCACACCTTTTTGAAATATTCTCCACTACCCGGCCCTGTAAAAAAAGAAGACAGGTGTACAAAAAAGATAAGCCACCACATTGTTTTTTTTTTTTTTTTGCGGTACGCGGGCCTCTCACTGTTGTGGCCTCTCCCGTTGCGGAGCACAGGCTCTGGACGCGCAGGCTCAGCGGCCATGGCTCACGGGCCCAGCTGCTCCGCACAGCATGTGGGATCCTCCCGGACCGGGGCACGAACCCGCGTCCCCTGCATCGGCAGGCGGACTCTCAACCACTGCGCCACCAGGGAAGCCCTCCACTTATTTTTAAATAAACAAATATGAAAAGACTTCCTTAAAAAGAGCAAACAAAGGTTCACATTTCCACCACAAAAATATAAACAAAAATTTCTGAGTCCTATTAATACTAAATAACTTAGTATTATTTCAGTAAAATAATTCTGCTCATTCTCAAAAACTGAACCAGTTCTTGGGAAAATTGCAAGTTCCCATGAAGTTCAGATGCGCTGAAATGAACAGTCTCTCTCTCCAGGGAAAGGAGATTTATGTGGTTGGGGCTAATCTGTCCAATATGCTGCAATTACATTCTAACGAGAGAGATGGGGTCACACACCACACAGTCATACCTCGATATCCCTCTGGAAATCAAACAGGTCAATTCGCTGCCAGTTACTGCCATCCAGAGCCAGAACATTCCAGGCCTATTTTGAAGAAGAAGAGACAGAATGAACAGAAGCTGAAATGAAGGGGAAAAGCCAGCAAAATTCAAGTTCACAATTCAACCTACTAATGATTGAAATTGACCAAAAAATTTCTTAGCACCTCCAACATTAACTCACAAAAAGTCAGAGTCTTATTTCTGATTCATACTTTATTCTCCAAGTAGATTACCTCATAAATGAGTGGGTACAGAAATTAGTAGCTACGAAAGATCTTACGTTAGCGGGCTGGGGAAAGAACAGGTTGTGGTAAGTATCATAGCCGGCAACTGTTTTCTAACTTGAGTTTCCAATCTCAAAATGAAATAATCCAGCTAATGAAAAGCAAGTCTGTTACTCTATCCCTCAACTAGGAACGAGGTGAGTGTGAAACCAAAGAAAGAAGACGGCACTCTGAATGTAGTGTGTTCAATACATATGCCGTGTTCAATAAAAATATGCTATTCATAGCATCACTTGTTTGGACCCAAAACTGTGATATGGTGACCTGGGATTTACAAAAGACACTATCATTTCTCAGTATACGTGACAGAGACTTAATGCTTTCCTCATTACCAATTTGCTCACTCAGGCATGTTTTTCAATTGGTCATCTTTCCCTCCAACTTGATTCAGTGGTAATTTTAAACACTGAGTTTTAAGACTTCTCATACATTTCTTTAATTACCTAAAGGGAGGCAAGAAAGCTTCCAAGATTTTCAACCTTTCAGGACAAGGTGAAAAATGACTCCACTAAGAGTTAACCTTTTGCGGATCGTTCTGTATTTTAATCAGAAAGCCTTTAAACGTTTTCCTTACTAAATTTAAAGTGTACACAAAAGTCTTAACACTGTTAAGTTATAAACTTAGAATATTACCTCTTACTACAACAATTCAAAACACAGATTCGATACTGAAATTCTAAAACGGAAATTGAAGATACACTTACAAGCCCCAGGTAACTATCACACAATCAGTAAGAAAGATGTCAGGGGTATGAGGGTAAACAAAGTTATTATTATAGAAATCTTTAAGGTTTTCTCAGGATTTCAATGTTACTTTTCTTTTTCTGGCTTCATATTTTTCCAACAGTTTCTTAAATGGCTCCATGGGAGACAAGAGATAAAACTTTTAAAGACCATATGTTTACTAGATTCTTGGGCTAACTGTATCTCTGATTTGATACCTCTCATTTCCTTATGCTACTTTCTTCAGCAAGCAGGACACATGCTAAAGTGAGACTAAAATTAGGAATGACAAGGTTCCTCTCTAGAGTTTTTTTTTTTAAAGCAAATTAACTAAATACTTCAAGTACAGAGAAGAACAGGCTAACTACTGATGTTCCAATTGTACAGATTTAATGAAAATTGGCATTGTGCTTCCTTTTAAGTTAAAACACATTAAGAAGGAAGAGGAACCTGAACATGAAAACAACAATTAAAACTCACTCAAATCAACATTCTTGAGATGAGACTCTGCAACCAAACAGGTTAAGACACTGGTCTGGGAATTTTGTTTCTCAATGATGACCTCAGCTTCATATGGAGACAAAAAAGAAACCCTACTCATTTGTACCAGCCATGACTAGGGCAACCACTCAGGTACCAGGAACAGAACTGTCATGAATAGAAATCATCAAAATAGGCCTGATTGTTTCTTAAATAGCTGAGATACAGATTTAGTATGGCTTTTAGGATGTAGAAATTACAGTAAAGTTAGCAAGATGAGATGGATTTTCTATGGTAAGTTTTGTGGGGTGTTTTTTTTTTTTTTTAAAGGAAATTGGTGATGGAAATTTGAAGGAAAACCTGGGTCCACTTAACAGAGGTAAGCACAATACTCTGATGCTGAGTATTGTCATATAACCATATTACATACTCAGCACCTAGGACTATACCTGGTACATAGTAGGTTCTCAATAAGTATTTGTTAAACATCAAAAAGCCATTGTCCAGTTTATAAAAATATAACTGTATGTACTCATTCATTTTATTAATTATTACATATCTGTATTACAAAGGAGACTATGAATGATTCATAAAGCCATTTTCCCACAACAGAGATTCTATTCTTAATATTAGTGGCAGCAATAAGATTATGTTTCACTGTTTTGTCATAGTAATGTCAATTGACAAAAATGGATAAGTAAGAGTAATGCAGAAACTGACTTTGAGAATGGAATTTGGTTTGCTCTACAATTTCTTAAAAATTAAATTCTAGCTATAACCTTCTGAGAAAAAAAATATAGGGAGATATCAAGAGCCTTCCATGTATGTACATAAAATGAATAAGGGAAACATAATGAAATACTGTATTACTACAGTTCTGAGTAAAGCCTATTCTTTTAATTTGCATGTTTAGTGCTTTTTCCTTGAAAATGTTTCTTCTGTTTGTATTATACAAATAGTCAAGAATTTCAAAAAATTAAAGTTAGAGATAGTACATATAGTAGAATTCCACTGTAGAATTAACATGGGTTTGGGTATCCCATGGGTGAAACCACAACCTTGGAAACATAACATACAACTACCATCTGAAGTAAATAGTTGGCCTACTACAGAAGCTGATTATCATTAATGTCAGCAAGGGACGCTCTTGTAATCATGTCAGCCATTCTTACCCTGGAGACCTGAGCACAGCGACACAAGGTAACAACATCCAGAAAAGAAAATATCCTAAAAAGAGATGGAGGAAAACTTTATTATATGATGAATTACTTTCTCTTGATTTTTGCTTATAAATAATTGGCAATGTTAACACATGCACAAAAAGGCAGATGTTCTTTAAACAATAACACAAAAAGCTCGGGCAATTTACAGTACTGCCAATAAAAATGTAGGGGGAAAAGGTAATCTTTTACTTGATAACGTATGTGTAAGTACCATAACGAGTTCATTTATTCACATCAAGGGAGGATAAAATATTTCTGATACTTTTTTAAGTAAAAAAACAATTTCCACATTCTGGTTATCAAAAGAAATAGGCTAGGGGATGGTTACCTTTATAAAGAATTTTACAGCTATGAAGGAAAAAAGATAAAATATTGGTAAAACCTAAAAACGAGCAACTATAAAATGCTAAATCTCTATATATTTAATTCCAATCTGGGAAATTATAAAACTCAGTTAATACATCAATGTCAGGAAACACCACCTAAAATTCTTATCAGTCTTAGAAGGTTAAATATTTATTTTGTAGCATTATTATTTGAAATAATTAATTTGCCTAAAGGACAATAACTCTCTATACCATAAGCCACCTGTAAAAACAGGTCAGAGCATCCTGGGAATAAAGTGAATGGGTTACTTATGCTTACAGTTCTCCTTACTCATGAACACCCTTAAAGATCATTTTGATCTGAATAACAAGTAAGGCTCTTGTGCAGGTGGCAAAAGGTACAATATAGCATGTACTTTAAAGACGATATTCCTTGAGATAGCTGGAGTGTTACAAAATGGAGGTCAGGAAGCATTCATCTGGAGACGAATGAAAGCTACACTTTCTATTCCATTATTACTCTGAGTTAGCTTAATAGAGCAAACTTTTGTTATTTAGTGATTAGAGGCTGTCAATCACATTTTAGAACTCAGAATAAACTGAGTTGATAATTACATCAGGCCAAGTTCTATGCATTTTGCAAATAAAGTTTTTTGAAACTCTTTAAAATGTGGGTAATATACGTAACATAAAACTCACCATTTAACCACTTTTAAGGGTACAGTTCAAGGGCATTTAAGTACATTCACACTGTTGTGCCACCACCACCATCATCCATCTCTAGAACTTGCTCATCTTCCCAAACTGGAACTCCGGACACAGTAAACAATGACTCCCCGTTTCCCTCTCCCCCAGCCGCTGGCAACCACTACTCTACTTTCGTTCTCTATGAATTTGGCTACTCTAGGTACTTCATATGAGTGGAATCATGGTATTTGCCCTTTTGTGACGGGCTTATTTCATTTAGCACCAGTGTCTTCAAGGTCCATCCATGTGGTAGCACGTAGTATCAGAATTTCCTTCCTTTATAAAGCTGAATGAATAATATTTTCTTCCTTTTTAAACCTGTATACCACATTTTCTACATCTGTCCATAGATGGAAACGTTGAATGCCTTTCTTGTTCCCTTGAGGCGGACTTGCTACCACCCTGATGGCTCTCTTTAATAAAATAAATTTCGAATGGTGGAGGAGGAACCAAGTTGGTGGAGTACAAGGACATGCTCTCACTCCCTCTTGAGAAAACACCAGAATCACAACTAGCTGCTGGACAATCATCGACAGGAAGACTGGAACTCACCAAAAAAGATACCCCAGATCCAAAGACGAAGGAGAAGCCACAATGAGATGGCAGGAGGGGCACAATCACAGTAAAATCAAATCCCGTAACTGCTGGGTGGGTGACTCACAGACTGGAGAACACTTATACCACAGAAGTCCATCCACTGGAGTGAAGGTTCTGAGCCCCATGTCAGGCTTCCCAACCTGGGGGTCTGGCAACGGGAGGAGGAATTCCTAGAGAATCAGACTTTGAAGGCTAGCGGGACTTGATTGCAGGACTTTCGACAGGACTGGGAGAAACAGAGACTCCACTCTTGGAGGGCACACACAAAGTAGTCTGTGCATCGGGGCCCAGGGGAAGGAGTAGTGACCCCAGGGGAGACTGAACCAGACCTACCTGCTAGTGTTGGAGGGTCTCCTGTAGAGGTAGGGGGGTGGCTGTGGCTCACCGTGGGGACAAGGACACTGGCAGCAGAAGTTCTGGGAAGTGCTCCTTGGTGTGAGCCCTCCCAGAGTCCGCCATTAGCCCCACCAAACAGCCCAGGTAGGTTCCAGTGTTGGGTTGCCTCAGGCCAAACAAGTAACAGGGAGGGAACCCAGCCCCACCCATCAACAGTTAAGTGGATTAAAGTTTTAATGAGCTCTGCCCTTGAGAGCAACAGTCAGCTCTACCCACCACCAGTCCCTCCCATCAGGAAACTTACACAAGCTTCTTAGATAGCCTCATCCACCAGAGGGCAGACAGCAGAAGCAAGAAGACTACAATCATGCAGCCTGTGGAACAAAAACCACATTCACAGAAAGATAGACAAGATGAAAAGGCAGAGAGCTAGGTACCAGATGAAGGAACAAGATAAAACCCCAGAAAAACAACTAAATGAAATGAAGATAGGCAACCTTCCAGAAAAAGAATTCAGAATAATGATAGTGAAGATGATCCAGGACCTCGGAAAAAGAATGGAGGCAAAGATCAAGAAGATGCAAGAAATGTTTAACAAAGACCTAGAAGAAGTAAAGAACAAACAAACAGAGATGAACAATACAATAACTGAAATGAAAACTACACTAGAAGGAATCAATAGCAGAATAACTGAGGCAGAAGAATGGATAAGTGACCTGGAAGACAGAAAGGTGGAATTCACTGCTGTGGAACAGAATAAAGAAAAAAGCATGAAAAGAAATGAAGACAGCCTAAGAGACCTCTGGGACAACATTAAACGCCAATAACATTCGCATTATAGGGGTCCCAGAAGGAGAAGAGAGAGAGAAAGGACCAGAGAAAATATTTGAAGAGATTATAGTCAAAAACTTCCCTAACATGGGAAAGGAAATAGCCACCCAAGTCCAGGAAGTGCAGCAAGTCCCATACAGGATAAACCCAAGGAGAAACACGTCGAGACACATAGTAATCAAATTGGCAAAAATTAAAGACAAAGAAAAATTATTGAAAGCAGCAAGGGAAAAATGACAAATAACATACAAGAGAACTCCCATAAGGTTAACAGTTGATTTCTCAGCAGAAACTCTACAAGCCGGAAGGGAGTGGCAAGATATACTTAAACTGATGAAAGGGAAGGACCTACAACCAAGATTACTCTACCCAGGCAAGGATCTCAATCAGATTCGATGGAGAAATCAAAAGCTTTACAGACAAGCAAAAGCTAAGAGAATTCAGCACCACCAAACCAGCTCTACAACAAATGCTAAAGGAACTTCTCTAAGTGGGAAACACAAGAGAAGAAAAGGACCTACAAAATCAAACCCAAAACAATTAAGAAAATGGTCATAGGAACATACATATCGATAATTACCTTAAACGTGAATGGATTAAATGCTCCAACCAAAAGACATAGGCTTGCTGAATGTTTACAAAAACAAGACCCATATATATGCTGTCTACAAGAGACCCACTTCAGACCTAGGGACACATACAGACTGAAAGTGAGGGGATGGAAAAAGATATTCCATGCAAATGGAAATCAAAAGAAAGCTGGAGTAGCTATACTCATATCAAATAAAATAGACTTTAAAATAAAGAATGTTACAAGAGACAAGGAAGGACACTACATAATGATCAAGGGATCAATCCAAGAAGATATAACGATTATAAATATATATGCACCCAACATAGGAGCACCTCAATACATAAGGGAACTGCTAACAGCTATAAAAGAGGAAATCGAAAGTAACATAATAATAGTGGGGGACTTTAACACCTCATTTACACCAATGGACAAATCATCCAAAATGAAAATAAATAAGAAAACACAAGCTTTAAATGACACAACAGACCAGGCAGATTTAATTGATATTTATAGGACATTCCATCCAAAAACAGCAGATTACACTTTCTTCTCAAGTGTGCATGGAACATTCTCCAGGATAGATCACATCTTGGGTCACAAATCAAGCCTCAGTAAATTTAAGAAAATTGAAATCGTATCAAGCATCTTTTCTGACCACAATGCTATGAGATTGGAAATGAATTACAGGGAAAAAAGCGTAAAAAACACAAACACATGGAGGCTAAACAATACATTACTAAATAACCAAGAAATCACTGAAGAAATCAAAGAGGAAATCAAAAAATACCGAGACAAATGGCAATGAAAACACGACGATCCAAAACCTGTGGGATGCAGCAAAAGCAGTTCTAAGAGGAAAGTTTATAGCTATACAAGCCTACCTCAAGAAACAAGAAATATCTCAAATAAACAATCTAACCTTACTCCTGAAGGAACTAGAGAAAGAAGAACAAACAAAACCCAAAGTTAGCAAAAGGAAAGAAATCATAAAGATCAGAGCAGAAAAAAATGAAATAGAAACAAAGAAAACAATAACAAAGATCAATAAAACTAAAAGCTGGTTCTTTGAGAAGATAAACAAAATTGATAAACCATTAGCCAGACTCATCAAGAAAAAGAGGGAGAGGACTCAAATCAATAAAATTAGAAATGAAAAAGGAGAAGTTACAACAGACACTGCAGAAATACAAAGCATCCTAAGAGACTACTACAAGCAACTCTATGCCAATAAAATGGACAACCTAGAAGAAATGGACAAATTCTTAGAAAGGTATAACCTTCCAAGACTGAACCAGGAAGAAATAGAAAATATGAACAGACCAATCACAAGTAATGAAATTGAAACTGTGATTAAAAATCTTCCAACAAGCAAAAGTCCAGGACCAGACGGCTTCACAGGTGAATTCTATCAAACATTTAGAGAAGAGCTAACACCCATCCTTCTCAAACTCTTCCAAAAAATTGCAGAGGAAGGGGCTTCCCTGGTGGCGCAGTGGTTGAGAGTCCGCCTGCCGACGCAGGGGACATGGGTTCGTGCCCCGGTCCGTGAGGATCCCACATGCCACGGAGTGGCTGGGCCTGTGAGCCACGGCCGTTGAGCCTGCATGTCCGGAGCCTGTGCTCCGCAATGGGAGACGCCACAACAGTGACAGGCCTGCGTACCGCAAAAAAAAAAAAAAAAAAAAAAAAAAAATTGCAGAGGAAGGAACACTCCCAAACTCATTCTCTGAGGTCATCATCACCCTGATAGCAAAACAAGACAAAGATATTACAAAAAAAGAAAATTACAGACTAATATCACTGATGAATATAGATGCAAAAATCCTCAACAAAATACTAGCAAACAGAATCCAGCAACACATTAAAAGGATCATACACCATGATCAAGTGGGATTTATCCCAGGGACACAAGGATTCTTCAATACATGCAAATCAATCAATGTGATACACCATAATAACAAATGGAAGAATAAAAACCATATGATCATTTCAGTAGATGCAGAAAAAGCTTTTGACAAAATTCAACACCCATTTATGATAAAAACTCTCCAGAAAGTGGGCATAGAGGGAACCTACCTGAACATAATAAAGGACATATATGACAAACCCACAGCAAACATCATTCTCAATGGTGAAAAACTGAAAGCATTTCCTCTAAGATCAGGAACAAGACAAGGATGTCCACTCTCACCACTATTATTCAACATAGTTTTGGAAGTCCTAGCCACGGAAATCAGAGAAGAAAAAGAAATAAAAGGAATACAAATTGGAAAAGAAGAAGTAAAACTGTCACTGTTTGCAGATAACATGATACTATACATAGAGAATCCTAAAGATGCCACCAGAAAACTACTAGAGGTAATCAATGAATTTGGTAAAGTTGCAGGATACAAAATTAATGCACAGAAATCTCTTGCATTCCTATATACTAATGATGAAAAATCTGAAAGAGAAATTAAGGAAACACTCCCATTTACCATTGCAACAAAAAGAATAAAATACCTAGGAATAAACCTACCTAGGGAGACAAAAGACCTGTATGCAGAAAACTATAAGACACTGATGAAAGAAATTGAAGATAATACCAACAGATGGAGAGATATACCATGTTCTTGTATTGAAAGAATCAATATTGTGAAAATGACTATACTACCCAAAGCAATCTACAGATTCAATGCAATCCCTATCAAATTACCAATGGCAGTTTTTACAGAACTAGAACAAAAAACCTTAAAATTTGTATGGAGACACAAAAGACCACAAATAGCCAAAGCAGTCTTGAGGGAAAAAAAACGGAGCTGGAGGAATCAGACTCCCTGACTTCAGACTATACTACAAAGCTACAGTAATCAAGACAATATAGTACTGGCACAAAAACAGAAACACAGATCAATGGAACAAGATAGAAAGCCCAGAGATAAACCCACGCACCTATGGTCAACTAATCTATGACAAAGGAAACAAGGATATACAATGGAGAAAAGACAGTCTCTTCAATAAGTGGTGATGGGAAAACTGGACAGCTACACGTAGAAGAATGAAATTAGAACACTCCCTAACACCATACACAAAAATAAACTCAAAATGGATTTGAGACCTAAATGTAAGACCAGACACTATAAAACTCTTAGAGAAAAACATAGGAAGAACACTCTGACATAAATCATAGGAAGATCTTTTTTGATCCACCTCCTAGAGTAATGGAAATAAAAATAAACAAATGGGACCTAATGAAACTTCAAAGCTTTTGCACAGCAAAGGAAACCATAAACAAGACGAAAAGACAACCCTCAGAATGGGAGAAAATATTTGCAAACGAATCAACGGACAAAGGATTAATCTCCAAAATATATAAACAGCTCATGAAGCTCAATATTAAAGAAACAAATAACCCAATGCAAAAATGGGCAGAAGACCTAAATAGAGATTTCTCCAAAGAAGATATACAGATGGCCAAGAAGCACATGAAAAGCTGCTCAACATCACTAATTATTAGAGAAATGCAAATCAAAACTACAATGAGGTATCACCTCACACCAGTTAGAATGGGCATCATCAGAAAATCTTCAAACAACAAATGCTGGAGAGGGTGTGGAGAAAAGGGAACCCTCTTGCACTGTTGGTGGGAATGTAAATTGATACAGCCACTATGGAGAACAGTATGGAGGTTCCGTAAAAAACTAAAAATAGAATTAACATATGATCCAGCAATCCCACTACTGGGCATATACCCAGAGGAAACCATAATTCAAAAAGACACATGCACCCCAATGTTCATTGCAGCACTATTTACAATAGCCAGGTCATGGGAGCAACCTAAATGCCCATCAACAGACAAATAGATAAAGAAGTTGTGGTACATATATACAATGGAATATTACTCAGCCATAAAAAGGAACAAAATTGAGTCATTTGTTGAGACGTGGATGGATCTAGAGACTGTCATACAGAGTGAAGTAAGTCAGAAAGAGAAAAACAAATATCGTATATTAACGCATGTATGTGGAACCTAGAAAAATGGTACAGATGAACCGGTTTGCAGGGCAGAAGTTGAGACACAGATGTAGAGAACAAACGTATGGACACCAAGGGGGGAAAACCGCAGTGGGGTGAGGATGGTGATGTGCTGAACTGGGCGATTGGGATTGACATGTATACACAGATGTGTATAAAATTGATGACTAATAAGAACCTGCTGTATAAAAAAATAAATAAAATAAAATTCAAAAATTCAAAAAATAAATTAATTAATTAAATAAATTTCCCATCTTTTAAAATACTGATTACAAATCATTCCCAAATAAATATATATACCCCCAGGTACCTCAATTCCTAAAACAGTAAGTTTATCTAACGCAACAAACCTTCTTACACTGCTTAAATGCTGCTGCTTTTTCCTGTCATCCACTATGTGCTTTTATGTGGAGCTTCATAGTCTAAAGATCCTGTTTCTGCCAAATTACCACTAATCCCTGAGCAATTTGCATAAATATAATATTACAAATGGCGGGGGCACAGGAGAGAAATTTTAGATAACGATCCTAGTTAGACTTTAGTAAACTTTCAACAGATAGATTCTTTACAAAATAAAGATGGACATGAAACCTCAGGCTGTAGGTCAAATGCAGACCTAGGAGACTCTCTGAAGCACATGCCCCAACAATCATAATTTCATTCTTAGAATGTACTGCCTGGGGTACTTAATGTCAAAATTCCCATAAATTGGCTTTTCACCTGGGTTTGACATTATGGTACATTAAAAAGAGAGAGAGAAGACAAATACAGTCGCTGTGCTCCTCTATCAAGCAATAAGAGCTTGGAGTCTCCACTCCTGACTTGGCTCCCTGGTATGTGATAAGCCTCTGTGCTTAAATCCCTTCTACCACTCCACAAGCAGTCTGTCTAAATGTCTGCTATTATTTAGTAGCTTTTGACTTCTATTTATTCTACTTACTTGACAATAGAGACAGTTACCTTTAGAAACCCAAATATAAGGATTGATGGGATAAGCTGCCAGAGTTTTAGTTACAGTGATTGGGGGTGGGGGTGGGGATGGAGAGGAGGAGGTTCACAGTGAACATTTATTCTTCTAAATATGGTAACATTAACTTAAATAAAAAACATCACTATAAGTATGTATTTGTAGGATAAATCAAGGGGAAACGACAATGACATTTTTACATGATAGGCCAGAACAATAAAACATTATACTTAGAACCTTCCTGCTTTTCATCATCTTCAGGCTTGGTACCTTACACTTTAACCCTTTACATAATTCCTTCTTGAGGATACCTATTATCCATAACCAGAATGGTTATGATCAAAGAGATAAGAAAACTGACGCAGAATGGAAGGTCTGTTATTGTTGAAGGATCCTGCTTGACTGCTTCAATAAAAGTCCTCCCCCTTCTCTTATCAATAGATTGTTGAAAAACTGGCCTAGCTTCGAGGCAAAGTGGGCCTCACCTTCCCCACTCACGCAAAAAGACTTTGGCCCGGTTTCTGAGACATGATGGGGTCTGATTATAAATAAATCTATTGCTGTATAAAAAAAGAAAGAAAGAAAAAAAACCCCAAACCCTCAATACTAGCTTCTTGGAGAACATGGAGCTGGCTGTTAAAGTAAATACCGAGATTTGGGGTAGATTTGGGGTAGATTTGGGGATGTGCATACCCATAGTATGGTTCTGCAAAGAAGATTTACTCCCAACTTCCTTTGGCTTCACAGTCTTATGACAAAAATCCCAAACCTTCTTGAGCAATACCTCTTAATATAGTTCTGTTTATTAAATAAATTTAAAAAGCATATCACAATCCTGGAGAAGGTATAACAAAATGAGTAATTCCATTCATATCATGGAGATATCTATGGGTACGACTCTTTTGGAGAGTAGTTCAATAGTACCCATTAAAATAAAAAACATAGGGCTTCGCTGGGGGTGCAGAGGTTAAGAATCCCCCTGCCGAGGCTTCCCTGGTGGCGCAGTGGTTGAGAATCTGCCTGCCAATGCAGGGGACACGGGTTCGAGCCCTGTTCTGGGAAGATCCCACATGCCGCGGAACAACTGGGCCCGTGAGCCACAACTACTGAGCCTGCACATCTGGAGCCTGTGCTCCGCAACGAGAGGCCGCGACAGTGAGAGGCCCGCGCACCGCGATGAAGAGTGGCCCCCACTCGCTGCAACTAGAGAAAGCCCTCACACAGAAATGAAGACCCAACACAGCCATAAATAAATAATTAGGTAAATAAGTAACTAAAGAAAATAAGAAAGAATCTGCTTGCCAATGCAGGGGACACGGGTTTGAGCCCTGGTTTGGGAAGATCCCACATGCCGCGGAGCAACTAAGCCCGTGCACCACAACTACTGAGCCTGCGCTCTAGAGCCTGCGAGCCACAACTACCAAACCCGCATGATACAGCTACTGAAGCCCGCGTGCCTAGAGCCCGTGCTCTGCAATAGAGAAGCCACCACAATAAGAAGCCCGCGCACCGCAACGAATAGTAGCCCCTGCTAGCCGCAACTCAGGAAAGCCCGCGCACAGCAACGAAGACCCAACACAGCCAAAAATAAAATAAATTAAACAAACAAACAAACAAACAAACACAGACACTACATGCTGTAGAAGCAAAAGTATGAGTAAAGATAGTTATCAGAATGTTTATGGCAGCATTATTTGAAATATCAAAAAGTTAGAAAATGACCTTAATATACATCAATTTAAAAATGCTTAAATATATTATGGTACAAAAAAAATTTGCACTTTGCAGCCATTTAAAAGAATGACAGAGCTACATGAACGGACCTAAAAAGATGTCAATGATTATTAAATGACAGAAACAAAAACAAGTTGTAGAGCAGTTTGTTTTCAGTTTTGAAAAATATAAAGTAGGTACACATGAACACATGCATGTAAGCATTGTGCATATTATATATCTAAATATAAGAGGATATATGTTAGCTTTGTGGGGAAAATAGGCTTTTTGCAGGGGGGTGTTGAGAAAGCAGGAACAAGGAAGCCATTTGTTTATGATTTTTCATTTTTTAAAAAAAGTGTTGGGCTCATGAGTGATTTATATTTTATTTGTTAAAAAAATTTTTAAGGCACTAGATGCAGATCTTTGGCCACATGAATGTTAAAGCCTGCTCCGAATGTAGAATTCTGATACTTGTCTACTGTCTGACAGAAACTATACTATATTTTCAAAGTTGCAAACCTATTCCTCATGAGACCATCGGTTTGCAGGACTTGTTCATTAAAATTATATGCTAGTGTCTTTATTAGCAGACTACAGACGTAGGTTTGCTAGGCTCCTGTTTTACTGGGATGTATCGTCTTTGTTGTAGTGGCTGGACACTCAACTAAAAATGGGTGGTCTACTACTATGGGAGGGAAATGGAACATGAGTAAAGTCTCTGCCTCCAAAGAAGCAAAAATGCAGATATGCCAGGTGGAAAAAAAAAAAGAATCCTGTGGAATATAATTTACATTCTACGAAAGGGAAAATGTGTTTCTCATCATTGGCATTCTTGAAAATACTCCTGACATATGGATGAGTGAAAAACACAGGTTGAATAAGAGCATGATGCCATTTAAGACAACTGATAAGAGGACTTCAGGTATAATTATGACATTATTGTAATTAACCACGATCTTGTGAAGAATTCTGCCAAAAGCAACGTATGCTACCTGTAGCTATAATGGACTTATTTGAGTTTGACTCTTTAGACAAGAATGAGTTGTTATATATTAAGTTATAAAAGCTCTCTGTACTTGCTTAGTTATTAATGTGAACACAAAGATGACATCTTCCATACTACTAAGTGAATCAAAGCTGGTAGACATAATCTGCTAGATCAGATAATCTTCAACCTCCTAAGTCAGGGCTTTGGTCCCCTATTCCTTTTAAACTTGAACATCAATGCAAAATCACTCTTAAATAAACCAGATGCACAACCCTGGCCATAAAGGAGAGAAAACTAAGTCTCCTATTCATTTTTGAAATGACCTTATTTCAAATAAGAAATACGAAGAGGAGACACATCAGACAATTGGTCTTGTTATCCAGTTACTTACAGTTAACTATTATGTTTTTTTAATTTTTAATTAATTTATTTCATTTTATTTTTGGCTGTGTTGGGTCTTTGTTGCTGGGTGCAGGCTCTCTCTAGTTGCGGCAAGCCAGGGCTACTCTTCGTTGCGGTGCGCGGGCTTCTCATCTTGGTGGCTTCTCTTGTTGCGGAGCATGGGCTCTAGGAGCACAGGCTTCAGTAGCTGTGGCACGTGGGCTCAGTAGTTGTGGCTCGTGGGCTCTAGAACGCAGGCTCAGTAGTTGTGGCACACAGACTTAGTTGCTCCATGGCACGTGGGATCTTCCTGGACCAGGGCTCGCACCCCTGTCCCCTGCGTTGGCAGGCGGATTCTTAACCACTGCGCCACCAGGGAAGTCCTTAACTATTATTTTAACCAAGGTTATATTCAGCAGAAATTATGCAAACCTAATCTATCCATATCTGGTAATCCCATGTACAAGATGTGACCATATGAAATCTGTGACTGATTTAGCCATGGAATTTTAACTACCAAATCTAAGTAAACACCCATTTGAGAAATTTCTCTTAGAAACCAGTGCTAGGAAGCACTCTGTTTTTATGGAATAATATGTATATTTCTTCTTTTCTGTTAAGAATGACATTTCATTTATGCTATCAAGAAGTTTAAAGCTAAATTTGAGACCCATCTAAAGCAACTATGTAGGCTCGTACAAGGGTGCATCTGTTTACTTTCTGGCTTTGGTTTTCTACTTTTCTTTATATTTCTCATGATTCTGATTATTTATTTGTATTTATTATATTTGCTCCTGATCTAAGCTACCCCAGATGCTCTGGAGACAAATTAAATGAAGTAAATAAAAATCAAATAGGTTTCAGTTAGAGCTGACATACTGATTTACATATATTAGATTAAGATACACATGAAATATTGCTAACTCATAAGACATCAATCACCTTAATATAAAATATTTAAGCCAAGAGAGACTATGTAAGAGTACAATTGTCTGGACGTATGGCCAAACCTCAACATCTACCACGCACAGCTCTTTTCTAAAGAGTTCCACATCAACCACCAGGTGATGATGCCAAGCTGGTATCTGGCTGAAACTGGTTGGACACCTGACCCAAAGGCTGCCAATCTACAGGACAACCACTAGGCTATATATGATGTTTTGGCCCCAAAGCTCTTTATTTCAGTGTCTGAGAGGCCTTGTGTTTCCTTCTGGTTTCCTTATTTCTCACGGGTACTGGTAATTCCAAAAGAGCTAAATAAAATACAGTGTCTCATGCCTTTAGTTACCATATATATGTTGATGACTTCTAAATCATGCTGATAAGCTTTAGACTTGTATATACATCTGCCTTTTGACAGCTCTACTTTGATATTTTCAATTATCAATACTGAACTATTTTCATTGTTTTCCTCCCATTAGCCCTGTTTCTCCTCCTACTTTCTTTATCTTGTGAGTATTCCCACTATCTACTTAGTAGAAGGAAAAAAACTTGCGTATCATCTTTCACTCCTTTGCAATACATACCCCCACTGACAATGCATCAAATCAACCAGCAAATATGTCACCAAACGTAACTCTTAAAAATCTCTTGATTGAGTCTATTTTCTCTCTAGCCTATTACTATCATGAGGTTCAGGCCATCACTTCCTCCCAATAAAGGGCAGAATTTTTCGTTTCAAATTTTATATAAGTAAAAATTTATTATGTAATTGTATATTTTACCACAACTATATTTATTATTACACATTTATTATAAATTATATTACTATAAATTAAAATAAGTTTATATACAAGTTATACACACGAGGAAATTCACAAACCATAAAATTTACCATTTTAAAGCACACAATCCAGTGAGTTTTAGTATGTCCATGATGGTGTGCAATCATCACCACTATCTAATTTCAGAACATTCTCATCGCCCCTAAAAGAAACCTTGTACACATTAGCAGTCACTCCCCATTGCCCCTTTAACTGCAGCCCCTGACAACACCTATCTCCATGGATTTATCTGTTCTGGACATTTCATATAAATAGACTAATACAGTACGTGGCCTTAGTGTCTGGCTTCTTTCGCTTACTGTGTTTTTAATCATACATTTACGTTGTAGCACACATCTGTACTTCATTCTTTTTATGGCTGAATAATATTCCATTATATAGATATATCATACTTTGTTTATCCATTCTTCAGCTGATGGACATTTGGATTGTTTCCACTTTTTGGTTACTATGAATAATGCTGCTATGAACTTTCATGTGTAAGTTTTTGTGTGGATATATTTGAGTATAGGAGTAGAATGCTGAGTTATATGAGGAAGGACAGCATCTACAAAGAGGGTGACCTAGTGAGATACTGGACAAGCGGGGTGAAGGGGCGGCCTGTGGGGTGTCATAGGTTGAGGGGGCTGAGAAGGATGTCCGTGTAGGTGATTCACATGACGAGTTGAAGCCCAAAAGAAGTGAGGGCATCCATACAATGGGGTGACCGACCACAATGTGTCAGTGCCTGGGCCATATGAAGAGGGCAACCACATGGAGCAGAACTCCACCATGGGTTTTGGAACCCAAGCAGAGTAGAAGGGTGTCCGTGCAAGAGGAGGGGAGTGGTCTGGCATGAGTTGTGTGAACCCAGTGGGGTGAAGACGGAATCCTTGTGAAAGGGAGCAGCAGCAGTCGGAGATTGGTTACAACCAGGAAGTCTGAGTAAATAACAAAATACATGAAGGATAACGACAGTCAGGTTTGTCACAGAAGGGACTTCAAATCTGGAAAGGGAAGAAACTAGACTTATATGGTGTTGGATTGGAAAATACAAAATAAAATATTAAGGACCTACTCATGGGGTATCAGGTTTGCAATTTATTCTAATGGTTCAGGAAGGAAAGTTTTTTGTATCATAATCCAACTTTTCTGTAAATTTGAGATTGTTAAGGAAAATACTCTTCACCTTAATAATACACGTCTAGGATCTTATCCTAATGAAATCATAAAGGATGGTTTCAAATACTCAAAAGAAGAAAGACCATTATAGCTGTGCTATGATAGCAGATAACTGGGGAAACACCTAGAGTCTAACAAGGAATGGATTTTGAAAACTATGGTAAGGTTAGGAACAAGCCAAGAATGACTGATAGCATCACCTTCATTCAACATTTATTCTGCAAGTTGTGGCTAAAGCAATGATGAAAAAAATTACTATAAATGATTGGAAGAGTTTTTTTTTTGGCAGGAGACACAAATATATAGAAAATCTAAGAAACAGCTAAAAATTACTAGAACTAATATTAAAAGTGTGGCTAAAAGATGAAAAATTGATAGCTTTCCCTACAACTAGCAATAATAGAAACAGAATGAAATTTATTAAGAAACTATCATCAAGGACATGAATCAAGACAAAAATAATTAATAACACACAATGTTCTTGGATAGCAAAACAAACAAAAAAAGTTAATCTTGTTAATTCACAGTCACACAAGAAAAAAGGTTAAGTCATTAAGTGTCCACAGAGTTCTTAGTTATATCCAGCACTCTATTAGGCAGAGAGGAAATTCAATAATATAAGACAACATATTTGCCCTCCAGAAGCTTATCGTCTTGTAGAAAGAAACATGTAGACACAGGGCAGCTTATGATTAACCAATATAATGTGTGACCTGAAAATATAAGTGCTGCTGAAAGTAAAAAAACAATGGGGTCAATATGGGTGGAGATAGTCAAAGAGAAAAGGGTTTTTTGTCATCACCCCTTTTTTCTCACTTTACAATCTAATTTCTATCCTTACTACTCAATTGCAGTTGTACCTTAAAGAACACTCATGGTTTTCTCGTGATATCCAAAGGCCGTTATCAGTCTTCAATAAGGCTTATCCCTCCAAACATATTGACCATTCCCTATTAAGAACCTCCTCTTCTGGCTTCTCAGATACCATCTTGTATCTGCCACTTACTATACTTCTGTTTTCAAATGAAGGCATTTCCCAAGGTTTAGTTCGTATTCTTTTGCTTCACTGTTTACTAAAGTGCGGTTCATGGATCACTTGCACCAATGTATTGAGTGGGCCAAAAAGTCTGTTCGTTTTTTTCCATAAGGTGACTCTAGTAGCACTTAGTTGTCTTTAACTTCATTTGAAACAATTTTGTTAGACTGTATGTGATAGCTGTCATATCAGTGTGTGTTTAAAAAAGACTTATCAAGGGCTTCCCTGGTGGCTCAGTAGTTGAGAATCCGCCTGCCGATGCAGGGGATACGGGTTCGTGCCCCGGTCCGGGAAGATCCCACATGCTGCGGAGCAGCTAGGCCCGTGAGCCATGGCCGCTGAGCCTGCGCATCCGGAGCCTGTGCTCCGCAACGGGAGAGGCCACAACAGTGAGAGGCCCGCGTACCACAAAAAAAAAAAGAATGAGGTCTGTAGTAATTTTTAAACTGTGCCATGCTGCTAATGCAAAATTCTCTCACCAAGAAAACATGTCGATTAATTGCAGTAGCAAACTCAAATGAAAATGCATCATGCATACATGGTATAGGAAAAAACCAGCCTAAATATACGTTTATAGTCATATATGTAACTATTGTGTTAAAAATAAGTAAAGAACAAAATGTACTGACTTATTTTTCTTGGTATTTAATTAAATTTATCACTTGAACCACTTCTTCCCCAAAAGGTTTAAGGGAATATAATTTAATTATTTCTTGATATTGCATAGCTTTCATAAAGAACATCTCTTGTCATCCTATACAGTGAAATACTCATGGGTAACTAAGTGACTAAAATGTCTCCTCATTAAATAAGCAACCCTGTACTGTATTGGTTTTGAATGTTACTTTTTAATTGAAATAACACTGATTTATAACACTGTATAAGCTTCATGTGTACAACATTATATTTCTACTTCTGTATACCCTATAACAAGCTCACCACCAAAAATTTATTTTCCACCCATCCACCATACAGCTGACCCCCTTTACACCTTTCGCCCTCCCCACCACCCCTTCCCACCTGGGATCCACTGCTCTGTTCTCAATCCTACTTGCTTGTTGGTTTGTTTTTTTCTTTTTCTCCTTTCTCTTTTTTTTGTTGGCAGCACCACGGGGCACACAGGATCTTAGATCCCCGACCAGGTGCCCCCTGCACTGGAAGCGTGGAGTCTTAACCACTGGACCGCCAGGGAAGTCCCCTGCTTTTGTTTTTAAGATTAGTTTTTATATATTCTCCCTTACTATCAGATTGCTACTTCTTAAAACTCAGTGGACCCTCTATTAACGTAACTCTTCTGATCCCATTTTTACGTACTGCTGTTCATAATCAAATTTGTAATAACTGTGTCTAAAGAAAAAGAAAAAGAAAAGGAGTACATAGGGCCTGAGAAACGGCTGGCACGCATCCTCTGAGTAAAATGCACATTTGTTCTTCCAGCTTGCTTCCTGTTTCTTTGATTTGTTCTGGACAATTGAGAAGGCTAGAAAACTAAATGCTCAGTAAGAGCAATATTGGTTTTCTGTTCTTTCATTCAGGAACATCTGCCAATGCACCTTAAAGGTGACAGATGATCACTTTTGGTAGTCTTAGCATCTAATCACATCATTTTATGGTCTATGAGTAAAAAATAGAATCAATAGTGATATACATAACATTTTTATTGCACTTCCTATGTGCCAGGCACTCTTCCAATAAGCACTTCACATTTATCAACCCTTTTGATCCTTAGGATAACTCTAAGAGGTAGGTACTAAAATCCTCAATTTACAGCTAGTAAATGACAGAATCCAGGTGTTCAGATTCCAGAGTCCATGTTCTTCACCATTATGTGCCTTTAAAAGTAAGAAAACACACAAACCCCTATCTGCCCTGAATTCCTGGCAAATACACTGAATGAAAATCTACTAGATATCATCAGTGTTGTAAGCTTCCTGCAAGAGAATATAAGATAGCATGTGTACAGAAAGGAGTTCACATAGCAGGCCTATCCTTATTAGAAAGGCCTGCTTGCAATGCTGACCCTTGGATGGCATTTGAGAATCTGGACTGGGGACTGTTCCCACTATTCCCTGATAAGCTTCCCTGGTAGACAACATTTTACTTTTTTTGTTATAACTTATTTCTGGAGGAATTAAGCACATCCTGTGTAACTCCACTGGGAAAGGACTCTTATAAGCCTACACCGGGTTTCCCCTCTATTTCCCTCCATGCACCTTTTCCTTTTGCTAATTTTGCTTTCTATCTTTTCCCTGTAATAAATCATACCCATGAGTATGACTATATGCTGAGCCTTGAGCCCTCCCAGTAAATCACCAAACCTAGGAGTAGTCTTGGGAACCCCCAACACAGCACGATTATCTCTTTTAGACAATAAGTCCCAGCCAATTCATTCTTTCCACCTAAGTTCAGAAAGTTCATCTACCAACTCACACGTACGTATTACATATTGCATGACAATTATGACCCAACACCCCAAGAGTTGAAAAATTAATGAAAAAAGTTTCAGATTCTTATAAGCAATGATAATCCTCATTCTGAAACTGCACTTTGTTTTATAGCCAAAAGGGCATGTGTGGGCTCAAGCAGTCTTACCACTCACATTATTATCACAGTCATCAATATCATCCTCAGAAGGAATCTTTGAGAAACAAAGATTCACTTTGCATTTCACTTTAATGAATGTAATGTAATTTCACTTTACATTAGCTCTTTTGATGTAATTTCACTTTACATTAGCGCTTGGAAAACACATAAGAGTCTCTATCTTATCAACACTGACATTCATTTTTCAAGAGGTACTTCTAAATAAATGCATATGGTTCTTCTCTCAAAGGAAGTACTGTCAATCCTGCTAACTGAATTTCACATTATGCAAGCAGTGGATTCCAGCTTGCTAGAGCATTACTAATAAACTTTGTTTCAAAAAGGAAGGAGGAAAATTAGTAAGTTAAAGTAAGTTACAGTTAAAAAAAAACAAGAACACTTCCTTAATTCATTGGTAACTTGGTTGTGGCTCTGGATTTGCAAGAAAATAGTACGGCCCTAGTAACACAACTTTTCTCCTTGTAGGTTGATATATGGTGGATCAAATAATGTTAACATGTAACTTAAAATCCAATCAAACCAAATATTCTATGCTACTTATTAATCTGTATTTTTTAAAATAGCTAATACAGGGACTTCTCTGGTAGCGCAGTGAATAAGACTCCATGCTCCCAATGCAGGGGGGCCCGGGTTCGATCCCTGGTCAAGGAACTAGATCCCACATGCACGCCACAACTAAGGAGCCGGTGAGCCGCAACTAAGGAGCCCACATGCTGCAACTAAGGAGCCCATGAGCTACAACTAAGACCCGGTACAACCAAATAAATAAATAAATACATAGTTTTAAAAAGTCTTTATTGAATTTGTTACAATATTTAAAAAAATAAAATAAAATAGCTAATACACAGACATGGTATGAAATTACACACACACACAAATTCAGAAGACATAAAAAGGCTGAACAATAAGTCATGATAGTAACAATATAATTCATAAAATAAAACAAATATCCATAAGTTTATACTGTTATAAATAACTGAATAAATAAGTAAATGTAATTGAAGTGAAGGCTCTTCCTTACAGTAGAATTCTAATTAATTAATTAGAATAATAGAAATAGAATTTATATGCAGGAAGAATTATAGAAATATAAAACTTTGGCAAACATAACAGTGGTAACTGTTTCAGGTAACAGCAATGGATGTTAAAATTAGTGGACAAAAATGAGTAACAACACATAGTCTTGTAACAACACATATCTCCCCACAGGATAACACAGGTAACAACACATATCTCCCCACAGGATATTTATCAAGGTATTCAAAGTCCTTAAGGAAATATTACATTCAACGAATTTCAAAAAATTACAAATGCCCTGGATAGAATTTATTAATATTTACACTAATCAATTGTTATCTGTTTAGTGTAATTTCAAAGATACCACAAAAGCCTTTTTCCTATTTGGCTTAAATGGTTTAAACAAAAAGTTGACCCATTGCCTAAAAGAGAGCCTCAGCTAACCCATAGCTTCATGTAATGGTAAGAAAAAGCCAGTGAGATTTAGGAGTTGTTTGTGGTAACAAAAACTGGTTGATACAGAAATTCCTCTTTATCCAATCTTCCCCAAAATACCATCTGTTTTGGCAACTATAGGCCTTACAGCTCATCAACAGGTACTAGAGTAAAGTCAAAACAGTAACTAAATCAAAACCATAATGACATATCACCTCACTCCAGTCAGAATGGCAATTATCAAAAAGACAAGAAGTAACAAGTGTTGATGAGGATGTGGAGAAAAGAGAACCCTCATACACTGTTGGTGGGAATGTAAATTGGTATAGCCATTACTGAAAATAGTATGAGGTTCTTTAAAAAAGTAAAGATAGGGGCTTCCCTGGTGGCGCAGTGGTTGAGAATCCGCCTGCCGATGCAGGGGAAACGGGTTTGTGCCCCGGTCCGGGAAGATCCCACATGCCACGGAGCGGCTAGGCCCGTGAGCCATGGCCGCTGAGCCTGTGCGTCCAGAGCCTGTGCTCCGCAACGGGAGAGGGCCACAACAGTGAGAGGCCCGCGTACCGCAAAAAAAAAAAAAAAAAAAAAAAAAAAAAAGTAAAGATAGAACTACCATATAATCCAGCAATTCTACTTCTGGGTATTTATCTGAAGGAAATAAAAACCCTAATTTGAGAAGATATCTGCATCCCCCATATTCGTTGCAGCATTATTTATAATAGTCAAGACCTGGAAGCAACCTAAGTGTCCACTGGTGGATGAATGGATAAAAAAAATGTGAATATGTGTGTGTTATGTATATGTGTGTATATATATATATGTATACATACACACAATGGAATATTATTCAGCTCTAAAAAAGAAAGAAATCTTGCCATATGCCACAACATGAATGAACCTTGAAGGCATTATGTTACATGAAATAAGTCAGAGAGAGAAAGACACATACTGTATGATCCCACTTATATGTGGGATCTAAAAAACAACAAAAAACAAAACAAGAAATGGAACTCATAGATACAGAGAACATATTGGTGGTTTCCAGAGGTGGGGGGTGGGTGAAATAGGTAAAGGTGGCCAAAAGTTATACATAACTTCCAGTTATTTATAGATAAGTCCTCAGGATGTAATATACAGCTTTGTGACTATAGTTAATACTGTAACATATGTTTGGAAAGTTGCTAAGAGAGTAGATCTTAAAAGTTCCCATCACAAGAAAAAGAATTTTGTAACTATGTGTGGTGATAGATATTTTTCTTTTCATAAATATTTATTTACTTATTTATTTATTTATTTGGCTGCATTGGGTCTTCATTGCTGTGCGCGGGCTTTCTCTAGTTGCGGCGAGTGTGGGCTACTCTTCATCACGGTGCACAGGCTTCTCACTGCGGTGGCTTTTCTTATTGCGGAGCATGGGCTCTAGGTGCATGGGCTTCGGTAGTTGTGGCACGCAGGCTCAGCAGCTGTGGCTCACGGGCTCTAGAGAGCAGGCTCCGTAGTTGTGGCACACGGGCTTAGCTACTCCACTGCATGTGGGATCTTCCTGGACCAGGGCTTGAACCCGTGTCCCCTGCATTGGCAGGTGGATTCTTAATCACTGTGCCACCAAGGAAGTCCCTTTCTTTTTTTTTTAGATTTTTTTTTGATGTGGACCAATTTTAAAGTCATTATTGAATTTATTATAATATTGCTTCTACTTTATGTTTTGGTCTTTTTTTGGCCACGAGGCATGTGGGAACTTAGCTCCTCGACCAAGGATCAAACCCACGCCCCCTGCATTGGAAGGCGAAGTCTTAACCACTGGACCGTCAGGGAAGTCCCGTGGTGATGGATATTAACTAGATTTATTGTTGTGATCATTTTGCAATATATCTTTTTTTTTTTTTTTTTTTTTTGGCTGCACCACATGGCATACAGGATCTTAGCTGCCCGACCAGGGATCGAACCTGTGCCCCCTGAGGTAGAAGCATGGAGTCTTAACCACTGGACTGCCAGGGAAGCCCCCATTTTGCAATATATACAAATATTGAATCATTACATTGTATACCTGAAACTAATAGATTATACGTCAATTTATATCTAAAAAAGGAAGGAAGGAGGGGAAGGGAGGGGAAAAGAGAAAGAAACAGTGACTAAAGCTAGAAAGGGCCGGGGCAGGCAACGCAGTGTAAAAAATTACAGAAAATGTTATCTGTGTTACCCTCATCTCTTGCCTGGATTTCTTTAAAAGTTTTCTTGTTGCTCTCCACTCCAATCCCCCAATCTGGTTGGAACATAGTACCCAGACTAATCCTTTAAAAATATAAACCAGATCATGTTATTCCCCTGCCATATCATGAGAGGTCTTGTAGGCCACAGTAAGGAATTTGAGTTTCATGGCAAAAACAGAAAAACTCTAATAAAATATAAAAATATAACCACAACAGGATGCAGCCAGTTATCAAAGTCAAATAACTTCCATATATCTTTCTGAGTCTCAAGGTAAACTACTGTAGTACAAAATAATGCTTAATATTGAAAATAAGTATATCTTAGTGTACTCAGTTTATGGTAACAGTGAAGAACATAACCTGTTTTAAAAATATTTTTCTTTAAGATGGCTAAAATTTCGCTGAAATTTGAGGGATACCCAAGATATTCAGGATACATTTTCCAATGGTTCTGGGTAGTCTAGGAGGTTCTTTACACTATAGTCAACCAGCACATATGTATGTCTTGCTTTCACAGAAAATATCCATTCCAAGTTCAATTCAGTTCCTTTTTCTTAGCATCTTCAAAGTGTAAGTCCTACGTAAAGATTTATAGGATTTTGTCCCTGCTTCCATGGATCTTGCAATCTAGTGGAGGACTCAGCATGCAAATACTTAGGAATGCCAGGAATAC
Source organism: Mesoplodon densirostris (assembly GCF_025265405.1). Taxonomy (NCBI): domain Eukaryota; kingdom Metazoa; phylum Chordata; class Mammalia; order Artiodactyla; family Ziphiidae; genus Mesoplodon; species Mesoplodon densirostris. The sequence continues at coordinate 4,857,844 of NC_082678.1, forward strand.
TCTTTACCAGCACTAGGGCAGAATTTTTCACCCTGAAGCAGGGACTGGGCTGGTTATGGGCTAGACTGCAGTAGCAGCTATGAGCAAGAAAAAAGTGTCCCGAGCACAGTAACTTGTTAACTTCTAACATTTGCAAAGAGAATGTGCCTTTCTCAGTCATGATATTCTACAAAAGTGAACAAAGAATGGTATGACTATGTGCCCAAATAATGGGCACTGAAAACAACTTCCCTGGATGCCTGTTTCTTCCCAGGTGATTCCTAAGTCAAAGGTATATAAATTGGGAGCTGTGTGTTTTATGTTACAAGTAATCCCAAATGTAGTTTCTACACATTAAAAATAAGGATGGTAAAATCATAAGTCTAACAGAGGAAAGTCTCAAATAACTTGTCTTTTTAATTTTTAAGAGGCTATAACCCCTAGAATAAGATTGTTTAATAAAAGAATCAATAAATTTTAAAATCTACATAATACAGATCCTATACATATATGAAAATTAGCAACAAGTCTAAAATTTTTTTAAACAGGCAAATATGATACACACACACACACACACACACACACACAAAACAGCATAAAGTTAGACTTACCGTAATAGGAGTTCTTTGGGAAGTTTTTTATTAATTGCAGCTTCATCACTATTTGAGAACATCTGCAAAAACAAAATCATTGTGTCAAGTGTCACTTAACATTTTATTATGTTCAACTCAACAGTTTAGAGGTAATCCTCTTAGGAGAGAGGTGAATAAGTACAGTGGTTATAAGCCAAAGTCATATTTTCAGAAACTCTTTAGGCTAAAAAATGTCTAAGACATTTAATTTGTTCCCTGTCTTTAGGAAAAAAATGAACTAATAGCAGTCAGAAGCATGACATTATGTGCTAGGTGCTATTTTCAGTGTATTTTATGTATTAGTGTACTGAATCTTCATACTACCCTTAATCTTCATTGTACATATAAGGAAACTGAGTTACAAAAGGTTTATTTGCGTATCAGTACAGAGTGACCATTTAAAAATGCCATTAAGGTAAGGTTATTCTCCAAATCTAACTCACATTTATTTGTTCACAGAGATGTTCAGAAACCTAGGATAGGAAATGTTCTCTTTCAAGTTTTATATATCATGCAGAAAAGTAATAATGCCTCATAACCACCACCATATGCATTCTGGATGCATGCAGGATCATTTAACAAATTAATGAAACTCACAATGGGTACTTTTAACAGAGCCGTCACTATAAGCTTGTCTAGTAAGCTACATAAAAAAACCAAGTATCTGTATATCCAATAAAAAGCAACTAAAAACAATACACATGTCACTGAAGCTGAGAGGAATATGTTCAGTCCCTGCTATTAGGTATGACATAGGTGCCTCTTGACTTCATACAATGAACATTTACTGAACACCCTGTATTAGGCATTTTTCTAGGCAATGAAATACAAAAACAGTAAGATGTTATCTCTGTACTTAGGAGCCCCTGCTCTACAATGAAGAACACAGAAATAAGCAAATACTAATTTTGGACTGGCATCAAGGAGATAAGCTAGAAATATATTAAAATTATAGTTCAAGTAAAAGATGATGCAGGTAAGATTACAGGGGTGGTGGAAGTGGAAAATAAAAAAAGTAGACAAAAGGATTTTTAAAGAAGCTACAGGACTTGCTGATGGAAAGTTGGATCATCTACCAAGTTTCAGTGCAGCAAACACACTGTGTTAAAATAAAAGTAATGCTGCCTGTGGGATAGGGAGGGTGGGAGGGAGACGCAAGAGGGAGGGGATATGGGAACATATGTATACGTATAACTGATTCATTTTGTTATAAAGCAGAAACTAACACACCATTGTTAAGCAATTATACTCCAATAAAGATGTAAAAAAAAAAAAAGTAATGCTGCCTGACAATTACATGTCTTTGGAAATTGCCTGACATCAAAGAATAATCTGCTTCCCTAAATCCTCTACCCATTAATGGAAGGTATTAAGAAAAAATCATATCCCTTTTCTATAAGGCAGACTTTCAAAATGAAGCCATCACATTTCCTCCTCAACAAGTTCTCAAATTCCACGGCTTCTAAGACTCTACACCATTAAGATCATTCTTCTCCAGGTACACTTATAGGAAAGAATGCATGACGTAGTTACAAAGTATACCCTGAATAATCTAGGGTTGATGACATAAATAACAATGTCTTGCAAAGACAGCTAATGTATCCAAAATTGAGACCTGCCTGGGGGACTTCTTAGCACACAACATATATCTTAAGCTTGAAATCTTGGGGAAAAATCAAGTTAGTAAGTATAAAACAATATCACTAAGCTAAGCACCCAATATACTAGACTATGACCAACTCAAATCCACAAAATATAAAAGATAATCATTTTTATACTAGAAATGCTAAGCTCTTTAGCTTGTATATTCAAAGTATTTAATTGAATGCTACGTACCTCACCCACCAAGGCACTTTGCTCACTTGAATATATACGGTAATTAAATTGATAAAAAATATAAACCTGCTATGTGTTGTTCACATGATTTGTGCAATTCTAGATACAAAAAGGAACAAAAATCACACCCAGGGGCTTCCCTGGTGGCGCAGTGGTTAAGAATCCGTCTGCCAATGCAGGGGACACGGGTTTGAGCCCTGGTCCAGGAAGATCCCACATGCCGCAGAGCAACTAAGCCCATGCGCCACCAACTACTGAGCCCACGTGCCACAACTACTGAAGCCCGCACGCCTACAGCCCCTGTTCTGCAACAAGAGAAGCCACCGCAGTGAGAAGCCCGCGCACCGCAACAAAGAGTAGCCCCCGCTCACCACAACTAGAGAAAGCCCACGCACAGCAACAAAGACCCATCTCAGCCAACAATAAATAAATAAATTTATTTATTAAAAAAAAAAGTCACACCCAGCAGCAATTTTTTCCCCTAAGTCAGTCTAAATAGACAAAATGTTGTTGTCTCTGTAAGAACATGACGTATATGAAAAAAGAAAAGATAAAAAGGAATAGACAGTGTCCTGGGAGTATCTGGGAAACATCATGTGTATAGGATATCTGTCCAGATTTATATTTCCCTCCAATTCCTTCTGCACATATGTATCCTACTCCAAGTCTGCAAGAAAAAGATCAGTGGTTCACAAACCATGGTTACCTGACTAACAGCATCAGCATCAAACAGAACCTGTTAGAAATGCAAATTCTTGGGCTGTACTCCAGACCTATAGCATCAGAAACAGGATGCCAGGGGTGGTGGAGGGAAAGAGGGGTAATTTGTATTTTAACAAGCCCTCCAGGTGATACTGATGCTTCCTAAAGTTTGAGAACCAATGGAACAGATAAGATAGATTGAGAATCTCAGGACTTAAGAAATTACAGTTATAACACATAATCAGAATATTTTATTATTTGAAGTGACATAGCAATGGAGCTTAGAAAATAATCCTAGAGGTAGACACACATTAATTTTAGATGGTTTCTAGGAAACCCAAATGGTTTCTGCTCCAGTTCATGGTACTGGGCTTTTTTGTTTGTTTGTTTAATTTTTTGGCTACATTGGGTCTTTGTTGCTGCGCACAGGCTTTTCTTTTGTTGTGACTAGTGGGAGCTACTCTTCATTGTGGTGCATGGCCTTCTCACTGTGGTGTCTTCTCTTGTTGCGGAGCAAGGGCTCTAGGTGCGCAGGCTTCAGTAGTTGTAGCACGTGGGCTCAGTACTTGTGGCACACAGGCTTAGTTGCTCCGGGGCATGTGGGATCTTCCTGGACCAGGGGTTGAACCCGTGTCCCCTGCACTGGCAGGCGGATTCCTAACCACTGTGCCACCAAGGAAGTCCCCATGGTATTGTTTGTAAAATAAATGTTTCACAGAAGCAACAGAATACATGTTTTAGATATCTTACTATTTCAGCTGAATCCAAACTCTAGGTTTCTCATACAAAATAAAAAGGGTGTCAAATCCAATTACATCAAGGATATAATGAATTATAACCAATTTGTGAAGGTTTTAGATATAATTGTTGTAGAGGAAGTCACTGTTCAAACATTTGACATTCTTCGGTTATCTGGTTTCACATTAATGTGTAGATAGATTATTATATATTTTAATAATCTATTCACAAAAAATTACAAGGATATTGTGGGGGGCAACATGAGAGCAACTACATTGTTCTCTCTCGATTATTTCTTTCAAGGTAGGACATCATCCCCTAAACAAACAAAAACAGACACTGCAACAGCCCCCCGCCCCCGTCTTATAGGGATAGGACATTCTTAAATATTCAGGTTTTTAAAAAACTAAGTGATTTGTTTTGTCATACATTAGCATTTATTGTTGTTTTGTATAAAACTGTAATCGTTTTTCTATAAATTACCTAGCTGAGAAATATAACTGTGAAACCACTTGTTGCAAACTGTAATCACAACATAGAGTTCCTGAAGAGTAAGAAGCATTTTGGGGGGCTATTATTATTATTATTATTATTTTTTTTTGCGGTACGTGGGCCTCTCACTGTTGCGGCCTCTCCCGCTGCAGAACACAGGCTCTGGACGCACAGCTCAGCGGCCATGGCTCACGGGCCTAGCCACTCCACAGCATGTGGGATCTTCCCGGACCGGGGCACGAACCCATGTCCCCTGCATCAGCAGGCGGACTCTCAACCACTGCGCCACCAGGGAAGCCCGGGGGGCTATTATTTTAGCCTTTCTGATCAGTTTTTAAATCTTTGGCACATTTTGGGAATTAGTTTACTAACATAGTAAATTTAAATGCTTAGCACACAAAAAATACACAGGAAACCAATTCAAGAAGCTTTAAATACAGGATCTGGGTGGGAAATGCAGATGGGTTGAACAAAGGAAACAGGAAAAGAAATACTTTCTCAACAGTGACCCCTGCTGATTAAAGTATAGCTACCAACTCCAAAAACGGAAATTAAAAGGTCTGACCTATGTTATTCAAGCATTATGGGAGAAATACAGAAGTTAATATATGTATTTTGGCATAGAATACTAGTATCCCCTCATATCCTCTCTACTCATCTAGAGTAACAGAATTCCCAATTTTTAGCTAGCACATGGCTGTGTGGAAAGAAGACTTTATTTCTCATTACGTTCTGGCCAATGGGATGTAAGAAAAAGTGATGTGTGCAGTATCAGGAGGGTCCTTAATGAGAGAGAGTGTGCCTCTTCCTTACTCCTTCCTCAAGGATGATGTGTCCATTACATCAGACTGTAAGCTCTGAGAGGAAAGGGGCCTTGTCTGTTTAGTTCACCCCAGTATAGTCGGTAAGCAACACAATGCCTAGAAATTCCTCAACCAATGAATGTCATTTTTACTAAACAGATCAGGAAATACTTTTTGACTGTAAATTCCCAGCAGGTTTCCATGGTTTTTTCACTTTGTATCTCAGGAGGGGAGGGAAGAGGAGGGGAGAGGAGGAAGAAAGAAATGTAATAAACTGAATGTTACTCTAAATTCAGCAAATAACATGCAAATGACATCAACACAGCAACAGACTGAATACATTACAAAAATAACGATTAAAATACCTGAAGAAAACAGTTTGAAGATTCAACTTATGGCCCATTTATTTCAAGGGATAGGATACATTTCTTGTTTAAAAAAAAAAGTTGTAATAATTCCTAAGTTTTCACCATGATGGGATTTCATCTGTATACAGCATTTTTAGCAGCTTTATTATGGCATAATGCATGTATCGTAAAATTCACTGGTTTTAATTGTACGTTTCAATAATTTTTAGTAAATTTATAAAGCTGTGTAACCATCACTATGATTCAGTTTTGATGAATTTCCATCACCCCCAAAATATCCTTTATGCCCATCTGCAATCAATCCCTGTGCTGATCCCCAACCTCAAGCAACCACTAATCTGCTTTCTGTCTCTGTAGATTTTCCCTTCTGGGCATTTAAGAAAAATGGAATCATAAAATGTCATCTTTTGCATCTGACTTTTTTTATTCTGCATGTTTTTTAAGTTCACCTATGTTGTAGCATGTACCAGTAGTTCACTCTTTTTTATTGTTGAATAGTATTCCAGTGTATGGAATTCTATATTTTGTTTATTCATTCCTAGCGGACAAACATTTGGATTGTTACAATTTTTTTTACTATTATGAATAATGCTGCTATGATCATTCTCATACAAGTCTTTGGGTTGAAATATGTTCTCATTTCTCTTGGATAAATTCTAAGGTGGAGATTTTCTGGGTTGTATCATATGGTTAAGTTTATTTAAAACTTTTAAATTGTTTTCCAGAGTAGCTGCACCATTTTACATTCCCACCAGCAATGTATGAGGTTTCCAGTCTGTCCCCATCTTACTGTTCCTTGTTGTTGTCTTTTTTATTTCAGTCAGTCTAATGGGGTGGTATCTCACTGTGGTTTCAATTTGCATTTCCCTAATTACTAATGCTGTTGAGCACCTTTTCATGTGCTTTTCAGCCATTCAAAAAGACTTCTTTGGTGAAATGTGTATTCAAATCATTTTCCCTTTTGAGTTGTTTATCTTCTTACTATTGAGATTCAGGGGCTCCTTACATATTTTGAATACACATTCATTCTCTACTCTATGACTTGCAAATATTTTCTCCCATTCTGTGTGTTGTGACTTCTATTTCTTAATGGTGTCTCTTGAAGAACAAATATTTTTAATTTTGATATAGTCCCATTTATCCTTTTTTTAACACATCATGCTTTTGAATATCATACATGTGAACTCTGCCTAACCAAAGGTTATACAATTGTCTTTTAATTCAGAAACTTTTAAAGCCATACCTAGCTGACTCTCTCAACTAGACATAATAGCCTCTAAGAAGCTAAAGGGAATTTATGCCACAGCAGACAGACACAACCCAAGTCAGGAGAGGTCTGTCTTTAAAAGAGTTATAATGATGTAGCTTTTGGGACATGGAATAACACAAACCAGATTCACAGAAAATTTCAGAAATTTTAAAGGAAGTTGTACCTGCTGGGTACAACAAGGGACAGAAACAATTTAAAATGAAAAAAGGCCACTGGGTTCCCAACTTTCTATAGGGAGGAAGTACCCTGAGAAAGCTAATTAGCTTCATAAGATATTTCTTATGTAAAAGGACAGACCTCTCAGAAAGCAGTGTTAAGAGCTCGTAATGCAGTACCAAGAATCACAGAGAACAATAGATTAGGGAACCATTCCCAGGAAGCAGAACTGGGCCCCAATCAAGGCACGTTTCCTGCTTCCGTGTTACCAAAAGTAGGGCCCAGCTGCTTGCCGCTCGAAAGCCAATACTTGAGAGGCAAGGTTGGTGGAAAGTAAAATTTGCTTTATTTCAGAGGCCAGCAACCAGGGGAGAGGGTGGACTCATGCCCAAAGGCCAACTCCCCACTGACAATCAGTGGGCAAGAGCTTTTAAAGGGGAGTTTCAGGCGTGGATAGGCGGAGGTAGTGGGGCTACGTGCAGGAACCAAATAGTCAGCTCTGACAGTCATCTTGAAATTGGTCATGCGGTGGTCTGATCAGCGTCATCCTGATTTTAAGTACAGTTAATCTTCAGTTCCAGGGTCGGTTTGTTCCCATTTCCTTGAGGCCAGTTCTCAGAATTATGGCAGCTCATGCCATGGCTACAGTCTGGTCATCATGTAGTAAACTTCTTCCACCTGGTGGGGGTTTCAATACCTACAAAACAGCTCAAAGGACATAGAATATTACCTACAGCCCATGAGGAGGAACTAAAGGTCCTTGAATTTGTTTAATAACTAAACTATTAATATTTGGTCTTGTTTGACTGTTTTCCTTTGCTTCTGCATTTTCTCAATTCTCTGATTAAACTCTTTAGCTAAAGTTTTTCTACAGACAAAAGGAGGCAGAGGACATGGTGGGGGAGGACCATAGGGTCCTGTTCCATTTCACCTGGAGTAGGTGACCTTGACAATGTGTCTGCTACATTTCAGAATTGATATATGCTACATGCCTCCTGTTACTTCCCCTTTTTAGGGTGAATGTATATTGCCGTTATTCTATCTCTGTGAATAACGGTATATGTTGAGTGTACGGGGCAGATAACTTTTCTTTTTAGTTCATAGGTCTCTGGATCAAGAGGAACTGCAGATGAGGACCCTCATCCACCTCTAAATCAAATGCAGATAACAAGTTACAGGTTTTCACCATTATTTATTTGTGTATTTATACAGGTTGTTTTTGGATATAAGACTTTTGAGGTCTTGGGAGGGAATGATTTGCACGCCACAAGAATGAGAATCATTGGAACCAGAGGGCAGACCATGGTAGAATCTTATAATAAGGGCCTCCAAAGAATCTTATCTCCTTGCTACAATACCCTTTTGCAATGGGCTTTTGCTGCACCTCCCTTCAATAGGTGGAGTCTTTCTTTCCCACCCTTTGCATTTGAGTTCACATGATGACTTGATCTGACCAAAAGAATGGGGTGAAAATAACACTGCAACTTCCAAGCTAAGCCTTAACCAAAACTTTACCTTCTTCAAACACTCCTGCCACCATGTAAGAAAGCCCAGGCTAAACTTGTGAATGATGACAGGCCTTGTGGAAAAAGAGCACCGGCTGACAGTGACACCAAGGTCTCAGACTGTACATGAGGCCATCTTAGACACTCGAGCCCTAGTCAAGCCACCAGAGGACTTCAGTCTCACGGGCGACCTTTTTGGGTGACTAGAAGAAGAACTGCCAGACTGAATAACTGTTTCAAGCCACTAGGTTTTAGAGCGGTTGTTAGACAGCAAAAGTTATGAAAACACATTCTACATTTTAGAAGTTCATGACTCGTGATCTAAATTTCATAGATTTGAATAAAATTTGAGACATACTGAAGTAGCCGAACATAGGTAAAATCTTTTGGTGGGAAGAAAATTTCTGAGAGAGATTGAATGAACCGTCATGAAGAAATCCAGAGTTGAAGCTGCAGAGATTTTTTGAAAACGATTTTTTCCTATAAGTAGTTTTTACTGATTATGCCATTCCCTCACTCAACCAACACCAGATGTTTTTCCAACTGGTTAGTTTTCTTGCCAAAATCTAAGAGGAAAAACATTTTTGTATGGCTAAATAAACCTAAAACAAAGTAAGTTTGTAATTCCTCCACCTAACATCTTATCCCTAGTAGAAATATAATTGCTTTTTAGAAGCAAACTGCTGTCAGTGCATTACCATATCATGACTAAATTTATCTTAAGAAAGAAATCCCTAGATAAAAACACCAAGGAAGGGATACATTTAGAAAACAGATACATTACTTAATAGATCAAACTTTCTGCTATGGACACTTTCTAATATCTGACTCAATATTACAAGCTTTCTTTTATCCTGACTTCTGTTTCTTTAACTGAAATCAATATCCACTACCAATCCATTGCTCTCAGTCTAAAATAAGTATACACTTTTTTTTTTTTTTTGCAGTACGCGGGCCTCTCACTGTTGTGGCCACAGGCTCAGCGGCCATGGGTCACGGGCCGAGCAGCTCCGCGGCATGTGGGATCTTTCCGGACCAGGGCATGAACCCGCGTCCCCTGCACCGGCAGGCGGACTCTCAACCACTGCGCCACCAGGGAAGCCCAGTATACACTTTTATTCTGTTTTCTGTTGAGAATCTTCTACTTAATCAGGTTTAACTATCCACAGCAACATTCCAGACGACTCCATGAACTTTGATGAACTACTGGATATGACTGGAACTCCTTTTGGGTACTGCTCAATCCTGGAAATCTTCCATGCCCTACTGAAAACCTCTTTTGAAGTTATGAAGTGAAAGGAAAGAATTTTAAAGTCAAGGTGGCAATATAATTATATGTCCTCCCCTTTTCTCCTCCACTTACCCCAGCTCCACCACACTATATACACACAAAACAACTACTAGTAGATACAACAAGGCCATGATGGGATCTGACTCAGGATTAGTAAGCATTTAACTGAATCTCATATTCCAAAATGCCAGGGCGGGTGGTAAATCAGAGGAGAGTAGGGTTTGACTTCCTCATGTACAAATTCTAGTCATTGTGCCAGAAACTGAAAACTGGCAGAATCTGTGGAATTTTCCAAGACATATGTCAGATAGTAATTTTACAACTCACTCACAAACACACATTCTAAATCATCTTACTGCTCTGGAAATATTTCCAAGGCAATGGTATTATAATACAGCCATGCTACTTATTTGTAGAAAAAGCATTCCCCTGTTTTAGATAATGTAAGAAACAAAGTACACAGTACCCTAGATACCCTAACTGCATGCCAGAAATTATATTTTAGATTTAAAAGGAACCAAAAGAAACAATATGTTAAATCAGAACAAAGATTCTTTAAAAAGGAAGAGAAGAAATAACTTTGTAAGACAGTCATTAAGGAAAAGTGATACCAAATTAATAGACAAAGGAAATCTATTAGACTTCCTAGGCCATGATATGAATAAGACAGTGGTGCTATTATGAACATGATAGCTAAACAAAGGATGCATGATATAGCTAAATATTTGGCTGTTATTAATTGATATATATATATATATATATATATATATCTAGAAAGAGGTCTCTATAATATACAATATAACAACTGAATTTTTATATAAAAAGTCAACCAAGACAAAAGGACATTGGAAAAACAGTAGGGTCCACCCTACCCCTATACCCTATCGAATCTTCTAGGGGGTTCTTTTGATATTTACGTCTGTTTTTCTTAATATGCTTGATTTATCAAATTTAGATATTACCTATCGACATACTGCCAAGGAATGTAAGTATTCAGTTTCAACCTCTACCTCTAGCCTCCATACCCTATGTAATTTTATGACAATCTTTGTTTAAATAAAGAGTGAGTGTGAATGTAATACTGGACAGATACTACTGAGTGCTGAGCCAAGCAGAACAATAGGACCATGCACTCTTTCTCCCTACAAATTAAAGACAACCTCATTTTTTCTACTTTCTATATATTTTTAACTTTTCCTCAAATGCTCCAGCATCTGTCACATGTCTATCAATATTTTCCATATGCTCAAACACACCAGATATTGTTTTTTCCCGAAGCCATAACTTCCCAGAACCCTTTGTTCTTTCTTCTGCTTCCCTCTGTGGGGGGACTCTGTAGACCAGGTACAGAGCTGTCACCTTGGGCTCTCCCTTGGCTCTTCTCTTTGACTGAATTCTGAGTCTTGGACCCGATTTCTTTTCCCTTCCTATTTAAGAGTACATTCACTAGTAACTTATGGGGGAAAAAAGGCTCATGAGAACTGAAATTCTGGTCACTTGCATGTCTAAAAATATCTTTATCCTAGACTCACATTTGATTGATAATATGGCTGAGAATAAAATTATAGGTTGGAAATCCCTTCCACGGAAGATATCTGAAGATACTGCTGAATGCATTTCTGTCTTCCTATGTTACTACTGTGATATGGAATGCTATTCTGATTGGTCCTTTGAATGTAACCTCTAGCTACTCTTGCTGGAAGCATTTAGTATAGCCTCTGTATCCCAGTTTACTGAAATTTCATAATCAGTCCTCTTGATCTGTGTCTTTTTTATTATTCTATCAGATCTTTCAACTTGCAAATCTATGACTCAGTTTGGAAAATGCTTTGGAAACCTGTTGGTATCATCTCCCCGTATTTTCTCTGTGCTCTCATGCTCAAACTCCTATTAGTCAAATATTGGACCTCCTGGTCTATCTTTAATTTTTTAAATTATTTGTCTCCTATTTTCCTCATTTAATATTTTCTTTCTAATTCCTAGGAAATTGCTTCAACTTTACTTCCAATCTTTCCACTATTTTTTTTTGGGGGGGTATCATTTTTTATTTCCAAGAGTTATTTCTTATTTATTGAAAGAGTTTCAAAAGAGCATTCTGTTTTCTGAAGATGCAACATTTCATTTCTTCGAGATTAATACCTCTTCCCCTCTGCCCTACCCGCAGTTTTTTCCCCTCTGCTCTCTACCTTGTTTCTTTTATGTGTTTGTTTGGCCTCTCATTTTGGAGGCTTTCCTCAGCTATCAGGTTATCCTTGGCTGTCCACTCCTTTTCATGGCATTAAGAAGCTATTGTAAGTTCACTGTTTGGCTCCATATCCCTATCCTTTTCATACACCTGATATTCCTGGATCCAGAACCCTCAGCCTCCATTTTCTTGAAGAAAAAAAAATGCCCAGTTTCCTAGAGGGGGAAGAAGTAGTTTACATAGGATTCAACCACTTAATTTAAGACTTTCTTCAGCCTTTCCGACGGTGACGACCTCCCCACGAGAACATGCCTCTCTCAAAGGATCTCCTTCGTCCCTCTCCAGAAGAGGAGAAGAGGAAACACAAGAAGAAGAGCCTGGTGCGGTGCCCTAATTCCTATTTCATGGATGTGAAATGCTCAGGATGCTATAAAATCACCACTGTCTTTGGCCATGCACCAACAGTAGTTCTGTGTGTTGGCTGCTCTACCGTCCTCTGCCAGCCTACAGGAGGAAAAGCAAGGCTTACGGAAGGATACTCCTTCAGACGGAAGCAGCACTAAAAGCCCCCAGAGTCAAGATGAATGCGAAACCATCCCAATAAACACATTTTTGATTAAAAAAAACTTTCGTCAACCATTACCTACTTTTAATCTCAAGCCTCATTCTTGTATTTTCACTTTTTACTCCCAAGTGTTGAGTCTTTTTGGAGGTTTTGTAAACTTGCTTGCTAGTCTCTGCAGACAACCCAGACTGTACCTCCCTCTACTTGGCTAAATTATTTAACACTTTTCTACTAATTTTTTTATCTTCTATAATTTTTTTTGTCATTCTTGTTCCTGTGATCTTATACTCCTTTTTATTCTTTTATTATAATGTTAGTGCTATTTGAAAAGAAAGGAAATAAATGTATTAAGTCAAACTCCCATGTTTAACCAAAATACCCATGCAATAGTTTTAGATAGCTTGAATAAAGTCATAAGTATATTTACTAAACTTCTGGATACCATGAAACTCATTAGGATAAATAATAACCTTGGATAACAGAATCAGGGTTCAACGTGATTTCAAAAGGACAGTATCAAGAGAAAACTAGGGACCTCCCTGGTGGCGCAGTGGTTAAGAATCCGCCTGCCAATGCAGGGGACATGGGTTCGAGCCCTGGTCCGGGAAGATCCCACATGCCACGGAGCAACTGAGCCTGTGTGCCACAACTACTGAGTCTGCACTCTAGAGCCCGCAAGCAACAACTACTGAAGCCCGTGCACCTAGAGCCCGTGCTCCGCAACAAGAGAAGCCACCGCAATGAGAATCCCGCGCACCACAATGAAGAGCACCCCTCACTCGCCGCAACTAGAGAAAGCCCGCACACAGCACTGAAGACCCAACACAGCCAAAAATGAATGAATTAATTAACGTTAAATAATGAGGAAACTAAACAGGGTAATTTTTTTTAAATCTCTCACTAAAATTAAGCATTTACCAGTTATATAAATATGAAACTAGAAACCTAGTTTCACAAAAAACAGGGAGTTTTAGTTTATCATGAGTTACTTATGTGACTTCCTGTAACAAATTTTAAAAGAAAAGAAAAACTGTAATCTTAGGATACACTAATGGAAAGCAGACCAGACCAAGGGACAAAACTACTGTTGTGGTTGTCAATGAGTAGTTGTCAATAACTCTAATGTCACATTTGTGAAAGGAAATCAACTAAATATCATTTAGAAAATGGATCCCAGGATATTGAGAGGTTCTAAAGCTAAGTTTTGTGGAAAATGGTAAAGATAAGAGGAATACTCAAAATGTTCAATGGAAGAACATTATAGCTGCTATTGAATAGCTGAAGAATTGTCCTTTACAATCAAGTAGTTCTATACTGTTCAAGATAACCAACCTAGGAGAAGTGGAGACAATGTGTTTAAGACAGATTTGGCTTAAATAAATGTGTAAAGCTGTGAGCTCTCCCCATTACTGGTCAGCCAGTCTCTCCAATATCAGCGATGTCATAGAGTAGATTCTTCCATTGAGAAGGAGCTTTAACTAGATGACATTAAGCTTGCTTCCACTAAAGGAAGACAGAAATAAAGAAACCAAGAGTCAAAGAAGGTGATTATATAATGATAAAGGGGGTCAATTCATCAAAAAGATACAAGTGTAAATATTTATGCACCCAACACTGGAGCACCTAAATATATAAAGCAAATATAACAAAACTAAAAGGAGAAACGAACAGCAATACAATAGTAGCAGGGGATTTTAATACCTCACTCTCAAAAACAGATCTTCCAGAGATTTAATAAGCAAACAGAAGATTTTAACAACATCACAGCCTAAATGAATCTAGTAAACATACACAGAACAGTCCATCCAGTGGCAGCAAAATACACATTCTTCTCAAGCATATACAGAACATTCTCCAAGACAGAACATATGTTAGGCCACAAAGCAAATTTCAACAAGATCAGTAAGACAGAAACCATATCAAGTATCTTTCCTGATCACAATGGTATTCAGACGTGTGTTTTCCAACACCCAAGCAATACCCGATTTCTTAGCAGACACTGAATGGGTGTCCTACAAATTTAACTCAATTCTGACACTATCTACCAGGAGATAGCATCAGATCTCACAGGTTAAAGGCCCAGTCCCACAAGGCTACCCCCGCTTCAGACCCCAATTGCAAGTCCAGGGTGTTACTTTGTGCTTCTGACCAACTGGCTATAAACTGAAGGTTCCTGCAACCCACTTCTCAGGTTCAATTAATTTGCTAGAAGTGGTGCACAGAACTCAGAGAAACATTAACGTATGTCTCTCAGTTTATTATTATTATTGTTTAATTTACTTAATTTAATTTTTATTTATTTTTGGCCACGTTGGGTCTTTGTTGCTGCGTGCGGGCTTTCTCTAGTTGCGGTGAGCGGGTCTACTCTTCGTCCTCAGGCTACAGGCTCAGGGGTTCAGCAGTTCTGGCTCGCAGGCTGTAGAGCACAGGTTCAGTAGTTGTGGCGCACAGGCTTAGTTGCTCTGCAGCATGTGGGATCTTCCTGGACCAGGGCTCGAACCCATGTCCCCTGCATTGACAGGCAGATTCTTAACCACTGCACCACCAGGGAAGCCCTCTCAGCTTATTTAAAGGATTCAGATGAACAGCCAGATAAAGAGGTAACACAGGGTGAGGTCTGGAAGGGTCCTGAGTGCAGGAGCTTCTGTCGCCATAAGAACTGGGGTGCACCACCCCTCTGGCATGCAGATGCTACCATCATGGAAGATCTCTGAACCTCATCCTTTTGGGTTTTTTTAATGGAGGCTCCAATACACAGATTAATTGATTATACCACAGGCCATTGGTGACTGCTTCAACCTTCAGCTCCTCTCTCCTCCCCAGAGGTGGGGAAGGGGGAAATGGGGAGTAGAACTGAAAGTTCCAACCCTCTAATCATAGTTGGCTCCCCTGGCAACTGGTCTCCATCATTCAGTTACCTAGGGGCCTTCAAAAATTCACCTTATTAACAAACTCAGGTGTGGTTAAAAGGGGCTTGTTGTAAATAAAAAGACACCCATTTCACCTTTATGGCTTTGAACTGAGAACAAAAGATGTTCCCACTGCTCGCTTAGGAAATTACAAAGGTTTTTGGGAGTTGTGAGTCAGGAATCAAGAACGAACACCAAAATATATAAGCGTATAAATCACAATATCACAGGCATGAAACTAGAAATCAGTAACAGAAGGAAAATTGGAAAATTCACAAATACGTAGAAATCAATCAACACACTACTGAACAACCAATAGATCAAAGAAGAAATCAAAAGGGAAATCAAAAAATATCTTGAGACAAACAAAAATGGAAACACAACAAACCAAAACTTATGGGATGCAGCAAAAACAGTTTTAAGAGGAATGTTTATAGCTATAAATGCCTATATTAAGAAAAAAGAAAGATCCTAAATAAACAACTAACATTTCAGTAGAAATGTAGAAAAAAAAAAGTAGAAAAAGAACAAACTAAGCCCAATGTCCGCAAAAAGCAATAATAAAGATCAGAGCAGAAATAACCGAAATGGAGAAAGGAAACCAATATAAAAGATTAATGAAACTAACACTTGGTTCTTTAAAAAGATAAACAAAATGGACAAACCTATAGCTAGACTAACCAAGGGAAAAGAGAGGACTCAAATAAAATTGTAAACAAAAAAAAAAAGAAAAAAATTGTAAATGAAAGAGGAGACATTACAACTGATAGCACAGAAATATAAAGGATCATAAGAGACTACTATGAACAATCTTACCCCAATAAAATGGACAACCTATGGGAAATGGATAAATTCCTAGAAGCATGACCACTTACTATTAAGGTAATTAAACAAGGAGGCAATTGGGGTTCAATTGTCTGAGGTGGTTCTAATGCCTTGGTAGCCCACGTTGCAAACCAAAACCTAAGCCAGTGTAAATGCACTGGAATCTGAGAAAATGAAACTTAAGAACAATCCCAAATAAGGCAACTGCTTAAGATACAGCCAATCAAATAACTACTTTGCTTCGGTGTCTTGTCTATAAAAACCTTGCCCATAGCTCCTGTGCATGGAGCACTTCTAAAATCTCTTCTGGACCGGTGTTATGCAATTTAAATTAATGTCTGCTCAAATAAACTCTTCAACATTTTAATGTGCAACAGGTTTTGTTTATTCTTTTTTAACACTTCCAAGACTGAATCATGAAGATGTAGATAATCGGAATAGACAAATAATGAGTATGGAGACTGAATCGGTAATCAAAACCTCCCAACAAAGAAAAGCACAAGACTAGATGGTTTCACTGGAAAATTCTAGGAAGCATATAAGCAAGAATTAACGTCAATCCTGCTCAAACTCTTCCCCAAAAATTGAAGAGGAGAAATCACTCCCAAACTCATCTTATGAAGCCAGCATTACCCAAAGCCAGAGAAGGAAACTACAAGAAAACTATAGGCCAATATCCCTGATGAATTTAGATGCAAAAATTCTCAGTAAAATAACAGCGAACCACATTCAACATCACATTAAAAAAATCATACACCATGATCAAATGTGATTTATCCTTGTGATACAAGGATGGTTCAATGCACACAAATTAATCAATGTGATAAACCACATTAACAGAATGAAAGACCAAAATGATATGATCTGAATAGATACAGAAAAAAACACTGGAGAAAATTCAACATTGCTTCCTGATAAAAAATCATCTACAAGCTGGATATAGAAGGAATGTACCTCAAAATAATAAAGGCCATATATGACAAGTCCACAGCTCACTTCACAATGGTGAAAGGCTGACAGCTTTTCCCCTAAGATCGGAAACAAGACAAAGGTAATCTAAACACTCCTAGTCAACACAGTACTGGAAGTCCCAACCACAGCAATTAGGTAGGAAAGATATAAAAGGCATCCAAATCAGAAGGAAGAAGTAAAAGTATCTCTGTTTGCAGATGACATGATTTTATACAGAAAAATCTTAAAGACTACACCATAAAACCATTAGAACTAATAACTCATTAAAGCTGCAGGTTACAAAATCAGCATACAAAAATCTGTTGCACTTCTATACACTAAGAACAAACTAGATGAAAATAAACAATCTCATTTAAAATAATATAGGGCCTCCCTGGTGGCGCAAGTGGTTGAGAGTCCGCCTGCCGATGCAGGGGATACGGGTTCGTGCCCCGGTCTGGGAGGATCCCATATGCCGCGGAGCGGCTGGGCCCGTGAGCCATGGCCGCTGAGCCTGCGCGTCCGGAGCCTGCGCGTCCGGAGCCTGTGCTCCGCAACGGGGGAGGCCACAACAGTGAGAGGCCCGCATACCGCAAAAAAAATAAATAAATAAAATAATATAAAAAAATAAAATACCTAATAACTCTCCCAGACTTCAGACACTACTATAACGCTACAGTGATCAAAACAGTGTGGTACTGGTGCAAAAACAAATATATGGATCAATGGAACAGAATAGAAAGCCCAGAAATAGAATAGAAAGCCCACACACCTATGGTCAATTAATCTTTGACAAAGGAGGCAAGAATATAAAATGGGAAAAAGACAAGTCTCTTCGTCAAGTGGTGCTGGGAAAGTTGGACAGCTGCGTGTAAATCAATGAAGTTAGAACACACCCTCACACCATGCACAAAAATAAACTCAAAATGGCTTAAGGATAAGACATGAAACCATAAAACTCCTAGAAGAGAACACAGGCAAAACATTCTCTGACATAAATAGTACCAATGTGTTCTTAGGTCAGTCTCCCAAGGCAATAGAAATAAAAACAAAAATAAACAAACGGGACCTAAGCAAACTTACATGCTTTTGCACAGCAAGGGAAACCATTAAAAAAAAAAAAAAAGACAACCTATGGAATGGGAGAAAATATTTGCAAATGATGCAACCAACAAGGGCTTAATTTCTGAAACATACAAACAGTTCATACAACTCAACAACAAAAAAACAAACAATCCAATCAAAAAATGGGCAAAAGACCTTAACAGACATTTCTCCAAAGAAGACATACAGATGGCCAGTAGGCACATGGAAAGATGCTCAACATCACTAATTATTAGAGAAATGCAAATCAAAAATACAATGAGGTACCACCTCACACCAGTCAGAATGGCCACCATTAAAAAGTCTACAAATAACAAATGCTGGAGAGGGTGTGGAGAAAAGGGAACCCTCCTACACTGTTGGTGGGAATGTAAGTTGGTGCAGCCACTATAAAAAACAGTATGGAGGTTCCTCAGGAAACTAAAAATAGAATTACCATATGATCCAGCAATCCCACTTTCTGGTCATATACCCAGACAAAACTATAACTCAAAAAGATACATGCACCCCTATGTTCATAGCACCACTATTCACAATAGCTAAGACATGGAAACAACCTAAATGTCCATCAACAGATGAATGGATAAAGAAGATGTAGTACATCTTCTTCTACAATGAAATATTACTCAGCCATAAAAAAGAATGAAATAATGGCATCTACAGCAACATGGATGCAACAAGAGATTATCATACTAAGTGAAGTAAGTCAGAAAGAGAAAGACAAATATCATATGATATCACTTGTATGTGGAATCTAAAATATGGCATAAATGAACCTATCTACAAAACAGAAACAGACTCACAGACATAGAGATCAGATCTGTGGTTGCCAAGGGGGGGGGGGAAGGGAGAGGGATGGACTGGGAATTTGGTGTTGGTAGATGCAAACTATTACATTTAGAATGGATAAACAACAAGGTCCTACTGTATAGCACAGGGAACTATACCCAATCCCCTGGGATAAGCCATAATGGAAAAGAATATTTTAAAAAGAATGTCTATATGTATAAAACTGAGTCACTTTGCTGTACAGCATAGATTGCCACAACACTGTAAATCAGCTACACTGCAATTAAAAAAATTAAAAATGAAATAAAATACCTAGCAATAAATTTAACCAAGGAGGTGAAAGATCTGTACATAAAAACTGTAAGGCATTGATGAGAAAACCTGAAGACACAAATAAATGGAAATATATCCATGTTTATGGACTGTAACAATTAATATTGTTAAAATGTCCATACCACCGAAAGTGATGTACAAATGCAATGCAATCTCTATCACAATTCCAATGGCATTTTTCACAGAAATAGAAAATCAATCCTAAAATTTATATGGAACCACAAAAGATCCTGAATAGCCAAAGTAATCTTGAGAGGGAAGAACAAAGCTGGAGGCATCACGCTTCCTGACCTGAAACTACATTACAAAGCTTTAGTAATCAAAACATTTATGTACTAGCATAAAAACAGACACACAGACCAATGGAACAGAATCAAGAGCCCAGACACAAACCCATGAATATACAGTCAACTAATATTTGAAAAGGGAGCCAAGAAGACTCAATGGGGAAAAGATAGTCTCTTCAATAGTAGGTACTGGGAAAACTGTATATTCACATGCAGAAGAATAAAATGAGACCTCTATATTACATCACTCACAAAAATTAACTCAAAATGGATTAAAGACTTAAATAAATGTAAGGCCTAAAACTCCTAGAAGAAAATATAGTGAAAATGCTCCTTAACATTGGTCTTGGCCATGATTTTTTTGGATATGACACCAAAAGCACAAGAAGGAAAGCAAAAAACAAGTGGAACAACATCAAACTAAAAAGCTTCTGCACAGCCAAAGAAACAATCGACAAAAGGAAAAGGCAACCTATAAAATGGGAGAAAACATTTGTACACTCTATATCTGATGAGGGATTATTATCCAAAATATATAAGGAACTCATACAATAATAACAAAATAAATAAATAAATAAATAAATAAATAAATAAATAAATAAAAATGGGCAAAGGCTCTCAGCAGAAATTTTTCCAAAGTATAAGAAGAGGTGTTCAACATCATCAGGGAAACACAAGTCAAAACCACAATGAGATATCACCTCACAATTGTTAGAATCACTATAATCAAAAAGATATGAGGGCTTCCCTGGCGGTGCAGTGGTTCAGAGTCCGCCAACCGATGCAGGGGACATGGGTTCGTGCCCTGGTCTGGGAGGATCCCACATGCCGCGGAGCGGCTGGGCCCGTGAGCCATGGCTGCTGAGCCTGCGCGTCCGGAGCCTGTGCTCCACAACGGGAGAGGCCACAACAGTGAGAGGCCCGCGTACCGCAAAAAAAAAAAAAAAAAAAAAAGACACGAGATAATAAGTACTGGTGAGGTGGAGAAAAGTGAACCCTTGAGCAGTGTTAGTGTGAATGTAAATTGGTACAGCCACTATGGAAAACAGTATGGAGGTTCCTCATAAAATTAAAGACAAAACTGCCATATAATTCAGCAATCCCACTTGATGTATATATCCAAGGAAATGAAATTACTATTTCAAAGAGATATCTGCACCTCCATGTTCACTGCAGCATTATTTACAATAGCCAAGATATGGAAACAATCTAAGTGTCTGTCAACAGATTAATGGATAAAGAAAACATTGGTATATATGTACAATGGAATATTATTCAGACACAAAAAAGAAGGAAATCCTGCCTTTTACAACAAAATGGATGAACCTAGAAGGCATGGTGCTAAGTCAAATAAATCAGAGAAAGACAAATACTGTATAATCTCGTAAGCGGTGGTTGCCAGGACCTGAGGAGTGGGGGAAATGAGAGAAGGTGGTTAAAGGGTACAAATATCCAGTTATAAGTTGAATAAATTCTATAAATCTAATCTACAGC
Source organism: Mesoplodon densirostris (assembly GCF_025265405.1). Classification (NCBI taxonomy): domain Eukaryota; kingdom Metazoa; phylum Chordata; class Mammalia; order Artiodactyla; family Ziphiidae; genus Mesoplodon; species Mesoplodon densirostris. Next base: position 4,879,058 of record NC_082678.1, read on the forward strand.
ATGGTGACTATAGTGAACATTACTATACTGTATACTTGAAAGTTGCTGAGAGTAGATCTTAAATGTTCTCCCACAAAACAAACACCACTGGGACTTCCCTGGCAGTCCTGTGGTTAAGACTCTGCTTCCACTGCAGGGGGCACGGGTTTGATCCCTGGTCAGGGAACAAAGATCCCACATGCCATGCAGCACAGCCAAAATAAAATAAAATAAAAACACATTCAAAACAAACATCATTAACTATGTGAGATGACAGATATGTTAAATAACCTTACTGTGGTAGTCACAAAATACACGTATGTCAAATCATCATGCTGTGTACCTTAAACTCACACAATGTTATATGTCAATTATATCTCAGTAAAGCTGGATACAAAAAAATTAAGAAACCAAAGAGGGAACCAACATAAATAAAGAAATGTAATTTACATAGGCATACAGAATATACTAAAATAGATTTACATTTAGTTATTTTTCTTAAACATTAAAAAAGAATCAAAATTAGGACTTCCCTGGTGGTCCAGTGGTAAAGAATCTGCCTTACAATGCAGGGGACGTGGGTTCGATCCCTGGTCAGGGAACTACGATCCCACATGCTGCAGGGCAACTAACTACTGAGCTCGCGCGCCTCAACTAGAGAGCCCATGTGCTGCAAACTACAGAGCCCACGCGCTCTGGAACCAGAGCGCCACAACTACAGCGCCCATGCGCCCTGGAGCCTGTTTGCCACAACTAGAGAAGAGAAAACCCGCACATCACAACTAGAGAGAAGCCCGCGTGCCGCAACAAGATATCCCACCTGCCACAAGTAAGACCTGATGCAGCCAAAAATAAATAAATAAATAAATAAATAAATAATGAATAAATCTTTTTAAAAAATCAAAATTAAAATCAATACAGGGCTTCCCTGGTGGTGCAGTGGTTGGGAGTCCGCCTGCCAGTGCGGGGGACACAGGTTCGTGCCCCGGTCCGGGAGGATCCCACGTGCCGCGGAGCGGCTGGGCCCCTGAGCCATGGCTGCTGAGCCTGCGCGTCCGGAGCCTGTGCTCTGCAACGGGAGAGGCCACAACAGTGAGAGGCCCGCGTATGGAAGAAAAAAAAAAAATCAATACAGACTGAGAAAAAGCAAGCCAGTGTCATTACTGGATGTACAAACAAATTAGGACTTAGCCTAGAACACAGGCTTGATAACTCTGTTCTTTGGCAGTATGCTTGAGCCTATCTCCCCAAACCAGTGGTGACCCAAGACAAAACAAAAACTATAAGGACAATGATATTTTTCATAAATCTACATGCATTCTATTTTTAAATGCTGGGATTATACCCTTTAGATTTGGTTTAAATTAATCTGTATTTTGTTTTAAAATATCAATGGTATATGACACATTTTAAAAATGTTGGCAACCTCTTATTAGTTAGCCCCCCTCCCTTTTTTTCTCCCCATTTTACTAATCCAAGGCTTTTGTAGATTTCCTAGAATGTATGCTTTATGGGACAGTTCTATAAAGAGTTTGGTCATGAATGACTTTACGAGGTTGTCTGCCAACAGCCATAAAAAATGAACAAAAACATGTTAACAGATTTTTTTTTTTAAAAATCAACACCGATAGGCACAAGCCTGTTGATACATAAGCAGAATTTTAAATTCAGCTATCTTTTCTCTGGAGCCTTCTCTTAGTAGAAGGAAGACTCTAATCTCTTACCTGCCTGATGGAATTCTGGAACTAGGTGAGGGAAGGAGACTAGCAGGTTCCACTGTTCGCTGTGGCATCTTAGCTTCATTCGCCTCTGGGCTTAGGGTCCTAGGTCCTGAACTTCTCATGTTCAATTCCTCCAAAGAATAATGTCCTGACTTCTGTAAGTCTGATGGCAGACTTATCTTCCCGAACCAGGGCTCAAACCCATGTCCCCTGCATTGGCAGGCGGATTCTTAACCACTGCACCACCAGGGAAACCCAAACTGTGTTAAGATCTTAAAGGAAGAACTCCCTATCATATTCTTGAATGGGAAGGAAAATATTATATAAATTCCCTCATATTAATGTATAAAACCAATTAATTAAAATTGTGGTACTGGCGATAAAAAAATAGAAGAAACAGAACACAGTTCAAAACAGACCTTTGAATTCAGTTAATTGGTTTTATGACAGAAATGGCATTTCAAAACCAGTGGGGAGAAGATGAACTATCAATATGTGGGAAAATTCAGTTAAAACTCTACCTTATATAATAAGCTCTAGGTAGGTTAAAGACTTAGATTTTACAAAAATTAATGTAGCAAGATATGGAAGAATATTTATGATCTTGGGATAGGAGGCCCTTTTGCTAATAAACACCAAGAAACACTGGACAAGCCCATTCAATGAAAACCTTTGCAAATATATGGGTACACAAAGGGTTAGTATCCAATATATAGAATGCCTAAAGGGATTAAAAAACAAACAAAAGGCACGAACTAATTTTTAAAACTTGACAAAGGATAAAATAAACAAGAAAGAAAAATTTCTTTCTTATGGAAGAAACACATGAGATCAATAAAACATGAAGACTAAAACAAGAAGATACTCAACTTCAATAGTAATGAGGGAAATACAAAATACAATAAACACAATTTTCCTTCTATCACTGAAAAATTTTAAAGTTGGGAAATATCACATGTTGGTAAAGATGTGGAGAAACAAGTTCACTCACACACTATGGGCCAAAACATAAATTAGGAAGGCAATTTGACAATATCTGATAAAGTTAATAATCATATATTCCCTATGACCCAGAAAACCCTCTTCTTGGTATTTAACATAAAGGAACACTTGCACATATATAAGAACATTCATTGCATTTGTGTTTGTAATGCAAAGGAGAAAACCTAAAGGTTAATTAATAGCTAGTTATACAAACTAGAATATTCATATAATAGAATATTATGCAACTGTGAAAAGAAATATATCTAACAGACCTCTAAGACATATCGTAGTTAAAATTTCCGAATGCCAGATACAGTATGAGGCAACTTACATAAACACACACACAGAAAACTAAGGCTATGTAAAAGCACAGAAAAAGACTTGCAAGGACACTCGTCAAATTTAAAATTGGTCCTTATCTCTCTCTCTCTTTTTTTTTGGTTTCCCCCTTTTTAAATTAATTAATTTTTTATCGAAGTATAGTTGATTTACAATGTTGTGTTAGTTACTGCTGTACAGCAATGTGTATATGTTATACATATACATACATTCTTTTTTTAAAAATTCTTTTCCATTTTGGTTTATCATAGGATATTGAATATAGTTCTCTGTGCTACACAGTAGGATCTTGTTGTTTATATGGCCCTTATCTCTTTAGGTGAAGAGGATCAGGATTACGGGCAGTATAAAAAGGAATTATCATACTCAAAATGTTTTAATTTTTAAATAAAAATGTATCCACATATTTCTTATGTAAATTGAAACTTACTATAATTTTTAAAAGAAGAAAAAAGCGAGTTTCTAAACCGTATGTCCAGCATAATTTTGTTTGTTCATAAAATGTGAACATATCCATACATATTAAATAGATAAATAATTTTTAAAAGGATACATATTAAACAGTTAACAACTGTTCTAGAGAATAGAGAGATGGAGGAATTGCTTTTCACTTGAAACTCACTTTAAGGTACATAGTAAATTATAATTTAACTTCTCTTCCAAGAACAAATACTAAAGCAACAACTTAATTTAACCCCCATTACCAGTCCCAAATTAAACCATAGGCCTATAACTGTCTTATTTTTGCAAAATAGAAGTGGGCAGAAGAAAGACACATCCCTGAAACACATTAAACTGAGAGATCTGAGGCTACTTTAGGACAGCCAAAGCGGATGACGTTAAAACTGACTTTGTCTAAAATAATGGTACACTTCACGGAGATTGCATGCCATTTAATAAGCCATAGTCCAACTCAGCCGCAGTAAATAAAAGCTATAAGAAAGTTTACTGAGCTAATTCTTGGTTAAGTTTTACTCAGATTTCAATTTGATCATTTCCTTTTTAGTACCACTGGCGTTAAGCAAAACAACTACTTACAAATACTATTTGGCTGGCTATGCACCTTCAACCTGAATGTGTATCCAGGCCTAATTCCACAAGAGAAAAACATTATTTCCAATTAAGATAATGTGGAGTGGCATGGACATATATACACCACCAAATGTAAAATAGATAGCTAGTAGGGAAGCAACCGCATAGCACAGGGAGACCAGCTCGGTGCTTTGTGACCACCTAGAGGGGTGGGATAGGGAGGGTGGGAGGGAGAGGCCAAGATGGAGGAGTTATGGGGATATATGTATATGTATAGCAGATTCACTTTGCTATAAAGCAGAAACTAACACACCACTGCAAAGCATTTATACCCCAATAAAGATGTTAAAAAAATAAAAAGGATAATGTGGAGCATATATATTCTCCCCTGGTTCCCAGTCTAATGTTGAATGGAATCCTGTAATTTTTCATTTTGTTAATTCATCTCTGAAACAATATCGTTACTGGAAATACCGACAAGACCCCAGTCACTTGACAACAGCCAGAACATGTAAAGCGTAGAAAAATAAAACTGGATCCTAGGTAGGTATATAGTATAGACAAGACTAAAAAGGTAATGTAGTGAATTATCACACATTTCATATGAATATATATTTGATAGCTGTTAGAAGGGTCAGATAGATCTTGGCCATAACTCCAGAACACCTTGCATTTTATGGATGGGATCATTTTTAATGCAAATTTCAAATTATTGAAATAAATAATTTAAACACTCTAGAAGATGGTAATATTGTTTCCTGGTATTCTTTCTGATATTAAAATTTTTTATTTCTACTAAATCTACCTGATCTTTTATCTAGACATGTCTGTTTATTCATAAAATACTATATCCTAAATGTTTACTATTTTTCACTCAACAGTGGTATATTGCTACCTTTCATCTTTAATAATATCTTATGATAAATTGAGTCAAATGCTGCCCAGACTTTATACATCAAGCCTAAGAGCAAAACTTGCAAAGAGGCTGAACATGAAGCCTCATAAGCTTATATTCAAGATTCTACAAATACTTATTATAAAACTTTTAGTATCTCACTCCTAGTCTTCATGAGGAAGAATTATAGTAAAGAAGGTAATCAAATCAGTTTTATTCAACATATGAATGATACACTAACAGCTTTTGCTACAAATGTAATTTATTACATAGGTATCTGAAAGGAATTTACAACTTAGCGTGATTTATCCAGAATATTTGTTCATGGCTGTTTAAGAGTTACTTAAGTTGGCTAGTAAGCCAAAGTACAGGTTCAATGCCCATGTTTTGCAGTCCCCACAAAATTAACTTTGCTCAATTCTTTCGCCACAAACTCAAGTGTTAATCAATCCTAACCAAACATCTTATAAATACTTGTTATGGATCAAAAGAATAATGATGGGTAAAATGTTCACAACAACCCATTCTCAGGGCTTCCCTGGTGGTGCAGTGGTTAAGAATCTGCCTGCCAATGCAGGGGACACAGGTTCGAGCCCTGGCCTGGGATGATCCCACATGCCACGGAGCAACTAAGCCAATGAGCCACAACTACTGAGCCTGCGCCCTAGGGCTCACTAGCCACAACTATTGAGCCCATGTGCCACAACTACTGAAGCCTGTGCACCTAGAGCCCATGCTCCACAACAAGAGAAGCCCACGCACTGTAACGAAGAGTAGCCCCTGCTCGCCGCAACCAGAGAAAGCCCGCGCACAGCAACAAAGACCCAACACAGCCAAAAATAATTTTTTTTTTTTTTTTTTTTTTTGCGGTACGCGGGCCTCTCGCTGCTGTGGCCTCTCCCGTTGCGGAGCACAGGCTCTGCACGCACAGGCTCAGCGGCCATGACTCACGGGCCCAGCCGCTCTGCGGCATGTGGGATCTTCCCGGACCGGGGCACGAACCCATGTCCCCTGCATCTGCAGGCGAACTCTCGACCACTGCGCCACCAGGGAAGCCCAAAATAATTTTTTTAATAAAATAAAAAAAACAACCCATTCTCAGCTGATTCACTTCACTGTACAGCAGAAACTAACACAACATTGTAAAGCAATTATACTCCAATGAAAGAAAGAAAGAAAGAAAAAGAAAAAGAAAGCAAAAAAAAAAAAAAAAAATTCTCAGTCAGCGTGCCCTAGAGGCAAGTATAAGAAACTTCAAGTCAACTGGATTAAAATTCTGGCTTTTATACTTAGCTATTTAATATTGGTAAAATAACAGCCTTCCAGAGCATCTGCTTTCTTACCTATAAAATAGCAGAAAAATATCCCCTACCTAACATACAAGATTTTTTTTTTTTTTTTTGCGGTACGCGGGCCTCTCACTGTTGCGGCCTCTCCCGTTGCGGAGCACAGGCTCCAGACGCGCAGGCTCAGTGGCCATGGCTCACGGGCCCAGCTGCTCGACGGCATGCAGGATCCTCCGGGTCCGGGGCACGAACCCGTGTCCTCCGCATAGGCAGGCGGACTCTCAACCACTGAACCACCAGGGAAGCCCACAAGATTTTTTTTTTAGTTCAAATGAAATAAATGGGAACACGTTCTTTAATGTGTAAAACACTATATTAAGTGGTTATTTAAGGCAGTTCAAAATATCTGTCCTATTGAAGGAAGGTTAGCAGGATGCCCTTCATAAATGAGGGTCAGTATTATTCAGTCATTCATAAATTCCTTAACAAAATTTATTCTTTGCTTTTAAAACAAATGGAACAATATGTGTATAACTACCTACTATATAATTAATTCCTGGAATTACTGGTGAAAGTGTTACTTTCCTGTTACTCTTCTTCTAACCCTGTTTAATTTCTGCTTACATCTCTGAGAAATGTCCAGCTTTAGAGAAGAGCAGTTACTCTGATTAGCTCTATCATTAGTAGTCCCACCGCTTTGTTTCTCTAAAGATGTACCAGTAAAACCAAAGAAATTACTAATGATAACATTCCTCTTTTCCCTCGGTTGTCCCTGGTACAGATAAGTATAAGTAATTCATACCTGTACTTTTTAAAATAAACTTTGGACTTCCCTGGTGGCACAGTGGTTGAGAGACCACCTGCCAACACAGGGGACACGGGTTCGAGCCCTGGTCTGGGAAGATCCCACATGCCGCGGAGCAACTAAGCTGGTGCTCCACAACTGCTAAGCCTACGCTCTAGAGCCCGCAAGCCACAGTTGCTGAGCCCATGTGCCACAACTACTGACGCCCACGCACCTAAAGCCCATGCTCCACAACAAGAGAAGCCACTGCAAGCCCACACATCACAACGAAGAGTAGGCCCCACTCGCCGCAACTAGAGAAAGCCCGCGTGCAGCAACAAAGATCCAATGCAGCCAAAAATAAATAAATAAAAAATAAATTTATTAAAAAAATAAATTCTTACACCTGACAGTATAGTGCTAATATTTTTTAAAAGCAGCCTCAATGGATTTTGTTTTCTTTTAAAAGCACTAAATAAAATGTAATGCATCTCATATAAGCAGTATGAGGATCACAGAAAGTGTGAATGTTTTTCATGAAATTGGTTATCACGCTCCCATATAGCTATCACTGCATTTACCAGAACCCACTAAATTATTTTTCTCATGCAGTTTTCTTCTTAACTAGACTACAAACTCCCTGAAGAAAAGACAATGCTTTGGAGCAGCTTTGTACCTCTAACACCTATCAATATCTGACACATATTGGTGCTAAATAAAATTTGAATAGAACTGAACTATCAATACCATGCCCTGGTTTTCTTTTTCTTTTTACTTAATTTATTTTATTTATTTATTTTTAGCTGTGTTGGGTATTCGTTGCTGCGCAGGGGCTTTCTCTAGTTGCAGCGAGCGGGGGCTACTCTTTGTTGAGGTGCGAGGGCTTCTCACTGCGGTGGCTTCTCTTGTTGTGGAGCATGGGCTCTAGGCATGCGGGCTTCAGTAGTTGTGGCACGCAGGCTCAGTAGTTGTGGCTCGCGGGCTCTAGAGCTCAGGCTCAGTAGCTGTGGTGCACGGGCTTAGTTGCTCCGCGGCATGTGGGATCTTCCTGGACCAGGGCTCGAACCCATGTCCCCTGCATTGGCAGGCGGATTCTTAACCACTGCGCCACCAGGGAAGCCCGCCCTGTTTTCTATACTGAGATTTTCTGTGCCCCGGACAAGGTCGGATAAGCTTTGCTGAGTTCCCAGACATATTTGTTCTTGGTAGTTTGAGAGGCTGTAGTGTGGTGTGGTGGTTTCATTTGTAAAACTGAATGTATCTGATTCATGCAAAATGTACAAGTTGTAAAATAACTGTATTTTAGGTGCTATACATTAGATATTGCTCTTGTTTCTAGGGCTAAAACATCTAGGATAGGATAGAAACTTACGAAGAGATATTGGTTTTATAATGGCAAATCCATGGTATGCAAATTGATTTCCCCGTGGAGTTCAGGTTGCAAATACAAGTTAAGTTTGTACCCTTTATCCCAGCGTTTCAAGGGATTAGTATTGTACAAAAAACTTTACTGGTGATTCTGATTAGACATTCAGGTTGTTACTTATTTATCTCTACTATGGAATTCAGTTGCCATAAATTAAATTTAGTTTCATTTATTTCTCCTTAATAATACCCATTTAACTCAGGGAGTACTAGAGGTTTTAGGTTTAATCTTTTTTGTTTCTATTGAGGTATAATTGGCATACAACATTATATTAGGTTTAACCTTTAACATTAATCCAGTTTGTATTAAGACAGGGAAATAGATATTGGAAATCTTATTTCAGAGCTGTAAAGACAAAGAAGTAAGTGGTTTTCCCCAGTGTTCAGTTCGAGTTCACAGTACTGTCAACATTAGGCCCCTTGAGTTTTTGATTCCTATATTTAGGCCAAACTTTTCTGTCTGGACCAGAAACTGATGATCTCAGAAGAAATTTATGTCATTTAGGGCCTGTAACCCACCTTCTGAGGCAAAAAATCTAAATACAATTATTCTTTCTTAAGGAACGTGTTGACCTCAGTAAAACTGCATTTTTTGTTATTGTGTAGATCTAGATTTGGGAAGCTGTTTTTGTATAACTCCAGTCAGCTGTGACTAAGAACACTGAATATTAAGTGCTTTATCTTCCTGAAGTTACCATTCATGATAATGTTAGGAAAGTTACATTATTAAATAAATGCTTTAACTTATTCAAGGATACTTCCAAAATATATCATGTTTCCTTCCTACAAATGGGTTGCAGAAGTAAGTTATGATGTGATTTTTGCAACATGAGCGTCTTCACATGAAGGACATGTAAATAATTTTACTAATAAACTGAAAAGGATGAATGTGGGGAAAGGGTATTAGCAATGCAGTGCTCTTTTAAAAAAATAAATGCATCTCTACTTACTTGTCCATGTTCAGTCATGCCATAGCTTTATTTTCTACAAATCAGAGACGGAAGAATGACCAGTTTCTGGGGTAAAAGCTGACTGTTTTAAATAACAACTTACAATTTAGTTCCAGATTCTCATCTTAGGAGACATATATCCACATTTGCCTAACAATGAATGCAATAATGGTCACAGTATAAACTCCAAATTGAAACACTGTTAATTACTGTTCAACTACATTGGTTAAAATTCATAGATGTTCCTGTTCAATAAACCTGATATATAAAATTGAATCAGATGAAAAGAGATCATTAGTTACATTCTTTCCTTTATAATACACTTTTTCCAAGCCAGCGTTCCAACTCAGACTTCAAAGCTAATGCTCTTAAATAGGTTCTCTATATATAAGTACATAAATTTCATAAATATTAAAAATTGAATCACAACACCCTAAACTCCAGGATATCACACAATCATATCCATTCCTCACTCCCTTGGCAAAGGTCATTTGGACAGATACACCATAGTTGTATATACATATACATGTACATATGGTTTACATGTACTTGTGGTATATACATATACCATACTTTTTGTCTTTTTCTTTTGCCAGTGCCCACCTCCATTTTTATCAAAATTCAGGGCAAAAACAAGCAGGAATCCAAAGCAGAATATAGGTTCAGGTCACAAAGGCTAAGTGTTTTGTGTTTAACAGCAATTAAAAACAAAGAAATGTAAGAACACTAGCAATAAACTGAATATCTAACGTCTAACTCATAGCAAGTTGGGGGATTTATTTACAGAGAATCACAGAATTTCCATGTGAGAAGGAACCTTAGAGTTCAGACAGTGGGGTCCAGAAAGGCAATTTACCCAAGGTCACATAGATACACACGTATATGTGTATGTAAAATACATACATGTGTACTTCATAGTTCAGAAGTTACTTCCCCCTGTAAAATCCTTAACACAGCATCTTAACGTTTTCATTTTCTTTTTTTAAATTTAATTAATTTATTTTATCTTATTTTTTGTCTGCATTGCATCTTTGTTGCTGCACATGGGCTTTCCCTAGTCACAGTGAGCAGGGCTACTCTTTTTTTTTTTTAATTTTTATTTATTTATTTATGTATTTATGGCTGTGTTGGGTCTTCATTTCTGTGCGAGGGCTTTCTCTAGTTGTGGCAAGCAGGGGCCACTCTTCATCGAGGTGTGCGGGCCTCTCACTATCGCAGCCTCTCTTGTTGCGGAGCACAGGCTCCAGACGCACAGGCTCAGTAGTTGTGGCTCACGGGCCCAGCCGCTCTGCGGCATGTGGGATCCTCCCAGACCAGGGCTCGAACCCGTGTCCCCTGCATTGGCAGGCAGATTCTCAACCACTGCGTCACCAGGGAAGTCCCATCTTAATGTTTCCATCCTCTCCTTACTCAAATTAATTTCAAAATTAGAACATTAAAGTACATAGATCATCTGGTTCAAAAAATAAGATGACAAAAAAGTGGATAACATATTCTAACAGAGAACTCTGGTACACCTTGCAGCTAACATTTATAGTTAACATTAAATTGTTAATTTCCTCTCTTTTTTAACATCTTTATTGGAGTATAATTGCTTTACATTGTTATGTTAGTTTCTGCTTTATAACAAAGTGAATCAGCTACACGTATACATATATCCCCATATCTCCTCCCTCTTGCGTCTCCCTCCCACCCTCCCTATCCCACCCCTCTAGGTGGACACAAAGCACCAAGCTGGTCTCCCAGTGCTATGCGGCTGCTTCCTACTAGCTATCTATTTTACATTTGGTAGTGTATACATGTCAATGCCATTCTCTCACTTCGTCCCAGCTTACCCTTCCCCCTCCCCGTGTCCTCAAGTCCATTCTCTATGTCTGCATTTTTATTCATGTCCTGCCCCTAGGTTCTTCAGAAGCATTTTTTTTAACTGTTAATTTTCAAGGAACTGCAAATCCCTTCTTTTTTTTTTCCTTCACCCCACCCACCTCAAAAAAGGAAAAAAGAAAACAAAGAACAAAACAAATCTAGCTCTTCGCTGGGAACTGCAATTCAGGATACAGGCAGTTTGCGATGACCTTTCCAGGGCCTAAACTGTCAACCAAGGATGACAGAAGGTACTCTACATTTAGAAACCTGCCCTAATCGAGAAATTTTACTGCTTTCTTTTTGCCTGTCCCTCCTGCCACATAAATACCTTCATACTGCATATAGTAAAAAAAAAAAAAAAAAAGTACCCAGAATAGCTATACCTATGGCATATTCTTATTATTGCAAATTGTAAGTAAAACTAAGAATGCTTTTCCATTTTTTACTTTGAAAGGATCGTGAAGAGTTAGTATATGCTCCCCTTGTTGTTCTAACCCATTCTGAAAGTACAACTCTTTTCATGTCAGCAAAGATCTCCCACTTTCTCAGTCCCTGAGATATCTATTTCTTCTTGGTGGGAAAAAAACCAAAGAAACCCTTGGCTACAAATTCTAAGGTAGGGAATAAACCACAGTCTGACTCTGAATTCTTGAGTTTTGTCTGTGCATGCACCCATAATTATCCACCCCTGTTAAAATATAATTAATTTATAACTCTTTTTAAGTCATGTAGGAAATACTACATGAAAATAAAGTAGCAGAATAAATCGAAAAATAATAAATGATCGTGAAATTTTATCTGCCTGTATCCTTCAGTTAATCAGAAAGTTACACTCACCAACAAATATCACAACAGCTTTTACATTTGATTATATAAAACTGGGCAGGCATTCGATATATTGCCAACCTTCACCTCCTTGTTATTAGATATGATTTCTGTCTTAGCACCAAAGTAATGCATAAAATCAATTTACTATTTACTTTCAGTGTTCTATTTCCCTTTTTTACTTTTTACTAGAAATTCCTGGGATCAAGGACAAAAATGACAGAAGACATTGCCAATATATGTTTCATAACTGACTAAACCCTTGTCTACCGTGTTTTAATAGGTGACTTTTACCTCAGAGCAACTTAGAAGACAGCAAAATGGATTAAATTACTTACATTTCCACCTGATTACAACTGTCAGATATGAGGCTTATTAAAGCCAACAGAATATCATAAAATCAAATTGGAGGAAATATGATTCGGGAATAAATAGGTTACTTACCTATAGCTTTAAATCACATGCCTGCTAAATCATTACTTGATATGTGCTGAAAATAACTAGCCAGCAAAGCCATTCTTTTAACAGAAATAGTCTTCAAAAGCTAACGTAAATCTGTTTTGGATTTATTACATTTGAAAACATACCTTTCTTTTTAAAGTTATATAATAAAGCAACATGAATCAAGCATAAATACTACTGCATAGTTCAATACCACCACCTACTGTAGTTGCTATTAAGTTAAAATCTTTTACCAAATGGGTTCAAGTGCATTAAGATATAAAACTATAAAACCACAGGTGGATGCCTTCATTTTCCTGAGGCAATTTTTGGGTGGAGGTCTGATCTAAGAATTCACTAAATCTGGGATATTAAATAGGAAAAAAGTGTAAAGACAATTGCACAAGCAGCTAAATTTGGTCAGTTTAAGGGCATTCTTTCTTCTTCCTCCCTCCCTTGGATTTTCCTGGTGTAACGGAATATTTTATTTTGGACATCTAAAAATACCCTTGCAAGACCACAGTATTAGTTAGATTACTGAAATTTTTAATTTAGTTTCCAATCTGTCACCAGTTGGGAAACAGAAATCTAAGGGCTAGGAATAACAAAAGTACTCATTAATTTAGAAGACAAATGAGACCAAAATTTGAAAAGAGGCAACTCTGGGGATGAAAATAGAAGGATATTTTAAAATTAAGATTAAAAAACAACACCAATACTAACAGTTAAAACTGGCAAAAGGCCTAGAACATGAAGACATGACTTTAAAAGTGTGGGTACTTCTAACAGAAATATTGCTTTAATGAATGAAAATCTTCAGTGTAGAAACAGATTACATTGGGACTTCCCTGGTGGCACAGTGCTTGAGAATCCGCCTGCCAATGCAGGGGACACGGGTTTGAGCCCTGGTCCGGGAAGATCCCACATGCCGCGGAGCAACTAAGCCCGTGCACCACAACTACTGAGCCTGTGCTCTAGAGCCCGTGAGCCACAACTACTGAGACCACGTGCCACAACTACTGAAGCCCGTGCGCCTACAGTCCGTGTTCCACAATGAGAAGCCACCCCAATGAGAAGCCCGCGCACCGCAACGAAGAGTAGCCCCCGCTCGCCGCAACTTGAGAAAGCCCGCACGCAGCAGCAAAGACCCAACACAGCCAAAAATGAATAAATAAGATAAATAAATTTATTTTTAAAAAAAGAAATAAATTACATCTTATAAGTAGGATTAAATATCAATAATACATCTTGTGAAGTTTTTGCCAAGTTAAAATTTAATGACTTAATGGAAAGCATAATTTTCAATACATAACTACTTATCTTATGTATACTGTAGCAAGACACAAACATATGTTTATTTTAAATAATGAATGACTACAATATAAGTACATGATACAGTGTACTGTGCTTCAAAAGGGCCCATGATTATACAATAAAGAAATATCAGTAACACTATTCAAAAAAGGACAGATTGTCTGAACGGGCCTAAAAAGCCCAGACTTTTAATTTGGATTTTCTATAGTACTGATAGATAATTGCTTTCAAACCGATCTCTAAAGCATTAAAAACAAAATTCCTTAGTTTTACTCGTACTCTTTCCCACTGCAAGGCCTTTCAAATAGAGTGATACAAATGACTTTCACCTACTGGAAAATATAACATTTTCCACATGCACCAACTTGGAAAATATGGTTACTTACTATGCAGAATGTTCTTCAGGTTAGAAGATAAAACCTTAAAGGAGAAAAAGGGTCATTACTGCAGTCTTAACTGTACTGTGTGACTGAGCCTACAAACTTTAACAAAATACTGGAGTGGCTATTTCAGAAGAAAGGACCAAGGTCGGCTTTTATTCGAAAATTACAGATTCATAGGATCTGGAACAAAAGGAACCTTAATAATTGATTCTAACTCCCTTTTCTTACAGAAGAGGTAAATGACCAAACCAGAGAAGTGAAAAGAGATGACCAAAGCTACAGTTAGTTGCAAAAATCAAGGTTATCTAATATCCAGTTCTCTTAACTCCCAATGCAGTATTTTCTTTCTGCCACAAAACAGTTTATGATTTTTCTTATTTTGGACAAATTGAAACAATAAAATGAAGCAGGTAAAGAAATATTACAACCTAATCGTACAAACTGTAGTACTACAGATTTATCAGAGAGGCAGTGAGGTATAATGAAAAACAATAATGAACAGGGATTCAAAATACCCAAATTGGAACTCATCACTTTCTAGCTATGTGAGTCTTAACATCCCCAGGTAATGATTAAACTGTAAAATGGTATGTGAATGTCAGTGAATGTTACCACTATAACTTTTTTTTTAAGTTATACTTTTTAATAAACCCAAATAAGAATTTTTTCCTCCAATAGTACTACATTCTTATAATGGAGCTACTAAGAGTATGACAAGTGGAGAGTCTTAACTGAAAAAAATCTAAACTTGGATTCAAGGGCTAGCTTAGATATTTACACGTGTCTGTCATTAATTTCACTATGTTAAGATAGCACTGGCTACAGCACTTAAGATGAAGGATAGCTGTATTCTCTCGATAGCAAAAGCAAAATAAAATATACTGGATGAAGAACTTCAGGAAAGCTCTTTTCCACACATTTTATGGGCTTTTATGCTATGTTATGCTAAAAACAGAGCAGAATGATAGAGTGGCGTAAAAAAAAAAATGCAGATTGGAATCTTGGCTCCCAAAAGTACTAGCTGTGCAACTTGAATACTTCTTGGGCCCTAGCTTTCCTCAAAAGAGAATTGTGAGAATTAGAAGTAACCAAGGTAAAACATCTAGCTCAGTGCACCTGGCATACAGGACATATTTAATAATCATTATTAAATTTGAAAGGAAATTATCAAAATGTGCCACAAAACAAAGTGTACTGCAAGTAATATAAAAGTACTTGAATGAATTTCAATTAAAAGACTAAGACAATTCAGTACACATTATGTTAACATATAAGGGTTATTATAGTACAGATTTAATGCCAAAGTGATACAGCAAAGAACAATAATTTTCACACCTCCATAGCTTTTTTCAACTCTTATCCAACAGTCATCTACTTGGCTATTCTCCAGGATACTACATAGCTGCCTAACAGGTACTCTTCTTCCTTGATTTTAACTTAAAAAAATTGTTTTCTACAGCTCTACCCCGAGTGTGAGATTTAAAGTGTGTGGCCTTCACTTCCAACATCCAAAAGCATAATGCACACAATATTCCCTAAAAAGGATTTTAAAGAATTAAATAAAAAACGATAAGCTTTAGTTATCTTCTGCCCGGAAAAAAAATGTGGCCAAGAAATCAATCTTTCACTTTCTGTATTAACCATAACTAATTTGAAATTAGCTGTTATATATTTGCTGTAGAAATTTCCTGCACTCACAAAAATTTTCAGAGCTATCTGCTTACAATCATAAAATTATCAGTCCTTTAAAAACCTGTGATTTTTGAGAATTAAAAAAATAATTTGATGTAAATATTTTAGATATGAAAAGGCTGCTTTATCTTATCTACACCTTTTATCCAGTGAAAGTAAATATTTAAAATGTTTTCAACGAATTAGCAAGGTTTATTACTTCATGAGAGACCAAATAGTTTACTGTTTCATTACCTGTAAATTAGGTCATTAAGGGGTAAATGACTTTAAGGAACATCAGACAAAGAAACTCATTAACACATATCATTTCCAGTCCCTTCTCATTTGTATTTCAGCATGAATACCTCACTTCATAACAAGAGTAGCGTTTTGTTTACAAATAAACACTGTAGAAGAAGGAGTTTTCCCTCCCTTTTTATCTTAGACATGTTCAGAAAACTTTAGTTGTACCAATCAAGGTAAACAGACATGCTTGCAGGACTTCCCAGGTAGCGCAGTAGTTAAGAACCCGCCTGCCAATTCAGGGGACACGGGTTCAAGCCCTGGTCCAGGAAAATCCCACATGCTGTGGAGCAACTAAGCCCGTGCGCCAAAACTAGCCCGTGTGCCGCAACTACTGAAGCCCACGCGCCTAGACCCCGTGCTCTGCAGCAAGACAAGAAACCACAACGAGAAGCCCGCGCACCACAATGAAGAGTAGCCCCCGCTCTCCACAACTAGAGAAAGCCAGCGTGCAGCAACTAAGACCTAACGCAGGCAAAAATAAAAATAAATAAAAAATAAATAAATTTATTTAACAACCCCAGACATGCTCAAGAAAGCAATACATCCTCTTATTATTTTAGTACCACCAGTACAGATAAACTACAAATTAAAATATAAGATAATTACAAAAACAGGATATAGCAATGCAATTTTAAAGCCCAAACTACAAAGCACTCTTTGCAACAATTACTCACACAACCTAAAAGTGAAGAGTAAAACGATAAAGAGTTGACTGTAATGGCAAAAGGCCATCCTCTACTCAATTCTTCAGTATTTGGGTTCCCTTTTTCTGTTAGCTGCTAAATATCTATTCAGTAATTTTAATGACAGTCTGGACTTCTACAGTAGTACTGAATAGCAAACCATCATAAATTAAGTTTACTGGGTCCCTCTACACTAGGGCAACATAAAGTTCTATTAAACACCAAAACATATCTACTATAATAATTTCTTCCCATGATTAAGTTAAATATGAAAACTCTAAGGAGACCAATTCCTTGATTTTTCTCCACTCCTGGCCTGCAACAGTAACACTGTAGCTCTGCAGTTAAACTCTCCCCAACACTCCCTGTCTTGATCTTTATGGGTAAATTAAAATATTTTTCCCATAAGCATAAAAAGAAATCAAGGAATAGACTAAACTGAAGACCTGAGGTAACAACTTCATCCTCTGCAACTAGTTGGCAAGCTTCCTGAAACTTCTGTCTCACCGTCTTACAATTTCATCCTTCAAATGGAAATGAAGAAAAACACCAAGTGAGATGTACACTGAGCTGTGAGTGATCCCAGGTCAGCCTGATTCTCTGCCAAAAAAGGCCAGGCAACATTTACTCTTCTTGCTGTAGTTTCTTTCTCTTTCTTATCCCCTCAGAAAACCTTCCCGTATATTACTATACTGCTGTAATTCACCTGTAGCACTTCCCAAAGGAACCACTTCCTGACACTGACTACTCTCTGAAGACGCTTTCGGATGTTTTATTTCCTCACCCATTCCTTAATTCCATTACTATAAACCTCTCTCGCCAGAGGTGGAGTTCTTAGAGACAAAGAGACTTGAATGGATTTTAAGTCTCTCAGACCTTCGTCCCAATCTCAAAGCCTGTACACGTCTAAGAGTTCCCAGAAACAATGAGCTACAAAAGTACAGACTAAACGGGAAAGAAGAGGAAGTATCAGAACAATACCCAAAGCAAACAGCACCGAAAACTCGTGGTCGTCTCTATCAACTCAGTCTACCACCCCCACTTCCCTAGTTTAACCAAGGTCTCTCAAACTCGGAGAAAAGCCCCCTGGCCCATAATTTCCCCCTCGCTTCACGAAGAAAGTGGCAGAAAGAAAAGAAGCTAGCTCCCTCCGGTCGATCGGAGCTGTGATGGTTTTTCTGCCGGGTGAAGGGAGGCAAGCCAAGGGTTGTGTAAAGAATGGAAAGCTGAGTGATACTGCGGGGAGGGGGAATTAGGGCGCCAGAGCTAATCCCCCGCCGGGGCCCCGCTGGTGGAAGAGGCAGGAGGCGACCGGTCGGGAGGAAGAGGGAAGCCGGGCTGCACTGGGCTTTCGGGTCGCGAGAAGGGGGAGAGAAGTCTGGCAGTCCTAGAGGCCGGGGGGTGACGGCACCAGACAAGGGAGGAGGCTCGGTGCGGAGCGAATTTTTCGGGGCACGAGAGAGGGAATCGCCTTCCTCCCGCCACCCTAGCTCCCTCCAAGCGCACACCTCAAACCTGCTCTTGGTCACTCCGTTCACGTCCCTCCTCATGGGGCCGGCGGGTGCGGCCGGGGCCGGGCGCTGCGGCGTGCGGAGTGCAAAGACTGGGGGCCCCGGGCAGGCCCGGGAGTTCCAGCACCGAGAGGAGGCAGAGAAGCTTTGGGCAGGGGCCGTCGGCGGGGAGGAGAGACCTCTCGACTCCGGCAGGGCCTCCTCCACCTCCCGCGGTGGTGGCGACGACTGCTCGTCGCTAGCTCTTCTCTCTCCTCAGCCTCAACTTCAACCCAAAACAAAAACACTCCCCACCTACCAGCAACGCCGCTCCTCATTGGGCAGAGCCGCCCGGGCCTCGGAACTGCGTGGGGAGGGGGAGGAGGAGGAGCGCGCGGCGGCGGCGGCGGCGGCGGCGCAGGACCACCCCTCCCCCATCCCCGGGCGCAGCCGGCGACCATCAGCCCGGGAGCAGCCGGAGCGCGGCGGCGGCGGCGGCGGCGGCGGCGGTGGTGGCACGAGCCCGCTCTCGCCTCCAAGGCAGGAAAGCCCACCGCGAGAAGGAGAGGCAGGGAAGTGCCTATGTGTCTGTGTGTATTTATGTATGGGAGGGGCTGTGGGGCGGATGCGAGTGCGCGCGTGCTCGCCGACCGGTGAGAGAGAAGAAAGCAGGACAACTGCACACAGCACCCGAGCCCCCTCTCCTCTCCTCCGCGGTCAAACAGCACGCACCAACTCACCAAGCACTTGAGCTGTCTGTCTTGTCCTCCCAGCCCCCTAAGTCTTGTCGCTTCCCCGGTAGCCTGTGGTGGCACACATGTCCTTCCCAGCCACCCAACTCCCTTCCCCTATCACTCACTGTCGCCTTGAACCCAAAGTGCAGCAGGCGGTCCCTACTCGGAGCCATTTTCCTCGTCTCTGGTTGTCTCTAGATTGGGGCAGTGCTGCTGCTGCTGCTGCCGCCGCCGCCGCCGCCGCCGTTGCCGCCGCCTCCCCCGCCCCCGTGGATTGCATTACCGGGTGTTGCAGGGAGGCTTGGGGGGCCGCTGCGGAGCGTGGATCTTCCTGTGCATGGATCAGGAGGACAGGGGGACAATTGTGTTGCCCTCTGCTCCGGGAACGTGCGGCAAGGCCGCACCTCGTGCCTTGGGGTCAGGGGGTGCGGTGCAGGAGCTGGGCGACCATTCCTTTAGCTGGGGGAGGGGCGCGCCTTGGTGGAGGTGGGGGCGGGTGAGGCAGAAAGGCCTTGGCTTCACCCGCTCCTCCGGCGCCCGACCGCCGCTGGCACCCAATGGGCTCTGGTGCCTACCCGCCCTCCAATCAGGGCTCTGGTTGGTGAGCACCTGATCCTGACGCCACTTTGGCGGGAGAAACAAGCGTGTCTGAAGGAGCAGGCGGGGACGCTTGCCCAGCCGTAACATTCATTATGACTCTTTCTATAGAAGCTAGATTGTGTCATATTATACATTAGCAACCCCAGCCCCCAAGGTCTCAAAACTTATGATCTAATTTCTATGAATTGACGAATAAGAGTTTACCCTTAGAGCGACAAACTACAGAATTATATCCCAAAGATAAAATATTGGAAACTATCACAAATTCTAGCAGTCCTGGCTGGACCACTTCTAATTGTATTACAAAGTAGATGAGTTTGTCTTCTTACCTCTTTTCACTTGCACATTCAGTGACTGGCTTATTAGGAATGTCTGATTAAGAGATGAGCTTATTTAAGAGCAACTAGTGCTGGAGATCTTTTAAAATAGGCATATTTTAGCTGGAAGGCTTATTAACCAACTCTTCAAGAACTTTTAAAAATTACCTTTTTTATCCTAGAATGGGCTTCCTAAGCAAGGAACCCAGCTTCAGAAACTCATTCTCAGGCCTACAAAGCCAGGTTTAGATGTTACAGCCTCCTCCTGTCCCAGATACTTTTACTGTTATTGCTTCACTTCAAATAAGAACAGCCTTTTAGTTGCACCTCATCTAAGAGCAGTTTTCTCCCAGCAAGCACTACTGATGAATTTAGTGATGAAGGCCTGCAAAAGTTAGTAAAACTGGCTTGAGCAGATAAATCAGATGAAAACTTTCACGGGGCTGTTTCCCTAATTTCAATGCTTCAAGACTTTTACTTTGTTAAAATTTTTTGACTGGACTTTAAAAAAGCTGAATAAACAAAAATTATTCAAAGGTTAAAAATTTATTACACATAGGCATGTTGCTTTTTATCAAAGAAATTTATTCGCATGTAAATAAACACGTTTTTGTAATGTTCGGGGGAAAAAATCCCACAGATTTTTGTCTACTTTCAAAAAAATGAAAAACCCCAAAGTATTTACAGAACGGCCATATGCACAGAAAATGAAATTTGAAAAGATTTTAGAAAAGACCCTCCCCATCTGCTCCTGATGTACATTTTTGAAACAAAATTTAAAGCTCAGCTTTTGCAACTGAGCATGTTTCCCAACCTAGCTTCTGATATGTTAAGTACTTCCTACCCCTCAAAAAACTAACTCAAGGGTAGAAATCAGGGGGGAGGGAGATTGGGTGGGGGGAAAGGTAAAAGAAAATGAGATTGCTTAGGGATTATGAATAATGAGTTTCCTATACTGGCATCTGCTTTAAGTGACTCAGCTGGATACTATGACTCACTGGCTCCCTGGAAGGTTTCTTTTGAGAATTCGTAATAGTGCTGCCCTAAATTTTCAGACCTAGGCCTTAAGGAAAATCCTTCCAAGAGCCACCAACCTCAAGCCTAGTTTTGGCAATTATATCCTGCTTCATTCCCACCGCCCCCCCACCAAATACTTGTTTTAAAAGAAATTGATTTTTGAACCTGGAATCTTCATGTACATCAGAGCAGGTTTTGACCAAGAACCCCTAACATGAAGCCAAAAGACAGAAGAGGAATCAGGTCAAACTAAGAATACATAAAGACTCCAGCAGCAGAAGATAGGTAGAAGTTGACTTCATGTCCTTGCCGTCTTTTGAAACAGGAGAATGAGTACACCTAGACAGGAGGGAGGTGTCCCAGGCTTGGTTTATTCTGCCTCTTCTCCTCCACCCTGTGGAGAAATGCAGTGCTCCCTGGTTCTCAGGCAGGGTGAAGCAGTTTAGCCCCGGCTCCCTGTTAAGCAAGTTCAGATGCTGGGTCAGTGTGTGGGGTGTGCCCATCGACAAGTCAGGGGCTTATCCTTCATCCAGATCCTAACTCGGGATTCTTTGATCTGGGATGAAGACAGAAAGAGAGAAAAAGCTTCCCAGTTTACTCATTTTGGTATTTGTTGGCTCTGCTTGGGGGAGCTGAGCCCCTGATACTATGCAGTACATTCCCCATAAGATTTTCCCCACCCAGACAAACTTAAAAACCTTTTTTTTTTTCCTGCAGAAACCAATGGGATAGGATTCAAAACTAGGTGAGAAATCCAACCTGGTTGTATGTCTGAGAGGCTGCTACTGTATCAGCATCACAAGATAAAGCACTCTGGTATCACCTTGCCCATGTCCTCCTTAGTGTCACCCAAGACATTTGACTCTGATACGGTAACCGATAACTTTTCTTGCTCCACTTTGCAATGTTTCGTTTCCTACTTCTTATTACCTTGGGACACAAAAGTGGCAGAGTTGTTGTGAGCTGATGACCAGAAAAGGGAGAACACTAAAGGAAATCAGAGACAGTCAGGAAAGAAAGCCAAAGCTGATTTTCCAACTCTATGCTAACTCCAACCTGCAGAAAGGGATGAATATAGAAATCTTCAATATCTGATGAAGTCACTCCATTTATCACACACACATACATACATACACACACACACACACAAATGAATCACCTGGCTTTTTTTTTTTTTTTTAATCCAGAAGAGTTGTGCTGGGGATCATGCCCCGTCCTGCTGACACAGAACCTGAATGGAATCATCAGGAATGGCACAGTGCAGGTGTCAAAATCAAAGTAAGGCCGCAGAATTTTGAGAGGACCCTCCAAATACTGAGAACTTGTGTTGCACTCAAATGGTCTCCTGGATTTCTATATTTATGAGAAGGGCTTCTTATTGATGTCCCCCAGAATCCAGACTCAGACCTGTTCCTCCAAAAAGGTCCAATTGTGTTGCTACATAGTAGCAAGGGTTTATCTTCATACCCACCTAGCATTCCAGGCCCCCCCTCATTACTTCAGGTGAGCTTGGAACTGTTTTAAGTGAACTATGGCTGCAAATTTGTTTACTGTTTTATCTAAGGGAGCATACAATGGAATAATTAAAGTCTGGACTCCTTATCCTTGGGATGAAGGGAAACAAGGAGCCCAGCTCTCAGGAATGGCATCCGTTCTCCTACAAACAAAATGCTGGGATGTGGACTTTTGGCACATTGTAGAAATAGGAGAACTATTAATTCTGTACTGGTTTTCATGCCACTGGATCCAGGAGGCTGTCCCACTTTTAACCCTCACTGCATCTGAAAACACGTTTACATCCCCAAAAGCCAGCCCAGCTTTCTTTAAAGGAAAAAGAAACTATACATCAATACCTCCACAGAAAGATAACTCTTCATATTCCTATGATGTCTGAACCCTATGAAAAACCTCCTAAAACAAAAATACCATTTTGGTTTTCTACTTAACTCCAAAGGTGGGCCCTGACTACTCTGCTTCCACTTGATGCTGCAGTACCAGCACAAGCTGCAAGCCCCCTACCACCAAATAAGCTTCCTTCTTCCACCTCCCATCATTTTGAACCCTGAACCTCATAGAATCAGCAAAAAAAACACTGTATAAAAGCAAACAGATAAAGGATTGAAATATTACAAATAAATAGCTAAAATCATCTTTCCTCCCCAATCACTCCTAAGAAACAGACACCAAACATTACTTAAGTGTCCAAAATGACCAAAGTCCTTCATTTGCCCACGCCTCAAATGGACAACTACCCAAACAAAGGTGAACAACCTTCATGCAAATGCATCAAGGAATGTATTGCTTTTTCATTTTCTGCCCAGCCCTTCAAATACATGCCCTAAAATGTGTTTAAAACATGGCCTAAAAATGGAAAAAGGGAGAAAAAATATATATGAATATTTCCCACAAAACTGTTTCCCACCCTTCCCTCTCCCAAAGCCCTTCCCACCCCCTCCCTTTCATAAGCAAGTATTTTAACTTTTTTTTTTTTTCCCCTGGCAAAGGAACAAGTGATTCGTGGTAACCAGAATCAAACCCTATGGTCTCTTTAGTAGGGTCTGGCTATGCCTTTCTAAATTCACCCCACTTGGTGTCAAAGCCATGCCATTTAAGATTCTTAAAACACAAAATCAGACCTGTCTCACTCCTTATGGTGATTTGCCTATACACTTAGTTTTTCTCTGGCCATGGTTTTTGCTTTAAAAAGTAAGGTTCCTAGTTGCCAATCAGGGCCACATCCATAAGATCGTCATCTTCCTCCCCAATCATAAAGTCAGGGCTAAGCCTTGAGGGCCTGTCTGTAGATAAGATTGTGTTACTTGTCATAGACAAGGACTGGTCTGAAGAGATGGGTGATTTAGACCAACTCTCTGGCTTGATGCTATGAGATTTTTTCTTGTCTCGGTCTTTGTCCCGGTCCCGGTCCCTATCTTTGTCTTTTACTTTCTTCTTCTCTTTTTTGTGCTTCTTATGCTTCTCTGTGCTGTACTCTGGAAGAGGTCGGATGCCATCATCTGAGCTGGGACTGTTCTGATAAGACTTCTCTGCTATGGAGGAGCCTGACTCACTCTCACTGTCCAGATTCTGGGGGGTATATGCTGGTGACTTACTATGACTGGGAGAGCCACGCTCATGCTTTGGAGTGGAACCACTGATGAGTGGAGAGCCATAGTTTTTGGAAGAGGCCATCTGAGGCCTCAGCCCTTCTCCACTACTTTCCCCAGGTTTCTGCAAAGTCACTTTGGCTTTAATGCTGGGGGATCCCCCATCATGCTTGCTGATGATAATTTTTGCCACACCCGTGCTTCCCACATTTTTTGACTCTGAGGTCTTCTTAGATGAATCCACCGAGCCCCCCAAGGTGGAAACCTTTGATTTGTCTTTATCACTTTTCTCACGCTTGCCCTGGAACTCTCCTCCTGACATGTTATGTTTGGAGGACACAGGATGGCTAGAAGAATTTGTGCTCACCCCCACCTGGCCGTCCATTGGGTCTTCACCCCCAGGGCCACTGGTGACAACCCCATGCTTCAGTTTATCTATGACAGCTGTTAAGGACGGCTTCTTATTTCTGCTGGGAGATTTCCCTTTGGAACTCCCATGCTGGTTCTGAGAGGATGACATGGAAGAGCCACTTGAGGAAAAGGAAGAGGAAGATGCTGTACAAGAGTTAGATGATGGGGGAGTTTTCTGAGACAATGAGCCTGAAGATCCTAACCCTGAAGATGACTTCATGCCAGTGCTTGAACTAGTTCCAGACATGTGAGAACCACCAGAACCTGAACTGATAGGAGACTTGGCTTTAGAGGATGGGGGAGTCCCAGGAACAGGCTTCATTGGAGAGGCAAGCTTATCAGAGCCTCCAGGTGGCCTTGAATGGGAAGGGGATATGTTTGGTTTACTCAAAGAAGGATTCATAAGTGATGATGGCTTCCCTTGAGGTTTCATCTTGGTGCTGCTGGAACCACTGCTCAGTCCATGCTTGGTAATAGGAGAGGAGCCAGGCTTCCCCCCAGACTGGGATGAATTTTTGGACTGGCTAGATCCCGAAGACCCCTGGCTAGAATATATACTGCTACTTAACTTGGAGCTTGATGAACCTTCTGATTTACTGCTTTTCATCTTGCCTGAGTTGGAAGCAGAAGACGAGGAAGAATGGCTATGGTGGCTTTTACTTCCTGAGGAAGACACAGAACCACTGCTGGTATACTGACTGTGAGAGGAGGGCTTGCCCACCATCACGGTTCCCTTAGGAATCTGAATAGTGATTTTGGGAATGGGTGGTGTGGCAACACCTGGGGGAGTCTGAGATCTTCCTGAACTGCCTGGAGATTTGGATCCACCTGTACTAGTAGGTGGGGTGAAAGGTCGGTTAGAAGAACTGTGAGATGGAGACTTTCCCTCAGTGTCTGCCTTCTTCCGTTTTGGAGGCTTATCTTTGCTTTTGCCATCATTAGAAGGGGTTCGACTGCGCTTCCCTGGTTTGCTGTCTAATCCTGGCCCTGATAGACTACTGTTACTGGTGCCATTGCCTTCCTTTACTCTCTTTTGAGTCTTTTCTTTCCCTAAGTCCCCAGTGGTCAATAAAGGACTCTGGCTACCACTGTGATGCTCCATAAGATCTGTAGGACCCAAAGCCTTACCAGCCACTGCTATTATACTGAAATCAACTGTGTCAGCTTGGCTATTGCCTTTAAACTTAGTCTCCCCATTATCACCTCCAAGCATTGGCACCCCCAAAGTATTTAGTGCCTGAGATGTAAATCCTTTGAAATCATCATTATCTCCACTTTGGCTGCTTTCATCAAAATATTCTTCTCCAAAACCACTTTGGCTCTGGCTGTTCAACAAATCAGGATTGAAATCTACTCCATCAGGAAAGAAATGATTGGTAGGAGAGTCACTACTGGGGCTTCCAGCAGCATCTGCAATAAGGTCAGCTGGATCAGTGTATGGATTTTCATTATTATTGGCTTGAAAGACATCAGGGTCAAAGAGGGCACTCTGAGAATGCCCAGAGCTTGAAGAATCTCGAACAGGGGTGCCAATGGGTGGACAATCGTCACTAGTGCTGGGAAGCTTAGAAGCTTCTTCTGCAATGTCTGAAAGGATATCAGTTACATCCGGGCCAATGCTGTCTGAACTGGATAGTCGGACCATCCTTTGAATACTGGATTGGGGATGAGGTACTGGTTGTGGGTAAGTTGTTGGGGGAGTGCTACACTGGCTTGGAGCTGGAGTGATGTGTGGCGTATCCAGCGTGTCAGCTGTCATGTTGACATCAAAGATAGGGTTCTGTGAGTCAACATCCATTGAAAATAGCTCCCTCTGAAAGTCATCTTCAGTCTGGTGCTTGGGTTTGTCAGGTGGTAACCTTGATGACTTCTTCTTCTTTGCCTTGTTGCTTCCCGAGCACATTTCCATCCGGGGTGAGCCGGAAGAGGAGTTCTGCCTTTCTAAAGGGCTGCTTCCATAAAGGGTTGAGAAATCCTGGGCAGGATTATCTTTAAGAAGGTTCATGAGCATCGGGTGGTTCTTGGTGTTGCCGGCCATCGAAGAGACAGGTGGCGGCGTGTGATGAGGAGGGGTCGGACTCGAGCCAATGGTAGACCCCCCGTTCCCTGTGATTTGCAACAAACTGGTAAGAATTGGGTTCTGAGATACCTTGCTGAAGTCCTCCCCATGGCCCACCGACTCATGCCGATCTTTGATGCTCATGCTCATATTAAACAAGGTGGTAATGGGACCCCCCGGAAAGGTGTTGGTTGGTGTAGTGGTACCACTCATTGGGTTGCTGCCTGTGGTCATGCCATACCCTGGGCTGCTAGCCGGGGGCAGGTTCTTTTTCACCATGTCTTCAACTGTCTCTGCAATGAGGGACAGTGCTGGAGTGTCGGCCTGAATGGTTTCAGCTTTCCTCCGAATAGCCCTCATCGTCACAGGGATGGACATACATCTGTAAAATAAGATGGAAAAAACAAAGTTAACATTGCACTAGCTGCTAATGAAACCCATTTATTTGGGAAAACAGGCTTTAATTTTGCCTGAGACTTACATATGCCAAAAGGTTTACAAGAAGCAGCTTTCAGGCAAGGCAAATAACCCGCAAGGCAGGAGCAGTTCTATGAAATGCCAGAGCTTTGGGTAAACTCATTCTAAAAAGGATCTGGGGGCTTCCCTGGTGGTGCAGTGGTTAAGAATCCACCTGCCAATGCAGGGGACACGGGTTCAAGCCCTGGTCCGGGAAGATCCCACATGTCACAGAGCAACTAAGCCCGTGTGCCACAACTACCGAGCCTGTGCTCTGGAGCCCATGTGCCACAACTACTGAAGCCCGTGCGTCTAGAGCCCATGCTCTGCAACAGGAGAAGCCACCGCAATGAGAAGCCCACACACTGCAACGAAGAGTGGCCCCCGCTCACTGCAACTAGAGAGAGTCCGCGTGCAGCGACAAAACCCAACGCAGCCAAAAAAAAATTAAAAATAAAAAGAATCTGGAAGGAATTCCCTGGTGGTCCAGTGGTTAGGACTCCATGCTTCCACTGCAGGGGGCACAGATTCGATCCCTAGTTGGGGAACTGAGA
The DNA here is from genome assembly GCF_025265405.1 of Mesoplodon densirostris. NCBI lineage: Eukaryota > Metazoa > Chordata > Mammalia > Artiodactyla > Ziphiidae > Mesoplodon > Mesoplodon densirostris. The sequence goes on from NC_082678.1 coordinate 4,906,684, forward strand.
TCCCACAAGCCTCACGGCACAGCCCAAAAAAAAAAAAAAAAAAAAAAAAGAATCTGGACCAGAGGCAATCATCAACCTCTTCTGAAGTGCCACCAAATAAACCAACCATAAACAAGAGTCCAAATAATTAGACATCATACTGAACTAAAATAAAACTCGTAATAATGAACTCAGTAAGAAAATGCCCTCCTTTTGGGCTTTACATCTGATTAATGGTATATATAATTTATCCTCATTGATGAACCATTAGAAAAACCTCTTGACCCATCAAGTTCTAAACTTTAATGGCTTAGATCACCCCAAAGCTATACTGTGAAAAGTGCTACCACTGGCAGTACATCTTTTTTATTTTAAAGCAAAGCACTTTTGATGTTACAGATTAATTTTTTTTTTTTTTTTTTTTTTTTTTTTTTTGCGGTACGAGGGCCTCTCACTGTTGTGGCCTCTCCCGTTGTGGAGCACAGGCTCCAGACATGCAGGCTCAGCGGCCATGACTCACGGGCCCAGCCGCTCCGTGGCATGTGGGAATCTTCCTGGACCGGGGCACGAACCCATGTCCCCTGCACCGGCAGGCGGACTCTCGACCACTGCGCCACCAGGGAAGCCCTGTTACCGATAAATTTATGTTTATAAACATGTTTGAAAATATTTTGCTCTGGAATATGTCAGCAACCTCTCTTAAAGGACCAGAGAGTAATGTTGTAGACTTTCAAAGATGATATGGTTTCTGTCCAACTACTCTGCCATCTTAGCTCAAAAGCCACCATAAACAATAGGTAAATGAAAAGATGTGTTCACTTACAGGTATGTTTTATTGTGTTCTAATAAAATTTATTTACTCAACAGACCACTGGTACCTACTCCAAAAAAATCTTTAAATTACATATTAATGTTTATGGGAAGCTGACTGGCTTAAGGATCTTCCCACATACTGCCATTGGACACATTATATGGGTTTAAACAAAACATGACACAGAGGAAAAAGTGGAAAACGATCTACATCTTATTTCAGCTCTCTCCCTCATAAAAGAGCCCTAATGCGGGGCCTGAAGTTACCTACCTGACTTCCTATTACTCTCATAATGAGATTTATAAAACCAAAAGCTCGTATTGCTTCTGATCCAAAAGCAGAGAAGGGTGAATTCAAAGCAGTGACTGAATGCTTTCCCACTACATTTCCAATTCCCTCTAACACTGAAAACAGCTCCTTATACATCTCTTAATGGGACTCTGATGGAAAAGGGCCACTGCTACCTCTGCACAACTTTGGCAATGAAGTCATCTGTGCAGATGAGTGCATCTGACAGCCCCTTGTAGAGTTTACAGCTCACATGTGTTGAGTCCTGCACATCCATGACCACTGAAAGACAAAATATACAGGAGGCATTTAGGACAGATTCAGGTTCCGTTTCTGACTTTCCAAAAAAGATACAGGGACCAAACTGCTGCCCTGAGAGAGGTGCTAGCCACCCACATAACTCACCACACACCAGGGAGTCATTCACAGGGTGCTGGAAAGATACGCTGAAACGGGATTCTGAGAGGGGACACACTTCAAATTGGAGGAGCCCAGGAGAATCTAAAAGGCAAAGAAAAGGATCATAAAATAATCAACCAAGTAAAAGACATGAGACATGTACATGGTAATTATTAACTATGAAATTTTCTCTCCCTCATTGGAAACTAAATCCCACACATTTTTTTTTAATACACAAAACCTACTATGTCACCCACAGGTGACTAAAGGTATCAGATTCCAAGGAATCTACCAGTATATGTTACAAATACTCCAATACAAATAAGTAACTAAACTTCAGTTTTCTAAAATGAAGGCACTTAATCCCAATTGATAAAGTCCCTGGCAGATATAAACACCCTGCCTTGAAAGTGAATTCTGAAAATAAACGTGGCCAAGAGGAGTTTCTCATTCTATTTGTTAAGCAGACATTGGAACCACTACCATAAACCCTGCTTTCTACCAGTATACAGCTGTTAGCTATACACTCCATAGTTCGGTAAGCACAGATGTAGGGGCCACAATCTAAAATGATATATTTATGCCAAATACACTACTATATATATATATATATATATATATATATGTAACTTATCATTGGTTTCTAAGCCAAACAGGCTGACAGCCCAGAGACAAGGATTATATACTTTCTTGGGAAAAAGGATGCATCTCTGTAGGACTAACTTCATAACTATCTCACAAAAACTCATTTTTAAATACCGTGAAGCTATGTGGAAAATTCTCCTAGGACTGAAATATATGACATAGAAGGGTCATAAGGACACTTGCACATGCTCTGTGTCATTACTCCAACTTTCTAAAATTTCTCATTTCTAAAGCAATTCTTATTCCCACAAAAGATATCTCCTGATTTACCTTCCATTTCTTCTTGCCTACCATTTGCGCTGATACAGCTCTATCACTGAAGTGCTTTACAACTAAAGTAAAAAATTAACTATGGTTAACTAGAGCAGCCAAAATTCATATCAAGATTTCTAATAGCAAACTGTTTGGAAAACATCAGCATTCCAGCATCCTGGGAGAAAAAAGAGAAGGGCACAGGTCTCATCCTTTTTTAAGCTATATGATTAAGTTCTCCAAAGAACGGGGAGAGGAAATATACTCAGGAATAAAACGTGGGAACCACTGTCCTAACAACCTAAAATTTAGATGTCAAGAACTCCTCTCTTCCTGCAGAATCCCAAATTCTACCTTATATATCTGCTGCAAGGTTCAGGCCCTTAGGTACCCAGTTATATTTCTGCATACAGAACAAGAGTAAGTCCATTGCAAAAAAATCCAGTGCTTTCCAAATGCCAATTTACAGACTGGTTCCATCAAAATTATTCATGGAGCTTGAACTAGATTCACAACTTCTCCCACATTAAGTTCATTTGGGTATGAAAACCAAATATATGTAGTTTTAAAAGCTCCACAGGTGATATGATGGGCCACAAAATCAGAGAACTACTAGAGTAATCAGTTTCCATTTACCAGTAAGTATATCAAAAGGAAAGGCGGTACCTTCTTTCAGAATAGTTCTTTTGACACAGCTTCCAATTAGGGTGTTATAGGCCACTTGGTGTCTGATCAGATTCAGGATAAGAGGAACCCGGCCAGGGTGCTGAAAGGTGATTTTGCTAACAAGGGTTCCCTGTAGACTTCTACCATCTGGAAGAGGAGCATCCTTGTTGAGGAAATAGCAGTGCTGCTGACCTGGAAGAGCCTGGGCAAAAAGAACAAAGGACACGAATGCTATTCACTCACCCACTGTACTCCAACCACAGACTATCCTTAAAAAACCCCCACTCCTCAAAAATCAGCAATTTCTTGCTGAATATTAAAGCTCCACAGTCAGTTCTTTGGTCAGCTAATGTTAAATGCCAAATACTCGCTTGGCTGAAAATACCCCTTCTTTGTAAATGTTCTGCTAGTGGTTTCCTAATCTAGCTAACATAAAAATTACCTCAGAAATCTGTATAAAAGAGGTCCCTGGACCACAAGTGCAAAATCTATATTTTAAATAACACCCTATATAGTTATAACAGAGCCAGAATTTGGGAACTATTACTTAATCCAGACTACTGTCAAACATTCAAATAAATTCAAGTCCAGATGTGGTTTTAAAACGCTCCTTAATTTATTCATTCCAGTACTTTCTTCTCTGTTAAATACTTTGCAGATTATAAGCTCATGACACTTGAAAGAATTAAACAGCAAGAACTCTTAATACCTACTTATATGCTTGTAAAAGTTCAGAATACCATTAAGACACTTTCACCTGAAATTTCAACAATTAAATATACATTGTTTCCCGACTTGGAAGCTCGTGCTCTTTCTTCAGTATGTTTCAGAGATTTCTGTAATTTCCTGCCTGACTGAGGAAATAGGACATGATCCAGCTGTCCAAAAGAACATCATCTGACCTCAGTTATCCTATAAAAGGAACATTCTGATCTTGGGTCCAAACATAATCTACAACAATTCATAGGGCCTTACTTACAGCATAAAATCGCATGTTGTGTTTCAAAGGTATAGGGTCAGGGTCCTTTGACAGCTCAAATTGAGTGATCAGTTCATAAAGGGGTACATAAGTTGGTTGGGTTTCAAACAATGGAATTCCTAGAAAAACAAAGATCAATACAATGATCACAGTAAGATGAAAACGTTGACAGCTCAGTTTTCCCTTCATGAGTTCTACTTCATTCGCCCATTTATTCAAAAAGTACTTACTAATAAGCAAAAGCACCATGACATCTATACCCATCAGTGGTTTTTTGAGGCCAAGACTGAAAGAGGTCTAAGGTAATCTGAATGTGAAGTTTGCTTTTCACTTTTATAACAATTATTAGCTCCTGATGCTTCTTAAAACTCACCTGTGCAGTTCTGAAGTTTCTGAACAAATGCTCTAGATACTGGGATTGGCTGGGGAAATTTCAAGAAGAAACAGGCAGGAAGATCAACACTGTTGGCACTGGTGATTGAGGAGAAGGAGGGAGTCCTTCAAAAAAAAAAAGAAAAGGTGGAGGATTGGGATTTTGAATTGATGTGAAAATGAAAAATCTAAACACTCATTCTTAGACATGTCTGTATCATATAACCACCTACTCACAAAACCTATCAAAAGTTCACTCTTTGAACTTCCCTCCCCCAATTCCAAAATATTCTGTTTGTTAACCCTAGAGTATCTGATCAAACATCTATCCTGAGGCACGTTCTCTAGTTACTACTCCAGCATAGCTCTAAATCAACATAAAGTCCCATAGAAAAATCCCATAGAGCAATCATTACACCAGTGCAAGTAGCACAGTTCTCTTCTTTCTCTCTCAGGATAAGAATGTGTTCTATGAGCAGACTTCAGAGAGGAACATGCAAATATTGAAAAGAAATTAAATGGGTAAAACAAAAAGCCCATCTCTAGAAAGTCAAGTGGGGGAAAAGCCAAGTCAAAGTAATACCTGTTTCTTACTGGGCTTAAGGTTGAAATAAATGGACATTGCTATCCTAGAATTATATTTAACTTACCATTTGTTGTCAACTGGATGTGACCCCATAATTAATGGTGCAATTGGGAGTTTATACATAGCAGATGTTCCTTCGATTGTCACCGATGCATTCATGCCCAAAGATCGAGGAACTGAGAAAAGGAAAGAAAAATGGTATTCTCCAAAGTAACACGAATTATAAGGATCCTGAGTTTCCCTGGTGGCACAGTGGTTAAGAATCCGCCTGCCAATGCAGGGGACACGGGTTCGATCCCTGGCCCTGGAAGTTCCCACATGCTGCGGAGCAACTAAGCCCACGCGCCCCAACTACTGAGCCTGTGCTCTAGAGCCTGCGAGTCACAACTACTGAGCCCATGTGCCACAACTACTGAAGCCCGTGCGCCTAGAGCCCGTGCTCCGCAACAAGAGAAGCCATGACAACGAGAAGCCCACACAGCACAACGAAGAGTGCCCCGGCTCACTGCAACTAGAGAAAGCCTGCGCACAGCAATGAAGACCCAACAAAGCCAAAAATAAAAGCAAATAAAAAAATTAATTTATTTTTTTTTAAAGAAATTAAATAAATTATAAGTATCTTAACATTTAAAAAAAAGCTAACTTCTGTATAATTTGTCAGCCCTAATTTGTTTGTCAGATACTATAATACCTATATAACTCAGAAATGCTACAAGTTTTCTAACCAACCAATATTTCTGTCAGTAAATAAAACAAAATACAGGTAACAATGCAGTCCAAGGAAAAAAAAATTTTAAAGGCTCATTACCAATATTTACTTATTTTCTCCAACTTCAGAAAGCATTTAAGTAGAATTATGATTATAGGATAGTCAACGATTGAAGTTAAAAGGGGACCAAATGAGGTTATTAGGTCATTTCTCATTATGTTTTAGTCTATTAACGTGCAAATATAGGGAATTCTCTGGTGGTCCAGTTGTTAGGACTTCGGGCTTTCACTGCCAAGGGCACAGGTTCAATCCCTGGCCTAAGATCCATCAAGCCGTGCTGCGTGGCCCAAAAAAAAAAAAAGTGCAAATTCAAAGTAAGATCCATTATTTTAGTTCTTTAGTAAGTTGGCTAATTTCTTTACCTTTAAAGTAATGATTAAAGGGGATTATTTCAAGTCAGATGGTTTACATTTTTTTATTCACTCATTTACTTATTCAAAAGGAATTATTAAGTTTTTATTATTATGTATGTATGTGTACATATAGATACGTATATCTGTAGGAGTGTAAGTGTATGTATCAGATGCAAACTCTGGGAAATGGAAAACTTTGGTAGGGATGGCAAATTTCTTTGGGAGTAGCAAACCAGAAAGTACAGGCAGGCCTGGGCATTCAAATTTTTGAAAATATTTTTTAAACACTGAGCAAAACCTTCAGTTACTTTACAGTGAAAGTCTTACCATTATTCTCATGCAAAATGATAGGGGATGTAGTCTTATCATCCAGCAGGTCAGAAGGAGAGGCATAATACTTCAAGTTCATTAAATGACCTATGCAAAATAAAACTTATCACTACTTTTTTAACAGGTAAATTACAAATAAAGAAAAACATTCCCATTCCTATAAAGCTATATACAAGAAAAGAGTTTCAGATATGAGGACTAATGATCCAAAGCAGCTTATGAAATATGACAGAAGCATATTGATTCTAGCAGCAATTTACTTCACAATGTTCACTTTACAATTTACTTCACAATTAAAAAAAAAAAAACTAGGGAAGGGCAGGTGTTGACACCTTAGAAACCATTAAAAAAATACACAAATGAGAGAGGGATAAATTAGTAGTTTGGAATTGGCATATACAAACTACTATAAATAAAATAAACAACAGGGTCCTACTGTAAAGCATAGGGAACCATACATAATATCTTGTAATAAACTATTATGGAAAAGAATGTGCAAAAAAAAAATATATATATATATATACACACACATATATATAACGGAATCACTTTGCTCTATACCAGAAACTAATACAACACTGTAAATCAACTATATTTCAATTAAAAAAAAACAGAAACACAAATGACTGGTAATTTTCACCTTCTGCTTATAAACCCAAGGTGAAATTGTAATAACCCCTCAACTAAAATTAGACATTTTTCTAAACAGGCAAAATAGAATCACATACCCCCACTTCTTGGAGTGAGATAGCCAACACTTCCATGAAGAATCTTATCCAAGGGACCAGCATTGGTTGCTTTCCTGCAAGACAAATGATCTATGTTTGCTTATATTTAAGCCCTGAAGGTATTAGTGTACAATGTGATAATGAGTTCAGCTCTTAAACATCTTATAATTCTATCCTAATGACTCTATCTTGTACTTGGGCATTTAACAATTGTATTTCAACTTCAAAGTGAAGGGATTATTTCTAAGAATACATCAGTATGTAATATGGTGAACAAAAATTACAACTACACTATTATTTATCAGAAGGGAGGCCAGGTTTGACAAGTCTTCTGATAAAACCTAAGGAATAAAAAAAAAACCTAAGGAATACCAACCAACAACTTAGGGATACTGGTACTCAGAAAATGGAATGCCATCATTTGGGAACTGAAAGGATATGGACAAGATGTACAATACAGGTAAAACACAGATGCATAGTAACATACATCTATAATATATATTTAAAAAAATAGGGCCTCCCTGGTGGCGCAGTGGTTGAGAGTCCGCCTGCCGATGCAGGGGATACGGGTTCGTGCCCCAATCTGGGAGGATCCCATATGCCGCGGAGCGGCTGGGCCTGTGAGCCATGGCCGCTGGGCCTGTGCGTCCGGAGCCTGTGCTCCGCAACGGGAGAGGCCACGACAGTGAGAGGCCCGCATACCGCAAAAAGATAAAAAAAAATAAAATAAAAAAATAAAAAATAAAAAATAAAAAAATAAGAGCCTAGTAACCCCACAGATAAAAAAGTTTAAGAACAAGGTCAAACAGAATTGACACTTTAGCCAGTCTTACCAATACATAACTGCCATTTTAGATAGATCCTGTTCTAAGGATTGGAGAGCCAAGTACATTTTAGTCTTTAGTTTGCTAGAAAGTAAATAAAGAAAACAAGAATTAAATAGTTGACAAATATACATATATATACACACACACAACATGAAAGCCTAGAGAGTAAGTCTACCTTGGAGGCAACTAAGATATCTATTTAAAAAACAAAATAAAACTTTAAAAATGTTAAAAAAAAAAAAAAATGAGGGCTTCCCTGGTGGCGCAGTGGTTGAGAGTCCACCTGCCGATGCAGGGGACACGGGTTCGTGCCCCGGTCCGGGAAGATCCCACATGCCGCGGAGCGGCTGGGCCCGTGAGCCATGGCCGCTGAGCCTGTGCGTCCGGAGCCTGTGCTCCGCAACAGGAGAGGCCACAGCAGCGAGAGGCCCGCATATTGCAAAAAAAAAAAAAAAAAAAAAAAATCATTACTGATCTACCAAAGCTAATTTTTATCTCTACTTAAAAGAGCCAAGCAGGTATACAGAATCCCAGGTAGGTTAAAAATAAAAGTGGCAACCCAGTTCCCTAACAATTTCTTTCAGCCTAGAAATCAGTATGTTGAAGACATCTCAAGGATTATCTTCTAGCACTATAATCCATTAATGCAGATTTTTTTTATTTAAAATACCTTTAAAAGACATTAAGTTGGAAGCTGAGCTATACATTGTCAGTATGAGTAGAAATCACAAATGAGCTAGGGCAGAAGACTTGGCAAATTTCTAAGTACAAAATGGTTTATAGATTTATACTAATTTTTCCCAAAAAAGCAAAAAACTAAAAATACTTACTTGTCCCCTGGAAGGTTATAAAGATTAACAAGACCCTTAAGGTGCTTAGAAAATTCATCAAAATTTTTTTCCCTATAAGAAGTTCAGGGGAGAGGGAAGAGAATAAAACATACAATTACTATTCAGTCTTATCAGCAAAGTGCCAAAAATCATGGCTATATAAAACTAATCTTAATAATTTGCTTTACTCTTTTTCCCCCAAAGTTTTCTAGAATCAATCAAAAGTAGGAAAAGAAAATGCAATGTATTCCTTTCTCTGCCCCATTTTTCTGGAGGAGGTGCTAATAAGCAGTATAAAAGATAGTCAAAAAGACCTGATAACTCATATAGTAATTCACTCTTAAGTAATGAGACTTGGTTTAAATAAATCACTTTTTCTCCTCTTAATTTGTAACTGAGATGATTGGATGTCATGAGGAAAAAAAACTTTTGGAGAGAAAATGGAAATAAATAAATTGGGAAGATAGAACACTTTTCACGTATATAGCAACATAAGAGCAAAGAAGGAAAATGAACACTAGGAGAGAGATGGGAGACCTAAGGAAAAGGGGAATGGGTACTGTGGAGGCAAACCACATATTCCAAAATGTTCCTATGACTAGCTTTACCCCAGGAAAAAGTAACTACTACCATGAACCCCTGGCTTCCTAGAACCTAATATTCAGGCATGGTTTCCTAGTCAAGTAAGCTTTTGTGGGCAGGAATCCAACATAACTCAACAATTCTAACTCTCTACATCTTTTTCCAAACTTAAAAACAAAAAAAAATGTCTCTTGAAAGCTGTACTGCTCTGACAACGTCAGATACTTGGTCGGGCATTTATTGAACACTTACTGCCCAAAGTGCCATGAAGACATTAAAAGGAAGCAAGAGCAGCAGCAAAATATATTCCCTACCTTAAAATTACCATCTATACAAAGTGATCAAAAATACCAGGTAGGACTTCCCTGGTGGCGCAGTGGTTAAGAATCCACCTGCCAATGCAGGGGACATGGGTTTGAGCCCTGGTTCGGGAAGATCCCACATGCAGCGGAGCAACTAAGCCCTTGCACCACACTACTGAGCCTGAACTCTAGATGCCGCGAGCCACAACTACTGAGCCCACGCGATGGCCCCGCTGGCCGCAACTAGAGAAAGCCCACGCGCAGCAATGAAGACCCAATGCAGCCCAAAATAAATAAATTTAAAAAAAATACCAGGTAAAGACTAATATTCTTCCTAAGGTTCCCACTTTCAAACATGCCTACAAATTAACTTTAGAACACCATCAGTTCATAAATTTGTATGGTCTCCTACTCCACATTAGAGCCAGAAATATTTTTTTCCTGGACTATTCTGGTAATACACCTTTGCTAGACTTACTGAGTTACTGAAATCATAAAATGTTATTTTTTATGTTGCACTGCAATTTTTCAAAGCTCGTTCAAATCTGGTGTATTTGGCTATAAGGACATTAAACTGATCATTGAGAAGACTGCGTGTAAAACTTATTTCCTCAATATTAACACCCTTTCTAAGACTCCTCCATGCGATATCTGATAACTTCACTGTAATTTAAAACATAAAATTGATGTTATGATTTTCTCAAATTCCCAGAGAGTTAAATCTGGGTTTAAATTTAAGCATGAAAATTTCCACTCAATTCAAAGAGAAAAGATAAGCCAATGGCAAAAAACATCAATTACTAAAAGAGACTGTCTTCAAGCCTAGCACTTTACTATAATGGGACCCATATACCTTAAATATAAAATAATTTTTCTCAAAGTTGAAGTGAAAAAAAGTTTTTTCATGGTATAGACTCAATTTTCTCAAGCTTTCTCTGATTCAATAATTAGGTTCTATTTATTTTTGTTCCACACAGAATTCCTAAGGTTAGCTCAGTAGTTCTCAGCCAGGAGTGATTTTGCCCTCCAGAGGACAATACCTGGAGATATTTTTGATTATCATAATTCAGGAGATATTACTAGCAACTGGTTGGGAGAGACCAGGGATGCTGTTAAACATCCAACAATGAACTGGGCAGCCCCCTACAGCAAAGAATTTCCCAACCCAAATTTCAATACTGTCAAGGTTGAGAAACCCTGGGATAGACGGAATAGGGTAAAAAAAATCAAGCTAAGTCAATTCTGAAAGTGAACAAGTACAGACTGTGAAAAATCTTGACGCAAGAAAATAAATTTGTTCCTCAGGAAAGTAACTTCTGACTGTCCTCAAAACTTAGCTATAAAGAATAGCACTGTCGGGCTTCCCTGGTGGCACAGTGGTTGAGAGTCCGCCTGCCGATGCAGGGGACACGGGTTCGTGCCCCGGTCCGGGAGGATCCCACATGCCGCAGAGCGGCTGGGCCCGTGGGCCATGGCCGCTGGGCCTGCGCGTCCGGAGCCTGTGCTCCGCAACGGGAGAGGCCACAACAGTGAGAGGCCCACGTACCGCAAAAAAAAAAAAAAGAATAGCACTGTCAGGCTTCCCTGGTGGCACAGTGGTTAAGAATCCGCCTGCCAATGCAGGGGACACAGGTTCAAGCCCTGGTCCGGGAAGATCCCACATGCCGCGAAGCAACTAAGCCTGTGTGCCACAACTGCTGAGCCTGCGAGCCATAACTACTGAGAATGCACGCCACAACTACTGAGGCCTGCGCACCTAGAGCCCATGCTCCACAACAAGAGAGGCCATCGCAATGAGAAGCCCGCACACCACAACGAAGAGTAGCCCCTGCTGGCCGCAACTAGAGAAAGCCCATGCACAGCAAGACCCAACGCAGCCAAAAATTTTTTTTTTAAATTAAAAAAAAAAAAAATAGCAGCACTGTCTGCCAATATCAGGGAATATAAATGTCATCTGCTCACCTTAGCTGCTGTACAAGCTCTGGACAGCTCTGAAATTAAAGAAATTATGTTAAAACTTTAAACTACTTTAAGACGCTTGAAGACATCAAAAGTTTTTCTCTTTTATTAATAACACATGCTTTATAACAAAAACATTAAAACTACAGAAGGTTCTTATATTAAGATATCAAAAATATCTTCTTCCTACTTGGTAAACCACGGGTTGGGTCAGGAAACTAAAGATTAAAATATATATGAAATAGCTTATAAAGCAATCAACTTTCAGCTGCTTGTTTAAAACATTAGGACCTCTCTTTAAAGCCATCCTTGGAATCCATATTCAACTGTCTAGTTATACACATTTTACATTCCTCTCTATTACAGGGTTTTTCAGAGACATTAGTTATGTACAAGATTATCTGTCCTTCTTGATTATAAGTTCTTTGAAGTAGGAACTTGAAATTATTTGTATCCCCAGAACCTATTGTTCAATTGCGGCTCATGTTTGTTGATATGAAATGGAAAGGGTTCCTCTGGTGTTTCCTTTTGCCAAAGCCTCTGGATGATGTCAGAGATGGACCCAGATTATACTAAATTCCACTCTACAGCTACTGATGTTGTAGCCCATCACATCATCTCTATAGTGGCTCGTGAAACAAACCTAAACCCGAGCTATTTCAAACCCCAACAATTCCTTTTAACATTCATGTCCCTAAGTAAACCCCACAGATTCCAGTGAAATATCAACAGCACATACCACAGGATTCTCCCCATGGTGAGCCACCTTTACATCACACAGCTGTCCTGCAGGATCTAACTGCACTTCCACATAGAACATATCTGACGTGATGTAACATTCAGTGCCACTGGCACTGAGATGAGAGCCCAGTCTAGCAGGAACAAACCAAAACAAAAATTAATAGAAGACACATACATAAAGCCACCCAAAGTCAACACTAAGTTCAACATTTCTGCCTACAGATACACTACTTACCCATTCTGTCTTGCTATAGACTCCAAACGGTCAGTCATTGCTGGTAAAGATGTTACTACAAAAGGGTGAAAAAAGGAAATCACAAAAGATGTTCCAAATAAATTGTATTCTTCAGAACCAGAAACCTCCCAAGAGTATATCTATCCTTGCAAAGCCAGAAACACATTCAATAGTTCAAATGATTATAATGTGCATAAAGTTCATTGGTAAGGCTTAGCTGTGGCCTAAGCAGTAATAAGGATCAAAAAAAAGATCTATTTGAAAAAAATGACTGGACCTTTCTCCTCTCTCATTTTCATGACTCATTTGGGACAAGTTATCTTTAATTTAAAGAAGACACACTTAGGGATTTCCCTGGAGGTCCAGTGGTTAAGACTACGCGCTTCCACTGAAGGGGTCGCGGGTTCAATTGCTGGTCGGGGATCTACGATCCTACATGCCGCTCGGTGCGGCTAAAAAAAAAAAAAAAAAGACCCATTTATCTGCTAATGCTAGAATAAGGAAGATTAACATCAAAACCAGCATAGAAACAAATATTCTATGTTCATAGTGGCATTATTTACAATAGCCAAAAGATAGAAACAACCCAAGTGTCCATCAATGAATGAATGTATAAACAAAATGTTATTTTGTTTACATATGATGTATACATACAATAAAATATTATTCAGCTTTCTTAAAAAGGAAGGAAATTCTGATATATGCTATAAAATGGAGGAACCTTGAAGATATTATGCTAAGTGAAATAAGCCAATCACAAAAGAACAAATACTGATTACACTTATATGAGGTATCTAGAGTAGTCAGATTGTTAGAGTCAGAATATAGAATGGTGGTTACCAGGAGCTGGGAAGAGGGGAAATGACAAGTTACTGTTTAATGCGTTCAGAGTTTCAGTTGGGAAGATGAAAAAGTTCTGGAGATGGATGGTGGTGATGGTTACACAACAATGTGAATGCACTTAATGCCACTGAACTGTACAATTAAAAATGGTTAAAATGGTAAATTTTGTTATATACATTTTACCACAATTAAAAAAAAAAAATATTCAGCTGAATCAGGTTCATTTGTGATAATCAGAGTAAAATCTGTTTTTACTTTCATTTTCCTTCAAAAACAGACAGAAGTAGTAATTATAAGCTTGAATAATCAAGCTCATGATTTGAATTTTATGTCTGCTTTCCTGAAAACATTCTTTATAAACACTGTAAAAATCTCTTAGAGTCAAAAAGTCCATCTTCTTATTGAGTTAATTAGGAGAGAACATGTGAAAGAAAAAAAAAAAAATTTTCTCCTGCTATCTGCAATCTTATAGCTACCCTCCATCAATTATCTTTTGAGTTTCTACCAACCTCCAAAATGGGATAAAAAATAAATGTTTCAGGGCTTCCCTGGTGGCGCAGTGGTTGAGAGTCCGCCTGCCGATGTAGGTGACACGGGGTCGTGCCCCGGCCCGGGAAGATCCCATATGCCGCAGAGCGGCTGGGCCCGTGAGCCATGGCCGCTGAGCCTGTGCGTCCGGAGCCTGTGCTCCGCAATGGGAGAGGCCACAACAGTGAGAGGCCTGCGTACCGTAAAAATAAATAAATAAATACTTTAAAAAAAAAAAAAAAATAAAAAAAAAAAAAAAAATAAATGTTTCAAAAGTTCAGGTAAGAGCTCATCTCAACTCCATAATGAAAGCAAGAACAACACCTAGCATAGAACGGTTGACCTATCTCAATTTATATTTCTAGTGTAAGTATAAAATAGTCTTTCCTAAACTGGGGGGTTTTAAAGAAATTAGCATATTTCAAAGATGTTTACAAACCTTTGAGAGCTTTCTGCAGCGTCTCCAAACAGCTGACCAAATGTTGGTGCCCTCCAGAACTCATCACAACCCTCTTCTCCTGTATTAAGAAGGAAAACATTTCAGGTAAAAACTAACAAAGCCAACAGTGTTTTGGGTAAACATACACATTATCCTAGAAATAACATTTCAGGATAGTCTATATATTATGGTATAGTCTATATAGTCTATATTTTCTATATATTCTAGATAATCTATAGATTTTTAACTGTTAGTCTGTCCATCCATCCAAAAGAGGAAAGGTTAATATACATGGATACAGGCATATCCATATCCATGAAAGTAGAAAAAGGTATTTCCAGATCTAGGACTTCCCTGGCAGTCCAGTGGTTAAGACTCTGCAGGGGACGTGGGTTTGATCCCTGGTCGGGGAACTAAGATCCCACATACTGCATAGCATGGCCAAAAAAAAAAAAAAAAAAAAAAAAAAGCCTATACCAAAGGTATTTCCAGATCTAAAATAAGATAACTTTCAGGGAAAAATTAGGAAGAATCAAAATGTAATAAATGAGATCAGCCTCCTGTAGAAGTGACTACATCCTAAGATTCTATAAGTTAAATGGGGTGGCTCAGATGGGACAATTCCCAAATCTAATAAGGTGATATGCATGTAATCTAAGAAATACAGCCAGACCTTAGTCAAACTAGATTGACTCTAAGAAACAGGATACATAGTTCAGAGAAAGCCAAAGAGCAAAAACTTTAGCATAGTTTTTCTAAACATATCCAGGGAAGAAGTTTCTGCACAACATTCTAGTCCCCAGAAGTATGAACAGTTTTATGATACAAGGATAGTTTTTCAGACTTTTCCACACCCTAAATCCATCTCTCTTTGCTCTAATTCCACCCTCACAAATATCTGACTAATTAATAATCTAGCTCCCTTTGTACCTTGAATATACAAGGACCTTGTCCATTGCAAGGACAATGGATACCAGTACTTTGGTAGCTGGAAAGACAAACACTCTGCTGTAAATTAATAAACTGGCATTCTGATTTCCATGTTAACCTACTGAGATTTTGTTAGTATGTCAGTTGTTGAAAACTCTTCAAAAGGTTTTACGTACCAATAAAAGTAGGTTTCTGAACCTGCAAAAGTGAGAAGTAGACAATGGAAGCTATGGTGACCAAACCAAGAACTGGTAACCCAAAAGAGGGTCTTAGTAGCCACCTGGAATCCCTCTATGTCATAATGTCTCCCTAATGACAATATCACTTATAGACCATATTTCAAACTAGAATATGGCTGCCTTATAGTATAAAAATGACAACCAGACTGGAAAAATTGCCATTCTTTAAGACTTCTAAAAAAAAACAAAAAACCTTTTTTATGTACACAATCCTGAGCCAGAAGATATCTGTAGAACTTAGTTACGGAAATCTTTTAGCAGCATGACACTTTGGTGTCCATTATCTCATTTGATCCCTACAGCAAAACTGTGTGAAAAAGCAAACTGGTGTTGTGTGTCTCTACTTTCCAGATGAAACTGAGGATCAGAAAGAACAAATAATTTGTCCAAGGTCACGTAGGTAGAAGTACTGGAGTTAAGACTAAAATACAGGCTTTTTGACAGCAAATTCAGTTTTTTTACTAGGCTATATACTGATATGATCATTTTAAGCTCTAATAAATCTACTAAACTGAACTTACTCTGGACCCGATGTAAGGTTTGGTAGAGGGGTACTTTCACTGAAGTATAACATGTATACAGAAAAGTATATGAATCTGAAGTGAAGAGATTGTGAATTATTACAAAGTGAACACATCCATATAACCATTGCCCAGGTCAAGTCATAAAAAAGCACTCCTGTAACATTTTACTACCACTGAAATCATGTGGATGAACTTTTAACATCCAGCCTCTACCCTCACCCCACTCCCTGTATTCCACCTAACTAAGGGCTCCCCACACTGGTGAATGACTCAGAAAGGAGAAGTAGTACTGTAGAGAAAGAGGGCCACAGAGTAAACAGGTGAAGTTAATTAAAAATGAATTGCAAACTCAACTAGCAGAATAGATACAGTGACAGTATTAACACATTAGAATCAAGGAGCTTGACAGGAAGTGAAAAATAAATGTCTCTCTATATGTCTGTCATGTGTTGGTTTTTTTTTTTTTTTGGCAGCACTGTGGTGCTTGTGGAATCTCAGTTCCCTGACGAGGGAATGAACCTGGGCCACGGTAGTGAAAGCCAGGAATCCTAACCACTAGGCCACCAGGGAACTCCCTATCAGGTGTATCTTTTATAGGTGTATTTCTTAACACTTTGCCTAAAGTACCCCAGTGTACTATAACTCACAATTAACATAATTTTATAAATACACCTCCTTCTTAGGTAGACTCTTAAAAGTTGAAAGCCATCATGTGCTTATGATTTTATGAGAAATAAAACTGAAGACACACCATAATAACTAGTTAGAAAAAGTCTACACAGGGAGCTTAGCTTATTAAATAATTATCTAAGCACAACACTTTATCCGCTTCAGCACAATCCTCACCATGACTTGACGCACAAGCTTAATGGTTTCACTCCAAGGTCTATTTTGGTTAAATTTTGCATGGAGCCGTTCCAAGAGAGAACTCATCTTACTCAGCTTTTCCGACTCTAAGATATAAATCAGAAAACATCATTAGCAACTCTTCTTTCAAGACCTTCCACAGTTTTTCTTGCAAACAAAACTCCCATATTTCATCCTGGTAAGAACTCAGTTAAAATCTTTTCCAATATGATTTACTTCAAAACATATGAAGAATTTGTTTTTAATGACAAGAAGACACACACAATTGTGGGTCTAGTCTAACGAACACCATAGAAGGGGACTGCTTTCTATTCAAACTTAATGAGAACCAAAAAAAGAACCATCTCTAATCCTGTTTAAGGATCAAGACTACCATTTAGTGACAAAATAATTTCATGATATTAGTGAAATCCCTTATATGATATATGCAGAGCATACATTTGAACATGGCCTAACTATGGTTAGTTGGTTTTCAAAGTGAAAATACAGACTTCCTTAATTTTTTCACATAATTTTAAGAAACTGATTTATAAGTATTATCAAGAAAACAGGCTTTATTTGCCATTCAGATTTTTCCTATTTGAACTCAAACTATATGAACAAGGAAGATGTCAATAACTAAAGGATGAATTTCCAGCAAAGTTAAGAGAAAGGCAGAAAAGAATGGCTCCTGGATAGTGTGTGAAGGGACCTCCTACACCCTCCAACTCCTGTAATTCTTGTAACTGCTTAGCATGAGCAAGGACCTGTGCTGGAGACCACCGGCAGTGCAAAAATACAATATGCCTGAGATGACACCTGAGAGGGGGTGTGGATAAGTTATGTGAAAATAACCATCACACAAAGCAAAATGAGATTTGTTCTTAAAACAGAGACACATTACTACTGAAATTCAAAGGAGGAAAAGTTTGTGATTAGTTGTGGGGATGTTACAGAAAAGGTGCCATTGAAAGATGAATAGAATGTCAGCAATCTGAGTTGAGGTAATGACATCTTCTAAATCAAGATTCAACTCCTCCCTCCAATGCCTTCATCTTCTGGAAAACTGTTTTTTTGTTTGTTCCAGCCAATTTACAGTTCTGGAGAAATGTTTGACAATTCTCACTTTCAAGACTCATTCACTCAGGCACTAGTTTACATGATGGAGATACAGCAGTGAGCAAACTAGACAAAACTGCCTCCTCGAGTTTCCATTTTACACTTGTCATCCTCTGCACCAAGAAGTATACCTTTTTTCTTCCTCCCCTTCAAAACACCCCCCCCTTCTTTCCCTTAAGAAGCCTGATGATAAATATCTTTACACAAATGCTCTAATGAAACATTTTTTGAGCAACTATTATGTGCCAGGGACTATATAATGATGAGTAAGGCAAGATCCTGATCTACATAGCTCAGAGCACATTGGAGAAGACAAGTAAATAATAGTGAGCTGTATCAACAGAACTATGTCCAAAATGCTAAGGAAGCATTTAAACTGCAAAGTGGAACTTCAGAGAATCTATGTAACGTTACACAGAAAAGTTGTTTTTCAGCAGTTCTGAATTAGTTCAGACATTGAAAGATTGAAATTCAACGCATTTTTAGAATAGACAATAGCACAAGATGTGAACACTGTGACATTCTTGAGAACTGCTGGCTTTTAATACCATAAGTACCTAATCATTTCATTCACGCGAAAACGTCCTCCAGTACTTTGACATACAGCGCTGTATTACCGTTTTTATGTCATCATTCACACTTCTCTTCTGGAAGGAGCAAGTTTTACATTCACTCGCCGCGTCTCCCATCCCTTTAGGCTAAAATTGCCCTGAGACCCAAATGATTGCCCCTAGCTAAGCAGGAAACCTTAACAGAAGTTGGGAGTCCCCATCTCCCCAAAGTCAAAGCTCTCCATCCCCAAGGAAGGCAGTCAGAATCTAAAACTCACACACATCCCGCCTCCTAGACTCTGAGCCCTCGGGAGAGTGGCCCCCGCGGAAGCATCTGCCCCCCAGCTCCTCTCAGAGATTGGCTCCCCCAACTGTGTCCCGCCCCCTGCTTTTCCCCTCAGTCACTCACTCACCCTCGGTTTCCCCCTGAGCCTTCATCCTGACAGCTGGAAGGGCCTGAGTCCTACACAAGAGGATATGCCCCTCCTCACCACTAACAGAGGAACCAAGTTGGTTCGGGCTCCCGGGACGCAGGGCGCCTGCAGTCCCCACTCTTCCCGAGAAGGCTCAATCTGAAGTCCCCGGCGGCAAGAAGAGAAGGGTGCTCGCGGCCGCCGCCATCTTCCCCAACAGAACTTCCGAAAGATCGCGAGATTAACCGTGATCCTGCGAGAGAGAGGAAAAGGGCTGGGCACCAAATATCGCGAAAAATGGTTAATACGTTGCTACTCGCGAGATTCCTTCCACCCTTCCTGCTCTCTCAATTGTCTCAGACTTCTCGGCCCTAGGTGTGGAGTTTGGTAGCTGCTAGTGTTCGGGTTCTCTGCGAAAATTGGCACTTTCGTTTTGGCTTTTAAGCAGTTCGCAAATTTAAATACCCATGACTCTTTACTAAAAGACTAGCTCTTCGAAAATATTGTTATCGGGAATATTTTATTAAAATATTCGCTTTCTTGAGATACTAGGTGGAAAAAAGATGTTGGGTGTTTGTAACAATGTCCCAAGCTAGCCCGGTACACTTAATTTACATGTCCTAATTTTCTTTTTAATTTCAGAAATATTTTTCTTGAGCAATTCCAATATTTTGGAAGATCTGGGAGATTCTGGATTAAGGAAAACTTGTTTGCAGCAGTCAGATCATCGGATGCTGTTAATTATCTTTAGGATCCCAAAGGTGTTCACAATTGATTGTATCTTTTTTGTAATCATAGTGAAAACAAGCAGTTTAGCTAATACTCTACACTACAAATCACAAAGAATGTGTAGTCATATCTCTTGTATCAGTAAATCCTCACAAAGAGAAAGCTGGAGTAATGCCGAGAAGTTCGTGGTCACTGGAACAAGAGCCAGGCTAAAATACAATTGTTCTAGCATTGGGTGGAAGTTCTTAAAATAGTTAAGGCTACCTTTTTTGTGTGTGTGTTCTTTTTTTCCATACACACCCTTGAGAATAACTGCTGAAAAGTTGGATTTTACCTAGTTTGCTGTAAGGATATTAAGCAATGGATTTCCACCGGTTCTTTAGTCTCAGACTTTCCCCATATTTCAAAAATGATATGCAAACATCCTCCAAAGCCATTCCAGCAGGTAACTGCAGTTCAGATGAGCAGGCACAGTGTAAATTTAATAAGAATAAATCTTTATTTGCCACATGCTTATTGCCACAAAGTTATAAACCATGCTCCTTGAAAGTAGAACTTTAATTTTACTTCTTGTCTCTTCCTCATGCCCTCATTCCTTTCAGTCACTACACAGTGAGTTTCTCGGGGCAGGAATTGCCTCTCATTTCTGAATCCCCACTACCTAGCACTATACCTGGGCTTAGTAGACAAATGTTTTACTGGGCCTAAAAAGCCTCTCTAGACCCAGCTCTTCACCCCTTGCCAAACCCCAGCCACACTGACCTTCCACCTGCAGAGAATTCCTTCACTGCTTCCTCTCCCAAGGTCCTTGAACATGCCTTTTTAACTGCTGGGAGGTCTTTCCCTACCCCACACACCTCTCCTCACTGAGGCCGACTTATTCAGATCTCAATGTAAATGTCTCTTGCTCTGGACTAGAGAAGCAAGGCTTCTCTAACCCCTCACTTGATCAGGTCCTCCGTTATATTATTTCAAATTTCTCTTTA
The DNA here is from genome assembly GCF_025265405.1 of Mesoplodon densirostris. Lineage (NCBI taxonomy): Eukaryota > Metazoa > Chordata > Mammalia > Artiodactyla > Ziphiidae > Mesoplodon > Mesoplodon densirostris. Next base: position 4,927,464 of record NC_082678.1, read on the forward strand.
ATACCACTTTCACCATCAAAATTAATTAAGTACATGATGATGCATTCAATGCCTGTCTTCCCTGCTAAACTATCAAGTCCAGGAAGGGCGGCTGCTTTCACTACTGTCTAGTGATACTGCCTAGCCTAGCTCCTGACACATGTCAGAGACTCAATGCATATTGTTGGGATAAACTGATAGTGTTGTCAGATAAAATACAGAACACTCAATTAAATTTGAATTTCAGATAATCAACAAATTTTTTTAGTGTAGAAGTATGTTCATGTAAATCTAGCAAAAGCATTTATCCAAGTGAGAATTTCCAAAGACAGTTCATATTTAAAGTGCTGTGGGAATTCCTCGGCAGTCCAGTTGTTAAGAGTCCATGCTTTCACTGCCAAGGGCCTGGGTTTGATCTCTGGTTGAGGAACTAAGATCCCACAAGCCGTGTGGCATGGCCAAAAAATAAATAAATAAAAACAAAAAATAAAATAAAATGCTGTTTCCTTTCCTGTTATCAAAGTGCTCTTCATCCAACAAATATCTGTGGAGTCCTAATACTTGTGTATTAGGAGCTGGTAATATAAACTTGAAAGCACAGCCCCAGCCCTTGATGGGCTCACCTGATTTAGAGTTCTGAAAATATGACTGGTCACCGTAATTGTAGGCACCCAAAACATTTTTGTTAATTTATTCTTATGCCCAAAGTATCACTGTTGGATACACAGTTACATTTCCCCATGAAAGCTCTCTGTACAAATAAACAATAATATCTGTACTAAGTGTGGCTAGGAAACGTTAAATCAAAACTTGAAAACAGAATAGACTTTACCAAATTTTAGTCACAGAATAGAATAAGTTATTATTTCTCATCCGAAAATGCAGCTGAAATGACATTGTGGAAAAATTTGTACTCTAAAAGTAAAGATAGGAGAGACGAGTCATTAAATAAGAAAAGCATTTAAGGTCCACATAGGAGTAATCTTATATGCCAAGAAGAGGAGGATGGACAAATTTTAAATGACTAAGCTTTGTGGGAGACTCCAGAGGACTCTTTAAACCAAAATCTAAGCTAACAAATTGGCCTTGGGGTGGGAGAAAATTATAACTTTAGTTAAATATTTCCCCTTGTGTACAGCCTAAGGAGAAGCTTTCTGACCTGTTCTGGGAGATTTACAGGGAAACTACAGTCATCACCTGACTGATCACCTTGGGCTTCCCAGAGTTGCCCTGACTCCCTGCCCTGGGAGGTCATGCAAATAAAGCAAATCATGCAGTCCTGGAATTTCAGAGTTCAAAGTTTTTCTGTAGAGGGAAGCAACCCTTATTTTACAAAGGCACAATTCTCACCAGTTTTTGGGCCAATCTCAGCAGCTGTATTTAACAATTTAGACACACTGAAAATGGCTTGAAGGCTTAAAGACATAACACCATAAAACTCCTAGAAGAGAACATAGGCAAAACATTCTCTGACAATAAATCATACCAATGTTTTCTTAGGTCAGTCTCCCAGGGCAATAGAAATAAAAGCAAAAATAAACAAACGGGACTTCCCTGGTGGTCCAGTGGGTAAGACTCCACACTCCCAGTGCAGGGGGCCTGGGTTCGATCCCTGGTCAGGGAACTAGATCCCACATGCGTGCCTCAACTAAGAGTCTGCATGCAGCATGCGGCAACTAAGATCCCATGAACCTCAACTAAGACCAAGCACAGCCTAAATAAATAAATATTTTTAAAAATGTACCATATCTTTTAAAAAAATAAAAAATAAACAAATGGGACCTAATCAAACGTATAAGCTTTTGTACAGCAAAGGAAACCATAAAACGAAAAGACAAGCTATAGACTGGGAGAAAAATATTTGCAAATGATGAGACCGACAAGGGCTTAATTTCCAAAATATACAAACAGTTAATGCAACTCAATAACCAAAAAAAAAACAAAAAAACAATCAAAAGATGGACAGAAGATCTAAATAGACATTTCTCCAAAGAAGACATACAGATGGCCAACAGGCACATAAAGAGATGTTCAACATCGCTAATTATTAGAGAAATGTGGAAATCAAAACTACAGTGAGGTACCAGCTCACACTGGTCAGAATGGCCATCATTAAACTGTCTACAAATAATAAATGCTGGAGAGGGTGTGGAGAAAAGGGAACCCTCCTACACTGTTGATGGGAATGTAAATTGGTGCAGCCACTGTGAAAAACATTATGGAGGTTCCCCCCAAAAATAAAAATGGAGGTGCCATATGATCCAGCAATCCCACTCCTGGACATGTATCTGGACAAAACTATAACTCAAAAAGATACATGGGGCTTCCCTGGTGGTGCAGTGGTTGAGAGTCCGCCTGCCGATGCAGGGGACGTGGGTTTGTGCCCCGGTCTGGGAAGATCCCACGTGCCGCGGAGCAGCTGGGCCTGTGAGCCATGGCCGCTGAGCCTGCGCGTCCAGAGCCTGTGCTCCGCAACGGGAGAGGCCACAACAGTGAGAGTCCCGTGTACTGCAAAAAAAAAAAAAAAAAAAAAAAAGGAAAATTGATAGAGTAATTTTGCTGAACTCATGCCAACGTTTAATAAAGTGGACCAGTCACTTCATCTAATTGGCTCATTAAGTCTCACGTCATCTGCCATCATGTTAGACACTGGTGGAGACCTTTACATCCAGGCCTTCTTGCAGCAATGAATGAGGAGTTACCACACCTGAGTTCAAGTACTTAATTCTATCCTCTTTTTTTCTTTCTTTTTTCTTGATAGTATTAATTTTACTTCCATAGATGATTAAAAAGTTGTCATGAAAAACTTAGTCTTTTTCTTGGCTGAGCCGCATGGCATGTGGGACCCTAGTTCCCCCATCAGGGATGGAACCGGGGCCCCTGGCAGTGAGAGCACCGAGTCATAACCACTGGACCACCAGGAATTCCCCGTCTTTTTTTTTTTTTTTTTTTGGCAGGGTCTACAAATAATTTTATTGAACAAATAACACAACAGCCTTCCTAGATTGAGGGCTACCCTCCCCAAGCCATTTCTCACACGCTTAAAGAACAGAGTTTGCCCAGTAAGGAATTTTTTTTAAAAAAAGTCATTTTTATGTAGAAATCAGACTCTGCCCCAACATCCTGGACTAGACTATTTACAAGCTTTCACATTTTAAGTATTCCTTTATGATTTTTCTCTCCCTACCCAGGGCTCCAGTACTTTCCTCTTACTGATCCTGAAGGGATGGGTATACTGTAGTGGAAGGGGTGGTGGGCTCCTCAGAGCTACTGGCACCAGCCCTAGGGTGCTGTCCCTTATCACAGGGTGGTGGATGTGTAAGGGCAAGGGGGATTAGACACAGTAGGTGGGATGTGGCAACACCCCATAGGCACAGGCAGCCAGAGCCCTTCCTGATCCCCATCCTATGCCCTCTCAGTTGGGGTGGGGGTCAACAACTAGTTGCAGTGGGGAGGGATCAGCCCAGCCCCGGGTAGAGGGAGAAACCTCCCACACCTATTGACAGCCAGCAAACTGTCCATCCATCTGGGGGTGGGAACAGATGGGCAGGTAGGCAGGAAGAACCAGGCTTGTTCTGCCTCCAGCTTCTGTCCAACACAGGAGGAATCGAGGTAGCAAACGGCTGCAATGCTCCAACGAGAGGGTAAAGGAAGTGAGGGAAAGGAAGTTCCCATTTGTGTACAGCTCCCACAGCCCTGGGGCTGGAAAAAGGCAGACCATACTTGTAAAGTGCTGTAGCCTACAGCAGGGCTGGGCCCTAGGCAAGCTTGGAAGAATGCAGGCCAGGCAAGGGCACAGGAACCAGGCATTCCTGACCAGCATATGCCCTGCCATGCTCCTTGTAGGGATTGCTGGGAAAGGTGGACTGGTAACTCCGCCATCAGCCCTTGCCAGCCACCAGCCACCTCTTGTCCACAGACAAACCAATACCCAACCAGCATTGTAGGACTGCCCTGCTCACAGGTGAAGGTTCCGGGCCAGTGGAGTTTATTCACGGTTGTGGCCCCAGCCTAGGTTCCTCAATGGAAGCCACACCTTGAGCCTGGGGGTCCTCAATGGAAGCCACACCTTGAGCCTGGGGGTTTCTTGCTGGGGCAGGGCGTGTTTATGCCTGCCACCCCTCAGGCTCACACCTCGTAGAGGATCACAGGGAAATCCACGTGGAGGCGGGGGGGATCCAGCTTCACGATGCCCTGAGGAATCAGGTTCTTATGTACCCGCCTTAGCTTGGCCCGCTTCTGCCCGTTCTTGGTGACGATTGTCTCCTCATAGAACTCGTGAGCCAGATCCCCATCCTCGTCATAGAACATGGAGCCACGGCGAGTGAATACGAAGCGGGGCACGACTCGGCCTCGCGGTCGCACCAAAGCTTGCTCAGCGACAGCCGCCTCCGGGCCGCCGCCCCCCGCCGCCGAGGCGAAGGGCCACAGGTCCCGAGTTTGGAGCCGCTGGCGCCCATGTCAGGGCCTCCGGCGCATGGCGGGCCCCGCGGCAGCTTCGCTCTCACAGGGCCGTCCGCGCCGCCATGCCCCGCCTCCGCTCGCAGGTGCCGCCGCCGCCGCAGCCTTCCCTCATTTTTTTTAAATGAAGATTTATGGGCTCAAACATTTGAGTAAAAAACTTTTTTTGTACCCAAAGCAACAAGAACATTTTCAGGGAGTGATTTGGAGAGTAGGTTTTTCTGCCTTCATTCAGTATGTTTTCTGGCTCCTAATTTACTGGCTGCTCTTTTCATATACAAATCCTTATCTACTCTTTCTGGTCCAACTCAAATGTCATACTTTTTAAAAAATTTTTATTTATTTATTTTTGGCTGTGTTGGGGCTTCGCTGCTGCGCGCGGGCTTTCTCTAGTTGCGGCGAGTGGGGGCTACTCTTCCTTGCAGTGCGCGGGCTTCTCATTGCGGTGGCTTCTCATTGCGGAGCACGGGCTCTAGGCGTGCGGGCTTCAGTAGTTGTGGCACATGGGCTCAGTAGTTGTGGCTCGCGGGCTTAGTTGCTCCGCGGCATGTGGGATCTTCCCAGACCAGGGCTCGAACCCGTGTCCCGTGCATTGGCAGGCGGATTCTTAACCACTGCGCCACCAGGGAAGGGAAGGGAAGGGAAGCCCTTCGAGTGTCATACTTCTATAAAGCTTTCTCTTACCACTCCCAACCTTCTTTTGAACCTCCCCACTGCTCTGTATCATTCTTATGACATTTATTACCTTACATTTTGAGGTATGAATATATTGTCTATATCCTTCTTGAGGGGTCTCAGTGGGCACTAGTACACGGAGAAGGACCTTAAAGTTTCACACACATATATTCATTGAAGAAAAGAATGGGGAAGCTTGGACAAGCCACTTAGCTTCTCTGTTCCTTAGTCACCTCACTAACGCAACCTATTTCAGGGGTAAGTTGTGAAGAGGTAAATTGTGAACGGAATGAGTTAACACGTGCCAAGGAGTTTTGAAAGATAAAAAATGAGGGGCAGTGTAAAATACTTTTTCCTGTTCATGAATACTATGCTTTGCTTGTTCATAACTATAATCTTCTGTGTGAAGATAAATGGCTAAATGATTACAAAAGAATGTTGTTGTTGTTTTTTTCTGTGTTGGGTCTTCGTTGTTGTGCCCGGGATTTCTCTCTAGTTGTGGCGAGCAGGGGGTACTCTTCGCTGTGGTGTGTGGGCTTCTCATTGCTGTGGCTTCTCTTGTTGTGGAGCACAGGCTCTAGGTGCGCGGGCTTCAGTAGTCGTAGCATGCAGGCTCAGTAGTTGTGGCTCGTGGGCTGTAGAACGCAGGCTCAGTAGTGTGGTACACTGGCTTCATTGCTCCACGGCACGTGGGATATTCCCGGACCTACGCACCCTGCATTGGCAGGCAGATTCTTAACCACTGCACCACCAGGAAAGTCCCCAGACGTGAATTTTAATCTCTCTTTGGCCCTTGCTGGATTAGCTTTGTTACCCTAAGTAACTTACTCAATTTTTTGAGTCCGGGTTTCCTTATCTGTAAAATAGGGATGAGGAAATCGTGTTTTGCATGCCAGTACGAGAATTAGTAATAATGCACGTATTAGTATATGCTACCTAAGTGGGAAGAATCGTTCATACTTAGGGAGTTGGGTTGAAATAGCCCCACATTTGCCCTTTATCCTGTTGACAATATTTTCATCCTGGTATTTAAAGGAGCTGTGACAGAGTATGCAAAAATTAGTTTGCGCCGGAACTTGGGAATATGTATTTGTTCAATGAGTTATTAATAAAGTCTTGAATTTAAAAATTCCCCCTAGGTCCTTTTCAATAAAGTTTTGCTCAAACGGGGAGCTGGGATCTTATCGCGAGAATCTGGCGGAATGCGTTTCTGGCCCGGGACTTGCTCTCGCGTTGTTTGAGGAGGCAGTGGCGAGAGGTGAAAGGAAACACGAAATACCGCGAGAGAACTGCAGATTCTCGCGATATTTCCTGGGATTACCCCCTCCCCCTTCCTCCCAGTGCCGTTTCGGTTTAACCTAGTGTGTGACTGTGAGCCTCAGAGAGGGAGCGAGTGAGTGTGAGGTATTGAGGTGAGGCGGAAGCTAGAAAAGGGGCTCTTTCAGGAGCGAGGGACAAAGGGGGCGTGAGGCACCTAGGCCGCGGGACCCCAGCGACAGGAAGCCGCCCCGAGCCGGGCTACCGGGTAGGGGAAGGGCTCGCGCAGCCCTCACAGGGCCCGAGAGCCGGAGTCGGCCCCACAGCCCCGGGCCGTCGGTTTCCTACTTCCTCGACCTCCCCGGCGCCTGGGCCTGAGGATTGGCTCGGCGTGGGGAGGAGGGGAAACAGACTCGAGCGGCTCCCCGTTGTCTCGCAACTCCACTGCTGAGGAACTCTCATTTCTTCCCTGGCTCCTTCACCCCCCACCTCATGTAGGAGGGTGCTGAGGAGTCGGGAGGGAGGAGGAGCCTGGGCTACCGTCCCTTCCCTCCCCACCCCCTTGTAGGGGCGCTTTGGTAGGCGTGGGGCTGGGGCTGGGGGGGAGGGTGGGGGTTACTTTTTGGAGTGCTGGGGAACTTTTTCCCCTTTTTGAGGCCAGGGGAAAGGGAATGCCCAATCCAGAGAGACATGGGGGCAAGAAGGACGGGAGTGGAGGAGCTTCTGGAACTTTGCAGCCGTCATCGGGAGGTGGCAGCTCCAACAGCAGAGAGCGTCACCGCTTGGTGTCGAAGCACAAGCGGCATAGGTCCAAGCACTCCAAAGACATGGGGTTGGTGACCCCCGAAGCAGCACCTTTGGGTACAATTATCAAACCTTTGGTGGAGTATGATGACATTAGCTCTGATTCCGATACCTTCTCTGACGACATGGCCTTCAAACTGGACCGGAGGGAGACTGATGAACGTCGCGCGACTGACCGGAGTGACCGCCTGCACAAACACCGTCACCACCAGCACAGACGTTCCCGGGACTTACTAAAAACTAAACAGTCAGAGAAAGAAAAGAACCTGGAAGCCTCTAGCAAGTCGGGATCGATGAAGGACCGGATATCAGGAAGTTCAAAGCGTTCAAATGAGGAGAATGATGACCATGGGAAGTCGCAGGTCTCCAAAAGCAGCAGCAACAAGGAATCCAGGTCATCCAAACTCCATAAGGAGAAGACCCGGAAAGAACGTGAGTTGAAGTCCGGGCACAAAGACCGGAGTAAAAGTCATCGGAAGCGGGAAACACCCAAAAGTTACAAAACCGTGGACAGCCCCAAACGGAGGTCCAGGAGTCCCCACCGGAAGTGGTCGGACAGCCCCAAGCCAGATGATAGCCCCTCCGGAGCTTCTTACGGCCAAGATTATGACCTTAGTCCCCCGAGGTCTCACTCCTCTAGCAACTATGACTCCTACAAGAAGAGTCCGGGAAGTACCTCAAGAAGGCAGTCGGTCAGCCCACCTTACAAGGAGCCTTCGGCCTACCAGTCCAGCACACGGTCGCCCAGTCCCTACAGTAGACGACAGAGGTCGGTGAGTCCCTATAGCCGGCGACGTTCTTCCAGCTATGAAAGGAGTGGCTCTTACAGTGGGAGATCGCCCAGTCCCTACGGCCGCAGGCGGTCCAGCAGCCCTTTCCTGAGCAAGCGCTCTCTGAGCCGGAGTCCGCTCCCCAGGTGAGCTATTTGTCTAACAGCCCGTTCTTTCTTACGCCGGTTTATGAGGAACTGGCGATTAGACATGGTCACAGTTCGTTGAAGCCCCCAGTGTTCGTCATTGACTAGAGCACTTCGCTGTTGGCTAGTCATCCTGTAGGTGAGCCTGGTGGTCTCTTACCCAGACCTGGAGAAGTGCAGAGTTCACATGCCTACAGCTGCTAAAGGTAGGTTCTTCCAGGGGTGGGACCTTCAGTTGTAAGCTCCCCTGGGAGAAAAGTCACAGGCTTCTGCTTACTGACTGCATAGGATCGATACTGGTGCCCAGAGTTAATCCAGCTATTTCGGTTGCTTTGTCTTAACTTTTTAAAAATCACTTGGTATGAGTGCCTTAGGCTTCATTGGACCTGATTGGAGATGTAAGAAATGAAAACTTTGCATTTGTATTATCTCGGGGCTGTTTGCCTAAGTCATCTACCATTTGTGCTGTCCCCTGAGTCTCCAGACTTGTAAGTTTATTTCCTAACTGACCATTTTTTGGTAACTTACAAGAGACTCCTGTCTTTTTTTTTTTTTTTTTTTTTGCGGTACGCGGGCCTCTCACTGCTGTGGCCTCTCCCGTTGCGGAGCACAGGCTCCGGACGCGCAGGCTCAGCGGCCACGGCTCACGGGCTCAGCCGCTCCGCGGCATGTGGGATATTCCCGGACCGGGGCACGAACCCGTGTCCCCTGCATCGGCAGGCGGACTCTCAACCACTGTGCCACCAGGGAAGCCCGAGACTCCTGTCTTTTATGTGATGTTTCTAGTGGAAATTCAGCCAAGTAGTTCTTTTTCCCTTTTATGGTATAACCTAGCAGAAATTGGTTCCAAGGATAATTTGATTTTATTTACAGCATCACCATTGACTTATTTGTGACCACAGGTGAATTTCAAAATCTTTCTCTTAAAAATTGGTAATAGTACCTTCACTGTGATATTTTTGGTGAGAAAGTCCTGTTAGTTTGAAATTTAATTGTTGAAGTGAATTGTCTACAGAAAACTGTTCTTGTTTCTAGGTGGTGAGATGTACCTACCTCTTTGTAGACTTAACATTTTCCTCAAAAGCAGAACTTGGGCTTTGGAGTTAAACCTGAGTGGAATCCTAATCTTGCTTTGTGACCTTTGGCGTATAATTTAATTTCTCTGTGTGTGAAATGGGAATAATAACTACCTTCTTCTAGAGTTGTTGTGAGGATTTATTAGTAAATATGAATGCGTAAGCCAGGTACAGTGCCTGGTACTTGGAGCCAGTCAGTAAATTCTATCAATGAATGAGGGAAATGTTGTTGAACACTAGTAGAGAAATTACGCGAATTTGAAAAAATCCATGCATGTCTTTTATATGTCAATGTGAATAATTTTTGCTGACTTAAAGTTATAATTATTCATAAACTAGTTTGAATTCATCAAGCTACAGGAGTTCCTAGCTGTCAGAGTCTGAAATTCCTTAGGCTTTTCCCCTCCATTTTATTACAATTTTTCAAACACAGAAAAGTTGAAAGAATTGTAGTGAGGACTCAAGTATGTACCACCTAGATTCTTTAGTTAATATTTGCTATACATTTTATCATCTCTATCCATCTCTCCACCTTCATTTGTTTTGATTCATCTCAGAGTAAGTTGCAGACATCCATATACTTCACTATAAACACTTTAGCATGTACACCATTAGCTAGAGTTCACTTTTTTGTTTTTGGAGGGATGAGGGGTAAATTGATATACAGTGAAATGGATGTCTTAAGTGTACCATTTGTAAAATTGCTTAGTTTTTTAAGGATGCCTAAGAAATATTCTCAGAATATTTGTTTTCTTGAGGGAGTAGTTTCATTAAGGCTGTTCTGAGAACTTTTGATTGTTATGGGGTTTGGGAATACAGAATTACATTGAGGCTAAAACACCAAAACAAGTTTCAGTAAAAACTGCTACTTTGCAATGATTCCTTTTGGATTCAAATCTCAAGTTCTCTCTTCCTCTACTCACTTAGTTGGAACTAGTGCAGTGATGGTAAAAATAAATCAAGAAAGAATTGGAGACACAGTATTATAGGACACAAATATAAACACTACATAATAATCCTGGAGTCGCATGCACATTTTTAGTTGGCTTGAAAAGAGCATTATGTGTTTGGGTGTGTGCGTTATGTACGTATTTTTCCTCATTGAATTTCTTAGAGTCAGAGTGGAGGAACATACAGATCCCTTTTATGGTATTCTCTTTTTTTTTTTTTCCCTTGAGAGAGACAGTCAAAATTAAACAAAAGATTTCATTTTTAAAGGCTGAAAATGCTTTGGCAGAAACGCAAGTTTTTTGCATCCACCAAATTAGTAGTGATTAATAGTAGAAATTTCATTTCAAATGGTGGAACCTAACTTAATTCAGGGAAAAAATACATTTACTTTTGAAGACAATTTTTTTTGTTGCCTGCATTTACCTATTTGTTGTTCCCTTTACCCCCTTTTTTCCTTGAAGAGTGGACCTGGACCTCAAATGTAACATTTATATAACTTATGGCCATCCAAACGTCCTATTAACAGTAGGCTTCTGTTCAGAAGTTGAAGGTTTGTAGCAGAGTTCCTTAGGAAGATTTAGTCATGCTGAAAGATGAAAGAAACAGTAGTTTGTAGAGCAGGGTCTCTGACATTACTTAGTGTTTTCCTGAGATAGTGTTAGTTTTAGACCAGCCTATAATTCAATCAGAGAAAACCTCTTGTTTTAGCCACTTATTTTTTTTTTTTTTTTTTTTTTTTTTTTTTGCGGTACGCGGGCCTCTCACTGTTGTGGCCTCTCCCGTTGCGGAGCACAGGCTCCGGACGCGCAGGCCCAGCGGCCATGGCTCACGGGCCCAGCCGCTCCGCGGCATATGGGATCCCCCCAGACCGGGGCACGAACCCGTGTCCCCTGCATCGGCAGGCGGACTCTCAACCACTGCGCCACCAGGGAGACCCTTAGCCACTTATTTACAAGAGAAGTATTAGTTTTCTGAAGGGTAAGTGGCTATTTGGTAAATTCACTTAACTACTTTCAGTATTTTATATCCTCATGTTCATATATACGTTGTTGTTGTTGTTTCGAGCACTTTGATTCCAATGATAACTTTACATTTTAATAAACTTGGAAGAAAGTTTCCAAAAAGCATTATAGGTAGAAGAAAATCATGACTAACATGTGGGTTGCTTCACCTACCATGTATATGCTATTTGTTTTGAAACATTTTGAATCACATCAGTCTTACCAATGATCAACGATAAAGGGAGATATTGAAGATCTGGAATGGGAACAATTTGTTTTACACTACTGGGCAAATTATCTTTTGTCCAGTCACATTTTTTGTGCTAATTTTTTTTCCTCCTCACACTGAGGCCTGAGCACATTAGGCTTTATGAAAAAGCAAAAAAGAATTAATAGGGTTTGGGTTTTAATTTAGAATAATCTGCCTTATAGATTCCCAGATTTTACTTTCCAATCCTTCCCTAATAATGGAGAAGATAAGTTGAACATGCTATAATACCTTGCTTTATGAATTCCTAAAAAGTTTATTGGAAATCATTTTATATTTGAAAGTACTAGAAGCCATCATAGTTTTAAGAACTTCTAATAAATTATTTTGGTAAGACAGTTTCTCCGGTTTATCTAGTTTTTGTAGATCCTAACTCTTGTATATTGGGGGTTTGTTTAGTATAGACGCAACTTAATTATAAAGTGAGGATACAAGGAACAGAATCTTTTCCTGGGATTTCTCAATAAAATAGCCGTCTAGTTTTAAAAATTTAGGTTTTGATGAAATGTGCTAGTTACTTTTAACTTCTAATTGATATAACTGACGTTTAGCATTAAGTATGACTTTTTAAAATCATGTTTTCACTTTATCAGATATTTAAACCAAAATGCTAAAAGTAATCATTGTGAATATGGGTATTTTCTAACATGGGAAAAAAGTATCCATCCATTTTCCTTCAGTTGAATAAGTAGCGGATAATTTTTAGATTATATGATTGAAATATGTTGCCATGCAGGATTTATTTCCTTCTAATCTATTTTTTTAAGTAAAGGACAGTTATAAATTTACAGAAAAATTGTAAAGATAGTACAAAGAATTCTTTTATGTCCTCAAACTCAGTTTCCCCTATTGTTAACATCTTACATTTGTTACAAATAATGAACCAATATTGATACATTATTGTTATTATTTGATGGTATCTAATCTATTTTTAAGGTTGCTAAATACTCAGTGGGTTTTTTAAGTTACAGTTCTTCATAGTTTGCTTAACTGATCTATTCCACATTGCTGTAGTCTATCCATTTTAAACTGCTTTTTTCTTTTTCCAGTAGAAAATCCATGAAGTCTAGAAGTAGAAGTCCCGCATATTCAAGACACTCATCTTCTCATAGTAAAAAGAAGAGATCCGGGTCACGCAGTCGACATTCCAGTATCTCACCTGTCAGGCTTCCACTGAACTCCAGCTTGGGAGCTGAACTCAGTAGGAAAAAGAAGGAAAGAGCAGCTGCTGCTGCAGCAAAAATGGATGGAAAGGAATCCAAGGGTTCACCTATATTTTTGCCTAGAAAAGAGAACAGTTCAGTAGAGGCTAAGGATTCAGGCTTGGAGTCTAAAAAGTTACCCAGAGGTGTAAAATTGGAAAAATCTGCCCCAGATACTGAACTGGTGAATGTAACACATCTAAATACAGAGGTCAAAAATTCTTTAGATACAGGGAAAATAAAGTTGGATGAGAACTCTGAAAAACATCCTGTTCTTAAAGATTCGAAAGGACAGGGAACAAGAGACTCTAAACCTGTAGCACTGACAGAGGAGATTGCTACTCCAAAAGAGACAGAGACATCTGAAAAGGAGACCCTTCCACCTCTTCCCACAGTTACTTCTCCACCTCCTTTGCCAACTACTACCCCTCCACCTCAGACACCCCCCTTGCCACCTTTGCCTCCACTACCAGCTCTTCCACAGCAACCACCTCTGCCTCCTCCCCAACCAGCATTTAGTCAGGTTCCTTCTTCTAGTACTTCAACTTTGCTCCCTTCTATTCACCCAAGGACATCAACTCTGTCCTCTCAGGCAAATTCTCAGCCCCCTGTACAGGTTTCTGTGAAGACTCAAGTATCTGTAACAGCTGCTATTCCACACCTAAAAACTTCAACGTTGCCTCCTCTGCCCCTCCCACCCTTATTACTGGGAGATGATGACATGGATAGGTAAGTCCTGTAGTTAACTGGGAAATTTTAACCCTCTTGTTCTAAGTGTAATGTATTTTTTGTTCTCAAGCTTTGTCAAAATTGATCTAACGAATGGCTGTTTAGAATGCTTTCATGAATAGGAAATGCCTTTGATGTTTGGTTTTCAGTGGAAAAGTCCTTATGTATGACATTTATTAGGAAAAGAGAATTACAGTTTGAGGTCTAGTAACCCTTTTTCTCATAAGTGTATTTATTGATAATTTTGATTCAAATTTTAAAAACTCATGTGTTTTTCTCCTTAAATTTTTTTTTTTTTTTTTTTTTTTGCGGTACGCGGGCCTCTCACTGTTGTGGCCTCTCCTGTTGCAGAGCACAGGCTCCGGACGCGCAGGCTCAGCGGCCATGGCTCACGGGCCCAGCCGCTCCGCGGCATGTGGGATCTTCCCAGACCGGGGCACGAACCCGTGTCCCCTGCATCAGCAGGCGGACTCTCAAACCACTGCGCCACCAGGGAAGCCCTCTCCTTAAATTTTTATATTGAAAATTTTAATATTAAATAGCTGCAGAAAAGTTAAAAGAATATAATTAATACCTGTATACTCTTCACCTCGATTCACCAGTTGTTAATTTTTTTGCCGTATTTGTTTTAACTGTAGATATCATGACACTTCTGAATACTTTAGCATGTCTCTCCTAACAAGAACATTTTCCTATATAATCACAATACCTTTATCACCCTAAAAAACTTATTCATTTATTAAATAATATCAGTAGCATATCAATAATAATAATAACCTCAGTGGTCCCAAAAATGTCTTTTATAGCTACTTTTTTTTTCCTCCTGATGCTTTAAAAAAATTAATTATCCTGTAAGAAGAAAAGAACAATATGTAGAATCTTTGCTAATTAGAATATAAATTCACAGTGGGGTGATGGGAAGAGCTCTAATTTTAATGAGTCCTCTGAGTGTTGAAAACTGAAATGATTTGAAGCATGAATCTGATTTCATGGAAGGCATTAGGAAATATATTTGTTTAATTTCTTGACAGGCCTAGCCAGGCAAGTACCACCAAACAAACATGATTTAGCAGTGACATACGCCATGGCAATCTTTGTGTTATTCTTTTTTCTATGGAGATTCTGCCCTCTTGTTCTGGAGGATATGAGTTTCACTTATTGCAACAAACTTCCACTGTAAGCACAAAAATAAGTATTATCGGTCTTGCATCCCAGACCAATTCCCAAGCTTCCCATACTTTCCAGGTGACATCAGTAGTTTGAACAGTGGTACATTTCAGCCCTTTAGGTTTATATTTTTTCAGATTACACTCTGCTTTTTTTAGAAGGTGCAAGTGCAATAAATGAGGGGGAAAGAGATTATTTAAAAGAAGGGCTCCATTACTATATTTACTATATATTTACTATAGCTGTAAATCTGATTTTAAAGAAAAATTCCACATGCTCTAATATTAATAGGTATTTATGAATTCTGCCATATCCTGAGAACTGCAAAGAAGAACAGAACCTGAAATTTATGTAGAAAAACTTGTTTGAGGTACACAATATACTTCTCATAGATACAAGCGATATATTTTTACAGTTTTTGTTGGAAAATAGTCAGTTGAGTATCATCCAAAGGGAACCTAGGCCACTATCTATCCACAGGAACCTTGTTTAAATATTAGTTTACGTAGTGGCTAGGACAATATTAGTGTGGCTAAGAATCTTCCTTTTGAAATGTTTACTTGGCTAACCAAATAGCTGATGAACCTGCCTACCATGCGTCAGCATAGAGTGCAGGTTTCCAGAGGTGGAACAATTTTGATAGAAAGCACATAGGAATTTTTATCTTTCAGATTGTGGATGAGGGGTAAAGTAAGACCAGTCAGTGCTTATTTGAGTATGTGTAGCTATCTTTAAAAATGTGTAAGAGAGAGAATGAAGTGAGAAAAATTATTTTTGTTGGGCTTCCCTGGTGGCGCAGTGGTTGGGAGTCTGCCTGCCGATGCAGGGGACGCGGGTTCGTGCCCCAGTCCTGGAGGATCCCACATGCCGCTGAGCGGCTGGGCCCGTGAGCCATGGCCGCTGGGCCTGCGCGTCCAGAGCCTGTGCTCCGCAGCGGGAGAGGCCGCAACAGAGAGAGGCCCACGTACCACAAAAAAAAAAAAAAAAAATTGTTATATATTTATTCTGATTCCAAAAGTGTAACTATTTTACTTTACAGTCCTTATTAAAGGTAGAAAAATGGAAGTGAAGATTTCTTCCACTGTCAGTTTTATTTTTTCACTATAAAACTATAAATTCAAGATAGTTTTTCTGTTCTTGTTTTTATTTACTTATTTGGTGCCACCCTATCCATGTACCAACTGCACCTATCTTTCACATGAAAAATATTTATTTATTTAAAAAAATATTTTTGGCCACACCGCGCAGCATGCAAGACCCTAGTTCCCTGAGCAGGGATTGAACCTGCCCCTCTTGCATTGGAAGCATGGAGTCCTAACCACTGGACCACCAGGGAAGTCCCAAAAAATAATTTTATGTAAGAAAACTTTTTAGGAAGGAATCTGAAAGTTGCACATGGGACTCATATTCCTCTCTAATTTCTCTCATGTGAGGCTTCAGGAGCTTAAATGTTGAGAATGTGACTTACACATCTTTTTATTGCCTACAGTGCTTTAAACATAGAGCACAGAATGCAGTCATTAAATATTGATTATTTGAATAAGTAAAACTGCTGAAGGAGTCAGAGTCAGGGCTTGTGTGAAATGACATCGGGCATGTAGTTAAATTATTTGCCACCTGGATGACATAAAGCTTGTATTAGAGGATTTGTCCTTTGGGAAAAGAATGAAATTTTTCTTTCAAACATATATATTGGGCAGGAGTGTATTAACCCAGGTATCAAATGCAGGAGTGAATTTAATTAATTCACTTTAATTAGGCAAAAAGGCAAAAACCTTTCTGATTCATGGTCTACAATTCTTGGTTTCAAGAAGCAAAGGCTGCCAAACATCCACCGTGATATAGTACATTCTTCATGAACGTAGCTGTTCATGGGGATCTGCTGCTTTTTAAAAAATTTTCAGTTAACCACATAGGGTTTTTTAAATATTGTTTTCTTTATTTTTTTGATAGCCTGGTTCATTTGGAGTTTTATCAGACTTGAGTAGAGTCTACATTATTCTTAAAGGCTGTATTTTTAAAGTACTGAGCTCGTGTAAATAGACCTGGGTAAACATTCAGATTAGATTTTAGGATTTTTGTAATAGAGTGCTTGTTTTTTACTAGAATGCTAATACAATGTTTTTAACGTATTCACTGAAATTTTTAATAGAAGTTTATAAAAATAAATCACTTTTTAAACAACCTGCTTTAAGGGGAAGGAGATAAATGATCTTTTTTTTTTTTTTTTTTTTTTTTTTTTTTGCGGTACGTGGGCCTCTCACTGTTGTGGCCTCTCCCGTTGCGGAGCGCAGGCTCCGGACGCACAGGCTCAGCAGCCATGGCTCACGGGCCCAGCCGCTCCGCGGCATGTGGGATCTTCCCGGACCAGGGCACGAACCCGTGTACCCTGCATCGGCAGGTGGACTCTCAACCACTGCGCCACCAGCGAAGCCCAAATGATCTATTTAAAGTAGTTTATTTTACATTTTGAAAATTAATTAATAAGAATTAATTTTCGGGAATTCCCTGACAGTCCAGTGGTTAGGACTCTGTGCTTCCACTGCAGGGGCTCGGGTTCTATCCCTGGTCGGGGAACTAAGAGCCCTGAAGCCACGTGGTACGCCCCCACCCCCGCCAAAAAAAGAATTAATTTCTTTTCGCATAGTTCATGTGCAAGTTCATTTTTTTTCTTTATTAACAATAAAGACTTATTAGAGGTGTTAGATTGTACCTACAGATTAACTCCAGCATCGTAAATTCCAAGAGACTTTCCGGATTCTAAAATTTCAGCATCTTGGAGCTGGACAACTTTTTTTTTTTAAATTATACACAAGCACTATGCAGCCTTGTCATTACATGTGAACCCATCTGCAGGTATAAATGGAGAACCAGGAAATACTGATATTGATAGGGTAGATCAGCACTTCCTGGTACTGAATCTTCAAGTAATGACTTAGATGTTCAGTATCTGCTCCAATATGTTAGGCTTTCTGCATCTACCCTCAGAACTATATAGAGCTTTATTTTAGTGAGTGCCCTACACTAAAGGCTAAAGAGCATAATGTTGTTAAGCATTGCAATTTTATGGGTCATTATTCCAAGGTTTTTGGTACATTTGGAATTCGTTGAAACAGAATTTGACCTCTATTAACTTGTGTGCCCTGAACTGGTAGTACATACATATCCCATCAAACACTCATTCTTTCTTTTTTTTTTTTTTTTTTTTTTTTTTGGTACGTGGGCCTCTCACTGTTGTGGCCTCTCCCGTTGCGGAGCACAGGCTCCGGACGCACAGGCTCAGCAGCCATGGCTCACGGGCCCAGCCGCTCTGCGGCATGTGGGATCTTCTCGGACCGGGGCTCAAACTTGCATCCCCTGCATCGGCAGGTGGACTCTCAACCACTACGCCACCAGGGAAGCCCACTCATTCTTTCTTGACATAAACATACTAAACATATAATTTTTCGGAAGCAATGTACATTTTCACAGTAGCAAACAATATTTGAACCCATAAAGTAAATTTTGGAGAAAACAAGTGTAAATATAAAATATAGACTGAACTTAAATGATGGTGAAAGAATTCAGATAATTTGATTCTAGTGACACAGAACCAAGATGGAATCTATTTCTGAGTCATTGAAATTTATAAAAAAATATTTTGACATTAGTTGAAGAATTAGGAATTTTCTTTCCCAAATGTCTTAAAAATTGGGGAAATTAAAAAAATCTATATGGCATCTTGACTCGAGTTTTCTGGTAACAGGCTTTGTTCCCAGGGTAGAAAAATCTTAGTGCAAATTATAATAATGTTGTGAGTTCATCTCTATCAGTAATTTAACAGAAAGTTTCAGGTGATTGTTTTGCTCTCCATTGACTACCCCAGTTCTGGTTGATATGGTACAAACTAGATTCTATTGTTCTGTCTGATTTATAAGAGATTAAAATGGTGAAAATTGGTAGGAAGTAGTAGCTTTTGGGATTGTGTTTCACACACAGAGGGCAGCAGTATGCTTTTAAAAGATACATTGCGGGGCTTCCTTGCTGGCGCAGTGGTTAAGAATCCATCGGCCAATGCAGGGAACACGGGTTCGAGCCCTGTCCCGGGAAGATCCCACATGCCGCAGAGCAGCTAAGCCCGTGCGCCACAACTACTGAGCCTGCGCTCTAGAGCCCATGAGCCACAACTACTGAAGCCCACGCGCCTAGAGCCCGTGCTCTGCAGTGAGAGTAGCCACCCAATGAGAAGCACGTGCACCGCAACGAACAGTAGCCCCCGCTCGCCGCAACTAGAGAAAAGCCCGTGCCCAGCAACAAAGACAACGCAGCCAAAAAAAAATGAAAAAAAGATACATTGTAAGGGGTAGATCTGTTCTTTATGGTTCTCTGGAAGTATTCATGAAAGAATTTTTTTTTAAATAACCACTTGTTGAAAACGAGGAGGTTCATATTATGGTTAGGATTCTCAGATTCTTTTTAATCTTCTGATACTGTGAATACTTCTGGTACTGTGGAATACAAAAGACTATCTAGCATGGTTTTATATGTAGGCATGAATTAGTATGCTGCACTATCTTTTCTGAGGACATGCATGGCACAAAATCCTTCCTTTACTCATAAATAGAGGTGGTTAAAAATTGGATCTGAAAACTGAATTTTCTAATCTATTCCAGGAAAGCCATCCCTTCTGTTTCCCCCACTGACTATTAAAATTTGTTGATTATCATGAGAGACCTTCTGCTACCAGTGTTTTAATGATTCTGAAATAGTCTCTTGGACTCTTTCTCCTTAGATTTTTAGTTTGAAGGTTATTTATCCATTTTGGATGGTTGGATATGGTTGCCTTTTGCTTCCCAGCCAGTAGAATAAATAAGTATATTTTTCACTTATTTTGATTTCCAGCTTAGCTGTATTTCTTACAAAACACTGTAAAATACTATTTGCTTTTTCCAAGTTTCTCACCACATCTTTAGTAACATAATAGTATTGGCTTGGCCGAAAAGTTCGTTCGGGTTTTTCTGTAACGTGGAAAAACTCGAGCAAACTTTTTGGCCAACCCAATATTGCATTGCTGGGCTTTCAGTCATTTAAATCTTTGCTGGTTAAAATATGGAGCGGTTTTGGTGACTTCGTGAGTTGCAGTGCTGCTTTGCAAATTTAAGATTATAACTTCCTGCATTTTATTTCATCTCAATAAAAATCCAAATAGAAACTTAGGAAGAACATTAAAGAAGTTTATTAAAGTTTCTACAAATAATATGCCAAATTTTTTATTGTTTTTTTAATACACTATAGATTTCTTTTTGCAAAATCCAAGTCTCTTTAACTGTGATAAACGCCATTTCTTTATGTTATATTACTGGGGGTTTTTTCCCTTAAAAGTAAAATCTTTGTAATCTTTTAACAGCCAGACATTATAATCTTTGAAAAGTTTTATTTGCACATCCTTTAAGTAATTGTGATCTTTTTCATTTTTTCCTCTCTGTTGTTTAGTCCGAAAGAAACTCTACCTTCAAAACCTGTAAAGAAAGAGAAGGAACAAAGGCCACGTCACCTACTCACAGACCTCCCTCTCCCTCCAGAGCTCCCTGGTGGGGATCCATCTCCCCCAGACTCTCCAGAACCAAAGGCAATCACACCACCTCATCAACCATACAAAAAGAGACCAAAGTGAGTTTTTGGAGGGACCCATCCTTAATTACAGCTTTCTTCCTTACCTTTGGACCACAACCTACACCAGTAGGCTTATAGAGGATTGGGCCTAATGTAGATCTTATTTTATTTTAATGGATAAAATCCTTTTATCTACACTCATAGATACCATGTTGTGTTTTTTAGAAAAAGAATAATTTCCCAAATCCAAGGATACCATGAACATTGATCCCACTGTATCTTTTGAATTCATAATACTTAGCGTATTGAAGAAGAAAAAAATTCTTTAATTCAGAGGGTGTCAACCATGTACACATTAATGAAGAATTAATAGATGTGGGAATTTTTTTCCCCTGAACTACATAAATTGCCATGCCATAAATGTAGTAGGATCTGAGTTGGATCTTCAGATTGTTAGCATTCTTCTCTTGGTAGTAAAAATAGTTGCCATTCATTGAGCACATATTATTGCCAAAGTTTTATATTTTACTTTCATAGTAACCCTGTGATGTAGGGATTATTTTCCCATTCTATGGCTGAGGAAGCCAGTACTCAATAAAGTAGCAAATCTATTGTTATTTGATCTTACGTCTTCCTGAAGCAAAAAAAAAATCTGTGAGAGATTAGCCACTGTGAGAGACTGTTTAAACTATTTATTTCATATCATTTGATTCCTGCTTTTTTAATAAAGAAACTGATAAAAGACTCAGGAGCCAGAGAAATCATCATAAAAGAATTCTGTTTTGTTCTTTGAATACACTTAGGTAATTCCTTGGCGTGGTTAGGACTCCATGCTTCCACTGCAGGGGGCACGGTTTTGATCCCTGATCGGGATCCCTCAAGCCGTGTGATGCAGCCAAAAAATAAATAAATAAATAAAAAAGAAAGAAAGAAAGGAATACACTTAATTTTTTAAAATAACTTTTTTGTTTGTTTTTATTTTTGTTTTGCCTTTTTTAGAATTTGTTGTCCTCGTTATGGAGAAAGAAGACAAACAGAAAGTGACTGGGGGAAACGCTGTGTGGACAAGTTTGACATTATCGGGATTATTGGAGAGGGAACCTATGGCCAAGTATATAAAGCCAAGGACAAAGACACAGGTAAATATTGCCACAAAATTTTAGATGTCAGAAGGTTAAAAATTTAGCAGTACTGATGTCTTAAGTGGATTTAGCAAAAGTAAACTTTGAATTCTTATTTGGTCTCCAGAAGTTATGAAATAGACTAAAATTTTCCAAAAGAATAGTATAATTATTACTGTCTAAAAACCTTCCTCCTTCTGTCCATTGTAAGTGTTTTATAATAAGCTTGCTGGGAATTTAAGAGAAGGTAAAAATAAAATTTGTCAGCTGCTCTTTAGTAAGGGGCTAGTCCTTGAAGATAAAATGAAGTAGTTGGATTATTGATATATTTTAATAATACAAGATTTTTAGGCTTAACAGAATATTGAATTAAAATGTTAAAATCTTTAAAAAGACAAAGAAAGGGAACATGGGGATTTTTAATTTTTTTTAAACAGTATAAAAGTATCTGCCATGTAGCATTAAAGTAGGCATTAAGGGGCTTCCCTGGTGGCGCAGTGATTGAGAGTCCGCCTGCCGATGCAGGGGACACGGGTTCGTGCCCTGATCCGGGAAGATCCCACATTCCGCGGAGCGGCTGGGCCCGTGAGCCATGGCCGCTGAGTTTGCGCGTCCGGAGCCTGTGCTCCGCAACGGGAGAGGCCACAACAGTGAGAGGCCTGCGAACCCCAAAAAAAAAAAAAAAAAAAAAGTAGGCATTAAGTCTGTGTTTCAGAGCAAGAGCATATATTGTTTGATTCACGATTGTGGCCAAAAAATGCTAATTGTAATATAACAGTTTGAATTTGTTGTAACAGGAGAGCTAGTGGCCCTGAAGAAGGTGAGACTGGACAATGAGAAAGAGGGCTTCCCAATCACAGCCATTCGTGAGATCAAAATCCTTCGTCAGCTAATCCACCGAAGTGTCGTTAACATGAAGGAAATTGTCACAGATAAACAAGACGCGCTGGATTTCAAGAAAGACAAAGGTACTAGCAAAGAATCATGTTTCTGCATGGGAGATTGGTACATTTTATTTCCCTTTATTAGCTTGTTTGCCTGTTTGCATTTTTTAACAAGTTGTACTAAAGTCCAGCTTCTTTCTTTAATCCACATCAGAGTTAAGATGTTAACAGATTGTTCTTACGCTGAACAGTGCTTATTTTATAAAATGTCCGTCCGTCATTAGTGCACTCTTATACTTTTAGAAATCATTGTTAATCATTAAAATTAGAGTCTGCTGTTAACACCTAATAAGGCCAGCACATAAACAATGTAAGATTCTCCTCCAACCAACGTTTTGAAGTCGGTTTTTTTTTGTTTTTGTTTTTTACAAATTGTAATAACAATAATGGAAATTAAAACCCAGATTTGACAGTTATTCTCATTTTTACATCCTTCATTTATATGCATCTTTTTTTTAATGTAGTTTTCTACTCATACAGTTTCAAATCCAAAGCAGGTATTTCTAAAACAGTTTTCAGGTCACATAGTGGTTTGTTTTCTTGGATTTGTAACTTTTGTCTATGGGGGATACATTCGTTTGTTGTTTTCATATTTATGTTTGAAGTAGTCTATATATGACATCCAGCCTACTTTTATTAAAGTAAATCTGAAAGTTTAGAGAGGGGCAGCTGTGAAGAGGTGGCATCTGTGAATATAGCCTGAGATGTTAACAGAGAATATGATTGAAATACATAAAATTAGGAGGGTAATGGATTAAGTTAAGTTGGACTTCTTTGCAGAGCCTCAAATATATTAACACTAGGGGAGTAATACCTCTTAAGTTTAGTAGAAGTAGTTTTAAAAAAAAGAGGAAATTCTGCTTAGATAAATTTATGAAAGTTAGATTGGAATAGAATTAAGTATACTAGATATATTTCTGGGTGTGTTTTTTTAACCTTTTCTGATTATAAAAATAATGCAGTGTATAACTAGTTTCTGTGAGGATGTGTAAGAAAATGTTAATTGGTTGCTCCTGGAGAGGTGCTTGCTTTTCATCCATGCCCTTCTGTACTGTTTAAATAATTTACCATGTACTGTTTAAATTCTTTTTTAAAAAAATCATAAGATAATGGGGGACTTCCCTGGCAGTCCAGTGGTTAAGACTCTGTGCTTCCACTGCAGGGGGCATTGGTTCGATCCCTGGTCAGGGAACTAAGATCCCACATGCTGTGTGGCACAGCCAAAAAATTAAAAAAAAATTTTTTTAATCATAAAATAATAAATGAATGAATGGATGTGATGCATGCCCCTTGTGGAAAAATTGAAAACATAGGCAAGTAAGAAAAGGAAAATGGCAATCACTTCTCTCCCACTCGCAGTATACGAGCATCCATAGAAGATCACTGTAGTATTAGCATGTTGGCATATTTTTTTCTACTACTTTATATTTTATATATATTGTATTTATTTTAACATAACCAAGATAAAAGTGTATTTAGTGTTTTATAAGTTGTCATAAGCAATTTCCTGTATCATTAACATGTTTTAATGACTGTGCATAAAGACAGATGAATCCAAATTTATGTCACCAGTCCTTGTTGAACAATTAGTTGTCAGTTTAAAAAAATAGTACAATAGCACTGCATAAATATTTGTATTTTGATTTATTTCTTAATATAGTTTCCTAGAAGTAGAATTATTTGGTCAAAGGAATTTTCATATTTAATGTTAGATTGCTTTTAAGAAAGATAGTAATAATTTATGTCCCACCAGTGAGTCTCATCCCACTTTATCCTCCCTAACATTGAGTTTATCTTTTAAAAAAATTGTCATCTTATCTGATAGGTGAAGTATGAATGATATCATTATTTTGGATTGCATTCTTTATATTCTGAGTTTTTTTCCATGTCTATCAATTTTACTTATTTTCTCTTTTTTTGAGTTGTCCATTTGTGTCCTTTATCCACTCTCTTTTGCAGTTTTAGTGTTTTCTTAATTCATATGAGGGCTTAGCTAAAGCTAAGATATTCCTTTAATGCAGTGGTTCTTAACTTTTTGGGAGTCATGAACCTTTTAAAATACCTTATGGATTCACTCTTCAAAAAAATACATTTAAAATGTTGCATACACATGTATTTAAAATGTAGTATGCTATTTAGAGAGTTCAAAGAGTCCTTGAAGCCTATCCCCTAGACTAAGAATCCTTGCCTTTATGTTACTGAGAGAAGAATTTTAGACTAGATGGATCATTGTCTAAGTAGGTCTAGTGTTTCTTATGTTATAGTATTTGCCTCTATCATGCACCCTGTTGAAAGTGGAAAGATAATGTGGATTTCAAATCTTTCACAATTCTCTTAGCCTTTTATCTACTTTTAAATTTAGGGAGTTGAATTAGATGATTCATTTTTCTTTCAATTCTTAAGTACTATAAATTTCACTAATAATTCATACTAAATGTACCCCTGGCGTATTATGTGAGTGCTGTTAACTGGGGTAAAGATTTCTACAAAATAGTCTTGGACAATGTGTAACAAATGGGCATGGTTGTATATTACAAATAAAACTTTATTTACAGCAATAGACAGGCTGGATTTGGCCCAAGGGGTCTGTAATTTGCCAACTGATTTAGATCATAAAAGACTAGTTATACAATCTAATTGGGGCAGTTGTCCCTTTAGAGAAATAAGTAGTCCAAAGAGCACTGGACTATGAGTCACAAGATTAATTCAAAAAATAGTTCTGTTATTTATTGTTAGAATGGGCAAGTTATTCAACTGCTTGAGTTTTAGTTTCTTCATGTGTAAAATTAAGTGGTTTTTCCAGAAAGCTTATGGTCAACTCCAAAATTATGTTAATATTTGACACATTGTTATTTCGGCATCCTTTTTCTCTTGTTTTTAATTTTTTCCTTCATCCTATGTAGGAGCCTTTTACCTTGTATTTGAGTATATGGACCATGACTTAATGGGACTGTTGGAATCTGGTTTGGTGCACTTTTCTGAGGATCATATCAAGTCATTCATGAAACAGCTAATGGAAGGCCTGGATTACTGTCACAAAAAGAATTTCCTGCATCGGGATATTAAGTGTTCTAACATTTTGCTGAACAACAGGTAACACAGTAACCATATGAGGTTAAGCATTTTCTCCCTCTCTTCTTCTTTTTTTTTTTTTTTTTTTAAATTTATTAGTCTCTGCTTTACAACAAAGTGAATCAGTCATACATATACATCTGTTTCTCCCTCTCTTCTGACACCCTTAGTTTCAGCTAGTTAATTGGGGTTATAGGTAAACCCAATAATGCACTTTTTTGCATTTACGTACATCTGATGTCTGTACCTTAGGAACAACTTGTGATAGGGGTACTCTGATCAGCAGAGTCTCCAGACTCAGTGTTGGTAAGGACTAAAAGAGGTAGGATTGTAAAGGTTTTTTTAAATGCAGACATTTTAGAGAATTACTTACATCCTATAGGAATATTCAAAGAGCTTTTGCCATAGTTAGTAAATAATACTTCTGTGGTCTTAGGCAAATTCAAACACACATCAAGTTCTTAATGACATTCTCCTTTGTTTAGTGCTCTTTTAACTGCTCTTGAGACTTTCTCAGTTATCGAATTTCAGAGTAAACACAGATGTAGTTGGCGACTGACCTTTCTGCCCAGCACTTACTCCTGGGTTTTAATAGTATAGACAGACAGGAATTTGGTGAAGAACAGTGTTAATTCTTCAGAAGTTTTTATCATCTGCTTTCTTCCTCTCTGGCTATTTGCCTAAATTGCGTTGGTGATATCAGTTGCGTTACAGTAGTCTTTGGTGATAGCCCTACATACTGAGGAATAAAAAGCAAGTCTGGTACCATTGGAATAAGGCCAGTGTTTGGTTCTGTAGGTAGTGGGCTGTTTATAGCCATTTTTGTCTGATGCACCCTTTGTTTTAAATATTTCGGATCAGTTCTGTTTAACAAACATTATTTAGATGGGAATATGGAATGGTTACGACATATTTCCTGTCTTTGTGGAGTAGGGTGACCAACTCTCCAGTGTTACCTGAGACTGTCCTGGTTTTAGCACTAAAAGTCCCACATGGGATGGTTGGTCCCTGAAGATTTCAGAGTTTAGTAGGGAGGCTAAACAAATAAGTTGCTCCATTCAATAAACATTTATTAAGCTTTTTTTTTTTCCCCTTGAATTTGGGAGCATCTGGGAAGATGCAGTCTTGAGGAATGAATAGGAATTTATCAGAAAGACTGACAACAGAGGTTCACATTTCTAGGCAAAAGAAGAGTGCATGTACAAAAGCACATAAATGTGAAGATAACATAACATGTTATGTTTGGAAAACTGTAAAGGAGTCAGTATTGCTAGGGCAAGAAGAGTGAAGCACATAATGGCAAGAGATGAAGCTGGACAGTTGCAAGGAGCCAATTTAAAGATCTTGTATATCTTGCTAAGGAGCTTAAATTTTATTTACAGGTAACAGCCATTGAAGGGTGCTGGTTAATTTTTTGTTTTAAAATTATACAATTAATGCATTATTATATTAATTGTACAAATTACTGTAAAATTGTTATTTGTACTTAAATACGTTTTTGAGACAAAACACGATATTAAAAATATCATTCCTTTCTGGAGACTTCCCTGGCGGTCCAGTGGTTAAGACTTTGCCTTCCAATGCGAGGGGTGGGGGTTCCATCCCTGGTCAGGGAGCTAAGATCCCATATGCCTCACGGCCAAAAAAACCAAAACATAAAACAGAAGCAGTATGGTAACAAGTTCAATGTAGACTTTAAAAATGGTCCACAACATGGGCTTCCCTGGTGGCGCAGTGGTTGAGAGTCCGCCTGCCGATGCAGGGAACGTGGGTTTGTGCCCCGGTCCGGGAGGATCCCACATGCCGCAAAGCAGCTGGGCCCGTGAGCCATGGCCGCTGGGCCTGCGCGTCCGGAGCCCGTGCTCCACAACAGGAGAGGCCACAACAGTGAGAGGCCTGCGTACCGCAAAAAAAAAAAAAAAAGGTCCACAACAACAACAAAAAAGTCTTATAAAAAAAAAAAAAATATATATATATATATATATATATATATATATATATATATATATATATATATATATGTCATTCCTTTCTGTCACTATCCCTGTGATCCACCACAATTCTCATTAAAGCTGGGCTTGGTTAATCTGTATCCACAGTAATAGTGCTTCAAAAATTTGATGATGGCTATCATCTTGCAGCTTTCTGGAGTATAGTATTAATATACTTTTTTCTATTCCTTTTGCTCCTCTATTAGGGGATGTTTCAGGCCAGGGAATAACTGCAGTCCTGCTTGGTGTCCTTTCTGGTGGGTCAGGCCCCTTTCTGTCCCTGACTTCCCATATTCAGGAAGCTGATAAGGTTTTAGACTAAAGTGAATTTCCTTCTCAGGTTGCTAAGCAGGATGCAGGAGTCTCATGGTCTAGCCCGATCCAGCCAGCTTCTGCTCTTGCCCATTTAGTTCTGTCTACACAGAGATTTCTGGGTGAGATGGCCTAGAGAGGAGTCCTCAGGTGGACAAAGAAGAGAAAGCATTGACGAGAGGGAGGAGAGCAGTGTTGGGCTCCATGATGTTTATTTTATCTTAATTACACAAGTATAAATGACACCAAATTATTTTAGATATAGGAGAGACATAATTAGTCTTCTGTTGTAGAAACATCACTAAATGGTCACCATATAGCGTGTGGACAGGAGGCAGAGAGACTTACTAAGAACAATGTAAGAAATGGTCAGTGCTTGAACTAACCAAGGCATTGCTAGAAGAGGATGGACAGGATGGACTTGGTAGATCAGTAGACTTTGATGAGTGAGTGAATGGTGGCGAATGAATCAAAGTACTTTAACCCAAAGATTTCTGACCTGAGAAACTATCTAGGTGGGTGGCACAGTGGTCAATATAGGGAGTACAGAAGGAACAGCAGGATGCGTCGGGGGAAGAGTAAACCCCTTTTGGATATGTCTGTTATATATCCAGGGTAGTGATATCAAATAGGCATATGGTCACATGGGAGTTTCAAACTAGCATTGTAGATTCAGGAGTTATCAAGCATAGAAAAGATGTGAGAAGATGGAACCCGAGGGGCTGATTAGACAGATAGGAAGAAAATAAGGAAATATGAATGCAAAATAGGCAGGTTTAAGAAATGAGTGGTCATAGATGTCAGGTGATACAAGTAGATTTTAAGGCCCAAGGAGAGAATCTGAAAATTAAAAGGTCAGTGGTGAAAGTGTGGGGTAAGTGGGTGGGTAGCACAATTAATGGGAAGGTGATTGTAGGTGTGACTTCAACTTTTTGTTTTTATTAATTTTTTATTAAAGAAGCAGAGGTTTGAGCATATTTAAATGCTAAGCAAAAAGAAAATCGGTAGAGAGGGGGAAGTTGAAGATTCAAGAAAGAACCAAAGTAATTTAAAGAAATGAGTTTCTAAAGGAGATAGGGTCAAGGCCAGAGGTGGTAATACTGATTATCCTTGAATAAGAAAAGAGATTGACGCACTTTTTCTGTAATTGAAGGGAAAGGAGAAAGCAAGGTTAGAGGTGTAAATAAGTTTATAGGTAAAAGTATGTTAAATAGGTCCCACCTGATAGCTTCTGTTTCCAATGAAGAAGGTTATTTACTGAGAGTGAGAGGGGGGAGGGGATGGATTAGGAAATATGGTAGGTGCTGGTGATGTTTAGGTCTAGCCTCATTTTCCATAACTGTATATCTATTGCCATTTTAACTTTCAGTCCTACCATAGTAGGACTTGCCTTGAGTCTTGGGATCAAAGTAAGGATGCCAAGAAATCTGAGGAACGCTTTTTGTCTCAATATAGTGCTCAAGTCAGCTATTTCTTTCCTTTTTGCTTCTCTCAGAATTTGCTTATAAATCGAACTTAAAATGTGATGATGTCTGGGACAGGTGGGTAAGGTGCCCATAACCTTTACTAGGAATGGTAAGAGTTGATTTAATGTAAAATTTCGTTGCTAGTAGCTTTTTTGTTTTAATATTTTGTCCCATTGCTCAGACTTTGAAGAGCACCTCCTAGAAGAGCCCTTTTTTTTCTCTTCTATCTCACTTTTCTGCTTGATCTGAGCTATCAGGCACCCAGTCCCTTAAAAAAGATGAATTGGCTTTTCATTCCGTAAGACGTAAGGCAAACTGTAAATGTGAATAAATAGACTACACAAGAATTTAGATAAATATGATTAATCCAAAATAGTTAATGATGGTTTTTAAATAGTTTCCCAACATTTTGTGTTGCATTTTATTAAAATATTGCTTGACATCACTGTCAAACACAGAATATTTAGCAGAATGAAACGTGGATGTGATCCCTTTAAGGGAGTGGTTCTCAAAGTGTGGTTCTCAGATCAGCACCATTGGCATCACCTGTGGGCTTGTTGGAACTGTGGATTCATGGACCATGACCTACTGAATCAGCATCTCTGGGAATGGGGCCCAGAAAACATTTAACAAGCTTTCCAAGTAATTCTTATTTCATAATAACGTTTGAGAACCCCTCTAAAGTCATAATTGTGTATCTTCATGGTATAGGAAGTGATGGCAGTTTGTTGGTAGGAGGGGCCTTGTCCATCATAAAAATTGTTTGTTCAGGTCAAAGGTATGTTCTCTGTTTGAAAAATCTGTTATAGCCACAGAATTGTTGCAGTCTACTTTTTGTTATGAAAAATGTCGAATTATAAGAAAAAGTTGAGACACTAATATAATTAATAATACATATACAATTAACATTTTGCTATATTTGCTCCCTTTTTATTTTTCTGCCTGACGTATTTTAAAGTAAATTACAGATATCATTACGTTTGATCCAGTGGTTAGGACTCGGCACTTTTACTTCTGTGGCCCAGGTTCAATCCCTGGCTGGGGGACTGAGGTCCTGAATGCCCCGTGGCGTGGCCAAAAAAAAAAAGCCTTTTGTATTTGTATAGCTAGTTTATTCAAACCAGAATCAGTCAAGGATTATGAATTGGCTTTAGTTGTTAGGCCTCTTAAATCTCTCTTAATCTAAAACAGCCCATTCCTTTTTTCCCCAACAGTAGGTATTTAATCTAGCAGGTTCTAGCCACTGTTGTTTGCCAAGAAATAAAAGAAATATTTAGTTAAGGAGTCAAATCCAAAAATACAGTAGTAGTCCAAAAAAAACTCCCTAAGGCTTTGTATAGTGGAGTCGTCAAAAGAGGCTTAATCTGGCAGAGTGACCATTAAGAGTAGAACTGAAAGAGCAGAGGTTAAAAATTCATTTTTGTAATTCCTTTAACTCCTAAATGAGCACTTGACTTTTTAGGTGTAATTTGGAGGCTGCTGTTGTTACTTATGAAAATAATGAATTTTTGTTTTACAGTGGGCAGATCAAACTAGCAGATTTTGGACTTGCCCGGCTCTATAATTCTGAAGAGAGGTGAGTCATTCAGCAAAATTACATGTGGGAAATAGGAAAGAGTCTTTTTCATTCTTGGATATGCTAGTATGCTGCAAGTTGCAATAACTCTCAGAGTTCCCTAATTTTCTAAATGTGTTACCACCTAGATTTTAGACAGTAAATTCTATCTAAATTCTTGAATCTGCCTTAGACTGAAATAAATCAACCCAAATTGGAATGGAAGTTATTTCTTCATCACCTTCTGTCCAGTTTACTTTTGAACTCTTAGGTTGCTATGGAGCTGTTCTGATGATCCTGTCTCCAGTTGGCAGCTATTTTAATTTGCATTTAATTGTACAAGTATTTTTCATCAGAAACCGTTGTAACCATTGTAAATTTATGTCATGGTTATGTTTTACATTTCAGCCGCCCTTATACAAACAAAGTCATTACTCTGTGGTACCGACCTCCAGAACTTCTGCTGGGAGAGGAGCGTTATACGCCAGCGATAGATGTTTGGAGCTGTGGGTAAGGCTTTTTTCACCTTTTCTTTTGTTTGTAACTCACATACTGTTGAATTTGTATCCTGTTTTATCTCTACATTGGCTTTTTGCTGCTCTTCTTTAAGTTCAAAAGGATGGGGATCAACTTTTAGCCAGATTTCAAAGAAATCTGTTGAATATTTCTTAATATCAGACACATAGTTTTTTTTTTTGAACATTTCTCCAATTTTCTTTTTTTTTTTTAAGCTTACTTTGAATTTGGATCCAAATACATTCAAATAAGGCTCATAGATTGTAATTGATTATCTCAAGTCTTTTAATTATAGATTCCCCCTCCATCTCTCTTAGGATTTTTTTCCCCCCTCTTACAATTTTTTTTAGAAGAAACTGGGTCATTTGTCCTACAGAATTTCCCATAATCTGGACTTTGCTGGTTGCATTCTCATGGTGATCTTTTAGCATGGTTCTCTATTTTTTTTATTTCCTGTAAATTGTAGGTGAATTCAGGTTTGATTCCCAACACCCACTGACCCTGAAACTACTTTACAGGTGGTTTTGAGTACTTCTGACAGATTACATAGTCACTTGTACATCACAGTTGGGGGTAGGAAGCAGTGGGAGCCTCTGCCCATAGTACAGGCAATAACTGGATACATTGTCTGTAGAGAACTTAAAAACAATTTAAAAAATGCATTACAAATTAGTCTACTTTTTATTATCCTCTTATACAAGCAGTTCTAAACAATGTCTAATAAAATATTCATCCCTATTGGAGCAGATTTACACAGACACACACCACTTTATATAATATGTAATTGTCTCTTTTTGAAATGTTATTAGCTATTAATGATCCACATCCATCAATCCATTTGTGGTTGTTTTGTGATACGATATTCTAATCATTTTATTCTTTCTTGAAATAAAGACAGTTTATCTATTTGGCTACCCTTGGGTACAAATGATACAGAAAAGGTTTAATTAGGGAATTCCCTGGTGGCGCAGTGGTTAGGACCCCATGCTTTCACTCCTTAGGGCCTGGGTTTGATCCCTGGAAGGGGAACTAAGATTCCACAAGCTTCGTGGCACAGCCAAAAAAAAAATTTGAAAAGGTTTAATTAAAGGTTGAATTCTTCATTTTATTTACCAGTTTTCAAAATAATGAGATGGCTTACTATTATCCTCCAAAGATGGCCAAAGAGAAGTTATTTGGGGTTTGTTTTTTAGTTTCATTATGAACTCATGGATTTAAACAAATTTGACATGTTTTAATTCATTGTAGTTATCATCCTTATTCTTCTTCAAACTGTCCAGTCTTTGGTCAGTGGGAGTTTATGCAGGTTAATTCTTGGGACCTTTTGACTCAACCATATTAGTCTTTGATAGCCTTCATTGTTTTCTGATTCTAGGCTCATCCTGTTCATTTCCTGCTACAGACCTGGAATTGGCCATTTCTCTAAGGAGTCTTAGTTCCTTTTAGTACAAAATGATACTTAGAGGCCACAATTTGTAAGTTAGGGGCATAGACATTTTAAATGGGCTGTGTTAGTTGTTTCATTTTTTTTAATATATAAATTAATTTAATTTATTTATTTTTGGCTGCGTTGGGTCTTCGTTGCTACACGTGGGCTTTCTCTAGTTGAGGCAAGCAGGGGCTACTCTTTGTTGCCGTGTGCAGGCTTCCATTGCGGTGGCTTCTCTTGTTGTAGAGCACAGGCTCTAGGCACGGGCTTCAGTAGTTGTGGATTGCAGTCTCTAGAGCACAGGCTTAGTAGTTGTGGCGCATGGGCTTAGTGACTCCGCGGCATGTGGGATCTTCCCGGACCAGGACTCGAACCCATGTCCCCTGCATTGGCAGGCGGGTTCTTAACCACTGCGCCACGAGGGAAGTCCCCTAGTTAATTGTTTCTTACACTGTATGATTTATGTATGCACACTGACCTTGACCTCCATACTTCAGGATTCTGACACACATACTTCCCAGTGGAGCATATCACTTTTTTCTATTTTCTCTCCTCTGTTAATGTCATTCTTCAAAAGGAGCAGTATAGGGCTTTTATTTCAAAATTCAAAAGGGTGATGGAGAAAGAGCATAATTTCTGTAGTAGCCTACCCAATTCAAATGAAGCTTTAGTTAAATTTTACTGACTCAAGCTGGGCGTGTTTATGTTCTGGACTCTTTGCTCTAACAGTATTAGCATTTAAATTGTCACAACTAGGCTCTAAAGTTAATGCCCCATTAAGATGCACAGGGAAAGTTCATAGCTCTGTTGGTACTATTTCTGTGCAACCTGCTACATCAGTGCAGTAGCAAAGTGTTGATTACATAATGATGTCTTCCCCACCAAAGGACTGGAAACTGAAATAAAACACAATTGGAAATTAAAATTATAGAAAATTATACTTTCTTTAAAGCAGTGACTCATTGAATTGAGATTTTGCTTGACTTTTGTTGTGCACTTACTGCTTTGGTGATCCATGGTAGTCTCTCTGAAGATATTTTTGTGGGATGTTCTTGACAGAATTAATTGATGGAGCAGTTCAGTTTGAAAATCAGGGGAGAAACCAGAAAGACTAGTACAACACATGATACCTAGAGTCTGAAAACTCATCTGGGTTTGTTCTTTCTGTGTTTTATTTTACATGTTGTGATAACACTGTATTTGGAATTTGATTTGGCAGTCAGTATTAGAAACAATTAAATTTTACTTATACTTTTCTTTCTTTGGATAAGGTTTGTGAGAATATTGGAAATAAGAATTTGAAGTTAACAAATACTAAAAGAAAAGTGCTAATAACTTTAAAAGCTGGGTTTGTTTGCTTTCTCAAATTCTGTCAAGCTAAAGAATTTCAAAGTTAAACTATATACAGTTGTCCCTCTGTATCCACAGGAGGATTGGTTCCGGGACCCCCTGCATCCAAAACGTGGGGATGGCTCAAGTCTGTTATATTAAATGGTGTAGTGTTTGCATATAACCTACACACACCCTCCCACATATCCTCCAGTATACTCTCAGTCATCTCTGATTACTTATAATACCTAATACAATGTAAATCCTGCATAAATAGTTGTAAATACAATGTAAATGCTGTGTAAATAGTTGCCAGTGTGGCAAATTTAAGTTTTGCTTTTTGGAACTTTCTGGAATTTTTTTTCTAAATATTTTCAATCCATGGTTGGTTGAATCTGTGGATAGGAACCTATGGATACGGAGGGCTGACTGAAAACATTGGTTTTGGGAATATTTGTAAATTAATCTCATTTAAGAGCACAGGTTAGAAGAGATTCGTTCACTTTTTTCTTCCCCACTTTTTGAAAAAAAAAAAAATTCAGGCATACAAAAAAGTATAGAGTATTCGTGTAATTTTTTTCATGTTTTAAATTTATTTTGAAATAATTTTAAATGTACAGAAAAGATGCTAGAATAGTACAAAGAACTTCAGTATAACCTTTATCCAGATTCACCGATTTTTTTTAACCTTTCAATTGAGATTTACAATAAACTGCATATATTCAAAGTGTATAATTTAAGTTTTGACATATTATTTATATACACCAGTGAAACCATCACCAAGGTCACCTCCAAAATTTTCCATGTGCTCCTCTGTAGTCTCTCTTTACTGTCCATACCATCCCATTCCCAGGCAACCACTGTTCTGCTCTCACTTTAGATTGATTTCCATTTCTAGAATTTTATGTAAACAGAATCATACTATATATGCTCTTTTTCCCCATGGCATCTTTTTTTTTTTTTTTTTTTTTTTTGCGGTACGTGGGCGTCTCACTGTTGTGGCCTCTCCCGTTGCGGAGCACAGGCCCCGGACGCGCAGGCTCAGCGGCCATGGCTCACAGGCCTAGCCGCTCTGCGGCATGTGGGATCTTCCCAGACCGGGGCACGAACCTGTGTCCCCTGCATCGGCAGGCGGACTCTCAACCACTGCGCCACCAGGGAAGCCCTTCCCCTATGGCATCCTTTACTCAGCATGAATTATTTTGAGATCATTTGTGTTAGATTCACTAATTTTTAATATCTTGCCACATTTCCTTTTATATTCACGTATGTATATATTATGTGGTATGTATATGTATTATATATATGTACTTATATATAATACAATGTACAATATATACATAGAATAAAATGTGCGTTTATATAGGTATACCATATATGTTTTTCCAGAACTATTTGAAAGTAGTTCTATGTATCATGCTCCTTTCCCTCTTAATATTTAATGTACGTTTCCTAAGAACAAAGATATTCTCTTATAATCACAATATAATTATCAAATTCAGGGAATTTAACATTGATACAATATATTTAATAGAGTACTTTAACCTACATTCCATACTCTGATTTTGTCGGTACCCTCATAATGTCCTGGAAACAATACTTCACCTGATAGAGGATCCAGTCCATTATCATATACTACATTTAGTTTTCATTCTTTAATCTGGAACAGTTCCTTAGCCTTTTTTTGGTTTTGATTTTGGATGGAATATTCCATAAGTGTTCTTTTTTTTTTTTTTTTTTTTTTTTTTTTTTGCGGTACACGGGCCTCTCACTGTTGTGGCCTCTCCCATTGCGGAGCACAGGCTCCGGATGCACAGGCTCAGCGGCCATGGCTCATGGGCCCAGCCATTCTGCGGCATATGGGATCCTCCTGGACCAGGACACGAACCCGTATCCCCTGCATCGGCAGGCGGACTCTCAACCACTGCGCCACCAGGGAGGCCCAAGTGTTCTTTTTTAAATTTAGTTGATTTATAATATTAGTTTCAGGTGTACAACATAGGGATTCAGAATTTTTGTTCATTATGTTTCATTTAAAGTTGCTATAAAATATGGATTATATTCCCTGTACTGTACAATATATCCTTGTAGCTTATTTGTTTTATACATAGTAGTTTGTAGCTCTTAATCCCCTACCCCTATCTTGACCTTCTCCAAGTCCCTCTCCCCACTGGTAACCACTAGTTTTTTCCCTCTATCTGTGAGTCTATTTCTGTTTTGTTATATTCATTCATTTGTTTTATTTTTTAGGTTCTACATATTAATGATAACATACAGTATTTGTCTTTCTCTGACTTATTTCACTAAGCATAATACCCTCTAGTTCCATCCATGTTGTTGCAAATGGCAGAATTTCATTCTTTTTTATTTCATAAGTGTTTTTTTTTAAGGTATTACATTTGTATTTACATGAACCCTGTTTGCCTCTTACTGATGATGTTAATTTTGGTCACTTGGTTAAGGTGTTGTCTTTTTTCCACATTAAATAGTTATCAGTTTTCCTTTTGTAATTAAGTAATTTGTGGAGAGATACTTGGAGACTGTAAATATGTCAATATAGTTTTGAAAGGCCTTTTCAAAATGGTAAAAGTGTTTAAGCATAATATGTTTGAAAGTCCTATTGAAACTGAGCCTGACTGATGACAATAAACTTTTCTTTACAAATACAGTGCCAAGAGGCCTGTACATGTACATAGTGCACATTCTGCAGAGCAGATGAATGAAAAAGGCTAATATTCTTTTTATTGAAACTGCTGAGCATCTTTGTAAAATTGAAGTCTGTGTTTTTCAGTGTTTAGTTATTTCCTAAATTTACAGTGGAATTGATAGAAAAGGCTTCTTGACTCCTTTTTTTCTGCTTATAGACTGTCCTTTATAGGTGGCGAAAGTTTGATCTACCAGCAAATCCTTTGTACTATTTTCACTGCAAGAAATATTTTCTTTTATGAAACTCAGACCCTGAGTTTTGGGCTTATTTAGTATATCAGATACAGTCTGATATACTATAAAAGTTTATTGAGACATTTTAAATAGGCTCCA
The DNA here is from genome assembly GCF_025265405.1 of Mesoplodon densirostris. Lineage (NCBI taxonomy): Eukaryota > Metazoa > Chordata > Mammalia > Artiodactyla > Ziphiidae > Mesoplodon > Mesoplodon densirostris. The sequence continues at coordinate 4,964,316 of NC_082678.1, forward strand.
GGGATTTCTCTTCTGACCTCTCAATTTTATTCTTTCTAGATGCATCCTTGGGGAACTGTTCACAAAGAAGCCAATTTTTCAAGCCAATCTGGAACTGGCTCAGCTAGAACTGATCAGGTACAGCTGTGCATGTGCTCTGAGTGCCCAAGGGTGATAGGTATTCTCATCCTCTAATTTCTAACACTTTTCAGTCATTCTACTAAGTGAGTTTATGCTCCTTATGTCTACGTAAGTTTCTCTTCACTCAATCAGGTTTACCATATATTTTGTCATGGGTTGTATATGGAAAGAAGTTGTATTCCACCTACTTCTTAGGTCTTTCTTTGCATTTTTTTATTAGTTCTTCATATAAAAGCATGCTGTTTTCAGGATAGTTGTTCTATTCTTACTTAGGTTAGATTAAGATCAACTTTATCCAGCAAACATTAGTTGAGCCTGTTCTATAATAAATTCCTATATCTGTTAAACTTTAGGATTCAGAGATAAATAAGATAGGTCCCTGCCTTCAAAGAAGTCAGAGTTTAGTAAGTGATGCATCAGGTAAACAGGTAATTATAAAAGGGAGCCTATAATAGAGGATTTTGGGAATGTCTGGGGTTGGGATGGAATTTGAGTTTTGTTTTTCGTTTTTTTTTTTATTATTATTTCTTTTCAATAAGATTAAGGGGAAGAATACGACAGGCTAATGTAGACTTTTTTTTTTTTTTTTTTTTTGCGGTACACGGGCCTCTCACTGTTGTGGCCTCTCCCGTTGCGGAGCACAGGCTCCGGACGCACAGGCTCAGCGGCCATGGCTCACGGGCCCAGCCGCTCCACGGCATGTGGGATCTTCCCGGACCGGGGCACGAACCTGTGTCCCCTGCATCGGCAGGCGGACTCTCAACCACTGCACCACCAGGGAAGCCCTAATGTAGACTTTTTTTTAAAGGTGGTGTGTAACTCATGTGTTATGCAGTAAATTCAGTTTTCCATCAAATTCCAATCTTAGGCTCTCTTCTGCTAGTTTTCCCTTTTAGGAACATTATAGGACCAGCTCAGCTCTTTGAAATTAATATTAACTGAACAGAACAAAATTGGTAGTTGAAACCTATGTGGAGGATTAAGAACATGTTTTACAAAACCAAATCTGTGGATCAGTTTGGACTATTGTGCCAGTATTTTCTCTTCACTATCGTGTAACCAGTTTTTCTGTCCTGTTCCTTCTGTCCTTAAAGCAGTGCGATCAGGTTTTACCTCTCTGCATGCCTTTTAACTTAATAAGCCAAAATCCCCCAGACCTGAGGAGGTAATAATTTCTGCGTCTAGAATCTCCAGAATTTACGATGCTGACTCACTCACTTCCTTGTTCTTGCTTTTCGCTTTGTTTTCAGTCGACTCTGTGGTAGCCCTTGTCCAGCTGTGTGGCCTGATGTTATCAAGCTGCCCTACTTCAATACAATGAAACCGAAGAAGCAATATAGAAGGCGCCTACGAGAAGAATTCTCTTTGTGAGTTTGACAGATGTGTACATCTAGTTTCCGTGTTTGGCTGTTGTTTGGATTTGACTTTTTCCTGTCCTAGGGAGTTAGTGCTGTCCCAGTTTATTATGAAAACACAAAATAGGAAAACATTTTATTTTTCAGCAGTATGAGTTTTATCATAGCCCTTTCGTAATTTTCTCATATGAAGGCTTTAGCTGATAGAAAACCATTTTATTTTGAATGATATACAAGTTTTCTCATAGTCCTTTTGATCTTCCTAAAACAAAAAGAATAAAACTGCTGGCTTCATGTTTTCTACCTGTATTACTGTTGCATTTCTTGAATCCTTTGTGGAAGTAAATCTGCTTGCTTGTTTAGCCAGGTTCCAACTCCCTTCCCATAGTTTTACATGGAGGTGGAAATTCAGAGACCTTTGACATAAGCTTACCGGTATAAGAACTGTGGGGTCATTGTGAACTCGTTCTTTCTCTCTTCCTTTTCACAGCATTCCCTCAGCAGCACTTGATTTACTGGACCACATGCTGACGTTAGATCCTAGCAAACGTTGTACAGCTGAACAGACCCTACAGAGTGACTTCCTTAAAGATGTCGAGCTCAGCAAAATGGATCCTCCAGAGTAAGTGCTGGTGGCCATGTAGTGACCCTAAACCTTCCCAAGGCTTCAGGAGATGAGAAACTCAAAATAATAGGTTTTTTAAAAAAGGAACTGCAGTGGCCAACCAAATAGAGAGGTGTCCTTGAGTATTATGGTTGATAAGAAGTTTATTGCTTTATGTATTTTTCTTAAACAAGGAATAGATTTAGATATGATATTTGTTCTAACTAGACTCATACTATCTTCTTTTGTCCCTGGATCCCCAGCATATTGCTCTATATAACCTCTTTGAAAGTATTCCTTCTAATTTTTGCTTTTTAACCATTTCATCTTTTTTAATTCCCTATATCTGCGGTGACCATGTTATCCCACACGTGCAAGGACAGTCCTAATTTTAAATAGTTTGTCTCACTATCAAGCCATATGTCCTGAATTTTGATATAGAAAATATGGTCTATGAATGTGTCTTTCTTCCATCAGAATCTTATTAATTTCCTGTATTGTATGAGATCCTCAAAGGTTCTACACTCACATCTCACATTCTGATAGATAAAAATCTTTGACTCTCACTGACAGCATTATAGCTTTCATGTCAGAGTTTTTGGGCATTTCTTTCTTATAGAAATACTGTGCATCTTAAATGTATGAGATGTTAGTACACGAACAGGTAATATCTACAAATCTGATAATCCAAAGAAATGTTTGAATTCATTTATTGTGTTTGAATTTTGATACATTGAATGTGATTGAAATATGTAAGCTTTTTAGTAAAAATTGGAAACTTGTTATAGAGAAATTTTGGCTATGATAATCCTTATTGTGGTAAGGTTTGACTTACTGGAATTTATTGAGTATAGGAAAGTCTGGAAATATATTAAAATATACTAATAAACCTCACAAATGAAAATATCCAGTCATGAAATTCAGTGGGCATAAAGAAGAAAGAACCAGTTTTTTGGTCGTTACAGACCAAGTAATACATAAATCGATTTTACACAGAGGTGATTTAATCATGATATGCTCATGTGGTTCCAAGATTTAAATTACCACCTTGCCTGGACTTTTTGTAGATATTAACAAGGCAGTCACCTCTGTTCTATTTATTCCCAACTGAAACTTGACCAATAAAGGTCTCCTTTATTTTTGTTATGCCAAGCAAGAATAGTTATAAAACTTAACTGTTTGACTGGAATATGGGCATTTATATATAGCAAGTGTGTCTCTGGTATTAGCAAGATCTTCATTTCTCACTGTAGAAAGAAATTCTTTGGGCTTTTGGAATTTTAGTTTCTCAGACTACCATATGCCATGATTCTGTTTACATTGCTACTATCTGTTTACTAACTTTTCTGGTTATTTTTATGTTTTCCTTATCCTTTCTATTTCCCCTTGCTCTTTACCTTCCCATTTTATTTTATTTTTTTTATTTTTAAAAATTTATTTATTTATTTTTGGCTGCGTTGGGTCTTCATTGCTGTGCGTGGGCTTTCTTTAGTTGCGGGGAGCGGGGGCTACTCTTTGTTGCGGTTGTGGGCTGCTCATTGCAGTGGCTCCTCTTGTTGCAGAGCACAGGCTCTAGGCGCACAGACTTCAGTAGTTGTGGCTTGTGGGTTCTACAGCGCGGGCTCAGTAGTTGTGTCACATGGGTTTAGTTGCTTCATGGCATGTGGGATCTTCCCGGACCAGGGCTCGAACCCAGTGTGTCCCCTGCGTTGGCAGGTAGATTCTTAACCACTGCGCCACCAGGGAAGCCCCTGCCTTCCCATTTTAATCTCTTGTTCCTCCATTCACTCACTACTGCATTCCCACATACATTTCTTTTGTCTTTTTCCAGCCTTCCCCACTGGCAGGATTGCCATGAATTATGGAGTAAGAAACGGCGACGGCAGCGACAAAGCGGTGTTTTGGTAGAAGAGCCACCTCCACCCAAAGCCTCTCGGAAAGAAACTATCTCAGGGACAAGTGCTGAGCCTGTGAAGAACAGCAGCCCAGCACCACCTCAGCCTGCTCCTGGCAAGGTGGAGCCTGGGGCTGGGGACACAATAGGTCAGTGCTGGCAGTGCTGGGATAGAGCCTTTGTGCTTTTACTAAGCACTTGGCAGATTTTGAAGGTCAAGTGCAAGGGTGTGTGTGTTTGTGTGTGTGTGTTTTTTGTTTTTGTTTTTGTTTTTGCGGTACGCGGGCCTCTCACTGTTGTGGCCTCTCCCGTTGCGGAGTACAGGCTCCGGACGCGCAGGTTCAGCGGCCATGGCTCATGGGCCCAGCCGCTCCGCGGCATGTGGAATCTTCCCGGATCAGGGCACGAACGCGTGTCCCCTGCATCGGCAGGCGGACTCTCAACCACTGCGCCACCAGGGAAGCCCTGTGTGTGTGTGTTTTAATTTAAGATTAGTTTACCCATGGCTCCCTAATATAACTGGAGCCCTGTTTATGTTAGATTTGTTAAGACCTTCTTAGAATTTAATCATGTTAAGTCACAATTGCTAAATGTAGTTAGTTCTGTAGCCTCTTATTTGATCTAAATATATCAAAAACTGTATAATAATGAATTATTATAAACAACAAGGTAGCTCTCCTGTGGTGCAACCATTTTTTCTGAACTACAGCTATTCCTTCCTTGGCTCATTTTTCCTTCCTTGTCCACTTAAAACAGTGGTTTTCAATGCTGGCGGCACATTAGAATCATCTAAAAAGCTTTAAATATAAACACCTCCAAACAATTGCCAGATCTCTAGGGATGGGACCTGAGGCTTCTGAATTTTAAAATCTCCCCTATTCTCATTGTAAAGCAATTATACTCTAATAAAGATATTAAAAAAACAGAAAGACAAACAAACAAAAAACCTCTCCTATTCTGATGTACAGTAAGGGTTGAAAATCACTGACCTTGAAGAATATAGATAAAATGAAGTCACTTTTACTCACAATACAGAGATGTTTTAATTAGTCCCTGTATTTTTAAGTGAAAATATAAAGAATAACAAATGTGTCATGACAGTTGGAGGAATGAAAAATGAGACATTCAAAATGAAACTTCATTCATTGGATATTGTAAGTTGCTATTGCCAATTGAAGAAGGCAAAGGTCCTTGCCTTGCCTCATCCTCTTATATTGGCTCCACTGTCTCTCCACAGGCCTCGGTGACATCACACAGCAGTTGAATCAAAGTGAATTGGCAGTGTTATTGAACCTGCTCCAGAGCCAAACCGACCTGAGTATTCCTCAAATGGCGCAGCTGCTTAACATCCACTCCAATCCAGAGATACAGCAGCAGCTGGAGGCCCTGAACCAATCCATCAGTGCCCTAACAGAAGCCACTTCCCACCAGCAGGACTCAGAGCCCACGGCCCCAGAGGAATCTTTGAAGGAGGCACCCCCTGCCCCAGTGGTCCAACCTTCAGCAGAACAGACAACCCCTGAAGCTTCAAGCACACCAGCTGACATGCAGAATATGTTGGCAGTTCTCTTGAGTCAACTAGTGAAAACCCAGGAGCCAGCAGGCAACCTGGAGGAAAACAACAGTGACAAGAACAGTGGGCCACAGGGGCCCCGAAGAACCCCCACAATGCCACAGGAGGAGGCAGCAGGTAAACAGACCGGTCATGAATCTCATTGAGCTCAGGTGCTGTTGATCCTCTTAAAAAATCTCTAACAGTTTCTTTTTCACATCAGTGGCCTCGGTTTCAGTCTTTCTGTCGCCTAGTCTACAGGAGAACATAGCACCATCTTGCCCAGCTTCTTTTATTTAAGTCTCAAAGCTTCTTAAAGCACCTGTCATATACTGATTGGTTTTCCATCTTTCCATTTCCTAGGAAGTAGGTAAGTAAAGGCCCTGTGTTCTCACACAAGGAAGCCACAACTGTAGCTAGTGATGCATCGTGAACCACTGTGTGTGTGGTGGCCAGCTAGTATTGGCCCTTGAAAATCTGCCTTCCAAACAAACCATTATCAGATTGTACAAATAGTCAGTTGTACTCTAGTACAGTGGATGCTAGATACCAGAGCCTCGCCAGAAACATACAGTCAAGAAAGCCCTAATAAGATATCGTTGTTAATCTCCTGAAGAATAATTTGAGATTTCTAAGTAGGTAATTAACAAAGTACATTTCCTTTCCAAAAAATAGCATATAAAAATGATTCCTTTAAATCTGTGTTCCTGAAAGAGATAATTAAATGGACCCCAGATTAGGAATTGAGCATTATATTTAAAAAAAAAAATCTGAAAAAAGGAAATATGTATACCTTGATCTCACATGACCACAGCATACAATTTATTAGAGGGAAAAGAAGTTTAAATTTTCTAATGAATTCTGATTCACAGTCTTTACTTGCAAAATCTTTACTTATCTGAAAGTGATTCCAACTCCTTGGAAATTTTTGCTGTCCATGAAGACCCCATGAATTGGGGAATGAGAAGATGTACAAGGTCTGATGGGGTACACTAACCTTCAACTTTTAGGCTGTTGCATTCACATTTCATATGGGTTGGTATGGAGAATATATGCCTTATTTCCACTAGTACAAGGTCAAATATATAAACTATTTATCATATGTAAAGTTAAAAAAAAAACAGAAGGTAACATAAATAAAATTACCCCTTACTTTATAGATAGGGAAACTGCAATCCAGGGAGTTTAAATAAGCTTGCCTATGGTCCCACTGCTGAAATCGTATTATTGGCAGAGGCAGAACTAGAATTCCTGTACTTTGTTAATGTGTTTCTTTTTAATGTGTTTCTTAATTCACTTTGCTATAATGCCATAACAATTCCAGTTTTTTTAAGAGACTCTAGGACGTGGAATAACAGAGAAAGCAAATCTAGAATTAAAGTAGGCCTTTTTGTCTCATCTCTCATACCTTCCTTCCTTGCACCACCACCCACCCCCCAACCAAAAAAAAAAAAAAATTCAGCTATAATCAAAATATGTGAAAGAAGTTGTTCAAGTTCAATGGCATAGTGATTGAAAGAAATTCGCCCAGTAATTGAGTCAACAGGCTATCAGCCAAATGGTGAAATTGAACTAAAATTAAGGCCTGGCTCATGGCCAGAAATTGTTGGATTTACTTTTCAGAGGAGAGTAGAAATGCCATTCCTAGTGAATACAGTCACTTTTAGATTATCCCGTTGGTGTCTCTCCGATGTTTCTATGTTCTAGTTTCTCCCCTGCTACCTCTCATTTGGCCATTTTAGTGTTCATTAGCACTTCCACCAGAGGGCAGACTGAGTTAGCCAGAGAAGGTAAAAATCTATCACATTGGCTACTGTTTAGCTATTCTGTACTCGTTGGGAAAGGGTTTTGGTTGAAATCTAATGAGTAAAATGAAGTTTTAAGTTATTTGTGTATTTCATTAATCCCTCCCGCCATCGGTACAGGCTGTTAAGGATTGGCAATATTGTTAATACTTTGAATCTTATAACAGTATGTTTTTTTAATGTGATCTTTACTTTTAATTCTCTTAAGACGTTTTATTAACCTTTAGTAGTTCTTTACAATCCATCTGCCTTTGCTATTTTGAAATAGTTTTCATCCTCTCATACATGTGAAAGAATGTGAGCTCAAGAATTAGTTCTGTTGAAACACAACTAGGCTATTTACATAAAAGGCAAATATGAAAAGTAGTATAGATGGAAGAAAATAAGTGTAGCTTTGTCCATTTTTGCAGTTAGGCATTTTTAAAGTTGTTTGCCCTTAGTATTAAAAAAACAAACAAACAAAAAAACTGGTGTTCCATTTCATGTACAGACCAAAAATACTTTAAAAAATAACTGATACTGTGATTGATGTTCTTATGTAGTGAGATATGTAGTGTTCACGGCAAAAAGCTCTGAAATCTATAGATGTTTGTAGTCCAGTTAGCTCTCCTTTTTCTGGATGTCTACTTTTCAAGTTGTGAGTTTTCTACAGCTAATTTTTTTGTCCTTTAATTCAGTTTTCTCTACCACCTAGTCAACCAGCCAGTCTGTTAACAAGTAACTTGGGTGCGTATTGTGTATAGGATGACCATCTTGTCCCAGTACTGTCCTGGTTTTAAAACTGAAAGTTAGCAACCTGGGAACCCCCTCAGTCCCAGGCAAATTGGGATTCTTGGTCACCCAACTTATATGTTACACACCGACCTTATCCTCCTACTGCTCAAAAGTTTTGTAGTGTTTTCAGAGTACTTTCATCTGCACGCTAAGGGCATGCTTACTTTCCTGATTGTTTTTGCAAAATACAATTGTGGTAAATATACAACCAAAATACCTAATAACTATAAAAACTACTTTTGGCTTGCCTGAGTAATGACTTTATATCACTATCTCAGATAATAATAAAGAATTGATTATATGGACATTTAAAAATATGCTTCCATAGGGAACAGAAAAATCAATCATTTGGAAGATATCCCAAAACTTTAAGTCTTTTCTTCAGCAGGATGACTCCCAACTCTCTAAAGTCACAGTTCTGATTGTACTTGGTTTTGTGTGTCCTCAAACTCACGCCATTGTACATTTCTAGTCTCTTGCCCTGTCAGGAGTTCATTATCAGACAATGATTGCCATGGTTAGGCAAAGTAATCCAGCAGTGGGTGACAAAAACTTTAGGGAGTGGTTCTAGTAAGATCTTTGGAAAGACAGAGTGTAGTATTAGTTCAATACATTTCTAAATACTCGTTTCTTGTCACTGTCTCCAAGATAAACAGATGTTTATCAACATCCCATTCTGCATGACATTGCTATAGTGATTTTTTATAATTACTGTAACAAAGGAAACTGAATGACAGTATGGTGGTTAATATCCTATTCTTCAGAATGTGATTATGGGGAAAAGGGACTCAAGTTGGGAGAAGCAAGTGTATAATTTATACATGACGGTAATGGAAGGTTTTTACTTTATTTCACCTCTCCTGTATATTCTTTTAGTTCTGTTTTACGTGTTAACCTTATATCATCAAACGTTCTGTAAAATGTGTTAGCTAAGTCCATACAAGGTCTCCTATTGTACAGCAAGATTATGTCCTAGATATGTGACCACAGCATTTGTATTGTTCCCTCTCATCTTCTTTCTAATTTTCATTAATGTTTTGATCCAACAGCAAAAAAGGGGCGGGGAGGCTACCAACAGCCTACATGTTAGAACAATTCCTTAAGGAAGGAAATGGAGGAAATCTCAGACAAAAATCAGGACAATCATTTGAAATATATGATCTTTTTACACCAGCTGTTAGATCCAGAATGCAACTGTTTTACTTTTAATCACTTGATCTTATTTATAAATTGCGATTTCCTGATCCCAAGGTTTTATTCTTTATATATATTTGGTTACTTGTATTGATATTTGTTTATGTCGGGCAGTGTGTGTGTGTGTGTGTGTGTATGTGTGTGTGTGTGTGTGTGTTTGTGTTTATAGTCACATGTGATTTTTAAGATGGTGTTTAAAAGAAGTAACCCTTCCACAGCATGTCCTCCTCACATTCTTCCACCAGAGAAGAGGCCCCCTGAGCCCCCCGGACCTCCACCGCCGCCACCTCCACCCCCTCTGGTTGAAGGCGATCTTTCCAGCGCCCCCCAGGAGTTGAACCCAGCCGTGACAGCCGCCTTGCTGCAACTTTTATCCCAGCCTGAAGCAGAGCCTCCTGGCCACCTGCCACATGAGCACCAGGCCTTGAGACCAATGGATTACTCCACCCGACCCCATCCCAACAGGACTTACGGAAACAATGATGGGCCTGAAACAGGGTTCAGTGCCACTGACACTGATGAACGCCACTCTGGTCCAGCCTTGACAGAATCCCTGGCCCAGGCCCTGGTCAAGAACAGGACCTTCTCGGGCTCTGTGAGCCACCTTGGGGAGTCTAGCAGTTACCAGGGCACAGGGTCAGTGCAGTTCCCAGGGGACCAGGACCTCCGTTTTGCCCGGGTCCCCTTAGCATTACACTCAGTGGTCGGGCAACCATTCCTGAAGGCTGGGGGAAGCAGCAACTCTGTGGTACATGCAGAGACCAAATTGCAAAACTACGGGGAGCCGGGGCCAGGAACCACCGGGGCCAGCAGCTCAGGAGCAGGCCTTAACTGGGGGGCCCCAGCTCAGTCTTCTGCTTATGGAAAACTCTACCGGGGGCCTACAAGAGTCCCTCCAAGAGGGGGAAGAGGGAGAGGAGTTCCTTACTAACCCAGAGACCTCAGAGTCCTGAAAGATTCCTTCCCTATCCATCCTTCCACCCAGTCCTCTGAACCTTTAATGAAATCATTTGCCAGCGCGAGGTAATCATCTGCATTTGGCTACTGCAAAGCTGTCTGTTGTATTTCTTGCTCACTTGCCACTAGCAAGCGACGTATAAAATAGTGATGTTGGCACCAGTTCCCCCTGGATGGGCTATAGCCAGAACATTTACTTCAGCTCTACCTAGTAAATATAAGTAGAGAGTACGGAGAGGGTCATTCAATTGAAAAGTAAATGTTTAATTAGTTCATTCCCTGTACTTCTGGAACAGAAGAAAAAGGAAACAGTTTCAATTTTGAGGTGGTTCAGGAGAGGCTCTCTTTAGGTTTTGAAAGTTTTGTGGGTTTTTTTGTTTTTGTTTTTTTAAGAGAACAGTGTTCACAAAATTTGAGCTGCTCTTAGGCTTTTGCTATAAGGGAAACAGATGACTGGCTGATTTAAATAAATGTTTCCTTCCTCTCCACCATCTCACATTTTTGCTTTCAAGTGAACTCTTTTTTTACCCCATTGAGCATCTTGAACATACCTTTTTTCCAAATAAATTGCTTGTCCTTAAAGTTTGCTCCACTTTGAGAAAAGACATGCCCCGTCTCTCCCTGCACATGAAGCAGGTTGTAGAAAGTGGCATTCTTGGGCAAGTAGGTAGACTTTACCCCGTCTCTTACCTTTTTTACCCCATCTTTTTTTTTTTTTTTTTTTTTTTTTTTTTTTTTGCGGTACGCGGGCCTCTCACTGTTGTGGCCTCTCCCGTTGCGGAGCACAGGCCAGGCTCAGCGGCCATGGCTCACAGGCCTAGCCGCTCCGCGGCATGTGGGATCTTCCCAGACGGGGGCACGAACCCGTGCCCCCTGCGTCGGCAGGCGGACTCCCAACCACTGCGCCACCAGGGAAGCCATTTACCCCATCTTTATAGTTTTTCTTTCATTCGCTCTCTCTGTCTTCTCTCTTTTTTGAGGCATTTGTTTGGAAAAAATTAATTGTTGAGATGCCCAAAAACCTGGGATAATTCTTTACTTTTTTTGAAATAAAGGAAAGGAAATTCTAACTCCTATATTGTTCTCTGTAAATCTTCAATTCTAAAATGTTTTTTGGTTTTTTTAAAACCACGTTCTGATGGTGAAGTTGATTTGTAGTTGCAACCAGCCTAGGACATTGCTGCTGAGCTAGGGTAGGAGATGATGCCTCCATACATGGAGGGCTACTAAGATCAGTTAGCATACATACTGTTTACGCATATATTTTTATGTCAAGAAGAACCTTTGAAACAGAGCATTGTAATATTGTCAAAGAGAAAAAAATACATCCTGAAAATACATGGAAATGTAACTTAGTTTAGGGTGGATATTTTTCTGAAGATGTATCACTACCTGAGACCTTTTTTAAAAAAATAATTTTAAAAGAGCAGACCATAAGAAAGAACAGTATTGACATATACACATCTCAGCATGTATATCCTGCCAATTCTTTTAGGGATTTTCCTCCAGAGAGGTTTGATTTTGGTTTTGGTAAAAGGGGTTAAATTATGACTTCATGGCAAGAATTTTGCCTTATTATAAACAGAAAATGGAAGAGGGAAAGGCTTTCAGGGTGGGATAACCTGGGAGGTTTCTCATTCTGGCTTCCACTTTTGTGTGAGTACCAGCATATAATGTGTTTTTAAAACATATACATTTAAATAAATTATCTGCACAGACCTAGGCCTTTGTGAAACGTAGGTTAGTCCCGTTTTACAAAGAAAAGGCAAATATGTTTCAGCATCTTGGAGAACAGTTTACAGACCTCAAGTAAAGTTTCATGTTTCAATGCCAAGTTCTTATATTAAAAAATAAACACTACTTGTAAGAGAGAGGTGCGTTAATTAAAAAATAAAACAAAAACAACAACAACAAAAATCTTTAAAGAAATGAAAGAAGAACCCTCTTCTGATACTTACATGAAGACTAATTTCCCCTGTTACTGAAATAGGCAGATATCCGGTGTGTGCATTTCTTTATTATTCTCTGGGTTTTGGTCTGGCCTTGCCCTCAGGGCCAAACATTGATTAAAAAGAGAACCTTCTAGCCATTTTGGCATTGATGGCTTTTTATACCAGTGTGTCCAATTAGATTTGCTAGGCTCACTGACATGCTATTGGTAAATTGCATTAAAGTTCATCTGAACCTTTTGTCTGTTGACTTCTTAGTCCTCAGACATGGGCCTTTGTATTTTAGAATATTTGAATTAGAGTCATTGAGCCCTGCTCTCCCATTTTTGATTAAAGAACGTAAGCCTGGGATACTTTCAAAAGTATCCAGTGAGAAAAATTGGTTTCCCATCAAATATGAATAAAATTCTCTATATATTTTAATTGTATTTTGGTTATCAGCAGTCATCAATAGTGTTTTTCCCTCTCCACCCCTTATTTTTAATTATGCCAAATACTCTAAATAATATACTTAAATCTCCATTCCCCTATCCCTACTACTAGGGAAGGGGGTGAGTATGTGTGTGTGTGTGTTTGTGTATGTATGATCCCATCTCAACCCCCACCCCCATTTTGGGAATCTAACCTTTAAAAAGAAAAAAATATATTTTGGACTATTTCTAAAGGCGGAGGGACAAAGAACCTGTAATCTGTCTGGAGGAAGGAAAGGTATTTGCTAATTTTTCAGCTATGTTACCTATAAACGTGATGGAAGTACAGGTTTGGCAGAATTTCTGCTTGGCTATTAGAAAATTACAAACCCAATTAATTATATTCAAAAGTGGTTTTGGTTTTAGTTACTGAACCATGGGAGATATTGTCCATTAAATACATTATTTTGAACAGATGAGAAGTCTGATTCTGTTCACGAATGAGTGGCAAAACTGGTTTGACCATGATCATTTTTGTGTTTTGAAAACAAATTTGCCTGACCCAGTTTCTTTAGTTTTTTCCTTCAACTGTCCATGGGAACGATAAGGATTTGAAAATACCAGATCTATATGTTTAAAAGCAGGGCAGTTAGCACGAATTTGTAAGTAGGATTTCTGTTAGCTTATGCCATAGACATCACCCAGCCACCTGTGTGTGTGTGTGTGTGTGTGTGTGCGTGTGTGTGTATGTAATATGCATATATAGTTACAGTACTAAAATGGTTACCAGCAGGTTTTGAGAGAGAATGCTGCATCAGAAAAGTGTCAGTTGCCACCTCATTCTCCCTGATTTAGGTTCCTGACACTGTATTCCTTTCTCTCTCTTGCTTTTGCCCTCCATCGGGTTTACCTTGTCTATGTATAGATATTTTGTAATATATTAAATTTTTTCTTTCAGTTTATAAAAATGGAAAGTGGAGATTGGAAAATTAAATATTTCCTGTTACTATACCACTTTTGCTCCATTGCATTTACTTCTTAATCTATACCCTTTGAGCAGATCTAATTATATGTATAAAGGGCATTTCTCCTCCACTTTATCCTAGGGGTTCTTTGTCTCAGAATCTCTGTAGACTCATAAATTACCAAAAAAAAAAAAAAAAAAAGTTCTCAGGATTTGAAGACGTGCTTCAAAACACTAGACTAGGAACTAGAGAATAAAGAATTGGGGGAAATCATAAGATGTGATTTTCTAAAGTAAAAAACAGTTGCACAAAAGTAATGATGGTGCCAGGCCATCAAAAGAGTTGAGCTTCATGTACCCTGACTCCTCCTGAAAGGAGAGGTAAGTGGGTTTGAGCTCAACTGTCATCAAGAGAAGTTGGTAAGAAGCTGTTTAGACCAAAAAAATATATATTCTCTTAAATCAGAAACCCTCACCCTCATGCCAGTTCCTGTGTTACCTTGAGTAGGGCCAGCATGGGGATGGATTAGTGTTGCTAGTTCTGTTGAGATTTCCTGATACATTGCCAATCCAGGAAGTAAGTCGAAGTTATTTATAAGGGTAAAATTCCTATTACTTCCAAAACCTTTTCCTGTCTCCACATGAGGAGAAAATTGCTTTCCCTTCCCTTTCATGGTTTAGGACACTGGGGACTAAACTTTTCCTTGTAATATGTGCCACAGTCCTGCTAGTTATGACATAAGTAGGCAGAGGACAGAAAAAAAAAAAAATGCATCAGGAGACAGGGAGAGGGGAGACAAGTATCAGGAAGTTGTGAGTGGGGTAAGCAATCATACAAGGTTAAGGGGTACACCAGAACAAGGAAATTAGGAAGAAATCCAATTCAAAAACATGATGATGAGGGTTGCCAGCTTGTTTTTGAATCCCCACAGTTTAAGTAAGGTGTTTCCTTGCCTGTGGGCTGTCATGTCTTTACCCAGAAGGGGAATGGAGAGCTCAAGATTGTTCCAATTCCTGGAGTCCTGTGTTCCTTGTTAGCCTCCAGAGAAAAGGAATTCATTTTTGATCTTTATGTACTGCAAGTTCATGACTAGGAGTGTGAACTTCAACCTAGTAGAGAATATTGTTTCCACTTCATAGCAATGGCTGTCTTCAATTCTGGGCCTGAAAGTTGAGGACCTAACTAACCTGGACTTTTTTCTCTATCACACTCAAGGCTATTTCTAAGTAGAAACCATACTGTTCAGTACCTAAATTTCTTGGGCACTATCTTTTCCTAGACAGGCATCCTTAACTGTGTGGTAAGGTTAATGCCTCAAGGAAGTTAACAGTTAATATTCTTTGTGCTGAACTGGGATTTACATTGTTTAGACTAAAGACTGCCCAATAGCTTGAGTTTTTTTTTTTTTTTTTTTTTGGTATTGAGTTACTTCTCTGTTCACAACTTAGTCGTCCTGAACAGCTAGGTGGAATGGAAGTGGGGAGTTCCTCAAGTGAGTAAATATTCAAACATTCTAAGGGAGAAATGGAACTGCTGAGTCTTCTGGTTGTCCTGAGAGGAAAGGTGAGCATTCCTGGACACTTTGGTTAATTTTACTGTCCAGGTGTGGCATTTCTAGTGTTCCTATATAGCCTTAGGAATACTCTCAAGTGAGAGTATACTCCAAGCCAGTTGGGGGAGGTATGACACCTAAAGGGATTACTGGTGGTACTCTACCACTCCTCACCATGTGCAGCTATCTCTCCATCTCCTGTCCACCCACTTCCGTTCATTTCCTATTTTTCTCTCTTCTCCCAACTCACTACCCAACTCACATGCTTTAGTCCTGCCAGAGACATTGATTGATTAACCCTGCAGGGTATTTAGAGTTATTGCTGCTTAGTAGTTTTGAAGGGTAGTGAGAAGCAATTCAGGAGACAAATGTCTATTCCAGATCCTCAACTTAATGGGGTGAGAGGTGAAGGAGAAAGCAAGATAACTTTCTTATTGCTAAAAGCTATGAAAGGAGCTTTTAATTTATGTTGTGTGGGGTACAAGAGATTCTTTAGTTGGTTAACCATTGCTTCTTCATTCTCTTCCCTCATATCCTGAGACTGTTGCTTTTACTGATAACATTTCGAAGCTCGGTTGCAGATGGTGTCTATAGGAAGTAAAGCTTGATGAGAAGAGGGCCCTGTTATCCTTGAGAAAGCAGATGAGGGTTGCTTTGATGCCCTGGTGATTAATCACTAGGTTGCCAAAACACTGGACCACTGGGTTGCTCTCATATCTCTATCTCAAGAATTACTAGTCCAAGGCTGAGACAAAGAGGCTGATATGCAGTTAGTCTTTAACACTCCCTAGGTGGGTAGTTGTTAGCCAAGCCTTCTCAATATGCAGCCCTCAGCCACATCATACTTCTCTGGAATGAGAGGGTATAGCCGTGAAGTAAATTCATTTAGACATATGTTCCCTAGGACCTGGAAATAGATGGATTTGGGGATGTTTTACTCTGGCATGGTTGTAACCTGAAGATAATATTGATAGTTCTAAAAGAATGAAGGACATTTTATCCAAGCCAAACCATCCCTGACGCCGGCAACATGGAGAAACCTTAAAAAGGCTATAATGAAACAAAGCTAAGTGAAGAGCAGAGCCTGGGTCTTTGAGAGCATCTTGTCTTTAGTTGAAGGCGCCTGCCTGATGGGTTGTCTCAAGGAGAGGATCTTTCTTCCTCTTGTGTTTGATGAGGGACACCCTTGGTGAGGATCAGCTTGTAGACAGATAGCCCTCCCTACCAAGGCTAACGCAATTTTGAATGCTTTCGGCCCTGGAGAAAGGAGGCTGAATTCAGAGACCTAGAGAAAGCCTAGGAGTCTGATCCGTTTTATAAATTCAGGAACTTCTAGGTTTGGCCTTGTATCAGTATTTGCAATTTCTGTTAGGGGACCAAAGGCCTCATATAAAATGAAGCAATATGAGAAGGAGATGGAAATAAGGGAAAGCAGGGAGAACCAGAGGAGTCTGGTGGCGGGGCTGCAGAAAGAAACAGTGTATCATTGCTTATAAAGAAGAGATACAGATATGAGGATGGAAGGAAAAATTGTTGTTGGGGTTCTTTCTGAAAGGGGATAACTGCCTTAAAGGTTCACAATTCATTTCAAGGAAGCCCCATTAAAGAGTAAAGTGTCCCCTTGATTACAGTAGTGTTACCTTTATGGTTGGAGGATGAGCCTGGAACCCTTAAGCTGGGGGATGCTCTGCAGACAGTTTCACAAGGGAAGCTAGATTATATTAAGCAAATAATTTATATCAAGGACATTTTGCTTAGCACTGCTATCTATGTAGTTCAAGAGAGTATTTCAGGAATAAGAAGGAAATGATATGGATGCATCAAGCTAAAAATTATTTGTATTTTTGGAGTTCTAAAACTCTCCTGCAAGTGGTTTTGTATGTTTTAGGTCAACCTGGAAGCTAATTATTCCTCTCCCCTTCATTTTAGACCCAAGTGAGGATGATGCATAGAAGAGCAAACAAACCAGAAGATGTGAATTAGAGTCACAGAATGTTAGAGCTACCAAAGGACATTAGTTTGTCTAGTCCAGTGCCGTCGTTAGCCAGTGAAAAAACAGACCCAAAAGGTTGAGAAAGTGTTGGGAGGAAGAAGGGAAAGAATGGGGAACTAACATTGTCTGGAACCTACTATGCGTCAGGTACCATAGTACCTTTGCTTTTATTATCTGGATTATTAAGCACCTTGAGGCCAAGGGATGGAAAGAATAAAAGGCAAATCCTTATCGTCCTGAGCAATATGTAGGAGATAAAGGGGGCTGGCAGATCATTTTTTCCTGTCTAAGCACACAGGGCTAAACTAGAGGAAGTGGAGTCAACATTTGAGAGTGAGGTTAATCTAAGGAAGTACTTGCTAAGTAGTTGAGAGAGACTCGTGAATAACTTCTCTATTCCTAGGTACCTTCCAAAAACGTGATGGGTCAGAGGCAGGCTAGAGACAAGGCTGGTAGGAAACAAGATTACTATTGCCTCTGGGATTGATTTGCATTCTAGAAAATCAGGTCATGACCTGAGAACATAGGATTAATCTTAGGAATAGGGAAAAAAATGGGGCTTCTCATCCTAAGGGGTCTTAAAAAAATTAGTATATATACTATGAATTAAGAAGATAAAATCCTATGGTTACTGTATTTTTATTTATTTTTTTTAGGTTTTTGTTTTGTTTTGCAACACACTTTGAAGTCATGTTCAATGTTGGTAAGGGTAGGTGGCAGCCTGAAGACGGACATTGAGAATAAGATTGTATTTCTTGTAGTTGTTTGATATGATATCCCGAATTATACCATGAGGGCTGCTTCTATGGGGAGCAGTAATACATTAGCTGGATCATGTCCTGAGTACAGGGCAACTTGTGGGGAAGATTATGAGAGGGTCCCAACTTTAGGAAGCTTCTGGGTCTAGTGAGAGATGAGGCTTATACCTGGTGGGAAGTAGGGAAATTGGTATTTATAAGTCAGTACATTCATGCAGGTTATAAAATAAAATAGTAACATAGTACAGAAGGAACCAAAGCAAAGAAGTAATCAGAAAAACTGGAGTTAACCAGAAAAGATTCCTCGAAGGTAATAAAGATAGAGGACATGAAACAGAAAAGAGGAAGATGATCAGAGGGAGAAAACGTATGGAAATTATGTTTTGTGCAGAGGGCTATGAGTGGAGTAGTCAGGGTAGTACGGGAAAGGAATATTAGGGAATGAAGTTGGAGGAGCAATCTTGTTGGCCTGACTGAGGAATTTGAATTTGATTTGGTAAAAGCAGTAACAGAGCAGAGCATGATGAGATGAATATGACATTGAGGCCTTTTGCAGCTATACTAGGTCATGGAAGCAGGAAAGCTTGCTAGGATATTATTGTTCTTATCCAGATGTAAGGCCCGAAGAGCCAGGACTAGAGTAGGACAAGGGGAGGGAGAAGAAAGAGAGGGGGCAGTAGAATTAGCAAGACTTGATGATAGTTTGGATGTGAGGGGAGGAATAAAAGACAGGCTGCAGATGATAACCCCAGGACATATTTATGCTGTTGATGGTGATGAGAACTTGGAAAGAGGTAGCTGCTTTGTTTTTAATAAGGAGAAAGTGTTTACTTTATTAACCAATTGATGGAATATGTCTATGTTCATTATTGTAGAGTCTAGGAGGAGGCACAGCCCCTGGAAAATAGTTGAGCACATGCTATGTGCCCAGATGATCACCTGCACTCTGCCTTTTTCAGGTTGGAGAAACAGGTGAAAGAGAGTTTATTCCTGGGGTGTACCTGCAGACTTCAGGAATGCTATCCCACTCTGGATCTGGGAAAGAAAATACAGTTTTTTTTGCCAGTTTCTTCCCCTTTAATGCTTTGAAAATGGGATATGACTAGCCTGTGGCAGCATGTGGCTGTGGATGCACAATTCTCTGGCTTGATTCTTGGAAGGCCTTTTTCTCTCCCTCCCTGGGGGTCATTTGTATCTCTGGTTCCTGCTCCCAGAGCCATAAAGTGGGAGCCCCCATTTATTAATTGGGTTGGGACTGGGGAAGGGGTCGGCAGGGGACTCTTTAGTGCAGCAGGCGGGGGTCTTCCCGAATGAGCCCATTAGCCAGCCCCAATGGCAGCTGAAACGGGGCCGCAGCCAAGTCCTCTCGGTTTCAAAAACCCTCCGTTGCCTGCAGCAGATCAGAACAAGGCCTACGGGAGCCCTTAGCTTCTGATTGCAGCTGTGAGGAAGGACAAAACAATTTACAGGAAGCCAAGTATCTCCTGTCCCACTGTCTCTTCCTTTCTGACTTTGGGGAGGGAGAAGACTGGGATGTGGTGTCCACTCCCACTATAGCTTCTTACAAGGCACGTATAGGCCTGAGTAGGAGAGAACAGGAGTGAG
Source organism: Mesoplodon densirostris (assembly GCF_025265405.1). NCBI lineage: Eukaryota > Metazoa > Chordata > Mammalia > Artiodactyla > Ziphiidae > Mesoplodon > Mesoplodon densirostris. The sequence continues at coordinate 4,983,803 of NC_082678.1, forward strand.
TGTATATGCATTGATCGGACATTTACGTCTATGCTCCTGAAGTGTTTACACATGTCCTTGCTTGCTTCTTCCATCCACACACAGTTGTGTTGGCTAAGCAGTCACTGGTTATTCGGGGCTCCCTAGGGTGAGTATGCTCAGTGTGTTAGGGGGGCGTGCTTATCATACTCTTTCCTGCCCCATACCTGCCTTTTCTCCTGTCTGCTTTCAAGATTCAATGTTAGAATTAGATCACCTTTTTAACATCTTTTCTTCATAATAAGAGGAGTTTGGCCTCCTACTGGAACTCACTTGTTTGTCCCTTTAGTTAAGCCAGCATGAGAAAGGCAGGCATCTACAGGGGAGCTTCTTTATGCAGTGGCCCTGAGAGAAAGGTGTGAGGGGCAGGAATATCTCACTTCCTGATGGAAGGACACTTGTGTCTTCTTCCTGATAGAATCGTAGATGGCCAGAGCTAGAAAGGGAACTAGAGACCACCTAATTCAACTTCTCAGTTTACAGAGCAAGAAACTGAGGCTTAGGGAAGGAAAATGACTTGTCCACAGTCTCACAGTGAGTTAGTGGCAGCCAGCCAAGACTAGCATCCAAGAGCATCAATTCCTGACAGCCCTGTGCTTCCTCAAGAAAGGAAGGTAGGGCTGTGAGATTTTGAGGGGGGAAGGACAGATTGAGGGGAAAAGTTAGGTTAAAAAAATTAGTAGAAAAACTGAGAAGCTTTATATATTCTTATCTCGAAGATTAATCTTTCAATGACATGCAAATTGTACAACTGTACTTTTTATTTAGAGTCAAGAACTCTGGTTCATTGGGAAGCAAGTGGCAAGCCACAGCCAAAGATCCTGATGCCTCAGAGTTACACCATAGTTCAAGGAGCTCATTGCCAGCTATCTCTGGGGGTTGGCTAGTAGGAAAAGATCCTCAGAGGCATTGTGAGGAATTTACCCTAAAGCTCAACTCAGGCTCCTTTGCATTATAATACAGCTATATTGAAAAATAAAATCAGAAGGAAAGGAGAAAGAAAACACCTCACTTGCTGGGAAACTAAGGGGAATTGCTGAATGAGAGCAGGGATTATAGAACTCTGAGTAAAATAAGATATTCTCTGAGATTACAGGCAAATGGGGGCAGGGCTGTACTCCTCCCCCCTGATTTTTAGTTTGGGGTTGGTTTTCTCCTTTGTTGGGGTGGAAGGAAGGTGGTGTGCTCCACAATGACCTAAGCCCTGAATGGTGTGCTCAAAGGGCTGACATGCACAGCAGGTTCTAAAGTCATCTCACTCTGGTGCTGAGACTCTCCTCCCTTCTTTGGACCTCTCCCAGATGTTTCTACAGTCCCTTCCAATGCTTATTTGCTGAGCATGAGTCTGGGAGCCACTGACAAGCAGGGAGGGGAATGATAATGAGTTCCTAAAGTGGAAGCAGTATCTTGGAGGGAGTAAGGCAGCTTAGAGATAGAATTATAGGTCTGGGTCAGAGGGGCAGGGAGATTGCAAAATGAGTATTGACTGCTGTTGACAAATAGATTCCAGTACATATCTTTACGTTTCCTCCATCACACCCTGGTTGATAGCACAGGAGGAATGTGGAGTTGGTCCCCATGCAGATTAATCCCTACACAGGGAGTGTATAGACCTACCTGCCCAAATTGCATCGAATCTGCTGTCCCACAAACCTCCTTTCTATCTCATAGGACCTTTTTCTGGCCTCTGAGCCTTTCTTCAAGAAGCTGTTTTGGACAAGAGAGGCTTCAAATACAATCTGATTATCTGATCTAAAACTAGATGCCCTCCTTTGAGTCACTTTCTTGCATTAACTTTCCATTTGCCTTGAACCTTCATTGCCCTTTATAATTCTGGGTTTCACAGCTTCTATTTCTGTTGAATTCCTAACTTTTAAGTATAGGAACCATGGTTTTTACTTTATCAGACTGGAAGCTAGTTCCCTGGAGCTAGGAATCTTAGACCACTTACAGCTCTCTTTATTTAAGGGAGCATATTTAAGGTTCACCAGAATCCTTCTCAGCTCTGTGAATTAGAAGAGTGGTGACCATCACCATCACTTTACCTACCAAGGCCATGCTCCCCGGGTGAAAGCCCATAGACCCTTTTTGGTGTCTAATCCCTTATCTCATCTCTAATATAACCTGTAATTTTCTTTTACAGGTAGCAGCAGCAGTAGGAGAGATGGCCCCTGAGGAGTTTGGTCACGTCCATCAATTACCTGACATCCGGACCCCTGCAAAATGCAGTCTCTTTCACAGACTTTAAGGCCAGGTAGGGACCTTCAGCCAATCAGAGGCCACTGGCCTGCTTTTGTAGGGGATTAACACACACACACACACACACACACACACACACACACACACACACACACACACACACACACACACACACACACACACACACACACACACACACACACACACACACACACACACACACACACACACACACACACACACACACACACACACTCTCAGGGAAGTTCTTATACTCAAAGATCTCCAGAGGAGTTTCCTTAGCATTTTTGTTTAATGCTTTTCCATTATGGTTTATTACAGGCTATTGATAGTTCCCTGTGCTATGCAATAGAGTGTTGTTTAATCCATTCTATATATTATATAATAGTTTGCATGTGCTAGTCCCAAACTCCCAATCCAACCCTCCGCCCAACCCCCTTCCCCATTGGCAGCCACAAGTCTGTTCTCTATGTCTGTGAGTCTGTTTCTGTTACATAGATAAATTCATTTGTGTCATATTTTAGATTCCATATATAAGTGATATCCTATGGTATTTGTCTTTCTCTGTCTGACTTACATTGCTTAATATGATAATCTCCAGGTCCATCCATGTTGCTGCAGATGGCATTATTTCATTCTTTTTTTATGGCTGAGTAATATTCCATTGTATATATGTACCACATCTTTATCCATTCATCTGTCGATGGACATTTAGGTTGTTTCCATGTCTTGGCTATTGTAAATAGTGCTGCTACGAACATAGGGGTGCATGTATCTTTTCAAATTATAGTTTTATCTGGATATATTATGCCCAGTAGTGGGATTGCTGGATCATATGGTAACTCTATTTTTAGTCTTTTAAGGAACCTCCATACTGTTCTCCATAGTGGCTGCACCAATTTACATTCCCACCAACAATGTAAGGAGGGTTCCCTTTTCTCCATATCCTCTCCAGCATTTGTTATTTGTAGACTTTTTAATGATGCCCATTCTAACTGGTGTGAGGTGATACCTCATTGTAGTTTTGATTTGCATTTCTCTAATAATTAGTGATGTTGAGCATCTTTTCACGTGTCTACTGCCCATCTATATGTCTTCTTCGGAGAAATGTCTGTTTAGGTCTTCTGCCCATTTTTTTATTGGGTACTTTGATTTTTTGTTATCGAGTTGTATGAGCTGTTTGTATATTTTGGAAATTAAGCCCTCATCGGTGACATCATTCACACATATTTTCTCCCAGTCCATAGACTGTCTTTTTGTTTTGTTTATAAGTTTCCTTTGCTGTGCAAAAGCTTATAAGTTTGATTAGGTCCCATTTGTTTATTTTTGCTTTTATTTCTATTGCCTTGGGAGATCCTTAGCTTTTTACTTGACCCTATTATGGTGTCCTATCTTCTGATTAGCAATTCCTCCCTCCTGGCTGGAGTGGGTAACCCCCTCAATTGGCATTGGTGGTCATTTCATTCGTGTTCTTTTCTCCTGGCCGGCTGTGCTAATGAATATTCCTCAGTAGTGTGATGCTGATATTGGTTACTCTCAGCCTCTCTACAACACCTGCCCCACTCACCCACCACCTCATACGTACACGTAGTCCTGCCTTCTTCTTCCCCAAGAAGCTACTTTCTCTTTCTTTCTTTCGCATGAGGGTAGGGCATTGATATCCCTTCTTACTACCTCTCATCAGCTTCTCCACATCATTTCCAGGTTTAATGGGAGATCCCCCCTGTCCAAACACTGTGCAAAGTCACGAGAAGTAGAGGTCTGCCAGCCTGCTTCTTTCCATCCTCAATGCTTAGAACTGGGCAGGTCACCAACCTACTATGCCTACCCCTACCCTTCTTGCTGCCAGGTAGGTGTGCTCCTCTCCCTACCCACCAACCCTAAACAGGGTCATATTTCTCTCTGGGACTATTTCTCTCTGTTGGTAAATATCTCCAACGAGGGGAAGGCCTTTGTGACTCAGCTCTCCACCTTGGTGACTTCCAGCCCTAAATTTTAGAGAGACCTTCCTAATGTTAACTCTCCACCCCCTTTCCTGCAGTTTAAAACCATTTCCCCCATTTAGTGCGTGTGGAAAGAAGGGAACAGTAAACAGTCAATGGATGGTACTTGACACTGGAGGGGAAGCGTCTAATGACAGGCAACCCTTCTCCTCGAGCTGAAAGCCTGAAGCCCAGATGTGCGTTCTGTCCAGCGGCCTGGCATCCTTGGGGAACACTTGAATCTTTTGAGGGAAAGGTTTTATCTGGTGTCCATTCCTGAGGACAAGGATCTCAGACTCTAAGAGTCTCTCCGTATTCATTCCCAGACCCCTCCAGGGGGTAGCGAATGGATTGCTGCAGGGAAGAACCCACCAATAGGTAATACTCTGTCTTGAGCTCGGGTGGCAGCTCTTGTCTGGCACTGATAGGGAGTTGGCAGGGCTGCCAGAGCCTGTCCTGCCACTGGAGTTGACGTCAGCTTACCCTTTTGACCTTAGGTCTCCTCTCTCAACAATGCCTCTCTCACCCCTGTAATCCGGACAGCACAAGCAGCAGGCCTAAATAAGTGCCAGGTCTGGGTAAGGTGCTCCCTCCCCTGGTAGGCACATACCTTGAGTTGGAGGTGAAGCAGTTAGGATGGGATGGAGGGAGGGATAGAGTAGGTGTTAGAAAGTAGGAAATGTCTCTGGACGTGGTTGAGCAGTAAGTATGCTTTGGGTACCTGGGGTACCCTGCCTACCTCTCTGTCAACCTGGATGTCCGATCCCTCAAAGCTGCTGGTCCACTTGGGCGGCTGCAGTCTTGGTTTCTGCCACACGAGGGCACTGCTGACCAATTAAAACTCCTGCCCCTCTGCAGACAGAGTTTGGGTGAGGGGAGAGGGGGACACTGCAATCTTTCTCCAAGATAGGGGTCAGAAACACCCCCAGAGAGCCTGAGACCAGGGGCCCAAGGAGCCAGAAGAATAATTAGTTGTTCTTCCACTTCTTCTTCCTTAAAAATGGCCTGAGACCCTGAATGCTCTTCCCTAGTGGACTGACATGTCACTATATTCCCAGCTGAACCTGGGAAGCCCCCTAGCTCTAGTCACAAAACACCTTGCAGAGGTGTTTCTCTCCTTCAAGGTGTAGCAGGCTCCAGCTGTCCACCCCACTGTCCCCAGCCTCTAAGACACAGTCTCTTTCTGGCCCAGAGGGTGGAGGTGTCTGGTTTTTCAGAAAGAGAAAAAAAAAAAATCTCTTAAAATTGTTTTAAGAGAAGTAGCTCTTAAAGAACTAGCTCTCTTAGGAAAGAGTTCTGGGGAGAGGACTCTCTCAGAGAGACTGAGAGACTAGGAAAGTTCCATCTTCTATGCCCCCGTCACCTCCCCCAGCACAAACCTGCAGAGCTCAAGATGGTCTGGAGGATGTTTACCACCTGAATGGCTGGAGGACACCCAGGACACTCTGGGGCTCTGCGGCAACAACAGTTTCAGAAAGCAGGATGGGGATGGCGGCTGCTTTGACCCTTGATCCTCATGCCGCCCCCGTACTGTGTAATGTCTCTGCTGGGGATCCAAGTGGCCGTGGAGCCCTTATGGGGATGAGGTGTCCCATATTTGACCCTCAGTCTCCATGAAGCCCTTCCAGGCTGAGCAGGCTAAGGGAGATGACAGAGGTTCTCCTCCTCCCTCCTACCCCCATGATCGAGGGCCCCTCCCCAGGAGGACAGCTTGATTAAACAGTCGGTGCTGCTGGAATTGCTGCACAGCTGGCGCTCCCCCCAGCACCCTGAGCAGAGCAGCAGTGCAGATTAAAATCTCCAATTAGCGTTAAAGTGAAGTGAGGAGGTACTGAGGCTGCCAAGGAGGCCAGACGGGGGCCCTCGGTCGGCAGATACCCCCACTACTGCCTGGATTCTGAGTACCACCCTTAGTCACCCTCTTTCTCCTAGCTCCTCTCCCAACATCTCTCAGTGCCTACTAGCTGTGCATTGCTTGGGGCCAGAGGGCTTTAGAGGGGTGGAGGGTGGGGCTGATGCCTTACCTGGCAAAATGCTGGGGACACCATACATGTGGGGGAGAAGAGATGCCCTGCTCACAGCCTGCCAGTTTGAGGTGACCCCACACTACTGCTTCCCCTGTTTGCCTAGAGAAAGGGGCAAATAGGACAAGTCCCTCCAGATCCTCTTGCCTCTAAGATGCTGCCCACACAAATGTACACGCTTGTATATTTTATCCTACTTGACCCATCTGCTCCCACCCAAGTGACGGCTCCTTCCTTCATCCCTCCGTTTTTTTCTCAGCTTTCCTGTGGGCAGGGGTAGGTACAGCCTGGCTTGGGAGCACTGCCATGCCCTGCCACCTGGGTCCCAAACAGCTTCTCGTTATCTTCTTTGCAGTTCAGGGAAGAGCAGGGATATGCCCAGAATGGAAGCCTCAGATTCTCCCAACCCCTGAACATCACACCCCCTCAGGGCCCTCTACCATTTATACTACCACTGCTTCCTTCACCAAGCCCAGAAGGAGGGCAGTGTGGCTAGACACGCCCTTTGACTTCCCTCTGCCCCTTTAAGGGAAATGGAAGTGGGTACCCAGCTGACTGAACCTACTCACACCTCCAGAAATTAGACACCAGGGCACAGTGCCACCCTCCCAGGCTGGCACATGCTACCCTGGCAGAGGTTCAAATAGCTCCCCCGCTGAATACCCCCACCTCTATGTCTTCCTCTTCTCTCTCCCTCTTTCTTCCTCTCTCTCTCTTTTTTTTCTCAGCTCAAAGCACAGCTGAGCCTTAAAATGGGGGTGGGGAGGACCAAGCTGGGGCAGGGGGGGTGGAGAGTTCCAATAGCACGTTTTCACCTGCCATTTAATTGGATGTATTTTTAATTAATGGGACCTCAGGGACCAACATGAGACAATCTGATCTCTGAATAGGGACAGGGGAGGGATTGGGTAAGGGAGGAGGATTGGGCCACTGGGTGCGGTTACCAGGAACCCAGGCCCATCAATCACTGGCCACTTTGCGTTCTGGCATGGAGAATAGCAAGGTGGAGGAGGAGGGGAGGCATGGGGAGAGGCACCAGGATTTCCCCCCAATGGCCAGGACCTCCAGAAAGGATGGAACTGTACCAGCTGACTCAGTTTGGGGCCCCCAAATTGCAGCCAGGATATTAGGTAAGGCTGTTTTCTTGTTCCCGAGGTTTTGTTTGGTTGAGCTTGTCCCACTGAGTGCTGTAAAACTGTGAAAGGAAGGTGGGGACAGAGCTTTGAGGTCCTTGAAGGGGAGGACAAGAACTAGGGACCGTAGAACCAGAGACTGTGGTGACAGGGAGGAGAAGGGCAGGGTTCAGAGATACTTCTGTGTGTTTAGACGTAAAATAAGTGCCGTGGAGATTACATGCAAAACAGCTTGCAGATGAGGGCTGGTGCCTTTGGGGTATGAATCATAGACCCTTACTGTTGCAAGGAAGAGAACCTGGAGCTCATCTTGCCAAACGATTCATTTTACAGATGGGAAAACAGAGACCCAGAGAAGGGAAATCAGTTGAATCCTGCCCTGGAGTTGCTTTTGTTCCTGGATTTGGAGAGTTCGTGGGAACACAGGGAAATGTAAGTAGGTAGGGTGTGGGGAGGAAAATCAAGGGAAGAGGGTAGGCAGAATATTATTCTCTATTGCTTGGAGTCTCGTGTCTCTGGCTCCTAAGTCTTGGAAGCAACTCAGGGGAGTCAGGTGGATGCATTACTGGGGGAACATTTCCCTTGTACAGCCTGTTCCAGAGGTCATTTCATCCATTCCCTTGCTTCCAAGGAGACAGATCCCCCAGAACCTCCCACTCCCATGAGATTTTACCATATTCTAAAAGGTCCACAGGGAAGGAAATACACTAACTTCCCCAGTTCCTTAACCAAGAAATAAATCCCCCAATGGTGACTAAATATTGAGCTTTTTCTGAGATCTTATCACAAGTTTCTCTGCTGCAATATAAGCTGCTAGAGAAAATTATGCCAAAAAATGTAGCGAGGAGTGGTCTTGTCCCATGTCTAAGCCAAGAAGAGAGACAGAATTAAAACTCAAGGCTCTGAAAGCTGAGTCAGAAATGCCCCTGTATTCACGCGGTGCCATGGCCCGGAGCTCTCAGTCAAGCCCCATCTGGCTTTATGCGGTGTTGGTGCACACTGGAGAGAGGGGCACATTTCCAGCTGTCCCCATCTCCCACCCCCACTTCCTTCACTATTCAGACACTAGAGTTAAGAAAGAATGAAGTAGAGAAGTGGCTTGCCCACCAAGTTGCCAAAGATGGCATTTCCTGGCATCTCCTTCCTTCCTCAAAAAATTCAGCGTTCTTTGTTCTGTGCTTCATGAGACTAAGTTGCGGTCAGGGCAAAGATGGCCACAGAGCTTGGAAAGCAGTATGGGTAGAAACTTTGTCACACCCTCCAAACCCCCAACACTTATCCTTTACTCCCAGGATTGTCTTCTCCTCTATCCTAGTACACCATTTAATATCCCCAGAGTCCCTAGGGAAGAGCAAGATGCACCTCTCTAGGTGCCCCAGACTCACACTGCCCTCTCTTAGACACTCAGGGTCATCTCCTTGGCTATCTAATTCTCTGCCTTGTCTACTACCAACAAGATGAGAAGGGCCCCCTTGTGTTGCCTCAGGACAGTCTGGATAGACTCCATCTAGCTCCTCCCCTGTTTCCAAGGGCCTGCAGAAGTGGGGGTCGGGGAGGAAAACTGTGCCAGGGAGTTGAAAAGGAAGATTCTCTTGTGGGGGGAGATGGGGGGGAAGCCTGAAAGAGGGGAGAAGTTAGAGAGGGGAAATTTGGAAACTGAGGCCTGTAGTCCCACCTGTGGGGCTGGCTGCCTAACATAAGGCAGGCCGTTCATACTGAGTATTGTTCAGGGGGGTTATTAGATGGCTCCTGTTTACAGAGCTGCTGTTTCTCCTCTGAAACAGAGCAGCAGAGGAGGGGCACGCAGTGAAGAAAGAGAGGAGGTGTCAGGCTTTCTCTACGCCCCCTTTCTCACCCCTTGTCTGCCCCTACTCCAGATTAGAGGTATATTGGAGGGGCTAAAAGGCCCTTAAAGCATTCCATCTAGATTCTTGCTGTTTCTCTAAGGAACAAGATCTCCCTCCCCTCAATCCCCACCAGCCCTGCCTCATACTCCCAAGGTTTAGCCAAGGGTATGAGATCTACAGCCCTGGAGTCAGAGCCTGGAGCCTACTCTGGAATCCAGAAGAAACCCTGAGCTTTTGCAGGGAAGGAGGGATAGACTTGAAATAAGTAGAAGGCAGAGGTAGCGGTACCCAGAATCCCCTGTGCTCTAGAGAAGAGGGAATTGTCGAGGAGCTCGTTGCTGGCCCAGGGTTTAGCTTTTACTCTGATGGGACTCCTTTCCTCCTTCTCCCTCAGTGTGTCCCATTGGTTGGTGAGAGAGCTGGATGTCTGAACCTCCCACCTCAACACCTCGAAGGTTATCATGCAGATCCCCTCTGTAGCTCCCAAAGCCATGGAAGAAGTGAAGGAAGACATTTCAGAGGTGGCAGCGCCATGATGTCCATCAGTACCCAGGGAGAGAAGCCAAGGAGAAGAAACAGTGCCCAGAGAGGGAACCAGGAGGAGATGTGTGCTCCTGAAACAGCCTTCTTACCCCATCCCCTCCCCTGCCCCCTCTAACATGCCAGCAAGGCTCTGTGCCCAAGGTGTGCCAGCTCTCCTGGCTGGCGATCCTGCTCTGCTGTACAGGCAGCTGGCCCTCTGCTCCAGCACGGAGCACATGGTGGGGTCTGTCGCACTTCTTTCTAACTCATCCCAGTGTGTCTGTGGTGCAGATTCCTAGGGATGCAGGAGGGGCTGTGGCCCTGCGAGTAGGAAGACAGTGGGCTCTGGGGCCCTTTAGGTGCGTGTCTTCCTGGCTGGAGCGGCTGTGGGGAGGGAGCAGGCTGATGGCAGCTCACCTGAATCCAAGGTTCTGGTGGCTCATAGCAACAGGGGAGGCTCATGAAAACAACGGAGGGGAAGGGGGCCCAGGCCTGTTAGAGCTCTCGTTTACCCCATTTCTCCCCCACTCTGAGCTCTGGATAGAGGTCTCTCACCCGGACTGTGGGGCAAGGAGAGGCCCCAGCTAAGAAAGAAGAGAGGGAAATGGGAGAGAAGATAGCAGGGGAGGCTGAGCATTCCCAGGGAGAGGCTTCCCAGTGAGGAAAGGATAGGAGAGGCTAGTTATTCTTGCCCCAGTGTATCCATGGGCTGCACAGAGGGTTCTGTGCTGAGGCAGCTCAGCGCTCCTAGGCACCTTTCAGGAAAGGGGCTTTCCAGGCAGACACAGCTACTCGCCCCTACTCTCACTTACCTGCCCAGAGGTCTGGGTACCCAGCTGACACCACACGACTTAGAAATTTAAAAAAAAGAAAGCAAAGAAAAAGGCACTATTACAAGACCAGAACCTGGAAGGATTACCACTACTTGGTCTCAGTACTCTTTCGCTGGAAACAGAAACCATGATCTTCAAAGGTGCTGATTTTCTCTTCCCTTACAGGTCGGGTGGGCAATGTGCATCTTCTCCTGACTTTCTGAATCAGGGGGGTGATAGACTACTGTGTTTGAGGTCACATCAGCAGAACAGGGCCAGAAAGTGGACCAGGAGAATCAGCTGTGCTTCTGACCACAGTCCCAAGGGCCTCCCTGTTTCAGCAAAAGGAAATAGGGATCTCGGATACCAGTGTATCCAGGCACACAATAAATATCCTCCTTCTAACCTCAGAGAAGAATAGGAGGGGAGTTCTCTGACAGAGCCTAAGTTTTCATTTGCCTGTTTCTATTCCTTTCACTGATGACGGCTCTGCTGTCCAGCTGGGATGAGGGGCCCTCTGCCGGGATGCTCCTGGGGATCCAGAGACAGTTTTGATTGGAGGCAGGGACAGACCAGCTGCTCTTCGTGTAGGGAGATGGGACCAGCTCCACTCCCCCAGCTCTCCCTGGCAGCATCAGGAGCCCAGGGGCCCCTGCTGGAACACCCATAATAAAGCCCAATCCTGAACTGAACTGACATATCACCTGGCTCTGGTATAAAAGTGGTGCTGAGGGGGAGCCTGGGTGCACCGGGTGGGATGTAGGCAGGTGCAGGGAGTTCAGCCCCAGGAGATACAAGGATCACTCCTCAATACCACGTGTTCCTCCTCATAAACCTTCTCCTCCGTCCCCCTTTTCTTCCACCTCCCTTCAGCTGGCTCCACTCCTGGCTACCTCATGCCCTCCAGTCGGAGAAGACATGGTAAGTAGTTGTCTGTTCCCTACACTTTTCTCTTTCTCACTCTCTTCCCCTCCTCCCAACTCCCAGCCAAGAGTTACCCCATTTGACCTCTTCCTACCAGTGAATGCCGTCAGGATCTGAACCTGGAATCACCCCCTTCCTCTGAGAATGCCACTCTGGCTCTGAGACTGACTCACCAGTCCTCATCCTCCACATAAGTATAGCCAGGCCAAGACAGGTATGTCCACTGGCACCAAGGCCCCTGACCTGAAGCAAAGGGCAGCCCTAGGGGTACAGTGGGGCTTGGCCGCAAATGCATATATGCCTGTGTATTGGGCACACTGGTTTATTAGTGTTATTTCAGCATTGTGATGCAGAGAGAGTAAGTGTAACAGCTGCTCCTTGCTTGCAGTGTTTATTGTTACCTAGAGACAACCTCCTGGCTTTTTCCCAGCTCCCCCTCCCCCCCCCAGCCCAACCCCCTCCCTGCCAACAGTCCTCCTCTCCCCACACTGATGGGAAATTTATAGCTTGCCCATACCATGCCTTTAACTCTCTCCTGTCCGTAAGGTAGATGGGCCAAGGGAAGCCACAGTGAGCTGTGAGCATGCTTAGGCCCTGGCAGGGTAGAATAGTGCGTGGAGGAGGGAAGGAAGGATGGAGGGAGGGAAGACACCTCTTGTTCCCAAGACACCTCTTGTTCCCAATCTATGTCTAGACTCAGGCCCCAGTTTCCCTCCTGGCTCTCATGTTGAGAGAAAAGAGCGTTGGACCTAGTCTTGGGATCCCAGGCTCCTCCTCACAAGATTATTCTTCTTCCTCAGATTATTCTCTAAGCTCCTCCCGTTGGGCTGGCTGGTCCTGAGCAAGTACAGCAAGGTAGTATTGAGACGGGAGGAATAAATGCAGAGTGGCAGAACCCCCAGATCCCTCCTTTCTATAGAGATGTCACATTGTGACAAATAAGAGGCTCTGGCGTGAGGGATGCTGGCCAGACTTCCACAGCTGGATAGATGTCAAACATGAAGCTGGCTGCTGAGCCTGGTGGGGAAAACTGACCACCTTAACTTCACCCTGAGCCCAGGACTTAGGTCCTGAAAGAGTCCCAGGCCGTCCTCCAAGTTGGTCTCCTTGGTCTGGGTAGGATACTCTCTCCGCTTTTCTTCCAGTCCATTTTCTGCTGCTCATCTTTTGGTTTGATACCTTGGGGAAGATCCAAGAGACCAAGGGAACTGAGGCCTCAATAGTCCTGGGGAAAGAGAAATTCCTCTATCCCCTCCTGACTCAGGACCTTTCATGGAGGGGCACCATGTCGTATATTCACCGTCCCCACTGGAAACAAGAGAGGAAAAGGGATTGGATTTTAGCAGAAGGGATAGAGGTTAGATACATGGAAAAACTTCCTCATGGGATATAAGACTTCAGAACGGACCTACTTCTCTTTAGAGACTTTTCTTTTGCCTGGTATGCGTTTAAGTCTGTGTCCACCCAGGGGGCACTGGAAGAACGAAGGGTGCTTTTCTGGGGCTCCTCCAGATGGGGGCCTCCGTGCGGTTCCCTCCTCAGCTCTTCTAACGTCGCATGTGCGGTGGTTAGACCGCAACGTCAGCGCTGCCATTTACGAGCTGTGCCACCTTGGTGAGTCGCTTAACCTCTTTTAGCCCTAGTTTCCTTGTCTGTGAAATGCAGATAAACAACCTTTTAAGGTGGGGAAGAGAATTTAGTGAAATAATGTGTGTAAAGTACCTAGGACACTGCCTGATACTCAGTAGGTGCTCAGTCAACAGTGGTTGATACAATAGAGTCTATTAATTTTATGGAATCATCAGGGCTGACACCGTGTCAAAGACTCTATGAGTCCCCTGGAATTACAGGCCAAATGTGAGTATGTGCGTGTGCTGGGGAGAATGTCCATGGTTTTATTGATGATTTGGAGCAGGGGTTGGCAGTCTCCTGGAATGGAAGTTGCCCCAATCCTTTGACTCATACTCCCAAAGAAGTCAGTTTCCCCATTCCCATGCCTCCAGCTAGGAGTTCCTTACGTAGTGTTCTGCCTGGAAGTACAGCTTCATCTAGGATGGAGCTGGGAGAGACAGCCATTAAGATAGCAACACAGAGGAATTCCCTGGCTGTCCAGTGGTTAGGACTCTGTGCTTCCACGGCAGGGGGCATGGGTTTGATCCCTGGTCAGAGAACTAAGATCCTACATGCCACATGGCGCAACCAAAAAAGAAAAAAAAAAAAAAAAAAAAAGATAGCAACACAGAGCACTTGCCAAGCACTTTACAGTTTGTCAAGTGCATTTACCTACATTAGCTCTTTTAATACCCAGAACATCCCAGTAAAGTGAACGACCATTTATTGACTGCCAGGCCTTGTGCTCAGTGTATGTTTTTTTTTAAGTATGTTAAAAGTCTATAGAGTATTTCATCACCTAGATATGCTATGATGTATAAAGCTCATCCACTATTTTAATCATTTAGACATATTTACTGTTATAAATAATACCATGATGGACATCCTATCCTAAAACTTAATGCTTTTTTTTTTTTTTTTTTTTTTTTTTTGCGGTACGTGGGCCTCTCACTGTTGTGGCCTCTCCCGTTGCGGAGCACAGGCTCTGGACGCGCAGGCTCAGCGGCCATGGCTCATGGGCCCAGCCGCTCTGCGGCATGTGGGATCCTCCCGGACCGGGGCACGAACCTGTGTCCCCTGCATCGGCAGGCAGACTCTCAACCACTGCGCCACCAGGGAAGCCCACTTCATGCATTTTTTATAGTAAATTCCAAGAAGTGAAATTATTGGGTCAACAGATACAAATATCCCCCCTCCCCATAGGTATGATCACTTTATTGATGTACCATAATAAGAATAATATTTTTTAATCTTCCTCTTTGGAATTCTTCAATGGAAACACATGGGCAGCCCCTTCTTTCTCCTAAACTCACCGGAAACATTAATAATCTATCATATCTTTTTTTAAAAATTGAGGTAATTGTAGATTCACATGCAGTTGTAAGAAATAATACAGAGAGATCCCTTGTACATTTTGCCCACATTTACCCAGTAGTAACGTTTTGTAAAACTATAGTATGACATCACAACCAGAATATTGACATTAGTTCGATCCATATTTCCCCAGTTTTACCTGTGTATGTGTGTATGTTAAGTTTTTTGCAATATTGTTACCTGTGTAAATTCTTACATCTGCCACTACAGTCAAGATACTGAACAGTTCCAACACCACAAGGATTCTTCATGTTGCTCTTTTATAATCACGCCTACATCACCCCCTTCTTAACCCTTGGCAACCACTAATCTATCCTCCACTTCTACAATTTTTTCTTTCGAAAAATGGAGTCATACACTATGTAACTTTTTAGGATTGGATTTTTTCACTCAGCGTAATTCTCTGAATATCCACTCAAGTTTTTGAATGTATCAATAGTTTGTTTCTTTTATTTATTTCATGATATGATGTACCACAGTTTAACCATTCACCTGTTAAGAACACTTTGTACACAACATTGTAAATCAACTATACTCCAATAAAATTAAAATATTTTTTAAAAAAAGGAACACTTTGTGCTCCCACTTTGTACTCACTAGCAATTAATGAAATAGCCTGTTTTACTTGGTGTCCTGAGTGTTGTTTTATAATCACAATTATTAAGTTTCTTAACCCTTCAGGCATGGCACCTATTGTTATTTCCATTTCATAGACAGGGAAAATTGAGGCTTATCGTAAATGATTTTCCCACGATCACATGCTGTTAAATGGCAAAGAAGAGCTTGGAACTCAAGACAGTAGGGCTCTTTCTACGACACCAGGCTTTCTCAGACCTTGACGAAGGTTGCTGGGAAGAGGGTGCAGGCAGAACCAGAAGAGAGATGTCGGAGGCAGGAAGAGCACTGGAGCAGCCTGGGTCACTTCAGGTCCTCACAGCTAACTTTGGTTCATAGGTTAGAAGATCAGTGTCCTGAGCAGGGGGCAATACGGCTATGCCCTTCCAATTGTTTCCCCTTTGCCGCTTCACACTGAAGTGGATGGAGCCCGTGAGCAATCTGCCCACAGACCTGGGACCTAGAATAGGAAAGGGAGGACTCAGCCTTTGGGTGTCTATCAGAGGATAAATGGTCAAGGGTCTCCTTGGAAATATGAAGTTGAGTGTATCTCTGTTGAGGTCTGAGGAAGTTGAGTCCCATGACAAGTGAGCTCTCTATTCTGGGGCGGGGGGCAGTAAGGGAGAAATAGCATTTTAATTTTTTTTAGTGTGGGTTGAACTATAGGTCATTTACACACACACACACACACACACACACACACACACACACACCTTGGGCAGGCTCAGTGTCTGGGACATGGTTCGGGGAAAGCACAAAGTGGAATCAAAAATGGCAGTTCACTCTTGCTGCTGCGGTTGCAGGCATGAGTATGCTCAGGCTTCAGAAAAGGCTTGGCTTCAGTGTCCTCCGCTGTGGCAAAAAGAAGGTCTGGTTGGACCCCAATGAGACTAATGAAATTACCAATGTCAACTCCCATCAGCAGATCCGGAAGCTGATCAAAGATGGGCTGATCATCTGGAAGCCTGTGACAGTCCATTCCTGGGCTTGATGCTGGAAACACACCTGGGCCCGCCGGAAGGGCAGGCACATGGGCATAGGTAAGAGAAAGGGTGCTACCAATGCTCGAATGCCCGAGAAGGTAACCTGGTTGAGGAGGATGAGAATTCTGCGCCCGCTGCTCAGAAAATACCGTGACTCTAGGAAGATTGACCGCCACGTGATCACAGCCTGTACCTGAAAGTAAAGGGTGAAGTGTTCAAAAACAAGCGGATTCTCATGGAATGTATCCACAAGCTGAAGGCAGACAAGGCTCGCAAGAAGCTTCTGGCGGACCAGGCTGAGGCCTGCAGGTCTAAGACCAAGGAAGCCCAAAAGCGTGAAGAGTGGCTCCAGGCCAAGAAGGAGGAAATCATCAAGACTCTGTCCAAGGAGGAAGAGACCAAGGAATAAAGTTCTCTCCCTCTTCTCTGTTCATAGTGGCCTCGGCAATTACACAGATCACTCATTCAATAAAAAACAAGCCTTTATCTGCTTAAAAAAAAAATGCCAGTTCACACTTAGTCCTCACTTTACCACTGCTCTTTCTCTCCAAATCATGGAAGCTAAGTCAGAAGGAGCTAGAGAAATCATTTGGTCTATCCCTCAGCCTCTGGGCACTGGTAGAAGCTGACAGGTGGAAACCTAGAGTCAGCCCAAACGTGATGAATGGCAGAAATGCCAGCTTTCAGGAGAGAAGGTTTGGCTTTTCTCTTGGGAGCTATGTCTGGCCAAAGGCTGCCTCTTCCCACCTCCTGCTGGAACTGGATTTTTTACAGTTGATGTTACCATTGCTCCCTTGGCCTATTCTAGTAGCTCTGGTGGACTTATAACAACTTTCCGTGTCTACTTAAAGCTCCAGAACCAGGCTGAGAGCACATATCACTCTTCTCCATCTTCCATGGCCCATCAGAAATGGCACATCTTCTCCCAATGGTGCCCTCCATCCTTATCCAGTAATTCCAGCCATTGGGATAAACACTGAGGGCTTCAGAATGTATAGGGAGTACTTTGCATTGTTGAAGCAACCAGAGATATCCATTCTAAACCTCTTTTTTGGGTGGACTTTTTTTTTTTTTTTTTTCTTCTGTGCCTAGGGGCTTGCAGGATCTTAGTTTCCTGACCAGGGATTGAACCAGGGCCCTTGTTTGTGAAAGCATGGAGTCCTAACCACTGGACCGCCAGGAAATTCCCTGGGTGGACGTTCTTAGACAAAAGGAGACCACTGTTTACTGGCTCTTATCCCCTCTGAGATTTCCTGATTGTCAGAGGTCCTGAATGTGGAGACAGCTACCTGCCCTTGAAGCCAAGACGGCGCCTTATCAGGAGACTTCAGGACCCCTGCTTCTTCCCTTCCCTTGGCTGCCCCTGTACTCCAGGTACCCTCCTCTCCTGCCGCCACTCCCTTCCCATTCCTCCTTTCTCTCTCTCTCTCTCTCTCTCTCTCTCTCTCTCTCAGCAAGTTTTTTATGTGATTACAGGCACTGCATGGTAATTAGTGCTAAACTCATTTGCACAACTACAGTTAATTGGCTACAACAATTAATTAATGTGTTGGAAATTTGGCACTGGAAAAAAAAGTTTGTCATCAAAAAAAGGGCAAAAACTGTAGAGTGAGATACCCATAAAAATCGAGGGCAGGCTTCAAAAGCCCAGCTGGGCCTCAAACTTCAGGCTGGCCTCAGATGCCTTCCGACTCTCAACTTCAACACATTTTCCTCTTTCCTCTTTCATTTTTTCCCTCTTCCTTTCTCTATTTCTCTTCTTGCTCTCTCTCTCTCTTTTTTTTTTTTTTTACAACTTAAGCAAACTCATTTCCCTGATAAAATATAGCATGACTAATGGCTAGAGCATGTAAAAATCATTGGGAAAATGTCCTTGGAAGACGAATGCATTTTCAGCAGAATAATTAACTTAATTAACAAATTCACATGCATATTCATCAGGCTATTAATGTCTTCTCGGCTCAGCTTGATGAACATTGCGGTAATAACCATCTCATTTACATACTGCATTCTACTGCGATCCAAAACAGAGACAACATACAGGCGTATACACACACACACACACACACACACACACACACACACACACACACTTGCACCACTACACACAACATGCCTCGGCCGATTTGACTTCCAGGTTGGCTGGGGGAGAGAGCAGGAGAGAGAGAGTGGGGGCTGGGAACCCCGACTGTGTGGTATGATCTTTAGAGGGTCATGAGTGAGGTGGGCTAAGGATGCCTACGTGTGAATGTCTGAGAGAACTTTAATTCTCTCTCTGTCTCTGTCGCTCTCCCTCTGCCTCTTTTTCCTCGTTTCCTTTTCTCTGTGTCATTTTCTCCCTTCTTCTCTACCGCCCCCCCCAAACCATGTCTCTCTAGGGAAAAACTTGGTATCCGTGCCAACTTTTTCCCCCCTCCCTTCCTCCTCCTCTCTCCTCCTTCCCCTCTCCCAACTGCTGCCAGCCGGCATCAGCGCCGAATTGCCATCTCCTTCAGCTCTCTGTGGAGCAATCTCAGAGAGCAGTAAGGTGTGACGCGGAGTTCTGCCGGTTTCGCAGCACCGCCTGCGGAAAGAGCGCAGGATGGCGGAGGAAGATTAAGAGAAATCGCGAGCAGGGCCCGGCTGCCATTGGTGTGTGCAAACGCCGAGGAGCAAGGGAGAGGGAGAGCGAGGAGGGGGGGTGGAAAGGGAGGGGGAAACCAGCAGCTGTCGGCCTAATTCTTCTAACACTCTGCTTGTGGTCATATTAGAAAAACAGATTATGCCCCTCGGTGCCACTCACTTATACTTGACATACGTTAATGTTCTGTATCTCCATTCTCGGGGCTTGATGACAGTGGACTTAAGGTCTAGGAGGATGGGGGTCTGGGCGGCCAAGGGGCAAAGAAAAGACCCTGCCTCCTCACTCTTCCTGACCCCCAGCCCCAGCCTGTACCTGATCTTTAGAAAGGAAGCCTGAGCCCAGAATTTGCTTCTGAGGCCACCACTTGCCCCTGCTTTTTTCAGCCCTTAGGAGGTGCAGAGGTCAGAGGACACCTGGAAGTCCTTTCCTCTCAAAGTCACTCCCCCTTTAGAGTCTTAATAGGTCACTTTAGAACCAAGTGTACCAGCTTTGTGGCATCCCCACCCCTAACCTTTCTGTGGGCCCTGCCCCTCAAATCAGAAGTTGGAGGTCAGAGAAAGGGCTCTCTGAAAGCTGGTGCTCCTTGAGGGGGTTACAGAGAAGCCATAAGCAAAACAAGGCCAGGTTTGTTTCTGGGTTGCTATGGAAACCAGGTTCCCTCGTCCTGGCAGGAAGGGAGGAGTGCCTGAGGCCTTCCTCCTTCCACCAATCCTGAAGGCTATAAAGGCGGAGTTTGCTAAGGCCTGGGCAATAGGGCTGGTCTTGGAGGACACACCAACCATTCCCCAGAAGCCCAGCCTGCCAGTCTATAGCCCTTCGACCCCCCACCTTCCCTACTCTCTCACCCCAATATTCAGTCAAAGGAGGCTTTTTCCTCTAGGTGCCTTGTCCTCTATGGAGACCTGTTGCTTAGCAACCACTAGGGCCTTCTTCCTAATAACTCGCAGAGACTGAGAGATATAATATCTGTCTCTATATTCAGTTTCCCTCCCTTGTCTATTTATATTTAATAGCCGAAGCCCTGTCTTGGGTTCCCTTGGCGTCTGTTTTAGAAGGAATAAGCTGCAGCCTTATAAAGTTACACCCTAGGAAGAATGTCCATACCGGGAAGAGTTGGAGAAAAGACTGGAGTCGGTAGGGAAGCTGTGGAATCATATTCTCTTAAGTATAGGTAGAGGAAAAAAACTAGTATTTAGAGCTTGGAATGTGGGGAGGGGATGTCCAAAGGGATTCCCAAGGGTCCACTCAGGACCCGGAATGGATGCCAACAGAGCTGCTTCCTGGCCTGGCATTTTCCTCTGCCCACACCCTGCCCTGTCCCTCCATCCTCACCACTTCTAGTCTAGAGCGCTCTCATATTTCCGTATATGGGAGGCCCATCCCTCTGGGGATGTCCAGTTTTCTAATGTCTGGATTAGACTTTAGAAAGAGGGGTGCTGTGTCGATGTGTGTTCAACAAGGCCTGGGTTTTTCAGGGAAGGAGGTCTGAGCGCTCTACTAGGAAACCTTAGACTTGACCTGGCCGTGGAGGTGGTACAATAATCAACAAAAATGAGGAACAAGGAAGTCCCAAGAGTCGCCTAATGGCTGCGTATAGAGTCAGGAGACTTGGGTTCCGGTCCCCTCTCCTTACTCTCCTGTGATCCAAGTTATTCACTTAATCTTTTAAACTCCTTGTTGTTTTATTTATAGATGAATAATAATAATGTTTACCTCCCTGGACTTTAGCAGGATCAGTTAAAGTAATATGTGAAAAGAAACACCTTGGAAGCCATCCAATTTAACTAAAATATTATTTTAAGGTTTGGCAAAGGTCTGACTGCTGGGAAGAGGGAAGCATCATGAATCCAGCCTGGCCCTGGGCTTAGGAACATCATTAGTTGGTTAGCCAGAAAAGTGTGATTCTTTGCCCTCTGGTCAGTGGGGTAGGGCACTTTAAATCAAAATCAAACACAAAGCTGTATGGGAGAGTAGCATGCAGTACCCCTACCCTCCCCACCTCCATTCCCAACCTCTGACCTCTAGTTCTTCCTGCCGATTCCCCGTGCTGACCCTCCACCTTCTCCCCAGTCAGCACCTTCACTGCCATTGTACTCACTGTCAGAGTGTACAATGTCACCCTCTGTACCCCCTCCTCGGCACCTCCTCCAACCCGAGCCTTCTGTGGGAGACAGATGGGGTGTCTGCAATGGAAAAGGCTCTGGGCTCTACGCCGTCTTGGGTGGGCAGCCCCCCTCCTCATCTCCCCACTACTCCCTCTCCCTACCTAAGACACTCAGATTCGCCCCGGGCAGCTCTGAGAGATGCTGAGGATTCCAACTGCCTTCTCAGACTCAGCCCCAGAAGCACAGCCAGAATGCTGTCTTTCTCCAAGACCTAGACCCCAGCCCCTCTTCATGGAAGACCAATGCAAAGGAAGAAGCAGTTTGGGGGATGGTAGAGCTCTATGTGAAGGGACTAATGTGGAGAGGCCCAGCGTCCCTCACTGACGATGGATGGCTGGGGTTTGG